>NW_026901625.1:0-1239957 GCF_033783945.1 Neopsephotus bourkii
GCATAAAATGGGTTAAATTAGATTAGGGACCCTACTGCGCATGCGCGAGTCCGGGACGCTACTGCGCATGCGCGGATCCGGACCCTACTGTGCATGCGCGGACCCGGGACCCTACTGTGCGTGCGCGAGCCTGAGCTCGAGCTGCTATTGCTGTGGCTCCTCGGTTTCATACCTAAAAGTCAATTTGAATGGAACTTCTCCGGTGGTAGCTCCAGGCCGCACAGCAGCACAGTGAGTAGAGCACGAACGTCTGGCCTCTGCTCCCAGAGCCGAAGAACCAGGAGAGAAATCCGGTGCTGGGAATGTTCAGCACACAGTCATTTTTGCAACGGTGCCACCATCATTGCTGTGGCTTTTCGATTTCATACCTAAAACTCCATTTGAATGGAATCTCTCCGGTGGTCGGTCGAGGCTGCCCAGGAGCACAGTGAGTAGAGCACGAACGTCTGGGCTGTGCTCCCAGAGCTGAAGAGCCACGGGGGAAATCTGGTGCTGGGAATGTTCAGCACCTCTGGCCGCTATTAGCAGAAGTGTTCGACAATCATTCGGGGCCCATCGCCCTCTTCCAGTCTGTTTTGACGCAAACCCCCCCGCGGCCTCCATTGGTTGAGGCCCCCGTCAATCACCCTTAGCCCGGCCCTACGTCCGCTCTTGCCACCGCCCCCCCTGCCGCCATTGGCGAGATACCTGTCAATCCCTCGTATCCCCGCCCCTTTCCCGCTCTAACCCCCACTCCCGTCAGTACCGGGGTTTCGACACAAAGATGGCAGCAGCGAACCGCGCGCGGAGCTCCACCTCTCCCCCCTCTTCCCTCTGCACCACCTGCAGTACCGACGTTTGGACACATGGTGGCAGCACACGCTTACCTTTCCGGTGCCCCAGAGGCTACGGGCTCCTAAACAGCTGCTCCCCGCACAGTTTCCATCTTCCGGGGAGAGCTCCTTGGAGAAGTTTTCTGGTTCTGCAAACCCAACAGCGTTTCTCTCGCTGGCATCAAAGCTACTGCCCTCGTTTGGCCGCCTAAAGCTCCGTCTGCGCACGGCCTCCCTGGTGCCCGCTCCCCAGCATTAAGTGTCTCTGCAAGGCTTTCTTTCCGGAGGTGTTATGTTTATAGGAGGGGTTTAGGTTTCCTAAGGTTGCTTATTGGTCAGTTTTCCGATTTTTGTTACTGGGCTCTGGATGTTTTCTTTCCTGGAAGCACTGTTTTGAGGTTGCTTTTTACCACTTCTGTGTTGGGTTGTTAGCTGAAATCTTCTCTGCTGGGAGACCCAAAGCAGAGCAGTGACAAGGAGGTGGAAGCAGGAGTCGCGTTTTAAATGTCAGTAACTTGGGGAAGGGAGCAGCCTGCCTGGTGGTTGTTGCCCCTCACCTGCAGCTGGGGATGTCGTGGGCAGTTCCATCAACACAGCAGTCCGGCCACGCTTTCCCTCCTGGCTTTTTTCACTGCCCTTGGGAGAGGACATTTTCAGACACTGCTCTTCAGAACAAAAAACTTACCGGTCCAAATAGGATAGCACTGCATAGAGGCCCCCGCCCCTCCTCTCCCACACTCCCCCCCCACCTCCCTCCCTCCCGCCCAAGAGAGAAAAGGGAACTTCAACATAGCAAACCCCAGCGTGCTTTCTCCAGGAGCACATCCCCAGCCCTGGATGCCGGAGAGCGGGCACCAGAGAGGCCGTGCGCAGACAGAGCTTTAGGAGGCCAAGCGAGGGCAAGAGCTCAGTGTATGCAGGTGATGCCTGAAAGAGAAGTGCTGTTGGGTTTGCATATTGAGGAAGAGGCTCTGCAATACTGGGGCTTTTGCTAAGTTGCTAAGGGAACTTTTACTGGAGATTCTTTCAGGCTGGTTCACTTTTATCCCTTTGTGTTTGCTTTGTAGCAGTTTATAATCACATTCTGCTCTTGTGCTTTTCCTTCTCTTTACGCATTTTTATTTATTTGCTTTTTCATCCATGTTTTTCTTCAGCTGTCCTTGCTTTTTAGTCTCTTTTAGTAACTTGTTTTTTAGGTGCCTCACAGTGACCCAGAGGAAGACCTAGAGCCACACAGACCCTACAGACATCCCATATTGATGTACAGCGATCGAGACTCAGAGACCCCATAGTGATCCCATTCTGGGGGGTTTGGGCTGGAGGCGGGGCCAAGGCGGGGATAATGCAGTACTGGGGCTGTGGTCTGTGCTGTGGGAGGAGCGTGGTCTAGGCTAAGGGATGGGTGGTACAAGGGATGAGGCCTCTGTCGGGGTGGGCCAATGAGGGCCTAGGAGCATGGCCTCCGGGGAAGGTCTAAGGGTTGGGGGCGGAGCTAGTGAGGGGTGGAGGTGTGGTCTAGACAAAGGCCATGGCTTGTACTGGGGGCGTGGCCTATGCTGGGGGCGTGTCTAGGGCTGTGGGTGGGGTTAGCATAGGGTTGCTGACTGGGGGGTGTGGTCTCAGCCAGGGCCAGGGTCCTGGTTGGCCAGGTGTGACAGGGTGGGTAGCCTGGGCAGGGGCGTGGTGAGCACTGGGTGGTGTTAGTAAATGGAGAGGAGTGTGGCCTCAAAAGGGTGGAGCTGTGCTTAGAGTCATCTCCTTGGCAAGGAATGGGGGTGTGGCCAGGGCGGGGCTGGGGGGCATGGGGAGTGAGTGATTTACACAAAACCGCAGGGCTGTGTTTCACTGCAGAGACTTTAGCACAGTTAAGACCAGCCCAAACCAGTTTATCCCAGTTCAGCCCAGTTAAGGCAGTTTTAGCACAGTTATGTCTGGTTTAGCCCAGTTAAGACCAGTATAGCCAAATACAGCACAGTTTGGACCAGTTTAGCCCAGGATACTCTAGTTCAGCCCAGTCCAGCCTACTTTATCTTACTTCAGACACTTCACCCCAGTTCAGCCCAGGCCACTTTAGCCCTCTCCAGACCATTCCAGCTCACCCCAGCCCGCTTAGCCCACTTTAGCCCAGCGCAGCCAACTTTACCACAGTCCATTCCAGTTTAGCCCAGCCCAGTTCACCCCTGTCCAGACCAATTTAGCACATCCCAATTCAGCCCAGTTTAGCCCAGCCCAGCCTAGCCCATTTCAGCCCAGTTCGGCCGAATTCAGACCTGTCCAGACCAATTTAGCACAAGTAAGCAGGGTTTAGCCCAATTCACACCAGTCCAGCACACCTTAGCCCTCTTGAGCCCCCTTTAGCCCACTTCAGCCCAATTTAGCCCAGCCTAGCCCACTTTAGATCACTTCAGCCCAGTCACATCTGTCCAGACCAATTTAGCACAGTTAAGCCCAATTTAGCACAGTCCAGCCCAGTTTAGCCCAATGCAGCCCAGCCCACTACAGTTCAACCCACTCCAGCCCAACGTAGCACCATTTAGGACAGTTCAGTCCAGACCAGTTTAGCCCAGTCCAGCTTAGCCCAGTCCCATTTAACCCAGTTTAGCCCAGTTTACAGCCCAGCCCACTCCAGCTCAGCCCAGACAAGTTGAGCCCCATTAGGTCCAGTTTAGCACAATTCAGCACGTTTTAGCTCAGCCCAGCCCAGCCAACACCTGATCAGCCAATTCAAGCCAGTTTAACCCAGTTCAGCCCAGCCCAGCAAAATTTACTCCAATTCAGACCAGTCCAGCCCGATTTAGACAAGCTCAGATCTGTACAACCCAGTGAGGCCCACTTCAGCCACTCCAGCCCAATTTAGCCTTGCCCATCCCAGCCTCGTTTACCCCAGTTAAGCCTACTTTGGCGCAAGTCAGACCAGCCCAGTTTAGCTCAGACCAGTGCATTTAAGCCCAGCCAAGAACAGTTTAGCCCAGTCCAGTGCATTGTAGCCCACCTGGCAGGAGATCCAGTGGAAACTCTTCCTCCATACAAATGTCTGGGGTTTCAGATCACTGAGTGGGAAGACATCAGATCATCTACGGGAAGGAGACCTTAGCCCTCAAGGTGAAAAATGCTGGAGATGGGACATAGTGGTGCTGTGGGAAGTCATCTCCAGGATAAAATGGTCAGATGTCCACCTCACACCAGGCTTCTTGTGTCTTCATGTTCTTATTGCCTTCTCCTGTATCAGTTTTACTAACAGAAGTAGAATAAAGCAAACCAAAGAAATTACAATGGCTACCTCTGCTGAGTGTTGTTTGGGTGGGCAGGTCACAGATACAGGGAATTGCACAAAGGCAGAAATGTCACCCCAAAGCTGTGTGTTGTACTCCAGCAAATCAGTGAGTATTTCTTCTCAACATATTCACCAGCCAGTAGCTCCTGCCACCTTCCAGCATGCCCAGTGGGCTGTGCAAGGGTTTGCCAGACCCTGCCAGGGCCACTGGATTTTCCAGAATGACTGGGGTTTTCCCTAACCCACCAGGTCCCCTGGACTTTCCACCTCCCAGAATACTTGATGGGCTTGTGCAACTGGATGCCTACACAACAGGGCTTGAGGGACACTTGTGATTACTGGAGAGGTTTTAAGAGACCTGCTGGAATTTAGGGCAAAGGATGCAGGGGAGGCTCAGGGGGAAGCTCAGGTGAGCTGGGTAGTTGCCTGGACTGAGGTGTGTTTGCTTTCTGTACTCCTCCCTCCTGCCAGCTCTTGAGGAACCTCCTGGATGGTGACCCAACTCACTTCCTGACTGGGTGCCTGCTACAGTATCTGGAAGTTTCCATCCCACCACTCCCAGGCAGCCATCAAGCAGGAGATGCCCCACATCCACCAAAGGGGCTGCCTGTCCTCACTGATGGCCCTGGCTCTCACCCACCATGGGGAAATCACACCTGGCACACTGCTGTGATCCTGTGCAGTGCCAGCAGTGTGGTTCATCTATGACGCAGCAGTGGCTGTGGCTCCAGGAGCTCCCTCCTGTACTCTCACTGCTCTGACATGGACCCCACCAGCACCAACACCTTCTCCAGGGCTTTCCCCAAGACCCGGTGGTCAATCCTGCGGACTTGCTCAGCTTCTTCCTGGAGCTCAGCAGGGGCACAAAGGATCAAGGAGAGCAAGAGATGAACAGGTAGGATGGATACAGTCAGATAATCAAAACAACTGAACAGTGACAGTGAGCAAGACAAGGTGCAGAGAGAAGATGAAGAGGTGTAGGAAGGCAGGGATGCAGTGGCATGTA
Source organism: Neopsephotus bourkii (assembly GCF_033783945.1). Taxonomy (NCBI): domain Eukaryota; kingdom Metazoa; phylum Chordata; class Aves; order Psittaciformes; family Psittacidae; genus Neopsephotus; species Neopsephotus bourkii. The sequence goes on from NW_026901625.1 coordinate 5,093, forward strand.
CAGATACAGAGAGGAAAACCAGACAACAGGGCAGAGAAACTGGGGGGAGGGCAGCAATGGATGCAGATCAGGACAAAGAGATGGAAAAGAAAAAACAGTGGTGGGCTTCAGGACAGAGGATATAAAAAAAAAAAGAGGGAGAAGGCCACAAGAATAAAGAGATATAGGGAAGCAAAACCAAAAATGCAGCAGTGAGGAACAAAGAGGGCCAGGAGAGAGTCAGAGAGGGACTGCGATACAGAAGGCCTCAAGAGCCTGGGACTCACTGCAGCTCTCACTGCTATGGGGAGACTGGCAATAAAATTGAATAAATTAAAATAAATTGTGCAATAAATACCTCAAGTTAGTGCAGAACGAAATACCTCACCTGGAGTCCTGTGTTCAACTCTGGGGCTCCCAACTTCAGAAGAAAGACAAAAAAAAAAAGCATTGTGATAAACATAAAAATAAAAGTCAAGTTCTGACCGGGTAACACATCTGATGTAAGACAGAGAATTTGGACAGACCCAGTAATCTGCTGATAGTTCTTTCCCTCAAAACAATTACTTCATTTTTCAAAAAGCAGCATCATCTGGCCTCAACATCTAAACTCAACAAGCATTTTTGCCTGCTGGGGTTTTCCAGGGGTTATTCTCACTACTGATAAAGACTGCAGTGTTACTAAGTCACATTAAATGAATTCAACAGAGGACATTAATTCTGGCAAATTACTTCCAACAATTAGAAAAGCCCAGCTGTAGCAAAGGCAGACAAGAGTTTCCATTAGAGAACAGAAAAATAATGCCATAATATAACCTTCTTTCTCTTAGACCCTACAGCTTAAGGAAGGTTTTCTTTCTACTGTGATACAAGAAGACAAGAAATCTGCAGAGGGACTTACTACAAAGGAATATAGTGACAGAACAAGGGGGAATGCCTTTAACTGACAGAGAAAAGATTGAGATGAGCTCTTAGGCAGAAGCTCTTCCCTGTGATGGTGCTGAGGCGCTGGCACAGGGTGCCCAGAGAAGCTGTGGCTGCCCCATCCCTGGCAGTGCTCAAGGCCAGGTTGGACACAGGGGCTTGGAGCAGGCTGCTCCAGTGGAAGGTGTCCCTGCCCGTGGCAGGGGTTGGAGCTGGAGGAGTTTGAAGGTCTCTTCCAACCCAACCCATTCCATGATTCATTCTATGATTCTATGCCTAGTCTTCCCTATTAAATTATCTGTAGGTGCCTGGGATGATGGGTGAAAACACAACTATTCTTTTGGAGAACCCTTCATTCTAGCTGAGGGGGGAAGGTATAGGAAGAGAAATGTGTAGCATTGTTACTAGCTTTGAACTGTTGTCATTGGAAGTTAAACCCAACTGCTTACTTTCCTTGTGCATATTTACAACCTTATTTTTTTTGGCTGAGATGGTGCCATCTGCAGTAACATCTGTACAGTGTTAAGGTTGGGAAGAAATAATTCATTTTGCATTGAGGCTAGAGATAGTACAGAAATAGGAGAAATCTCCACAGATCAAAAGCTCCTGTTCTCCCCTGTCCACTGTTGGGATGTTTCTCCCATATTTCATCCCTCCAATCAACTGCATTGAACATACTTTTCTAGTCAACTGCTTCCAAGTCTGCTTCAAGACCAACTTTTCACCTATTCCCATGTTCTCATTGTTTACTCTTCCTGACACCAGCTTGAACTACTAAAGATAACTATCTGCTGCCTTCAGCATTTGCAGCCACACTGATTCTCCTTCCTCTTTTCCTTGCATATGGAAAATTAATCTCCGTATTCTGCTAAAAACAGTTCCCTCATTTCATAAAAGATGCATCAGATAGACCTACAACCCTTGCTTAGATAGTTTTTCTTACAGTGATCATGTTTTAGTTACTTTATAAGTGAATTTCAGGCAGCATTTGCATTTTGATCATTTACCATCAAAAGCCTATTGTCTGTCCTTATTATCTCTGTGGCCCATATCACAGAAAATGAAACAGCTCAGCATACCAGCAGAGATTCTGTGAACAGCCACCCATGTTATTTATCTTATTATTAGAAAATGCTTTTGAAACACATTTAGATGAAGTCCCCATTTGATAACTCCCTTGAGTAAGTGTGTGCTTCTCTGCTGAGTTTCTCTGAATTAGCAAGGATAGAGAGTTTAGCAGTTTAATAGACTTCCATATTAGTTCCTCCCAAACTGGGTATCAATGTGACAGATTATACCATGTCAGTCACCCTCCCTTCTTTTTGGACTGTCAATAAAGCACAGAAATACTACTGAGCATCACCACTCATATTTTGTGGCCTTGGACAAACCTGTGTGGAACAAATTATAGAGTGTGCAGTATGACAGACCAAAGCATCCAAGAGAAAAGTCCTGAAGTCTTACACACGGCATCAGAATAGCTTTTCCAAAAGCATTATTGATGGGGCATGTGCATCAGGCCTTGTAGAAGGAAAAGCTAACAGATTTATCCAAATGCTTTCAGGAAATGCCCAGCTCCATCCACTACTAAGCAGTATTTCTAAACTGGCAGCCTGAGAAGAACCATCTCTGGTTTATGGTAGCATTTTTCATTCTGATCACCAGAAAGTTTGTGCTGAATGTTGAAGATGGAAACAAAGCTTTAATTGAGGCAAATACGGAGAGTGCCTCATTCATGAGAGGAGAAAAAGAATCATGAAGTTGATACGACATTTCACAGGCATGCAAAGCTCATTGAATAGCAGCTCAAGAGCACTTTCCTGAACTATCCATAGTAAATTGCCTGCACACAGTCCATTCAAAGATGCCTTTGCTCTGCCAACATAAAGTAGCTATTCCATCAGTAGTTTAAGAGTAAAGACATACTTATGACGCATCCAGATATCACTGACTGCATTCAAGTGTCTGTCATACAAAACCACTCTTGAGTTCAGCAAGGCACTCCAGGCACAGCAATGTTTTAGTTATCAAAGGCCAGCAATGACAGCTTCGTGTCACTACTCTGTGCTGAGTTTTTCCATCCAAAGCCCTAATGTTGACTGAGAGTGGTATAGAACCAGCTCTTCCCGCTTTAGAAGTAATAGGTTGAAGGCAACAACCTCTGTGTACTCAAAAAAAAAAAAAAAAAAGCTGTGACATGGCCCTCAAATGACAGAATCCACCTCAGCAAAAATCACTAGATATGTTCTGTAAGGCCAGCTTTCAATGGAAAATGGAAGCGTATTGTCACTAGGTTCTCTTCCAATCCTGAATAATTACAGAGGTGCATCTAGAAATAATTACAGAAGGTGGTTCTAGCATGGCAAAACCAAATACACCCTATGAATTCACTCAGTGAGCCTGAGGCAAAGTTATCAGGGTAAGAAGAATGTGTCTTAGGCAGCATCTTCAATTCTCCAATCTCCAAGCACAAGGGCTTACGAAGGTCTTTGCTTAAGCTTCTATTCTATTTTTAACTCTATAAAGGGCCTTCCGCATTCTGTATCTCTACAGCCACATTTGAGCTTTCTTGACACACTATTGTCAAGTGCATTGAGAAAGAGGTCTCTGTGTAAAAATGTATATGTATGTCTTCCTGTGCTGTCCTCAGTGGGAATTATCTACATTAAGGGGTTTGTACAAGATACAATTGAGTACCTTTGAATAATAGAAGAAAGATGTAAGAAGTAAATTGTGGAAACTTGTGAGTGTTTCATCATCCAGTTTGTACCCAGAATTACTAAATCACATTCAATTCAGTTTTAATTCCCGAAAATGGCCAATCATCCCATGTCACTGGCATGGCTCACTGTCAGTAGAAAATGTGGTTTGCAGCACTGTCAGTGTCCATAGCCAAGGTTCATTTTTAAACACTGGATCACTATACGTGGCCAGTGAATAAAAGGTCATTGGAATTTCAATTTACAATTCAAGCAAATAATCCCTTCTGGCCACTTAAGCATTGAAAGTTAGAAACACGAATAAGACCTTGTATTGTGTAGAAAAGCCACTATAGCATAGCTGCCATGAATCTGAACTACTTACTTACATTCATAGAAATGTACTGGAACCTTATTTGTGTTTGGTTTTGGGATCATAGAAAAATTCAGGTTGGAAAGGCCCTAAGAAGGTCTTGAAGCAGGGTCAGGAAGAAGGTCAGACCAAATTAACCAGTTTGTGAAAAGGAATTCAAAGCAACCCCTAAATGAAAACAAGGGGCAAAATATTCCTTGATTAAATCACTGCTTCAATGACTGTAAAGAACTAACCTGAAAAGAACATTTTCAGCAGTCATTTGTCACCTGCATTAAATTATTTGGTTCAAATTATTTAAAATCCCTTGTAAGGAAGTCATATGTACTAACAGGAGAGCAGAGTGAACATCTGGGGAAAAACTAGGAAATACAGCTTGCTATTATTTGTGACATTCATTAAAATAATCCAATGCTGACACATTTGAAAAGTGATCTTTTTCCTTTCAGTGTTTGGATGACAAAGTACTTCTTAAAACATTTTTTTCATTTCTTAAATGCTTTAGAGAGCATCATGAAGATACAACAAAAAATGAAAGATTCCTTTTCATGACAGCTATTACTTTACAGAACAGCTGTTTGGGGAAGTAATCTGAATTCCGCTGTTTCAAACTGCTGTGCTGTAGTAACGTGTAGAAACGATGAGTGGCGTGAGAACCTGCCTACTTTGTACTAGGTTCCTTCTGACAAACATTCCAAGGACTGCAGCGTCAAAGCATGAATGAGACTGAAGCACGTTTCCATTAGTCTGTTTAAACACACAGCTAGCAAAACACCAATTTTCTCAATGGAAATAAGACTGTAAACCTAAGAAGTAGGAAAACAAAGAATCTTCTTATAAGGGTGCAGAGATGGATGCTAAATGCATCAGTACTGCCTCACCATACACTAGTCCTATTGCTTAATCCAAGTTACTTGCTTTCCATCAGCAGAGGCTGAGCTGTGTATTCTAGAATACAAAAGTTACTCTATTATATGGTTTCAGCAGGCTGATTTCCTGCTGGAAATCAATGGATGACTCAAAGACAAAAGGCAGCTTTGTGTTAAAGTCTTGAGAGAAATGTGCAACACCCTACTGCTCACACACATTGGAGCATCAATAAGTTAACTTGAAAGAGTGCAAAGGGTATTTTCATCTTTTTTTTGCTCAATAGGAGCAAGTGGCACTATGTATGTTTAAATAATGCATTTATTCTTTCCAAAAGAAGTTCAACATCCATGCAGATACAATAAAGCAACCTTAACTGAGCAGCCAGAATTGTGCATTCCTTCCGTTGGATGCTGATTTTGCAACCAGTAGTAAAGAACTTACAATCAGCTCCAGAAAACTCCTTTGTTGCTGCAGGTACTTCTTTCTTTCTGGGAGAGAGATGCTGCTTTGTGTACTTCCACCCCTGAAAACAACATACACAGAGTACAGATAGAGAAGCTCAGAGAGGGTGAAAATATTTCACTGACTTGTTTAATTTCATTTGTGACAAATACTCCTCAAAACCCCCTCAGTTTGATTTTCCTCAGTGAGCTGGTGTCTGCTGCTGGCTATCACAGAAAATCCACACACAAGAGCAAGGGGCATACTCCTTTCATTTCAAAGACCTTTATGAAATGGGACATTATATTCAGAACTTTCAGGTAGAAGTGACTGAAAGGAAATGACTGTTTCTTCTCCCAAGTGTCATACACAAATAAAACACAACACAACAATTTTGTCTTCTCATTACTAAATGGGATGAACATTTGGGAGATGTATCCCAACACCTTTGTCACTGGGAATTAGCTATGCCTAGTTATGCATACTAACCTAATATATGCATGCTAACCTATAATAACTATGCCTAGTTATTCTGACTAACCAAACAGTGACCAGATTTTAATTCACCAAGAACATTGGACTGTGTTATATGTAAGTTAAAGCACTACTACAGCTTGCAAGAGAATGAACTAACCTGTCAAACAGGATACTGCATCACGGTGCAAGAAACATCAATTCCTATCCCCAGTTTGTTCTCAAATACACACATGCATATGGAATGAGTAGATGTAACCTCACTGATAAGCCTTGCAATAAACATTGCTAAATTTTATAAGAGATATATGAAGAAATTTCTTTTACAAAGTAACTATAATAAGCAAACTTCCATTTGGTTTCTATTTTCAGGTAAAATATGCTTATAGGAGCTATTTCAAATCCCCCATCATCTTCTCAGTAGTAACTCCATGCAGTGCTTCTAGCTGTTGTATAAAACTCAACCAAACAGACACAAACACAAAACAAAATCACTTGTCTCTTGCTGTAGATGATGACACAGGCACTGATGAAAAACAGAATCATAGAATCAACCAGGTTGGAAAAGCCCTTTAAGATCATCAAGTCCAACATTTACCCCAGGACCACAGATACTCAGTACATTTGGTGCATGAGAGTTGGCATAGCAACTACAGACCACTTCATATCGTTTTTAGTCCGGTTGGTGCTAGGGTTACAGAAAGCAATGGGACTTTGGGAGTTTGGTGTGTGCTACTGGGAGTGTGTACTAGTAAACTACTCTGTGCCCCTTGTTATCATCACCTATAAGCACGTTTTTATTCTTATAGGGGATGATGACAAAAGGAGCAACATCGCTGAGAGAATAAACTTGAGCACTGTAATGAAAACACTGATCTTTTCATTGTGAGTTTTGTCAAAAGCCAATTGAAGAAATTACTTTTAACTTGTACATAGCTCAGAACACAAAGATCAGCATGCTGGTTCATCCCAAATTGCTGATGAAATTTAAACAAACCGGCAGGTTTTTCAAGAGGTTTGCATGGCTCCAGCTTACCAGATCAGCTTCAGCACATAGCAAATACAAGGCTAAATTGCTTTTTCCACTAAACTGATCTGAACATAGGCTATCGATCTAGCAAATGCCCAGTTAAAAAGCATGTTTTCTTAAATTAGCAGCCACAGGCAAATAGTCAGCTATGGTAGATAGTATTTAAGAGTAAAAAGCCACTCAATTTGTCCTGAATTACAATGAGCTTACAGTCTATGAATTTGTACAGCCAACACAGAAGACCATGATAATATTAGCACAGCCTTTTGTCGCATATGCACAGTGGTGACCTGCTTTGATAGTTATTTTTGGCAAGTCGCATCTAATCCATAGTCTGACATTAGGAAATTGACTCATAGCTTATAACCAAAAAAAAATGGGGTTTGGTTACATTTCTGCATAAACATATATTCATTTTTAAAGGTTGGCAAAGGCTTGTTTAATATTGACATGATTAACTAAGACACTGGCCAGATTCTTCTACATCCATACTTGAATTCTGATATGGGAAGTTCACAGGTTTTATTTCTAGCCCTTACACTGAAACTAGCCCATGGCACAATCTGTCACAGTATAGAAATCAATACAAACTCATGCTCTGTTTGCCACTTCCAGTTGATGGTCCAGGGTGTACCGCCAGCATTGACCAGCAAGGGACAAAGTAAAGGAAATGCACTTGAGCATCCGGAACATGAGCACCTGCAGGACTGCAATGCCAAAAGCTACATAACAAGAGAAGCAATCTGCCTCCTGCTCATACTTATTGTATACTACTTTCATCCAGACAGACCTCATGCACATTGCAGAGAACTCCTCTTTCGTTAAATAGCTTTCTCACTTGACCATGCTCTTGCCATACTCATTATTGCACAGAATTACAGCTAGCGCTCAACTAGTTTTTCCCAGTCTCAGAGGTTTCCTCAATCGCATCTTTGTCATAAGATCTAATAATATATTGTTGGTCCCTTTAGGCACTGGAAGCTGCTCGAAGGTCTCCCCAGAGCCTTCTCCAGGCTGAGAATGCCTCTCTGAGGGCTGTGTAAATATAAATCTGCCCCCCAAAGCTAATTTCTACCCTGAACGTGCCTTAAACGAGTCTTCCAGCGAAGCTGATCATTTCCAAGTATGCCTGCTCCTTCCAGCTACAGCCATAAGGGGCAACTAGAGCCATTCAGTACTTATTGGCAAGGGTTTTCAAGCATATGGCTTAAATATTACCCCATTCATACAGGTAGGTTAAGTGAAAATACCAGCACGATGTTCCTTAGACTTGGGCCTTCAAAAACCTGCTGCTAAGAGACATGCTAAGAGACATCTCAGAGTTTAGAACACACAGATACACAACAGATGCTCATGAAAAAAAAGCCTGGTCAGGGAAGCACATAGGGAAGAACAGCTTCTCTGTTCTGAGGGGCTTTTTTTCTTTAAGTATTGGTCTACTGCCTAGTCTCTGTCAGCCCAGTAGAAATCTATGTGCCTTATATGGTTTGCTCTGAAATGGATGGTCCTTTTCATGACTTCACAGATCTCTTCACCCTACAATCACAAACAAACATTTTCATGTAATTGTCTTCATTCATCAAAATCTTCCACACATACGAGAAATCTCTTTGGCCAAAGTCTGCTGTGAAAATCTTCATATGGAATTATTAATACTTGACTTAGCATTTGTATTTAGTATACTAGTATAGATCCTAGTAACTAGTAGATAGTTTAGTAAATAGCATAGATCCTAGTCTGGTTTAGGAGACAGCACAACTTGCTTAGCACCTCACCTTGTTCTGTCGCCTCGTCCTTGAGTAAAATGGGTTCTGATTATTGAGACTGCTACTCTGCTGCTGGTTTTACACCCTTTCTGGAAAAACCCAGACAGGGTTAAAATAAGCCTGGGAAGGGAACCAGACCCTGATAGGCCAGACAGATTTCCCTCCCCCCCCGCTCACCCTTTTTAGACTTACAAATGGCAAAAAGAAACTCGGAAAGTCTTCTGCTTGTTTGGCAGCTAACAGGAAAATATTTCTGTTTGCACTTAGCAACACTCTGAATCACAATTTGTAGTACAAAAACAGTTTACAGAGCCCGTCCTTCTACTCCAAGCTCTCTGCATCAGTTTTATTCCAGATTTTTGCCTTTTAGAAATCTTCAGGGCTGAGAAATTTTCCAGAAGACTCAGGGAAAGACCTCCACAGCTTCCCTTTGGGATACTGCTCTTTCAGAGGATCCTGCTACTTTTTTAAGAAATAAATTCAAAGGAAAGGCAGATAGCAACAAAAATACCCCCACAAAGAACACAGGAAAGTAGAAATACCACACTTCTGTAAAATGACTGCAATATGTTGGAGGTTTTACTTTATGATAGAAAACTGATATTTACTATCTGTACACAAAAATAGGAAATTATTATTTTCAGTCTATAATATTACACAGTATTTTTTTAATCATTAGCTTAATCCATATGCTTATTAAAAAACATAAATTATTAATGTAGAAATGCTTGACGCATAAAGTTTTACTTTCTCACAAATGTGCTTACCCTCTAAATTCCCACAGTCTCTCCTATAATGTGGCTTAGAACTAAAGCAAGGAAGTGAAGATCTGACATTGCTTCAGTTCAATAGAAAGACATTCATTGTGGATCCTGATCCTGAATATATTGTGTAACTGTCTGAAAACTTCTTGCCTTATTAAAACACAAAGAATAGTCAAAGGAAATAGCTGGTAAAACAGTTTCAAGACATCTGCCTAGAATTTTTCATGGTAATTAGCTCAGTTCATAGACTTAAAAAATATAAAAAAGATTCATTAAATAAAGAACAGTAACATTCTCTACAGTCATAAAATGATAGCTCAGCATTTGTAAGCCCTCATGAAGGCATCTTGCCCCCATCCTAATTAGATATGTGAGTTTAAAACCTTAAAAAAGGGGGTGGGGGAGCAATACCTACCATTGATTTATGAATTGTGGCATTTTCTATTAGACTAAAATAATGCAAATAGGCTTTGAAAGACATAATCCCAATGGCAGTTTCTGTAGTTATGAAAAAAAGGCTGTGCTAACAACAGAGTTGGTTTTGTATTCTGGTGTTCCACTCGAGTGTCTATCTCCTCAGTTTAAGGGATGTGGCCTGAGGCCACAGTCACAATAGTGAACTATATATAACACTGGCAATAAAACAAGTACAGAATTCCTGTGGGAACTGAAAAAACAAATCCCATATGCATACATGAATTAAATTGAGATGGTAAGTCTACCTCATGAGTCTCGTGCTCTTTAGATACCAGCAGATAACTGAAAACTTAAGCAAAGGTCCACATATGGTTTATCAAAACATATATTAAATCGATTGTCTGCTTACCTACAAGACACATTTGTGACTGTTCTTTGGTCAGGAGAATGGATCTCTATGGGCCATATGAATCTCAGGCTGATGACAAGAAGATGCACATGTGCATAATGAGACCTGCTGTTAAAGGGCAACTTCCTGCTGGACACAAAGTGCCGTGCTGTGAGATCTTGTACTTTGGCAAGCTCAGTCATCAGTGAAATGGCATTTAATTAATTTTTTTTTTAATCTAAAAGAGTAATTGGGTGAGCAGAATTCATCAGACTGAAAGCTTCCCATTGAGGTAAGACAGAAATACACTTAGCAGCTATCCTGAAACTGGAAATACCATGGCATTGTGCTGTAGTAGTTACACATCACTCCTTTGGAATTGCAGGACTGAGTTCAAAGAGACAAACTGCTTTGTTCTACTACTGGAAGGCAGAGAGTACAAACTTAGAAGACAATTACACAGTATTTGTCATTAAATCAATCTAGATGATCTTTTGAGGACTAGATGATCTTTTTGAGGACTAGATGATCTTTTGAGGTCCCTTCCAACCCTTGGGATTCTGTGTGATTCTGTGTGTGAAACAGTGATTGCAGTGGAAGCACTGGGAGCTCCAACACTCAGCTCTCTATGTTGGGGATTACTGCAGAAATCCCAAACATAGCACAAAACAGGTGGATATGCATCAGTGTGGTACTGAGCAGGAATTCATTACAGTTAAGCTGCTCTTAAATCCTGTGCTCTGATTAAGATACAGCTTGGGCACATCTTGTCATGGGTATGGGCAGCTCAGGCACTGGTAGCTCAAGGCTGTGACTGGACCAACGATCCTTGTCATTTGGCTAACCTGGAGCAAAAAGAGTTGAAAGAGTCACTAATTGTTTACCTATGAAAAATTATAAAAGGGAAACTGCAAACAGTTAAACAAGTAAAGAGGTATTGAAGAGAAGTCAGTAACACAACTGAAAGTGGATGAACTTCCAAAGGAAGCGATGAACACATGTAGCTGACAAAGAACTCCATTACGTGGAAATTATTTCAATAGTGGTATTTGATTTGAAAGGATGAACAGGCAGGTCTAACTCGTCTCTCTACTAATGTTTATCTGATTTCTATCTCTCCTCTTTTTAAGTTGTGTTAGTATGACATTTCAAATATCAGTGCTCTGCATAAGTTCCAGAAGTAACTTGTGCCAGTAGGAAGGGAAACATACAGCATCTGAATGAATGTGTGAGAGCTCGATCCACATTTCAGCCTTGTGTTCTTTGCTGAATGCTTGCTGTTCTACTTTCAGATCTGGAAAGCTGCAGACTGACATATATCTGGATTTTTTATGTTGTGATACTTTTCTCCTAGGATCCTGCTGGTTCTGGGAAACTTGTGACCTCTGCATTTTTAATTAGGACTTGTAACTTTTTCCATAGCAACATATTATGATCACAAGTACAGAATATGTCAAATTGAACAACTCCTGGTCAAATTAAGTCCAAATACATGTAAATACTGAGCAGCAACAAGATGTATGATACGGCACAGTTAAGAAAAAGAAAATAAGCCAGCAAAAGAGAGATGGAAGTTAATCCAGAAGTTTGACCTTAGTAATTAATGAATCGATACAAACAGAGTAAGATTGCAAGCTGAACTGATTTAGATGAAGAGTTCTTAAAATTATTTTCCTTGCATTGAGAACAGATAAAGTCCAGCTGTCTGATTGGTGTGCTAGGGCTCACGTGGGACAGAGGAAATGAACTAGTCTCAGGAAATATTCTAGATGGGGACAAAGCACTACTCATAAGGATAAACCGAATAAGCAGGCAGTGAAAAGAAAAGAAATGCTCTGCAACAAAATCTGAGCTCAGATCTTAACAGACCCAGCAATAATGCAATTCAATATGATGGGTTAAAAAAAAGAATAGCATAATACAGAAGTTATAAATGTATTTTTCAACATTTATGATACATACCTTGCATATGCCGAAAAGTATTTCCTTTCATAAGAACAGCTAGGATTTTTTGTCCTTCAGATACACTATTTACGTGTTACTATATTTTTTTCATTGAACCTTGATTACAAACCTTTTCTTGGTATTACTTGGGATCCATGTGAGCTTTTGAAACATATTTCAAAATATGTTCCTGGAAATCTGACTATTTACTCACATATTGTTGCCTACTCTGAACAATTCATTTCAATGTGCAAGGACCACAAAGATGATCAGGGCTGGAGCACCTCTCAACTGTGCAGCACAGACACAGAGGTTTTTCCACATTGCTATTTTAGGACCAAATTTAGTCCTCAGACTTTTCTGCACTTTAATATCTTTCAAATATGAAAGACCACATACAAATGCCACCTGTTATCTGGGCTGGATGGGAGGTGATATTTTTGGCAGCACTGACTTCTTCAAGAACTTCTTTATATCCAAGATTTATTTTGTAGTTCTGTGTCCGTGTCCTCTGGGAGTCCTGGTCTGAGAACTTTCTGCCATGCTTTCGTTCAGTATTTGAATTAACATTCAGTTTCTTTCTTGTGTCATGGAGTCACATTCTCCCACCACCCACACCCCAACTGAAGTCTGGGTTTCTTTACCCCTTTTTGGAGAATTTACTATCTGACATGAATTGCCTGAGCCTCCAGATTAACCATCCTGGTATATTTAAAGCCTAAAACTTCAAAACAATCAAATGAGCAATAAAGGTGAAAGAGCACTATCTGAGAATAAATGTTACATTGATGGATCAGCTGGAAACATTTCAGGAGCTGTATGGAATTCATTCTCATTTCCTAGTGGCAGTCAGTGATATTTTTTTTCCAAGGGAATAAATAGGGAATTATTTGCTAATACTAGAAGGCTAAAACATATCCATCTATCAAAAAGTGATCTGCTACACTGCACTTTAATTTTGCAGAAGGAAAAGCACTGTTCCTCAGGATATTAACTCCTCAGAAGTGCCACTCTGTACTTTCTTTGTTCTTGCACGTAAGGATGAGTGCCAGCTTTAAACAAAGGCAATCATTGTTTGTTTCTCTAAGTAGAAGACACTGCAGAATTCCCTTCGTGAAACAGCATGTGGAAATAAGAAGCATAAGCTCAGAGTATCCAGTAAAAGGAACAAAAATCCACAGGGTTGCAGACCACAGAACTGCTTCACCCACAACAAAAAGATGAAAAAGAAATAGACTCCACCAACCTGTGCTACATAACCACATATTTCTATTTCAGTCTGATCCTTTTTGAAGAGCCAAAGTTGTACACTAGGCAAGAGGCTTGTCCTTTACCAGAAACAGCATCCAAAGAAAACCAGAGAATGCTGTACATCAGGTTTACTACCCTTAAGTTTTTTAATTGCTATGACTGCACCTGAAATTACTCCATGTTTCACACTGCTTACTGGTCTTGCTTTTAAGAGTCTCAAGTGACAGTTTAATACTGTGAAATGTAATTGCAGTTGTAATAAAAATAAAAGCTATACTTTCAAAACATTGCCTTAAACATCTCTTAACAGATGCTGATGCTTTGCCTTAAGGTTAAAATGCATGCATTCAGCATCTGTTACTGAGTCACCATGACAGAGATTAGATCATTATATTTGTGTTTAGATTATCTGCTGTAAACACATCCATGTGACTGTTCTGGGATTAATCTGATGAAGTATGATTTGACATCTGGGTACTGTCATCTTATTGTTATCTGCTCCTCACAGGGTCGGCAATTTCAGAGCTACCTCCCCTGTCCAACTAAAGGGAGGGAAATACGAAAACGGAAAAGGTCAGACATCTGAAGCAGATTTTACCATGCACGTAATAGTTACATCACAAAAATGAAGGGAATAACTGTAATTGCAGGCACATCAACTAAAGGACAGAAGCTCTTCTTCCTTTGTGGTGCAAGAACCTTCTTGCACAGAATCTAGCACTGATTCTTTTCCCAACTGCATGACATTTATTTCCCATTCTCTCCCAAGATGCCAGCAACCCAGGCTCTAGCTACTTTCCTAAAACAACTAGTTTTGACTTCTCTTGCCAGAACTGTTGCATCACATTCTAACCACTTGCTCCTTCTACTGTGATAAAACTTCAGGCAGAGAAACAGCCATGTGCTGGAGCAGCTCTGGGGTGCTGGGGACACATACAGGTTTACAGCTGCATGTCTGCTAAATCACTAGGAAACCAAATACTGCCAAATTTTCAACCAGCCTTTACTGGGACATGGTATTAGCTCACATATAATTAAATGCAAAGATCTTCTGATGCTGAGCTATTCAGAGAACAAAATCTTCTTAAAACTACTGGACCCAAACAGGTAGACTGTTACTGGTATCTTTTCTCCTGATGCCAGTTCCAATCTTGTTGGCAGTGGGAGTATAAAACTTTTGTTAAGTACAGATTATTATAGCTGAATACAGCTTACCTTCCAGCAAACTGGAAGCTCACCTGCCTGCCATGAAATCCAGAGGCAATCATGCTATGTATGTCACTTAGGTAAAACTGAACCCTGAAGTCTGAAAACTGCAATATTTTGTGTTATTTGGACTCCCTATCAAATATCCTCAGCTTCAAAAACTCACTTTGCAACAGGAGGCTTTTGAACAGGAGCTCAGTTCTGTATGTGTCAACCAACCCATGCTACATTCAGAGACCTTTTACCTTTTAATTGTGACATTTTAATGTGGGCAGATGACACAGCTGGATCCTTTTGTTTGTTACTTGCATCCACAGAGCAAAAAACTGCAGGAGAACGTTGTGTGCCTTTAACAGAGCGAGGTGGGGATTAATTGTGGCTATTATAATTATGCTGATTTCATGTGGGATTTTTCGTATGTATGAATTTTCTCACGTGTTGTGTAGCAATTCCAAGGGACAGCCTGAGACAAGCTGTCTATGGAAGTGTTTGTAATGTCAGCCAAGTCCATTCTTCTCATTGCATGAGCTACAGCAGAGATTAGCAAGGTCCAGGTTTGCAAAATGATGCATTTTGGCTGGGATACTGAACATTTCATTTCAGTGTCAGCTTCGTAAAAGTTCAAATCATAGAATCATAGAATCATAGAATAGTTAGGGTTGGAAAGGACCTTAAGATCACCCAGTTCCAACCCCCCCTGCCATGGGCAGGGACACCTCCCACTAAACCATGCCACCCAAGGCTTTTGTCCAACCTGGCTTTGTCCAACCTTCGACCTGTTGGTCATGCTCCTTTTGATGCAGCCCAGGATACGGCTGGCTCTCTGGGCTGCAAGTGCACACTGAAGCCAGCTCATGTTCAGATTCTGGGGGCTGCTCTGAATCTCTTTTCTGCCCAACCTGTAGCTGTGCCTGGGATTGCTCCCAGCCAGATGCAGGACCTTGAACTTGGCATGGTTAAAATCTGAATGATCTGTCTCTGCTGTTTCTTTTCTAGTATAGCTTCCAGTGTGGCCTAATGGCTTTAACAGTCAACAGAACCTGACACATTGTAAGGGCTCTAATCTTCACTTCCTTCTGCAGTTTTACAGTACAAAACCAAATTCTGAGGTGCTTATGAAGTCCACAACAAGAGTAAGATTTAATATAATGCATTAGTTTCTTCCCATTTGATTCCAGTGGGGGCAACAGGATTCCAGGAATGTGCTTCGTCCAAAAGTTTCAATGTAACTGAAACCCTAATCTTTATAAAACACTGGAAGATGAACTTTGACTGTACAGACCTTTAAATAAAAATAGCATTCTTACTAATGTATTCTTCCCAAGTGCCTGCTTCTTCCTAGCATGTTTCCCATCCTAATACTGTATGTTTTTGCAGCTGGCAATTGACACTGCCAATGAGCCTTTATGTTCAATGTTATTTAATATATTCCCATCAGAAAGCTATTTTTACTATACAATTTCAGTATCTTCTTGAAGTGTCTTGCATATAATGTTCATATTTTAATTTGCATTTTTCCCATAGGATAAGTAAAGATTCAAACAACAATATTGAAAGAATTTCAGCTTGTTTGCTGAAAGAAGGGATTTTATAGAAACTACTTTGTTTTACAAAAAATAAATGAAAAAGTGCAACTTTATGCTTAAGATGGCTATTACTCAAGATAACCAAGAGAGCACCATCATAAAGGGACATTTGCATTTAATTTTAGATGTATGGGAAAATAATATGCTCAGTTATCATTATAAATGATAGGATTTATAATGATAAATCATTAGCCTGAAAAGTTCTCAGAATATTGGCTCATTCTATACAACAATCTCCTCAACAGCTACAACTGGCCCTTTAAGAGGCAGCTTGTGTGGAGCTCCTGTGAAGCCAGTCTGAAAGAGTTGGGCTGGTTCAGCCTGGACAAGAGAAGGCTCCAGAGAGACCTTACAGCAGCTCCAGTGCCTAAGGGGGCTACAACAAACCTGGAGAGGGGCTTTGGACAAGGGCCTATAGGGAAAGAACAAGAGGAATAGCTTTAACCTGCCAGAGGGGAGACTGAGCTGAGCTCTTAGGCAGAAGCTCTTCCCTGTGAGGGTGCTGAGGTGCTGGCACAGGGTGCCCAGAGAAGCTGTGGCTGCCCCATCCCTGGCAGTGCTCAAGGCCAGGTTGGACACAGGGGCTTGGAGCAAGCTGCTCCAGTGGAAGGGGTCCCTGCCCATGGAAGGGGTTGGAGCTGGATGAACTTTAAGGTCCCTTCCCAAGCCCAAACCATTCTATGGTTCTATGATTTCGTGAGACCTCACTTGGAGTATTGTGTGCAGTTCTGGTGTCCCCAACAGAAAAAGGGCATGGATCTGTTGGAACAAGTCCAGAGGAGGGACACGAGAATGATCAGGGGACTGTAGCACCTCCCATATGAAGATCGGTTGAGAAAGTTGGGGCTGTTCAGCCTGGAGAAGAGAAGGCTGCATGGAGACCTCATAGCAGCCTTTCAGCATCTGAAGGGGGCCAATAGGAATGCTGGGGAGGGACTCTTCATTAGGGACTGTAGTGGTAGGACAAGGGGTAATGGGTTAAAACTTAAACAGCGGAAGTTTAGACTGGATATAAGGAGGAAATTATTTCCTGTTAGGGTGGTGAGGCACTGGAATAGGTTGTCCAGGGAGGTTGTGAATGCTCCATCCCTGGCAGTGTTCAAGGTCAGACTGGATGAAGCCTTGGGTAATATGGTTTAGAGCAAGGTGTCCCTGCTTATGGCAGGGGGGTTGGAACTTGATGATCTTAAGGTCCTTTCCAACCCTAACTATTCTATGATTCTATGATTCTAAGTTTAGATTGGATATAAGGAGGAAGTTCTTTACTGTTAGGGTGGTGAGGCACTGGAATGGGCTGCCCAGGGGAGTTGTGACTGCTCCATCCCTGGTGGTGCTCAAGTCCAGGCTGGACAGAGGCTTGGGTGGCATGGTTTTGTGTGAGGTGTCCCTGCCCATGGCAGGGGTGTTGGAACTGGATGATCTTAAGGTCCTTTCCAACCCAAACTGTTCTATGATTCTATAAAGCTCGCATAATCTGGGATGATTTACAGTGTTGGAAGAGTAGATACCATTTCCATAGGTTTGTTCATATGGACATACCTCCATTGCTGCATTACAGTAAGATCTAAATTTCTTTTCTGCTATAGTCTATTAAATAAGCACAATCTGTCCCTTCCCCTGGACTGAGAAAATTTTTATTCACAGACAGCCAGTATAAAAATGCTGTGACCTCTTTACCAGTCTTCAAGCCAATACTTTCTGCTGAAATGGAAAAATAAGCTTATGTGGCTACAGAAACAAAGTTTGTGTTTTATCAATGTTGTTCCCACCCAAGGCTGGGTTATCTGTTTCACATCCATTTAAACATAGGAAGCTTATGACAGGGCAGACAGCAATCTGGACTTTATTGGCTGGGAAAACTGACCTCATAAATCTGATTTGATACATCTGTCCTTTCGACTGTCTGCATACATGCCCATGCATCCAGCTGGCCATGTGCCTGCTTGGTGGTAGATCAGCTTCTGTGGCTACTGCACAGAGGTTTTTCCATTCCCCGCCCCCCCGCTACAAGAATAAACATACTGAAAGAAGTGTAGAAAGGAAGATATGTTTATATAGTAGTTCTAGAGCTTAAGTGAGACAATATACTGTGATGACCAAGGGTCTGGAAGCCAAACTACCTAGAGAGATGTTGGTTATGTCTGTCTACTTCAGCAACCAGACATCGGTGTTACTCTCATTAGCACACTTTGTCTGTGAACAGAGTACATCACAATGTTGCAGGACATCTAACACTTCGAAATACCAAACTTCCAAAGAGACCAAGTTTCAAGTAGGGAATGAGCAAAACTAGCGCTATGTAACTACAAAACAGGTACTATGGTGCAACAACTACTTCAGGTAAACGAATTTGCATTTACTAGAGTGAAACATTCCAGTTTGCCACCAAAGACCTAAAGTCTGTAGCTCTGCAGCACAATGCAGATACATAATGGTGAGTTTCTTGCAGGGAGACAACAGCAATCCCCTTTTCCTTCAGTGTTCTGAATATTCCATGATTTACTACTATCTGTACAGGCTTACACCACTTGTTGTCCATCATTTAATATAATTAATGAATAAAAGAGAAAAAAAAATCAACCTAAACCTCACATTTAGAATCAGAGAACAGTTAGAGTTAGAAAGGACCTTAAGATCATCCAGTTCCAACCCCTTAGTTTCATCCATTGCCTTTTCAAACTGAAGACTGTCAATCTATAAAAGGTCCCTATACCAAAAAGCAGTTCTAAAACAGCTCACATTGGCTCAAGAACACGTTTTCTTCTTTTTGTTCACTTCCACTAGTCTCTAGGAATTCTGATGTGAAACTTCCGAAGTGCTGCTATAAAACTACCTGGAAAAGTGACACTATATGATAGAAGTAGGAACAAACTAAAAATCGAATACTGTCATTTAGAACACTTCTCTCCCCCCTTAGATTTTATTTTTCAATAGACACATAGGTAATTTCATGACTGATAAACCTTTCTGTTCCCAATGTCTATTTAATTGCTAGATGCATACAACAGCAGTGAAGTATAGACCTAAGAGGCCTGGCTTCTTTACTGATTGATGCTTATTTCAGGTACTGTTGTTTAACTTCACAGTGGGAGAGCAGATGATTAAAAACCAGATTAGCCTCCACACTATGAATGGATTTGCAGTCCAGCTTAGAAGGAAAGCAAGTAAGAACAGGCTCATGCTACTCATCCAATTTTCTGCTATGAGCTGAGAGGACGCAGCAGTTAGACCTGATGTTACAATGAGCTGGTTCCCAACAGCTCTTGTAGCAGCGCAGGGTAAGATAAGAAAATCATGGGAACAGCAGCTGATAGAATAATCCACTCATTGACTTCTACTCCCTGCTTACGCACCCTGTGTTAATTGCATGCTGTGGTTCAGCACTGCTTTCAGTCTGTGCTTCCTGAGACAAGTACGAAGTAAAGCAATGGGAAAAATCAAATTCTTGAATTTAGTCCAAATGGAATTGGACAAAAATAGACTCAAAGATTCGCACTGCAAATTTGACTCTGGAATGAAGGTTGTGTTGGTTGGTTGTTTTGGGGTTTTTTTTGTTCTGGTTTGGGTTTTAATCCTTTTCACTCAGCTCTTCTTTGCAATAAGGGCAATGTGAAAGAAGAATGCTGGGAAAGAGAAATGTTCTTGTTCCCAGCAAGCAGGTTAAAAAATTAAGGGAGGTGGAGGATTTGAGGAACTCACTTCTGACACAGAAGTCACAGAAAAAACTTAGCAGAGTGGGATGAGTTGCTGTCAGTCACCTCTTACATAAATACTTTCTTTGCCAGTCATGCTAGAACTTGGTTTGCTGTCTCTCATCAAAGCACTATGTAAATGCTGATAATTTTAACGCTGGACATCTAAACACATGACAGTGTTAAATATAATCCTAAAAGAAAGGGAGACATTTAAAAATAGAGAAGAACAGTTCACTTCCACTCCAGCACTGGGCAGAGCCTTTGCATGCCCTGCCTTCCCCAGGTTTAAGTTAAAATTCAGACAAGTAATAGCATTTCCTGTCATGCTGGGAACATCCCTCTTTCTTTCTGCTTTACCTGGACAATACCTTTAAGAATCTAGGAGTTCAGGTTTACAAATCTGAATGATGATTTGTTTGACAATTCACTAATACTGTGGATGATCAACTCCAATTCAGTATCTCCCTATTCTCCAGCATTTCATGCAAACCACAGGTAATGAATGCCCTGGTACAAAAGCATTTGGTTTCATTCCAAAAGGACACTTTGTGACTGTAGAAGTTTTCAGCAGTTCATGTGGCTGAGGAACTGACAGTCCACATGTAAACAGTAAATACATGATGGAATAAAACCCCAACCAAAAGCTTTTCACACTGACCACAACATTGCACAAAGACTTAGGACCAGCTAAAAAGCTGCATGCATTAAATCAAGCATAGAGCGAATAACGAGGCACTCTCTGAATATCCTTTAATTTTACCTGGACCTCCAAAACCCCTTAGGAGCTATCCTTCTTTATAGGAAAATATTAAGCATATGTATTATATGAGCTTTGTAAGTTTGAGTTCTGCTCTTAATATAGTAACACAAATCCTTTAATTTCCAAGGAGAATTACTTTACCATTCTGACGGCTTGCATTTGGAATGATACAAATTTTGGAAAGGCTTAATGGAATGACAAATGCAACATAAAATTGGATTTGCATGTCCTGAGGAGAACAGTAAGAAAAGGAAACCCCAAAAGACCAACTCTCCCTTCTTGCATAATGCAGAATAGTTTGAAGATATAACATGGTTCAGCATTTCAAAAGAATCACAGCATAGCGAGGAGAATGATGCCAAGACACACAGGAACTCATACAGCACCAAGCCTTTTACACTTGGATATTCACAGAGAAGCCAGGCATGATGCTATGCACAAGGCAGTTATAAATCCATGCCTATTCACTGACTCTACTGCATGGTCTCTCAGGTTACAGAATGAGGCAAGAGCCTTTAGCAATACTGATTTATCCGCAGATTGTTCTAAACAGCAACCATAGATAGGATGGACAATCAAAATTCCTTTTTATGGCAATGACTGCCAGTGTCTTGTCTTCAGGTTTGGAAAGAGGATATGAGGTGTGCCTTGCATTAAGAAAAGTAGGAATAAGACTGATATCCAGGGTAGAACCAGTAACTCACTCTCATTTGGGGATCTAAGTGGGGTTCTTCCTGCCACCCAAAGAAGGCCCAAATGAGTTTCATAACCTCAGCTCAAGATGACCTGGCCAAAACACATGCCTTCTGCCCCTGGTTCCAGAACATTGTTATTGAAACACTCTGTACTTCCCCAGACTCAAGGCAGCGCTGGGTAGATAACAGACCCATTGATCCAGGCACAAAATAGTGTGCAAATCTCACAGTGATGATAACTGCTTCATCCAGTTCTTCAAGAGCATGCAGAGTAAGTTTTTGTTTGCTGAGCACTACATGATTACATTATATAAAGCTGCTGCTAGCAGTATGAAAACAATATTAAAAGCTTAACTAAGACAATGTGTTTCAGAAGAATTTGCTTTCTTTGGAGTTGGAATGTCCCCATAAAAAGGCATGATCTGTACTAGACTGAGCTGTCCAATGATCTGCAAATGCTGCACATTGTGTCCTCGAGTAAACCCTGCTTTCTTCAAGCCCAAATTGGTTTGGATTTCTCCTGTGCATGCAGAGAGCATTTTCAACTAATGCTACAACTACATGTCTTAAACCTGCAGTTTGATCTGTGGGCTTGACTTTCACAGATGTACTTTCACTTTATAGTACTGCATGTCTAATGACAATGCCACAGGATACCAGGTAGGGAGTGTGTGAACGTGTACTTGAAAAGCAGAGCTGGATCCATTCTCAAGGCTTGGTCCACTATCCTGATTCAGCAATAAAGGGTTTGGGGTTTTTTCCCCAAATTCCTCCCTCTTTCTGCTAGCCTGCTGAAAATACTGTTATTTATGCAGACCTACTACAGCTGAACGACTAGTAATTCTAGTAGTATATATAGTACTATATATAAATAGTACTATTTCTTCTTAAAGTTTGTATTGCCAAGTCTCCCCCGCCTCCCTGTTAATACTTGCTGTCCCACATTAACACACAATTAAAGAAAGTCCAGGATGCATAAAAGTGAGTCAGTTAAGATCTTCATTCCTGTTAAAGGCTGAGGTATTTTAATTTTGCAGACTCTGAGAAGATTTACCCAGCAATACAGAGATAGAAGAAGACGAGAAAATGTCTGTATTATTGAAAGCAAAACCCAGCGCATGAGTGTTACAGCCCTACCAGGGATTGACTTCAGGCCTAGTTTTCCTCATAGCAAAACTGAAGAGTTGTGCCTTCATTCAGTTTTCAACTTGGAAT
This sequence comes from Neopsephotus bourkii, assembly GCF_033783945.1. Lineage (NCBI taxonomy): Eukaryota > Metazoa > Chordata > Aves > Psittaciformes > Psittacidae > Neopsephotus > Neopsephotus bourkii. Next base: position 27,570 of record NW_026901625.1, read on the forward strand.
ACTTCTCACACACAGAACTATGCCTTTTACTGCAGAACATACATAAGCCCTTCCATACTGACACAGATCAAAGGTAGTTCTAGCCTGGAGTTCTGTCTCCAAGTGTCCAGAAGATGTGTAGAAAACAAGTGCAAGAAACTGGGCAACTGCAGAGCGATTTATTCCTTGATATACCCTCCCAGTTTACTGCCTTTTTTAGTAGTAAAACCAAGTTGCAACACTGGCAGAGTCCCAGCTTTTTAGACTTTCATCAGTTTAATTGTTGCTACATAATTCAGAGTTCAGGTCCTGGAAGACAAATATGATATAAAATACTTTCAGAACATTACTTTAAATACAATCATTTGCAATTCTTTTCAGCTTTTTCCCAAAGCCTCTTCAAGATTTATCAGTAAAGGCAAGAAGATACTGGACACAGAGATGGTGAAGAGCAAGTCCATCCTTGGAGTCTTCTTGTGTCAGGGCAGGATCCCCTCAACTGAGCACATTCTTTAGGCTACTTTAAAATGTCCCACCCTTAATAGTCAAATGCATCTCACTCCAAGTTCAATGTTATGCCTATGGTTCCTAATTTCACAGTAGGACTTCCTACTACATCTTTTTTGTCTCCCCCAGATAGTCTGTAGGGACTAAAGCTGAGTGGATTAGCAAGGGTCAGTCATAGCCAAACACTGACATTTTTTCCTTTGTGTGTGTACACGTGTATGTGCTTGGGTATGTGGACTTTTCACACACATTTGTGGAGATTGCCTGTGGGTCAGTCTGATAAACAATGCATTCAACGCAGCCATGCCTCTAGCAAGCCCTGCTGCTGTATATGAAGATTCAGCAAGCCTGAAAGGAGAAATTGTGATATGATCACGTGTCATTTGCCCACTAACATGGCAAAAAGGATCAAACTATAATATTCACTCCCTGTGGATATAAAATCCCTGAAGCATCTGCCAGTTCCCAGAGGTCATAAGCAAAGTATGGCCATCCTGGCAAATTATCCTCATTATCTCAGCACACATTATGCACATGTGATGGAGCCAGACTCTGACAAGGAGCCATAGTTTCTATTAGAGCATAGTACAAGAGTGGTAGAGAGCAAGAATATGAGGCTCATTTCATAGATCACAGCAGAAAGAAATCATTCTACACCATAGCCTTACTCTTCTCTGGTCCCAAATCCTTGGCAGCAAAGCAGAGGAGCAGTGCTGGAAGCCATGGCATTTCAGGGAGCGTGCAAATCACAACCTTGCTATCCAGGTGGTGTGTCCAGTCCTCCTGGAGAATGGTCTCATTTCATGCTGACACTGGATGAGGGAGTCTTTAAACAGTTGTGAGCTGCACTGACAGTGCTAATTACCCCCCAGAAGAGAATACCACTGTCAGACTCTGAATCTTAGAAAGATTCATGCTAACACAGTGTTAGTAGTGTATAACCTGTCAAAAAACACAAACCAACCCAAATCAGGGAAGCATGCACATTACTAGCTCTTGAAATGCCCATCACAGAGAGGAATACGAAAGGAACACCAGATCATGTGTTCATTATGAAACTGCACCAAAGGAGCTTTTGTCCCCAGAGAGAGACCTCACACAAAAGTCCATCCATACCTTGTGAGCTCTGACTGACAAACTCCATGGTTTACAATGAGAATTCAGACTCCAGCCCAGGTCTGGTTCAGCCAAGTGCAGAAAGCCACATACGAGGAAAACTACTTCCAACTACTAAGCAGTGTATCTTAAAACCTCTTATCCTCTTGGAGAAGAGCATGGAATAAGCATCTGAGAGCCGATTTTCAAAATCCATAGTTCTTTTATCATTTTAAATAGCATTTACACTCTTATTCGACCCTCACTGCCAACCAGTAGCTTAGTGTCAATAATAAAGGTATTCCAACAGAAGAGCAGGCCTTGTGTAGTCCAGAAACATAGTTACTCTAGTTAGTTATAGTTTCTCTAGTATTAATATAGTTACTCTACAGTTACTCTGTCTTTCCAAACAACTATCAGGCAAAATCTCTGCTGAATCTGAAGAGTAATATAAAGTTTTTCTCATAGCTCTGCTCTGTCTCTATGTCACTGCCATTAGAATCATATCCTCTACTGCAACACTTGAACAATCAACAGACATTTGATTTTTTAAGCTCAGGCTTTTAAGATGTTCTCATTTACAGTAAAATGGTTTCTTTCTACTACATAACTAATCACAAGTGAAAGAAAGGATGCATATCACTTCCTTTATCCATTCCATAATAACTGAACATTTCTAATCAGCACTTGGTTTGAATTGCGGTGTATTGCAAATGCCTCATGTACAAATAAATCAGTGTTCCAGAGCACCCAGGCTACATTCTGTATGTATGGGGGTTGGACTAGATGAGCTTTAAAGGTCCCTTCCAACCCAAACTATGCTGTGATTCTATGATTCTCTGTATTATCGATTCAACTGTGAAGCCATGTGGCAAAAATGGTCATGAAAATATTCACAGGAGACTGAGTCCTCCAGCAAATCAGTAATGAACTTGTTTGTCTGACCTATTTGCTCATGACCTATAAGTGAATGTCTGCTTTTTGCTACTAACTTCTATCATACACAACACTATCAAGTGATGCTACCCATACTAATGAAGTAGACACCTTAACCCCTGTATCAACTTCTTCATTTTCTGCAACTAACCCAAGAGGAGAACCTGCATTTTGATTATTCCTTCCTACCTCTTGATTAACTCAGGCAACCATGGTTAAGCTTCCTCCAGCTGAGTATTAAGGGAAAAGTATCTCTTTACATTCAATTTAGCCCTAGTAAGAGAGGTCTGAGACATGTTGATGCAGGATAGCTACGTTCTATTTTCTGGAAACGTTTAAAATTGTGGAATAGATATTCCTTTAGGTAAAACAGACACTGTCTCACAGTTTGAATGCCTCATCTGAGAAGTTTAAAGCTTTCCCTGTGTTCACACAGAAGCTAGTGATCTAGGGAAAGTGGGTTATTCTTGATACATCTTTCTTCATGTAGGGACAGTATTACAAGGAAGTACTGAATGTAACTGTTCACACACACAAGGTGTCTCTGAAGACAGTAAAACTTGTTAACCTTATCCCATACCCATATACTTCCATGGGATCTCTGAAAACCATCTCGTGCTCTGTTGGCCCCTTTCTCAGTGACCCGACACGTCTCCGAAGTGTCAGGATTTAGGAACAGCAGCTGTACACACCTGTGCTACTTGCAAACCCACAAAGATTTCAGAAAGAAATGAGGATTTTCATCATTTTGGGCAGCTTTTTTTCTTGAAGAGTATTGCTCCTAAACAGAAAAGCCCAGCCATGTCTTCTCAAGTGCCTTCCCTGAGCCTTTCAGCAGCACAAAAGACACTGACTCCAGGAGGAATCCACCTTCAGTCCTCAAGCCCTCTTACAACCCTAAACACACCACATGAGCATAAGGCACTGTTTTCCTACATTGTGCCCCCTCACCATCCAACTTACCTGAACAGAAATGCTGATGCAGAGAAAGAGACTGTGATGACTGTTGCTGTTGCGGGGCTCAGTTTAACTTCAACCTCAGCCCAGAGGTCAGGAGAGTGCAAAACGTTTTCCCAGTAGTCATCACTCCCAACAGTGCTACTCTTCATTTTGGCCAGAGCACTTTTATTTTCCTGCATTGCGCACTACATGGCAGTACTCAGGCACACACTGGATAGACTGACTCTTAGAAGGAATTGGAGATACTGTTTAAGGAAGCCCATACAAGAGAACATGGGAGACTTGAAATTATTGTAGTCAAAGCACAGAACGAAGTTGATGCAAATCTATAGAGAACCAGGATCCATTAGTTCTGTGCTCACAGAACTCTTTATGCAGATTCACTGATTCCAGAGCATGTGATACCATCATAGAATCATGGTGTGGTTTGGACTGGAAAGGACCTTAAAGCTCATTCAGCTCCAACCCCTGCCATGGGCAGGGACACCTTCCAGTAGAGCAGCTTGCTCCAAGCCCCTGTGTCCAACCTGGCCTTGAGCACTGCCAGGGATGGGGCAGCCACAGCTTCTATGAGCACCCTGTGCCAGTGCCTCACCGTGCTCAAGGTAAAGCACTTCTGCCTATGAGCTCATCTCAATCTCTCTTGTTTCACCTTTTCCTTCCTCAGTTTAACATTACCAGTCCCTCACTGTGTATGCAGTGACCCACTAATGCAAGAAAATCCTCATCTCATGGAGGATCACAGTTAAGCAACCACTAATGTAGTAAGACTTTTCTCTTTAAATCTGGTTCAGACCACTGCTAAAAGAGAAAGACCTATGACCTCTGTACAATGCACATCCCAGAGTACAGTAGTCCACTGGAATTAGGCATTCTTCTGGCACTGAAACTGTGCCTATAGGGCAACACCTACACCAAAAGCCAGGCATGGTATGTGTTTGGGTTACATGGGAACAGAAGAAAAGCCAGTGCTTTTTCCTAGGGATTATCCCAGCTGTCTGGCTTGCTTATATCAGCCTGCTGCTGTAAACTACCGAGGTACAAGAAGAAGGTACAAAAGAAGGATTTCTTCAAGACAGAAATAAGTGCTTGTGATAAACATTAAGTACAAACGCAATGTATCATTGATCACTGTGTCCAACTGAGGTTTTGTGACCACAGTTTTAAGGAAAAATGAGGCAGCTCTTGCCAAGAAATCAGTTGTAGAGATGCTAAACACAAGGGTGCACTAACTTTTTAGTAAAGGGAAAAAAAGCAAAGCATGTCTTTTATATATCTGGTTTGATGCTCTTCGCTGCACTCACAATGGGCTATAATGTGCTTTCTGATTTTTCAGTATGAAGTCTTAATCTGATGATATTCCAATGAAGCAAGACAAATGCCCAACACAAGAATAGCCTGGCAGTTCTACAGTAAAATATGAAGCTAAAGCCAGAGCCTCAGGTAAAAGTTTTACAGGCTGAATTTTCAGAAACTCTGATGGCTGGCTGTGTAAATGAAGACATCACCTTTGGCCCATGGCTGCTGTCATGCATGGAAAGCAGTTTTCTGTTAGAAAAATAAAGCACTCTGCATAGAATCATAGAATCCTAGACTGGTTTGGGTTGGAAAGGACCTTAAGATCATTCAATTCCAACCCCTGGCACAGGCAGGGACACCTTGCACTGGAGCAGCTTGCTTCAAGCCCCTGTGTCCAACCTGGCCTTGAACACTGCCAGGGAAGGAACATTTCCCACTGGGATGCAGCATTTACTCCCGGCAAATTGGGAAGGTAATATTAGCATTTGCATCAAGCATTTTGTGCTGCAATTTTCTGAAGGATATTTCAGGCAACTTTAAATGCACATCACTTTCAAAAACCAGTTGAGCACTGGAGCCAGTTATCTTTTGACTGGAAATAAATTTAAGGTTTGCCAACTAGTTGTAATAAAACATGAAGATGTGCCTGCTTCAGGTTTATAAAGAAGCATAGCCATGTGGTAAATAAGAAGCATTATTATCTTCAAGCTACTTTGCCTTCTTGCTCCACGCCCTTGTGTAGTACCTTCCACACATCCTTCGCTTCCCCAGAGGATTGTAAGGACAAGGCTCTCCCGACAGCTGCCCTCTTCTGGATGGAATCAAACAAGTTCCATGATTTCCACACAGATAAAATGCTGTGTCTACTTTTCAACAGAGGATGATCTAAATTCTTTCCTTATGTCTGTGTAATCACAAAGGTTACACTACGCCAGAATGAGAGCTACAAAATTCTAAGCGGCTGCTTCACAGTTCCCTGCATAGTTAGCCAATATGTTTTTTTTAGAGTAGAGATTTTAAACAACATGCTTTTTTCCCCCTGGCATCTTAAAAAAAATTTTGCTTTTCCATTTCTTTCCTATATTTATCAGTGCTTAAGACCACACTGCTGTTTCCTTGTAAAGTACTTAATTCTCCTCCCCATACATAATGGGAAACATTTCCATACCTCTTTGTTGCTTAAGGTAAGTATGTTAAACACTGAATATTACGTCTGGAAAGGTTCTTATATAATCTTTTCCTCTGCCCAAGTCAGGGTCAAATATTTCTTTGCTACTCTAGATCAGCATTTGGCTGACCCCTGTTACAGCCAGCTGATAACAGGGACTGCACAGTTCCTGCAGGGAACCCAGTCCACTGCTTCACCAGTTAACTATTAGTGTTCCTGGAGGTTCGTTTATGGACTTGTCACACAAGTAAATGGCTCCACAGATGATTTTTAAAAGGACCCATTCATCAGGGAGCGTGGAGTTTCTTTCTGTGAGCTCTCATCTTTAAATGGATAGCAAGGATTAAGATGCAAAGTAGAAAGGCAGAAAACATCACTTAACGAGGGTTTCAGTTCTTGACAGTGGAACCAGGAAGTTGGAGGTTTTTCTCAGTATTCTGTATGCACAGTCATACCAGTGCACACTTTGAAACTTTCACTGCACATCTGTGCATCACTGCATGGTCTAGGCACCATGCCAGAGGCTGAATTCCTGCGAGTCCGTGCAGCTCCCACACGTTTACAGCACTAGGACCCAGAGGGAGCTTCATTTCTGTGAGTCAGTGCAGCTAGCTGAGCCCTGTGAGCAGTGAATGAGGCTGGAAAGGCAGAGGGAATGTGAATGGCTCTTCTGGCTTGGGAAAGTGTCCACAGACTGGGGTGCTACGGACTACAAACCAGCTCGGACAACCCTCCGGATTCCCGGTACTGCCGGCGTCCAGTGCCGCTGCTCTGAGGTGAGTGCCCCACAGGAGCCAGCGTTCAAAAAGCAGGAACACGGCTGTCGCACCAGTTGTGGAAGTTTGGGATTTCAAAATTAGCCAATGTGGGTTTGCTGTACAGTGATTTTTACTCTCTTGAGGAGAACAGAGCAGATGGCTTTGAAATACAGAGTGCTCGTTTCTTAAAAATAGCATTTAAAAGGAAAGCATGGTCTAAGGAAACTGAAAATTGCATCTGCTAAAGCAGGTTAAACAGCACATATATCTGGAAGGTGTTCATAAAGCATTTGTGTTTAAGCTTAAAGCTCAAAAACCATCTTTAGTAAGAACAGCTTAATCTTAGAGAAATGTAATATTATTCTTTTATACCCAGATGTATGAGAATTTCTTTTTATTTGCATCATACAGCAGTCACACCTATATGAAAATCCTTTACTGTCTTTGTTCTGAATATTAAGGCTTACTTAACACTTTATTTCTTTTTCCTGTAGCGTAATTCTAATCTAGATAAGAACTCCTTTCTTTCTTTACTAATATAAATAGGAATTCTGGTAAATCAAAGCATGACTGGACCAAGGCAGAAACCTTTAGCTATAGGCAGAGTAGTAGATCACTAGAGACTGTATCCTCTACGATGTCCACTTGGAAAAGCTTACAAGTGATGAAACTGATAATGTTTATTGGTTTATGCCAGGATGTAACACTGTTTTATCTGATGCACCAGGCAGAGACAAAAATGGGGACCCCAGTCAGGGAGACAGAAGGAATTTGTGTACTGAGAACAAAAAGTGTTTGTGCTGCAGTTGCTTTATTCACTTTAAATTCTCCTTATATGCTCAAGAAGTTTTGGAAAAACAGCAAAGTGAGCCTGCTTGTCAGGCTGGTTTTTCCAAGTTGTCACAACTTTGAAGCTGCACTGTAACTGTTAGACAGATAATTTATGGGTGTTTTCATGCATTAGAGTATCACAATAAAGTCTTTTGGGGTTTTTTTGTTTTTGTTTTTGTTTTTTTTTTTTTTGCTAAGCCAAAGTAAAATGTGACAGTTACCTGCAAAAAGAGAAAGGAGCAGCTAAGTTGCCTGTACTTTCATACTCTGCAGCTCTGGGCTGTTTCAGATATTATGGAAACCAGGCTTTTTCAAATTACCCTGACAGCTACCATTACAGACATTCATCTGAAACTCAGGTTACAATATATCCTGCCCTTCCACAAAAAGGTTACAGTGACAGAATGAAGAACCATATTAACTGGAGTGTTCACTGGAGTGTTGTAAGTAAGATTTGGCCTTTAAATATATTAGTAATTATAGAAATGAATCATTTTCTAACAAATCTCAGCAAGGTCTGGAGAGGAGCCCTCCTCATGAATCTGTGCAGTGGAGTAATCGTGATTTCACATCTTTATCAATCCCAGCCACTCACCCTAAAGGGATCTGTCAGTCTCACAATAAGGTAGTAAAGAGAGTTAACTGTGGTTTTCTTTTTCTCATCCGCCTAGCTAAGCAGTGTCCATTTTCTCCATCAAAAGCTTAAACTGTCTTTTCAGATGCCTTCACTTAAGTTCAGTGGAGAATTACAATGAGCACAAAGGCTCATTCTAACCCATACGCTAAGTAAACAGTTGTCACATAGAAGAACCAAGCAGTCTATTTAATCACTGTAAGATTTTAATTTAAAAGATCAGGCTAGAAAAAATACCTAAAATAGGTATTCAGATTAGCATTTGCAAATCTAAAATGTGTTTATTTAATGGGATACTTAGAACAAGGCTCAGATAGAACACATTTAAAAACTAGATTATTTCAATCAACAGAGTAAGTCCCATAAATTCCCCTACTGCTCCATGCCTTTGGCCATCTAAAAATGTTCCTTTAAATGCAAGTTCTATCAATTAGTTTTGTGGTTCCTTAAGAAATGCTTTTTAGGATTAACAGAGTATTGAATACATACTAATTAGCATTAATTGAATTACATTTAAAGCATGTGGAAAAAATACTGCTCATTTTAAGAAGTTAACATAATTCTGCCTTTTTCTTAGTCTATATTTTAAGAGCAAAATCTGCCGATAAAAAATAAAGGGGTAATAAAATGAATGCTTTCATTCCCAAAGATTCGATATTCTAAGCCTGGAAGTCAATCCTGGATTGCTGGGTTTAGAAGTATTTGTCTCTCCTTCAAATCTCAGCCCAGCTAAAGCCCGTGAAACTCAAACTGCCCACAATAACAATGACCTCTGCTGGCAAATGCCCTCTGCTGAACAGAAGTTTTAAGAGCTTATTCAGAAAAATGACCACGAACTAAAACATTAGATCAGCTGAGAGACACTTGGAGAAATGCAAGATCACACCTCTGCCAGAGAAACATGCCCCATGGTAAAGAAAGTGAAAGGCACGTGTAGCAATGCTGATCCAGCTGCATTGCTCACACAGCAAGGAGGAAACTCTTCCTGTGCTGGGTTTGACTTGAGCCCAGTCAGAGAGGTCGATGTGTTTAAGCATTTCTACGACAGAAGCTCTGGGATACATGTCCTATGGGATGCATGTGGCTTGTTCTCCTGACACAATGCTCTTTGTGCAGCTCTGCCGAATTCATGAAATACTTGCCTGTGCATATGTTATTTAGACCCAAAATGAGCATGACCAAGCAAAGCAAAATCATTTTTGTTGTTGCCAAGAGACTGTAGTAACTTCATGTGGGTTATGTGCACTCTTATCTGCCTGGTTCCACTAGTCTAAAGCTACGGAACTTGGTGGAAAGAAAATCTCATACTGCTGATATAAACCTATACTGTCCCCAAGTCCTGAATACTAAGTTCTGGTCATCATTTACATCTCAGAAAGTGAAACATGTAAGGGTGCAAATGATGACAGCCTGGAAAATTTTCGGTATTTAGAGAAACTATAGAGTTTATGATTTCTACATTGCATTAGATGCGTTTTTCAGCCTGTAGCACTGCATAAAGAAACACTCCAATGACACAGAACTTCCTCTGTGTACAAGTAGGATTCTCTGTACACAGATCTTGCTTCTGTGAGATAATTAAGTGCTTGCAAACAAGTTATGATGTACTGGAACATCAACACCTGCCACTTGGAAACAATTATTGGGACACATGCAGAGGGATGAAATCCCATTTAATGGATACACAAACGAAGACGTAAGATGCTGACTGCATTGGCAGAGCTGGTAAATCACCGAGGATGCAGAGTTGGCTACAGTAGTTCACTAGTCAGCACATCTCTGAATGCATTAGCCCCAAGTGAAGCACACCCATGTACACCACACTGCCCAGTGCTCTCATGTATTTAGAAATGAGAGACAGAAAGAAGAATGCAGTACTTGACTACCTTTAGGCATAATCTCTGTGTGACTATATTCACGTGGAAGACATTTAGATTGCACCACTATTGCACAGCAAGAGAAAATATGCAAAGTGCTGATCGGTTTTTGGAGCCTTGCATACAGCTATTAAGATGCAAATTGCTGTATGCCTGTAGAAATCATACATAGATATGTACAAGACTTGTCTGGCATAGTATCTACATTCAAAATGAAAATAACTGCATGGGGGAGTTTGAAATAACAAGCTCAATAGCTTTACTGTCAGCTTCTGGAGCTTCACTTGATTTCCTGTGCCATTTTCCAATGAATGAAACACCTTTGACTTTTTCTTACCTTGGAAACAACATTTATTTCCCAGTAAAGAGCCTTTCTTCTTTTTTGCCTAAGCTCTTCCATTTACAACAATGCTTTGAGATTTTATGGCACAGTAGCTGCCATTATCAGAGAACAAAAATCAAGATTGATCAGATTCACATTTTCTATTGCTGGGATCAGTTTTACACATTACTATGGCTTCCACATTACCTAGAGGTATTCCCTGGAAGAAACTGTGAGATGGTGACAACAGAGAGCAAAAATAATAGAATCATATAATGCTTTGGGCTGGAAAGGAGCTTAAGACATCCAGTTCCAACCCCCCCTTCCACTGGAGCAGCCTGCTCCAAGTCCCTGTGTCCAACCTGGCCTTGAACACTTCCAGGGATGGGACAGCCACAGCTTCTCTGGGCATCCTGTGCCAGTGTCTCGCCACCTTCCCTCAAGGAAATAACTTCTTCCTTATATCTAACCTGAACTTTCTCTGTTTCAGTTTGAACCCATCACCCCTTGTCCTATCGCTACAGTCGCTGATGAAAAATCCTGAGGAATTGCCTGTCCTGAACTTTACAGCCCAAACCCTAACACAGTCTCCCCTCAGTCTGACAGTCCCTACAGATGTTCTCTGGACACGGATCTGATCGCTGTCAGAAATCAAACCTGCAGGAGCGAGGCCACTCAGTGTAGTTCAAGACATTTTTTGTTCAGAGATTTTCTAAAACTGGATATTGAACCCAGACCACTAAAACTGATTTCAAAACCAACTTTCCCTAATCAGTGTTCCTGGCTCCAAAATCAAATTTCCTGTTCCCACAGGGTCCATAACAATGTGCTAATAAAAGATCAGATTCTGCTCCCATTGACTTGCTATGCATCAAAACTCTCACTGATTTAAGTGGAGAAAGATTCAAGCACAAAGACTGAAGAAGTCAAACAGAAGGTTAAGAGTTTGACTTTGTTTTGGGCCTTGGTTTACATATTATTGCCAAAATCATAATGATCATTTCTGTGATGCAAATACGAGGATCTTTCCAGGAATAAAATCAATGCAATGAATGAATAATCGACAAACTGAATCTGTTCCTTACACTGTGTCATTTAGTTTGGAGTGCCCTGTTTGTGAGAAATAGTGCTGCCTTAAAAAGTATGTGACAAAAACTGATTTAGCTCAGTTAGTTGTTAACTGCTCTGAAAAATAATAAAATGTTAGATTCTTTCTGGCAGTTCTGACCCACAATGAGGAAATCAGCCCAGTATAAGTACAGCTGGTAAGCAGATTATTTTTTTAACAACTTTCTATACACTAAGTATGGCTTTGCTAGTCTAAAAATTACTATTTTGAATCATTCCTATTCTGGATAGTTTCATATTTCCCCCTCTGTACTGTGTAGGTATAAAGGTGACAGATTTTTTTGTGGTCTGGTTCACTGATCTACTTTGCTGAAGCACTTCGGTTTGTTCTTTACACAACCATATGTGTGATCCAGGCTTTTAAAAGGAAACTCTTCAGAAATTCTGGGGATGGAAATTCACCAAACACCTCATTGCTATATGTTCTTTGATTACAATACTTTTAACAGCTCTGGCTCATACAATATGGGGGGGGGGGGGGGGGTGGGGTGGTGTTCTTCTATTTTGAAACATATCTTTTCCTTTTTTTGTTTGAAGCCTTTATGTGCTGGATGACTCAGGTATGGAAAAAGACCTGTGCTTGTGCACAGAGCCATTTGCCCTGTGGTGAATGACACAGCCTGCATTTTCTGAAATGCATCATTTCCTGCCCATTATTTCACGATGCCTTTTTGATGCTCTGTGTACCAGCTCCAGAGCAGCACTTAGGGTGCATGTATTAGCACAGCCATCCAAAATTTGCTCATTTCAACTATTCATTGCTTAACACATTGCAAGAACAACTCGAATTCTGATGAACGTAACAACAAATTCAGCCCCACTTAGGAGCTGTACTTCCACTAATCATCAAAATGATTATATTGTGGCCTTTAAAGAGGGTCAGCAGGGCACATCAGCTGCTTGGGTCAGTAGGCAAGAATGAACTGTCACACTGCGCATGGATGTCTGGTCACTGCAGGTGTGCATATTCCTAACTTTCTGGTGCTTTCATATTTCAGACTGAAAAATAACAATTTTACACAGCAGACTTTGAACAATTTTCCCTCATTAAGAATGGGCAAGAAGGCATAGAATAGCCATCTCTGAAAACGTACAAGTTTTTCACCTTATTTAGATGCATGAAGTGCATTTTCTAACTGCAGCTGATGGACTGTGACACTGCTCAGTCTGCAGACATCTGCTGCTCAGACGGTTGTGACTTCAGCGTTTTAAGCTTGAAATGGGAGACTGAGATGAGCTTTTTGGCAGAATTTCTTTACTTTGAGCATGGTTAAGCTCCAGCACAAGGTGCCCAGAGCAGCTGTGGCTGCCCCACCCCTGGCAGTGCTCAAGACCAGGCTGGACACAGGGGCTTGGAGCTGCTCTAGTGGAAGATGTCCCTAACTGTGGCAGGGGGTTGGAACTGGATGAGCTTTAAGGTCCCTTCCGACACAAACCACTCTGTGATTCTATGATATAACTCATAGGACAACTTGCTTCAGGGCAGAATGTTCTACAAAAGACAGCAATTTTGTTTCAAAAGCAGCTACCAATTCCCAGTTTCACTGTACTTGTGTGTCACATTAAGAACCCACTTAGCAGATTCTGAAGCATCTGAAAATCAATACAGAATTAGGGAGCTCAAGAGCTTTGGAAATTTTATTCCAGGAACTGAAAATTGTGCATTTAAAAACTGAGATACCCACAGGTAATGTTCTATCAGGCACTTACAAAGTGCTAAGTTACACTGCATTCCTTATCAGCTTCCTTTTACATTCCTGGAAGTCCCTAGGAAACAAACTATACCTGCTGCTTTTGTATTTAAATTTGTGCCCCTTTGTTTCTAAGGTTTTAATAAGTTAGAAATATTCAAAAGAAATGCTTTCTAATAACTCACATTTAGTAGAGTTTCATACTCCATTCAAATTTTACTGCTGTTTGTCTCAAGGAAGCAAGCACACTGTGATTGATTCCTTAGTGAAGTGTTCAAAACCTATGAGATAAACACACATGCACGTAACCTTAGGGGATTTAAATGTTTTGAATTACATCTACACATTCCTTCTTTTGAACTAAACGTGCAAGTAGATATAGGGCTTGTTGCTTTTACTTTGTATAGCTACAGTCCATTAAATTTGAGTGATTTTTGGATTCTTTAGAAAGGCAATGGATTCCAAAGCGACCATTGACTTTATTCTGGTTTGTATCAAGCTTCTATAGCTTTGCTTGGTTATAACTTCAGTAACCCAAGAATTGTGTTTCAGAAGTTACAGCTTTCTATCCTCATTAAGAAAATCATTTAAGTCTTTTATGGTCAATGGATACAAGCTCCTTATGTACCAGTAAGAGAACAGGAACTTCTGCATCCAAAGTTAATAACCTAGAGGATATCTGAAGTTTTCCACGATTTTCTCTCTTTTTTGTGTGTGCTAGATCTTTATGAACACAAGTAGAATTATGGACACCACGTACAGAGTCATGTTTGACAAGTTTGTTCAGATTGCTGATCACTAGGAAATGTCACATTTGTACACTTCTGTTACTTTCTGATCTCTTAAGAATTCTGAAGTAGCAGGAAAACTAAATGCACAGTTCCATCTTTTTTTTTTTTTAGATTATTGCTACCACTTTCACACGTATAGAAAAGGACTATGCCTTCTGTAGGACTTTCAACATGGAAAATACTTTATAGCAACAGACATAAAGAAATGTTTGTTAAAGCAACAGTGTACAGAACAAATCAGAAGTCAGTTTTACAGGGTTCCCTGAGATGAAGGTGGCCTTCAAATACTGACAAGTATAGCATCTCTCTACATCACTCTCTACAACTACCTGAAAGGAGGATGGAGCCAGGAGATGGCTGGTAGCCTGTCCCAAGGACCAAGTGATGGGACAAGAGGAAATAGCCTCAAGCTGCACCAGGGGAGAGTTAGACTAGAGATTAAGAACAATTCCTTCCCCAAAGGGTGCTCAGGCTTAGGGACAGGCTGCCCAGGGCAGTGCTGGAGTCACCGTGCCTGCAAGTGTTCACACACCGTGTTGATGAGGCCTTCAGTGCCATGGGTTAGTGGTGGCCTTGGCAGTGCTGGGGAATGGTTAGACTTGATAACCTTGAAGGTCTTTTCCAACCTGGTTGATTCTGTGACTCCGTGACTGCATGATCAAAGAATAGATCAAATTGGATGGGATATCAGGAGGTCCTCTGTCCATCTTCATGCCCAAAGGAGGATCTCTGTACCATTTATTAGAGGACTGAGACTGGGGAGTCAACAACAAGCAGCAAACTTTCTGCAATATTATTTTCTTGGTAGATGTGCTCCGTGCAGAATTCTAGGGATGAGCTGGGTTCATCTGAGGTCTTTAAGGAACTCAGAACCAAGGAACAGCATTATGGTTGACATTCAGTCTCCTAGGTAAGATTTGAACTGGCTTCACTATGAAGGATGCATCCATGTGATAATGGCCTGTATTTATTACTGGTTTAACACCTAAAAGGTTTTCCACATGAGAAACCACTCATTCTTTCTCTCATTAGTCAGTTTGGGGCTTGGGGCTTTGGTTTAAGCGTTTCTGGTTTGCTTTTCCTTTCCAGCTGGCTGCAGTCCACAGCCATTAGCTTTGGCATTTTCTCTTTTTATCATATATTGCCTTTGACCAAG
Organism: Neopsephotus bourkii; assembly: GCF_033783945.1. Classification (NCBI taxonomy): domain Eukaryota; kingdom Metazoa; phylum Chordata; class Aves; order Psittaciformes; family Psittacidae; genus Neopsephotus; species Neopsephotus bourkii. Next base: position 42,702 of record NW_026901625.1, read on the forward strand.
AATTCAGGTTAAGTGCTTCCATTACCTATAAAAAGGGTATCTTTTTGCAGGCTAGATTCTTTCCTCGCTATTTGGATGCTGTACTGGGGATTAGGCCCAGCTCCTCAGCTCTCCCCACTACCATATTTTTGGATTTATGCAAAACAGTAGAAGTCCAAAGGGGATTTAAATCATGGGCAGATTCAGAAGGCTCAGCTGCCTGGTGCCTCTTCTACTACAAAAGCTAAGTGCACCAAAGGGAACCACCAGATGACAGGTTCAATAGTGAGAGAAAACCATTGCTCCACACCATGGAATTAAGCGGCAGAACTCCCAGTCACTTTGCTGCTCAAAATGTACATTGACTCAAGGAATAGGTAGACAGGGACATGGATGCGAAATACACTGAAGATTTTAAACACATAGAAAAACCTGCACAGAAAGCTGCTCATCCAAAAACTACAGGAGAGGAAAGTGGTTGGAAAAGTACCACTATATGCGTATCTTTCTCTTAGACACTTCCAGAAGGATCTTCTGTTTGCCTCTTCAGGCAAACAGGATTGACAAGATTCTTTCATCTGGCCCATCTCGGTCATTCTTACATACTGACTGTATGTTGAAGGGGTTCTCTTTAATGGGGAACACACTGTGATCTTCTGATCACAGTGTTAGCAATTTTACCCATTTCCCTCAGCAAAGCTGACTGCACTACTGCACTTCTTACCTGGCAGGAAAAGGTACATAAACTGTGTCAAGGGAAATAAATAAGAACAGAGAGAAAATAGCCTCTTTATCCTGTTTTAACTGTTTTTACTGTGGTTACAGCCTAGAGCCAGTCATTTTTCAATCAACTATGCATTCAAGGTTGTTTTATACTCACTTCTTCCCCTAAGACTCCAGTCCTGTAAATAAGGCTGGTATCCTTTGTTCATCTATGGATGACATTCCTCTGTATTCCTACCACAGGCTGGCTGTTTCATAAAGTGTTGTTTGCTTACGCTAAGATTACCAAGCAATCCATAATGCTCTATGAAAAGGTTTTTGCCTCTTCTTTGTCATACTTTTTATATTACCATTAACTGCAAATATAACTTGTTCCTGCAGGTCACAGACACACATGTTAAAAAGCTCGGGGTCTGCCCTTCTCTTTTCCCCCAGGTTCATAATTTTACTTCAGTTCCTTGTATTAAAACAAGCAGTACAATATGAAGAAATAATGAAACCTTGTTCTCTGTGGTGGTCAGAGTTTCTGGCATGTACTAAATTTGTAAGCATCTGCAAGGTTTGAGTAACTTTGAGGACATGGAGATACACATGTCTAACACAAACTCTAATCAAACAGACCTCTAACACCATAGCTTTTATTCTGGTCAGGACTTCTACTATCCTACATTTTAATCAAACTTGTAGACACATTATTTAGAAAGCTAGTAGCTTTAAAACCTCTAACCTTCTGCGAGATGTGAATGGCACTCAACAATTTCAAGGGTCATTGTGTCAAGGGTTCACAAGACAGTGTCATTTCATAACTGTCATTTCCCTATTAAGCCAGCCTAAAACCAGGTAATGCTCTTTGTTGCCCCCACTTTGAAGTCTGCACAGCAACCAAGAACTGTGTACTGAATTATGCATTGCACTTGTGTACCAACTTACATTTTAGTTACAAAGATGTCAACCCACACAGCCTAAGCATGCTTTATTCTAGGACCCATTCCATTCCTCTCCTGTTATTGGTGTTTCTTATCAAAGCTCTAAATATTCAACATCTATTATTTTGTTCTGCCTGGATCCAAATCCTCCAGCCCCAGTCATTCTTGCCAAACTTTCCTCTCATTATTTTCTCAGACACAAGCTGTAAACAGAAGAGTGAAAAGGTTCACTGCTCAGTCTCACATTCCAGGACACTTTATATATGCCAAAAGTGTGAGTTTCTGGCTTTGCCAAAGCATGCAGAATCACATCACATGCATTAGAGGGACTTTGATCCACCAGCTCTCCCTAGATGTGCATTCCTGCACTGTAAACCGCCTTTGTGAACAGAGTAGTGCTGTGAAGGGTTTCACTAAAGACCACTTTTTCCCCTCTGTGCTTTGAAAGAAAAACATGTGGCCTTTTCCTTCTCCTCTCTCCCAATCCTTCTGTTCTATTTGAAAGCAAAGAAAGTAGAAAAGTACTTATGAACTATAGAATTTCCTACCTTTGTTCAACATTTCAAATTTGCAAAAGCATTCAAGTCACAGAATCACAGAATTTGTTTGAATTCAGTCATCTGAATTCAGTCTTCAGCAATGGAACCAAGATTGTTCCATCATTTGAAAGGAAATACTTTCTAAGGAAAATCACCTTTTTCCAATGCCACAGAAAACCTGCTCACAGAATCACAGAATCATAGAATAGTTAGGGTTGGAAAGGACCTTAAGATCATCAAGTTACAACCCCCCTGCCATGGGCAGGGACACCTTGCTCTAAACCATATTACCCAAGGCCTCCCTGGACAACCTATTCCAGTGCCTCACCACCCTAACAGGAAAGAATTTCCTCCTTATATCCAATCTAAACTTCCGCTGTTTAAGTTTTAACCCATTACCCCTTGTCCTGATGTAATGTTGTTTGGCAGATTTAAAGTTCATCTCTCTATCTTTGCAATAAAATTTTGCAAAAGCTCTTTTTCAAGAGACATCTATTTGAACTATGACGCTGCACACAGAAAGTAGGTGCACATCTGATCAAAACTTCCCTCTGATTTCCATTTTAAGCTGGCAGAAAATGATAAGGTACAAAACTTGACTATCTGCTTTGAACCTAATATTCACCCCAAAAACAACAGAAAAGTTTAAATATGCTAAATGCAAACATAATATGTACCTTTAAAAAGATTTTTAAGTCAGAGACCTGTTAGGCATATGTTATTAAAAAAACCCAAAAAACAAAAACCAACCCACCACTTACTTTCCTTGTGTTAAACAATCTAAAATCGTCATGTAGTCATCATCTGATGAACAGTGTAGTAAAAATAAGCAAATACCTAAGAAAAATCTATTGCTAATGCTATAATTATTACAACAATCTGTGGAGTACCATTCTTGACCATACAACATAGCCAGATCACATCTGGCTACAAATGTCATCTTTTGCTTCTTTCCACCATATGCTCATTCATACTACCTTCCAATTCGGAATCTAATTGCTTTCTTGTCACTATAATGCTTTGACTATATGATCTCCCTTCCAGCTTTATCAGTTCCGTGATTCTGTGTGTGATTCTGTGATTGCTCCTCACAACTGATTCAATAGACACCAGCATTCCCAAGTAATACTGTAATAAATACAACAAGATGCACATAAAATATCCAGACAAAGGAAATACATGGTTACAGTTTTAAGTGATATGACAATGAATTTCAAGTATTTCAGGTTAACTGAATTAATATTGGCGTACAAAACATGGAAATACGATAATGATGTGGGGAAAGAATTCTGCATTTTATTATGTTTTCTCTGTTCTGATTAATGACTAGACAGCAAAGACCAAAATGATAGCAGACAGCTCGCATATCACCAGCAGGTTCCCAGCTGACAAGCTGTAGGTGCAGTATATAAGCTTTAGAGCACATGTGCCTAGATTCCTTACAAAATCCCAACACTGTTCTTTGCAGGGTTGAACACAGCAGAAAAAGAAACCACTTACCCTACACAGAAAAACAGAATTTAATATTAGTATTATCAACCCTGTGTGAGTTAGTAACAAGTTTTACTTGTTATCAGAAGGCGAATTTGGAATGAGAATTTACATGCCTTTTGCATCTTGCCCACTCATGTGGGCGAGCTCCAAATTCCCTGTTACAGGTGCAGCAGGGACCCATGGCAAGGCACAAAGCAGAGGAAACAGAATTGTAAAAAAGAGCTCCAACAAAACCCTCTAACCTGCTTCTCCTATTTCCTGCAGCTTTATTTATTCCTCTTCTCCCAGCAACACCATCATTCAACAAACCATAAAGTAAAAAGGAAGAATCTTCCATTTCCAGCATTTTTGTTGAGTGAAGCATTATTGGCATGAGATAAATGTATCACCTTGATCCACCGGGGAAAGAAACAACCAACTAAACAAGAAAGGAAAGCAATTGCTTACTCTTTAATGAGAGCTCTTACCTAAGGTTCTACCACCTGCTTTGCTCCATAATACAGTAGAGCCAGACGGGAAACTGTTTAATCCAGGTGCATGGTTGCAGCCAGATGTCTGTGTTGCAACTTTTATCTTTATGTGGCTGGTAGTTAGACTACTGTGTCATACTGGGTCACAAAATGAGTTCGAATAATCCATGAGCTGTGACGTGGTGTTAAGGTGTTCAGTGTGCCTGGAATTTCCCAAATTACAAAAGTGATGGAATAGCTTCACATGACAAATACCAAATATTCATCAAAGCAAACAGTCAGTAAAGTTGTGCAACCATGTGGGAGCAGTAAAGAAGATAAGTCAGTTATGGATGTGCTGATGATCAGGTTTTTATTATTGCATACAACGTGGGGCACACAAGGAACTAGACAAGTATTGAAACAATCACTGTTAATTTCAACTAGACAAACTCTTGCAAGAAAATTTAACATAAGCTGTCTTTAGCTTCTCCTATTTGAAACATCTTTTTGCTACATGCAAGAAACAAAATGCACAGAAATACTCTTTAGGGATTATCTAAAAATAATAGCTGAAAAAACCCACTGACTTTTCTCTAAAATACCCCTTTTCCCTTCCAGGCGTGATTTTTGCTGCTTGTAGTAATATCTGCAAGAGGTTTTGTAGGTTGCTATTGTTTCTCTTTCTAAAATATTCTAAAAGCCTGTTTTAATTCCTAGAGGCTCTGCAAATTATCTGTCCCAGAAACAAGGCAGCATTGCAGCATCATTCAGAAAGAAGAATGTGAGAGAAGGAAGGTGCCGTGTTCCATCTGTCAGTCTATACACTGCAGTGGAACCTAATGCAAACCTGCACAATGGAAATAAAGTTCCTCTACTTGAAGAGAGTCATAGTGAAAATCTTCAAATTAAGAACATCACAAGTACAGGAGAAGAGGAAACAGGCTCAAACTGCACCAGGGGAGGGTTATACTGGATATTAGGAACAACTCCTTCCCCAGAGGGTGATCAGGCTGGAGTCACCGTCCCTGGAAGCGTTCACATACAGTGTAGAGGAGGTCCTCAGTGCCATGGGTTAGTGGTGGCCTTGGCAGTGCTGAGCAATGGTTGGACTGGATGTCTTGAAGGTCTTTTCCAACCTAGTAGATTCCATGATTCTCTAAGTGTTCAGGAAGAAATTAACTGCTTGACTGAGAATATCCCTGGCTTTTTATTTTATCTAAAACATGAGTGATATTTTGAAACATTTGATTGAACTCAGTCACTCAATCTTAATTTGGTATTTTGAAACATTTCATTGAACTTGCAGTCAGTCTTAATTATGGTTTGGCACTTGCCTCTGTGTAGGCTGATCCATAGGGAATGCCAGTCATACCAATCCTGGAGTAGGATGACGCAGCTGATTAATCAGCTTTCTTTTCTTATTAAGAAATGAGGATTTGGCTTCCCCGACTAAAATGATCATTGCCACACTCATGCTAGAACTCACATGGTTTGGGTCACCCCTAACACATTCTAAGAGAAGGAAATTAGCCCGTACAACTGATAAACACAAAAAGCAATACTGCACCCACTGTTTTCTGTTCACCATCAATTCCATGGCATTTGGGAGAGAAATGTTTCTGTTCCTGTTGCTTTCTGATCAAGATTTGTCCCTAATTTGGAAGCATAAGCCCAGGGCTTATGAGTTCTGATGGTGGTATCAACTGCTATCTAGACAAGTAGGTACCAAAACCAGAGTAGCTGTAGTTTGCTAAACAGATCTAGCTAATTCCTTAGCTAAAGCACAGCACAGGATCTGCAGGTGAGCCATGTCTCTGACTTCCAATCCAGAAATTTCCTGAATCTATTAACCAAGTCAGCAGAAGGAAAAAAAAAACCTACTTGTAAAAACCTTAAGTAAACATGGAGCTATTTTTCCCTTTCATTAATAGGTAAATCACAACAGAAAAGCAGCCACTCTACAAGCACAGTATGTGATCACTGTCATGAAATGCCTTCAACATAAATGGACTTAATGACAAAGTTAAGCAAACCTCAATTAAAGGCACAATGCTTTGAGACAGAAACAACCCATCACTCTCCCAGCTTCCCACTAAGTATGTCTCCAAGCCTGGAAATGTTGCCAGCTATGGGGAACAGTTTAGAAAGTTAATGACAGTAAAAATAGGATTCACTAGAAACTGTAATTCTGACTCCGGTAAGCATTGCCAGAGGCCTGACATGAAGAAACAAGTACTATTTCAAGCTGACTGCAAAGCCAAGGGAAAGATTAACATCTGTCAGAATCAGCCACGGATGAGATTGTTATTGATCCCTGAATGTCACAAGAATTTAGAAGGGCTAAAAGGAAATAAAAAATAAACACTCATGCATCTGGGGATTTGCTTTGTAAATTTAAATACCTTTCCCTGCAGTTCAGCTGTGTATTTTCAAATAGCTGCGTGTGAGGTAGCTCAATGTTACAAGAAGAGGTATTTCTTCCAACTTATTCACTGTCAAGCTTAGTCTTGTATGAAAAGAAGGGACAAGAAGCAGTTTTATTGCTGCAGCAATCACTGCAGTTACTAGTCTTCAAACCATTGATTTTTGTGTTTAGGCTCTGTTGCCGTGGATTTTGTTTCTGTCTTATCCATGTCCACCCCTAATAACAAGATTAAGACTTCGCTCACATTCTTCTAATTAAAATGCTGTAATTCTGGGAAGAGATTCCAGGTCTTCTTTTAGCAGGATAATCAGTATATCTGTGAGTTCAAGTTAGCATTTTTTAACATCTAAGTTAGCGCAAAGATGGCACTCTTCCATGCAGGCCATAACTCCTTATCCACAGTGGTTTTAACAACACACTCCATTTTGTAGCAGTGGTAGCAACAGCACTGCATACTACAGAGAGCTGCTACGCTGCCTTGAGCTGATGAGTTTACAGGTTTTGAACTTGCCATCCTTCTCAGTAGTTTAAGCAACCAAAGGCTGTACCCATTTTAGCATGCTAAGAACATAGATGCAACACCTGCAACATATTTAGAATCAGAGAATGGTTAGGGTCAGAAAGGACCTTAAGATCATCAAGTTTCAACCCCCATTTCCCTTACTAAACTGGAAGAAGCAGGATCTGAACTTCAAGCTGTATTGCACTTAACCAGCTATAGCCTTCAAATATTATTTACAAGTTATTATTTCTGGTAGCTTCTTATTCCTATAGCAAGTTACCATTCCACAGCTTTCAGAAGTGCCTCTTCCCACTCTGACTCCTTCTCTGATATCTTCTATAAGGGATGTGATACAGAACTAAGAGAAGTTTTGGTATAATCGGCTTCTGCAAGATTGTTTTGATCAATGTAGGTGAGAAACCTTGTTACAACCATTTAGTCAGCCCATTTTCAAGAGCTTACAAATTCAGTCTATTGATGGAAATAATAAAGGTGCATACCTAATATAATAACAACTAATACGAAAAAAATAACCTGATCTAATAGAAGGTGTCCCTGCCCATCTTCCAACACAAATCATTCTATGATTCCCTAGGAAAAGACAGCAAGGAAAATAATAGACTGGTAAACACAGTAATAGTGATCTTCTAATCCTGGACTACCTTTATTGGAAGTCCAACATTTCAAACTCTGCCTAGTGGGGAAGTCAGTGAACCCCATGGGAAGGTGAAGAGTGTAAAAGTGTGTGATGACATCAGCAATTAGCATTGCTTTGCTATTTAGGCATTTAGATTTATTCAGATTTACAACAAGGCCAAAGAGTTCTAGAAGGAGTGGAAGAAACATTCAAGTGCACAATTAAAAGCCTCTTCTCCATTATACTTTCTGACTACAGCAAAGAATGCATTCAGCAATCAGATGATGCCAGCAAGCAGAAAATGAACATGTAAGAACCCCACGAATGTACCTAACATGAGTGTGTTGCCAAACAGAGACTTTCAAGAATTGTCAAGGCTGACAGGTTAGTCCAGCTGCCAGTTTCCTGTTCATAAGCAGGGGTTGCTGAAACCTGAACTTCATTTAAACTTCTTTGCACTTCGTTCTTTGCTTAAAGGATTCCCACATATAAAAAGAGTGAAAAGTACAAGAAAAGATCAATCTTTTCTTTACAAGCACTTTTCTGTTTAAGTGTATGACCAGAACTGTCCAAAGACACAGGCATTTATCTCAGAGACAGCTGCAGACTCCCAGCCAGGGAGGACATTTGCACTCTATCATCAGTCCCTTCACTGTACATTGCACAGATTGTCAGCAAGCTTTCTGTGAGGTAAGGATGTTGCAGAGTGCTCAGGCTTCAGAGGCCACTGGTTCAAGTTTCAGACAAACCTCTTCTCACATTTAAATTTCACCTTGAGTGTCTGGTTAGGAAAGAAAAACCTCCTGTCTTAAAACATTCACAGCAGCTGCCTCCCCTCAAATTCTGACATAATACAAAGACAGAAAACTCCTACTCACCCACTGCTCACTGGGTCTGCTCCCAGAAGCCCACACAATACAGCTAAAATATGGACCCAGTTCAAGCTCTCTTTGCTCTCTGGGAGCATTAGTTAGATGTTTTTTATGCAGCAGCTGCCTGGCACACTCAGGATGCTGGGAACTTTGCATAGTGCAGGAGACCGGTCTGTATTTTTCTGGCCTCATAGGTTTAGTGTCAGGGTGTCAACTAAAGCAGAGCTGAGATTTTCAGAGCATAGGAATGAAGCAACCTCCTAAATCAAGACACTATACTTGCTTATTCAGTGCAAGGAAATGCAGTTTGAATTATTTTTTTCTGAATATAGATTCTGTTTCTAATGTACAGAATCCACTGCATTTTGTTACTACCTCTCTTCGTGCTTGCCAGCAGTTGTCTAGCATTAAGAGACACTTTGCAATGTATTAATACAGTAAAGTGTAAATACCTTCCACAGAAGATGAAAGCCAAGATGCTTAAGACAAGAGGTCCAGTGTGCACTGCAGCAAAGCTCAGGTGTGGCAACAACTCTGAGGCAGCTGGTCTCAACGTGTAGAAAGAGAAGGCAGGGAGACTTGCAGATAAAGGAGAGGCTGCAGCCAGAAAGCATGTGGAGCAGACACTTGGTGCTGGAGAGGAAACAAAAAAGAGTATGTCAAGACATCGGCACGATCAGGGGCAGGACTGAATTCCAGAGAATATGAGATTTTACCAGCAGGAATATATTGCTTGGTGCTTGAGTGTGCTGCCCAGCAAATCAGTATCAAACCAGCCCAACTGCTGCCCAGAAGAGCAGTCCTGTTTAGACAGGGGATGCACAGGTCTGTCCAGCCCTGATGGAATGCAAGTGCGTATCTGCCCTTAGTCATAGTAGCAGTCACAGACTGGACCTGGGGATGACAATTCCATTATCCCACTGCTTTTTAATCTACTCATTCCATGAAAAAAGATGCAAAAAAGGATTATGTAAAGAGAAAAGGATCTGGAGCTCATAGGGGTTGCAAACACTCATGAAAATGCACCTGTTTTTCTACCACTTGAGCCATGCACGCACAAAAACACAATGAACAAATGAGGATAAAAAGGCAAGTAAGAGTGCAAACAAATAGGTTCTGTTTCCCAGCATCCTGAAAACTTCTGCAGATCAGCTTTGCAATGGTTTGCTCTCCTTCCAATTAATCAAAGCAATCTTCTAGGCTTAACACACTTCAGAACAGAAAACAAGCAGGCAAAAAAAAAAAAATAGAGGTATGGGGCCTTTGGCATAACATCAACACATTTGCACACAAACCTTACTTTAATCCTAAGTAAATCCTGAGGATAAACATAAGAAGTATGAAAGCACATGGGCAAGAATTCGTGCAGCACCACAGTCTACACAACAGCTCTGCCTCTTCATAGATAATGATGCAGCATCAAGTGCAAGAATGCAAAGATGAAATCCTCTTTGTTTGTCTTCTTTTTCTGATCATGTCCAAATGAGCCAAAGTATAAGAACAAAGATGGCTTAAAGGTCTAAGCAATTCTAAGATCCTTGCGTTTTCCTTGGTAAAGTACCCTAGATGTCAGGAGACTTTCATTTCTCTTGTTAGGAACTACTTGTGCTTCTAGGGAGCATTACAACAGTTACACAGATTTCTGTATAACTCTTTCAATGTTTCCCTGGTTGACCTTGTTTTATAAGGCAGTATTTGCAGATTTTGTTGTGGACAAGCTCTACTCCAGACCCTGTTCCTAGGAGACTTCACCCTCTTATATCAAAATTGTACCAGATTTTAAAGGGTCAGAGAGAAAGAAAAAACCTTTTTTCCACCTCTTTAGTAACTTCCAATTTTAACATTACTAGGAACTACTAAAACACCTTCCAAGCTGAAAGCTTTTCTTTCCCCCAGATCAAACATTTGCTTAGTGTATATGACAAAACCCATCATATTTCACATCTCTGTATCAGATAACTTAGAAATTCTAAGGAAATTGTTTTGAATACAAATTAAATGGGGAACGCATGTGGAGTACAGGGGTTTGAGCATCACTACATCTTCACAATCTTCACAATGAGCTCAGGCTTTGCAGTGAGGAGATATACAAATACCTCCCCAATCTTTTCATGTCAGCTCGTGTAGCAGGACACAGCTCACTGCTGTCCACTGCATATGTCCAATAGTCATCCAGAAATGACATTTCTCACATTTACAGGATATGTCAAAGAATATAAAAGTCAAACCACTAAAGAGCAACTGCCCAATTACCTGTTGTTTATGCATTCAGTTCAACTCATGGCATTGATTTAAAGGAAAGTATTAACATTTAATTTAAAGTATTATTCCCATACCTTATGTGGACTTCTAACAAAATGAGTTCAATGCAGTTACAATAAGGTAGAATGAATTTGACTGACATGAGTTTTCTTGTCAAGATTTCCATATTGCCATGTAAAGTAAATCATTAGAGAGGGAATTCAATCATTAAGAAGGTAACAGAATTCCACAGGTCTCATGAAGGTAAAATAGATTTAGAAATAGGGAAGAATACCCCAAATTCAAGATCTAGAGAAACATCACAGATGACGGTTAGATCTTAGGCAGAAGCTCTTCCTTGTGAGGGTGCTGAGGCACTGGCACAGGGTGCCCAGAGAAGCTGTGGCTGCCCCATCCCTGGCAGTGCTCAAGGCCAGGTTGGACACAGGGGCTTGGAGCAAGCTGCTCCAGTGGAAGGGGTCCCTGCCCGTGGCAGGGGTTGGAGCTGGAGGAGCTTTAAGGTGCCTTCCAAGCCAAACTATTCCATGATTCTAAGAAATCTATCTTTGGGAATCTGATCATGACACACCAGATTATTTTTATCTTCTCACTACAATTGCTGAAAACCTCATTTGCTTCAGATTTCTTTGTACAGTGGTAGAAAAAGATAGTGAAAAAGGACAACACAAACGAAAATTACGAGCTTGAGTCAAAATTAAATGCTGGTATCACTGTTAGGATTCAGCTGGTTCTTATTAATCAGGATTTGGACAAGCAGCAGGATTTATATTCCCTTCTGAATAGCCAGAATAAGATCACTAGTTGGAAAAGTTATTGGCACTTAAAGATACTGTATTTTTCTGCCTTAACTACTTCTGGCTGTAAGATGGGATAGTAATCTTGCAGACTGATTAACTTCATACTTTCCTTTCCCAGATGGGTTAAAACTTAAACAGGGGAAGTTCAGATTGGATATAAGGAGGAAATTCTTTCCTGTTAGGGTGGTGAGGCACTGGAATGGGTTGCCCAGGGAGGCTGTGAATGCTCCATCCCTGGCAGCGTTCAAGGCCAGGTTGGACGAGGCCTTGGGTGATATGGTTTAGAGCGAGGTGTCCCTGCCCATGGCAGGGGGGGTTGAAACTTGATGATCTTAAGTTCCTTTCCAACCCTAACTCCATAACTAATTCTATGAATTTCCGTTTGATTTTCATAAACTCTGAAAGTCCAGTTCTTTAATTTCTGGTCATTTTGTATTAGAAACCTCAGGACCAACTACATCAAGCTAGACACTTCCCTAAAATAGCTCGAGATCCATCTGGGAAAGCTGTAAAGGGAGAGGAGGACAGGCCATGCACCCACCTTCATGCAGTTCTTTGGACTTGCTGTTTTAAGCAGCACACGGAAGGGCTCCTTGTGCTTGGACAGGAAATGTAGGTGAGCAGCAACCTTCCATGCTGGCCAGTACTTGGGTAGGATGGAGACATGTTTTCATAGACCTCAAAGGCAACCAACTTCATATGGGTGGGATGGATTTATCCCCATTTTGCACAGTAGTATTCCTGTCAATTAGTGCCTGAGATCTTTAGTTACTCCTTTGTGCCTGGGAATTAGGATTTATGAAACCCTGGAGTCCTATAATATATATATATACAGTTTGAAGCCTATATTGAAAATTCCAAAGTAATCATCACATGTGAATCATTATTTTAGGGTCTCCTTTATAGATGATAATATAGGGGCGATATACAACTATAGTATGCTCAGGTAACTTATTTCAACCAGCATTTTTATTTATAGTTCCTTTAATTTTACCACCTTTATGCTATTGAGCCCACTGACTTCAGGAGAACCAGATTCACCTGCTCCTTCTAAAGCTGTTCTCTGTCATTTATTTTCTGAGATATTTCTCATTGGTTTTGTTAAGTGACCATTATTTCATTTTTCCTTCACTAAATTTAAAGAGATTTTTATCCTGACAGAGGCAATTTCTGATTGTCAGTTTGTCACTGTTATCTTCAATAGGATAAATTTTTCTCTCCTGTCAGGATGCTCTGTGCATGGTTAACACTGTACTAACAGCCCATCTCTCACAGTAAGAGCTGCATCCCACTGCAGGTTTTTACTGGTTATGGTCGTCATGACCTGAAAACCACATATTGTTTTCCAAAAGAAGCTACAGTTCAGGTAACTGCTGATGATTAAATTCCCATGAGTGTAATGTACGTGTTGGAGTATCATGATGCCAAGCATTACTTTCTTAGCCACAGAAGTCTTGATTATGTTTTAAAATGCAGTAGTTGCAAAGTGAGCATTTTAAAGCTGAGCTCTGTTTGTCCTGTGTTGCAAGTATCGCAAGTATTATCTTTGGCAAGAAACCACATCTGTTGCTGCAGGCTAATCTCTCCCGTCAGGTCCCTTCACTCGGCACCCAGTGCTCTGAGGGAATGCAGTGTCGATGAAAGTGATGGGCAAGAGACTTGGACTTGCTTTCCTCTTTTGAGGCTTCTCTGCAGGGAAGCAATTGAAATATTTATGTACTGGTTCAGGAGAATAGAAGGGATAAAATTACGCTGTTGCAAATAAGCCATTCCTATTACTTATGCCCCAATAAGTATAAAATGAACCTTAAGAAGTGTTTTCCAAAGCTTTACCAGTTTCTGATTTGGTGAATCCCCTTCCTCCAGGTCAAGACTCACAGTGCTGTTTTCCCTTAAGTACCCCAAAGAGAGAGATGCATCACATGCTATCAAGCATTCTTGTCATTACCCTTGCCTACACTAAGCTTGAGTCAGAAATCTAGAGGTGGATCTTTGTTGCACATCCTGTGATGATGATGATCACACTGACATGATACATGCTCATTGCTGCAGGGCAGCATTTTTCTCAGTCTATTGCTCTCCCTAGAAATACTCACAGGAACATTTCAGTACAGGAGGCATTTAGAACAAAAGGAAGCGTATGAGACATAGGCAGCTTCCAACTGGCTCTTCAGCATACATAAAGCTGCTCTTTACAGGATGAATCACTGCAAATACAGAGGAATGAAATCTTAAGTCCATCAGAAATACCTATTTTCTTGCTCATCAGCTAAGATCAAGGGACAGCTGAAATGCAGAGCCTCTGACACTGTTCTTAGTCACAACGGCTTAAGGATTCCCTTAAAGGCCTCACAGGTCTAAGAAATTTGTTCCCAGAACTACAACTGCTAAATTCTAATTTATAGACCTGTTGAAGTGTTTCAGTGATGAAGATGTGCCAGCAAACCCCTTCCCTTGAACAGCAATTTCACCAGCATCTGCAACACTCATTTCTTTCCTACTACCAGAAGCAGCAAGATAAAGCTACTGCTTGTTGCTTATTTTGGTGACCTCCATGATCCCATTGCTGCAGAGACAGCCAAGCAGCACATCATCCATCACTGCAAGTAACACTAGAAAACAAGCAGTAGTTAACTGGCTGCAAACCATCTGCTACGAGTAGCCCCAGCACAGCATACATGCTCCATACTGTGTCATTGGAAAGAACTGCACAAACTTCATTGCCGGGTCAGACCCTGTGGACTACAAACTTCTTTTGTCATTCCTGAATAAAGCATAATCATTGATTTCTGGGCTCTAGCAGCCTAACCACTACCCTGCATGACGCAACAAGTAAATAACTAGAATAAAGACATAAACATAATGAAAGCTGTACTGGTGCATTGTGGACAGCAAACAACTAAAAGGCTTGCCAAAGCAGTTTGGAAGGTTTTGTTCCCTCAGTTCAAGCAGTACCACTTCCCACAAGCTGAGGATGCTCCCACCTGTTTAGTGCTATGACAGTGATCACAGGAGGTGTCACAGATGTCCTGCTATAAAATCAAGGCTTGGTCTTTAGTTTTCACTTTATGCTGGTAGAACTGCAACACAGCAGTATGGCTTTAAATACTGGTTGTTTCACCAGGTTTTTATTCATTTCCTTGGTCTTTCAAGAATCACAATGCAATTCTGCAATACTGTAATATCTACAAACGTGTAAAATGCTAAGAAAAAAACCTCAAAGGAACCTCTTCAAGGAAAGCAACATTCCAACCTGACATGATGGAATTACACACTTCTAATAGGCAAGAGTGCATATTAAATTCTAACAAAGTAATAATGAGGAAATTTTTCCTGCCCATTCCATCCTCACTCATGTTTGGCAGAAACATGTGGCAATATACACACACATCATGCTGTCAGCAAAAGGGAACTGGAAAACAAATTGGGCTGAAAACTGAAAAGTTTCACATCCTTAGAGTTCACTGTGTTTCTTAGTGGAAAGTAAGTTATCATTCTGTCAAAAAAGCATGTTTTTGTTTAACCTGTTCCAAGAGAATGTGCACTAAATTCTGCCATAGTGCAGTCTTACTATTAGTGACTGTCGTTGTTTAAGCCCAGCCAACAACTCAGAACCATCCAGCCGTTCGCTCACTACATCCTATCCTTCCTCCCCCTACTCCCGGAGGAATGGAGAGAAGAATCAAAAGAATGTAACTCCCATGGGTTGAGATAAGAGCAGTCCAGTAACTAAGGTATAACACAAACCACTGCTGCTACCACCAATAATAATAATAATGGTAAGGAAGTAACAAAGGAAGAGAATATGCTCACCACCTGCCAACCGATACCCAGCCTGACCAGAGCAGTGATCTAGCCCTTCCAGATAGCTGCCACCCTAACCCTAACCCCCCATCCTGGGCATGACGTGATGTGGTATGGAATACCTCTTTGGTCAGTTTGGGTCAGGTGTCCTGTCTCTGCTTCCTCCCAGCTTCCCCTCCTCCCTGGCAGAGCACGAGACTCAGAGAGTCCTTGGTCAGACTAAACATTACTGAGCACCAACTAAAACCATCAGTGTTATCAGCACTGTTCCCAGGCTGAAAGTCAAAAACACAGCACTGCATCAGCTACTAAGAAGGAGAAAAATGACTGCTGCTGCTGAAACCAGAGCAGTGACTGAGTCCCTTTTTTCAGTTTACAACATTTGGGGGACTCAGCCAACATACCAACACTAGGAAAGGATAAAAATGCTCCGGGAAGATCTTAGAGCAGCCTCCCAATACTTAAAGGGGCCTACAAGAAGGCTGGAGAGGAGCTTTCCATAAGGGCCTGTAGGGACAGGCCAAGGGGAATGGCTTTAACCTGCCAGAGGGGAGACTGAGCTGAGCTCTTAGGCAGAAGCTCTTCCCTGTGAGGGTGCTGAGGCGCTGGCACAGGGTGCCCAGAGAAGCTGTGGCTGCCCCATCCCTGGCAGTGCTCAAGGCCAGGTTGGACACAGGGGCTTGGAGCAAGCTGCTCTAGTGGAAGGTGTCCCTGATCAGGGCAGGGGTTGGAGCTGGATGAGCTTTAAGGTCCCTTCCCAAGCCCAAACCATTCCATGATTCTGTGATTTGCCCTAAAGGAGAAGACTGTGATTTGATAGTAGGAGTCTTTTGATGTATTGAGGTGGGCTGATGCCAACCTCATGAAGTTTAACCATGCCAAGTGCAAGGTCCTACACCTGGGTCAGAGCAATCCCAGGCACAGCTACAGGCTGGGCAGAGAAGAAATTCAGAGCAGCCCAAGGAGAAGGACTTGGGGGTGCTGGGCGATGAGAAAATGAACATGAGCCAGCTTCAGTGTGCGCTTGCAGCCCAGAAAGCCAACCGTATCCTGGGCTGCATCGTGACCAGCAGGTCGGAGGAGGTGATCCTGCCCCTTTATTCTGCTCTCGTGAGACCTCACTTGGAGTATTGTGTGCAGTTTTGGTGTCCCCAACAGAAAAAGGACATGGATCTGTTGGAACAAGTCCAGAGGAGGGACACGAGAATGATCAGGGGACTGGAGCACCTCCCATATGAAGATCGGTTGAGAAAGTTGGGGCTGTTCAGCCTGGAGAAGGGAAGGCTGCATGGAGACCTCAAAGCAGCCTTCCAGTATCTGAAGGGGGCATACAGGGATGCTGGGGAGGGACTCTTCATTAGGGACTGTAAAGGTAGGACAAGGGGTAATGGGTTAAAACTTAAACAGGGGAAGTTTAGATTGGATATAAGGAGGAAATTCTTCCCTGTTAGGGTGGTGAGGCACTGGAATGGGTTGCCCAGGGAAGTTGTGAATGCTCCATCCCTGGCAGTGTTCAAGGCCAGGTTGGACGAGGCCTTGGGTAATATGGTTTAGTGTGAGGTGTCTCTGCCCATGGCAGGGGGGTTGGAACTTGATGATCTTAAGGTCCTTTCCAACCCTAACTATTCTATGATTCTATGATTCTATTAATGCAAAATTTGTAAGCTAAACCTTAGAGGTTGTATCTATGAAAGTATTGGCTGACTGTCAGCAGGACAGCTTTACATACACGTGTGGCTAAAACTTCTATTGTTCTTGGTCATGACAAAACCATTCTGCTTTGCCTCACAACTGCTCCTGAGGTACCACAGTGCATAAAACAACAGCATCATTGTTGATCCTGCAGAAGGCCTGGGTGACTGGTTTCTTCGTACTGTTCCTAGGCAGTATAATGAGACTGCAATTTCTGCTGAATTACTAGAATCCATGTTCCTTTAAGGCTTAAATATATCTTAACTGCACTGGCAGCAGATAAGAAAGCAGCTGGTTTTTTTTGTTCTATAGGTAAAAAAAGAAAACTGTTTTAAGATGAAGGATGTCTTTTCTCAGAGTGACCCCAATGACCTGGGAGACTGACAGATACTGGAAAGTTCTTATAAGCCCCAGAGCCAATTTCCTTACTGAAAAGCTGTCCATCGTTCATGACATCATGGTCAAATAAGACCACGAACTTTCTGACTTGTAATTATATGTTTTTCAAGTAAATTTCAAGTAGCAGCTTTTCATCTGTCTCCCCCAGCCTTTCCTGTGGAGTCAATGAAAAAGCAAAATCAATCCACTTCAAACACAACTGTAAAAATACCTCTGAAATGGAGCAAATCTGGTGCTTTTTCCAGTTACCATCAAGTATATATAATATTATTCTGTGAAAACAGCTTCTTTTAGAAGAACACGTAACTAGAGGGGACCCTCCTGGGTTAAGTCCAGTCACTTCTGTTTAAGATAGAACCCCCAGAAAAGCTATTTAAACATTAGGATTGTGAGAGATGTGTTTTGTTCTGACAGAGCTGAGGGAAGAGTTTATGTTGGTCAAACATCAGCACTATCAGTCTGCTGGAGTTGCTGCTGTAAATCAAACCTCTGTTTTCTTTAAGTTAAACTAAACCATGAATGTTCTTGAAGTGAAAAGCTGAACTGTTCAGTGTCCAGAGGAAAAAGAGGGGGCGATGTCATGGAGTCCCACCTTCCATGCCAAGATGTACAGGTCTGGGGGGTTACATGGAACAGAGATTTGGCAGTGATTTTAAGCACTGCAATTGTTATTGGAAGCAATTAATTTAGTAAATTCAGTAAATTATCAGTTCTAAATACGTTTTCAGGCAATGTAACCCTTTTCACCTGTTCTTCCTCAGATTCTGCAGGAGAATTGTTTAAAGAAATAGGGATTCCCCCTCTATACTTGTTTCATTCGGCATTTGTTTCCCTTAAAGGTGCCTGCAAGCAAGTTTTCAAGACACAGAACCACTTGCTTTTTGGTAGAGTTCATTTCTCCACTCACATTAAGCACCTTGTAACATTGCTTTGACACTTTCCAGCTTTTACTAGTGGCCTCTTTATTGTGTGACTACTAAATAAGAAAACAAATTGATCATCTATACTTCAATTATTACCTTTCTTAGACAGCCCTTACATCAGCTGGTAACTACTGTGGTTTACTGTGAACCCTTATAAAGAATTCACATGCAAACACCATTTTACATATTTATGGTGTGCCCAAACTCCCACTATATGTGTTGAGACTAAGAATTAAGAATGTACTGGGGTTTTTTATCCCCTCCAGATCTATGAGTGCATGTAAATGATGAAGAAATACTTCAGTAGGATATTGACTTAATCTCTGGGAATGGTAGGTAGGAAAGGAATAGTATAGATGCTGCCTTCAGTATCATTTGAATAACACTGCATCACTTACTGGATTCTACCACAACCAGGAATCCGGGAATTCGGTAAAAGAACTTTAAAAAAAAAAAAAAAAAAAAGAAAAGAAAAAAGAGAGAGTCCTGCTGAAAATAAACTCTTTTGTGGTTAAAAAGCAGCCAGTTGGAACTGAAGCAGTATTTTCTTAGGGTGGCAGAACAGTCGGAAAAGTTGTTGGATTATTTTTGGCAGTGGCCAGCGTATTACAGCTCTCTCATTACTGTTACTGGACTGTCAGGAGTCTGCTGAAAGGGTTGTTACTTTACTAGTACATTCTTGCAGGAATACCGCATTCTGAGGCTGGTAGCATGAAGCTTTGGATTTTAGAACTTTGACCTCTCTTACATATTCCTATCACTGTAACTAGCTTAATACCTGAATAGTTCATTCAAGCTTAATGCTTGAATACTTCAAGCATACAGGTACATGAGCAGAACATGATCCAAGATCTCCAGAGAGCAGCAAATCCAAACAGTGGTCACATACAGGATCCCAGACTGGTTTGTGTTGGAAGGGACCTTACAGCTCATCGAGCTCCAATCCCTTCCACAGGCACGGGCACCCTTCACTAGAGCAGCTTGCTCCAAGCCCCTGTGTCCAACCTGGCCTTGAACACTGCCAGGGATGGGGCAACCACAGCTTCTCTGGGCACCCTGTGCCAGCGCCTCAGCACCCTCACAGGGAAGAACTTCTTCCTTATCCACATCCTCGCAGAAGTGTTGCACAGTGGGATACAATGAGCTGCTAACACTGACTCCTGTGCCCTGCACTGCCTGGAAATGGCCTTGGGAGATTTCTGTTAGATTTTAAGAAACAAAATAGCTTGGATGCGGTTGCTGGCAGGCAGCTTTCCTGTGGAAAGACATCGTGCAGGTATAAACCAAGCCCATTTCATGCTTTGGTGTCAGCAGTGCATACTTTGCAAACGCACTTGAATCTCTGCACAGAATACAGCAGGATCTTGTACAGGGCAAAATTACCTTATCCAACCCTTATTTACCATATTAAAGGAAATAGATGAACTATCAAAATATTTATTGTTAATGAAATATTATTTCTATCACTTTCAACAGCACTCATAAATTTACAATTGAAAATGTACTCTCCTGAGAAGCCTTCAGCATGACAATAATGGTTTTCCTTTGATTTGGGGCCAGGTTTGAGACTATCTAAGCACTAGTCCATGGGATGAGATGCATCCACAGGTCCTGAGGGAGCTGGCAAATACAGTTTCCAACCCACTATCCATCCTATTGGAGAAGTCATGGCAGGCTGGTAAAGGTCACACTGATAGGAAAAGGGGAAACGTAACTCCCAGTTTTTATAGGGAAACAAGGAAGACACAGGGAACTAGAGGACAGTCAGCCTCACTTTGGTGCCCAGCAAGATCATGGAACAGATCCTCCTGGAAAATATTCTCAGGCACATGGAATATAAGAAGGTTACTGGTGGCAACCAGCACTCTTCTGAAATTGCTCAAGAGGAACTAATGCTCCAAACAATCAGCAGAGTCCAGTTACTATCCCTGCACAACCTGGGAGATGCTATCACTCCTGTCTGCTGAGCTGCACACTTGCTTTTCTCCCACTCACTTTCACTAAATAAATGTGACATTACTACAAAACAGGCCACCAACTTCACAACTGCATCTCTTCATACAGCTTAAGCAGTGATGGGGGGCAGGGGAGGCTGGAACTACCCTGTAGGTAGCTGGTATCTCATGTGGAATATTACAACCACTGATGATGTTACCATATTGGTTGACAAAACTCAAATGACAAACAGAAGTTCCTTTTCACTGCAGACTGCAGGGTACTATGCATAGTATCCTGCATAGAGGTACCTCTATGCAGAGTTGGTAACCCTCCCTCTGGGCCTCTAAAGGATTTCCAGTATTAGGGGCATCTACAGAAAGAGAAAGCATGGGGCACAAACTGCATAATGATATGTGTGCACAGGAGATTTGTGGACAGGGCATAGATAAGTTCTGCAGGTACTACAAACATCTCTGGTTTTGAGTGCTTGAGTACTGACAACAGCTGTACACTATTTTAAGGCACAGTGACAGAAGAAGAGCACAGGGCTGGTGGTGCTGCTGGTTAGACCAACCTGGACAAGCAAGCAGAGGAGTCACTGAGTTTTACACTGGCTTCATTTACTGGCACACAACTTGTGGCTTGTAACCAGGCTTGCTTCCCAAAGATGTTGGGGGGTCTGAGCCCTCTTATGTCTACTGCTACTGTGCAAACAGAGCTCAGATGGTAACATCAGCAGGTGCTGCTCTTGAAAGCAGAGAACCATATTTTAGACAACCTCAACACTAAGTGCAAAAGGCATAGTCCAGACAGTCAAACAAGTGGATTTGTCCCTCTACTCCTGCTGTCAAGTGGGGAATGCTACTGAAAACACTTCTTTGGTGTCTAATTATTGAAACAAATACTTCTGCTTCTAGTGGAATCGCAGAATAAGCAACTCCTAGACTGAGCTACGCAGTCAGACTGGCCCAATGGCATGCAGCAGCCAACCCCAACTCGGCATCTGGATGAAATAAACATCTTGCTGGGGAAACAGCTTTCTGTGCAGTACGCTCTGAGGTAAGCACATCACTGTACACAGAGGGGGAGATGTCCTAGTACCATCATCAGACCACAGCCTTAACAGATAATACCAGGAAAAGTGTTTAAATGACACCTGACCAACACACTCCATCCCTAGTAGCGTTCAAGGCCAGGCTGGGCAGAGCCTTCAGCAATGGTCTAGCGTCAGGCGTCCCTGCCCATGGCAGGGGCTTGGAACTGGATGACCTTAAGGTTCTTTCCAACCCAAATGATTCTGTGAACATACCTTGAACTTCAAAAATCAGTGGTCTCTCTTCTAAAGTATGAAGATGAAAGAAGTTTGCATTTAATGCTCTTACTGTTTAAAGTTTAGTTCTTGGACTTCATAAAGCATGTTGCTTCAAAGATAGCCACTAGCTAGCTGTTGTCTGGCTAGAATAGGAGTTTCTTCTGTCTTCTTTTATTCTGTCTCCAGACATCAACTCTTTTGTGGGGAATGGTTACTTACAATGTGATGGGACACTTCAAAGTCACATTTCCCATTAAACATCCTCTGGTTTAGTAGTTGTAGTGGCACTGAAGTGCCTGTGATAACTTTGTGACCAATTTTACAAACAGATACCCACAGGCTACCAGAATTGGCAAAACTTAAAAAAAAAAAAAAAAAAAACAACCAAAAAACTCCCCCCCAAAAGCAGGCAAGACCCTTCTGATTTTGTGTTAATGGCTTTAAAGCAATAATCTTAACATATACAACATCAGAAACTCAGAGAATGGTGATAGCTGCATTTTAGAATCCGGGTTTGAATCCGAATTGATTTTATGACTCTCTATCTGCATTTGAGACCAGTGAATCTTGTGTAGCACAAAACCAGAAACAGCTCTTTGCTGACATTGCAACATCTCTTTCCTATAGAAGGAAATCAGAAAAAAAAGGGCTTATGTCTAAACACAATAGGTTGAGGCTGCTTTTGGCAGTCCTAAATTGTGCCTGGATTTTGTTCTGCAAACCTTTTCCATTAACATTTCTGTGGGGAAAGCAAACTCTTTAGAGATGTAATGAGCCATCTGATTTTAATTTGGTTGCAGAACAAGGGGTTACTCTTTGCATCATGCGCAGCCAAGCTATTGAGCTACACCCAGCTCTATTTCCTTATACGGAAGATGACGACTGCTAAAGCATGAGCAGCATGTGGGAAAAGCAGCAACCCTTAGCCTTGTTTTAAGCAAATTAAAGTAGCTTTGGAACAGTAAAGATTTTCTCTGTGGGAGAGATTTGACTCTCCTTGTCATTGTTTTGCCCCCACTTCTTCCACACCAATTGTTGCACAGACAACAGCTAATGCTGCTTTTGGCCTTTCTCTTCTGTTGATGCTGTAGCATCTTCACCTTCTTCACTCACTACCTTCAACTGGTGTCTCCTGATTTCCTAAATGGTGGCCCAGTCCTGCACAAACACAGCTGTTTATTTTATTCCAGCTCATCTAAGACTACTCACACAAGATCCTATGTGAATCTGAGGGGTTCTGCATTTCCTAGATTGTGCTCTAGCAATGCTAAAGCCCTGGTTGAGCACTTTAGTGCTGCTTGGGATTCTAGGCTGAGAAAGCTAAACAGAAAGGGGGAACTTCAACAGTAATTGACCCACACCCAGAAAAAAACATTAAGACATGCTGGGAAATCACAGTGGAACTGCAGAGCCTGATTCCTGCTTTACAAAACCCTGTTTGTCCAGTCCCTGCACAGCTGCCTGCCTCCTGGCTGGACACAGTGTAATTCGGAGCCAGCTGAGACATGTCAGGCAAAACAAGGCAAAGAGACGGGAGGAGCCTTGCCCGGGAGTTTTTGACTGTTTATCCTGCCTCTGCTTATGAAGTCTTCGCAGAGGAAATACAATGTCTGCCCTTAACTGCAATTTCAGGTCCTTTCTGAATGCCTTTTATTCCCAAGATGCTTTCTGCTAATTTGTTAACAAGTGGCTGAATTAAGTAAAACACGATAATTACCTAGCAAGGTATTACTGCTGCATTAAATTGTTCTCAGTGATGTTTTAGACATTGTCTTGCACTTTTCCAACCCCAACAGAGGTGCGTAATCTCCAGCTTGAAGGAAGACTAGCACTGGATCTGCTGTGCAGTGACACTGGAGCTTCTTGCACATGGCACTCTGACAAAAGGAAGGTGTTTCCCTATATGTAATTCCCAGTACTATGGCCACAATGGTTTTAGCTACGCTGTTCCAACCCAGAAGTAGCCTGTTGCAAACAGTGCTCCTATGTAATACCCATATTTGTCCTAGTAGGCAGCTTGAACATGGCAAAAAAACAATCTGCCCTTGTGACATACAATGCTTGAGCTCTTCCGAGAAGAAGTCTGAGCCTTATCTATCGAAAATCATAATGTGGCGATGTGCTGCATCCCAAAAGGGCAGATGGGATAGATGGAGGCTGCTGGAAGCTGCTGAGCCTGCCAGAGGGGTGGGGCCTGTCCATAGCGGAGATAAGCACATGATAAGGGCAGGATTCACCAGGGCTGCCCCCTCCTTCCACAAGCACTGGCTTGGTGGTCCCCACCCTTGCCCCAGGGACACCTCTGCAGGCAAATGAAGTGAATGGAGGACTATTTCAGCCAAGGGACTGCTCCCACTCTCACTGCTCTGCAGGGTATTTACAGCCAAGAGGCCAGCCCTGGCCAAGAAGGTTGCTGCAAAAATCACTAGAGATTTTACTCTTGGGAGCATGCTGTCGCCATATGGTCTCCACACTCATAACACCAAACAAGTGCTTCATAAACAGTGTTCTAATAACAAGTACCAGAGGAATTAATAAGAATCTAGCTCTTATTTTCTAATGCTCTCGCTTTATTAAGAACATTTATGCTGTCTGAATGGGGTCTTCTGGACAATAACATCTGGCACCCATATGAATACCTGGTGAAATTTGTATGATCCTGGGTATCTTATAAATTGTTAGCATGGCTTCCAGTAACATTACATTTTTCTTCTGTTCTAGGTGCATAGCGTAATGTCCATGCTGTACTACACTCTGATCATAGCTTTTTTGATCGGCACACAGGCAGCTCCAAAGTCAGAGGACAATGTTCCACTGGAGTATCCTGCAGAACACTCCCTGCTTAATACCCACCGAAGTAACAGACACCAGATTCCCAAGGCAGCTCCACAGACATCCCAGGGCCACTCTACTTGGACGATAAGTAGAAGAGAAGCTATAAATATCACCATGGACCCCAAGGTTTTCAAGAAGAGGCGATTCCGGTCCCCTCGGGTGCTGTTCAGCACACAGCCCCCCCCAGTGTCAGGGAAAGGAAACAACATGGGATTTCTCAGCAGTGCAGGTGCTCTCAACAGGACTGCCAGGACCAAGAGGACTGCACATCCTGTGTTACACCGGGGAGAGTTCTCAGTATGCGACAGCGTCAGCATGTGGGTTGGGGACAAGACCACAGCCACTGACATTAAAGGCAAAGAGGTGATGGTGTTGGGAGAAGTCAATATTAACAACAACGTTTTTAAGCAGTACTTTTTTGAGACCAAGTGCAGGGACCCTAAGCCAGTGTCTAGTGGGTGCCGAGGGATCGATGCAAAGCACTGGAACTCTTACTGCACCACCACACACACCTTTGTCAAAGCGCTGACCATGGAGGGCAAACAGGCGGCCTGGAGGTTCATCCGCATTGATACCGCCTGCGTGTGTGTGCTCAGCAGGAAGTCAGGGAGGCCCTGAGGTGCATCTAACCCCCCTGAGAACATCCTCCTACCCCCCTACCTCAGCCTGTAAATTATTTTAAGTTATAAAGGACTGCATGGTATATTTATAGTTTATACAGTACAAAAAAGGAACCTCATTATTTATTAAACTCTTTCGGAAACTTTGTGTGTTTTGCTATTTATTTAGTGGCAGAAGCCCTCAAAAAGATGATCACTTTAGTCTCATTCAATCCTATGATTCTGAAATGTTCACAGGGGTTGTCCCCACTGAACAACCTTTCCTTGCCACCCTACTAAAATAGAGCATTTCCACAGTTTTCGCACACATTCCTCTCTTCCACAATAAAAGAACTTTTCTTCACAAAACCTGACAGTTTACTGTGAAAATCTGGTAGGTTTATTTTAAATGGAAACAGTTTTGTCCAACTACCAAGAGCCTGAAGAAGACCTTTCTGAACCTGCTTCCAGTTTTACTAATTATCCATTAAGATATGTGAACTCCTGCTGGAAATACGAGTTCCTCATGTTGCAAGACATGTTCTAAGTAAGACCTGTAGCGCATTTTTTAATATTCCCAAATCATTTTCACTGCAAAAAAAAAATCAGTTCTGAATTATTTGGGGATAGTTATCTGCACAAGAGTATCATGGTCTAGTGGGAGGCATCCCTGCCAGTGGCAGGGGTCAGAAATGGATCATCTTAAGGTCCTTTCCAACCCAAACCATTCTATGATTCTATAATCTAGATACATGTAGTTTTGCGTTTAAATACTATTTTACAGCTTATCACTTCTGAGCTCTGTTAAGAGTGATGGAGGTGCAAATGTCAGTATAAATGTATAAAAATAGTTCATGTAGCTTATAATTAACATTTTAAGTTCTCTCCAGCTAGTATTTTGGCAACAGGGACTTGACACAGAGTGAGTATTTTCATGCATGATAGAAGAAAAATAAAACAAAAACCACTAAAATGACTATTTAGAAGGAACCCCAAGTAACCCTGTGTTCATTATTTCTATGCTTTGGAGAACACTGGTCTAGAAGGACCCAGTGAAGCCTGAAGCCTGTGATGGGTGCTTCAGTCAGTACATACTGAGAAAAAGCTGTACTTTCTCTCCATGTTTCCTTTGGAAGAGCAGCTGTTATCAACTACAGAAACTGGTTCAAAACAAATACCATGCAGGTTTTTCTTCCTGGTTTCTTCTAAGTCCTAGAGGACACACTTTCACCCTTGCCTTCCCTTAAGCAATTCTTTCTTTAATGAAAAAAGCACAGCTGTCATTTGCTTCCTCCATGTAAACAGCAAAGGGAGAAAATCTCTACAGAAAATGTGTTTAGTGTCCGTGGAAATAACCAAACCTAGGCAAGATCTGCTCTCTGGTATGATGGTGCCAATCTGCATGAAGCGGAAGGCATCAAGACAGAGATTATTCTCAAGAATCACTAGCATGCCACTTTGCTGCCCTCTCTAATAGGTGGTTCTGGTGTGGGGCAGCAATATTCCAGCAAGAATGCTTTGCTCTCTCCAGAAGAACATATTTGCAATACTTGCGTGAGCAGTCAACTATCTGAAAGGTCAATGAGAAGGCAGGCTCCTGGCTGTCCTGTGTCCTCCAAATAACGACAACTTGTTCTGGAGTAGGGGGAGGCAACAGAGGCTAAGGAATACTCACAGTGCAATCATGTAGGCATCAGATGCTCTGATGCAGTAGAGCACAACAGCACACAAACACAACAGCAGCAACAGCCAGCTGCCAGACATCACAGGAAAGATGGAGAGAGATCAGTGGAACACACAGTATTCCAAAGCAAAGGAAAACAGATTTGAGCAGAATCCTGTCTGTGCTCTATGTTGGCCTTAAAGCAATGGACAGAAGTAACAAATCTGCTTTAGAAGTGCTCTTTACCATATGTGACACAATGCAGCTAGGGAAAATGAAGCTGCTGCTCATCCAGGACTACCAGATTTATTGAGACTGACATTATTGCTTCATCCTTCATGACACTGATCTAGTGAAAAGGACAGTTCAAGACATTGACACTTGACCTTGACCCCACTGTTAACTACAGATTCTGGAATTCCAGACTTAAGAGGTACAAATCCAAGCCGGTAACTTCAGTTTTACGGGTGTACATCATTTCTCTCCCTGCACATCTGTTGTTATGCTGGCGTGACATGCAGATGTGACCAATGATGTGCTGAAAAGTACTGAAGTATTTCAAGAAAATAATGTAATGATAACATGAGGGTTTATGATTAGAGGGCAAGAAAAACCTGGAAAAGCTCATTCTTAGAAAGAGAATTATTGCCATGTTTAAAGTTTTGTATTAACTGCATGTTTAGATGGAAAGATAAAGCTCCATCTCTGACCACAGCTACACAAACCCAGCCTGTGGGATTCCCCCTGCAGCACTCAAACTTTATCCACTTACAGATGTTTGCAACCATGTTTAAAGACTTGGATTTAAAACAACAGTAGTCTAAGCCATTCTTGTAGCAACTGGCATTATATTTTCCTGCTACCTCCAACAACAGAAATACTCTTGATAAAGCCCAAGTGAGGAGTTTCATGCAATCTGAAGAGGTTAGTATCACACCATGATATACCATACCTGAACAGCCAGAAATGAACTACAGGACTCACTGAATCTCTTAGATGCTGCTGCTCTACAGCAGAACAGGCTAGGTTAACCAAATCAGAATAAACCCTGGGAAAAGCAACTGCTGACCCTCTGGAGCTTTCCAAACCACCATGAAGCCATTGACAAGACACCTTTCATAAAGACCTTCTGATTATCTCAGTAAAAAGCATCTCTTAGCATTCTACAGAGACAAGTGAACTGACATGGAAAATTCCTCTACATATAGTGAGAGCCAGTGCCTCCCATATTATACCAGCAACTTGGCCTCAGAATGCAATGCCTCCAGGAGGTGAATTAGTGTATGCATTTGTGACTGATTATCCTGACTGCGCTCTGCTTCCTTGGGCAACAACTGGTATCTTAAAAACGAAGGGCGACATCAAGATTTAATTAGAAAACTAATTCAGTGCCAAGCTTTGTTCGGTTTTTTTTCCCCCCAGAGATAAAATCCAGCTAAAGATGCCTGAGATACCATCTCAGTTGCAGTGATTTGGCCTTTTACATCATTAGGCTACAGCAGATTTCTGTTTACAATGATTCCATGTACAACAGGCTGGGAAAATTGGGGCTGTTCAGCCTGGAGAAGAGAAGCTGCATGGGGATATCAGAGCAGCTTCTAGTGTCTGAAGGGGACTACAAAGATGCTGGAGAGGGACTCTTCATCAGGGACTGTAGTGACAGAACAAGAGGTGATGGGTTCATACTGAAACAGGGGAAGTTCAGGTTAGATATAACGAAGAAGCTCTTCCCCGTGAGGGTGCTGAGGCGCTGGCACAGGGTGCCCAGAGAAGTTGTGGCTGCCCCATCCCTGGCAGTGCTCAAGGCCAGGTTGGACAGAGGGGCTTGGAGCAAGCTGCTCCAGTGGAAGGGGTCCCTGCCTGTGGCAGGGGATTAGAACTGGATGAGCTTTAAGGTCCCTTCCAACCCAAACCAGTCTGGGATTCCTGCCAGAGTACAGAAAAGGGAACAAACCCACCAGTCTGCAGTTTGCTCTTCTGGAAGGCAAACCCCTGAGGAATTATCAGCCCAATATGAGAGTGTGAGAAGACAAATTCAAATTTATGTATTCTAAGCTGACAAAAATATTTTCAGTGTTGAAGTAAGTAATTTTCCAAATACTTACTCTGAATTAATTCAGTGGTGGTGGTTGGGAAGCTGTGACAGCCATTAGCAACTGTCAGCATAGCTGTTGTGTTGAATCTGCAGTTTGTAAATATTTTCAGGAACTGTCCTTTACTATGGTTAGCTTTTCTCTTTGATTTTTTTCCCCTCCAGTCAAGCACATGGTGATCTACCATTTCACTGTCTGCCACTGACACTGTGATTGATGCAAAGAATCCTGTAGTGCTGCAAAAGTCATGTACAAAGCGGCCTGAGTGTTGTGTTTAAATGCCTTCCTCTTTTAGTATTTTTGCTACATATTCCTGGGTAATGTCTGTCATGTCAGTGGATGTTACTGATTGAGAAACTCTCAACAGTGCCCTCTCCCAGTGGCTTACAGTTACTGAGGAGAGGGCAGCATGTTACAGGCTCCTCTGCTGGAGAAAGCAGACTGATGGCAATTGCAGCAAGTCACAGAATGATGGAAGCAACCAGGTTGGAAAAGACCTTTAAGCTCATGAAGCCCAACCGTTCCCCAGCACTGCCAAGGCCACCACTAACCTATGTCACTGAGGGCCTCATCTACATGGTGTGTGAACACTTCCAGGGATGGTGATTCCACCACTGCCCTGGGAAGGTTATAGCGAAAAGGTGGAAATCTATTTCCTCACATAAGTTTACGGGAAGAGGAAAACAATTACAGGATTACTGCCCATCAGGAACTTCCTGGATTCCGAATGAGGTCTTCTGTGACCAAACCTGTACCACAATGGCAAGAGAAGGGTTGAGAGGCTAAAGACCCAGGGGACATCACAGCACAACTTACACTGCTGAAACACTGTTAAATACACTAAAACCAGCTTGCTTTGCTGTTTGTTCCACTGTATCCAATGAATGACAAGAGCATCCATATTTGGATAAGTTACTTTCATTTGTACTAGCTGTAGTTTGAACATAAATGTTGATTCAAAACTGCAGTTCAGCATGGAGAGTGGTACACACATGTTCACTTCTTTCAAAAGAAGTGCTGCAGACTCTTTGCTAGATTCTCTTCTCACTGTTTAAGAAGTTTACAAAGTTTATATATTGATATGAGCTTGAAAACAAACTGCTTCCCTAAAAATTAAAAGCCTTCATTCCTTCTTAGAGCCTCACCTGTTGTAAACATCAGGATTGAAAATAAATATGGCTAAGGAAAGCTACTTCATAGCAAATAAGACGAACTAAATAGACTGCTATGAAACACACTTATTGGAAGAACTGCATAGTCACTACTACAAGAATCTGAAATTCATCCCTTTAGATTCTGAGGAAGGAAAAGGAAGATCCTTATATTTAAAAGCAAATCAAAACAGACTTGGTTTCACCTTTAATCAAACACCACATGCAGAACGCCAACAATTTCACTGCTGCTTATTTGGTCTCACTAAGGAGTGCAGGATAAATTTTGCCTGCAGGAAAACAGATCCTTCTCTAGAAAGATGAGGAAGGTGTGGACCATAATCAGTTTCCATCACCTAACATAGGACTCATCCTCTCGTCACTGCTGTTATTACAGTTTTGGTTTGGTGGTGGTTTTTGTTGGGGGGAGACAATGACACATGTCTGAAATCCTGCTGATTACTCAATCATTCCTACTGCTGAGCTGATGCCAAAAGCCTGGAATGCCAGGAAGGCCACTCTGATGCCTAGACCTGCAGTCAGGTTACACTTCATTGGGGCTTCCCTTGATTATTTTAACTGCAACACAGACAGGAAATTTTGACATTGAGAGGGAAAGAGCCAGGTTCCATAGCAATGATGCTTTGTCTTTGTGACTCCTTCCATCCCCTACATGACACTGTTGCTTCATTATCTAATCCCTTATTTAAACATGCAATTAAATGCTGGAGAAGCCACACCCTTTCCATCTTTCCTTTTGTAAGCAATGTCTTTCATTAGAGCAATTACAGCCTCTGTCAGAGAACTTAGTTGGAATCACTGTGTATTGCATTTTAACTTTTCTCTAGCTGGGTTCTAGAGGAATTCTTTGCTCTAGAAAAGTCAGTTCTGTCTGCCTACAAAGAAGCCACTGGACCTGATACACAATCTTCAATTCCAGCTTTTAGTCTGTATAACCAATGAGGACTGGGCACTGACACTTCAGTAGCACCCTTCGACCAAGCTGCTTTACGAAATGAAAAGAAACTAGCAAAAGACTAAGGAACATTGTATGTCACAGCCCAATGTGGAACAAAATATGGAATAACCCTCTACAGCAGTTTAATATTTAAAGAAAACAGTCCAGCAGAACACCTGGGCACAGGGCTAAAACCAAGAAAACACAAGACAGAATTATCTAACTTCCAATCTGGATGAGAGACAGTATCCAGTGGTTTTAGACATCATAAGGGTTTCAGTGGCAGGACCAACATCTCAACAGAAAAATGAACATTCCTTTGGGTTTGCTGATGTTGAAGAGCAAAACAACTCCATAATGGTTTAAAGAAATAGCTGACAACATTCGGAGATGCACTTTCCTCAGCCGACAGCTTTTGGTATTTCCTTGGATCAAATAAGAGAATGTAAAGTTCACAGGCAGCATGAACAGAAGACAACATCCCAAGCTTGACAAGAGCAGACAAGAAGGGGCTTTGCAGGTAAGAGGCTTGAGAATTCTTCATTTCTCCAAGACTACAACAGGTTCCAGCATTGGCCTCAAATTATCAACATATTTTGCCCTTACCTCCCAGTTATAACTATTCCTTCAATCATTATATTTTATCTTACCAATCTAGTAAGTGCTTCCTCAATGTTCTTTGAGTTTTCTTTCTAGACTTCAAACAGCACCAAATACTTCCTGATGGAATCAGAAATTCCTACCTTTTGTAGGGTTCCCTTAAACTCTCCAAAAAATTAGGAGGAAGGATGAAGATGCAAAGCTTTACTGTGCATCTCTGTTCAGGAAAGCCATCATTTGCTACCTGTTGTCCAACTGATGGGGACCCTATGATCTAACTATAATTGAAGTCAGCAGGTGAGGTAGGAGGTCCTTCTGCTGTGCTTCTGCCAAACTCTTCTGGAGGACACTTTTTTCTTGCTTTAGACCAAAAGAAAACAAAACACCCTAAAAATGCCTATGTCTATACCAGTTCAGTGGAGCACTGTTTTAAATGCATATGGCTTTTTCATTTGAAGCACTGCTTTTGGCACACATGGCTTTTAAACAGAATACTGCAAGGCAGCATAAACTACAAAATCTAAGTGTTACGTGAAGCGCAAACTGGTGTACTCAATTCAGTTACTGTGCAATTGCTCCTTCTGTCTGGAAAAGGCAAGCCTGTACTGAATACACTGACTCATGGATTGTCTCTTTTGTATCACTCCTATTTACATAATCCAGCCACATAGCGGCCCCTTTTCAGGCATTTAGCTAGATCTCGCGCTTAAGTTTGTGATCCAAAGTGTGATCATTGGAGAAATGAGTCACACAGTTGTAAAGCTATGCAATAACATTCAGCCTAGGTAATACCTCCAGCCTCTGATGAAGGCAGTGCAGATGCTTTCAGCATCTCTATGAAAAGCACATCTGTTGCTACTGATGATAGGCATCCTCTGGGGATTTTGTCCCATTTTCCATTTTCCTCTTGAATCATTTGATTTGGTTAGATTTCAACTCGAGCGCACAGAATCCAACTCTGAGAACAAGTTAAGCCGTGGCAGGAAGGAAGGAACATGCACAGTCCCAATTCCCATGGGATACAGCTATTAACCAATAAATAATGAGACTTGTATTACAGGTTCTGATTAAAACAGAACTTGTCTGATATAGGAGTTAATCAGTGTGTTAATTGCAATATTCAGTTTGATAGGTTGCAACAACATTCAAGCTCTATTCATTTTCCTTTGGTATTGATTTGAAGGGAAGGAGCATTCATGTCATGAACTGCAGGTGATGCTTTGGTTCTAGGTTCTTCACACAGACTGCATGTCTAGTTTCTAAACACACATGCTCTGTGAGTCTTTAGGCACCATGGGATGACATTTTAAGTGGAGTGGACTGTGCTGGCCATAGGAAATTGCTGCTGAACAAGTAAATAACGAAAGAGTGTGTACAGCGTCCACTATGTCAAACCTCTGTTTGCAAGACTCAAGTTTTTGCTCTGTGTTTACAACTATAAAATCAGAATCGAGAAAGAGAGCAAAAAGATTTTGGGATCATAGGAAAGGCAGGATCTAACGGGAAAGTGCTGTTCTAAACTGGACTGTTTACTAACGATGGAAGCCCAGTTTTGTCATTCTAGGAAGACAAGAGTTCTTGAAGTTCTCTTTCAAAGTGCACTCCCAAAGCAGACCATTGAAGCCAAACACAACAAACTCTGCAAGGGCTATTGTTAGCCTGAAGCAAACAACTTTTCCGATGTCTGACTGGAGCAAGTTATTAGACAAGCTCAATGCAGAATGGTTAGGCACTATTTTCAACAGCCGTTTAACATATATCTCTTGTAGAGTTATTTGTCAATTACACTATTAGAATGACTACATGCAAGTGTATCAGTGAACTGTAATAACCAGGCAAAAACCAGGCAACATGCTGCTACTTTTTGCCACACGACTGGAAGCTGATGCAGAGAAGCCCTTTGTGACAGACAGTATCATCATCTTGCGTCACTCTTTGCCACATAAGTATAGTAGCCTGCACATAACACAGCTTACTATGTGTTGAAGGTACTGTTACAATTAATGAGTAGTTGCTGACATATGAAAGGGAAAACAAGAATGTTCTGGTTACTTGCACTTCACCTCCTGTTGGAGTTCCCAAGCTGCCTCCTTGCTGCTCTGAGAGAGTTCCCAGCACCAGAACTGTGGCAATAAAGTTTCTGAACATAAGGTTCAATGCTTTCTGCTTCTCCCAGGTTGGCTCAGATGCGCTGATTACAATTCCCACAGCCAGCATGAGGAGGAGGGTGGCACTATGAAAATGAAAGCCGTGCATTCCAGGAGCAGCAGACTTGTGTATAAGCTCCTCACTGCTGATACATGCAACACTTTCCATCCACTAAAGTTACCAAGGTACTTATCTTTCTGAAACTGGAAGAAGATGTCATCCCCAGCAACTCAGAACCAACCAAGAAGTTTCCTTCCAACTTGCACTTGAGACACTGAATTGCTCTCTATTTCACTAGCGTTTAAGAGATTCCAGGTCCTAATTTTCTGATGTGTTTAAAAATAACCAGACATTTCTTTGGATAATTCAGCAAACAGAATGGCTTATCTACCATGGATTTGGCATAGATTGAAACAGGTAACATTTAGCTCATCATCCCTAAACTCAGGTCATCTTTAACTTGATCGTATTGCTCAGACACTGAGCAATGCAGGTGAACAGATGACTCATTCAGTGATTAATAAATTCCAATACAGTTGTCATCTGCAGTGAAGCTTAAACACTGATTGCTGAACATCAAAGCTCTGCAAAAGCAAATAGGCAGAATCACATTAATTAATGAGGTTTTGCAAACTGGAGCTGCTCCCAGCTTCTTCAGTGCTAGCCTGAAAAATGATGTTTATTGTCAGAGTTTATTCCTTCTGTTCATAACGAGTCACTCTTCAGCTGAAGTATACACCCACAGCATTGATCATGCACTGCAAGACAAGTCAACAGATGATGGTTTCCCTTTAACTAGTTTGAACAGGATCTTGTGTTTGAGCATAGATTCAACAAACATTTAATAGTGTCACTTTCTCAGCATTCCCTGTATTTAGGTACAAACTGCTGCCTTTTTTGCTAATGCTGACATACTTAGGAAACAGCTGTAGTACTGACACCCAGCTGGTGCCAACAATGCAAGTCAAACAGGCTGTCTTGCAGTTGGAAGGTTTCCTTTTGGTTTAGCAGATTTTCCCCATGCCATTCTTATTTCTATATCCATGCACCATTTTTCTGTGCTCAGGATCAAGCTTATTATCTATGAAATGTTCTAGGACTTTGAAACAGGCCTCATTCCGTACATAAAGCATCTTCCCTGTCAATACCCCAACCTGAAACAGCAGTTGGAGGCAGGAGCAACCAGGTCACAGTTTTAGCTGTTTAAGATAAAGTAGTAGATGGAGGAACGGATGCACATTTTACCCTTCAAAGTTCATGCAGAACAGGCTGAAACAACACCAGCATTCCTGCCAACAGGCTTCACTCTTTGCCTGACAGAGTATCTGTCATCCAAGTACCTTATATCTTCCCTTCAGCTATGTATTAAATGCTGTATTTTGCAACTTGAGCATCAGCTACAGTTGGAGACAAATCCACCACTCCAGACTGTTCAGAGCAGCCCATGGAAACAGCAGATTTTCTTGGTCATTTCCCCTGTGTGAGTGCTCTGCAACTCACTCCACTGGAAAACTGCTAAATATACCTCTTTGCAGAGCTACTCCTTTCCACATACCTTGGAGATGTCAGGATGTTTCTGTATAGGAAATGAGAAGTGGTTGAGGCTAATCTGAAGCAGGTCTGAAAATGAGCAAGTACACTTATGGCATTTATGTTTGACAGATCCCTCCTGGCAGTTGTCATGTAGGTCCCACATCTCAAGCAATCATTGTAAAGCCCTAAAATGCTCTTTCAAAGAACATATGCACTTCTGAAAAGGCTTTTTCTGTGGGTTTTTTCAGTGGGTTTTTATCCTGTTTGTTTGTTTGAATCAATAAAGTGGCTCTGAAGATAAAAAATGTTTCTGGGCTGACTCCAGATGCTTTCCTGGCTTTTTTCCAATGATGTTCGAATCAGGGGTTGTTCAAACGAGCAAACAGTAGTTTTGTGGTTTACTCATAGAAAAAAATTGGGAGCTCTGGTATTTTTTTAGCACATATTACTAACAGGGTTCAAGAGGACTCTCTCCTCTGTCATGTGGTTCTGGCTGTGCATAAACACTGCTTTGACCAATAGGGGCAAATTTAGATACTTCCCAGAATGATTTGTTGCATTCTCACGACAGTTGAGATCTCAGACTGGATTAGATCCAGTGGGAAAATGTTTAGACAAAGTAGTGCACCAAACAACACTCTTGAGAGATGTGCCTGTGGTTTGCCTGTAGCAGAAAGTAAGGTTACAGAAAGACATTAAACAATCTCCTGTTATGATTGTGTGGTTCAGAATGAATGGTCTATTCACAGGGAATAATACTCCAAAGAGATTGCAGGCCAGAAAAATTGAGCAACCAGCAAATGTGCTCAGGATCTCTAACACCAACCATTTGGTTCGGTTCTAACTCAAATATGAGAGTCCGGAAACAGAAACCAGAGGAAGAGAAGAGGTACATGGGGAGACAAGAAAAGAAAGCTATTGCTTCAACCCCTCCTCCAAACACTCTCCCTCCTAGATTTTAGGTTTCAAGAGGCCTTAGGACAATATTTGGCTAAAAAGCCTGTATACCTCATTCAGTGATCAAACAGGAGAGGCAAGCATGTAGGGACTGGAAGTTAGAAACTGCAAATGCAGCATGAAATTCGAAGCAGGAAGATGGTCTTAGCACTTCTACAATGCTGCACAGCATAACCAGCAGGTTGAGAGAGCAACTATTGCATATATAAATATATATGTATATACAGATACAAGAGCTTCTTAGCAAAGTAAAACAGATGAAGAGTGAGAGCACTGTGATCCAAACCACCATGGGGGAGTACCAAGGGCACATGCTCACTGTTCTGAACGGATGAGCTGTAAGGTCCCTTCCAACCCAAACCAGGATGGAATGCTAGGAATATTTAGCTTTTCTTATACTCTTTTTTGCTGGAATGTTACCTAAAGCTGTTTAGAACCTAAAAGACGTAAGAAATTGAAATCATCTGGAAACATCTTCTTGTCTGCCATCCATCACATGTAACATTACAAAACCTAACTCACTGTTATTGTTAAACTGCTGTTAGATGTAGTGCTAGTTACTTTCATTCACATCTTTGCTGTGAATGCACAAAAGATCCTTTGTAAACCAGAGACTAATCAACAGCAAAAGATAAATAGCCAGAATATGTCAGAATGACTTAGTAGTTCTTAAGCTGTATGTCCTCCATTGCATGTTTATTCTCAGTGTTTAAATTCATTTCTAAGCCAGAGGTCAAAGTGAAACCTCTTGTATTTATTTTCATAGTGTGATGAAATAAGCAGAATGTCACGGTGTTACTCCATGGCAGATCATGTTAACTTACACTGCAAACAACTGCTTACACTTTCTCTGAGGTGGATTTTGAAGCAGTAACAGTACTAAGCTGAGACCACTTTTCTCAATGTGGGAAGCTGACGATCTTGGTGGCTCTGTGGACAATCTTGTTCAGGAAAGAGAGCTTAAACTTCAAGGTCCATGGGCAGAATGGTTCGTTTGATCAGGGTGGGAAAAGCTGTTAGTTAAAAAACAGAGATAAGAAATAGAGGATCTCTGAGCCAACAGCAGCAAACACAAAAACCTCCTTAAGCTTGTCAGAAATAGTTTCTACAGCTTTTAAGACCTAAGTGGGATTTTGGCATTACTGAAAAAGTATTTAAGCCTCTATTTAGCCTCTTCCTTTTGCGTCAGTGTAAGACACAGAGAGAGCTAGGAATGAAAAATGAATCAAAGAAACATGTCAGCCTCCTGTACTGGACCACATCATCACAAGGAGCATTACCTGAGGGGGTAACACTCAGCATCCCATGGCAGCTCTGGAAACACAGACAGTATCTCTATAAGAAGCAGGCAGTGCTCTTATAGGCAGAGACATAAGAAGTGAGAGGAACCTTGCAAAGAGGTCTTAAGACTGGTTAGCCTGACTTAGCAATACTGTGATGGGCTATTTTTATAACTCTAGTTAAAAAGTAACTGTAAAAACAGTTAAAGCTGAATTGCTACTTAAGAGACTTTAGTGTGGCAGTTGGTTCCACTATGGCTATCCAACTCATCTTACTTCTTCTGCATTAGATGAAAGGAATATGAACATGAACAGAAGTCTGTTACCAGAGCATTAATAATTTCTTTTCCTTTTTCAGAGGCAGGTATGTTTGAATGCACTCATCACTCTAAATGACTGCTTCTTACACCTTTGGAAACTAATACCTACTCAGTACACTACCAGGAGTTGCTCTTACTCATCCACATAAACATATTTCAGGGATGCACAACAGGATGCTACAGGAGTCTGGTATAATACAAAGTTGTAAAGCTGTGAGTAACATTCAACCCAGGTAACACCTTCAGCCTCTGATGAATACAGTGCAGATGCTCCCAGCATCTCTGTGACAAGCACATCTGTTGCTATTGGTCACATGCATCCTCTGGGGCTTGGGGATACACTCATGCTACCAGGAGTGGGAAGTGCAGATCTGGGAAAGACAAACGCACTCCAACAGAGGAAAGAGTTCAGCCCCTCTGAATTATGCAGGACACAGCAACATGCATTCAATTGCATGACACAAACCTACTGCAGCAGCAGGCAAAGTGCTATGGAATGCACTCAGCTAAGAGAAAAGGACATACCACCCCTCACTATCATTCTTGCCATGGTTGGCATATTTGAATGTATCATTATAATCATCCATTAACATGGACTGCACGTATCCTATAGCATTATCATCATCCATCACAGGCCTTACATGCTGTCACACCTTTGATACTTCTGCCATTACGCTGTATCACTCAACATGTTAACAACACTAACATAGATCAACAAACTCTGGTGTGTGCTCATCTCACAGGGCTGCCTTATCCTGTTTTAAACACAGTGACATTCAGCAATTCACATTGCTGACACCACAGACCACAGACCTGGGTGCTGTTATGATACAAGCTGTGGCTTATCCCAGACTCGGAATGCGAGGTGTGCAGGCAGCAAAGAAACTTGCTACTGCCCAATATTGTGGTGTGTTGTCCAAAAAAACCCCAGGTATTATATTACGCTTACATTTCCACTTTGGTTCCACTTTTGCTGTCTATTCTTTTTATTCCCCTTTCCCTTAACATTTCACCATTTTTTATTTCTCTGTAACATTTCAGTTTGCATTTCAAAGCACGCATATTCTTGGCCTTTGAAAACTCACCAAGAAATCACCTTTACTTCCCAAAGTGCAGACCCAGAGCACCAAAGGAGATTTGCTTGTTATCTTAATAGAATTCAGAAATTGCTCCACGAAAATCTGAGAATCAGCCCAAGTTAGACTTGGCATCTGCACAAGTAGCAGCTATTTTTTTGAATACTTTGACAACACTCTTATGTTATTGTCTCCCAGTTCATTTTCCTGCTCATGTATTCCCCAAAGAAGGAAAGAATGGTATTCCTGTGCACTGAATAAGGACATATTCTGCTTGTTAGAGAGAATTAATTCATTATTTTCCCTTCTCCTTGTTGGATCTTTGGATCATGACACTTCAAATCCTTCTAACTCCTGCTTTTCCACATGATGGCACAGATGTCATCCTACTGCCTCGAAGTAAAAGAAATAAGAACAAAACTTCAGCAGCAGAGTAGATCCTTGCTTTCAATCTTTGTCTTTTCAGCTGGAAATTGCAAAGACAGCCCTCAGAAATCACTGCAAGCCTCTTGGTTTCCTAAATCTAATTTAATAACACAGAAAAGCTGAGGTATTCAGTGCTGGCAGGAGCGATGCTGCAGTGCATAACCCCAGCTCCATCAGGCTCTACTTTGTTTCACCTGTGTGCATCTAGACACAAACGAAGGGCGAAGCATCAATAGGCTTGCTCTCCTCTAAAGCGGCTTCTGAAGGAACTCTGCAGTCAATTGAGAACACTTTAATTTTCTTTCTTCCATTTGATCTTCCCTGCCACATATTTTTCATATTACTCCTCACATTTTACTTCCATCTGTTTTCAGCTTTTGATTAGAAACTTGGAAGTTCAACTTTAACAGCTCAGTGCAGAGACCTGAACTGCTTCCAGACCTTTTCCTCCTTGCAGGATCTTAATTCAGTCGTATGGTTCTTTTTATTGTACCTCTGCCCACACTGGAGGCCATATCCTTAGTAAATGGTTTACAACTCTTGCAAAGAGCCCTCACGTCTGCAAACACAGGAGGGGTTTGTTATTCTGAAAGAAAACCTTCAAAACCAAATGGTATTACTTCAGAAAGTTTGCTATACACTGTATCATTATAGGGAAGCTGCAAATTGTCAGGTTCACCAAACAGAAACTCATTTAAATGTTAGTTAACAGCTTCACCAATAACAAAGGACCAAAGTACTTCAAATATCTGAACTCAATCCAGAATTCACTACAGAGACACCAAAACCCAATGGCCAAGCTACTGCTCAGGAACAGGAATTCAAAATGTGCAGTAATAGGCACTGTTTTGATGGGATAACCATGTCCTTCCTTGCGCAGGAACAAGACAAGCTGGCAGTCATGTAGTCAGGTCAGGAAGGGCTGGGGGACCATCCCATCTGCACCACTAAAATAGTATCATCTTTACCGTAACAGCATTAAACAGCACAGTGTCAGAACACAGACTGATCTCCATCGACTCAGCTGCGTGCACCAGGGATACCTCTGAGGTATACAACAGGCAGACACATAAACGCCCAACAGAAATGTGGATGTCAAGACACATCAGTGATTTAGGAACAGCAACTCTCCCCTAACATCTCAATTCCAGCTGAATAGCCACAAAGACTTAATTCTCAAGGACCCATGAAAGTCACGAATGAAAAGCAGAGAGAGGCCAACACTCGGAGCATGAGAAATGCTGTCATCTCAATCATCTTTTGAACAGCACCACAGACAGTTTTCAAAAGCATTCTGAAGCATCCATGAAAAGTTCTCTGGAACTGGACTGGAAATGCAGAAGACAGATAATTAAAAGGCATTCAACTGCTACTTATGAGAACAAAGCAGATTTAGACTTCCTACATTTCTGAGCAACCAAACCAAGAGAGCTAAATAAAGACAGAAAGCAGCATTCTGATCACAGTGCTAGGAAGAAGCAAGTGTCTGTACTCATCCTGCTT
The DNA here is from genome assembly GCF_033783945.1 of Neopsephotus bourkii. NCBI lineage: Eukaryota > Metazoa > Chordata > Aves > Psittaciformes > Psittacidae > Neopsephotus > Neopsephotus bourkii. Next base: position 83,520 of record NW_026901625.1, read on the forward strand.
CTGTCACTTGTATATTTTTTGTCTACTTTCTGAGCCTGGTACTGCACTTTTATATTATTCTTTGCAATATTTGTTTGCAGACCTCACAGTTGAAAGATTTGACACATAAGTAGGACATATGAGGAGATACCCTGGCATTATCTCATGTTTACAACTCAGAGAGGGGTAAGAGAGCTCAAAGTTGGTCTGGATGGATCCCTAGAGATCCCCACCTTTCTTGGAAAACACAATCCAGAAGTGCCTGTGTGAGTGCTGTCACGTTCACCTCACAAGCATCTGCCCATAACACACAGTGTATTTGCCTCTTTTCCTAAAGCCTTCTCTACTCAGCTTGTAGCATCTCCCAGATTCTTCACTACAGACCTTACCTGCCGTTTACTTCCACGTGTGATGTTGCTTATTCTTACAAAAGTGCATGATCTTTTATGTCATTCCTAAGTTATAGCTGCTCTTTTAGAGGTTTTCTGTCAGTCATTTATAATCCTACTTCTGTCCTTCTCCATTCTGGCAGCTCTTTGCAGCCTGTTGTAATTCATAAATTGCTTACAAAGTTTCCATTACAGTGCGCACGTTATGTTCAGCAGAATACTGGCCAACAGCACATTCATTGCCATCTACCCCAGCAAATTCACTTGATACATCCTTGTATGTGCCAAGAAGCACAAGTAACCGATGCAGGCTATTTTACTGAAAACATTCAAGGAAAACCCCTCATTTTCCAGTAACTTGTCACAGATCTTTGGTCACATTTGTCTTTTCTTCAGCTATATAGTTTAGACAAAACCTGAAATGCTAATTCTTCATAACAGGTTACAATTTGGAAACCAGATCTGCTCCCATCTCTGCTCATTTGTTCTGATTCCCTCTTGTTCAAATCAAACCAGATGCTCTCACATGGTGGTGTTGTCAGCAGGTTTACTTTCTGCATGCTTTTCCACATTCAAACAGAGCACTACTCTGTGATGTAGCTGGAAAGCTGACAGTTCCACACATCCTAAGGCTCCTCATAGTCAGTCTCTATGTTTGACCTCAACAACTGGAAGGACTCCTACATTAAGAGCTCTGTAAAGAACTGTTTCTGTTTCTTATCTTCCAAATAAGTTTTTGCTCTAGTTCCTTCCTTTGTGTCAAATTCATCTCCCAGCTGCATGTGCAACCCAGCAGTTTTGGTCAGACTAATACTTACTATCCATTGTTCTGTTATTCTTCCTCGCTTCTCTTTTTCTTTCCACATTCTATGCCTTCTCTGATGCCAATTTCAGCTGTTTGTCTAAGAAAGCTCATGTTCCACACTGCAGACAGCAGCAGGCCACCCATGCAGTGGCACAGGAAGCCCAAAAGAAACTGTGCTATTAAATGGCTTAAGTACAATTAACTTAAGGATCATCTTGGAAGCACAATTCAACACCCCAGAATTTCACTAAACTTTCATTTCTCTATTCTGCCCCAAAACATTAAGACAGGAGGAACTTCACCACAAACTCCAAGTCACATTATTTGCTTTAAAATGCACATGTATATTTGAAAAACTCCACTTAGCAGAGGGGATTCCTTCTTAGTCCAGACACAAAAAGCTCCTCCTAGAGAGGCAAACACTCTTCAGTCTTAAAAGATAAGCTCCATTTTCTAAGCAGATAACGTTGTGCAGTTACACAATAATGCAAAAACCGTAGTGAGCATTAACCAGTACTTCACATCTTGGAATGAGTTTAGGCAACACACTTTTATCCTTACCCATGGAAAGGGGGTCAGAACTACATGACCTTTAAGGTCCATTACAACACATTCTTTGAATCTATGATTGAAAAGAGATAATAAAACTTGGAGAATTTGGGTACCTTGGGGTTCTACTGGTGTGCATTTATTACATGGATATACAGGATATATTGGGAAGTAACAGATTAGATCAACATGTCTGTAGTAAATAGTAGGTATGTGTCCCCATCCACTCAAATAGAGGTTTCAGGTTTCTGCACTAATCTCTTTAAGATCCCTTCCAACCTGAATCATTCTATGATAACCCAGTAGTACCCTACAGAGGAAACCCAGCATCTGCCACAAGACATTCTCCCTCTTTCCTCATCCATGGCATGGAGGTGCCCTTATTTCACTCTGTGTCTGGCTTGCTACTGGAGTCATATCAAAAGAGCACACCTTGCATTTGAATGGAATGCAAAGAGACCTGAGCTGGTTCCTAGATCCTGTGAGAGCTTGTCCAAGAGCCTTCAGCAGCTATTAGCAAAGCTTTATCCTCTGCACACAGTTTTTCCTTGCTATAAGCAACATCGCACACACATCAAACTCTCAAGTAACACGTCAAGCTACTGGGAACAGGAACATCTCTCCCTGTGACTTGATGCTCCTGAGGAAGCAAATGCAGGAAGTCCAAAGCAATAGGTCAGCAACACAGCTTTTTTGCAAGAAGCTTTTCCAGCTTCAAATTATTTAATGAGGGCAAAATGGCAGCCAATGAATTAAACACAACCACCTGGGCCAACCCACCTGGCTCTCAGTAAGGCTCCTCAGCCCCCTCTGATGAGAAAGCTATGTCTGTATGATGCCAGCCTTATCTGGAAGCCCATGCAGCTGGGAACTAACAAAATGAAATTACAACTTGGTTGGCTTTAAGTTTCTTTGCCCCAGGGAGGGCATCCTTTTGCCAACTGAACTAAGCTGAACTTGGTGAGCAGATACAGAAGAATACAGGGCAAGGAAGGATAAAGACAAGAGATTGTTTGAGAGATGGAAAAGATGGAAAGATTGGCCAGAAGTTCCCCTATGACTGGAGAGTGCAATTAGCAAAAGGTAGATGTTCCATGTAGATAAATGGAGTCTGTGTCCTTTGTAGGAAAACTACCTCACCAGAAGGCCTGTAAGTTACCCAGAAACTCAACTGCAGCTTGTAGCATCATTTCACTGACAACTGTGAGAGAAGACACCATGAACTGGTGTATCTGATGTCAGGGCATAAGAACTGTCTGAAACTCAGCCAGTCAAATAAAAGCCTGTTTTGGAGACAGCTGCCAATTCCCCAGCAAAGTTTGGTTTACAAATACATTACAGTCATCTGCTGGAAGTGCTTTTCCAGTTGTGCCTCCTGCTAACAATGGTTTCTATGAACAAGCAGAGAGTAAATGCTGAAGGAACCACCCTGCCCTGGGGCTGAGCTCCAGGACCTCAACCTCAAAGTGGTGGCTCCAGATGCTAATGGAGGCCTTGATCTCAGAGAGATATAAGTTCACTTTCTATAGTTTCTAAGTCAATAAAACTGCAGACAGTGAACAGGTTAATTTGGGGGTGTGTAAAATAGGGGGAACTGATGGGTGCTGTTAGTCCCTGGCTGCTGCTGGCAAGTTAAAAGCCCACAGTACCATCAATGGCGCAGTGTATCCATACACAGGTGATCCTGCTTTTTAATTCATGGAATTTTATGATTGCAGCTTTTTTTTTGTTTTGGTGAAGAAGGGAAACATCAGATTACAGAAAAAAGCTCGGAATTGTTATTTCCATAAACACTAAATACACAAAAACTATTTTTAAGAGGGCTACATGGATAAATCATGATCTGATTTATCAGTTCAGAGCACTTCAGCCAAGGGTTGTTGATTCTCAAAGATGGACAGTAGTTAAGCTCAAAGACCTTGTTTTCATTCTGCACTCCCAACGAACAATGAATACTTGGGCCATGATACCATCAAAAGCTCAAATCCTTATAGTACAGAACTTCTGCCTAAGAGCTCGTCTCAGTCTCCCCTGTTCTGGCAGGTTCAAGCCATTTCCCTTGGCCTGTCCCTACAAGCCCTTATCCAAAGCTCCTCTCCAGGTTTCTTGTAGCCCCTTTAGGCACTGGAGCTGCTCTGAGGTCTCCCCAGAGCCTTCTCTTCTCCAGGCTGAACCAGCCCAGGTCTCTCAGCCTGGCTCTGTAGGAGAAAGTGGTTTGTAATTTCCATAAAACCAATCAGTTTAGGGCATCACACTTGTACTTGGGGAGGGGACAGAACTGGAGCAAGAGCAATACAGCGACAGCAGACTCCAAAGAGCAGCCCAACTCTTTGGATATTAGCTCTATTTGAGACTAGATTTTATTTTAAACTCCCCAAATACCCCACATTTGTGTGGTTGATCTATGTACAAAGACAAAACACTACTGCAGCAATCTTTAGATTATTTTCATCCTAATTACTTACACTACTTAAAAGCCAAATTTATACCTAGAAATTCAGACCTACTGCCCCAGAGCTGCTCCTGAGGAAAATACTGATAAATCCTACAATTCCCCTGTTCAATTCTGTCCACTGCTGCTCCTGAGTAAGCATCCTACTACTATAGCCTTTACCTACTCTGCAAGAAACAGCTTAAGTGCCCTCTAGTGTGGTTTCAGAATACCTAGTCCATGCTTTTCCCAGTTCTGTGGGACTAAATGAGAGGATTTGTATTTGGATTAAAACGTTCTTAGAAGTCCACAGAACTTTAGGACGTAAGCCCCTCTGAAAAACATTTTCACAGACTGAAAAATTGATGGAAATTGTATTAATTTGTACATCTGTTGTTTGACAGTTACAGTCAGTTCACAGGCATGTCTGTACCTGCGTTACCCCAACATGCAGAAGAGCAAAAGTTACTGCACATGACTGGGTTTTGCATGACTGTTCTATCTGTTTATGAAGTAATGCTGCTGTTGGATTCTCTTTCTTGATATAGCTTGGTTTAGAACATCACCATTCTGGAAAAATATTATGGACCTTCTACTATAAAAAACATATATATAAATATATATGTAACATATATACTATAAAATATATTTAAGGACTGGAATGGTCTTTAAATATGGCTCTTCTAATATAAAATCCTGGCCAAGGCTGCCCAGAGAGGTGGTGGATATGCCATCCCTGGAGACACTCAAGCCCAGGTTCTGGATTGAATGTCTTCTGGATGTGGCTCTGGGCAACCTGATCTAGATGAAGATGCCCCTGCTCATTGCAGGGGGGTTAGATTAGATGAGCTTTGAAGATCCCTCCCAACCCAAACTATTCTGTGCTTCTATACATCTTACTCTTTCAGTTTCTTGTATGTCCAAACTTTTAATACAGATTTCTCAAAGTAAGTTTAATTATTTTTTTCTTTCTACTACATTTTATAGCTTTTTGGCCACAATAACAATTCTCTGAAACGCTTGAGTGATTCTTACTCTTCTGTGAATTCCTTTCCTGGCTGATTCAACCCTAAGAAATTTGGCCTTTTTTAAGCAGCTCACAGTATGAATAACGAAGATGCTTAGATCATCCCAGAGCACGTGTCCTGATGCTTTCCTGGCTGGGGTGCGCAGTCCTTGAAATTAGCTCCCTATTTAAGATGATATACTTGTTTGCTAGTACACACACCACGAAAGCTGACAGACTCAGCACCAACAGGTTTGGGTTTTCCAAAGTGAAGGTAGAAATGGGAATTATGCAGGCTGTGCATTAATATCATTGTATCAGACATCTTGCAGAGTAGTGAAATTCTCATAATGGACTTAAAAGAAGTGCCATATACACAAAGATATGTTCTGGTCTTACCAATGGCCCATCTACTTCTATTGATAGCTGCCAGTAAATGCTTAAGGAAAGAGCTTGAGATGGAAGTGTGAGAAGGAAGGGAATACTTCTCTAGTATTAGTCTCTGAAATTCAGTAATGTTTGTTTTAAGAAAAACAGGAAAACTTAGAAGAATGGAAATAAAGGACAGCTCAAACCATCCAGCTGTGGAATGACTTCAAAGGGACAGTGCTGTCATTTGGCTCATTTTTACACAAACAAATTCAAACACTAGAACTGGATCTCTGAAAATCTCCACTACAAACAGTAATGAAACTCCAGTACCTTTTCCACCATTTCCAGCACTCCATTCTATTCCATTCTTAGTGGCCTTTCCTGTTACTTCTAAGACCTGGGAAAATGTAGGAGTCTGTTTAAAACACTGGCAACTTTACTCCAGCAGCAGCAGCTGTGGCCTGGCCCAGCAGCTGTCCCTGACAGAGCTGTTCTCTTGTGGCACACACACGGCATCACAGTGTGACTGCATCAACAGATTTCCTGCAAATTCTGTTTCACGTCTTTTTATCCTTATCCTTCTATACCTTCTTTGCCTTGAGCTTCTGCATATGCTCCATCTTCATGCTGTATATGTGTCTGTGTCCCATTATGGCATTTGTAATGATACCTTCCCCTCCCACAGAATCAGGGAATGGTTTGGGCTGGAAAGGACCTTAAAGCTCATCCAGTTCCAATCCCATGGCACAGGCAGGGACCCCTTCCACTGGAGCAGGTTGCTCCAAGCCCCGTCCAGCCTGACCTTGAACACCGCCAGGGATGGGGCAGCCACAGCTCCTCTGGGCACCCTGTGCCACCACCTCACCACCCTTTAAGGACTTGTGATGTCTGCTGGGCTACCCCATTCTCCACCATAATGAGATGCAAGTGCTACTCAATCCCTGCTGCTTACAGTCTTCATCTTATGTTGCTGGAATGATCATGACAGCTCGAGGTATATCTGAACTGAAGCCAGAATCTGTTGGTGGGAGCACACCAGCTAATACATTGCTCATTCAGTGCCCAGGAGCTGACCCAATATACAGAACTCACTGGTGGAACTGTTATTTCTCATCATGTTACAAATCACCAGTGTCCTTTCTGTCAGTAAAGTGAAATGCAGAAAATATGTGGCACGTTTCACCACTGGGTTCTCTCATTTCACATTCCAGTCTTGATGCATTTTTGAAGGACCACAAGAATGTGTAGTTTAAAACCTGTCTAGTAAACTTCCTTGATCCCGAGACATACGCTTTGAATTTAAGTGACTTTCTGTTTTCAAGTGCCCTTTGGAACAGTTTCCTTTTCCGACTTGGCTCAACTAATTTTCAAATCAAGACAGCAGCAACAGCGTGTTCCATCCTATGATGCAGATTATGAGTCAGGTCCTTTGGGACCTCCGTGCTGATTGGGTGAAATTACATGTCCCCCAAGCAATTGACCCAGAAGTATTCCTGGAATGGCTGCAATGCTTGCAGGACTTCATAGTACCCTGAATCTCTGCTGTGGAAATACAGTACAGGAACACTAGTACTTTCCAGGCAGAGAACTGCACACCCTCTCCTAGATCCTGGCTTATAGCCCAGAGATTAGCAGAGCTTTTCATAGGCTTTCTCTAATGAACAGTCCCAGACCAGTATAAAATAAGTCACTCTGAGGCTCTTTTTTATGTCTTATTTTAGTTGCCTAAGGAGAACAGATTTTTTACATGGGTGTAAACCACCAGGCTGAGCTGGGACAAGTACTCAAGAACTTAGGGTTCTGGGATCACTCCAGTAGCTCTGTCTCTGCAGAAAGTCTCCACTTTCATGCTGGGCCTCACACTCATCGTGATATGTGACATGTGAAAGCACCCTGAGCCCAGAATAAATGAACACACAGAAGCCAGCAGCTGTGGAAATCAGCCTCTTCATGTGTCAACTGGACCAGGGAGCACTGGCGGCACCATAAGGTATTCAGTCTGTAAGAATGAGGGTTGTAATGTCAGTCCTTCACACAGAGAAGTCTGTAAATACAGGACAAAATACACATGGAAGTATGTAGTCCAAGAACGTGCAGTCTGTAAAGGACAGCACTGAATCCTGTTCTATCCCTCCTGCTCTACTCTGTACTTACATTCTCCACTATGGGCAGAATAATGTTTTATTTAAAACGCATTTTTAAGGCTTGATGCTTCAGTCATATTCTTTACATTTTCTGAATATTACCTGAATTTGCCACTATGAGAATGCAGTTCAGGATATTCTAGTTTTGGAATAGTAAGATCTGATTTATAATGAGATGTACAGGTAAGGATCTATCATTATCCTTCATCCAGCAGTGTATACAGCAAGGTTACTGCTTTCTACCTCGTGGTGGTTTTAGTTTCAAAGTGAAAAGTGGCGCATGGTTTGGTTTTGGAGGGATAGAGCTCAAGCTGAACAGGGCATTGATGGCAGAAGGAATGCTAAGGCACAAGTATTTTTTAACATTCCATGTATAAGTGAACATACTCCAAACCAAAACATACATTTGGATCCTCTCCTTTTAGGTCAAGGAAAATAAAGTGTTTATACTTCAGATCAGCATGTTCTCCATTGCAGAGCAGCATCATGAAGATGAAGATGGGCTCCTCATTGAATAATGATTTAACTGAAGAAATGTCCTTAAGTTCCACAACAGTTAAAATGTGAAAAAGCACACAGTAAGTCTCCAAAGAAAACATGGAGTCTAGGGATCACATATGAAAGAGGGAGTTAAGGAACAGGTAGGCAGCGCCAGAATATGTTGTGCTTCAGGGACAGCATCCCACCTCTTTAAATCAAGACCCATTCAAGTCTCACCCTACAGATGCCCTTTTCAACCTATCTTTTGCTTTGTGTTTAAAGCTTGCACTGTAATATGACATAGGTCCTACAAACTGTCAGTTTTAAAGGACAGAAAGGCCATGTAAAGACACAGTTATCTCACACTGTTATTGCAGGGATGTTTCTCAAGCCATATAAGGGGGTTGTGTTTTAAAGCATAGGAGAAAAGGAACACACATTCAATAACATGGAACCAGGCTGTGCAGAGGCAAATGTCATTCACTTCTGTGCTCTAAATACTCATACTCCATAGCTGGTCACACTGCAATCCACAGCAGAGACTCCTAGCCCTAGGCCAAATAATTTCATCCCTGTCCAGCTGTTCCAGACCCCCTCTGACTCATCCATACCTGTTTTTCCATGCTGACCCAACCAGCAAGATTAGCTCAAAATGACTGGAGTCATTCTGTATAACAGAGGAAGTCCTGTAATTAAACCTTGAGTAACACTTTGATAACCCATTTTCTGTAGTATTTTTCATAGTTCGACAGATAATGTTATTCCCCTCTAGCCCAGGTTTCCTGGGAAACAAAGCATATCCATGCTTTTCTAATCTTTCCAGGGAAACAAAGCCAAATTAAAGCATTTCATGGGCATTCATTACATTTTATCATAGATAGTTCATGGACTATCAACTTCAACTGCCCAGAATATGCTTCTGTTTAATGGGCAGCAGAAACAATTCAACCTGCTTTTATAACAGGCTCTTCTTGCCCAGGGGCAACATTAACCAGGGACAAAGCTTCCTTTCTGGGAAGTACTTTGTTCGATCCCAAGCCGAGGAAACACTCCAATTCTGAAAACTGGAGGTTGCTATGGCAAAAATGCATGAAAGGGGCCCTTCACAAACATGCAAGCCAACTCCAGCTTCCATTCCATATGTTAACATACATATGGAACAGTTGGAGAAATTCCAGGGGAAGGCCATGCGGGTGATCAGGGGCTGGAGCACCTCCCATACAAAGGCTGAGAACATTGGGGCTGTTCAGCCTGGAGAAGAGAAGCTGCGTGGAGACCTCAGAGCAGATTCCAGTGTTTGAAGGGGGCTACAAGGATGCTGGAGAGGGATTCTTCATCAGGGACTGCAGTGACAGGACAAGGGGTGATGGGTTCTGACTGAAACAGGAGAGATTCAGAAATAAGGCAGAAGCTCTTCCCTGTGAGGGTGCTGAGGCGCTGGCACAGGGTGCCCAGAGAAGCTGTGGCTGCCCCATCTCTGGCAGTGTTCAAGGCCAGGTTGGACACAGGGGCTTGGAGCAAGCTGCTCCAGTGGACGGTGTCCCTGTCTATGGCAGGGGCTGGAGCTGGATGAGCTTTAAGGTCCCTTCCAAACCAAAGCAGTCTGGGATTCCATGATTCTATGACATGTTTATCTCCTTTGATTTTCTGGAGGAGAGCACATTGTTTTAAGTTAAATCTCAGAGCAGAGTTTTAACTTTCAGCTCTCACATGGAACCTTACTTCTGTTTTTCCTTTGGCTGGGGAAAATCTAGTGGAAATGTTCCTTCAGAACACATGCGGTCACACCTAAGAGGCTCTGCAAGCTGTGACTGTTCACATGAGCCTGCAGATAATGTCATCTTCAAAACTGTGAGTTCACTGAACTCACACACCAGTTACTTGGATAAACATTAAGGCCCACTCACCTGCGCCTTGAAAAGGAGCTGCTGAATCAAAGTGGAAGTGTACAAATTTTATAGCTGAAATCAGAGAGAAATCAGGCCCAAAGAGCAGAAGCAATCTGCAAAGAGAGTACGTTAACTGGCAACTGGAATAACGCCTCTTATTTAGCAGAGTGCAGGGAGCGGGCTCAAAAAGCCAAACTGGAACTGAGAGCATCTTACCGGAGAGAACAGAAAAGAAAACGAGGTATTTTCTACCCTTCCTCCTATTTTGGCTACTTAGGGGAGGTGCTAGAAATAGTATCAGGATCATTGCTGTATAATTTGGGGTGTTTTTACGGGATTCTGTGATCTTACAGACTTGCAATGCTTTTGCTGAACAGCAGCTTTCAGAGCTAGGCCAGCATTTGAAGCACAACAAATTCTGGACACTTCTAAGAAGAGAAAACCAGGTTGTCAGAGGATCCAACCACAGCTCTCAACAGCCTCATACCAGCTTTGCAGACTGATGTACCTGCAAGTTCCTTATGCAAAGCAAGTAAATACATTTGAGAGAACTAAAAAGTGTGGAAGGAAACAAAGCAGCAGATTAATTGCTCACACAGTGGGAGAAGCACAGTCCCTCCAACTCCCCTTGTAGTTCCTGAGCTGTGTTCTGAGACAGAGGCAGTGCTGCCAGGTCTAACATTCCAGCAATTACTGGAGCAAGAGATGCCAAGAGTATGAGGCAAGTTTCGTTGTCCCAGTCAGAATGGGAGTCCAGTATGGTTTCAGGGCTGTTTGCTTGGGCTTTCAAGTCAGTTGTAATTCCATGTAAATTACACATTTAAGACAGGAAGTAAGCTGTTGTTTTTTTTTAAGGGAGCTCCTCCTCATTCCCTGGCCTGTGCTTCTCTGAAGGGCTATTTTGGACCTTGAACAGGGGATTCAAGCTTAGCATGCACAGAAAGAGCTGAGAAACAGGAAACAGACAGGCCAAGAGGGAATAGTTTAAGCTGACATAGAGGAGACTGAAATGAGCTCTTAGGCAGAAGCTCTTCCCTGTGAGGGTGCTGAGGCGCTGGCACAGGGTGCCCAGAGAAGCTGTGGCTGCCCCATCCCTGGCAGTGCTCAAGGCCAGGTTGGACACAGGGGCTTGGAGCAAGCTGCTCCAGTGGAAGGGGTCCCTGCCCATGGCAGGGGTTGGGACTGGATGAGCTTTAAGGTCCCTTCCAACACAAACTGTGGTTCAGTTTTATCGTTCTATGAAACCTGAACAATCCTCTGCAGAGGTAAATAGCATATGAATGTTTTGCTGTTCATAAAGCGTAAAACCAGGATAATTGGGGGAGTGTGCTTGTAAAACACAAGGAAACAACTGAACAACAGAAAGAAACAACAATACTGTGCCCTCCTAATGTCCTCACGTTCAGTGGATTAGCAGAGAAGAGTTTGGAAAATGATGAAAAACAGAAGAAGAGTAGGCCAGACTTGGAAGGGGAACAGTAAAATTCAGGCCTGTGAGGATACACGTTTAATGTTTTAATTCTGAAGTCAGTTTAGGGATGATCTTTATGGGATTGGAAACTCAGGCTTTCTTCTCCAATTGAAAAGAAACAGCACTTGTTCAAGCAAGGATAGTTTCTTACCCATCTGTCATTACAAATTAAAGTAATACCAGATGTTGAGCAGGATCTAGTGCTACAGTGGGATTAACACTTCTTTCAAAAGTTTCCCAGCGTGGTCTGTGATGAGAAAATAACCAAAACCAAATGGTCTTTGCCCCGGGATCTGCATAATTGTAAATGTAACTGCAAAGACATTTCCACATTAGAGAGCTGTTACAAATGTCTACATGCTTGTTCCAGCTGAAATGCACTATGTTAGAACCTGTGGGACAGGACACTTCGATAACAGAAGGCTCTTTAATATACAAAGCAATATAACCCCTGGATTTTGAAGCTGGATGTCCTCAAGATGACAGTAAAATGTCCATCTTCATAGCAAATGTGACTGGCACAGCTCGTGAAACAATGTTGTGAATTGTCCACCAACTGAATGTTTCCTTCACCATTTGATAATTGTATTGACGAAAATATTACTAATCCTTTCCTTAGTTACACCGATTTGTTCCGCAACAGCCTCTGAATGAAAATATGAATCAGCTTTGTAGTTTTCCTCAAAAATCTCTTAATGGGTGGGAAATCTGGAAAGCACAGACACTATTATAAATAAATGGCAGGGCTGCATAGGCACTGGATGGCATCCCCTGGATTTGAGGGGGGAGATCATAGAACCATAGAATCAACCAGGTTGGAAAAGACCTTGAAGATGATAAAGTCCAACCATTCCCCAGCACTGCCAAGGCCACCACTAACTCATGGCATTGAAGCCTCATCTTCACACTGTGCGAGCACTTGCAGGGACGGTGACTGCAGCCCTGCCCTGGGCAGCCTGTTCCAATGCCTGAGCACCCTCTGGGGCAGGAATTGTTCCTCAGCTCCATCTAAACCTGCCCTGGTGCAGCTTGAGGCCGTTTCCTCTTGTCCCACCCCTTGTTCCTTGGGAGCAGAGCCCAGCCCCTCCTGGCTCCATCCTCCTCTCAGGCAGTTGTAGCAGCAGCCTCCCGAGGCCGCTGTTCCCGTGTAAACTCCCACCACAGGACACCACGAATGCTCCAGACCTCACGTCCCGTTCCCCGGGACTCCTCCTTTCCTCTCGCCCCCGTTTCTGTTCCTCGCCCCGTCAAGCGCCGCGGCGCCGCCCGGCGCCAGCAGAGAGCGCTGCCGCACGCAAGGTGCGCGGGCCCCGCGAGCCGCGGAGATGGAGTAACGGGAGGTAACGGGGGAGTAAAGGGGGATAACAAGAGTAACGGGGGGTAACGGTGGGTACAGCGAGTAACGGGGGAGTAAAGGGGGATTACAGGAGTAACGGGGGGTAACGGTGGGAACAGCGAGTAACGGGGGAGTAAAGGGGGATAACAGGGGGGTAAAGGGGTTAACGGGGAGTTATGGGGCAGTGACAGGGGGCTGAGCATTGAGCTCTGCCTTTCCTGAGAATCAGCTCTGAAATAAACACTGCAGAGATCCTGTTGGTCTCTGTCCTACATGTTCTCTGGTGATTGGGACCCCCTCCCTGTGCCACAGCCAAGGCTCAAATCTTGGAGGACTGAGGGCACAGAGACCAATTTGGCAGCACTACAGAGAGCAGAAGACGTGGTCCTGTAACCCAGACTCTCATAGTTCTCTGAGAGACCTTTGGAGGTCCTATAACACTGCTTTTGAGCACAGCTCTTGGTTATTTGGCCTTGCCATGAGACTACTCATGAGGCACAGCAGGAGGAAGTGGGGAATTGCTTCTTAGAGAAGCTAAGAATGTGTGTGATTATCCCTACTATGAAGAGCACATGTACTGGGGAGATGAAACAAACCAGGCTCACAGGTTAAGTCAGCATCACACCAGGAGGTACATGGTAGAGGTCACGATCAATGTGTCACCCTCCCACGACCCAGCTCACTGCCCCACAGGGAAGCTGTGGATGCTCATTTAGTCTGAGATGCCTTCTGTCTTCTGGATTAGAAGGTTTTATCAACAGCTAAATTAAACCCCACGTTAATTTCACTTGTTACCATTGCATTTTCTTCATGGCTCCCTGTTACTGAAAACTGCCTGTGACTGCAAGGAACAGTCTTCACTAGATTCACACACCGAGGCTAAAAACCTTGCACATAGCCGTGTCAGAAATGTGCAGCTCTGAATGACAGGTTCTGAAAGAGGATCTTCTGATCTATTTGTTGGAAGATGAGCCATTCTGTGCTATAGAACCTCTGCAAGAACTTGGGCTTCAGAGGCTAAGTGAGGGAAGTAGGACCATGACTGAAGTTCACAGGCATTTTGTGTACGGACTGTTTGCTGTCCCCCTTGCCATAGCCCTGGGAGCACATTTTAGGGAAGAAACCATGCAGAAGCACCTAAATCACCACTTCTGAAATGTTTTTGTGGAAAAATATCACCAAAAAAAAAACAAATAGCTAAATCAAGTCCACATGGAGTGATCTCGCACCTCCTGAGCAGTCAGAAGAGCTGGACAAGAGAACATGCTCTTGTCCCCAGTGAGGACTTTATGTCAGAAGCAATCAAATACTAACATAAATATGATTGTAACAATAAATGACCAGAACAGCCCAGCTACATAGGAAAGAGTATCAAAGAGATGCCACTATTAGCACCAATAGTGCAGTTCCCAGTTGAACCCGCTTACTGGGAAGAGCAAAATATTCCTGATAAATTCAGCATCTGTTCAGCTGGATTTCATTCACTGCAAGAATGAGGTAGCGGTAACCTACTAGTGAAGGCTGAACAAGTCTTTCCTAAGCTTCTAGAAGAAATTAGCATGAAAATTACTAGAGAAGTAGAGAAACCTCATAAAAGACTTCCAAAACCTATTTTGCTGTCAAAACCCAATGCAAAACTGCACCCTCTTCAGCTTTTTTATTGCTTCCAATGTATCAGGATTCCCATGTATTTTCCTTCTGTTTGATCCATCTCATTGTCATTAAGCTCTTTTCTCTATTCAAATGGATTTGTGGTTTTAGAATAAATACATGGGACCTGGCAGGCCAGTAGCATTTAGCACAGCATCACACTAAAGCAGAAAAGGGGAATTACAGGGGTTTCCTTTGTTTCTTAGAAAAAGAACGTGTATTTCATTGCATATGGAACAAGAGATTCTTCATAAAACTCTGCCAGGGCAAGGCAAATAAACTATTTGGGATGATTTTCCCCAGTTGCTGCCAGGCTTGAAAGCAGTTGTGAATAAACAGCAAAGTGAGTGAAAACAGAAACCACCTCCACCATCCTCCAGTGTTACCAGATCATTAGGTCAGTGTAATTGCAGTCGAAATACCATAACCACAGCACCTTTCCCTGTGCCTTTTTGCATGGTTTCCATACACACCCTGTGGAAAAAATGATTCTAAACATGACAACAATCTGGATGGGTAAAACTGACTATTGAGTTATCTCAATACAGCACAAAACAGAAAATTAATGGCTTATTCCTTAAACACCAAGAGGAAATGCTTAACACAAAAACCTCACCCCTCAGGAGACTGCCTTACCTTATGCTTACACTGAAGCCCCAGAGGCACCTTCAGACTTCATTTTCTGAAGACTGGGAAAGAAAACAGCCACTGAAAAACAAAACAAAGTGTTTGAGTTAAACCTTGAGAACTAAAGAGTATCAGAGATTGGAAAATGAACTTCAGGGGCTGTTAGTTTCAGTGTGAGTGAAAACAGTCCTAATGAGAGTGGCGCTTTTTCTGCTACCCTGTCTTCACCCATCACATTTGCAACCTTGCTCATAACTGGGCAGGTACGGATTCTGGTAGCTTCAGCATTTAAGGGTCTCAAGTCCTGGCCTCGAGCACACGCCCGGGAACCAGAGAGGGATTTTACTGAGCCGGCGCGGGGTTTGTTCCGTGTCTCCGCAGCCGCCGAGCCCCGCCCGGGGAGCGGCCAGACCCCGCGGGAGCCCCGCCGGGCGGGCAGAGGGCCCGGAGCCGCAGGGAAGGCCGCGAAGGGCAGGAGAAAGCAGCCCTGGGGCCGCCCCCGCCGCGCCCCGCGCTGCACCTGCCTCCCGGCACCGCCCCGCTGCCCCCCCCGCGCGGAGCCGCCGGCGACGCGAGTCGGGGCCGGGCCGAGCCGCGCCGCCGCGGGAGCCGCTGCCGGAGCCGCCGCCCGCCATGGGCACGGGGCGCGGGGGGATGCGCTGCATCAAGATCCTGCTGTGCATCTTCAACACCACCTTCTGGGTGAGCGTCGAGCGGGGCCGGGAGGAGCCGCCGCACCTGCTGCGGGGCCCGGGGGGGAGCGCGGGGTGCGGGGTGCCGGGTGCGGGGCTGCCCGCGGCAGGGGCCGGCCCCGGGACGGGCTGACCGAGTCCTCTGCCTCGGCTTCTACTCGCTCCGTAGGGTTGGAGTTCTCCCTGGGGAAATAGGTACTTGCTGTAAGATGCCACTGCTGAGGAAAGCCACCACCTTTCCTAACCGGTAATTTAGTACCCATTTCCCCAACCAGAATTACATTTCCAACAACAGGAGGCTGTGAGACGCTTTCTAGCGTCCCACACTGTATTCCAGCGGAATACTCCTTCACAGCATCAGGATGCTCTTTAATAATGTAATTTCAAATAGCAAGCCAACAGCCACTACTTTCCCAAGCTCATCCTAAGAGAAAGCCCTTGCATCAGACTGCACTTATCTTGCTGAAAGTTACACTAATGGGGCAATAAAGTGTCTACTGCTGAACCCTCAAGAGCTTTAGAGTGCTAAACCTGCTCTGCCCTCATTGCACCTTTAATGGTCTCGGTTCCATAGCACTGCTGAAGTCAAGCTTTCTTTCCTTCCTTCACATTCCCTCATGCTGTGCTCTCCCCTCCAGAAGGGATAACAATAACCAATGTTATCTTCTTAAATGTCTTTCTTTCTCATTCACTGTTTTTCAAAAAGAAGTCACAAAAGAATCTCGTTCAGCCTCTCTGGAGCAAAGAGTTTTGGGCTTTTGTCTCCTTTATGCTTGAAGCACAGTTAAACCAAACGCTGTTCCCTCTTGGTGACAGCACTGCGAGCTCCGGGTACACAGTGCTGCTGTGCTCAAGCTGGAGGAGCAGGGTGATGTTGCCCAGCTGCAGCTGCAAGTCAGGAGAAGGACAAAGCTTTGTGTTATGTTGTTTCACAAAAGTGGCAAGTACTGTGTTTTGTTATCTGCCTTTTCACTGAGAGGGGAGAAACCAACTCCTCAGCTGGACTGGGGGCATTCATCACCATCACCATCACCATCATCATCATCACCATGGAATGGTTTGGGTTGAAGGGACCTTAAGGTTCATCAAGTTCCAACCCCCTGCCATGGGCAAGGCCACCTTCCACTAGAGCAGGTTGCTCCAAGCCCCGTCCAACCTGGCCTTGAACACTGCCAGGGATGGAAGTCAATTAAGTTACTTCCATCATCAAAGTTTGGTGTACATCACTGTTAAGCAGGGCTTAACTCCTCGTCACAGACTTCCCAATAAGGTGCTTTTCCTAAAGTAACAGCATCTTGAGTCCAGACTGAGGCCCTGCGTGTCCTCCTGCCTGGCCACAGTGCAGTTGTGAGGGTTAAGAAGAAGAGTGGAAGTTCACAAACGCCACTATGGTTAAGAGCTGAAAGAAAGAAAGAAAGAAAGAAGTACATTGCACTCTAATAGGAATTCATTGTCAAAAACTGAATTTTCCGACAGTGCAGTCCCAAGTTGTGGGATTTCAAGAAAGTACAAGGTACCAGTAACACCTCTTTAATGCTCCCCAGCTA
This sequence comes from Neopsephotus bourkii, assembly GCF_033783945.1. Taxonomy (NCBI): domain Eukaryota; kingdom Metazoa; phylum Chordata; class Aves; order Psittaciformes; family Psittacidae; genus Neopsephotus; species Neopsephotus bourkii. Next base: position 100,887 of record NW_026901625.1, read on the forward strand.
ACCCTTCCTGAAGCAGTGACTGGTGTGTTTCTCTTCCAGCTGGCAGGACTGGCTGTCATTGCCTTTGGGCTGTGGCTGCGGTTTGGTGGGGTTATGGCAGACATTGCTTCAGACAAAAGGTCTCCAGAGTATTTCTTCATGGGTAAGTTAAAATGCTTGTGATGACAGCAGACTAGCCTTGGTTTCATCCTGGGGCATGTGACATACCTTATGCATTGAATTATATGAAGGCCAACAATTCCTGGCCTGAATTACACAAAACTGGACATTCTGGTGCTCTGTGTCATGTGCATGATGGTTTTCATCCTTTCTTTGCTTGGCATCAACTTCCTTAGGCCTAAGTGAACCCTTCTCTCAGACCTGTTCAAGCCCTCACGGATCCTAAGTGAATTGTGCTGTTGGAATAGAAGCTGAGATGGGTCAGAGACTCTTGGAACATGGGGCTCACAAAAAAAAATCCTTCCAGAGTTCTCTGTGCAGTTGCTAACCAGTGAAACAACTATCACTTCTGAATGGTGTTACCACCAGTGCAGCAGGAAAGCTTTTGCTTGCCATTCTCCCTGTGTCTGCACACAGGGGCCCTGAGTGATGCTTTCAAGTATCAGAGCAAGTCCTTCCACAGCTGAAAAGTAAAAATACACCCCCAGTATTCAGTCATCCCAAGGGCTGCTTGTCCAGCCCAGACAGGAATCAGTAGCTCCCCAGGCTAGAGAACTGGTATTGGTCATATCTAATTTTAGGCATTTAAGATAATCTTCTTTCTCCCAAGGATTTCCAGTGGGTTTTCTGGAAACACCACCCCTGTTCCGTATCTATAAGCATCCTTAAATAGCAGCTCTCTAGGACTGTCAGCAGCTGTGTTTCTCTGTCCACTGGCAACTGCAACATGCTTTTAGGCCAGAAGAGTCCCTTTTTTGTCTGTTTTAATGTCTCACACCTGAAGATGGACTCACTCAGTTGATACAAACATTTCTGCCATCTACAAATGCCAAGTGTGAATGAATCCCCTGTCCTGCCTTGTCCATCAAAACACTCTGACAGGGAGCCAAGAATAGAAGGTGACCCCAGAAGTTCTGTAGCAGTCAGTTACCCATCCTGGGAACACTGCCTGAGCTATGCAGTGACTTTAAATACCCCAATTCTCTTAGTGGAGGAGACCTTGACTCTGCCACACCACACTTCTAGCCCCAGGTTTCTTTAACATATGCAGCCAGGCTGGAGGCACAGAGCTGCCTGTATAGTGCCTTGGAACAGATGGGTAGACTATTACACCCAGTGAAGTTTCGTGGAAGTTCAAGAGGCTGAATAAAACCATTCAGATGAAAATCTGATGGGGACCTGAGGGTTATCCTGTAGCACCTCCACTGACACGGAGCCAGGAAGTATGATTTATGTTTTCTCTCATCTGAGCTGCTATTAGATCACCAACTTCCTTTCCAGGTCCAGTTTATACCTATTGAATTTATTATGCTCTATCTTGGAGCTCTTCCCTGCCTCATCCACTTATTCTTGACCCAGGAGATCCAACAAGACAGAAAGATGTTCTGGCCTTCAAAATCAAGTACTGTTGGTTTGTTAGAAGCCAGAAAATAATAGATCCTGTGATGTGAATAAGCACCATGGTCATTTCACAGCTTTGCAAGTGCAGACTGTAACACAGTTTTATTTGGTGCCTGTGTATTTAAATCTCTACAAGATTTAATCTGCTTCAGTCCTGTATGGGAATTGCAAAAACAGATCAGAGCAGTTAATTTGGAGAAGTCCTGGGGCATGTTCTTGTAAAAGTTTCATCATATACAGCAACACTCAACTCTTGGGGCTGTTACATGTATTTACAGAGCTGCACGTTGTAATACGTAGCTGCTAGTAGAGGAACTGCTAAGGAACAGGACCTAAATGTTGAAGATTCTTTTAAACTTGAACTTTTGACCTGCTAAAGCAAAGTGTTGGCCCTTTTTTGTAGTGGGCTTCGTGCCTACTACAGGGAGCATTCCTGTTCAAAAGCAAAACATTTTCTGCTGCCCTCACTCCTTACAGATCATATTAAATGTTGTTGTGACTTCTGAGTCTGAGGCTAGTAACAATCTGTAACTAAGACAGTGGTAAAGGAATGGTGATGAGTCCCATAAGGGTGGGTTTTAGCAACAAGCAAGGCCGCACTTGACCATCATGCTCAAGGGCTTTACCTCTCTGGGAGACTTCAGCTCTGAGTCTCCTGACAGTCGTCTACTGGGCCCTTCTCACAGGGAGTGGTGTTCAGTTGGCTCTATGTGTCTGCTCTGTAACGTGTTCTGGGTGAGAGCTCAGTTTTTGCATAGGAATTCTCAGTATGGAACACAAGGAGCAGATGCCCAGAGGGTTTCAGGAGAAAGAGATCAGCAATATGACTTGGAGATAGAAACATATGGCAATAGATTTAAAAACAAGTCCTGTAGCTCTGTTCCACTGCCCGCTTTGTGTCTGTCTTGCAATAACGCTGTGCTCAGCTCAGCTTTGTGCCAATGCTTGGAACAACACTGCAGCTGCATTCAGAGTTTGCTTGGTAGGTTGAAGCACTGTCCAGAATCAGCATCTTGTGGAAAACAGCTCATTTTCTTGATTCTAAAGAGAAGCACATTCTGCTCTTCTTGTACCTGCACTGAACTGCCAGCTGAGTCTAACCAGCTTCTCTCTTGTGCTTCCTTGCGATGGGGTTTATTTTCCTGGTTCTGAAATGTTTTAGTTTAAAGTAATTGATAATTACATCGTTTCATTTTCCATTAGGGCAGAAGTAGTCTCCTTAAATAGCCTTGTTCTTTACCATTAGCCCAGCCCAGTCTTTTCTGCCCCCTGGAATAGGTTGGGCTCTGACTTGGCAACCAGACATGTTCATCTTTTCCAGCCACTGAAATGTTTGTGTTGGTTTGAGAACAACTCAGAGGCAGCAGTGCTGAGGTCAAGCACACATATGTGTTCTGAGCTATCTGTTGCTTGTGGTTTTGTGTTTGGTGATCCATTCTTCCCACTGCAGCTTGCAGGTTTTTAACTTACAACTTTAAAGAATTGAAACTCTCTGACCCGTGAAGTCTCCTCCTTCACTCTACCACATGTATCTTACACTGGAGTGGCTTCCTAAAATTGGCCACCCACTCTCTCTGCAGCTCCCCAAGTGTTTGAGTTCCCACTGCACAACGTTTCTGTGTTACGTCACCTCATAGTATGTTTTGTGCCTGTGCTTCAAGTGGTGAAGCAAAACTGCAGCTTTCCTACTTTACGGCAGTTCAGCTTTGGTGGATTTCATACAATCCTCTCCTAAAAAAAGGAACAAGAAAAGGAAGAATAAAAGACCATTTCAGCAAAGATCAGTAGAGGGGCAGTTACCTCTTATCTGAGCTGCCTGTGACACTACTGACCAAATGGAGAAAAGATCTGTAGGATAAAGGAATTCCCTCAGCTTGTTCATCTTTCTCAAGACTCCTGTGCCAAGACTGCCGAGTTTTCTGCTGGGCAAGAAAGTTTGCAACAATCGGAAGGAAAACAAAGATGTTTGTGTGAACCCCAGAGGTCAGCATTGCTGAGTGCAATGAAAAATAACATGGGGGTTATAAGGGTTACTTCAAGACACCTTTTCTCCTCTCTTTGCTTTTGGCGGATGAAGAGGAAAGTCTGTTCTGGTTCCTTGGGCAAAATGGAGGACAAACTCTCTGTAGACCTCATAAATGGAGTGCAGAGGATCACATCACTGCCAGCAGCAATAAAAATGCAATGCATGTACTCAACAAGCCCCCTCAGGAATGCTAACAAAACCTGACAAATGTGAATGAATCAATCATAGAATCCTAGAATGGGTTGGGTTGGAAAGGACCTTAAGATCATCCAACTCCAACCTGTGCCATGGGCAGGGACACCTCCCACTGGAGCAGCTTGCTCCAAGCTGCTGTGTCCAACCTGGCCTTGAGCACTGCCAGGGATGGGACAGCCACAGCTTCTCTGGGCACCCTGTGCCAGCGCCTCAGCACCCTCACACAGAAGAACTTCTTCCTTATATCTAACCTGAACTTCCCCTGTTTCGGTTTGAACCCCTCACCCCTTGTCCTGCTGCTAAATGTGGATGGCTCTTATAACTGCCAGCACGGAAGTACTGCTTCTCCTGCACAAACTTTCTGCTTTGCTACATTTTCTCTGCTTTCATTCCATGAGCCAACCTGTGGTCCAGGCATTCATCAGGGCCAAAACAATTGTGCGCAAAACTGTCAGGGTGGCTGTGGCTTTCTCTGAGGGTCTACAAGAGCAGGAGTGATCATGCTGGCTTTGAAAGGTACAGTTAGAAGGCACATGCCTGAGGATATGAAGTCATGTCTGGAGTTGAAGGATATTAGTAGTTTTTTCTCCATAGCAGTGGGTGCCCATACAAACAGGAAGGTGTTGGCCAGCAGTTAAATTCACATAAACAGCAATTCTCTCCTTCTGTGCCTCATTTTGTTATAGTTCTAGTCATTTATTTTGGAATCAAGCACTATATCCTTCATCAACAGTATTTTCTCTCCAAAGTCAATAGCCTCTAACTCTTATCAGCCTTCAAAATGAGAACCACTGGCAAAGCAGCCTCTCTGTAGAGATGAGGAGCATCAAATGGTCCTGCTATCATGTGCATTAGAGGCTTTTAGCCTGTACTTAAGACTTAAACAATGAATTTGTCTTTCTTTCAATCATCTTGTGTGCAGATCTCTTCTGTATTGAGGAAGACTGGTTTAGAAAAGGCTGATAGTGGCTCCGAGTGGCCGCACTGGAAATTCTGCTTTAAAAACATGACAGCACCACCCCACAAAAAATCTCACCCTTACTCAGAATGAAAGTTGTTCGAAAGTCCTCAGTCCCTGCACTGGATTGTAAAACCTTGCAGTCAGTTCCTAAGAGTCAGTACCCACCTGCAAAGGAAAGTCAAGGCCAGCACAAAGTTAGAGGTCTGATAAAACAAGTTACTTACGCCTATGGTTCAGCCCAGAGAAGAAAAGCTGTATGGAGACCTCATAGCAGCTTCCAATATCTGAAGAGACCCACAAGAATTCTGGAAAGCAGCTCTTCATAGTGACAGGACAAGGGGTGATGGGTTCAAACTGAAACAGGAGAGATTTAGGTTAGATATAAGGAAGAAGTTCTTCCCTTGAGGGAAGGTGGCGAGGTGCTGGCACAGGGTGCCCAGAGAAGCTGAGGCTGCCCCATTCCTGGCAGTGTGCAAGGCCAGGTTGGACACAGGGGCTTGGAGCAAGCTGCTGTAGTGGAAGGTGTCCCTGTCTATGGCAGGGGGTGGAGCTGGATGAGCTTTAAGGTCCCTTCCAATTCAAACTAGTCTGTGATTCTACTGGAATAATCTGTCCATCTATCTCAGGTTAACTGGTTTATATTTGCAATATGCCAAGACTGACTTATCATTTGAGCATGATAATTGAGCAGATTTTTGCCTGTTAAACTGCCCTCCTGGTTAAACCTTTCTCCCACCCTGGTCTGGGTGTAGCTATCTAGAAGCTCTGCAGTTCCACACAGCAGCAACAGTTGAACTGACAGTTATGCCACTTCCTTCTTGATGCACCCTCTTCTTCCTGTAGGCACCTGGCAGCCACCCTGGTGCCTGGTCACAGGAAATGCTGCTCACTCTGTGTGAGCCACCTCAGTGAGTGACCAAGCAGTTGTACCTCATTTTCAGTCACACTGCCCATTGCAGAGCCTGGCACCACAGGCTCAACACTTCTGCTCTTCCAGAAACAGCCACCAGTAGCAAGTGACCTCAGTGACTGGGGATAAACCTGCCACTGGTTCTGTGTGAAGTAAAAAGACATCAAGATGTTTCTTCTTGCTGTAGCAGCACAGTAAACTCCAGGAATCATAGAATCACAGAATAGTTAGGGTTCGAAAAGACCTTAAAATCATCCAGTTCCAGCCCCCTGCCAGCAGCAGGGACACCTCACACTAGACCATGTCACCCAAGGCTCTGTCCAACCTGGCCCTGAACAGTGACAGGAATGGGGCATTTACCACTTCATGCTCAGGTTTTCTTGGTTACATGTTTTGTTCTTCATACATGCTCTATTCAAAAGGCCAAACTGTGCTTGAGATGCCAGGCTCTGAAGTGGCTTCCAGGAAAAAAAACCAAACCAGTATAACCAATGGAAATCTCCTGTGTCATGTTTCATTCTGACAGAGCTGGAAACAGTGGAACTGTCCACTCTGAAAACAGTAAGAGGAAAGCATTTTGTCTGCTGGAAAAGAATGAAACAGCAACAACGAACTAAAGCCCTTAGCTCCTTTTGGGGATGTGTTAGTTCAAAAGAGAGAGTTTTCACAGAGTTGGCTTGTTCTGTTCCAACATTTACTTTATCTGCAGTGGAGAGGGTAAAGACAGCTCTCTGCAGAGTCCTAACTTTTTACTGCTGTGGGGGGACAACACATTTGTGTTCTGGTTTGGAGCCTGTACATTTAAGCATCAGAACTGTGTAATTGCTGGTGTCTGCATGGAAACATATTCACAAGCAGTATTATTCAGGGTGTCCTAATCTAGAGAGGATTGTGAGAGGATTGCAGAATACCAAGTGACTGAGCATTAAAAAGGCAGATGAAACACTGGATCAATAAAGCAGTGTGGCACAAATGATAACAGATAATCTAAGCAGTATAAAACACTATCAGACTTTGAATTCGCTGTAGCCACCCAGGAACATGACCTTAGACTCACTGTCAGTTACTCTTGACAAAAGTACCTTCAGCTGCAGTCAAAAGGCAGATAAAATGTCAGAAGTTCTTAATAAAGGAAATGAGAATCCAACTGAAAAACTGTAATGTCACTGTGTAACTTTCTAATGCACTCAGTGCCCTGAGTGCTGTATGTGGTCATAAAGGATGCGATAAAACCAGAGAGTGCTAAGAAGTTTCACCAGATGATTATCGTACTGTGCACTACGAATAACTTCCAGAGTAGGAAGGTTTTCACAGTGTTCACAGTATTCCATTGCCACAGGATTCTGATAGAGCAGATCCACCTAATACAGGAATGTTGATTACAGCTGACTTGCAGTGAGCTTAGTATTGGGTGAAGTAGGTATTGACAGAGCAGTCTGTAATGCTTCTGTGGTTCCAGGAAGATTAACCCCAAAATACCTGTTGAATTCACACGAGACATCTAACTACGTCTGTGCATTATGCTCAAATTAATAGTAAGTTCCAGTTCTCCAGATATTTACCTGCCTTCAGAATACTGCCTCTCTTCTCCAGTTTTACACATCTATTTTATGGATAAATATACTAAAAATCCCTTAGTACAGACATGGTAATCTCTAGTAATAAGCCTGTTTCAGAAACCAGCTTTGCTACCATGTGCATACACAACTGTGCTGTCTGGCCTGTTACTCCCAGCTCCTACATGTGCTTCTCAGCTTTTCCAGTAATGCATTTGCACTACAGGGTCCTTGAGAGCCTCAGTCCCTCTGTGGAGGATCACATCTCCCTCCTGGGCTGTACTGCACATACAACCTCAGGAAAACCTCTTCAATCATGGCTGCATTCTGGGGCTCCTGAAATCACTGCCTCTGCATCCCTTATAGCAAGAACAGAGCTGCCTGTTCTCTCAGTGGAGTATGAAGAGTTGGCAATTTGTTTGGTGTTAGTTACTCAGCCCAGAAAAGGAAAAGCAGAATTATTTAGAATGGAAAGTGAGCATAGCAGCCAGGTAAACAAGAAACCCATGTGAAATAACACCAGACAGGGAGACGGTGTATGTCTGCTCCTGCTCTTTGCAGTAGGCTCTAGACAGGGATTTTTAATCTCAAAGTCATCAGTAAGATTTTGGAAGAAAAAGAAAGAAAAACCAAACCAAACCTCTGGGAGAGGGATTACTCCAGACTCTGAAATTGGATCTCTACCAGCCTAGGGGGTGGTGGTGATGGTTCATGCACTGTCTGCAACAGCAGTGGTTTTAATGTGCATATTAGTAGGTTCCTACCTGCCTGGTTTGTGCTGTGGCGTTTCCTTTCTTTTCAAGCACTGGCAGTGCACAGCTCTGCCTAGCACGAATCTCTACAACAGTAGCACAGGGGGACCCTGGACCTAAGAACACCGTTGTCACTCTGTCCAAGCACCACATAACAGACTAAAGAACTGGTGGCATTTCCTTTCAGATTAATTTTGCAGAAATTTGCACATTCCCTTTTCATTGCTCTCAGGTACAAAGAACAGTCTTGAATTGATATTACTCTAAAGATGGGGCTGATCCCTCCCTCGCTTTTGATACATATAAAGACATACTGCAGTCAGCAGCTATAAAATCCCATCCTTCTCTTCTACCTAGTCTAAAAATGGTGGAATTCTGTATTCACTGCAAGTCACAAAGGTTTTGTTGATACAGAAATGGCACACAGAATCCTTCATCCTTCTTGAGAGGTGCTTCTGCACACTTGCAGATCCGCTGTCTCTGTGTACAGCCCCAATAGGGCCTATGTATCATATCCAGAGGAAACAGTACCTTATGGAAGAACTCTGTGCCATGATCACAGATGACCACCTAGAGATCTCTGCTGAGCTGCGGATTTGACATTCTTCACTACTGGGAGCCAGAGGCTGCTCTGAGATCGCCATGTAACTTGTTCATTTCCCTGGTAATTGCAAAGCCTGCTAGAAAATGGGAATTCCTCCCACTGAGATTTTTCACAGGGAATACCCCCCATGTTACATTTTCCTTTCAGGAAATAATGATTTTCCCCATGGGATGAATAAGAAAAAAAAAAAACAAAACAAGTATATGGCAAAGTTGCTGCTTTACTACTTTCCAAATCCCTTCTTTGCTGAAGTATGGGCCTCCCCTCTTACACTTTCTGCTTTTTAGCCAGAAAGGAAATCAATCTGTTATTAGATGTCCTTCACTTGGCTTACTGCTAAAAGTACACGTGTTAGTTTTCTTCACAGCTTATAAAAACCTGTGTGGTTGGGGTGTGTTTTAGCACAGCTAGAACACCAAAAACCAACCCACCATCCCAAAACCAGAGTACTGCCCCACAAACAAGGTCAAGAGAATAGGCTCTGGCCAAAAATACCCCAGTGCTGTGACATGCAGCTGTTCATCCTCTTGTCTTTACAAAGAAACCCGTATTTCCTCCAGTACCCCTTAGAGTCAGCAGTGTCCTGGCTGCATCTGCTCCATCAACTGATTTTCTATTGCATTTTGCACATGCCTCTCTACCCCTTTGCACTTAGGGGCTGGCAGTGACCTCCTTTGTGTGTCCTGCACACAGCTGCAATATAGTCCTGAGCCACAGGCAGTCACATACATGGCTGGTATCTCCCCCTCTTAGTAATGTAGCAGCGTGCCTGTCCTCAGGATCCCCTCTTCCTCTGTTGTCTGCTCCTGTGCAGGCTGTGTGCTGCCACTGAACTCGAAGACTAGATTGTTACCAAACTCTTCATTAGCAGGCACAGATCTGAGTGACAAAATTAAGCCTCAGGAAATGAACAGAGGTGAGAGGAGAACATTTCACACAGGCCACAAACCTTTGCTTCCTTTCTACCTCATACTTTTTTACTTCTGCTGCACAAAAAGCTGCAGCTAGAGTCTTCTCAACACTTCCCATTCACCTCAACCCCATTTGCACACTTCTTTTGGCCGTGCTGAGCTTTGTGGTGAACTTCTTATGCGTCAGAATTTCTAGCTACAAAATATGTTCCATTTTGTGCCTATAAACTGCCTTTTCTGTTTCTCTGCTGTGCTTTACATGCCAAATTGGAGGCTATGCCAAGGCTTTGTGTTTTACAATGGAAGCACTTATGAATAGAAGCTGATTAAGGCTTTGCTTTCCATCCTGCTTTTTGGAAAGGAATGGGCTGTATTGAAGCTCAGATACTTCTGAGAAATGACACTATTGCCCAGTGATGCATTACCACCACCAAATTCCTGGATTTGTCTGCTTTGCTGATCCTGACTGGGCTAACTTGATGGCTCTCAGTGTATGATGGCACTAGTGAAGACTGGTTCTAAGGGGTGCCATATATTTGCCATCCTTTCTTTTCTAGAGTCTCACTTTTCAGCTTAGAGCTATTCCTATTAAGAATTTGAGGTGATCGTGCCTACCTTGCTGCATATAGCCCACTAGGAAAAGAAATATAAGTCCCTGCGTTATGTGCTTACAACCTCTAGGTTGGTGTTGAACCTACTGCTTTGCTACCCTCCCTGGAAAGCATCTTCCACTTGAGGATACCTGGATGTGGATGCCAGGAGACCACACAGTTCAAGCTGAGTCCCCGTGAATTACTTTTAAGCTGCTCTTCAAGTGTCTCATTCCTGTGTGAAAGATTACACATGGGTCTATATTACAGACAAATAAAAACATCTAGGTCGAAAAATAAGAATGACACAAAACTGAAGAAATAGCTCTCTGAGGATCAGCAACTACCAGCCGCAGGCTGAGAAAGGGCAAGGTCCGGAATGAGCTCTCCTGAACAGAGGATGGAAGAAGGTGCTCTGAAGCTCCTGCCTGGCTCAGCTGTGAGGCCAGACTCGAGTGGGCTCAGCTTTGTTTAGTGAGTGCTGTGAGGCCTTCCTGTAACACGCCTTAAAAGGGAAGCTCTGCCCGAGGTGGTGTGAGTCATGCGAGGGAAACGTTCAGGCTGTTCCTCAGACAAAAGCAAATCCAAATTCCTGAGAGTGGTCTCACCCCTTTGCTATCTACAAGCATGAAAAACCCAGGGGAAGACTTCTTCCCCGCCTTAATCGAAAGTCTCTTGGCTGAGCTGCCCAATAAGTAAGTACAAGGACTGGAGTAGGGAGGGATACACAGAAAAAGGTCCAGGAAACATCTTTGTAGTTACACTGTTGCTGTGGAGATCTCAGGAAATGGCAGTTTTGGTGTTTGGCAACTCAACAGAAGGTTCTGCACCTGCGAGGAGGTTTTGGTTTTGCCAGTTCTTCCACGAGGGGCTGACCTTTCCCTCCTGAGCCATATATACTTTGTATACCCCTCCTTCAGTAAAACCCACTGTTGTGTGTGCAATTATTAGCTCAGTCCTGGTAAGTCACAAGATGCTGAATATTAAAAATTTAGGAAATACAGAATATGAACTGCCAGAACATTCAGCAAGCAGAAAATCCCACATATCCCATCACAGACCTGGAAAGCCATATTAATGATAACCAGTTTAGTGCTGTTTAGCAGAACTTGTGTCCTCACAGCAATCTTTGGGCACAGGAAAGGTACCAGGGCAAGAAGGATGGAGGGAGGAGAAGGATCACAATAGCTGGGATCAATATCTGGCTGATACCCAGTGACTAGACAGTGATGTGGCAGCAGGCAGGAGTTTGTCTTCTCAAAGCAGGCTGCAGCTGTGTGGCAGAGAGGGATGCTCTGTACTCATGTACTGACTCTTTTGTTTGGGGTTTCATTTTCCTAACAACCACTGCACATTGTCATTTGTAGGGCTTTCTCGTGTAGGTTACACAAGGGCTGCTGATAGTAAATGCCAGCAGCTCTGTTAACCCTAAAGATCTGGATCGGATTGTAAAACAATGTTTAAGTTGGTAACTGAGGGGACTAAAAGTTTCCTCACAAGTTTGGTAGTGAAAACCGGGAGGAAGGCTCATTGTGCCCTCTAGTGTGCACAGCCTGGAGCTCCACTGACCCTTCAACAAGAGGCATGAGGGAATTGAATCACAGAACCATAGAATCAGTCAGCTTGGAAAAGACCTTTAAGCTGAAGTCCAGCCGTTCCCCAGCACTGCCAAGGGCACCACTGACCCATGTCTCCAAGTCTTCTGATCATAATGCACTGATAATATGAACCTTTAAAAGCTGCTCCTCTCTCATATTCTAACACTGGCCCTGGTATGCTGGAGGAAAAAAGAGTAAAGATGCTGGATCATGTCTGCCCAGCAGACAATAAAGCAGCTACTGCTCATAAAAGAAGGTGCCATGCTCCAAATCACTGCAGACAAGTTTCCATTCTGTACAGTGATCAAGCTCAGGACTATTGCTGAGCTTATGACCACCACACCCCACCTTCCCAGGCTGTTCCTTGTCACTCAGTTCACCAGAGGGTGCAAATTTCTTGTTTCATTCACTTCTAACAGCTTTCAGTGGTTTCCCCCCAGAATTTGTACAAATCTTTCTAATAGCAATCAGCTAAGGCATTGATTCCAGAGGAGCATCACACTGTACTGCTGGACCCTTTCCCAAAGGTCTTCAAAAGTCCTTTGTTACGTGCTGCCAGGCAATGGATAGAGCATAACTGCCAGGTAGCTTTTGAAGTTCCACCCCTACACAGCAGTAGAGCACATTTGCATCTCCAGGTTTCACAGAAATAAGCCCTTTACCAATGTGGAGGGGATTTTTTCCTTACTTTCCTCCCTGAAGAGTTGTAAGGTACTTCTGGATGCTGTGGTGTCTGCTCCTCCTGGACTGAGCTGCCCTTGGGACAGGAAACTTGGGAGGTAGGAGTCTTTTCATTTGTCTTCCTGAAATTCCCCAAGTATTCTGAAGAAATCATTGGGGTTTTGTGGCAAAAGTTTTCTGTGGTACAGATGCTCTTTGTGAGAGCCAGAGACCATTGCTACGTACAAATATGTGGTTTTCACAAAAGAGGTAGCAGCCTTTGGGAAGTGAAACCTTCTTAAATCCTCCTCTGACTCTGGTTTTCCACAGGACTCTACGTGCTGGTGGGAGCCGGGGCTCTCATGACCACAGTTGGATTTTTTGGGTGCTGTGGAGCAGCGCGGGAGTCTCAGTGCTTACTTGGAGCAGTAAGTAAAAGGTTTCAAGGGCCTGGGCTGCATAGCAAGATAATCCCAAAGCATGTATGTGTCACTAGTGGGAAAATATTTATTGTCCCAGACCTGGAAAGCCTTCAGTCTTTTCACTGGCTGTGAAAATGTGGAGCTTCCATACATGAAGAAATTCCATTGCTTGTCTCATATGACATGCTGGAATTACCTTCTGGCTTTTCTGAAGCTACCAACTGAGCCACATCTCTGCCACTTCCACCTCAGTTCCCATATAACAAGAAATCTCACCCGACCCTTTGTTACAGCCCCTGCTACCAGCTTCCTTTTGGTTACTGTGTGAGCTCTTGAGGCCTGGGCCAGGATGAGGGACTGACTGGCAGTGTATGTAAAGCAGTATTGTGCAAGGTTTAGTAATGTAAGATTCTCTTCTTTCTCTGCAGTTCTTTGCTTGCTTGTTGGTGATATTTGCAGCCGAGATCACTGCTGGAGTATTTGCCTTTATAGGCAAGAAAGTGGTAAGTAGCAAGAAACTTCTAACGTAATCAATGGGTACTTACAGACCCTGGCATGCAGTGACCTACAGTGTGGCTCTTGCATAGCAAACATTTCCAGAAGACTTTTCCCAGGAAGACTCTCTGACTTTCTTATCTGGAGTCAGTGAGAGTTTGTGTTACCACCAGTCCAAAAAGGGATGCATCCCCCCCCCTTAAAGAAAATCTGCAGGTGTCATTCAACCTCACATCCACCAGGAACATCAAGTAGACCTGTATAAGAGGGCATTGCTTGGGAAAAGGGCAGAGAGATTCAAGCAGTAAACTTCTCCAACTAACAGTGTTTAACCAAAACACAGAATACAGCAGATGTATATTCTGACCCATGCAGAGTCCCTCTGAATGCCATCAGGCCACAAAACCTCCAGTCTTTCCAATCCCAGTACCTCAGTTCACCAGGCATCATTTTCTGCTCTGGAGGCTGATGACACAAGCTGAAGTCTGCAGTGGATCGCAGGTAACTCACATGAAAAGTCTGATTTCTGCAGGCAATACAGGAAGCCCAGAAGATCTATGAAGACATTTATGATGACTATATGAAAAACCCAGGGGGGAAGGTCAACAGGACTATCTATCACTTACACATGGCTGTGAGTAGTCCTCCTCAGCTTTAATACCTTATGTTGCTACTCTACCATCACATTACCTTTTAAATTCAGAATGCCTCCCACTGAGGTATGAAAGAACAGAACTGAGTGCTACTTAGGATGGATCAAGAGGCTCACAACCTGGTTTCCTAATGGCTCTGTCAGAATTCCCAAGTGACCCCTACCTTTGAAAGTGAAAATGGCCAGGCTTTTAAACTTCAGCTGATGCTTCTGGACCATTTTGTACAGAAACTACAACTCTTATGGCCCTTCTGGATATTAAAATCCAGGAAGAAATATTCACAAATGTAGACTGAGATAAAGGACTGAATCTCTGTGCATTTGTCAGAGACAAAATTGACCCATGTCCTAGGACCTCCAGTGTGGCAGATCCTGTCACTGACTGAACCAAGTAGGTAAAGAAGCAAAAGCACATGGGTGGCTCGGTTCAGGCCACCCAATAAGTTAGTATGTGAATCACAACTGGAACCTGCGACTTCCTGAATCTTGTTTGTGTCCACCCTATATCTACACTGCCTCCCACAGAGATAAAGCCCAAGCTTTGTTGCTTCTTGCAGCATTCCCACGTTCTTTAGAACAAACATTTCACAACCTCAGACCCTCTTGTCCTTCTCCCATAGTTGTTATTTCTGACCCAAAAAAAAAGAATTCCAAGCATTTTGTGGGAGATAGGCAAACAGGAAAAACAAACCCTCTGAAACTCTGATTTATTACTGTCTCCAAACCCAACTATGTTTTGTCAGAACTAAAGATTCTGGCATTCTCTGCTGCAGCTTCTGTGTGTTACACATGATTCTGCATGTGCTATTTGAACTTTCTGCTTTCTCCCTTTAACAGCTCCTGTTTCCCTATAAGCCAGGGAGCTGCTTTCCCAAAATCCACAAGTTTGCTCCGAGATCTGTAACAAAAACCCTACCTGGAAGTTGTTAATACAAATCTGTTTGTTTGCTATGGCTTCAGACAACTGAAACTGATTTTTGAGTTGGAAGTAGCAATTAATATAGGGAATTTATTTATTACTTGTTCTGTATTGTTTCTTTTTGTTGTTATCTATTGTTTCACCTTCAGTATGAAACCAGTCTATGCTTTCTCCTTCCTTGATCCTTCATCTCTCCCTCATTTAGCTCCAATGTTGTGGTAAAGATGGTATAGAACAACAAACGGGACTACCCTGCCCAGAGAATATTCAGCTGCCAAAGGCAAGTATACTCTGTTCTGGTTGATCTAATCACTTTTTTATGCCAATTGTTTAGTAAAATTGAAAACACTCTATAAGTAAAAGAAAGGAAGAACTTCCTTTTTACAAGTGCCAGCATGAAAATCCATATGAAATGGAGCGGCATGGAGGCAGAAGTAAGTTGGAAGTTGTACTGAACATACCCAGCCCTCATTGCTGAGGCCTTCTTACAGTATCCCATGGTAGCTGAGGCAATATTACGTCATCTGAAAAGTGGGAGGGATGTAGTAGAACAGCAGTCCTAAATGTAAAGCCCTGCGAAGGCTGCCTGCAAGGAGATTCCTGACTAGGAACTTTGTTGGTCTTAAGAAGAATACTATGTTTTGTCTTGGGTGGAATCTGCTTGCGAGTCCAGTGCTGAGCTGAAGGGACAAACTTCCTGATTTGGCATGGCCCATTATAGAAAGGGTTTTAAATTTAAGGAAAACCGTAAGATGACTTGTCTATGTCAGCCAGTACAGGGAACAGATTTCTCAGGGAAAATTGTCCTATAAAACACAAGACACAGATGGAAGAACTAATACAGTGTCTGCAATAATATTTTTCCTAATATCTGTTGTTCAGAGCTGCTTGGATTATCTTTTTCTAGGAATAAAGATCTTTCCATGTTGTTTTTAACAGAGCTGCCTGGTTGAGATCCAGAAAGTAACTGATGCTAATCTGCATTTAGTCGGAATTGTTGGAATTGCAATTGCTGGCATCACAGTGAGTACTTCTCATTCTCAAATCTCTATCTGAGCCCAATACCCTGTCTCTTCCTCAAAGCATTGTGGAAGGTGTCTTACAGCAACTGGCAAGATCCCTCAAAGGTGAAGCTATTCCTATCACTTTCAATACATCCTCTCTCTGGGAACTGCCCACATTGGTGCAAGCAGACTTGCCTAACTTTGTTTTAGCAGTTCATTTTGTGCCCTTAGACAGGGCCCCAAGTATCTAATGGCAACCTTACTTCGTTGTAATAGTAGGAAATGGAGTACCCATGAACCAAACTGAAGATCAAAAGGCTATAGAAGGATTTAATCTATTCCACAACAACTGCAGACTGACGCTTTAGGCCCTTTAAGGATCCGTTCCTTAGATTTCATAAAGAATACGGTGCCTAACCTTTGTACAGAAATGGCTTTCCAGGAAACTGCTGGCTCTAGCATTGGTTCAGTGCAAAGGATAGTTAGTAACAGTTCTCCTAGGTCACAGACCCAGCGATCAGTAGGTATTTTGTTAAAGGAACATTATTTAAACTGCAGAGTTTTCAGAGCAACATTTCTTTCCTAAACCTCCCTCTAGTTACAGAAGCTGTTTCACCAAATTGTGTCATCAAAGCATCAGTAACTTCCCTTACAGTCCGCCTTCTCCCCCAAGCGTGTATTGTATTCCCAAGGTTTGCTCCTCCGCCTGTGACCAATAGATGTCACCCTGCCGCAAGGATGTGGCAGGTCGGGCAGTCTGTCGAACAGGCGTTTCCAGCGCTTGTGCCATGCCTTCCTTCAGGCCCAGAAACCAGCAGTAGCCTGAAGCAGCTTGAGGAACCAGAGTATGAGTAAAGAAATACACCTTTAGCTGATTTGGTGAGCAGGAGGTTCCTGGACTTAGGTGGAAACTTAAAAGCAGATGAAGGTTTTATGCAAGTAAAAGAAACCACGGCATGGGGAAGGGGGATGAAACAATCCTGTGATTTGTACAAAATGTGAATGCACACCCAAAAATACAGCAAAGCAACACAGAGTTCCAGTAACCTCATTGCTCACCAAGCATACACTAGAAATAGGAATCTGTCTTCTATGGCTTCCCACCTCAGCTAAAGCAGAAGCTATGGAATGATAACCCCTTCAGCAGCAGAAGCATGTCTGGACACTTTTTTTGTGCTTGTTTCTGACACTTCATGAGCATGGTGAGATGCCTCCTTTTTCATTAGGGAGGTGTGTGGGGAGGGGATATGAACTCAGTGGTGTAACTGCCCAATAGTACTGCTCACCTTCAGTCATTAGCAATGAAGCCTCAGGAGGTAGCTGCTAAAACTATAGCAAAAAAGCAGTTCCTGGAGCCTCTGGCAACACTCACTGTTCTTTGACATTCCCTCTAGTTACCCAGCTCCCTAACATAGATAGAGTTTTATATTTACTGTAGAGCCTTGGTCTTGAGTTGTAACTGTTAAGAGCTTGGTTTCTCTGTAAAACCAAAATGCTCAGCACCAGACCTGGTTCCTCTGGAATCCTCCTCTGCTCTTGCTCAAATATGTATACAATATTCCATGTTAAGCATTATGAAATTCAGAACCTTTTGAAGCAATTCCAGGCATAACAGCAATAGTCACAGTGAAATTTATGTTAATAACATTAATGTTTGGGGCTGTTCTGCTGGCATTAACATTTAGGACAAAGAACAGCGATAAAATCTTGGCTTTGAGTATCGGTGAAATCTCTTTGATGTTAACTGCCTGATGTCTTGGGGTTTGTAGACGGAAGCAGCCACCTGCTACTCTGCAGTTACAACCTTCAGATTGTTCTGATATGCGGACTAATTTATAACTGTGTTGTAAGTAGATCCCTAAATCACATCCCTTCTCTTCTAGATCTTTGGCATGATATTCAGCATGGTTCTGTGCTGTGCGATCCGTAACACAAGAGACATGATCTAAAACTGTCACTGCACAACTATGTCCCAGGAGTTCCAGACTAAGCTTACAAGAAGTGCTCTTCTACCCAATTTAATAATTGTAATACATTTTAATCAGTGTTTTAACATAATGAGGGTAAATATCCCATTAGAGGAGCAGGTGAATTGTATTAGTTACAGTAAAACCGAAGTGAAAAAAAAGGGGTTTTAAATGTTCTTTGTAATGAAAAGCAAAGGTGCATCTATGACTAATTTAATTGTTAATGCTTGTATATGTGCAATTAAGAGTTTACACATCAATAGACATTGTGTAAGCACATGCATATCTCTCCTTACAAATACATACGTACATGAGTAGGTACCTGTAGATGCAGTATCTTGTCTAAGTAAGCATGTGCAAATGGACTGTGCTGTGTACGCATGTTTGCAGGCAGAGTCTTCCAGAGCCTCACTATGCAAAAGTGTGCACACCCCACATACACACAGCGCTTGGAACCCTTCATATCCAGCCCATTTGCCAAGGGTTAGCAGAGGAACAAATGCCACTTTAAAAAGGGAGATCTAGGATCTATTTTGTAATAGTTCTTTTCAAAGCCTGCACAGAGTAGAATTAATAAAATTGGACTTTATTAAAACAAATCTAATGCCTAAAGGCCTGCTCCAGCAAACTCGAATTCATCTGAGGAGACCCACTGGCACCACTGGCATGCAGACTGGATTTGGTGTTGTTACCCTTCATGCAAATGCAGAAAGCTCTGGGAGAGGAAATACATCCAAGGAGATCCAGGCTAAAGGAAGAGGGGGAAAGAGGTGGGAAGCTGGTAAGATAATGCAGTCATTTGGGAGCAAGTGCAGTGCTAGCCTGAGATACACACCAAAAACGATAGAAATCTGAGTAAAAGGGACCACTAAAATCTTTATTCAGAAGTCCCTTTACCCTGCAAGACTCTATATAGGATATACACTGGTGCAGGAGTGGAGCCTATGGCCAGAAAAGCAGCAGCTTTGTAGAATCTAACTGGCCTGGGGAAGCCAACTGAAGAGTGAGAACGGTCAGGGGAAGACACACAGCACTTTAATATCCTCTGTTTCTGCTTCTGTGACTATCACAGCTTCCATGGGGCTCTTACCTCAACCTCTCTCCCTTTCTTGCAGGTATAAGGCAGGAAAGAAAGATGGGACATATTTACAGAGCCAAAAAGCACATTTTTTCTTTAATGGCACCTTTTGATGGTGTGTCAGGTATAAATGTTACACTGTGTGCTTGAAATACCTCAGGGCTTGAGTTTACATCCTTTGTTTCTATATTTTTATTTTTCTATTTGTCATATTTATGCATAACAGAATGTTCCTTTTAAAACAGTCTAGAAGGGAGAAAGGCTGCCCCCAGAAGGGGAAAAATAAATTACATCAAAGGCTCAGAATCTCTTAATTCCTTTGCTTAAGATAATTCACCATTTCAGAAAACAGCTTTTTGCTGATGATACCCACAGAGCAGCTCTGGCTCTCTCATGATCACTAGATCAGATTTCTGATGCACTTGCTCCATACGTGATGGGAAAGAATTCAGCTAAACTACATTTCTCATCAAAATGGTCCCTGCTGTCTAACAGGACTTGGATTTACAAGTCATGGGGTCTTTATGCCATGGAAACATGATGGAAAGAAATGGGATTTCGGAAAATGCGTGCATTCTAGTGCACATTTGTGTAGAATACACATCCCTCATCGCCTTTATCTCTCATTTCTCAAAGAGCCTCAATTCCCATCTTTTCTGTTACTTCAGGACTGCAAATAGTGTTGCTGTTCCATGTATCCAAGTGACACATCCTGCTGTCCTTTACATAGAGCTCTCTTCAAATCCTTCAAGCACAAGCTGTGAAAGTGAGACAGCCATTCATTAACACTGCAAAAGGCACTGCAGTTTCTGGGCCTAGCTTCAGGTACCCAGCTGACAGGGAGATATTATATCATACACCAAAGAAGAGTTAGGCTTGTGTCACTGTTCACAGCCGATTAGCTATGGATGCCATGTAAAAGTCAGGCCTGGGACCTTATTCTGCCAACATCAGACCAGGAAATAGGGCCCCAATCTACTCTGCTTCTAGGAAAGGCTCAACTGGGAGAATGACACTGGCAGCCCATTACTGAGGGCTAAGAAAGTTTCTCAGAGCAGAAAACTGACACAGCTGAAGCAATTTTGTGGATCCCAGGTACATCTGAGACTGCCCCTGCAACTGGTTCTGCTCTAAAGAGATCATGGGACAGTACACAGCTGAGGTGGCTTCTCCCAGGCTAATACTGACAGAAAGAAAAACCTGTGAATAGTGTCACTGCCACTCAGAGCAAAACAGCCTTCCAGAGAACCAATAAAAGCATCTCATTAGGGCACACTGGTTCAGGTTCTAATATTATTGCCCTACAGGGATAGAAATTTACTGCAAACAAAGCTATAGCCTTCTGTTAAGAGCCCCTCATCATGACAGCATTTTATTTTAAACACATCTACACAAAATTGATTTCAATTCCTCAAATGTAAGGCACCAGAATGTAATGACAGAACCAGAATTTACTCGTTTACTGTTTCTTGAGCAAGTTGGAAGATGCCCACTCCTGCTTTTGAGATGCACTGACTAAAAAGGCAGCTTGCTGAACCTTCTGCTGCTTCCCCAGCCCCCCCAAACCCTCAGAAGCACAAAACCATCCAAGTGCCTTATGAAAACAGGCAAGAATGGTATAAGAAGTCTTCTATAAGTTTAGACTTGAAAAAAACAAACTTTGTGCTCAAGTGTTTAGGGTCTGTGGGGTGGTTTCTTCATCAGTACATTTGTTTTTCTGAGCATCGCTACTGCTTATACTGTAGAGTTTACTGCTACATAGGTATAGGGGATACTTGCATTGCATATCAGGAACAGAATTATACCAGTTACTGGTACACTTCTCCAACTTACGGACATAATTTAAACTGGAAATCAACATGTTATCAACTAGTAGATGTACTTTAACAGAATCCAGAGATGTAGCCTCTTTTGTTACCAGGTGCACAGTATATTTGCAGTTTTCTCTGTACCTGAAAGTCTTTTAACTCATTGAGGGACAGAAAGTACAACTGTTTCTTCCCTGACAAAGCTGGAAGAATTCTTTCCTAATGCTTTTAGATCACAGCTAGTTAAAAACTCCAGTTTCCATCGACTAGCTTGAGCAGCCCTTTTGAAATGCTCAGGTGTCACAGGCAGGGTCATGCCTATCCAAACTGAATATATAGCACCCATGGCTCACTGTGCTGCTGCTCTTTCATTACAGCTCTTCAAAGTGCAAGATATTTGATATTTGTCAGCAGTACAAAACCATTTCCAAGCAACTACACCATGTCCTCAATAGGAAAGCTTTTCAAAGGTAACTAAACCCAAACCAGGGTCTAAACTTCCTCAAATACAGTTCATGCTCCAGAGTTGTATGCCAGGATTTCATTAACAAACTCCAGTGCACCATACATCAAAACTGCCCTATCAGTCAGCAGAAGTACCTGTTTAGTCATGTCCCTTGTACCTGCTTCAGAGGAAAGCCACAAAATATCCAGTAACTCTGAAAGCACAACACACACATTTTCCTTGTCTCCTGTCAGTTTGCTCTAAAGCATCGAAAGATGTAAATTGTTGATGTCCTTAATGTATGTCTAACCATCATTATTCACATTTCACTTGTCTAATTTTAATAAGTAACTTACTTCAGTGGGAGCTTCGTTTCTTACACGAGAACCTCAGCCGGTTTTGCTGTCATGCAAAGGTCGCACAGGAGCTGATGCTCAGCCCTGTAACAGCCCTGCAATTAAGAGTAATATTTCACTTTTCTTCATACTGAAAGTGATAATTTTATAGCAAAATGTAGTTCATATGTACTGAAAAAGAATATGAGTTATCTTAAGCCTTCAAATGATCTATTTTACAGCCTCTGGAGGCTACTGATTAACAGAATCAGATGCTGTTCACAGAAAACGTAAATAAAACTTTTCAATCTTACTTCTTCCTCAGTATTGGTGCTCCTGCCACTAAGCTCTCCAAATAAAAGCACTTCCAGTGTAACACAGGTGTTTACATGGTGCAAATTCTGATTCTGGACAGAACTGGCCTGTGAGTTTATGCTGCAAAGCCTGTGCCAGAATTACCTCGATGGCAGCTTTCTTTGAGAAACAAACAGAACTCACTCTGCTGGTGAAATCAGCTTCCCTTCGCTTTAGTCTCCTGTGCTCTGAAGCGGCGCGTTATCAGCTTGAATGTGAAACAACTTTCTAATGAAAATAACCCGAAATAAACGACTGACGGAGCTCGACTCCTGTCCCCGCACCAGGCGCGGTCCGAACCAGCCCCCCCCCCTCCCCCGGTGCCGCCGCCACCCTCCCACCGCGGCAGGGCCGCCTCCGTTTCACCTCCTGCATCCCGGCGCTCGGGACACCGGCAGTCAAGGCCCGCGGGGCGCCCGCCCTCCAAGGGGCTCCTCGGGGCGACGGTGGCCGGGCAGGGACCAGACACGAACCAAGGAGCGCACCTCAGCTCCCCTCAGGAACCCGCGCGGCTAGGCGGCACCGCCCCCGTGGCGGAGCAGTGTGCAACGCTCGCTTCTCATTGGCTATTCTCACTGCAGCTCGTGCGCGCCGGTCGTTCCGCATTGGCTACTCGCACGGCGGGCGGTGCGCGGGCGGTGCTGCGGTCTGTCGGGCAGCGGGGCGGGGCTGAAAGAGGCGGTTCCGTGCGCGGGGTGGGCCCGCCCCGCCCGCTCAGAAGCGCCCTCCCCGCAGAAACGGAGGGGACCACGAGGGGGCGCCCCCTGGCGGCTGGGTGGGGTGCAGTTGCCTGCAGCCAGTCCGGGCGGAGCCGGATGCCCTGCGGTTGCGTTCTCACGGGCCAGTTCCAGGCGCGCTGACGAGTTCGGGACCGTGGAGCCCCGAACGGGCCCCAGCATGGGCACCGTTAGTGCCTGAGCTGTTCCGCCAGACTGCGGGCACCATGGATGCCGTGCTGCGCCCCCCGCAAGCCCCAGCGTGCTCGAGCTCCTCAGCATGGGTGCTGGTGGTCACATGACGCCCAAGTGCCCGGCTCCGAGTGCTGAGCAGCAAAAGCACAGGACGGAGGGAATGACTCACCTGTGAAGCCTGTCCGAGGAAGAGGGGCCTAACGTTTAATGTGACAGTAACAGCAGCGAAGAGGAGGCCAAGGATGTTTAAAGGACAAATTTGCTTCTGTGTGGGTTCTGTGACTGACCAAGTGCTCCCATGCTTATCTGCGGCTTCCCCACTAGAACTCAGCTGTTGACAAGAGGGAAGGACACTGGGATTGTCTGCAGGACTGCTGCTGGTTTATGTGAACAGCACCTTACGATAAATGTACGATAAAACACCTTGGTCAAAAGGCATCATCACCTCAATGGATGGTTATCGCTGGGTCTGAGGGTCATAGCGTTGAACACAAACACCACTGAAAGGCGAAGGAAACAAAGTACCTCGGGGGCATGTGTGTATTTAAATAGGTGCAGGAACAAAACCCAAATGTCTTACTTTGGATTTTTCTTACGTGTAAAAGAAGCCCAGAGAAGCTGTGGCTGTCCCATCCCTGGCAGTGCTCAAGGCCAGGTTGGACACAGGGGCTTGGAGCAAGCTGCTCCAGTGGAAGGGGTCCCTGCCCGTGGCAGGGGATTAGAACTGGATGAGCTTTAAGGTCCCTTCCAACCCAAGGCAGTCTGTGACTCTGTGATTCCTGGTTAGCACTACATGCAGTTTGTCACAGATAGATTGACAGTTTATTGTCTGTCATCATATGCTTTGCATTTCATCTGAGTAAACTTTGGTTATCAGGTTAAAACTTCCTCTTGTTGGTCAGAAAATATGTTTCTGAACTGATTAATTTCTCTCTTATGCTTTTAACAGAGCAGGGATTAATTAACCTGTTTAATACATGATAGTGGCACAAACAGGTTGTAACCAGTGCCATACAGTGGAGAATTAGAGCTGGAGAGTGAATATATCAGGAGGCTGAAATTACTATTTAGACTTCGCTCCTGGACACAGGAATAAGGTTACATATGACAAGTATGGTCAGAGAGCTGGTACCCAGCCTCTGTGAGGTGCAGGTTAGTAAGTGCTGCTCATTGTAAGAGATTGCATGGGTGAATGAAATTGCACTTGGGGTGGGGGAAACCTCAATGACAAGGAAACATTTGTTAGTTTATGGTTCTTTCTTCATCCTGTTCTGTACCGCTCCCCTGTGCAGGGCCAGAACAGGCCTGGGGCTCATCTCACTTTAACACTCCCAAGAGCCCTGCTGACTTGTGTGGGGAAAAAGGTTTTGGCTGAGTTTCACTTTAAGTTTCCTGGTATTTCACTGCCCTTCTGGAGAACAGCGCAGCAAGAGCTGAAGCTTTGGTGAAACAAGTTTTTCAAACAATATGTGCTTCAATAGAAAAGAGGCTTGAGGCTTGCTGCCCCAGCGCAGCGACAACAGGATGTCTGAAGAGCCCAGGTCAGGCCATCAGCAGAGGAAAAGAGCTGTAGTGTGCATAACCAACTGTATGTGCTTCATCAAAGCTGGCTACACTGAAGCTGGGGCCCTCAGAAAACCTGAATTACATACATGGAAGTACCTTTGCTACTATAAAGGCTGTAAATGTATGTCAAAATCTAAATCTAATTTAAAAGTTCAGCACTAAGAATATGCATTGCCTTTTTTAGTCTCTGAAATACATCATCTGCCTCTGCCTCCGAGCACCTCTTCAAAAATACCTGGGATTTATGAGCACTTATACATACACATAGTTCATTCTTATTCACTTATTAATTAACTTATTCACTTATTAAGCACTTATTCATACACATAATAATTTCTCCTTCTTACCCAAAGTAAGTTGGGTAAGAAAGTGTATTCTAAGTACAAACCTGGAGCCCCATGACTCTGCTTTTGCACATGTCACAGGACACGCAGTTAACTGAAGTAACTAGTGATCAACATCAGAATAAACACTTACGCACACCCATTTGCAAACCCGTTATGAAATACACTTTTATTTACGTTTAGTTGTAAGCAGAGAGGTACATTCTGACTACATTCTGTTGGAGGCTTACATGTTACAAAGCTTCTGTGGTTTAGTGCAGTAGTTTGTCCTGACCTTCTCATTAACACAGTCACTATAGTCAGTGTTACATTTACCACACTTGCAACTCACGGCCACAGGGTAGGAGTAATAAGGGATGGTGTGATGAGGACAGCCTGGAATCAGTGCTGTTTGATACAGCATCTCTTTATATGTGCAAACGTTCTGGGACAGAGCGCTTTTGAGTAGCAGCTTCTTGCCATTGCTGTCCTGTAAAGAAAAAAGAAATGCATTGTTTCACTGAAGCATCTATGAGTGTCAGAGACCTCTTTACACTTAGACTAGTGTGAGCACTTTCACCATACTGCTGTTTGGATCGGCAGTTTTGAATCTCTGCATCACTGGGGCTCTCTACCCCAGCAGTTCAAATCGCATAAGCAAGGTGAACACCTCTATCTGCTTGGCTCAGTGCTGACAGTGCTTTGCAAGCTTACTGGCTACCTGCTAACCAAGGTGCATCAAATGCTACACTGAACAGTGAAGCTCACATACAGTTTTTGGCATGTCTACTTGTGAGATACTCTCCAAGCAAGCTGTCATAGCAATAATGGGAGTAGAAGTTACCCAAGGAATTTACATTAAATAAGAGTTACTAAACATAGTCTACTTCTCACGCTTTCCACCCTGACCCCCCCCAGACTGAGTACAAAGGCTCTGCAGTGGCAACAGCAGCCAGTTCTCTGCTGTGCTACTGATGTTAAGAGCTCCCTAGCTCCAGAAGCTTAACATTTCTCCCCCATACCTTCACAACAAGCTAACAACAAACCAGTATGACAGTGTGATTTTTCTGCCTGTGACAAACACTATTAGATTTGTATCATTTACACTGATTTCCAAGTGAGAACATCACTTGTTCTGCAGTGATGGCTGTTACAGAAACAACTGCCTAAAGCAGAGTAACCCTTTGTACCCGAGTCATGCAGAATCCGGCACAGATAGTGGTGTTGATGGCCAGGCAGTAGGCACATTCCCTTTTCTCCACGTGGATTATATACTCTGAAGGAGCACAAAGTGATGCTGTTTGACAAACAGTCAGGCCAAAGAGGAGAGACATCACAAAGAAGGGACTCATGCTGGATGGGGGGAAAACAAACAAAATAAAGTGTCAGTAAAATTAGATGTACCTTCCAGCCCTCCTCTCAGAATTGACAAGCACAGTTATGACAGTCATAGACTAGAAGTAATCTCCACTTTTTTAGCTGCAGCCTGACACCTTTCCCATCTCAGACCTTTAACTGAAACAGTACTAACCACTGGCCAAAAAAGGATAAACAGGCCATCACTGACATACAACAAACTCACTTTCCCCCCCACTAAAACATATTACATGAAACTTCACTCACAAGTGATAAAATGCTGATATGGAAAATAAAAGGATTTGAAAATGTTCCATGTGAGAGAACATGAGCTCCAGGATTAACCAGAGATGCCAAAATAACCTTGTGGGTTAAAAATAATTTTCTAAAGAAAGCATCTTATAAAATGTGCAAGAGAGAAAAGCAGCAGCTGTGCATAGCAAGCGTTGTGCACCTCCCAGTTAGCTCAGAGGCATGAAGAGATTGGAACACTGCCAAGAATTAAATAATAGATTCAAGCAAATTACAATAAAGAACATCAGTGAAGAGTTCAATTCAACATATCCCCGCTTCATCCGGCTGTTGTGCTGACCTCACTCCTCATACCTGCGGGGGGATCCTGACAACAAAGCTTTGCTTAGCTCCAACACAACTCCAGGGTCTACCCTACATCCTCCAAATTACAGCCTTTAAATGACAGTGTCTACAAACACATGGACATCACCCTCTAGTCTCTTCCAACTAGCAGTTTCCCATCGCAAAAGCCATTTGTTCCACAGTCTGGTTTACCCTGTAGCTGCCAGTCTGGAAAGACCAACCTCTTGTCAGCTGAATTCTTCCCTAATACAGGAACCTGATTCTGCCTTCAGCTGGGAGAAACAGTGACCCAGCACCAGATCCGTGTGTGCTTTATACTCTCCAGGCTAATTCCAGGCTGATCTTACTGTTTATATAACTGCATCTGAATTGCTGCTTTCTTATCGCAAAGTCATCTATTGAAAATTCATACTGAACCACAAAGCAAATGTGATAGGAACAAATGTCTCCATAATATCCTAACCTGGAAACTGGAGCTGGAAATCTAATTATTTTAACAGTCATTCTCTCATCAGGCTTTTAAACTGGCCACTGCTTAAAATAAGTTATTTTTGATGAATTTAATCACTACATAGGACAGCAACATCACGACAGGAAGGGTGGCGTGGAAATGGAGTCATCCTGAATCACACAGGGCTAATTCTACACCTGTGTTTTGTGGAAATTTAAGGAAGTGTGGCTCACCATGTGCACTGGTTACCAGGCAGGTACCACTGCCAGAGCAGCACTACACACAGTGACAAATCTCAGAGCACTTGTACTCAGTGGGGTGGGTTTGGTGCAGCCTCACTTATCTAATGAAATAAAATGCACAGAGACATTACCTGGCCTCGAATATATGGAGCAAATAGTAGGTAACAAAGCAATTTGCTCTGGAATAGCAACTGATGGGGGAGAAGCTTTGAAGAGAACACTTGTGTAGCACAATGAGAAGCAAAATACTGCACTAACACTAGTGAAACTGAGATGTCCACACATGGGGGAAAGCACTTATTTTTAGGATTTTGTGTCTGGAAAACCTGAGAGAAGGAAAAGTAAGAAAAGTTTGACAAAGCCTCTGACCTCTGCTGCTTCATCAGTGTCTGG
The DNA here is from genome assembly GCF_033783945.1 of Neopsephotus bourkii. Classification (NCBI taxonomy): domain Eukaryota; kingdom Metazoa; phylum Chordata; class Aves; order Psittaciformes; family Psittacidae; genus Neopsephotus; species Neopsephotus bourkii. The sequence continues at coordinate 128,528 of NW_026901625.1, forward strand.
CCAGCCTTCTTCCTGTGCTTATTCACTGCAGCTCTGCTAACATCTCCCTGCAGTGAATCAACTACTTGACACTTGGACCTGGATCTGTTACATACCTTAATGCAGGTCAACCACATTCTGGATTTATGTAGCCATAAGCAATACGATAGAGTTGAGTTTGAGCTGGTAAACATGGTCCCTATTGGTGTTTAGTTAATTCCTGAATAATATTGTCTCCTTTTCCTGAGGTTTTGGACTGCTGCACACAACTTTGGGTCCTGGACTAATTCTCCTTTTTTGGATAACATAACAGAGTTCTTGTTCCATTAAGACAAGCCAGATGCTTTCTGTTTTCATGGAGTTTCTACTCCTGGGTTAATTTCTACCATATAACTTCTTAGGAATTAAATATAACTCTTTGTGGCTTAAGGACATGAGCAGAGTATTAATTGTACTCTCAGTAACATCTGTCCATCCACACTTTGCAATGCAAGTGTAACACTTATTTTGCTACATCTCCCATACATTATTTAACTCTATATTTTCTGACATGTTTAAAATGCAGTTAAACATGCAGGTTATATGAGTATACACATACATACACTCATGTATAGATAACAGGTATACATATACACATTACATAAATACACGTGGGTTTGGTTGTTTAAAACTTTAATCAGAGAAAAGAATGTTCATTCTTGGAAACCTTAAAGAGAATTTTAAAGGAATCCTGAAAGGAAAAGGAAATAATTCACAAAACATAATTCTGGAGAGGACAAAAAATGCCCCAAATAAGAATAAAAACTGGCATTCCTAAAGCAGGAACAAAGTGTGCAGCCCTTGCAGCACATCTGAGGTAGGTGCACTTGATTCTTCTCTCTAAAAATTTCACAGTGATTTACAAGCACTGCTTTAGGCATTTGGAGACACTGGTCATGACTGGAAGACCTCACATCGAGGTTTAACATGTCTTCCACATATTCCATAAGAATCTAGGCAGAGGTCAAATCACAATATGAAGGCATATGTAAATCTTTTGCTGCTTCAAAGTGCTAATTCCTCTGATTTAAGACAATTGGGTGTAAATGGGGGGTTCAGATTAGGAGGAAAAAGAATTTGCTTTAACAAGGTTTAGGGAAATGTCTGCAAACAGCAATAGCAAAGAAAATATGCTATAACAATGCTTGAAAGTCTGTCACAGTGAAGATGAAAAAGGCAATGCAACACTAAAAACTAGCAATGAAAAAAAGGAAAACAAACAACAACCACTGTTAGAAGTGAGAAGATGCAGAAAACTTGCATGGGATGCTGGAGATTAGGAAATCAACTTCTGTCAGGCCAGAGGCCAATAGGAACATCCAGGGCCATTGCTAGACAAAGACAAGCTGTTGGTGCAGAGGAAGTGCAAAGTCTTCAGTAACAACACGTGCATTTGAAAATGGAGCAACTGAACAACCAACATCCAGGTTTGTAACAAAATATATTAAATAAATTGTATAAAGAATAAATATTTTTAAATGGACCCCATTAAGTGGCTAATGCTGATTTCAACAAGTTTGCACCACTGAGGAAATTTCAAAACATTAAGTGCTAATATTATGGCAATATTTAGAGAGAGAATGCTAACCCAGGTAACTCTCCACCAGGAAGCCTGACATCTATCCCTGATAAATCAGGTAAAATAACAGAAAGTTGATACAGGATTTGAGCAATAAAGAATTAGCAGATGAGAACATAATGCCAGTCAAGATGGTGTTACATAAAATAGGTCATGCCACACAAACCTGATTTTTGAGGTGATTACAAATTGGTTGTTAAGGCAATTACATAGATGCAATGGCCTCAGTTCCATCTGTCCAGAGTCCCACTGTCATTGAAGATTTAGAGCTCTTAGGGTGGTGTGCTCTGAATGTCAGGAATTATTAATCACTGGAGCAGGTAGTATTTCAGCAGTCAATTTATTCGCTGCAACCCAGCCTCTGAATGCCCTGCAGTGCATTACAGAAAACTCTTGAGTATTGAGAATGGAAATTCATCTATATGGAAGCATACTAAACTAGTCTGAATGGACCCTGAGACTGATATAACTGCTGCTGCTCCTCACACTCAGGTTAGCTTCACAACAATAATGGCCACAGACCTCTTGGCTACTACCTCTTCTTTGCTGGTGTCATTTTAGCCCACCCATCTGTTAGAGAGGCACTGACCATCACCATTGATAACACACATTCACATTTCTTCAGTAACTTACACAAACTGTTAAGCTGGTAGGAAAGCTTTTCCTTGACTGTCCTGCTGGACATGACCATAGAGCTCATTCATTACTGACCCCTCTGAACACTTGGTGGGGGCGAGATCCCACTACCTCCTGGGAGCAGCAAGACAAAACACTGGCAGGATAAGAAAGTCCAGTGTGGCAATCTATGAGTGCCTGAGGCTTCTTTCATCCAGTTTCCTAAAATCCAGAGTTGTAAATCTGATACATACGGTTGCCCCACCACTGACCAGCAGGCTGTTCAGTGATAGATGTTTTTAATGTGCTTTTACAGCCATCAGCTTTGTAGCCCTGTTCTGGAACAGCCAGTTACACTGTTAATTATTTATCTTTAACCTTTCTGTTAACTAAAGCAATCCGTTCACTGACATCAGTTACTTTTTCATTAAGTGAAAGACAGGATGCTGATGTTCCATGAGAAGTGTTTCAAGTGATCTCTGTAAACAGAATTCAGTAATAGTGAAATTCATGGGTTCATTACCCAGGAATCTCTCTAACAGGCTAGAGATTCAGTGCATATCACAAGATTATGCATACAAGTAACTTAGGATTCTTTGTCATTGACCAGTGCCTGAGATAAAAGTAGGAACAATGAGCAGAAGGTATCACATTATTCCTACTCACTCTTCCCCTGTTAGCACAAGGAAACCTTTGTGATCTTACAAGCAGGTTAACGTACTAAGTCCTGTTTCCACTGCATGTAGTGCTGTAGATATTAAAATGAAACCATGTCCATGCTTGCAAACAGCAGGGAATTAGAAGCTATGCTGATGAAAACCAGACAAAGCCCATCAGATTTCTAAACAGATTAGTATTCTGGTAGAGGAATTACTTCCAACCCCATCCTGTTGCAAACCTCCACTGATAAAAGGAAATAAGATCCTAATATGCTGTCATAGAAACAAGTGGGTTTGCCAGGTTTTGCATTTAAACAGAGTGCAGCTGCTGAATTTCCAAAGCAAGTCTCTGTAATAGCTGGAAACACAGCTCTCAGCTCTTCAATTTCCACATCCACAGATGACTGCTATTCCCTTTTGTTCCTAGCATTAGCTGCAGCATTTCCTATCCACCACAGATTAAAGCAGCAATTCTCTTTGTCGTGTATCATACGCCAACAATATCCATTTGTGGTCTGAAAATACATAATCCTTTTTGCTGTTTGGCTCAGATGATAGAACACTTTGTATTTGGTTTCAGTTCTTTGGAAAGTGCTGGACATTTCTTTTATTCTAAGATATACAATCACTACAATGAGAACATTTAAAACCCCAAGTACCTGAGCAGCATTCTGCAGTGTTCAAACGACTGGACCCACCCAAGAGCACAACAATGAATCCCTGATGAAGATCTGCTGTGCAGACTTGATACTACATGTGTCCATTTTCTAAGGATCTTTTCTTACTTTCCTGAAGGATTCACAAACATTTATTAATTTCCATTTGCTTTTCCTATGCAAAATGGATTAATGCCTAACAAAGTTGCTTATATTTTCAGTTTCATTTACTACATATAATCTGTGCATAGAAACAAGCTTCATATGAGGCAAATATGATTGACATCCTTCGTAGCTGATTATATTTCCTGGAGGATTTCTATTGTGATACTACCAAGATTTCTGTAGTTTTGCAGATGATTTATATACCACACTACACAACACACTAATGGTATCAGGATGCACCACAGAGTCATAATGTAGCCATGACAGTACTGGAAAATGACAAGGTCCTGATCTCTCCTGTTGTAGTCTAGATGTGGGCAGTTCAGAGTTGAATTCTTACCTGTTCAAGTGGCAAGACTTTTCTCCACCTTCCACACATTTTAATTACTGTAAGACTCACTGTAACATGCAGAAGCTCTTACAATAACCAGCATTTCCAATTCTTACTGCTTGTTCCTCATCATTTCTTCTCGTAGTGTCAGACACTGTACCTATACCACTAGACTGGAAATCAGGTTTGGGAGATACCAAGAAAAAACATTAATTTTTCATCTAAACTCTCAATTAAAAATAATTTAAAATCTGTGTTTTATAGCAAGGCATTCAAGTACAAATATGGGAAGGCAGCTTAATGTGGATTTTTAATCTTAACTTCGAGATTGGAAAACTGTAGTTCATGGGTCTCTGTGTGAGCCCTGGCTGAGCAGACTTTATAGTAGAAGTCTCGTTATATTCAGAAACAACTAGAATTCTTAGTTTTGCTTGCTCAGGATCTAGCTTAGCAGATGAGTCTGCATATCTGTTGAATCTGATGTCAACAACAGTCGAAATTAGACATAAGCCATCTTGAAATGAAGTAATAAACACCGGCAAGTGTTCAGGTCTTGTATAAAACACCAGCCCTTTAAAAATAAATGTCAAACTGCACATATAAGTTGTGTTTCCTTTTTCCTGCAGAGGAGCTGAAGAGATATAAGTAACATCACAAATTAAAATGAGGAATAACTGACTTTGCATGACAGTCTCTGTATCCAGGCAAAAAAGAAGTAATTCATATATCTGGGAGAGGTTTAAATGGACTATTTTACACTACTACAATAAAAAAAATCTTTCCTGGAAATAAGAGACATCTGGACGTTCTGTGTTACAAACAGCTTATCTGTTCTGCATTTGTCCTAATTTACACTATTTAAGCAGATTCATTATAAAAACTTAATATTCTGCAAACATTTGAAATCTTTCGAGCAAGGGAAGTCATCGAAACTTCTCAGAAAATCTGCTTGTGTAACAGATCCCATTTCCAAATATAGAGGAAAAGAACAGCATATTTTTTCAGATCTCTAGAGAGAATCTGTCAGTTGCATACAATAAAAAATCATTACTAATATCATTGTCAACAGATAGAGCATAAGGAACACAAGCTACAAGCCTACATCTTAAAGTGCTACACAAAAAGAATGAAATGAAGATGTTTTCCTACCCACTTCAGACACATCCAGGATTTTGATCTTTCACAGCAATTTAAGACGTACCTGTAGTTTTCTTGTTGTCTCTAAGCTCTGGAGCAGGTGGTTGTTGTTGTGAAACTAGGATTAATCAAGGATTAACACAGAAATATACGTTGTTCTAAACTATTATGCCTGCATGGCAGAAGCTGTTAGTCCATAGGAAGGCTGCCTGTGTTCGTATCCAGAAAGCAACATTTGGTCCCACGCTTTATGTTTCAGACAAACAATTTAATAACATTTTAACATTGCTTTTACAATCTTAAAACATGTACATATTTCTTTCCTCATGAAGCCAAAATCTTTTTGAACTGAAGTAGCTCTATTGGAAATTCAAATGTAAAAGTTTTGAAACTGTTTTAACATATTGAAATAGGAGCTACTGAAAACAAAACAGTCTAAAAAGACAATTCTAGTAACACTTAAAATGAACAGAAAAGCAAGATGATGTCAAGTAAAAGCACATGCAGTTTAACAGCTTCAAGATTTCTTTAAGTGATACCCTTTTGTGAATTATGTATTAAGAGAAAGATAATAAATTTAAAAGAACAAAACTGTATTTCTCTAAAACCAGTATTTCTAATGCCAGACTTTTGTATTTCATTTTGAAACAGCTTTCTATGTAGTTATACCAATCTCAACATTCAAAAATGGGCTGATTTGTCTACCGACTTTGTGTAGCGTAGGGGATGAAATGCAAAACCTGCTCTGCAGGTGGATGGAGTTACATATCTAGAACATTTATGTGTATAAAGGAAATGAACGTAGTATTAAACATACTGAGTATGACAGGAAAATGCAACAGTGTATTAACTCTGAGAGAATACTACTACTGTGCCTGCACTCATCAGACCATGCTAGGGCACTGGTCAGTTTGTCATTTTAAGTAAAGAGCTTCTCAGCTTCTTTCATTTTCCTTTTCCTGTCCAGTTTGGAAACTGCTGTCCATCCTGCCTCACGCATCTTCCTCATGGTTGACAGTTTCAGTACAGAGCCTGGGGTCTTCACGTTTAATGTAGCTGGTTTCTAAGAAGAGAAATTAAGTCATTCAGTAGTTCCCATAATCCATTTAAGTAACTGTTTTATTGTGAAAACAAATGCTAATGTACCTTTTTTGGTGTCATGGTATATAATTGTGAAGCCTGAGGATAATCCCTGTACAGTTTTTTAAACATTTCTTCCTCTGAGACTAGGCTCTAAAAAAAAAAAAAAAATTACTTAAACTATGTGCAAAACTATACTTTTTTTTCCTTTTCTCCTGGGGGGGTTGTGTGTGTTAGAGTATTAAATAAAAGTTAGGATGTTACTATGAAGCCTCAACAGTTCAATAAAAACAATATAAAATGTTATTCTATGACTGAATAGGCTTTTTATAGCAGTACTGTCTGTCATAGAGTTACTCATTCTGTACATAGAAATGCAGTTCCAGAGAGAAACACTGAAATACAAGTATACACATAAATATTGTCTTGGAACCCCACATGCTTTCTATACATTCTTATATATAGCAGTGTGCACAAGGAAGTGTAAATGTTCTCTCTAATCTCTTATTTTACCAGGAGGTCGTTGTGCTCAGAGCTGTCTGACTGCGTGTCCAGCTGGAGCAGCACTTTCTGCTTTTTCCTCATGCTCTGCTCTGAGAGCAGGTTTGTGCTTTCACTCTGCAGTTTCTGTACTGGAGGAGTCTTTATCATGTAGGCCTGAGAAAGAGAATACTTGTAATTGTTCATTCTATTTTCAGTGTCAATTATAGAACATAAAACCCAAACTCACACCCCAGTTTACAGACTGAGTGCAGGAAGACTAGAGATGTGCTGTGGAACAATTCATTATCATTCTATCCAGAATGTGGAGCATAAACCCAGACAAAGGGAAAACAAACAAAGTCCTTTTTTTTGCTGCCAAACAAGGAGAATGGACAGGAAGCTGTGGGAGAACTGAGTTTTATGGCTGATTGTATGTAACTTCTTCATGCTTATCTACAGAAACTCAGGGTATTCCAAATTGTAGCTCCTACATACAGCCTATAACTAACAGCTAAGGAAATGCCATCAAACAAACTGCAGTAATAAGCTTTCAGAAAGACACTGCTACTGACACCAAGAACAAGGTTGGTTTTACTTAAATAGTTCTTTTTCTAGAAGTTAAACTCCTCAGAGACATTGCAATAGAACCCTGCAATCCTTTTTTTAAAGGATAACAGAAAAATGGCAGTTGTATTTTAACAACAGAAACAAACATCATGTGTGAGCTGGTGACAGGTTTTACATGAGGTTTTACAGTTCTGCTGAAGCACCCAGGAATACTCTGCCAGTTTTTACAGCAACACCAGCTATTTTCTATTCCATAGAGAAAAAATGTGCCTTTAGAAAGAGACATCACTTTCAAGTAAAAAAATTCTAGAGGCATTATTAAACTCAGTCCCTCTAGGACAAGAACTGTTACTGGTAATAGACAAGTTAAGGAACTGAGCAAGAAAAAATTACACACAGTAGGAGTCATTATACAAGCTGCTTTTTGATATTCCTATGGAATACATTTTTGGGTTTTGTGGCTATCTACCCTTTAAATGCCTGCTTATTCCAACAAAAAACAAATAAGCAGCTACATGGACATAAGAAATTCAGTCAGAAAAGTACCAGTTCACTGTTACGAGTTACACACCTTGAATGATGGACTACCCAGGGGACTCTTTGCAGATACTGAAGGAGGCATTTTAGTCTTTTCCATCACATTGACTTTTGTAGGAATATCATTTGGAGACTTTTTATTCTTTACATTAACTGATTCACAGTCCAGATCAAATTGAGGTTTAGGAGTCTCAGCAAAATGAGTCTGTATTTTCTAACATGAAAGAGGTTTAAATTAAAAGCATTTCAGTCTCTTTTGTTGAATGTAGATTATTTATCATGAACTTCGGTTAGATTGCACATGTATAAATATTACCAAAATCTAAAGTTAATTAATGATAAGGTTAAAGGTACCTTGTGCTTCTTCTCCTTTTCAGGAACCATATTTTGGGGGGCTTTTTTTGCAAGATTCTCCTAAAAAGAGTTGTAATAGGAAGTAAATATTGTATTTGAATTCAGCTGTTGAAATCTTTCTTTGATATTTTCTCCATGCTTTCCTCATTGCTTAATAATTGAGGAGTAATGCAAAACACTCACTACCACAAGGAATGAGACATAATGACTTCAGAGAACATCAAGCTCTTGAAATCAGACAGCAAGTGAGAGCAAGACTTAGAATCAAAAGTGCACTTCATAGCTCTCATTATTACAGTGCCCAAGACCAGGCCAAGCATGTCACCCAAACTGCTAAATCTAATCTGAACCAAACCAAACCTTCTCTTCAATTTCTGCTTGAAGTTGTCCCTTAAGGGATGACAGTTCACTTTTCAAACATGAAAGCTCATTCTCCTAGAAACAATTAGATAGGATAGGATTAGCTATGGTTAACCTGGAAAAAAGATCATGGTGCAAAATGAGACAGTAATTAATAGTGATATTCCTTATAAACAAAAGAAATTTCCATTTGTATGAGAGAGCTACTTGTTCATAAGGTTATGCTGAGGGGTGATTCCATCACTAGGATAGGAGATGATCAAAGAAGCAGCTGGGGGAGGATGATGCAACTCTAGATTTGAAGTTTTGTTTCAGTTTGTTTTTAAAAGAGCTGAATTAAGAAACTAAGGTACTAAGAAACAGGCACTAGACCAGATCTGTTCAAGGTAAGAACTCCAAACACTTGTGAGAATGAGGGGGGGGAGGTGGAACCAAACTATTTAATACAAACATTTCTTATTCAGTGAGGTTAACACATGACACACTACCATGAAAAGCAGACAGAAAAGCAAAGCTACTCAGATGTATTTTTAGGAACAGGTGTGGTTTTTTTAATGCACAGAATAAGACCTGTAAATAACAGCAAACAGAAATTAGTGGGTTGATCTTTACTGTTCTCTTCCCACTAAAGCAGACACTTAACCCCCATGTGTTAAACAGCAAGAAGTCTAATAAGATATTTATAATCATATTACACTTTCAGGACAGTAGCCCTCCATTGAATTAGTCAGTGCTGAAGAGTTCACCTTACCAGTGCTCTCTTTGATGAGAACTGCTCTTGATCTTTTACTTTATAAAGTTTTAATTCAGTATCTTTTTCTTCAACCATTTTATCATATTCACACTATGTTAAAAAACAAACAACAAATTCAAAACATGACAGACCTAGCATTAAATAAAACATTACTCCTTTTTTCAAATAATGCTCTTCTGAACATCTGAAAATTGCTATTAACATTGACACTTCAGCAGAAACTGTGAACCAGAAAATGCAGGAGCAGTATTATTCTGTGGGCTGACAGAGAATGCTTTGTCTCTGGAAGTGGTATGTGCTCCATAAAAGCCATACTATCTGTATTAATGGTACCTGCTAAATATACTGCAAACCAGTGTCATTAGGAATGTAAATTAACATATGTTAAACTGCCGAAGGTCCCAAAGTGATCCAACTGAAAGGCCCCAAACTGATACTGAACCACATGGCATTAGGATGGTACCAAAAGAAGCCTGACTATCAAACCAAAAACATCCTAAAAACTTAGATAACTGGAATGTATCTGCCAATAAAGCACGTATTCACAATATGAGTTTATTTTTAGATGAGATGTCAGCATATGTTCAACTTTATTTTCTGGACTCAAGTCTTTATTAAGAAATTTCACTTTCCAATCTGTAATATTCTGGTTTTTACAGGTTTTTATTTGGCACAGTATTACACATTACACATCACATAAATCAGTCACATCTCTTACCTTGTGCTTTTCCATAAGTGCCACCATTTCAGCTATCTTGTGCTGACATCGGATATCAGTTTCTCTTTGAATTGCAGCTGCTTCATGAGCAAGCAACTTCATCCTTTCTACCTGTTAGTAACAGCTTTCATTTAATTCATGAACAATTATCAACAACATATTTTTTAAAAGAATCTTAGTTTCATTATTTCTTATTCCTGTGGATGCAATGTTTCTACAATGTAAATCTCATTTAGTGTAGTCTTAATCTGATTTTAAGATGTTTTTCAAATCTTACATCTTTTACAGATATTGTTAAAATAGGCAAATAAACCTAGATTAAAACTATAGCCATTCCCCCAGGGCAGACAAGTGTCATTTCAAACCACACAGCCATTTCAAGCCCTCTGCCGTCATGTATTTAGATACTACCATTCAAAAAGTGAGGGCAGAAAAATACTAGGAAAAGTTACAGTCTAATTTGCTTATGCAGTATTTATACCAAGAACAGAGTTTATGTGAACAGTACCTTGACAAAAAAGGTTTTTTAACTGGCTTTTTATTCCTAAAAAGACATATACAAACACTTCAGCTTACGGCTCTAAGATACTAAAGCACTGCATACACAAGAATCATAGAATCATAGAATAGTTAGGGTTGGAAAGGACCTTAAAATCATCTAGAAGGAGTTCCACTTATGTTGGTAAGACTGCTATGTAAGAGCAAAACTCTGGTTGATACAGCTCCATAAAAGCAACATATTACAAATATCAAAGTTGCAGTAAAATTAACAGCTCTCACCTCTTCAAGAAGTTTATTTTCATTTACTTTTTTTGCTTCAATGTCCTTTTCATAGATGCCAAGTGCTTCCTTATGTTGCTTGTTCATGTTTTCCATCTCTAACTCTAATTTATTCACCTTTTGAGAATGCAGAATTATTGCTGTTATTTTTTTCAGGAACAAATACGCCAATGATTTATTTTTACCTCTAATGCTCAAGCAGAAGAACTCTGTTACTTTTCAAACATGTGATTGAACTGTTCCCTATTTAATGTTCAGGATTTTTCATAGAATTGAACCTTGGCCTGCAGTGAGTTAGAAAATGCTCAAAGAAACAATGGGAACACCACAATTGGAAAGTCAGACGACACCAGTTTTGTGCACCTCTGTCAATAACACAGTCCTAAAGCTCAAGGCTCTTCTCTGTCTCAGTGGGTGGCATTACTCAATAATGTTCAGTGCACTATCAACCAAAAAAAAAAACAAGGACTGCTTAGGAACATAATTCCTTGAGATGTGATGCCCGTCTATTATAAATGTCTGATAGCCTTGTCAGTGTCCAATGATTAAAACTGGAAACACCTCATGGGCTCATTCCTGTAGAAATCTGTATCCCAGATCCCTAAACCAATTAAGAACATTTTTAACATGTATTATCATTAATTACACTGGGACTTCAAGCATTTGGTCTTTGTCCTTTGCCCTCCTCTTGCACATAGTTATTTAAACCCACCTTCCCTTCATAAATACTTGTCTTCTTGTTTTCTGCAGTAATTTTCTTTTTCAGCAGCTTATTCTGTTAAAATGAAGTAAAACAAGCACTACACTTTAATAAATTCATAGAACTATGTAACGATTTCACTGCATCAAGTAGGTTGGAATGTTCATTCCAGATTTCAGCAAGCAGGTTAACTCCCTTTTTGTTGTGCAGTTCAGGTTCCAGATCAAGTTTCTAAGCAAAAGAGTGCTCATGCTCACTTGAATAGTACTGTTACTAGATGACCTTATGAAAGCCTCCTCATGGGCAACAGCAGAGAATAACACGAGCGTGCTCAATGGGGAGAAAAACCAAAATGCTGCTGACAAAAAATGTGCAGATGTCATGACAAAAAAAAATACAAGTTATATATTTTTACAGTACAGTTATTAACAACTTGTCCTAATGTACAATTCCTTTCTACTATTGGTAACTGAGATAGGTCACTATATTAAGGATATCTGTGATACCATGTACTGTATTACAATAAAGTTATTATTTCTTCATTTGCATTTTTCAGAAGGATAAATTGAAAGATCAAGTCATTCCAAAGGTGACTCCTTAATTTAATCAGTTAGGATAAGAAATGTTATAAATTACATAGATATTTCTAAAGATATCACATCAGACGAAATCTGTTGAAAAGTTACCACAAAACACTATGTTTTATGTATATGTGAATTTTAACAACTGTACATACCTCCTGTTGCAACTCTTCAATGCATTTGTTCTTATTTTCCACTTGTTTCTTTAAATTATTCAACTAAAAAAGGTATTTCAAACATTAGTTAATACGATCCAAAAATTACTCTCTGTGTTAGAGATTACTGTCAATGTTCTTAAACATGCACTTGCATAGTCTGATTAATTCCAATGGGTCTGAAACACATGTGTGACAACGACTGGACTTTTAACCATAAAGTACTACAAGGATTTTGCTAGCACAGTACCACCAGCATTAGCAGCAGTGCACCAGTTCCTCAGTGGTTATAGAGTTTAGGAAGAAAAGAAAAAAGGAGTAAGTTCACAATGTAACAATAATCTCGTATGAAGTTCTCGACAATCCATGCAAAGCTAAATTTTCATACCTTATTTTCTAGAATTTTCAGCTGCTTTTCCTTTCTTGACATTTCATTTTCAATATTCTTAGCCTGGAATTAGAATTATAAACCTTTGATTTTTACAGTAAGATTTTGAAATCCATTATGGTGTTAAAAAGAGAGATGTGCTTATGTATTTTCATGATAAAGCACAGGATATGGCATACATTTTCTTCTCTTTCATCCAGTTTACTTTTAATCTCTTCACCTTTCTTTGCCATCTTCTCCTTCAAAGACTCCAGTTCATTTCTAAATGCCAAATTAAAAAGCATCAGTAAATATTTATTTAATAACTTTAACTTCTTTTTACTACTGCTATTTATACTTTATTTTCTAAGGAGAGCTGTTAATATTGATGAGAAACTTCATAAATTTTTCCATGAAAATGTTCTTAAAAAGATACAAAGTGACTGAGAAGTCAGTGTCTGAACTGGACAGATTTTTGTAAATATGGAAAGATGTTCCTCTTACTTGAGTAAAATTATATTTCAATCTGTAATATAGTAACACATCTATGAAACATGAAGGCTGCCTGTCTAATGGCTGGTGGTACAGAGACTACTTCAGAGAGTAACATCGAACCAGTTTCACCTTTTCACATTCACTCCATAACCTTTCATGTCTATTTTTATTTACTCCACCCCTAAGTTAATGCAGAACAGGACAGCTCTCTGTACGTAATATAAAGCTAGGGCAAAAATGGTTCCCGTAACAATAGGTATTGCTAATTTGTAGAAACGTCTGCATGGCCAATACTAATTTCTGTTTAGCTATAGAACCTAAAAAGATTAAAAATCAGAGAAAGCAGCATATGAACCCAACATTGAAACTAACTGTGAAGGAACAGAATCTACTTCCTTTAATGACACGTATATTGATATTTGGCTTTACTTGCCTTAGCTGGCCATTTGATTCTTCCAGGTTTTCAACTAACTGCTTTGCATTTTCTTCTTTTTTCCTACTATCCTAAAGAAAGACCCATGTAAGTAAGATGGATAAAATTCAAAGAGCCATCTGAAAAAATTTGAAGACATCCTAAGCATCATCTTGACTTTCCTTATTCACAAGGGCAACTGTACTTCCTTTATATTTTAAACACAAAAAATAGTTCAGATTCTCTAAATAACCATGTCATATTGTAGTTTCCCACAGGATTTGTATTTGAAATTGAATGTTGTCTTTTAAAAAACAGCTGGAAGTTTACAACTTATCTAGGTGTTCCTGCTCTGGCAGGGGGATTGGACTAGATGATCTTTTGAGGTCCCTTCCAATCTCTAACATACTGTGATACTGTGAACTTGCCTCATGACTCTCTCGCAGTTTCTCAAGTTCTGTAGCCATAGCACTTTTCTCTTGTGCTATTTGCTCTTTTTCTAATGAAAGGTCATTGATGTATGCTGTCAGTTGTTCATTCTTTAGCCTAATTTAAAACAAATGGTCAGTTGATTAAGAACATGTATTTTATAATTTCCTTCTAAGTTAAATTTATCTGGTACAAAAATGTTACTTCCCACTGAAGAAGTCCAGTCCCATATTCACAAATTTATAAATGTAAGTATGTAACAGATGTCATACTATGTGCACAGGTTCAACTTTAATTAGAAAGCAATCATAGATCATTTCATGGTGTATCAAAGTAACTTCTTTGTAACACACACACACACAGAAACCTTAATACTATTTAAAAAAAAACATAATCATACGCCTCTTGTTGAAGATCTGTGTTCAATGCCTTAAACTGGTCTAAATAATTTTGTTCTTTTTCAGCTGTATTGCTCAGTTGGACTTTCAAATCTTGGATTTCTTTCTGCAAAAGGAAGTGTTTTGAGTAGATATGTAAACTACAAGTCACAAAAGCTACCAGAAATGAAGAGTAACACAAAGTTTTACAAAGAAACAAAATGACATCCCCGCTGTAAACTAGCCAGCATGTATCTTTACATCTCTCTGGGGTGATGAGGAAGCTGGGTTAGATATTGAACTGATACAAGTACTAACTGTGTCACTATTATAAGTCCAACTAGTCTGCGAAGTCACTGACCAAAGTAACTTTAAAATTTAAATAAAGACATTTGTTCACCTAAAAAAATAATAAAAAAACCCACAGAAATGCAATACTGTGTGACAGAATAAGTACATATTTTTGGATCCATCTCAAACCACAAAGCAAAACTCTTCTCTCTGAAATCTGCTGCCATTACAAGCTAAGGCAAACCTTGTAATGTGGTGTAGTTCATAATACAGAAATGTTTTGAATACTGTTTCCTCCAAGTAACTGGTGATATACTGGTACCACAGGCACTGACAGGCAGTTTTTGGGAGGTGGGGGGAGCAGGGAAGAAGAGGGGGGAAGGATTAGTTTCCAGGCACAGCACATAGTAGACTACAGAAATTTCGTATCACAGAAGGCTCTGGAGACAAACAGCATGAGGAGCATGAGTACGAGTGAACAGGAACTATTTCATAAACTGATAGCAAAGACAACTGACAGGGATGTGTTCTCAAACATTCTTAATACAGCTACTGTAGGAAGATGAAGGCAATGGACTATAGATAACAGACTCTTCTACTTTGTATCTTCTGCTGTCATTGTCATGAGCAGAGCGTAGGGTGGAGCACTGGTCTGACTATGTGGTATGTCTTACATTCTTCTGTACAAGTGATAAAGTGTGACATAACTAGTAATAACGTGTTATTATCACTTTTTATTCAGACCTCTCTGATTTGGAGAACGTTTTTCGTTTCTTCTTCTCTCTCCTGCAAATCTTCTAAAGTAGCCTCAAGATCTTGCTTCTTCACTAGAAGTGCTTCAACTTTTCCCTGTTTAAGAACATCAGTGAATCTCAGGTCAGAAAATTCAATGCACAGTACATAAGGAACAAAAAACATGGTGTTATACCCCGAAAAAGACCTTTCTGCAGGCTCTTAAATGTTTTCTTAGTATGGAGGGTGCCTCACCATAACTAACACCCTACAAACAGCAAAATGATCACAACAGATTTGTGAAGTAATTCTCTTTACTGCCAAAAATGAGTAGATCCCTCAGCCTCATGGTGCTCATGAGGTTTGAGCTAAAGTTCACCACAGGAAAAGCCCCAAACAGGTAAGGAAGATTAATTGCAACATTAAAGCAGATTAGACAGTGTTTTTATATGGTACCTAAGATCCTTCCAAAGCAAGAGAGACTTCAGATGAAAAGCAAATCCCATGAGACTAATAAAATGAACATTTACCAGTGTTTCTGACAGCTCTTTCAGTTGCATTTCTTTGTCACATTTTAGTTTAGTCATCTCTTCTACAGCACATGTAATGTAAAATTAAACAGAAACAGTTTTACATATTTATCAGGAGTAGAAAGCATTTATCCCTCTGCAGTACCCAGCTTTCAAAACTTGATGGATTAAGTTCAGAAACTGTAAAGCTAAATTATGACTTAATTGAAATGTAGAGTTGAAAAAAACTATTTAGAAAGACACTAGCAAATATATATTTGAAAAGAAACTAATGATTTGTCTTCAATAAAATCCAGAGGCTATTGTGTTTTCCACAGTCAAATAAACTGTGGACTGACAGAATGGAGTCATCTCCAAGTATTGATATATCTGCATTTTTCCAGACAAAAATATCTGGATTGAAAACAATCACATGGATATGCTGAAAAAACAAATCATTTACTGGTGACTTCAAAAGGTTTTCTATAGATACTTTCGCATTACTGGTGGTGTTTGCAAGTACTGGACACCAAATACACTTTTAATCTGGAATTCTCAGAGGTCACATTACCTTGTTCCAGACAAGCATTAGCAGCTAACTTTGGAATGCTTTTCCTTAGATGGCCTCAGTACGTACGAGGGCATAAAATTCTATTTCTCATCTATCATATCAGGACTAGAGACACATGCTGCGCACTGGGAAAACAGTGCTAAAGAGAAAGCTGTTCCTCTGGGGGATAAGCAGTGAAGATCTAAACGACATTTAAAGCTAACTGCTGTCAGTGTGATTCTACATCCGACATGGGGAGAGTGCTCTGCAGGAAAGTTTAATGTAAGTGATGTGTCCCTGCTGAAAGCTGCAGAACAAATTCCTGGAATCTGCTGCTTAACAGTGTAACACCACCTCTCTAACAGGTCTTAACTGGAAGAGTGCAGAGAGACCAAAATGACTTCCAGGAGAATCCATGCACCTATGGTCTTACTACTAGAGCTCCGCACAGCACTGCTGTGGGACTGTTGCCAGCTTCAACAACTACCAAAGGGAGTCAGATAAGTAAAAATGGATTTCCGTATTCCTGACAGGTACAGGGTGCTATAAAACCAAAAAACATTTTTATTACCTAGCTCATTTTCTTTCTTTCTATAAACCTTACCCAGTTCAGCAGATTTATTTCTGAGCTCCAAGGTCAGCAGCTTTGACTCATCGTGATGTTTCTCTGATCTAAGGAAATGGTAATTGCAAAAAAAAAAGTATAGTACAAAGGGCTGCATTTGCAACCCAAAGGATAATAAAAACTCAGGACAAGGTGCAACAGCCATAAACTAAAACACAAGAATTTTCACCTCAGCATGAGTAAAAACTTTCCATTGGCAATGGCAGAGCACTGGAACAGGCTGCCCAGGGAGGTTGTGGAGTCTCCCTCTCTGGAGACATTTTATCCTCAGCAGCTCTGTAATCTAGTGTTTTACCTATGAGATTCTTGGAATTGAAACTGTTTAATTTACCTATTTTGCTCTTTTTGCAGCAAGCTTTTCAAACTGGAAATGGAAGTCTCAAACTCTTCTCTCAGGGATGCATGCAAAGCCTTAGTTTTTTTACATTCTTCCACCTGTGCTTCTTTTTCTCCAGTCATCTCAATTAATGCTTTCACTGCAGTCTGCAATTCAGTTTCTAAGCTCTTTTGAATAACCTTCAAAGGAATTATATCATTTCTAAAGGTGTTTTGCAACAAACAGCTACAACTATTTCAAACCTAAAGTATCACTAATTATTTATGCAATTAGTAATCTAATCTATTTACACTAGAAAGCTATAAGCAAGCTGTACCTCTGTTTTTCTCAATGAAACTTTGGCCTCTTCCAGTTCTGCCCTCAGATGTTCTTGACTGATCTGGGACTTCTTCAACATTTCTTCTTCATGTCCTAAGCAGAAATATACATGCTTAAATTTAAGAAAAAGATGAGACTTACTAAAAAATGCTTGCATACCTATTTTACAGATTAATATGTTCCTTTAACTGAACAAAAGTTATATAAAGTATTCATGTCATAGTTTGTCAGCAGTTTCTGTTCCACACAAAAATATGGCCTGCAAGGACCCAAAATTCTGCTGCTGACTAGTAACAGGGTAAAATTATCATCATTCTGTTCCCTATACTTCTATAACTAACTACATGCTAATGCAGCAGAGAGCTCTTACTTTTTGCTTCTTCTAAGTCAGCAATCTTATTTTTTGATTCCTGCAGCTGAGTCTCCATATCTCTTATTATATAATCTTTTTCATCACTCTGTATGGTAAGAGCTGAAATCTGACAAAATTAAAATAATATCATCATGAAGTCTATAAAAAAGGAGATTCTCATTTTGATTGTGCACTGTGTGTGATTAGCAACATACTACTGCCAGTCAAGTTAAACAAGGTGGTCAATCCTAGCCAAATATTGATCAAGTCACATTTCTTGTCATGAAAAAACTCTACAGTTCAAATTCAAAATATTAATTTCAACAGACTAAAGATACTGGAACATAGCTACAGTTAGTGGAATCTGACTTAAATGCAGCTCCAGATGATTGTTTTTGTCCTTTCTACTGATCCTGAGAAAAATTCCTTGGCCCTTTGCGGTATCACAGAATCATAGACTCGTTCACCCATCCTGACAAAAACAAGTAACTCTTGACCTTCCCAGACCCAGATGGGTGCCCAGTTTCTCAGACTGCTGCGTACAAACTAAAAATTCTTATCGCAACTAACTTCCTCAAATTGATTAGTCTTCCCTTATAATACTTCATCATCAATACAAAACCCTACTCTAATCTCAGATTACTAAACTCTCTTACCAGCCTGTGATCTGATATGCACTATAATCCTTCTTCACACCTTCCTTTTACCAGAGATGAACCATACCTTCCTTAACTATGAGGACTAATGACTGCTTTGCTAATTTTTTGCTTCTACACAAGCAACTTGAAAAAGGCAAGTATATGTATAGAGAACAAAAAGAGAATCCAGCCCTTACATGATGTTTTTAAATCCTGTCACTAAACTATCCCTTGCTATGATACAGCAGTTTCATTTCACCCTTCCAAAATACAATTACAAACAACTAAGCACGTTTAAAATAATTGTTTTCATTTGACCTATCAGTCACAAAACCAAAAAAGAGTTCAAATATTAAAGAAACCACAAGATTTGTTTCAAAACTAAAGCTGTATGTATTAGATTGTAAAAGTGAGCAAACCTGCTTTTCCTTCACACTGACTTCCAGTTGACATTCTTTTTCAAGCTTGTCCACTTTTTCTGCTTCTTCTTTTACTTTTGAGGAATAGTAATGTCCACAGTTAATACACAAGCTAAAATATACTCCAAGTTAAATAGAATTTCCAGTTTAAGACTGCTTACCATTTGCCATATAAGTTGTTTCCTAAAGAGTAACTACTGAGGTCATGCTTGAATTATTTTCTAATCAGACAAAATAATTTTTGTGCCAGCTTTCCACAGAACTAGTCCAGTATTCCATTAATTGTTTAATAGTTTGTTGTAAGAAACAAACATAAGTGCACATGCAAAAATGAAAGAGACACAAAATATTGTAAAGAAAGCAAATATTTACTTAAAATTTCTGTGGCTGCCCACTAGTGCATTTTCATTTAAATACACCTGTACTTCACAGATAAAACTTAAGACTTTTCAGTGACTATCTGAAAAATAAAGTTTTAAATCTGACCCAGTGGAAAACCAATAAAAGGGCTCAGGCATCTAAAAGGAGGCAGCATGAATAGAAGTGGGTCCGAACTGTCAGTGTTAACTGTTCACCACCTCAGCACGTTGTATCTTTCTGTTCTGAAACCCTGAAACTGAATGCAATAAAATCTATGAAGTACAAAAGTGTTAATCCTGCAGCATTAAAACAATAAACAGAGTTCTCACATTTGAAACACATTTCCACTCTGGTGTTCTCTGCTTGCACACGAAGCTCTTCGAATGCCACTATCATCCTCTAAAAATAAAACTCAGTATGTAAGTTCATATAAAACTAAGTACATTCAGTAATGAAGAATAATGTTTATGCTTTGTAAACAGTGTTACAAGCTCATTTACAGTTGTAGGAGAAATTTTGTTATAAATGAAATTCAAAGAACAAACATATCTTGAGATAACAGAATGCTTTAACTTTTCAAAGTTTGTGGTTTAAGAATTTCTGTACTCAAGGTCTAAACAATTTCAAGGAAGAAACATTTTTACTGGTCTGTGTTTGTAGATACCTAACACAATCGAAGAGTTTTGCTTTTCTTAGTTGTCACAGCAACCTATAATTAGTATTTAAGCATTATAGCATGTACACTCTGACCTGGCTTAATATCAGGTTCATCACTCCCAAACAATGATGTCCCACATTTTTCTATTATAAATACATAAAATTATCTAACAGAATAACCCTAATATACCTGACCCCTAAACCTGACTGAACACAGCAACCCGTTTTAGCTAATCCTGCTTTTAGCAGGAGAGGCTCTCCAGAGGGTGTCTCCAACCTCAGCCATGCTGTGAAATCATCAGATAGGTGAAACAGAGCACAGAAAGCAGACAGAAGTTATGGCAGTCACCTAATGCTAAGCAGATGATGTGTATCTACACCCACCCCAAACAGTGCTGCATTTTATCCCATTACTATGCTCCGTGCAATACAAAAAATTACTCTTGAAAAGGAACTGAAAATCAGACTTCCTGCATCACATGTGACTGTTCCAATCACGTTATCAATACAGGACATTCTCTGTACAAACAGTATCTCAAGATATGCGCATCATTCAGACAGCTCCACATATCCATGTAACTCAGATCACATCTGAGCCTTGTTACAAGCAACATCACTTACCTCAACATTGTTATTAAGTTCTTCATATAGTTGTCTGGTTTCTTCTCTTTCATGTTCATCTATCAAAGTAAGAACATACAGTTTTCCTTTTGAAAAAGGATGTCAGCTGTCCAAGCCCTTACACTTAAACAGCATAATAAATTAGAAAAGTAATTACAGGCTCTTATTTAAAAATCAGGGTGCTAAAAGTTATATAATCTGTGCAAAATGTATGTTCCATTGAAATATCAAGCAAGCTCAGCTTTCAAATTTCCTTTGCAATCTCACTTTTTCTGTGATGTAATTCTGGATCAATTTATGTTACTATATTTAAATTCTGACAGAGTAATATTGTTATTAATGGATCAAAAATGATAGTGTTTGAATAACTGTAATACAAGGTTTAGCACTGAATTTCTTCCCATCAGCAGACACCCAAGACCACAGAACTGTCGTTACAGAACTGTAACAATATTTCATCTCCACCTCATGTATCTTAACATATTCAAGGTACCTGGATGGGACTGAAGAACACCAGCGGACTGACAGCACTTCAGGAGACCTGCACTCCTCTGGAGTGACTGCTAGTGGCTAATCAGGGTTGCTTACACTGCCTTAAACCAGTAGTAGTATTCAGACACCTAAATAGCTTCCAGGCACGTAACCTTTTAGCAAACTGTCATACTGACTTCAGAAACCCTCTAGATTTAACAGTACAAAAAACATATGTGTATTAGTCCCATGGCTTCACTTCTAATCTTGCTCTGATGCAGTCACATACAGTTTATCTCAACCAGGAAACAGATTTGCAGTTGAATGACAGCTTCTTTCCTTTGTTAGATTAGAGAAAGCTGGAAGTACCTTTACTTCAACAAATCAAAATTTAAACAGCATTTACATTTGGTGGACTTCTCTGTGAAGTGAGTACAGGTTTCCTTAAGCAGGTTACACAAATGCCTTGAGGCGCTGTTTCTAGAAAAGGGAAAAAATACCATAGTATGTTGTCACAGGAATGCACCGTACTTGCATACCTAAGTACTAACACTGTAAATGCCCTGATGAGCTTTATGATTTAACAGCTACTAGCACAGTTCTCAGCATGAAAACAAATTATTTTCATAAAAATATATCTGACTGTATTACTTACTCTTTTAAGAGATCTTTATTTTCAGATATCTCATCTTCCAGTTTTAAACTTAGCTTTTCATTTTCAAACTAATTTCATAGGGAACAAACAAAAAACCACACTGTTACTGGAAAATGCACTAGAAATACACTCCCTTCTCAGATCTCACATGGAAAAGTAATTTTCTGCATCAGAAGACAGTAAAACCCATTTTATCGGGCACTAGATACTGAACCATCTTTTGTTACAGTTGGCATGAAAGATGTTAACAATAAACAATAATTTACCAGTAACTGAAACCCTCACAGGTATGTTGTTCATCCACACATTCACACGCTACAGGTGCACACCCTTTCTCAGAATAATCATTTTCTCAAAGCAAAAGCCCAGCAATCAGAGACAACTCAGTCACAGAACCAATGCAAACAAACAACAACAACAAAAAAGAAAGACAAATAAATAGTTTTAAATACGTATTTCAGTCACAAAGGTGTCCATCACTACCAACAAGATTAGAAACTAGGATAAAGCAGAGTGCATTTCCTGTATATGTTGAAAAAAGCACGAGCATACTTTACAGCTACAAGGAAGATCAAAACTTACTGAGTCTTGAACAGGTTTCAGCACACTCACAGTATGATGAGTATGTAAATAATACAAAGATGGAATGCACAGTGTTAAAATGAGGAAAACTATTTTTAGAAACCAAAATGTTACTTTTTCCTTTAATAACAGCAATAGGTCACTGGTACCCAGTCAAATGGTTTCTTTGAAGTCATCACATTGAAAGTTCAAAAATACTTCAACCTCTGCAACATTCTTAAATATTTAATCACATTAATATTTTCATACTACAACAGGAAGAACTTTCTCTTTACATGTTCAGTGGATATGGTACAATACTGGCCTGCAATTCCTGAATGGCTTTACGTTGTGCTTCAATAATCTTTCTGTTTTCCTGCAGTTTTCTTTCTTTCTGCTTTAGTTCTGACTCTACAGTTAGTTTCCATCGCTTGATCTTCTCAGCCTCTTTATAGAGTTTTGAGTACAACTCATTCACTGTTTCTACATTCTATTAAAACAAATTCCACAATTTAATCTCAAATGCTATTTAATTAATAATGTTGTAGATAGGTATTTATCTCTTAGAAATATCACAGGAGTAATTCCTTTTCCACAGATGGCGACACAAGCTTATTAAGAACCAAGGTTTAATTCTTTGTGCATCCTCTGTGCATGTACTGCACATCACAAAACAAGTAGGACTCAAAAACAAAAGTGAAAAATACCCCACTGCCCTCAGATACACTGACATTGCTAAACAGATATTCTTAAAGATACAGTTAAATGCACTCCATCAAAAGTCAATAAAAGTTTTGCTATAATGATCAGTAGAGGCAGGATTCCTCCCATTCTGCGCACCATTTCCCTCTTCTTACTTCAAGAGATACTGTTGAGTTAAGTTAAACTGCTTCAGAGATCTTGTCCAGGACTACCTGTGATAAGTTTTTGCTGTTAACTCATACATAAAGCAGGAAGAAAAAGCAACCAACTTTGTGCTCTTTGAATGTCTTTAAAGCACTGTACAAGGAACATTCATTCAGTGGCTCAGGCAGTTAATAGTACACAGACCACAAGGCAGATCTGCAGCTTGTTTGAGGTATGATGTCACTTAACACTACACGTTTTGGCTGCACCATGGTATTGTAAAATGAGTCCTGACTTTAATAGCTACTAGGACTAAAAGAAGTTTAGTCCTCAGGGATATGAAAATCTTTAGGAGGACTTCAAGAATATTTGTTCCATTTTGTTGCAGCACGCAGCATTTTGTATCTGGAAAGCACAGGAAGCTACTGCAAAAAAACTAAATAGCTTTACTGAGTTTCACTAAAGCAGAGAAACATTGGTAGAGATGCTGTAAGAAGAATCAAATGCTTGAGGAAACCCCTCCACTAAATTCATTGTTTTATAGATAAAATAAAGCCAGACAAGGCAATTGGGATAATCTGCTTCAATTCTCCAAAGAATGCTTTGACTTCAATCCTTCTGCCTTTCAAAATATTCAGAACCAATTTCACAAAGATACTTCAGTGCCTAAACCTTTTTCTGATTAAAACTCACAGACCTACCAGGCCCTTAAAAAAAAAAAAAAAAAAAAAAGATCACCTTAATATGTAAAGGTTTTTTTCCGCTGAATCACAAATACCTTCTCTATGTGACTCAGCTTTAAACAGAAGACAAAAAATTATTATTCCCCTCTGGCTACTCCCTTTAGCCCTGAAGTATCTACTGAATAGTGCTTTAGACAGTGTTTCGAGAACAAATTAAGAGGCCCTAGGAAATGAGATAAACAGAGTTTATACTTATCTGACCTCTTCATCTACCTCAGAGCCAAGTTTTACTTCCTGTGAAATGGCATCTGAAACATTACAGAGATTTTGATCAATGTATCTAATAAAAAATAACAGTGGGACTGTATTTATAAGAGTTCCAGCTATGAAATTGATAAACAGCACATGAAAAATGACAACTATATGAAAAATATATGAAGAATGTTCCAAGTAAATGGCTCATTTTAGGCTTACCAGGGTCAGTGATTTCACCACGGTTTGGTGTACCCATTACAAACGGCAAAATAAAATCATCATCTGGGCATTTGTTAAAACCCTGCACAAATTAAAAAAATAGTTTCTGATATGTAGATTTGTAAAGAAGGATTATAAAAACCAGGAAAAAAAATTACATGAGCTAACATGAAAATAGACTTTTCGTTAATCCATCAACTGTCCACAATTTGCAAAGTCCAAGGTATTGGTAATGGCTTTGGCACTCTCATGTAATTCTTACTTCACAGTGGCTTTTCAAACTGTTAGTCTTACGTCGATTGTTTTACAGACTATGCTGTGGCCAATGTGGAAGCTTTTGATGACAAGAATTTATTAGCTGCTGCATGCCTGTACACAGTTCATGGCAAAGGACTCATTAAGCAATTTGATTCCCCCCCCTTGTCCAGTATTTGATACTGATATTTTACTTTACTCCCAAAAGTACTTCTAAAACACACCTGCTTATGTTTTAGCATGAACATTCCATTTTATAAAGCATCACAGAAATTTGCCTTGTAAATAGTGTAACTCATCTCCTGTCAGAATATCACACTGGAATCTAAACTTATTTCATGAGGCACCTAAACATGAGAAAGTATCTTGTTGAATTCTCAGAGCATAGACAGAACATTTCTCTGCACGCTTGATCTGGCCGGACCAATAAATCAAAGCCAGTAGGGGTATCTGAGTGGTGTGCATCCCACTTATTACCCGAATTGCCCACGTCAGACATGTTTCATCACTGGTGACGCACAGTTAAAATACACAACAGATGCTCGAAAGGTGATTCTTTTCAATTTCGATAGGAAAAAAAGGTAAAAGTATTGAAATTAAAACTTGAGATGTTCACACCCCACCCCCTCCACCCCCCCCAGCACCAATCTCAACAGTTCGCAGAAAAACGAGTTCAGCGCCCACACTTCACGTATTTACATGCATGTGCTTTCCGGGAGGGAGGTTCAGGACTGGAGAGCCTGGTTGCTCCTCAGAAGACCCTCCACTCTTTCACCGTTCCCACCCCGCTCCTCAGCCGTCGCCTCCAGAGCGACACGGTAAGGCAGGCGGCAACGCCGTTTACCTGACACAGCCCCGCCGCCCGAGCGCTCGCCTGGGGTTTGACTGCAGACACTTGGCCGCTGCTCAGGCGCGGCGGCACGAACAATTTGAACGGCTTTTCTTTCTCCATGGCCTCGCGGAGTAAGAGGGGGCCGTCACCGGCAGCGCCTCATGACTGCCGCTCCGGGCCCCGTCTGCTGAGGGACGGCAGAAAGGCGGGAAGGGGGCAGCGCGCGCCCGAGGCGGGAGGGGAGGTGGCTGCGGGCAGGGCGCTCGCCCGGGCCGGTGAGGCGGCTACAGGCGGAGCGGTTCCCAGGAGGAGCGATCCTGAGGGGAGCGGCGAGGGTCCGGATGGGCTCGCCTAGTGCAGGTCCCAGATCTCGCAGAGCAGCGGCGTGAGACGCGGGTTCTTGGTTCTCCGGGTCACCAGCACCTCCGCGTGGGTATGGTTGAGGGTGCGTAGTTCTGTGAGGCGGCCGATCAGGCGGGCGAAATGCTGGGGGTCCTCGGGATGATGTATCTTGGAGTACTTATAGAGGAGGCCCAGGAGCGGCTCCTGCAGCTCTTCGACGTGCCGCTTGTTCCTCAGGAGCGGGCGGTCTGTAGGAGCGCGGCGAGAGAGCAGTGAGCGGGAGCGGTGCGGTTCCGCACCCGGGGGCTCGGTGGGTGAGGGCGGGCAGCGCCGGGGGCGAGCCAAAGCTCGCATTACCTGAAAAGAACACCGTCGTTGCTACGAGGAGGGCGTATTCGGTCTCGGTCACTTTCAGTTCACCCATGCTTCTGTAGAAGTAAAACAGCGCGGTAATAAACTCCTCGGTTATACCTAATAAATAAAATAACCAGAATGTTACTTCCATGCAGAAACAGACACTGCTCTTACAAATCTAAGGCTCCAGGCTGTTCTATTGCATGAAATCTTTAGCAAAGTAGTGAAAACAATGTTGATTTCTAAGTAGTAATAGAACTTGTATTGCAGTTGTGTTGTGCAGCTTTCGATATACAGCTCAAGGCTTTATTTTAGGATGCAAGCAAATGAACCTCTGCCTTCCACGAGGATGTAGTGCCTGTGCGTTAACAGCAGCTTAAGGGAATGGAGAGGAAGAGGAGAAGAGAATGAGCAGTGGCCACAGCAGCTGTTGCTCCGTGTGATCGAGAACAGGGCCAGCAAAGTAAGACTCCCAGGTATTTTGATTCTGAGACCTTCATTACCTGTGGTAGTAGTGGAAGTTGGACTCTCTTCATTGTGAGACATTCCCGTGGAGTAAACGTTGTTTCTATCAAGGTTTTGAATGTGATAATATGTTGCATGATCAGAAAGCCTTACGTGACCTGGAACAAGACAGGTGACAGCTCCCAGATAAGTTTAATGTGACTTTAAATATATTTCTGCATTGGCTTTTCAAATATATACACAAAAATGTGTGAACTTGTCCCAGATCCATACAGGCAGAAAAAAAATGTTCTTTTTAGTATCCAGCACTAAGTTTATTGATTGCGTTACTGTTGGTCCAAATTTCTTGACACAGCATCTAATACATCATTAATATAGCTAATATTATCCATCCATCCACCCCACAACTTGTGCTAGCACTCAAAAATGTTGCTCTTTATTTGCAACTAATGAGAGGAAAACAGAGATTCAATTGATTTTTATTTTATTTTACTGATCTTTGGGGATAAAAAGCCAATAGAAGGTATGTAAGCATAACTGGCACTATTGTTAAGTACCAGTATAGTTATAGGAAATTATTTCAGTCAGTTAAAATGAATGAAGTTTTTTCAAATTGGCAGCACCTCCTCCTGGTGTTAGTATGAAGCTTGTTAGTCAAACTTACTTTCACTTGTTGATGGTTGGCATTCACTGATTCTTTGGTTGTATATTTGGGCTGAACGCAAAAACATCGCCTCAACTGTTGACCCTTTTAGCAGCGCAATCTGATCTTCACTAGCTAAACTTTCAAATCCTGCAGAGAAAGATACATGTTAAGAATCAAAGAAGCCTGTGGCTGCCTTTAAGCAAAATTTCTTCTTAATAGCTGGTTAGATATAAGGAAGAAGTTCTTCACGTGTTCTTACACCTAATACTTTTTAAATTTGCAACATCACTTAGTGATTGTGGATATTTATTTTCCTTATTTATTAGTATCTGAACTTTTTAAAAGTCATGTTCATCTTTTGACAAGCTTATGGTCTGCACTTAGAATTCAAGAGTAAAGGAACTTTATTGATTCTTTTCTTTGTCCTGATCAAAGCAGAATATGTAACAAAGGAAAAGAGCTCATCTGTTCTTTCAGATCTGTTCCACAGTAGTGCTAAATTACATCAAATACCTACTTTAGACATGCTGATTGGCTTTTCTCAGTAAGTTTTACAACTTACAGCAATGAAAGAATTATCACCCTCCCAGCCAAATGTTTGTCAACTTCATACTGAAATTTAATTGCATGTTCCCTTGTCCTTTATTAAAGGAAAATATGAATAGGAGCTGGTTAGTCCCTTCTGTGCTGTGTTTTCCTTTGAAGGAACATCTGTTTTTTTCTTTGATTATGATAAATTGCACACTGAACTGGATTTCAAAATGTGTTGAAATAGTAATTCACTCAGGATGGTAGTTTGCCGTGCATGTACTTTCAGAAAATGTCTCTACTCCATGTCAGAAAAAGAAAAATCTAATCCTAGCAATCTTTTGAAGTGAATCCTTCTAACGTGTCCTTGTGGCAAGTAAATGGTAACCCTGATCATTAGATTTGGAAGAAAAACTGGTCAGTGGAATGAGAGTTTTCTTAAAGCCTGTGGTATTCTTAGATTCATGCCATCAGTATAGTTCCTGTCTCTTGGGAAGAAAAAGTGTCACACTGTTCTACAATATTTCCCAAAGGAAGAAACTTGCCTGGAAGTCTTTTTGTGAAATCCACTAACACTTGTACATGGATGACTGCTGTCTCAGAGAGATGGAGAAAACTTTCCTCAGGACTTGCAGTTTCTTGTAGCTGCATGAAAGAGCAGTTAGACATCTGATATAACCAGGGTGCAGTGCTTAGGGTAAGAACTTAGCAACACAGGTTGATTGTTCTGTGTACATACAAACTTCTTTGCTTCCTCCAGGGGAATTGTGTATTTTTGGTGTGCTGCTACGATGTGGTCCAGAAGCTGATGCTCCCTTGGAGTAAGTTCCATCTTCTCTGGGATCTGTTAAAAAAAAAAAAAAAAAAAGCCAATGAGGTGATAATTACTTAAGGCAAAAATAAATGATAAAAAGAGATCTTTTAAATAGAAAAATATCCCACTTTTCCAGATCTTGTTGTAGATGATACGTGTTTACTATTCACCCCCTCATCTTCCAGCTTTATATTGTAAAGAAAACTGCTCTTCTGTTTGAAATTCTTTCTGAGCCGCTTTGACTTGCATTGTACTTCAGTCAGCAAACCTGTGAGGCATGGAAGTGTGTGTCAATATGTGTATTTTCAAATAATTACAATTTGAAATAATCACTTATTAATAGAGCTAACACAAGTCTTTTCATCACAGGAGCAGTCACCTATAAGGAACTATGCTTGCTAGAGAATATGGCAACATGTTATTCATTAGATGAGTTAGTGTTTAGTATCCTCCAAAGGCCTCAGTGTTTGCAGGCTTCTTGCTTGTGGCTCTGTGATAAAACATAAGAATTTTTCATGAAGACTATAATAACTTTTTCCAAGCACAAAAGCACATCTGATAGGCTTCCTACTGCCCTGTCAAGGTTCAGGGTGTTTAGTTGTCTCTGGTTAGTGCTTTCTTGTAATGTCTTTGAATAGCCTCTTAACTTCAGGAGATACTTCCCGAGCACTGGTGGTTTCTGCAAATAAAGATGCTACAGGTGCCACAGACTCCAAAGTTCAATCTTCCTACAGCTAAATGAGGTTTAGAACACCATTTAGCTTTGATGAGGAAAAGGGATTTGCTTTGGAAAAGTTTTTATGGAGTTGATGAGTAAAGGAGCCAGCTTGAAAGGAGCACTTACATTCTGCTAGCATTCCCACAGCTTTACACTTCTTCAGGCGACATTCCTGGCACTTCCTTCGCATGTACATGTCCATTTCACAGTGACCACCATTCTTGCATCGATATACTGCATTTTTGGTTATGCTGCGTCGAAAGAAGCCTGCAGACAAGGATCAGGTTATGGCTGAACGAATTTATCTCTAAGGAGCTTTATCTCATAATGATTTAAAGAAGTAAACGTCTTTTGGGGTTTTGTTTGTTTATTTTACAATGGAAACATTACCTTGATTTGAAGTTTGCTTTTTTAGCAACACAGTTATGTCTTGTACTTTCTGGTGAATATTAATTGCCGTGTTCCTTACCTGGTCAAGACAGCCCCCACACAGAAAGTTAAAATCAGTAGCAAGTAATTATTACTTGGGTTTATCTCATTTTAAAAATAAGTAAAGTTAGTAACACTGAAATAAATCTACAATAAATGGGCATCAGAAAATCAGCACCTGCTTAAACTGACACTATTCTAGTGAACAATCAATGCACAAATGAAATGCTCATATTAAACAGACACTGTGAAAGCGTTTTTTCAAAAAATGGTATAAAATGGGAATCTGGAGTAAGCATCTTAGATAAAAGATTTCTTTGGTAAGTTAAAATCCTCTGTAGAAACACCACCTTAAAAACCAATGAAAATCTGTTTGCTTAAATAACAGATGTGGAACACTGTTGAGCACTGTGGGCCCAGGGTCCTGCCTAGCCTGTTTTCTTCTTACCTTTGCAGCCTTCACAGGTAAGTGCATTGTAGTGATAGCCTGAGGCCTTGTCACCACACACCAAACACAACTCCTCCTGTCTGTTCAGGCTCAAAGAAGAGTGGTTTAATCTTGGCCGTTTTAATGTTTGGTATCCACCATCATCCATATGGGGTGCTATGAAAGGGGGTTTGCTTAATTCACAGCTGCTGATGACACATTGCCCATCACTGTACTGAGAGTCCAGGCTGTACGTGCTGTACTGGGAGTGGGAAGGTGGGGACTGTAATACTGGAGGAGGAATTTGAGCTGTTGAGTATTGGCAGTAAGGAGCAGTCTGAAAATCAGTGTCTTGCAGCTGATAGTTGATGTGCTCTGGCAGAACATCTAGATACAGAAGAAATTGGAAATGAAATAAAAAACTGAACAATATGTCTACATCAGCTATTTAAAAGTCTTAGAATGTTTTATAGATTAAAAATTTAATAACAAATAATAGAGGAACACATTTTCAGAAGATGAGTCTGATAATTTCTTTTTAAATGTGCTACCGGCAACGTTTTTAACTAGAATCTTAGATGTAGTAGAAATGGCTTGGTAACAGTTCGGGCCATGTCATGTGGGTGCCAGTGGATTCTTACTGGGACATAATTACCACTTGTCAGCTGATGGTATTACACTTAATGGTTGTTCTTATTAGTTGTCCACATTACAGAATATTTCCCATAAGCAAGTGAAGTGTTTGTTATGAATACATATTTCATGCATAATTCTGGAAGTGTTGCACAAGAGTCTGAGCAGGATGGTCCAGAAATTAGAGGGGTAAAAATTGCTATGACAGGAGACTTAAAGTTGAAATTCAGTTGAGTGAGAAGCACAGGCTTGCTTTATTTAGCATTTTTCCACTTATAATCCCTTACAATTAAGTTTCATCTTGGCAAAATATAGGTACAGAATTGTGAAGAGTGCTTCTTCCTGCCTCTGTTGTTAATTTTATCTAACCTTCCTTAAATGCACACAGCTATACTGAAGAAAGCTTGTGCAACATGCATCATATTTCAGTCTTCCTTTGGAATTGTAAATCTCTGTAAACACAAATTGGAAGTTTGTTGTGGGTTTATTTGGGGTTGGTTTTGGTTTTGGTTTGGTTTTTAAGCAGTTTGGAGGTTTTTTTTAATGGGCTTTGAGATCTATTTTTCCTCTTCCATAATCAAATTAGTTATTGCAATTATATAACGTATAGAATAACCTTTATCTATTTATAATGTGTCTGTAATACTGCAATAAACCTTCTATCTTCCTCATGCAAGTCAAAGGGAGAAAGCAGCAGTAATGTTTCTGCAGAATGATCAGTCAGCATGATTGTCTTGTGTACCTATGTCTGAGCACATGCTAATACTTTTCATTTTCAGTGTCAGCTTGATAGACAAATGTGTAGCTTCTAAAAGCTTGTAAAGACAAACTAAAATGAAGAAAATAATAGGAATTCCTGCAGATGTTCACTTTCCATATTGCTTTTTCATAATACAGAAGTTTTGCTTTTACTCACCATAATACTGGATAGGCTCAGGCAGACAATACCCATCCGGTACAGTGACAAATGTATTTGCCATGTTCTGCTCCCAACTGCACTCTTTCTTTCACTTTGCTATGTCATAGACTTTCAGAAGGCAACCTAGAGAAATGGAAAAGTAAGAGAAATAATCATGCGAGAAAAAACTGCTGGATAGGGTTAGCTACAGAGCTAAACCCAAAAAACTCCAGAATATGGAACATTTTCAGATCATAAGAAAATCTGTGAAGTCACATAATACTTTCAAAGAGGTTGCAAAATATTTCCTTTTCCTAACAGTACAGATTCAGGATAGAGAACATTCCTAAATGTGCAAGTTATAGTTAGAACTGTTTTGCTCTGAATTTTACACAAAACCGTGTGGGGGAATCAGACTGATCATTGGTAAATTTTCTAGTTCAGGAAGAGATTAAAAGGAGCTTTGCTGGATAGAGAAAACTTGCTTCCAGAATAAGTTCGGGCATTTGCACTGATGTGGATGTGGTGGATGTTCTGTTTCTGCACAAACATGGGCTTTTAGTGAATTTGCTTCATTCACTTCTTCCTCAGATCTGAAGTAAATAGAAGAAAACAGCCTGTCCAGAATAGAATATCTTCATCCCCACGTAAATACTCTTTTATGCAGTAAAAGTCAGCTTTGCCTCATTTAAGCACTGCCTGATCTACATTTAAGAGCCTGTATTCCTTAAAAAGTAAAAAGCATCCTGTGAAGACCAAAACACATAAATTTCCTATAGGATGTATTGCCCTCTAGAGAGCTTTTCGCTGCCCCTTGGTTAGTGAAGGACCCTGGGCTCCAGTTGGATGCTTTGACTTTCACTGTAAGGAAGTGTACTTCTTGAACGACATATACCCCTTCCCCCAAAACTGGACTAATCTCTGGAACTGAACACTTCCTGTTTGTGTTGTTAGCAGAAGGTGAAACGATGCAGTGAGGCTGGAATGCTGGGGGGTTTTTGTTATCTCTGTTAGTAAATATTTGTTTGAGAAAGAAGTGACTCACTGAATCATGAGGTCCTTATCAGTTAGATCAGTTTGGCCTGGGCAAAGTCTACATTTTTCCCCAAAAATGTGTATTTGCTTAAATGTGCTTCTGGATTCCAGTAGTTCTTTAAATAAAGATAATAGAAGAACAGAAGCTAATACAAAATTACACCAACCCAGTCTGAAAAGTATTATATTGGAAGTATGAAGTACATATGGCCAAACACAAGGTGATGGGTTGATAAAATATTCTAAATCTTGGAAGCAGGCTTTGATTAGGCAAAGTTCCCTCAACTTCAATATTATATTAGGAACAGATTTGAAGATTTAGCCTTTCTTACTGATTTTTTCTGGCTAACAAAAGTTATCAGTTGCAACTACAGAATTCACAGCTTAGAACAAGACTTTGTAAATTAAAACTCTTAAATTAAGAGAACATTATAGCAAATAGTAAATAGTAAATAGTAAATCCAGTGGTTATTTGAAGAATGCTGTACTGTCCTGAAACAAGAGTAATGGTCATGCTTGCATATGAATGTCCCTGTTTCATTTTCTGACACTCTAGAGTTCACTGTTAACAAATTTGTTTTCCTGATATAAAATTGCATTGGGCTTTTTAAAACAAAAAATATAAAGATCAGATTAAGATGTGTAAAGTAGGAACTTAATTTTCTAGGACAGGATAATTTTCGTTTATTTCTAAGATCGACTGTTGTAGTCATGTGTTGCAACCTTTGCCTTGCCCTTTGTGTGAGTCTGTTAGAGGTAGGGAAACCTCTTCCAAACTTAAGAAGTTGCTGAAAGAACAGAAGCTCAGTAGCTGTCCCTAATCTCACCTCATGGGAGTGAACAGTGACCTAAAGGACACTTCTTCAGCCCACACATATTCAGTAATCCTTTGCCATGTAGGCAAGTAAATCCTGCACACACGCAGAGCTCAGCTCTACACTGGAGGCTGTGGAATCCTGGACAGAATGTAGTACGTGCCTGATTGTAACTTTCAAAACATAATCACTTGGACAAAGTTGAAGTGAGGTTGGCGGAGAGCTCTGGGGGCTTGGGGCAGTTACAGTCATGCTGGTTCCAAACCAAAATATTTTGTGCTCATTTTTCTCTTTTCTGTTGACTCAAAATACAACTATATGTTTTGTATAAGTGTGCTTTAAAAAGGAAGCAAAAAGAAAGAAATACATTTGGGGGTTGGAACTAGATGATCTTGCAATCCTTATGATTCTGTAATTGAAAAGATGGTTCATAAAGGTCTTTAGCTTAAAAAGTGGAACTGAAACAAAAAGATTTTTTTAGTAACTTGTTTCATAAAATTACAAGTAGTAACAGAGGATTAAAGTCTTTAGTCTTCAGCCAGACATACTGACCTGAAAAAAAATGTCATCTGCATAAAAGCTATTCCCTGCTTTTCCTTCTTTTCAGTTACTTCTGAGGTGCTATTTCAGCTTGCTATTTTCATGTGCGAAATCCTGAAGGGGGGTGTGTCGTATCTGTTTGGTTTCAATTTTAAAAGTCTCTGTAAGTGTATAAGTGGAGTTATAGGTTTTTTCCTTTTTTCCCAGAATATGTGTCCTAGGCTGTAGGTTGCTTAAGCGCATCTGAAAATGTTCCACTTTTCCAGGCTTAGTTTTGACAATAATCAGTCTTCTGAACTACTAATGTTCAGTATAAACTGGAGTGGATGTTGATTCAACGGGTTGATTACCTGTCTAATACAGAAATTCACCAACATTCGGTTCTTAGTCCTGCCTGAATGACTTCTCAATTTATTAAAGAAGATGGAAGCCAGTAAAGAAAAGAAAACAAAACCCAATAATTGATAAAAGTAACGTAGAATCACAAAGCAGACACTTAACAGAATGTACACGTTCAGACTGGAACATACAGTACATGTATCCATTGTTATTTATGGTGAAAGATGTTTTTACCGTTTCTATTGCTCTAAAATACAGTATTATAAAGTAACATATTAACTTATATTATCAAATTTGTTAACATGCAAAATCTACTTGTAGAAAAGGCTCTGGGTCATCTTTAAGAGGTATGTATTGACAGTACTTCAACTGCTATAGTAAATATTTTGACAGTTGAGTCATAGGGAAATCTCTTGTTTACTGGGAATTTTAGGAACTCAAGCTGAAGGTCTCCAACCTTTATTTAACACACCTTGTGGCACGTTACTGATCATGCAGTACAGCCAGATAGCATATTTCAGGCTTGGTGCTAATCACTGGACTCTTTTTTGGTTATGGAAAGCATAACTTAGTTTTTTCATTTGTGAAATTTAAACCAAAACCTGAAACAAATGATAACTGAGCACAGTCGGTGTCAATATGCTTACTGCCAGATGAGCTATTTAGTTTCACTCAAGCAATTCAGCAATCACTGATTACTGTCATTAATTCTTTCACAGCTTAAGTTGTAGGATCACTTGATCCATCCTATATGCAGCTTACATGCATTATTAAGGTTATATCTGTTTCTCCCAGTTTTAATGTTCCAAGAAGCTCCCCAAAGCTGCTGTTTGAAGAAATCCCACTTCTCATTAAATATATCCTTTCCTTGTCATATAATCACCATAATAAGAATTGACTTATTTCACTAATGGACTGTGTTGGAATTATCTTGAGATCATCCTTTGGAATTGCTACCCCATGAATGATTATTTCAAAGGTATCATCTTTATACATTGTAAAATAAGAGTTTAGAGGTTGTTTGGAACTTAGCGTTTTCCAGGTACTTTGGGGAAGGGAAACAGATAATGGAATTTAAAAGTCATTTTACTTCACTCTGGATGTCAAACGAAGAACTGCCGTAACAAATTCTTGTCAGTAGGATACCAAATTTAAAAGCCTCTTCTATTTTCATTTAGTCAGATGTTTAAAGGGGGAAAAAAGGAAGGAAAAAAGAAGAAAAAAGCCCAATGCTTGAAATATTTTCACATGGCAAATTGATTTATGACCAGAGCAACAATTTATAATCCCAGAGCAGTCAGGGAAGTACATGAAATACTCACAGTAGTTGCAGAATTTCTGGCTCCCAGAGCTGAGTCCACTGAGCTGCAGCGCTGCTCCAAGTCTGAGTCCAGCTAGAGCAAACAGGGCCTTTTCCGTATTTATCAGTTTCTGAGCATACACGAGGCTCCAGACACTGCGCAGAGCAATGCTGCAGTCGGAGACACAAACTTCCCACACAGCCTTTCCTGGGGTCAGAGCAAGGGCAGCTGCAAGTCCACATAAATCAAATAATAACTGGGTCATCGGGGACAGAGGCCATGGGACCCTCACGTCACTGTTTCCCAGAGTTCTCCATGTCCACTTACTAAATATTCTACTTTCTTGGTAGAATTTTAAATTCTCCCATTTTGCTTGTTCAACGTTGCCATGTCTGTGTGTAAATGGATAACGTTCGTTTCCTGGGCAGAGAAATACTGCAGCAGTGTTATTGGGAATTGATTTTGGAAACACTGATGAAGTCAGTATCTCTGAACACAAACCACTCACCTGGTTCTCCCTGTTCTAATTCTGACACACCTGAGCTGATGCAGTGAGCACAAGGCTCATGTGCTCCCATAACAGACAACTGTTAGCAACTTCTGTTCCTGCTACTTCTGCAAAATTTCATTCTTAAACCCCCAGGTATTTCTATTCTTAATAATTTATAATACATGAATAATTATAAGTTTTCCTTATTTCCTAGATAAAGTATGTGATCTCTGGTAGGGCATTTTCTTGTTAGGTATCATGTCATTACGCTTGCTCCCCAACATGATGCATGGCAGGTTAGATGCAAACATACTACTTCCAGAAGGGTGTCACTTTTCTTCTGTGGAAGAGCAATTCCTGATTTACATTAGGAAAACCTGGGTCTGTTGTAGACTTCATGGAATTAGGTGTCCAAGGGAAAAACTCAGTCCATGTTGGTTATGTTACTGCAAATTCACTTAAAATAGTCTTTAGGGACAATAGGTTTTCATGGCATAGCAAGCTAACATTACCCTTCAGAGTTACATTTGTATTCCATAGGCTCCAGAGAAGAGCAAGCTACTGATTTCCACAGAGTCTGTCACCATTTAGGAATCTCTTAGTCTTTGGAGTCTGACTTTCAGGATCAAAAAAGATTGACTCATGGGTGTTGTTTGAGCATCTTACAGGGCTTTCTGAGCTTTCAAATGCCCAACATTGATGATGTGTGGTGACAGAGGGCTGGAATGTACTGTTTACCCAGTACTGACAAAGATAATGATCTTTTAAGTTTCATTATGATCCGCATTTGTCTTTCTGGTAAAAGCAGCCTTATACAGCAATTTACTGAGGCATCACAAAAACTTCAGTAGTAACAGTGAAGACGTTACAATTGTTAGAACTTGGATTTCTTTTGCAGCCAGTGTCTTTGACATACACCACTGGCTTTTCATCCAGTTTTTCAGCCTTTCCCATGAAAGCTGGAAAAACAAGCAGGGGTTTGTGAACTATTTGCTTTAGCTTTTAATACTACTGACTTTTTTTTTTTTTGTACCTTTTCTGATATGATACTTTATTAGTAAGCTGCTCAAATGTGCCTGAGGGACACGAGCATTTAAAGCCTATTGCCTTCAGGAAACTCAATTCTGAAGCTCAGGTTTTTAGAAGGTAACTAATTCCCCTTCTGTCTGTATTATAAACCCTAATGGATTCAGAATAAATTCAATTTGTAAAATAAGAATATAGGAACCTAAAACTTAGTCATAGTAGAAATCAAGTGCAGTGCCATGTTAAGCATTAGCCTTGTGGTCATTTGCTCCAACCCACATGCTGTCCAGTCATGCAGTAATTCACACCAGGTGACTGGTCCACGTTAAATTACATACATTTATATTATTTTAACAGGCCCCTTCTCCTATTTGAAAGTTTGTGTGACAATAAAAATGGGAGACCTGAGAGCCCACTACAGTCACACAAAGAACTGGTTAAAGGAAATCATACCTACTCCAGCTGGATCTTCTCTACATAACTGACCCGCTTGGCTTCATCTGGTATTGGACTGTTTACGTAACTTCAGTAATTAACCACTATCAGCCTCATTAATGAAACATAAACCACCTCTTCTGCTCATTTATAAAGCACTTGTCAAACAAAACTTAAACAAAGGGCACAATCTCAGCAAAGTAACAGCCCTTCAGAAGCTCCTGAAGCTCTGACTACAAGTCCTGACAGTCACTTTGTTGTTGTTTGTCAGTAAGAATGAAACAGAAGCCATGGCATTGTATATTGCTTTTGGCTAACTCTCCACAAAAACATCTGAGTTCTGTCACAGGAGGGCAACGATGCCTAGACAACTATTTTGGCCATTTCAGTAAAAAATCCTGATGTTCCAGCTCATTACTGTAAATCATTAAATGATGAAAGCGAGAGTCAAATACTAAACTAGGAGCCTTTGGAAAACTATTTGCTAATTGCAAATAACAACATTGATGTTATATGTGAGTTAAAGGTTATACTGAAATACAGATTATATCCTATCATCAGGGGATTAAGTTAGTAAACTGTTGGAACAATATTAAAGAAAGTTGAGCTTTAACAACACAGCTGAGGTACTAAAATGTTCCTTTACCTATTTTTGTTTTAGAGAAATAAAATGTTTCAGAGGCATAAAATAGACTGGTAGACAAATAGATGGCAAGAAAAAGTAGTCCAAGAGCCACATGTACTTACAATTTGTTAAGGATCTCATGGAAAACCTGCAAACTTTTGTTCACCCTCTTCTGGATTGTTTATTAATCTTCAAAAGGTGCAGTGGTTCTGGCACTGTTTGGATGTTCTTCATGACATGGATGAACCTAAACCCTGGGTGAGAGAAGGCACAAAGCCTCCTGACTAAGCACTTCTGCATGTTGGTCTGCATTCCTGGCTTTAACAAAAAGAAAGGTTTATTTTAATGGGATGTGTACCTGTTGAACGTGGTGGGTTCAGTTGTTGGATCACGTGTTCTGAGAATTTCTCTGTAGGTACAGCAAAGAGAAGATAAATCCTGGACCTCATTTCCAAAAAGCAGAACATCTTGACATTATGTATTAAGCATTCCACAATAATTATCGTGGAATCCTTTGGTCAGCATTTTATCAGCAGTGAAGTCTTGCTGCTGAGAGATTTAAAAAGTTGGATATATCCATTTATCAGCGATAATGTTTTTCCTTTTTTCTAGCCTGGATTTCATCTTAAGGACATTTGTTTTAATAGTAAAAAGAATATTAGACTCATAAACGTGAGTGCTGTGAAGCAGTGGGTGACTCTTCAAGATTTATCAAATCAGGATAATTGAGATGAACAATAAGACTGAGTTTCTGGGTAATAGTTTTTGTCACAGATGGACTCTGGGTTTATGCAGCAGTAATACACCTGGAAGTACAGGCTGGGAAGTACAAGAGGAGGATTCGCTTGGCCTGATGTGCTGTGGA
This sequence comes from Neopsephotus bourkii, assembly GCF_033783945.1. Lineage (NCBI taxonomy): Eukaryota > Metazoa > Chordata > Aves > Psittaciformes > Psittacidae > Neopsephotus > Neopsephotus bourkii. Next base: position 167,748 of record NW_026901625.1, read on the forward strand.
TTTTGTGGAGGACAATACCGGTGACACTGTGACAGTAGCTGATGGTTGTGTTAACACCAGCACTCGATTCTAAAAGCCAGCAGTAAAAAGTGTTGGAGGAGTGGTGTGAGAGAGGCCTTTGCAAACAAACTGGAGCTGATGATATATTTGGCTGTTAGACACCAAGTTTTTCAAGGAAGGACTTGTAGTAAGCATGAGAAAAGCCAGTGTCTGCAGAACGATGGTGTGAGACCTGTCAGAGATTTAGCCACAGGTTCTCAAACTGTGCTGACCACACTTAGGATTAATATGATTTTACCTGAAACCCAAGAATTACCCTAGAAATTTTACCTTTATTCTTTTATCTATTTTCAGCATTTAGATGCCCCTTGGTCTGTTGCAGCTGTTGCCATTTTCAGCCCATCAATTCCTCTGGGCATTATCATCCACCATTTATTCCACCTCCAGTTCCTGGGTAAGTTATGGGCATCCCCTGGTGCACACTCACATCCTCTGTACTGATGCCTGAACCTGTTCCAGGTCTGGCTAGGTTTCCTTTTTACTTTCCTACTGTGAGTAAGAACCTGTTTATTCCATCACAGAAATACTATAAATACTAATTATAAAATTAAAATATAAAAATCATAAATTATTTTTCAAAGATGGCCTAGAAATGTTGTTTTGGAGAGCCTCAACTTGTTTCTATCTAGCGTATACTGTTCCTGCTAGAACAAATCCATGTTCTGTTTGACAAAGTACAGCCATGTGGTTAAGAGTTATTAAAAGCATTAAAGCATTAACCTCTTGTACCCTCATTTTTCACTTTGTACACATACATAAGTGTTTAATCGAATTGAAGTTAAACACTAAAAAGTTTGAGAGGCCAAATTTATACATTCTCTTTAGTTTATACAGAATGGATGTGATAAGCCAAAGGAATTATAAAACACCACTACTCAGAGAAAGCTCATCCGTTGATTTGTTTAAGCTCTCTTGCTCCATACTAGAACTTCTGGTGACAAACATCCCCAGCATTTAAATCAAGGAGTTTTGTCCTAGTGGGATCAGTCAGTGTCCTGGCGCCACACTAACTTATTCTACTGTCCCATGGAAGTTGAACAAATGATTCTGTGTCAAAAGATCTGCTGGAGAGGGGGTGAGCTGCATCCCAGAGTGAGAACACAAGACTTAGTGCTTTTGTGGCTGTAGTATAGTAGACTTACTGATTCTCATTCTACAATTTTATTTCAAAGAGCCTGAATCCCAGAAAGGAACTACACCGATCCTGAACTGAAAAGTCTGATAGAACAGTGCTGGCCCTTGTCTCTTTTGCTTGTCTCTACTTGGCATGAAAGGCCAGGATGTCATCTCTAAAGCCAGGGAAAAGCTATTATTAAATCATGAGTATAAAGGCAAGGAACAGGCCAGGCCAGAGATTCAGACATACAACCCACATGCAGCTTCTGCTGAGGGATAATGATCCCTCACCAGGGCTTTTGAGCAATCTGGCCTAGTTCCAACCCCCATAGCAGGGTTGCCAAATGTTCGTGAACTGCCTGTTACAAAAAAGGAATTCTCATAACATGTTGTCTTAACTCTGTAGTATTCTCTAACAAGAAGAAAAATAAGGAAGACCTAGAAGGTAACACATGGTGTAAAGCATGGTCTGGACCTTTAGTTCATGCAGTTTACTATAAAGCAGCATTACACTTCCCAAATTTGCAAAATCTATATCCTACTTCACTTACTAATCTGATTCTGATGAAACACTCCAAATGCAGATGCTTACTCTGTCCTCTTCTGGACTGCAGGAATGTTTTGACATTGTTGCTTATATAAAATTCTCTTATTCAGCACTTCTGCACTGGGCTTGGTGGTGTCTGGGATCCCACAGAAACCTTCATCTGAAAAGCATCCTAGATTTTTCTTGTGAGTCTTGTGAGTCTTTGACTTAAGTCAAAGGGAGTGCCATGGGAACCTTACTGTTGAAAACATGATTGATAAAGTTGGTGATATAAAATAAAGGAACTTTGTGGCTCAAAGTTATGCCAAACATCAAGGACATCACAGATCACGGACAGTAGCTTTAGTTAGCAAATAAATACCAAAGGAGCAAGTCAGCATTGCACAGCTTGTTATTTTAGCTGGAGTGGAGGATGTTTGCAGTGAAGAGGGGCACATGGGAGCATAAGATAAGCAGGCAGCCCAGCAGCCCTCAGCCTGGGTTTATCGTGCGCTGTCTAAGGCAGAAGTGGAGAAGATAACAGCACCCCGGGTCAGGGACACAGAATCACAGAATCAATCAGGTTGGAAAAGCCCTTTAAGCTCATCCAGTCCAACCATTCCCCAGCACTGCCAAGGCCACCACTAACCCAGGGCACTGAGGCTTCATCTCCACTGCGTGTGAACACTTGCAGGGACGAGGACTCCAGCGCTGCCCTGTGCAGCCTGTTCCAATGCCTGAGCACCCTCTGGGGAAGAAGTTGTTCCTAATATCCAGCCTAAACCTGCCCTGGTGCAGCTTGAGGCCGTTTCCTCTTGTCCCATCCTTTGTTCCTTGGGAGCAGAGCCCAGCCCCTCCTGGCACCATTCTCCTGTCAGGCAGCTGTAGGGAGTGATCAGGTTCCTCCTGAGCCTTTTCTTCTCCAGACTGAACCCCCGTAGGTCCCTCAGCCGTTCCCTATCACACTTGTGCTCCAGGCCCTGCACCAGCTCCGGTGTCCTTCTCTGGCCCCGCTCCAGCATCTCAAGGTCTGTCTTGTAGTGAGGGGCCCAGAGCTGAACACAGGATTCAAGGTGCAGCCTCACCAGTGCCCAGTGCAGGGAGACAGTCACTGCATGTCCCTGCTGCCGCACTGGTGCTGGTACAGGCCAGGATGCTGGGGGCTTCTTGGCTGCCTGGGCACGCTGCTCTCCCACCGCACTGGTGCGCACCGGAGGCGCTGTGCCCGGGCTCCCTCGGCAGCACCGCCGCTGGGAGCGCGCATCGCGCCGCGTCCCAGCGCTCTGGGGCGGAGAGAACGCAGGGCTGAGCTTCCGCCGCCACGGTCGCGGGCGTCGACTGGGGGCCGATGGCTCTGCAGCTCCAGCCTTTCTCCTAAGAGCCAGCCCGCAGCAGTAAAGAGGGCGGCGTCCCCGAGCTCCCCGTCAAAGGGCCGGCCCGACCCTGGACCCTGGACCCGAACCCGGATCCGGACCCACACGCGGACCCGCCGCGTAACCGGGGGCGGAAGCGGCTGGGTCGCACGCTGCCGGTCATGGGGCGGGCGCGGGGCTGAGGAGCCGGGCGCCATGAGCTGCACTATCGAGAAGATCCTAACGGACGCGCGGACGCTGCTGGAGCGGCTGAAGGAGCACGACACCGCTGCCGAGTCGCTCATCGACCAGTCCGCCGTCCTGCACCAGCGAGTGGCCGCCATGAGAGAGGCGGGCGCTGCGTGGGCCGAGAAGGTGAGCCCGGTGGGGCTGGTGGTGGGGGGGTGGCCGCGGGGCTGCACGGGCTGACCGCCGTGTCTTCAGCAGGGCCAGGGCCCCGCGGCGGAGCGAACCGACTTGTCCCGGCTGCGGCCTCACGCCCCCCTGTCCCAGGAGAACACGCAGATACGCGACCTGCAGCGGGAGAACAAGGGTGAGCGCGGTGGCACCGGGGGCTGAGAGGTGCCGGGACCCGAGAGGAGGGATCGGGAAGGGGTGTTCGGAGCCCCCAGGGCCGTGCTGGGTGGTGCGCTGGGGACTGGTGGGGTGGGAGGTGTGGCGAGGCCTGCCGAGGGGACCGGGAAGCGCGTCTGTTCTGCCTTCTGCCAGGGCCGCTGGGTGCCCTGGGAGGTCGCAGGAGGTGATCTTCCCCCTCTGCTCTCGTGAGACCCCACTGAGTGCAGTTCTGGTGTTCTCAACATAAGGACATGGAGCAAGTCCAGAGGAGGCCACGAGGGTGATCAGGGGCTGGAGCACCTCTTGTATGGAGACAGGCTGAGAAAGCTGGGGCTGTTCAGCCTGGAGAAGAGAAGCTGCGTGGAGACCTCAGAGCAGCTTCCAGTGTCTGAAGGGGGCTACAAGGATGCTGGAGAGGGACTCTTCATTAGGGACTGTAGTGACAGGACAAGGGGTGATGGGTTCATACTGAAACAGGGGAGATTCAGGTTAGATATAAGGAAGTTCTTCCTTGTGAGGGTAGTGAGGCACTGGCACAGGGTGCCCAAAGAAGTAGTAAATGCCCCATCCCTGCCAACATTCAAGGCCAAGTTGGACAGGGCCTCAGGCCACAGGGTCTTGTGGAAGGTGTCCCTGCCTGTGGCAGGGGGTTGGAAGGGGATGCTCTGAGGGCCCTTTCCAACCCAAACTGTTCTGTGATTCTGCGTTTCTATGCCTTGGAAGTGGCAGCTGCTGTTGGGGTGGCCCCTTGGCTGGCTGATGGCTCCAGGCAGCCAGTGGCCACAGGCCTGAGCCCTGGGGCTGCACTGGGAAGGGGAGTGATGGGATAGCACCAAGCAGGAGAGCAGCTGATACCGGGAAACTGGGCAACCGTCGACATGACTATGGAAAATGGCTTGTAATTTGTGGCAATGAGATGCAGTGCTTTGCAGAGCTGTGGATCTCGCTGGAGGAGCACCAGGATGCGTTGGAACTTATCATGAGCAAATACAGAAAGCAGATGTTACAGCTGTTGCACGGGAGAAAAAGTGAAGATGCTGAACCAGCCTTGAATGTTCATCAGGCTAATTCTTTGGTAAGGTGTGATGGGGTCAGAAGAGGGCTCAAGACACCTGTTTCCTGTCTCTTGCTTTTGTACAACATTTGTTTCCATCCATGGAACATCTCTGCTACAAAAGACATTTTCTGAAACTCTTGTCTCTCTTAGCTGGTATTTTTTTTCTACATTCCTTTTCCAGGGATAGAGATTCCAACTGTTAATGGTTGTAACAGAGGACACAGAAAAGCACAACCCTTTCATAGCTGGAGTGAAGACTTATTCTTTATGCACTAGGTCCTGAATTCCCTGGGTTAAGCTTAATCCATGTGATTCTATGCAATAAAATCAGAGTTGTTACTGTTCCTGTTCAGGAATTTTAACAGAGGGAGAAGATCCTTCTAAATCTCTGTGAGCTGCAGCGTGTTTAATTGTTAAGAGACCATCACTCCCAAATGTTTTTAAATCTGCGTACTCAGTGGCCTAAAAGTTCCCCTTCATCAGTGACTTCAGACCTCTGAGCAGTGGCTGCTGAAAAATGCTGCCTATTTTATGTTTAGGCATCTAGTAATAACATTAAATCCCCACTGAAGCTTATAAATTCACTTAAGCATTTGTTAAGATGCATTTTTATGTGATTAGAGAGCAGCAAGCTGGTTAAAGCTAGTCACATATCATATCTTGTGGGGTTTTAATTGGTATTGGAGCTAGCCTAACTCTTTGCATGTGTATTTGCCACTGATATGTGGCAACTTGTTCTCTAGTTTGTGTTGCTTAGGTCTTCTGAAGTAGCTCAGCAATGTCTTGCTTCCAGTGCTTGCTTAGGGGCATGAATTGCTCTGTTTATCAAGACCTAACATTGGTACAAAGCTTCTAACATTATTTTCTGTCACTGCTTTTGTTTCACTGGGGAAAAATCTGTACTTCAGATTAAATCCATGAGTTTTTTCCCACCCAGCACTTGGAGAACAGTAGCAACCTTTTAATGTCTTTTTAAGAGCTAAATTCTTGCTGTAACCATCTTTCTGTTTAGGGAAAAATAAAGTGATTATTTCTTCCCAGATTAAGTAATACAAGTTTTTCTTGTTTCTCCAGATGTCTTTTAGATGCTCTAATCTGTTTACATATTTCCTGAATCATGGAATTTAAAATTGAATTATTTTCTCTGGTGATATATTTATCTTCCAGAGGCAGTAGAATAACTGCTGATGCTTAGAGGAAAAAACCTCTCTCCTATCACTTTATGCGGTATTCCCCAAAGGGCTTTATGATAACCTTGTATTTTTGTTGCGTTAAAATGCTTAAAAAATTCCAAGTTCTTAGACAGGGCTTGGAGCAAGCTGCTCTAGTGGAAGGTGTCCCTGCCCGTGGCAGAGGATTGGAACTGGATGAGCTTTAAGGTCCCTTCAACCGAAGCCACTCTGTGATTCTATGATTCTTGCCACTTAACAGCATTTTTGTGTTTGCACATTTGAGTTCCTCTCTAAATACTGTATTTGGAAAGAGAGCACTCTCCAAACAGGAGCTGTTGCTACATAATCAGTACCTCTTACTGTTTTTCAGTGCTCTTTACATGTGTGTTTCTGAGCTTCAACAAAATGCATCTCCCAGAGGATTAGACCTGTGTCTAGATGTGTTCTGTACAGACAACCTCAGGAAGCTCTAGTCTGACATGGTTTACTTTCCTTACTTGACATCCTGCTGAGATGAAGCTGTTTACTTCACAGTTACTTAGTCATGAAACTCATTTGCAGTCAGGCTTTTCTAATAAAGCAATAGGAAATTTGCTGCATACTAAACTCTATTCACATGAACCTGAATCTGTTGCCCCCAGTCCCTGTCACACTTGAAATTATTTCCATCTTGGTAAGTAAAGGTGCCTTATCTTGCTGTCTGATGTAATTTTCTTCACTGTTTTCATTAATGACTCATGATGAAAAGGTACATGTTCATCTTTAAATATTACACCAGTTAGAAAGGGTTCCAGGTGCTTGGGAGGAAAGGATTAAAATTCAAAACAGGGAAATAATAAAATATCAAGAAAATGAAAGTAATGGATTTAGAAGGGATAAATTGCTGCTGCTTTTGCCTGAACATATTGAATATATTGCTTTTACGTCTTTCAGGAAATTGAAAGTCAAATAGACAGAATATGTGAGATGGGAAAGGTGATGAGAAAAGCTGTTCAAGTCGATGATGATCAGTTCTTTAAAGTTCAGGAGAAACTAGCTCAGTTGGAGGTAAGAACAAATACAACTAATAAGGATCAAGCTTTGGGAGTGCCTAAACTTGCTCTGGACTTGCATGTGTCAAGGATTCAGTCAAAACATTGGGGGTGGGGGTCAGGAAATGCAGAACACAATCTGTTAATTTTCAAGTTCTTAATGACTGTATTATGTATGTTATGTCGACACGCATGTATACATGCACACATGTAGCCAGAAGCAAAATACTAGCTCTAAATGATGTGGTTCCTCTCTTGCTAGCACTACCTTTATGCTTATGTTACAAAATCAATTTTATTTAGCTGTGGAGGAGCAGGCTATTGAAAGATGATTGTCCTTTAATTGTGAATTAGCTCATTTCTATTTCAGCAAAAATATTAATTTTGCAGCTTGAAAACAAAGAGCTGCGTGAACTATTGTCAATCAGCAAAGAATCTTTTGAGGTGGGGAGAGAAGATCTGCCTGACTGTGAAGCTTAGGTCACAAAATAACCTTATCTCCAAACCTTGACTTCAGAAACTTACGAAACTTCCCTGCAAGGATGGGGTTTGGTTTGTTCTTTCAGGTGTTTCTTTGTATGTTTGTTCTGTCTTTCAAAGTGTGTGGGGGTTTTTTTCTCTGCATTTTGATGAAATTACATACTGTTGATGTCAAAGGCTTTGCATTGCTGCTCCATCTTAGTAATTGCAGCATGCAGATGCTTAACTATGAAGTATTTGATGTGTACTCTTGAGTGATAGTTTATTTCCTTTCCTGTTTGTATTTTTAATGAGCTTTAGTTAGTAATTCCAGCTGTTCAGATGGCACTTAGATCCACCTTGCCAGTAGATAGAGAAGGTAATATAGGTTGTGATTATTTTGTTTGATAGAACGAATAAGAGATTGTTCAAACCTGATGCAAATGGTAGCACACGTTTTGCCCTGCCTGCACAAAGCAGGCATGCAAGCTTTTGTTTGGCTCTGAAGAGCTGACACTCAGTATTTGCCTGGGTTTACATTGTTACTTGGACAGCTGCTTAGAAGCAGGTCAACAGAACAGCAGATAGCCAAGAGAGCACTTTAGTAACTCCTCTAAGGAGCATTCTTTACCTTGTTTTAGGGGTGAAAAGCAGAGGGGATGACTCCTTCTGACACCTGTGCATTTCTGAAGGACATTTATCCAATTAATTTTGGTTGTACGTAGCCCTGTTCCAGCTTTACCAGTGCTCCAAGTCACGTGTACTGGCTGGCTGTGAGATCAAGGTGTGTGCTCTAACCCTGCAGAAGCACAGAGCTTTCAGATCAAAGCTTTTCAGCCTCCCACTGCTTTGGACTTTAGGAAGACTGTATAGTTCTGCCTCAAAACTGAACCAAAACTAACCATATAGACAGGTTTTTAGTGTTACCTCACAGGTAAGTCTAGTGCCAGCTGTTACATAGTTATGGCAGAATCCTGTATTGAGTGAAGTTACAGTTGTGTTATTGTAGGAATTTATCAGTATTGTGATGTTTTTAGTGACATTTTTATATAAAGACTCATCTTTCTTACCTGTGGCCAAAGAAGAGTCCTCCAAGAACAGTAAACATCTCGTTTCCAATATTAGTTTAATTTTTTGTGCTACTTTTCCCCAGTGAGAATTTTGATAGACGCAGAAGGTGATTTATGTTCCTGTGCTTATTAAGAGACATTTTCTTGCAAAACTTCGGAATATCCAGCAAGATTGTCTGGTAGATATAAGGGATTTCTGTACAGGAGTAATCTTGTATATAATACTTTTCTATTAGAAATTGTTGAAGAGGGAATAAAAGACCCTAGTGGACAGTCTTTTCTCAAGTGTGGTGTGCTTTGTGAATCTGTCTGCTCTGCATGTACCCAAGCTGTTCGCCCCCTATTTTTTACCTCATCTGAATGAAATATTACAATGACCAACAGTGCTGCATTGTATCTGTTTTAACATCATCTGAAATGCCTGTGTCGAGGCGCTGGCACAAGGTGCCCAGAGAAGCTGTGGCTGCCCCATCCCTGGCAGTGCTCAAGGCCAGGTTGGACACAGGGGCTTGGAGCAAGCTGCTTCAGTGGAAGGGGTCCCTGCCCGTGGCAGGGGTTGGAGCTGGAGGAGCTTGAAGGTCCCTTCAATCCAACCAACTCCGGGATTTCGTGAACCAGCTCCAGCTGGAGTCTGTGCTCCCCCAGGCGGGCAGGCCAGCGCTGCCGCCCGATTGCCGGTCTCGCATGCGCAGCGTGCGGCCGGCGGGGTGTTGAGGGTGCAGGCGTGGCTCCGCCCCGCCGCTCTCGCGAGAGGCCGGGATTTATTGCTACGTGCGGTGCCGTGCTGCTCATGGCGGCGCTGGAGCGGGGGCGCTGAGCTGTTGGGGTGAGTACCGCTCGTGCGGCGCCGTGGCCGCTCCCGGCCGCCCGCGGGCAAGCGAGGGGACACTGCGGGCAACCGGGAGGCGCCGAGAGGCGTAGAGGGCACCTCCGGGTCCGCCTCCCGTTTGTCCCTTGTTGCAGCGGGTTTAGCGGGGCGGAGGTGCCCGCAACCTCCCGTCGGCCTTGCGGAGCGCGGCGGGGACGGATGGGTGGTGGGCACCTGCGTTGTAGGCCGCCTATCCCGGGGATGGGTGTTGTGCTAGTGGTCGCGGGCCGCTGGGCCGTGACGGTGTGCGCACTACGCTTCCCGGCGCCCCCCGGGCAGACGCCCTGCCGCCGGGTCTCCTGGGGGCTGGAGTTCCATCCGGCCGCGCAGGCGGGGCCGATGCGCCTCTGGAACTCGTCTTCCCGGCGGGCAGCGCGGCCCGGCGAGCTGCGGGGCGTCGTGGGGGCTGCAGGCCGCCGGGCGCCGGGGTGCCCCGGGGGTGGTGCTGAGGGGACTACGGGTCCCGGCAGGCCCCGGGCGGGGCTCCGTCGCTCTGGCTCCTGGGGACGGGGTGGTGCGTCCGCTGAGGGGGGGTGCGGCAGGGACCGCGGCTCCCGGCGTGCTGCGCGCCAGCCCCGCCCGGCGCAGGGCCGAGGCCCCGATCCCTTTGTGTGTGGGGGAGCGGCCGCCATCGCCCCGCTTTGTGTGCGGGGCGGGCGGCGCGGCGGCCACTCCCTCCACCGGGCCTTGCCCTTCCCTTGGGCCGGGAAGCGGTGGTGCCTGGTTCGGCCCCTTTCCGGCCTTTGCGCTGTCATAGCGTAGGCCGCGGCCGGTGTGCTGGCCCCATCCCGCGCACCGCGGCCCCCGCTCGGAGCGCCGCTGGCCGGGGCTGCTTTTGGCACCGCCCCTCTGCCGGGCCCCGCTCTGCTCCGCGGCCTCCATCTTGCTGCAGCGCAGCCGGGAGGGCCGCGCCGGGCCCTGGAGGCTGCCGAGCCGCCATCGGCCTGAGGCCGGCACTCTGTTGTCTGGGTTAGTAACGAGCGCGGGGCTCTTCCCACATCCCTTTCAGAGAAAACGGATTTGGGGGGTTATGGTTATCTTTTAAACGATTCTGTATGTATATGTGCTTTTGCAGATCTAAGAATTCCGGGTTGGAAGGAACCTCAAAGATCATCTGGTCCAACCTCTCTAGGCAAACCATGACCTAGACTGGATGTCCCAACACTGTTCAGCTGAATAATAACAATGTCCAGTGATGGGGAATGCACCACTTCCCTGGGGAGGTTATTCCAATGGCTGGTTGTTCTCACTGAGAGAAATTCACTTGTGTCCAATTGGAATCTCACCAGGAACTTGTGCCCATCACTCCTCATCTTTTCCAAAGAACTCCTTGTCAAAAGGGAGTCTCTGTGGTCTTTGTAGACACCCTTTAGATACTGGAACAAATGTCTTTGGAAGTTCCTTAACTTTTTTCCCCCCATAGATGTTTGAGGGTTTTTTTTGATGTAAAATTGACTTCACTGACCCAGTATATAGATGTTGGTGGCTGATTTTGTAGCAGTCATGTATCAGTTGGGGCGCTCAGGCTAGTGTTTTGTGCTGCTTTCTGATAGTCATACAAAAATATGTGGAACAGTTTTATTTCCAAGTATCTAAGAGCTCTGTTGTGTGTGCATACTAAAAACACAAAGTCTTTAGACAACTTGGTTATAGTCATGTAAGAGATGGTTGTTTCCAGAAGCACACATAACATCCAGTAAAATGCATGTTCTTGAAGTTACCATTTCTTCCAAAGAAAAAGTGAGATAAGGCAGTGGTGGTAATCCAGCAGGTTCTGCTGTGAGCCTGGTGAGTGGTGGTAATCCAGCAGGTTCTGCTGTGAGCCTGGTGAGTGGTGGTAATCCAGCAGGTTCTGCTGTGAGCCTGTTTGAAGCTATGGCCAGCTTTATGTGACTTACTGTCAGTTAGCAAAATGTGCACCTGAAGGGCTTCAAGAACAGGATGTGTGTGGCTCTGCCCTGTCTGCATTAATCCTTTCAGCTGTAAATACACAAATGTGAACCTGGTGTAACTTGGGGGCTGGGCAGCTGCTTCGAGTGTTTACCATTTGGAGGAGTATTTATAGCAGCTGAATTAAAAAGTAAAGAATTTGAGGCAGACGCACACAGTGGGATTTTTTTACTTGAGTTGTGCTTGCTTGACAGCCCTCTGAACTGTGGTAAACCAGCCTTGTTACCAGATCAAACTGGCTTTTGAGGGAAAAGCTGATGCCTGACTCCATTACCTGATACAATCAGCTTTGGTCATCTTTGGGCAGAAGAGGGGTTTTGATTATTCTATGGAAATGTAATATATTCTATGTCCAGGAAAATGAGAAATGTAACATGATAGTTACAGCTCGAGTGGAGCTCTAATAATATCAGTATAATTAGATGAGAGAGAAGTACATGGATACTTTGTGCAGTTCCTGTGATACAGTGTAGGTCTGCTTCATTCCTCCTCAACTTGAGCAGGGAAGGGGATGCTCATTTGAGATCTGAAATGCTGTCCAAGAAATACTAGTATTTTGAAGGAGATTCTGATAACATTTGTGTGAATCTAATAGGGAGATTTGTGCAAAGTTTAGTGGTCCTGTTGTTTTTTGCAATACGTTCATGCCTTCTGATTTGTATGTTTTTATAATTGAATGTTTCACTGAAAATCTCTCAAACCAGATACTGGTTTGTACCACCCTCGTCCAGTTCCTTATTTAGCCTTGTTCCTGTATGTGGAATGGTCTGATGAGAACTTATTTCAGATGGAAGTTTTTCAGAGTGGTGACTAAAAGAAGGTGCCTCATCTGGAGGAGAGGTCATTGAAATACCAACTTGTGTGAAAACCAGGTGATGAGTTTGCACACAGCCATTGTGTGCTGCTGGGGCTTAGAGTTCTAATTTGTAATAGCTGCCTGCAGTCAGCGTTTTCTCTATGAGGAAAGTTAAATGCTTTTACATTCATGTTTCAGTCACTGAAGTCGACTCTCACATTCACTGAAGGGAATTCAGAGGTAGATGTAGATTGTGAAATCCTTTTCCCCCACTGCAGTGGAGAAATGGACTTTGTTCATATTTTTTCTTATTTGGTGTGGGACTTGTGAAATGGTTTGGGAAGAGTTGTGTTCTGATGCTTTACACCTTTAGATTATTGCAGAATATTGTATTTTATCCATAGAGTCATAGTTACAAGAATCTCCTCCCTTTTTTTCTCCTGTATCTACTGAGCAAGCAACAAACTCAAATCAAAACTGATTTTTATTTCTCTTTCAAAAAAGTTTGTTTCTGTAAGATTCAGTTTCATGTAGTAGTGGCGCTTTCTTATGAAGACACAAAGTAATCTAGCTACTGTTGTAGAGAGGCTTCTCTGTTGTGTTGGCTATACAAGTATTAACTATATGTGATTAGTATTTTGCAGACACTATCTTAAGACGTCCAGAGACTAGTTCTGCAGTTCTTACATGCTGTGTAGGGTGCATACATCTGTACTTAGTTTGGGGTTTTTTTGTACACAAAGGTAAAGGTGCTTCAGGTATTGTTAGTCCTTGACTTGCGTTTTGCAACAAAAACTATTCCTCCCCACACAGACACCCTGCTGCTACACTGAAAGTCTGTGCAAGCACTTAGTAATTAAATTATGGGGCAGCATATAAAATAATTGATAGGAGGATTAAGACTTGTATTATCAAATGAAGTTGCTGTTTTAATTGTACCTTTCCTGAAATGCCCACCTGCATGCAGATCTTAGAATGGGAAATGCCTCCTCTCTGGCTTGGAGATAGTTTCTCGTAAAACAAAGCTGAAAATGGGAATGCTGAATATATCTTTGCCTAGCGTGGATCACACCTGCAGTATTAAGGTAGAGGGCCTGCACCTCTTTGTGGGAACACCTGGGCTGATATAGAATTTTTTTTTAAAGTGATACTTTGTGTCTTTCCCCCTTCTCCAGTATGAAGTGGAACAGAACAGAATTTACCACCTGAAACTGCTGCTTCAAGTTTAGATCAGGAAAAGAATATACCACATTGTAACAACTCAAGACCAAAGAAGAGGAAACTTACACTGAAGACACAAGGCTTGATCTGAAACAAGAAGTTTGTGCCTACTCAACAGCTTCAAAAGAGCACGTCCCAACGCTGCTAGTAGTCTTTTTCTCCAGTGCTGTATTGAAACTGCCAAAGGGCAGCAGCACTTGTATTCTCTATTAGCTTAATAGATCAAGTTCTCTTGCTATCTTTTTTTCTTTCTTTCTCTCTCATTTTCCTTATTTTTTTAAATAATAGCAGTCTTCATCCTTAGAAACTTGTGCTGAAACAGAAGAATCGGCTAATACTACTGAAAGTGCAATATTTGAATATCGCTGCGAGGTTGGTGTGCATATATAAAGGTTTTATATATATATTTCAGAACTTAATAGGAAATAAGTTGCCAACAGGATGTATGTTGGTTTTTACTGTTATGTTGGCTTTTTAGTATATAACAAATTAATAGTACTTGCAATATTCTTCTAGTTAATGATGCTTATAACCCTAGAGAGCTGGTTATTAATGTTTCTGGCCTCTAGTAATGGTAGTGTTGTGATTCAAATCCCTTCTTTTCAAATAACTACTTATTTAAAAGTCAGCTGTTGGGAGTCAGCTGTTGGCATAGTTGGGCAATCATGATGCAGTAGAGAGCCATTATATTGTAGGTCCAAGTAATTAATAGGTAGTAGCCTATTACTAGAAGCTTCTTAAAGCACAATTTTATGACAGTACTCCTGGTGATCTGTATAAATGGATGTTGTATTTGACTTTTTTGTTATGCTCTTTTTTAACATGCTTGCACAGGTCTGGGAATATCACAAGCATCTGGGAAGGCTGCTGATACTATAATGTGTCCTTCTCTTTACAACAGAGTTTAGTGCCGCCCTGAGGAGTGTATCTTTGAACTTAAGATATCAGACTTTAGAATATTGATGAGTTCTTTGTGCTGTGCTACTAATGCTTCTTGAAATACTATGCTACTAATACTCGTATGGTTTATATATTGCAGTGATGGTGACAGGAACTAGTCTAACTCTCAGCAACTTTGCATAGTAGTTTTTTTTGTTAGATATTCTGAGAAAATGTGGCCTTTAACCATAATCCACTTCATAAAGGGAGAGTCAACACCTGTGACTTTCATCCTTTGAGCAGCTCAGGCTGCACATGAGACATCTTTGCTGAGAAAGTAGCACAGCACTGCAACAGTTAACTCAGAAAGGTGGCGGAACTTCTGCCATTGGAGGTTTTTAGCTCAGTTAGACAAAGCCTTGGCTGCCTTTGTCTGGTGGCTAGAGGCTGAAGAGGATGAAGGAGAGTTCTCCAGGGGTCTCTGCCTGGCCCAAGTTTTTTGAGTCACTATTTTATGACGTGTTTGTACTTTTGACTTGAACATGTGAGAGTAGTGCTTTGTGCCAGATAGTGCAGGTTTGTAGGGTATCTTGATACCCGAGGCCCTCTAATTGTAAGCTAAGAGGGCAGTTTAGATGAAAATCAAGAGATTGAGTAGCTGCTTGTCTGTAACACTGGGGCTTATCATGCCAGTTTAACAGATAATGCTGCATTTTACTGTTTGTCTTCTTCTAGAAGACATTATGTAATCACTTGGCTACTTAATTTTGGGACAGTATGTAGGCTATCATTCTGAGTATGGTGGCAATAAAATTGATACCTAACCTGGCTGTGAACCAAATGTTCACATAGAAGTTACATGCTTTGCTTCATATTTATAAACTACCATGTTGCAGTGTGTTCTTGCACTGGTGTTATGGTTCTGTGTTGAAATAGAATGTTTTTCATTCTCCTAAAGTTTTTGACAGTGTCAAAGGTGCCTGAAGAGACACATCCCTAAAGCTGGTAGCAAATTATAGTACATTACATCAGGCAAAGTAGGAAAGGATTAAAACAAGTAAACTCTGTTGGTTCTAGGTTTGCAGGTTCTGTGGAATTTGCCTCAAGATTGCAATGCGGAGAGATGTCAGGAATCTCTTAACTAGTGGGGTGTTAATTTCATAACACTGAAAAAATGTTTAAGCACTTAAAACCTTTTTTAGGTATGAAAGGCTGAACAAAGAAAGCAGGGACAAACTTTGCAGGGATGTCAAACTGAATCTGTTGGTTCAGAACTGTTGCATTTTTCCTAAACCTGCTTAATTTGGAAGAGCAGATATTTCAGGTATTTCCTGGCTCTCGTGTGAAACAGTGAATGTGGGAGTACTTTGAGGTGCAGTGCTTCAGAAAGTCAGGAGTTTGGTTTGGTCTAAACAATATTTTGGTGTTGTATTTCTGGCCTGTTTTATAAATATGTTGCCTATCTAAAGATGATTGTTTTGCAAAAGCTTGACTGTTTTGGTGCTCTAGAATTTGCTTGTTACAGTAACTTCTACAAGCCCTTTGTGTTTCTGTTAATAATAGTTACTGTATTATGTGGGCATGGAGAAAACAAACCTATTTTAAGTCAATAAGTGGGTTTTGTGTTTTTTTTTTCCCTCCCTATGTTTTCTTTTAACCAGATGAGCTTTGATCCAAACCTGCTCCACAACAATGGACACAACGGGTACCCCAATGGTACTTCGGCAGCACTGCGTGAGACTGGGGTTATAGAAAAACTGCTGACCTCTTATGGCTTCATTCAGTGTTCAGAACGGCAAGCTAGACTGTTCTTCCACTGTTCCCAGTATAATGGCAACTTACAGGAGCTCAAAGTAGGAGGTAATGAGGCAACTTCCAGAGCTTCTTGAGTGAAGACCAGGCTCTTTCACTTGCCGTAGAAAATACTTCTGTCTTATGGCATGATCACATGGGTGCTGTGGCTTCTGGTGGGCTAAGAGACAACTGAACTAACCCACCACTCCTGATGAGAGACATTTGCAACACTTAAGCTTTGTGCAGCTTGCATTAATGTAGTTGTGACCATTCTGACAGAGGTATGGTGTTAGGTCAAAATTGCATAACTGAGATGGAAACAAGTGCTTTGACTGTTTCTTCTTTAGAATTAAATTAATTCTTGAGTATGGCCAGTTGTGTTTCAGAATGGGCAGGCTGCTACTTCACGCTACTGATTAATGTGGCAATGAAGGTTCTAAACTTTTGAATGGCATGTGTTATGTTGTCTGAACTTCCATTTGAACTCTACTTTACAGTGAGCAGGGCAGGAGGAGGGAATAACTCAGGGGCAAGCCATTGCAGTAGAGTAGTTTGTTAGCAGCAGGAGTGAATAACCAGGGAAATATTTGCAAATAGTGTGTCCTTGCTTAGTAACAAGACTTTGTGTTTGGCTACACACTTTACTGAGATTTTACTTTGTGTTTGGCTGCAAGCAGTGGATTAGCACATGTCACCATTAAGTGATTTTAAAAACCCAAAACAAAACCCCTAAACAAAACTGTGTCACCATTATTGTGTGTTTGTCTTGTAGATGATGTTGAGTTTGAAGTGTCTTCTGACCGCCGAACTGGAAAACCCATTGCTATTAAATTGGTGAAGATAAAACCAGAAATATTACCTGAAGAACGAATAAATGGACAAGTTAGTGCCTGTTTGCTATGCATGCGTAATTTCCACGCTTCACTCCAGTACTGAAGGCTAAATTCATTTAGCATGCATATAGCCAAATATGGTGTACTGTTACACTGAAACATATCTTTGTTCTGGTAAAAATATCAGAGGTTCTGTTTGAGCTCTTCCTTAGCTCCAAACAATTCTTACAGTCGCTAGATGCTCTGTAAAAGTGAAACTTGGCAACATGGCATTCCCTGTTGCACGCTAGAAGTGCATCCGTGAGTGTATAGTAGGGGATATTGAGATTCATGTTGTATTCAACAGTGCTGCTTGTGCAATGACTAGCAATGGATTTTATTTGTTTTTGGCTGGTAGGTTGTGTGCGCTGTTCCTCACAATTTAGAGAGTAAATCTCCAGCTGCCCCGGGTCAGAGTCCAACAGGGAGTGTATGCTACGAACGTAATGGGGTAAAGCTTGTATATTTTACTTGAACTCTTCACTGGTCCATCACTGTGGTCTATGAGCAAAACATGTGATGCAATTTATAATGTAGACAGCTGACATTGCTAAGAGCTTTAGTTCTTGGCCAAAACCCCCCATGCTTTGGTAATTACTACAAGCAAAAATGTTAATTCCACAGCTTGCTAGCTTATATCTGTGGAGAACTTTATAAAGTCACAAAGTTGTTTCTTCTCTTTTAAAACCTAATGAAGCTGGGTTTGTAATGTTCATGTATCCTTACCTTGAAGACTGAAGTTTAGAAACTGACATTTCAAGATGGCCACATAAAAACTTTTCAACTTAAGTTGCTTGTTAAAAACTCATCCAAGCAGCATGATGGGGAAAAAGGAATGGTTTTGCATGCCATGTTTGAGCATTTTCCATTTTCTCAACTCAATTTTTTTAGTGCAGGTATCGTTATTAAAACTGTGTTAATCTTTCTTTGAAGCTGCTGTTCTGCAAATACGAAGTAATAATGTCAGTCAATGTTAATTTACAGGAAGTATTTTACCTGACTTACACCCCAGAGGACGTTGAAGGAAATGTACAGCTGGAAACAGGAGATAAAATCAACTTTATAATTGATACAAATAAACAGTAAGTTGGTATTGCTTTTCTGCCTTTGTACTTTGGGTAGTAGGCAGGCGGAATTAATGCCTGTTCCAAGAATTGAAATGACATTATGAAGTAATCTTCATTTTTGCTGCAGTTTTAAGTTATTTCAGGTTTGCTCTGTTTACTTTTTTCCTCTCTAGTACTGGTGCTGTAAGTGCTCGTAACATTATGCTACTAAAAAAGAAACAAGCCCGCTGTCAAGGAGTAGTCTGTGCCATGAAAGTAAGTGGTGCTTCAGCTTTCAAGTTTCCTTAGAAAATGAAATGCTGTTCTGAAAAGTGGTATTATAAGTAATACATTTAGGGCACTGAGAGCTATTAACAACTTGGAGCTGTGGGTGTAAACTGGGTGAAACAGCTGATCTTTGATACAAATCTTAACAACTTAAGTCTTACTTATTTCCATTTGTATCTTAATTTCTCATGGTTGTCTGTTTGCTGTGTGCACTTACGAATCTGCTCTGCTGGTGTGTCATAGTCTTTTATTGTCTTTGATAGAACTTGCTCTGTTAAGAGAATAGGCAATTTATTAAGCACTCTGTTCTGTTCTTAGGAAGCCTTTGGATTTATTGAGAGGGGTGATGTCGTGAAGGAGATATTCTTTCACTACAGTGAATTTAAAGGTGACCTAGAAGCCTTACAGCCTGGTGATGATGTGGAGTTTACAATCAAAGACAGAAATGTAAGATGAAATCCAGTAAAAACTGAAGACAAGATGGTAGAGCATAACTGGACAGCTGTCTGTTTTCTCAAATTTACTTGTAAAAGGAGGGAGGAGGTTCATGGGAGAATGGCTCTTTACCTCATCTCTATGGGTATCTGACTGATTTTGTGCTTTTAGGGTAAAGAAGTTGCAACAGATGTTAGACTGCTGCCTCAAGGAACTGTCATTTTTGAAGATATCAGCATTGAACATTTTGAAGGAACTGTAACCAAAGTAATTCCAAAAGTACCCAGCAAAAACCAGGTGAATTTCAGTATTTACTGAAGTTTATGTGAAATGTTTGATTGTATTGAATTCCAGTCCAGCAGTAAGTGTTCCCTTTCCCTGTAACAGTCTGCTGCATAAGCATTGTGTCAGAGTGAAGGACTAAGTTTGGGCTTAACCTGTTACAACCACTCATAGCAGTCACAGTACACAATTTTTCTAAAGATGATGAAAAGCAAGAATTAGGGTACTGCTACACTGGGGAGTGTTTTCTTTAATGTTTCACATACTTCCCATTGAATTTAATTAGTTTAGGATGAGTCTTTAAGGCAAAAGAGTAGGGAAAAGGGGAGAAAATACTTGCTGGAAATGTCTATCTTGGGATTCCTGTGGAGATTAACACTTAAAGACATGTTTGACAGATAACTTGACCATTAATCTTTGCCTTAGAGGAAAGAGCACTTCCCTTATGGCTTTAGGCCAGTCTGCATTGTTGTTTTGGGAGGGGTTGGGGTGGGGTTTCTTGCGTGTTTTGAACACTTGGTAAGACTCTGCTTTTTGGAAGTGTTGTAAGCATGGTTATAAACTCAATTCTTGAAATAGTCTTGATTTCTTTGGCAATAACATGCTTGGTGCTTCAAATAAAATACCCAAACCAGCAAACCACAACAAAGACACCTTTAATTTGGCTATATACAGCAAATTTCAAATGAGGAGTGGTAGAAATGGAACATAGTGGTTTGAGTCCAGCAGGCACTTGGTGTCATCCATACTTCTGTTAGAATAGCTGGCAGAAATACCAATGCTGTCTGCAGTTATGTTGACTCTTGCAGGTGAACTAATGTCTTCTGTTGGGTGTTCTGCCTATAGAGTGATCCATTACCTGGCCGCATCAAAGTTGACTTTGTGATTCCTAAAGAACTTCCATTTGGAGACAAAGATACAAAATCCAAGGTGACCTTGCTGGAAAGTGACCACGTTCGATTCAATATTTCAACAGACAGACGTGACAAACTGGAACGAGCCACCAATATTGAGGTTCTTCCCAATACTTTCCAGTTTACCAATGAAACTAGGGAAATGGCAAGTATCTCTTTTAATTCTTATGGGGAGGTGAAAGTAAAACATGGGGAGGGTTTTGTCTTAAACAGTAACTTCAATGTAAAAATCACTGGTGTGTTCCATTGCCTTTTCTGAAATCCTTAGATATAAGACTAAAATGGATGTGCTAATCAGTATTATAGAGTATCTTTCATTCCTGTAATTTGGAATACTGGTTCTGTTCCAGCTACGCTGTAAGTTTGCCTTCCTTTTCAACTGAAGACCAGTTACATACCAGTGTGATAAGACTGTGATTAGGGAGCCTTTGCTTTAAGAAAACAACTGAACTTCAGCCTCTTGCGTTTTGGCTTTCTATCCTACAGACTTATGTTTCTACTATGGCCAGATATAGTTGCTTGCCTGAACTGAGTTCTCATTGGGCTGACAATTGTTAGCTGAATAGGAGCTAGGAAAGCTCAGGATGTTATGTAAGAGAATGTTCTCAAAGGTGGAAATTGTTTGCGTTGCCATTTAAGTCTTATAAGCCTTTGCTGAGACTTGCTAAAGGATCTGTAGGCACTGGGTTGAACTGAGCATGCTTGTCAATTCTGTCTTGCTCTGTGCCTCTGGCAGGATCTTGTTTTAGTTCTTCCCAACTTGAATAATGAATTATTTCAGCAATTTCATTTGTCTGGAAATCTGATGGGCTTTCTCTTAAACTTCTGTTTGACCATTGCTTTTATTTTCTCTTTATATAAGTTCTTGTATGTTTAGTTTGCATTTATGTGCTTTATATGTATGACTTTGTAGAGCTGTTCTCTGTGTACTAATAGTGCCACGTTCCTTAAGTGTAGTAGTTCTTGTTAATGGCTTAATCTTTTCCATGTCACGCTTAAGAAGAAATTGAGAAACCAGGTAAGTACAACTTATTTGCATTTCACATTGACCATAGCTATTAACACTACAGTTTGCAAGGCAGCGTATTGCATAAACAAATAAATGTTTTCATAGGATTCAGGCCTTGTGTCCAGATTATTATGTACTCCTCAGAGACAGATGGAGTACCTGCAGACAGGTGTCACATAGAACTAAAACTGTAATTGTCCCTTTGACTGTTACCAGGGTGTGATTGCAGCAATGAGAGATGGCTTTGGCTTCATTAAATGTGTGGACCGGGATGCTCGCATGTTCTTTCACTTCAGTGAAATTATGGATGGGAATCAACTCCATATTTCTGATGAAGTAGAATTTACTGTTGTTCCTGTAAGTGAGATTAATACTTCTGAGAAATCTTTACTTTTAAAAGGTATTACATACAGTCTGTCTACAGTCAGATTGATCCTGTTTTCCAGGATATGTTGTCTGCCCAAAGAAATCATGCTATAAGGATTAAGAAGCTTCCAAAGGGCACGGTTTCTTTTCACACCCAATCAGACCATCGTTTTGTGGGCACTATAGACAAAGAAGCCACTCCAGCCAAAGCCGCTAGCCCAAATAAAGGCAAAGAGAAGGTAATGCTTCTACTTGCTAATGCTCTTCTACTTGTGGAGTACCTGTTCTTCATCCCTGGCTTTGAAGCCTGAGGCTGTTTGCTTAAAAATCTAATTCCATTTCTTGAAGCACTCTTACTCCTGTATAAATGTGAAATACATTGAATAGCCAACAACAGCAGTCAGCACAAACTAACCTGTGTGAAACAAGGTAAGAAAAAAATCATTAATGATTATGTTATTGAGGGTAACTTCCAGGAACTTTGGTAAGAAGTTTCTTTCTACCTTCTACTCTGTAAGATACTAGATAGAATAAAAAAATAAAGCTTCTGGGGCTAGAGGAGAACCTCTGCTTTGTCAGGTTGTTATAAACAATACCAGAATACTTAAACTGCCACTGAGTGCGTACTGGAAATAGTAGTAATACTTTTCTTTCCTTTACTGTATTATTTAAAGCTTCTTAAAGTCATTTGCTCTGTTGCGTTTTTCACCTGTTACTGTCAAACCACTGTGGCTCAAATGATCAGTGCTCGAATTGTACACAGGGAACTTGCTCACTTACAAGAGACACTGATTGCTGAATTCTGATGTCTTATTTTTAGGAGGCTGAGGATGGAATAATTGTTTATGATGACTGTGGAGTAAAACTGACCATTCCTTACCAGGCCAAGGATGTGGAAGGATCTGCTAATCCCCAGATAGGAGATAAGGCAATATAACTAAGTATACCATTGGGAAATAATTTCTTTCTGTGCAGTGTGAGGTGGGAGCTTCTCTTTGCCTTGTTACTGGATTTGCTCTCCCTCTTGGAACAAATGAAGGGCAAGGCATCTGCATAATGCTACCAGTTTCCTCTGTCCTAGGTTTGAGGTGCTTAATATATTGTATACCTAAGAATAATATCCTGAAATCTGGTGATATATATGTGAAAATAGTGTCCTAATGCATAAATGAAGCTTTTAAAACAAGGAATTCTTATCATCAAGACACTGGGCTCTGCTTGGGAATAATTAAGAGGAAATCAGCATAGGGATTTTGAGATGAATGGTGAAGAGGGAGAACATATGGTTTAGAGCGAGGTGTCCCTGCCCATGGCAGGGGGTTGGAACTTGATGATCTTAAGGCCCTTTCCAACCCTAACTATTCTATGATTCTATGAGCAACTTAGCATGAGGGATAATGGAAAGGGAAAAAGAGCTTGGAGATCTGGAAGAGCAGCCTAAAAACTGCCAGTGCTCAGCTGTACTAGGAAGGCACCAAATACTATCTTTAAAAACCTGAAACAAGTGGATGAAGCTCAGTACATGTTCACTGGGGGCTACTAATGGTAAGTGTAGTGTAAGGAGGCAAATCACAGGAACAGAAAGATTCTCATCTATAATGGGTAAAAAGCTGAGTGCTGGAGGCTGGCTTGCCTTGCTGGTACTGCTAGTTGTGACTGCTGCTCTTTGGAATGTAGTAAATGTCAATGACTGACAGATGTTTCTGTGAGTGTAGTGGCTAGAAAACTGCTTCCCTGGTGAGTGTAGGTGTTGATTAGACCTACACAGCTTTGAAATGAGTTGGTTTGGGGCTTTTTTTTTTTTTTTTTTTTTTTTTGCAGTGGTGGTTTCTTTGGGTTTTTTCTATCTAGTATTGACATGCACCTCTTCAACAGGTTGAGTTCTGTGTGTGTGAAGTGAAGAGAACTGGTTTGCAGACAGCTGTTTCCGTCAGGATGCTAGGACGCAATTACAGCTCAAAGAGGCTTTTGGGATATGTGGCAGCCCTGAAAGATAACTTTGGATTTATTGAAACAGCAAATCATGATAAGGAGATCTTTTTCCACTACAGGTGAATGACAGTTTATTATTACTTGCTTGTTTGTGTGGGTTTGTTTGGTTGGGGCCAAAGTTTTTTGGGTTTACTGTTAAACCCATCTGGACTTCACAAACACCTATGTGTTAGGTATTTCAAGTTCCATTTATTATCTTTGCTGGACTGGTTCAGGCTTTTCTATTTAGTCAGCAGCCTTGGTATTCTATCCCTGTGAATCCCAGGCCACAAAATACAGTTAATTGTATATTTGAAATGCTTCATGGAATGGGAGGTACTGAACTAGTTAAGTAGTTTCTGATCAACCTATGTAAATGTTGAATGAATGTCATGTTTTTAATAACTGAAGGAAAGTTGTCCATAATTCTGTTTGTCTAGTGAATACTGTGGTGATATTGATAGCCTGGAACTTGGAGACACTGTTGAATACAGCTTGTCAAAAGGCAAAGGAAACAAAGTTAGTGCAGAAAAGGTGAACAAAACACATGCAGGTAAGACTCTGCCTGGTATTTTCTGCTTACAAGGCTCCTGGCAGGTGTGGATGGATAAAGTTTGTTAATAATCCATTTACAGCTGCAGCTTAGATCAACAGGATGATGCTTAACATGGTGTTCATAGGTTTCTTGAAAGCTGTTGCTTATGTTTCCAGATAACAGACAAGTGTAGACCAACAGTCCTGTGGACAGTAGCAACTCTTTAGACCTTTATTGTACTTTGTCCTCTTCAATTCAAGGGTTATAACAGGAGAGCTAGTGGCAGAACAAGCCAAATTAATAATTGCCCTAACTGTGCTGTGCCTTGCAGGAGGTATGCAGCTGGGGTTATTAAGGACTTGGGGACAAAGAAAAAGCATACTTGAAGGTTACTGAATGGTTAAAATACATGGGGAATGGGAACGCAGTGGAAAAGAAGTAAAATACTTTGATTCAGTGGTCTCTGGTTTCACAAAAAAGTAGGGATTTTTTGCTTCAGTGTTTGAAATATCAGTGTGGTCTCTATTAGAAAAGCTGTCGTTACTGCTGTGTTAAAGCTGTTCCAGTGCTAGTGGGTGATAGTGCACTGCCTTCAGTGTCTTGCAGTGCAAACTAGTTTAAAAAGAGGGAATTGTTGACCACTAAAGTATGAAAAGAACATCCTGTTTTTCCGTTGTCTGTTTTCAGTGAATGGTATCACTGAAGAAGCTGATCCAACTGTTTACTCTGGTAAAGTAATTCGTCCTTTGAGGAGTGTAGATCCCACACAGACTGAATACCAGGGCATGATTGAAGTCATGGAGGATGGTAAGATTTCAAGTTACAAGAGTTCTTTTCACAAATGCACAGGAAGTATAGAAGCTTAATAAACTGTAAATAGAGGTGTCAATAGATATCTTACAGAGTATATTCATACTACTAAGCTGATAGTAAAAGCAGCATTTCTAATAACAGAAATAAGTTCTGAATGCCTTCAGGTAGGAAGGGATGCCTGTCAATTGTCCTGTGCTTTTTCCTCCTCTAGGTGAGATGAAGGGAGAGGTTTATCCATTTGGAATTGTTGGAATGGCAAACAAAGGTGACTGTCTGCAAAAGGGAGAGACTGTAAAGTTTCAGCTCTGTGTTCTTGGTCAAAATGGGCAGACAATGGCTGTTAACATCACACCATTCCGCAGAGCCACGGTGGAATGTGTGAAAGATCAGGTGAGTGATGTATATTCACAGGAAATACCAGTTAACATGGCATAGAGCAGATGAAAACCCACTTCAGCACTTTAATCCAGGAATCTTGTTGGGCAGGGATGGATTGCTTTGTGTGCTGGTCCTAGGGAAGCAGGTTTGTGTCACCCAGGCACTGGCTTATGCAAACCTGTGTCATGTGGCTTCAGGGAAGGTGAACACAGTACTTGGTTCTGCTGGTTCATTGGTGCTATTGGGCAGCAGTTCCTGACCAGAATCAGTTGATTCTGAATGCCTGTTTCTGGGATGTCCTAGAAATTCTTCTAACTAGTTTTTGCTGAACAGGGTGTTTAAAAAAAGGTTTCAAAAAGAAACAAAGTGGTGCAAACTCTGCTTCTGGAAGCTGCTTCCCAGCATTAAGCAGACAGTGCTTGCAGACCACCTGAAACATGAATGATAATGGTAAACTGGCCAGCTGCATCTCACAATTCTTTGAAAATTAAGTGCTGTGGATGCTTTCTGATTTTACAGCTATTCTGCAGCACTAAGCTCTAGTCATTGCCAGAGGGAGTGAGTTTTGCCAAGTAAAATGGTGAATGGGGGTAACTGACTACTTACACCAAAGATAGACCAACAAGTGGAGTAGTTTCTGCTGTATAAGGAGCAGTCTTGGAAAAGAACATGCAGCAGCACTCTTCAGTTTAATACTGAGAATGTTGCCAGGACTTTGGCAGGTTTAAAAACTTGTTCTATAGGTTTTGGGGTTTAAATGTGACTTTACCAACTCAAAAGTGCCTAGACTTCCACAAGTATTGTTTCCAGCAGAATGTTCTGATCAGTGTAGAAATTGTATTTCCACTTCTAAAAGTCATTAAACTGCAGTAATGAGTAAGTCATTGAATCTGTTCAGATCCAGAGGGGAAAAAAAATAACCTTGTGATATGTTGTTTTCAGTTTGGTTTCATTAATTATGAAGTGGGTGACAGCAAAAAGCTCTTCTTCCATGTCAAAGAAGTGCAGGATGGTGTGGAGCTGCAGGCTGGGGATGAAGTGGAGTTCTCTGTAATCCTGAACCAGCGCACAGGAAAATGCAGTGCCTGTAACGTATGGCGTGTCTGGTGAGGATTTACAGTTCAAGTGACTTAATCTGGCATCATGTCTGCATCACAGCAGGCTGGTGCAAGCCTCTTCTAAACTGAGCTGTTCCTAGATTGGGAGCTCTGAACTTCTGGCTTTAGTGAGAACTTCTCACCCAAGAGCTGCCATTATTTAGAGATGTTGATGCTATACCATTATGTACTGGCCACTTGTAAGCCTTTTATTGTTGCAGTTAAAGGAAACAAATGTAGGAAATGCTACTTAGATGTGCATGAGAGTAAATGCAACACCTCTACTCAGTACAGAATACCCTTTTGAGGAGCTTGAGCTACTGCTATTTTGTAGCCCTGTGCCTTAAAGTAATGGTTTTGAAGCAGAATTGTGTGGCATCACTGAGGTCTGCTTTTGCACAGGATGGGTGATACTAATGGGGACAGCGAATAGCTTGTACCACCTCTGGGAAGTGACCCATACTCTCTGTGGCTGACTCTGTTACAGTGAAGGCGCGAAGGCTGTCGCTGCCCCACGTCCTGACAGACTCGTTAATCGTTTAAAGAGCATTAATCTGGATGATGCCAATGCTCCTCGGCTCACAGTTCTTCGTCAGCCTCGGGGACCGGATAATTCAAAGGTATGTAAGTTAAAAGGCTGCATTGTAGAGTAACTGCAGTTTGGGTTTGAACTTGAATGACATAAAATTGACTCCTCTGTTGGAAACCTGAATGGTTGGAAGCACAGTGTCCACCTTCATTCCGTAGTGAATGACTCACCTGCTGTGAGAGATAAGATTATTTCTACATGATGTCAGGGTGCTGTCCCCTGTGTCAATCAATCATGTGTGCTGTGGTTTGAAGAGCATGCGGTATCAAAGCAGCCAGTTGCAGCTTGTGTTCTAACACCTGATGGCTCTCCAGGTTTGTTTATAAACCTCCTGCTCCCCTTCTCAGAGACAGTGAAATGTCTTCACATCAATTTGGCTTTCACAGGAGGTTCTGCCACCACTCGATAAACAGAAGTGAAGTGGCTGGAATCTCTTGGGGCACCCAGGGACCCACAGAACCTGTACTGTCTGTTTCTAAAGCCAAACGTAGCTAATTAGAAGAAGCATGCTCAGTCAGTCCTGGATTGGAAAACAACACAGGTTGACTTTACAGTGTGAGGCTGGAGCTAAAAGTTACTTGTGTTTTCCTTGCAGGGATTTGGTGCAGAGAGAAAGATCCGCCAGGCTGGTGTTATAGACTGATCCTCAAAGCCCATCCCTGATAAACGGCTGAGTGCTGGGGGCTGGTGAAGGGTACTGAATATCTCCCTGTTAATCCCTTCCTCCAAATTCTAAGAAGCTATTACACCGGTTTTAACACCCTCTCATGTTATGTTTAAAATAAACTTATGAAACCATTTTAAAATTATGCACAGTTGCATTCTGGAAAACTTTAAGGTGGCGCCTTTATAGTATCACATTTTAGAAGCTTGTTTTGAATGGTGCATTTAAACGCAACTGGTTACTGCAAATCTACGTTGCCTCTGTGAGTATAAACAATGAGAGCTCGACTCGGGTAGACCTTATGGAATTCTGCACTACAGTTCTCTTTCCTTTGTTATCTTGGCTGAGGCGTTCCTATGCCTTAGTGAATGACTGCGTTGTGTCCACTTCCTAGTGGAAGTGGAGGCTCCCTTCAGCTCACTGCTCCACTCCCAAGGACTATGTCAGGGTGGAATCAGTGCAACTTGATACAAATCTGAACATTCAGCTAAGTTGGTGGCCAAATGTTCCAATGTTTTCCTGTTTCATTTAACTTCAGTCCTTTCGCCCAATGAGAGCCGCTTTCTGAGTTTCACCTTGTGTTTGTAGCGTTCAGAACCACGTGCAGTGCAGAATTTCCTAAGGCTGAGGTGTGCCATCAGTGTGGTAATTTAAATATACTTCAAACAATGCACAAATCTGCTGCTTCCACCACTGCAGCTTCCACGCCCCCTTTTCGTTGACTGATTTAATCTGAAACAAAGGACAAAGTTGTGCCTGAAGTGAATACTTTTTTTTTTCCTCTTTTTTTTTTTTGCAGCCAGCACCATGTACTGTAACAGAATAAATACTCCTTTAGGCTTCCCATACTAGCTGTACCGAGCCTTTCATCGGGGTGGGATAGTTGATCTCTGTGTGCTTTATTTTGCGCCCCCGGCCCCTTCCCCCTATGTTCCCCTTACACTTCATCATCAAGAAACCGGATTGATCGGTCTGAGTCTTATTTACCCAACAGGATCAGGAGTTACCGCTCGGGATCGAGGCGAGTTCCGGGGTTTGGGTTTGGTTTCCTTCAGTTTTGGGGTTGTTTTTGTTTTGTCACGTTACCTCTCTTCTCGCTGTAGGGGTCTCTCGGGGAGCCGCGTTACCTTTGTAAACCGGACGTTGCTTTCTCCAGGTTTTTCTGTTAACGGCAAAGAATGGAAATAGAATAAAGTTTTACTGATTTTGAGACAAAACGAACCTTCCTCCCGCCCGTCTCTTCCTTCCCACCGGGGGGGGGGCCGGGGGTGAAGGGAAGCCGTGCCGGCAGCACGTGTCCGGAAGTAGCTGTCCTCCGCCGCCGCGCTTCCGGCGGTGGGTGATGACGCGAAGGCGGCGGCGGAAGGCGGAAGCGGCGGAGGGCGGCGGGACGCGCCGCGGGGCGGCCGGGGCCCGCAATGACCGAGTACAAGCTGGTGGTGGTGGGCGCTGGCGGCGTCGGGAAGAGCGCGCTCACCATCCAGCTCATCCAGAACCACTTCGTGGACGAGTACGACCCCACCATCGAGGTGAGCCGCGGGGCCGGGCGGGGCGGCCGCCGCTCGCCTCACTCGTTTGGTTCCTGTGGGGCTGTGGCTAAAAGCAGCCGGTGCCGGCCCCGCGCGGCCCGGGGGGTGCGGAGGGGAAGCGGGAGGATTCGGGCCACTGAGTTGTATCGATACCGAGCACCCATTTAACGTTACCTTGTTAACGAGAAGAACGGGAGAAAGAATGAGAGACAAGGGAGAGAGAAGGGTTTATTCCCGTTATGCATCGGGTCGTGCTCGGAACAAGCCATTGCACTGCAGCCCCTGCGCGGCTCGGGAGCTGCAGGCACAAGTGGACCTGTAATCGCATGAATAGCTGGTAAATGCAGTGCTGGAGAACGCTTGGACTTGATGAGCTTAAAGGGCTTTTCCAGCCTGGTTGGTTTTATGATTCCAATGTAATACCCACATGTTCAGATAAGAATAGTTTATTGACTAAAGGGTTATATAATAACAGTGATAAGGAAAATAACGAGGGGAGGGACTATAAAACTAAAAGGGAAAATGAAAAAAAAAAAAAACAACAAACACGAGTGATGCCCAATACAATTGCTCAGGACCTGCAGACCAATACCCAGCCCAACCCCAGCAGCGATCAGTCCCTTCTGTGTAACTTCCCCCCAGTTTATATACTGGGCATGACGTGCTGTGGTATGCAATACCCCTTTGGCTAGTTTGGGTCAGGTGTCCTGTCCCTGCTTCCTCCCAGCAGAGGAGGAATTCTCTAGGAAGAGAATTAACTGTGCTACAGCTGAAACCAGGACACTCTTTCTAAGACTCCTTGCTGCCCAAGGCAGGGTGCAGGTAGGCACAATGGCAACAAAAGAAGTCATCAGTTGGTAGGTTGGAGATTCCAGTCGTGGTGCTGCAGTGATGGTGTTTATCATTTTTCTACCACTAAAGGATTTTCTTACAAACAGGACTCTGCATTTTAGTCAGAAAGGTTGAGGGGGACTAGAGCAACAGTTTAATCCCTTACAGTTCTTAATACTGGTGTATTTTTGTCAGGCAGGGCTAGAAAAGCTCCTGATTCGTGCTTCCCTTTATTCTTATTATATTTATTTTTTCCTTAAAACTGCCCGGGGTGGACAGAAGTCGAGCAGTGCTTTACCCTACAGTCTGCCTGTGTGTGTTCCAGGACTCGTACAGAAAGCAGGTGGTTATCGATGGCGAGACGTGCCTGTTGGACATCCTGGACACTGCGGGGCAGGAGGAGTACAGCGCCATGCGGGACCAGTACATGCGAACTGGGGAAGGATTCCTCTGTGTCTTTGCCATTAACAACAGTAAATCATTTGCTGATATTAACCTTTACAGGTATGACCAGGGGCTGTGCCACCGGAGCAGAGAACGGAAAAGGCACGAGACCCATTTGCTCTTAAATCCAGTGACGAGTAAATAATAGACAACTATTAAATCTCTCGGTTATTTGAGGAAGTTTTTCAAGCTTATCTGTGTTCTGTGTCAATGCTTGAGTAGTCTGTTGAGAATGGGGCACTTATCTGGGTGGTCATTTTAATCCAGTGACGTTTAGAGCACGCAGAACATGATCTCTAAGAAAATGGGCAAGGAGGCAAATGGTGAAGTTACATGTGGACAAGAAGATGAAGTGTAGGAATTTATTTGACATATTGCTGGAGTTTGGAACCCCTGAGTCCTGTCCAGCTTTAGTATCTATTTTTGTAGCACAAGGTTGGTTGAATATGAACTAAACAAGTCTTTATATTTTGAAAACAGTTCCTAACTTTTTAAAACTTGTCTTTTTTAAGAGAACAGATCAAGAGAGTGAAAGATTCGGATGACGTGCCAATGGTGCTAGTTGGGAACAAGTGTGATTTGCCCACAAGAACAGTAGACACAAAACAGGCTCAAGAATTAGCGAAAAGCTATGGAATCCCCTTCATAGAAACATCTGCTAAAACAAGACAGGTAAGATGCTTCTGTTCTCATCTGACCTCTTCCTGCATGATAAATGCAGAACAGTCTCACATTTTCCCATGTACTGTGGGCAGCCACAGCTTCATGTCTGTAAGGAGAGCTTCATTCTTCCCTGTGAGGGTGCTGGGGCGCTGGCACAGGGTGCCCAGAGAAGCTGTGGCTGCCCCATCCCTGGCAGTGCTCAAGGCCAGGTTGGACACAGGGGCTTGGAGCACCCTGCTCTAGTGGAAGGGGTCCCTGCCCGTGGCAGGGGTTGGAGCTGGAGTTGGCAGTATTGGATGTAAGGTCCCTTCAGCCCAAACCATTCCATGATTCTATGATCTGCTCTTGCTAGGGCATGGTCAGACTGCCATTAGTCATCACAGACTTGTTCAGTTTTCTTGGCTTCTTAACAAAGGCTTTGTAAAAGATTATGTGTACAGAAGGATTTCCCCAGTGGACTAATAGGTTTGTACAGAGCTGGACTGGATACATGGCCTTGTCTGGTCAGCCTGGTTCTACCCACAGCAGTGTGGACTGAAGCAGAAAAGCTGCAGTTATTAAGCAGCAGCCAGAAGATCCTAAGAATCCTAAACCAGAGATGATGAGTCAAGAAGTAATTTTACTGCACAGGACCCCTCTACAGTTACAGTTTGCTTGTCTCCTTTAATGGCTGTTCCTCTGAGTGTTTGCCTCTGAGGAGGAGTTAAGATCATAAGCCAAGAGTTTGGGACTTTAGTGCTAGTTTCTCCTTCTTATGAGCTATAGTATAAGTTGGCTACTACTCTTCCTGTATGGGTATGTCTTTCAACTATGTTAAGAGATTCTGGGATGCAAAGAATAGTCATTTCAAAAGCTTCAGGGAAGAAAATACTTCACCTGGATCCTTTGCATTCAGGGCGTGGAAGATGCTTTTTACACACTGGTGAGAGAGATCCGGCAGTACCGGATGAAAAAGCTCAACAGCAATGAGGATGGGAATCAAGGCTGCATGGGATTGTCCTGCATTGTGATGTGATAAGGTGAGCTTAATGTCAGTCTTCTATTACTGATCATTGTTGGTTTTTCTGTGTCATTTTGTCGGTGTCTCCTTCCTTTGGGAAATCATTCTGACTATTTGGAGAATATGTCATTTTTGTTTTATACACGAGAAGCACCTGAACTAGAAAGGGAACATGCACAGTTCTGCAGTCACCATTTGCTGGTGGTTGATTGACCCCTGAGCAGCTCAAGTGGTTTTGCTCTGGAGTATTTACTGTTTGAAGATTAACCAAATAAACTAATGCAAGTAATAAACTTTAGGAGTTCCCCAGCTGAAATTCTTTCCAGCAGTTACCTGAAAGATGTTGCTCATCACCAGACAAACAGGCAGATGAGTTGGGGACTGTTGCTCTGCGCATCACAAGGTGGAGAGCAGCTAATTAGAAATGCCTTTCTGTTCCAGATGCCAAGAATACGTGGTTCAGATGTAGCTGCTGGACAAGTCTCGATGCTACTTTATTGCGTCTCATGCTGATGCCCTGCAGTATTTTGGTGCCAGTGACCAGAATCTTGGTACCAGTTAATTAGCACAAGGTCCTTTTCTGTGCTCCATCTGAAGAGAACATCTGTGGCATCTACCTCCTTGCTCAGCTAACAGAGCAGTCGTATCTCTTGATGAACTGGGATTCTTTTCTCACTGTGTTATCTGGGTTTGGTCAAGAAGAAAACCAGTCACAAGAAAAGTGAACTACAGAGACTAAATGCTGTGAAAAAGATGACACTTTACCTCTAGAGTAAAAAGCTAGAAACGATGTTTGTCCCCTTTTGATTGGATTCTGATTTGCAGCACTGTCAGAGGAGTAGCACTGATCGTTGCTTGGCAGCTTATGTCAGAAATGCTTTTGCACCATGGATGCTCCTGTCTCATATCAGATTGGTATCTGCTCTCTGTGCACCCCTACAGTATATTTGCAACATCTCCTTTGTGCCAGGAGTACCACTTAACTGATCCTTCATTTTCTGTAATAAAAAGGAATTCTCTTTCCTAACTTAAGCGCCTGTTTGCTAAGAAGATTGGAAGTTTTCCCCTGTTCCCTTGGGTTGAGGAAAACCCCAAGGACTGGAATTTCGTGGGAGCTTATTGTCTGAAGCAGGCAAGTCTTTTGTGGGTGATACGTTTACCTGACAGGATACTAA
Source organism: Neopsephotus bourkii (assembly GCF_033783945.1). Classification (NCBI taxonomy): domain Eukaryota; kingdom Metazoa; phylum Chordata; class Aves; order Psittaciformes; family Psittacidae; genus Neopsephotus; species Neopsephotus bourkii. The sequence goes on from NW_026901625.1 coordinate 200,576, forward strand.
TGAAAGAGTTCATAGATTGGAAGATCCAGCAGGCACTTGTAAGACTCTTGAACTAGGGAGGGGGACATTCTGCCTCTGGTTTTTACTTTGTTTGTAGGTGGAACTGTTTGTATTGTTTTTCTGCAGCATTCAGATCTCTTCTGAGTTGGACCAAATTAGTCAGATGCTCATTTAACATTAACTGCCAGCATTTATGGGCAGCTTCTCAATAGTTAATCCAATAACTGGAGGTTAGAGAACTTGCACAGCTGTTACTCAGCTCTGTAACTTGCAGACTACTTTATCCTGAATTATTTTCTTACCAGCAGACTGTAAAACACAGTCTCTGCAAATTGTCTCTCTGTGAAATGTAGCTGGAGAGTCTCCGTGTCAGGGAGGGCTGTGGGATTTCAGGCTGACTCTGCTTGGTGCAGTGGTTGTCGTGTACACCCAGGCTGAGGGGAGAAAGCAGTGAGCTAGAACAGAAACAGAGCTGGCTTCTGATTGCAGCATCCTTGCAAAATGAGGGAGGCAGCGAGTTCAGCAGTGACTGTGCAGGAGGTGGTGTTTTACCGACGGGAATTCTGGGCTTGTTCTAAGAGAATTCCTGCATCAGCTGGGTGAGTTCTTCCTAGAACATGTCGTCACCTCCTGTAATAGAGATGTACAAGTGTGGTCAATGTTGCAAAACCTAGCAGCATTCCTTGGAATGCTCTGTCTTTCCCCAGTTCTTGTGCTATGGGGTTTTATTCTGTGTGGTCAGTCAGTGTGTCCCACTGCAAAGCTGAATTCCCAGCTGGTATGTGGAGGTAAAGATTCTTCAGCCAACAGAGGGAGCATGCAGTCAGCCTGCTAAACCAGCGTGAGCAGAGACATTGCAAGAGGCTTAATTCGGTTTGGTGTCAGATTTGTACACCTTCACTTGGAGTTCTTAGTTTCAAATGGAAATTAGAAATCAGTGAATGCTGAGAGAAGAAATTGTTCCTTTTAATATTGCTCCCTCCACTACTTACATTCTTAATTCTCCTGGAATGGAAGAGGCTCAATCTGCATCAGGTTTTCTTTATCAGTGATAAAATCCTTATAAGTACATTTTGCAGTTTGTTTTACCCATGACTGATGAGACACTGATGAAAAACTAAACCCACAATGTTTTCACACAACACATTATTTTCCAGCAACACACACAAATGATGACTCAGGTTGAGTTCATCAGAAGATGATCTCATGCCTGCAACTTAAATGTGACAGAATTACCCTTGCTGCATGCTGTCCTGGCTGTAAGCAGCAAGCAGGGTTTATTTGGTGCAAGAAGAGAGTGATTGATGAAAGCATTCAGCACTGTGGCAGCAAATGACTCTGTTTCTAAAGACACATGTGACACGCTGTTTTCTACTTAATAAATTGCATCTGGAAAATGACAGCTTTTGGGATACACATCTAGTTGCACAGGAGAGGCAGCCCTGTGGAGCTTGCACTGTGTTTGAATGGTGAGATCTTGTCATCTGGCTACATTGATGGGTTTTACTTATTGAGAAACTTGGGAGTTTCTTTCCTGGCAAACAGGATTGCAGAGGTCAGAGCCTGTGACCGTGGGAAACCTTTTTCATCTGGCATTGGATGTTTGGAGGTTGTGTGGTCACGTATGGAAAACTATTTTTTTGGATGAAGGTTCATCACCAGAACTCCCCATTGCAGGGCATGTTATAGTTGTCATTCAGAAATCTACCAGCTGTGAAAAATGCACAAGTTGTGAATTCTGAGAGTTGTTTGAGAACTGGCGAACACATCTGCCTTGGCTTATAAAATCTTAGATGTGAAGATGATTTGGTAAGGATGAGTCAGTGTGGATTCACCTCCGGAGCCTTAGACGGGATGCTGCAGAGCTGATCTACACAGGCTGTGCTCCCTCCCGTCTGCATGATTTTAGTTTCAGATGTACAGTGATACAAACTCAGGGTTTGTGCTTCATTTCCAGCTGTCTGTAAGAGAACCCTGCTTTTGGTGGCAACTGAGAGAGGACTGTGGAAAGACAAACCCCCAAGAACTTTGGGAGGAATGATTCAGGCTTTAAGCACAGAAGTGTTTACACAAGTCCGGCGAAAAGGGGGGCTTGTAGCTTTAGTCCAGATGGTACGTAGAACTAACAGCAAAACTGTGTGTTGGTGCCAGGCGAACTGCCCCGTCCTACTGGGGGAAATGGGCAGGAACAACTTAGAGGTAAAATACAACAAAAGGATAATGTTCTTGTTGAGAAATGACAAGTGCCAATAAGAAAACAAAGGTTCCTGTTGTTATGGCCCATGAGCAGCTGTTTAACGTGAGACAGTGGAACACCATGGCTTGTTCCTGTTCGTGTCCCCACACCGTGGTCTTGTTCAAACAACACTGCTCAGATTTTGTTCTTTCTGCCATCAGCTGGAGTTTGGATGGTCACGGTGATGCTCCAGCCATCGGAGCTTAGTGCAGTGGCTTAGAACTGGATTTCAAGCAGCTTCAAGCTTATGTGGGGAAGGACAGTAGTGGGAGTTTGAATTACGTGGCCCTCTTTACTCCCCAGGCCTTGGGTGAGTGTTTGTGTGTAACTTCCAGGATTGTAGGGAACTGTTGGGATCTGGACTCCTTATTCAAGGGCTAACTTGTTGTTACTTTATATAATTATTTGCTTCCAATAATGCATCTCATTTGGTTTGAACTGAAGTAAATTATTTTGCTTCTTAAATGACTTTTTTAAATAATAAAACTTTGAATTCTTTGGTTGTTTCTTTTGTTGGAGGCGAGCTGGGCATGGGGTCCATAACTGGCTCACAGAAAGCTTACCATGATACTCTCTGCTTTCCCTGTGGGATATGGGTTTCCTTGGATTGTCCTTTCTGCAATGTGGCATGAACAACTGTGTTTCTGTGTTCACTACAGCATGAACAAGCAGTGAGAGTGGCTTTGAGATGTACCATGGCCTTGTTCCACAGTCCAGTTTTAGTGACTTCACCAATCTGTGCATATCTTGAGTTAGTGCTGAGTCTCCACATTTGCAGTGTGGGCCATAATCCTACTTTTGCTGTATTTGTCCTTGGAAAGGATGATTGCTGAGTCAGAAAGGGGGAGGAGGAATTTCTTTACTTGGCATTCCAAGAGTGAAATCACCTATAAAGTTGTTGCTGTGTCCAAATCATGCTTTTAAGATGCTTAATTCAGTCTTCTAAAATACATCCCCTTTGGCTTTCTTCCTGCAATAAGGGGTTGGACCATGCAGAAGGTGTGCTTTGAATGTATTTCCTGTAAGCCATTGTGTCAGGCCTCTGGAAACCCAGACTCCAGTCTGTTTTCTGTGCAAGGAACTTAAGAAGAGGGTATAAAACTCCCTGCACTGTGTAGCTGCAGTAGTAGCTGCCTGTTCCAGAAGGAGAGATTCAGAATATACAGATCCTTTAAAATCCCTTAAAAGCAAGGGATTTTCCTAGCTTGTTAGGAAAGCTTTCCTCCACTATGAAGGTTAGCTGTGACAATCTGCTCCTACAAACTAGCTCACACCTGAAGGATTTCCTACTTACGCTGTATTCCAGAGCAGAGCTTGATTTAAACAGCCCTGGAGGGATCTGTGTAGGGAATGACTAAGGGAATGTGGGGAGAGAACTTGCTGATTTTCCTTAGGGCACGGAGCTGTCGGTCAAAGGCACAGCACACCCGAGCATGGTGGCATTTCCCCCTCTGTTAATACTTTTCCTCTTCAGGAACTGGAACCATTTCCTCGCAGCCCTTGCCCCCAGGCTTCTCCAGGGACAGTTTCCCTGTGACAGGGCTGCTCTGCTCCCAGAACCTTCAGCTCCAAAGTTCTGGCATTTTCGTTTGACCAGACTGGGGTGGGATGGAGGCAGCTCAGATGGAAAGATGGGGAGGGTGTGGGGTAGAGCTGTGCTTAAGTCTCTGGGTATGAATCACTTTGCAGCTGACAAAGAGCAAGACGATGGCTTGTTTGTACTCAGTACTTCAGCCTAAAGAGGCTCAGGTCTAACTTTAGCACCACGTGACTCAAGCTTTACTCATATTTCTACCATGAACCCAACTACATTGACCCAGCGATTAAAAAAGCTGTGGGATCAAGAGACCTCCTGAGAAGGGATGACCTAAGCACCCTAAAGGTTAACTTTGGTTTCAGATGTGAATCCCAAGGTTGTGATTATCCAGAAAGGTCCTTGTGGGGGAGCAAAGCAGCAGGAGCCAATTATTATTGACCTTAAATGAAACAGTTACACAATAACCTGGTGCTGGGGGCTCAGAATCTGGGGAGTAAGAACAAAAGTAATGCAGAAACTGAAGACTACTACCGGCAGGTGAGACCAGGTATTAGAGAGAAAGACTCTGGCAGCATCCCACCTTTGCCCTGTTGGCTGCACCTCCAAATGTTGGGGAATCTATTTATACTCTTGGGATTCTATGAACATGTGGGAAGCGGAGCTAAAACTCCCCCAGTTCTGGAGAATCTCTTCATTGTAACCCAGCACATTTGAAGTTGTGCACATCCAATAGTGACCCTTGAGAGTTTCTGGATTCTTTGGACATTATCTGGTGCTGGACCAGGTCTCAGCTCATCTGACTTCACTGAACAGTTGTGCCAGGAGCTTCCCATGCACCTACAGCCAAAATCTATGACTGGTTATTTCTAGATCTGTATCTTATGCAAGTCACTCATTCCAGCCACCATCAAGGACAAAGCCTTTTCATAGCTGCTCCTACACCATCCAGCACAGGAAGCCTTTACATGCACGTGCACTTCCAACCAGTGCTGGCTTTCCCAGGAGTGCTGCTTTTTCTGTTCCCTTCAGTGTTATGACCAGTCACATTGAACTGAGCAGCAAGCTTCTGCTGCCTGTAGCCCAGATGCTTTGCTTGGCTTGTCCTGATCTCAGTGCAGTTTGTCAGCTCCAGCAAGAGGTGAAGTAGAAACAAACAGGAAAAGACTGTTTCAAATCAAAGCTATTGTATCCTTCTGACCTGGTCCTGGTTTTCTGCTTCTCACCAGGAAGCTTAGCTGAGTCAGGCGCTCAGAGTTATCCTGGCAATATGCAGTGCACTACAAATTGTGGTCATTTCCTTCAGATGGGAGCTGTTTTCCAGCTTCATGAGAGATCTGAAGTAGATTTGAGGAGACCCTAAAGGACTGGGTACAGCCCTCAATGCCTGGATGCTAGGAAGAATCTACTTAAAGCAAGCAGAAGTACTTCCCAGACTGAAACCCTGCTCTGCTGCATCCAAGCACTATGTGTAGCTTAAAACAGCAGTTTCTTGTCACACCTTCGGTTGTGCTAAGTGCTGGTCTCTGTGAGATACACCTTGGTTATGGCTCACCACGTCCAGAACTGAGGATCACCCTTACTATTAAGATAACACAGTTTTATAACAGCAGTTCCTGAAAAGCTCAGGAACAAAACACAGTTCCATGAACTTCCCCAGCTGGGAAGATGTGAGGACGTTTCCTTTGCTAAAACCCCTCTCAGGAAACATCCTTCTGAGCAGTGCACTGGTTCATGAGAGCACATCATTTGTACCCATCCCTGTGCTGATGAAAACAATGCAAACCTCAGCCTACTCTGCTAAATATAAAATGAAAGCCTCAGTTAAAGAAGTTAAATTTGAGCTGTGGCTTCACCTGTTTCAGTGCAAGTGCTTGTGGCTGCACTTTAAATAGGCTTAGAGCTGACCTCCCTTCTCCTTTTAGAGCAGGAGAGTCTGATTACAGGCAAGGGAAAGGAGTAAAATCAGTGTGAGGCTGTTGTGCAGTCAGTCATCTGCTTGTGCTCTGTTACAGTAGGGTGTTACTTGAGGCTCTGCAGACTTGCTGCAAAGATGTCCCAGCTGCGAATCCCAGGTAGGTCTGAAACTGCAGGTAGTGAGGCCAGGAACCACTGGGCAGGCTGGAGCCCCTGTGGGTCTGGTGGTACCTGTGCAACCCAGGGTGCTTCACTGGGGGCTTTGAGTGGTTTTCTTCTTGTTTGGATGGTGCAGCAAAGAAACATTATTGTTTAGGCCAGGTTGGATGGGGCTTGGAGCAAGCTGCTCCAGTGGCAGGTGTCCCTCCCTGTGGCAGGGGGTTGGAACTGGATGAGCTTCAAAGTCCCTTCCAACCCAAACCAGTCTGGGATTGTTTAGATCTTGTTCTACTTGTACTGAATAAAAATGCTGTCTCTTCTGCAGTGCACTGGATCCTGTAACAACACCATTAAATCACTGTGGAAGGGGGCAGAGGGATTTCAGGAGTCTCTGTCAACCTGGCTAAGAGAAGATGATGTGGGGGTGCTGTGGTCCCAAGGGAGGGGGAACACGAACTGGGCAGCAGGTGTAGGGCCAGCCAGGCTGTGCAGAACAGCACAGAGGGACATGTGATGCCATTGCAGAGGAAGATCAGCACCAAACAGTTCTGATAAGAGCAGGTTAGAATTGCAGTGCTGTGTGGTGTGATAGACACTGTCCTGGTGTGCGAAGCTTGTGTCAAAGCCTGGCCCTGCAACACCAGTGGGAGTTTGTTGACCTTCATGAGTGTCATTTTCATCCACTAAAGAGAGGAAAGGTCAAAGCAGGCATTTCTGGGATGCTTAGTTTGCAAATGAACACATGGAGTTCAAGTGCCATGAGTGCATGTTCTGCCGGCTGGGCTTTGGCAAGTCGGCAGCTGGTGACTTGTGATGCCAGAGCTCCAGTCTGAATTTGCTGAGTCAGATGCAAAGGGCATGAATTGCACCCCAAAATATTGATGCCACACTGTAACTGTGCATGAAAATCTGTGCAACTGTCTCAGCAATTTGATCCCATTAGTCGGTAAGTGGAGATGTGACCACAAGCAGCTGGAGGATGAACTTTAGCATCTCTGACGTTCCCATCCACCCTTGATCTTCACAAAGGAGATGGATAAAAAAATCAGCAAAGCAGCCCCAGTGTGCTGAATCGCTGAAACATTTGCTCTCTGTTAAGCAGGAGAATGCTGCTCTGCACTCATCAGTTCCTCCTGTGCTCTTCTGCATCCCCAGGTGCAGGGAGAGATGTTCTAAGACAGCTCAGTGTGATTAGATGATCGGGTATCACAGTATCACAGTATGCTAGAGATTGGAAGGGACCTCAAAAGCTCATCCAGTCCAATCCCCCTGCCGGAGCAGGAACACCTAGATAAGGTTACACAGGAACGTGTCCAGGCGGGTTTTGAATGTCTCCAGAGAAGGAGCCTCCACAACCTCCCTGGGTAGCCTGTTCCAGTGTTCTGTCACCTCACTGAGAAGAAGTGGAACCTCTTGTGTTCCAGTTTGTACCCATTGCCCCTTGTCCTATCATTGTTTGCCACTGAGAAGAGCCTGGCTCCATCCTCGGGACACTCCCCCTTTATATATTTATATACGCTAATAAGGTCACCCCTCAGTCTCCTCCAGACTATAGAGACCCAGCTCCCTCAGTCTTTCCTCATAAGGGAGATGCTCCACTCCCTTCATCATCTCAGTTGCCCTGTGCTGGACTCTCTCCAGCAGGTCCCTGTCCTTCTTGAACTGAGGGGCCCAGAACTGGACACAATATTCCAGATGCGGTCTCACCGGGGCAGAGTAGAGGGGAAGGAGGACCTCTGGTATCTGGTAGTTGCTTATGGTGTTGACTGAGGTGATGACGATTCTAGGAAATGCTGTTCCCTTGGAGAGCTGCAGTGCAGAAGCCTCCAAAGAGCTCAGGTCTGATGGCATCTGCCATGTGGTTCGTTGTGCACACACCATTGGGGTGCTATTGTGGAACAGTCAACACAGAACTTCCATCTTTATATTGCACAAAGTGGCAACTTCTTTCTTTTGCAAGTGGAAGGCTTTGGCTAAACTTGTCCTTCACTCATCTCTTTAATAATCACTGATGTGATGATTAGGCAAAAAGGCTTAAAGTTTGAAGAGCTGATCACATGTGTTTCGTTTTGTTTCTGTTTTATCTCAAACAGCAGAAGACAAAAGTGAGTATTTCCAGGCATTTTGTATGCTCTTCTGTGTTACTGCCTAGACATGATCACTGGAAACAAGCAGCAGTTACAGGATCATGGTGATGTTCCAGCAGCTGGAGAAGGTGCTGTTTCTCAGCAGTGCCAGCTGTGCCCCTCACTCCTCCATGGAATGGTTCCAGATTTTTGCTCCTTTGCTATACGAAGCTATTTGTTAAACATTGTCCTTGGAGCCCTGAGCTCCTGCTCAGAAGATAAACATTTCATAAAGGAGTTCTTTCCACTGTGGCAAGAAGTGAAACATTTTGCAGTTTCCCTTGAGCCTCTTCACACCTTTGTTGTTTATTTGGTTGGTTTTCCCTTTTTCTTAACAGAGTTCCAGCCTAAAGTAACTTCTTTTAAATTTACTTTAGGCTGGAGCATCCTGCTCCAAGAGGATTTGATCCATGAGGGGACAGATCCAGTGTTTCACCTCATTTATTCACATTGTCAGTCCTGTCTGCTTCGATTGTCATCCACTGACCGTGTCCTGTCTGAGATGCCGGTGGTGTCCTCCATCTTTCAGCATCTTTCCTTGCTATGCTTCATGCTGAGCTGTCAGCTGCTGGCAAAACCTGGTTGATTACTGTCCAAATGTGCACTTCCAGAAGCTGGTACCACAAGAGCCCTTGAGGTTCACGTGATGTTGGCAGTAGGAGAGTTTTTAACCTTCTTTCTTCATAAAGCTCCAGTCAACCTTATATCAGTGGTGGCTTTCATAGGGGCATGTTAGCTGGCACCTTTGCAGCACACTGGACATGATGGGCTGAGAGGGTTCTCCAGCTAGGAGCTCTTCAGCTGCACGGTGATGGGGGGAGCTAAGTGCTTGAGCTGCTGGTTCTGTTTGTCTCCATCTGTACTTCATCATCATCCTGGCTGGATGCCTTGTGGAGCAAGTGGGTCTTAAGCTTCCTACAGCTGTAAGGGCTCTGCCAGACTTCCTTTCTTTGTCTCTGTGCATGCTCTTATCAGTGCCCTTTGTAAGGATGGGCTGCTTTCTGGGCCTTTTTTTTTCACTCTTGGACTGTGGTTTGTACCAGAGGTATCCAGGTAGGTCTCCAGCCCTCCATATGTGTCCCAGGCTCTGTTAAGCTTGTTGCAAACTTTAGAGTCTTGCAGGCAGCATGGAGATGTAGGTGTCCTAAGGACACCTCTTAGCTGAGAACTGAGATGCTGCATGGGGCTGTTACGGTGGCTGCAAACCAGATGTCTGTGTGACCTTGCACTCTTCTCCCTTCAGAGATGGATGAGGCAATGCGCTCCTTCGCAGAGAAGGTCTTTGCCTCTGAGGTGAAAGATGAGGAGACCAGGCAAGAGATCTCTCCTTTTGAGGTGGAAGAGATCTGTCCCATCTCACGCCAGGAGATAAGAGAACGCATGATACTTCAGGAGAACACTGTCACGTCAGAAAAGCGGTGAGCAACAACCAGGGCAACTGGGGAAAGGAGAGGAGTGTTGTCTGCACGTCCCCAGCCAGAGTGGGGGAACATAAATCAGTGCTTGTGAAAACAGCTCACACCACCCCTGGGATAAATCCTTGATAATCCCAGGGCATCTCTCAGGTACCTCAGGGTTTCCTCTCCAACTGTTGCCACTGTTGGACAGAAGGACACCCATGGCCTGTTTCTCAGGTGTCAGCACAGCAATGGCCATGGAGCTGCTGGAGAGGGAGACCTTTCTCTGGAAAGGTTCAAGTTCTAAAGACTGTGCTTGAAAGTCTGTGGTTACTATGTGTGCTGTGACCCCTACTCCTGGCACTGCCTGATGGAGATGCTTAGAAAGCACCAGTGAGATGGTTAATGTAGTGCACAGCTGGAATGTGGCTGTGGTCAGTGCTGTGTTCCTGAGGTTCTCCTACCTGGCAGGAAGAAGCGCTTGTTCCGCATGAAGACGATTGCGTTGGCAGTGCCTGTGGCTCAGAAGTCTATAACCAGACTATCCACTATCGAAGAGGTCATCTCCACCTCCCCCCTGTACCAGACTGTGCCTGACTTCCAGCGGGTACAGATAACAGGGGATTATGCCTCTGGGGTAGGTGTTTGCATGGCTGTACCCTTCCCCACACTGACCACCACCTCATACAGTCACTGCCTGTCCCTCATTAGTGCCCAGTGTCATTGGAGTCTGTATGAGTTGCAGTGGGGTTAGTCTGTGTCTCCCAGCTCAGTTTGTGTCTCATGAGCATCTCATGGTAACTTGCTGTGTCCCTGGAAGATCCAGAGCTGAATTCCTTAGTAGGAGCCTGTTGAGTGCTGCATGTTCCCCACAGGGTTGTCTGGACAGGGCAGAGGGGAGGGCATGGCAGGATGGGCTATGCTCATTCTGTTGTAGCCTGCACTTGCTTGCACACAACTGTTTGAGATCTGTGCACATTACAGAATCCCAGAACGGTTGAAGTTGCTGCACAGTATTCTCAATGCTGCCACTCTGACTTCTCCTGACTGCCCAAAGCACTTGCCTGTGCACTAAATCAGAAATTACTGACACGTTAGGTCAGGGTATGTTGTTGGTCTTGCTTCAGTTACAGCCTGTGCTCCAAAAATAGCTTCTAGTGTTTTGCCCAGACCTTGCTTCCATCTCAGTTTGCAGCGAGGAATGTAAAAGATGATGACGGGGAATTCACTGGTTCTGGCACAAGGAACTTCCCTTTGCCATGTCTAGGACTTTGCCTATCATCAACACCTTCCACTAGAGCCGGTTGCTCTAAGCCCCATCCAACCTGGCCTTGAACACTGAATTGCTGTGAATAAAGCTGTCCTCTTTCTCTCTTAGTGCACCAGGTATCTCTCGGGCAGGCAGGCTTGCTTCTGAGGTTGCTTCAACACCAATTCTCTTGCAGGTGACAGTGGAAGATTTTGAAGTTGTCTGCAAAGGCCTGTACCGTGCACTGTGCATCCGGGAGAAGCACATGCAGCAGTCCATGCAGAGGTTCCCCAGGACCCCGTCCCAGTACCTGCGCACTATCGAGGGCAAGGTCTGGAGAGCGAGTGATTCTGGCCCAGGCCCATGTAGGTACTTGGGGGGTTTCCTCTCTGGCTTCACTATGGGGTGGGCAGGGTTGTGGGAGTGCTGCACAGGAGAATTGCTTGCCCCCATCTCCTCTTCAGTGGCAGTGGCAGGGATGTCTCTGCCCTCTGCCTGTGGTGGAGGAGCAGGGCAGGCTCATGGGGTTTTTCTGGCAGCAAGTGCCTCATAGTATTGTCCTTTTGGCCCAGTGTTCACCCCGCCAGTGAAGGATGGAGAGGATCCCTTTGACACTGGGAATCTTGGTGAGGACCTGGGATACCATGTTGAGATGAAGGATGGTGTAGTTTACGTCTACGAAGACAAGGCAGCAGCTGACAGAAATGAGCCAAAGGATCTGCCCTACCCCAGCCTTGAGCACTTTGTTGACGACATGAACTTCCTCTTGGCCCTGGTTGCACAGGGGCCTGTGTAAGTGCACAACCCAGCACTGCTGGATGCAGCTGAACAGGTCCTGCCTCAGCAGGCAGAAGGAGGTCAGGGCAGAGCCAGGGTTGCCCCCTCTGCTTTCTGGGCAGAGGGAGGAACCCCTGATGACATACCTGCAGCCTGCTGGTTTCCAAACTGTCCTTGGCTCTTGTCATCCATCTTGACTGGGGTCTTAAGCAAAACCAGCATTGAGGGATTGGAGACACATTCTGCAGGTATGCTCACAGCTGACCAGGCCTTCCTTTGAAGCTCTGTAATAGAGCCAGGAGAAGCACCTTAGGGAAGCAGGGCCAGGCCAGCATGAGCAATTCCACTTCAGGAGAAAGCTGCATCCTAGTGTTTGATGTGCCATGCTTCTATGTTGAGGGGGAAGGAGCCCAGTCACTGTTCTGCCCTTTGCTTTCACTAGTAAGACCTATGCTCATCGGCGCCTGAAGTTCCTCTCATCCAAGTTCCAATTGCATGAAATGCTAAATGAGATGGATGAGATCAAAGAGCTGAAGAACAACCCCCACCGGGATTTCTACAACTGCCGGAAGGTAAATGGCAAAGCTTGGAGCCCTGGTGACTCTGGGTGCCATCCCTGCCCCGACAACTGCATATTAGAGTCAAGGTCTGTGGCACTTACACTGTTGCTAATGGGATGGTGCTGACTGGGGTGCTCTTGGCCTCATCCTGTTCATCTGCTGAGCTCCCCACACATACGGGGCTCATGTATCGGGTTTGTTGGCCTTGTAATGATACCCGAGCACCCCAATTTGAAACTAGGTAGCTGTCCCTCTGATTTCTCAGGTGGACACACACATCCATGCTGCAGCCTGCATGAACCAGAAGCATCTTTTGCGTTTTATCAAGAAGTCCTACTTTGTGGATGCTGATCGCATAGTTTATGATGCCAAGGGCAAACAGCTTACCCTGAAACAGCTTTTCCAACAGCTTAATCTGCATCCGTATGACCTGACAGTGGATTCTCTGGATGTCCATGCTGTAAGTGGTAGGGCATTTACTATAGGACCACTCTCAGGTCACAATTACCCACCCCTGTATGCACAGCTTTCCCTCTCCTGTGCACTCATGACATCTTAGTGGTTGTGGCAGGATGCAGCAGCTCCTGGCTTCCCCATTTTGGGTTGTTTGGATCAATGGTGTGTGTAGCCTTTACCCTGAGCCTCCCCTCCCCAGGGACGTCAGACCTTCCAGCGCTTTGACAAGTTCAATGACAAGTACAACCCCGTGGGTGCCAGTGAGCTGCGTGACCTCTATCTGAAAACAGACAATGCTATCGATGGCGAGTACTTTGCTACCATCATCAAGGTGAGAATACAGAGAAGGAGAGCACAGTTAAGCTGCAGTGCTGCTGTGCTCAGAGGCTGGAGGGTCCCCAGGCAACTGCATCCTGGTTTGCAGGAGGTTGGATCTGATCTGGAGGATGCCAAGTACCAGTACATAGAGCCTCGCCTCTCAATCTATGGGCGATCAGCTGAGGAGTGGCCCAAGCTAGCCAGCTGGTTCATAAAACACCGCGTCTATTCCCCCAACATGAAGTGGATGATCCAAGTACCCAGGATTTAGTATGTGCTGCGGGTCTGAGAGAGCACTGTGCCTTATCATAGACTGGTCTGGGTTGGAAGGGACCTTAAAGCTCATCCAGCTCCAACCCCTGCCACAGGCAGGGACCCCTTCCACTGGAGCAGCTTGCTCCAAACCCCTGTGTCCAACCTGGCCTTGAGCACTGCCAGGGATGGGGCAGCCACAGCTTCTCTGGGCACCCTGTGCCAGCGCCTCAGCACCCTCACAGGGAAGAGCTTCTGCCTAAGAGCTCAGCTCAGTCTCCCCTCGGGCAGGTTCAAGCCATTCCCCTTGGCCTGTCCCTACAGGCGTGTGTCCAAAGCGCCTCTCCAGGTTTCCTGTAACCCCTTTAAGCACTGGGAGCTGCTCTGAGGTCTCCCCGGAGCCTTCTCCTCTCCAGGTTGAACAAGTGCACTCTATCTCATTTTTTATCCTGAAGGGATTGTGGGGACAGTGGGACATGTTCCTCTGCTAGCAGCTGATCCCTGTCTGTGTCCACAGTGATGTATTCAGGTCTAAGAATTTCCTCCCACACTTTGGGAAAATGCTGGAGAATATCTTTGTCCCTGTGTTTGAGGCAACTATCAACCCTCAAGCCCACAAACAACTGAGTGTCCTTCTACGCCACGTGAGTGCCACCTGATGATGTTGTTGGGGTGTGATGAACATTCACTTTCTTGTTTGTGCACAAGAAATTGGTTATTACCCATGGAAAATGTCACTGGGGCCAGTTGGGGGTGGGACAGGGCTACAGGCTGCAGTGGAGTGATGGCAAGCTGCAGTGGAGCAGGGTGAGCTGGTCTGCCTGGGCATGAGGAGTGGGGCAGCTTTGAGATGCAGCTTCTCTCTTGCCTTGCCAAGCAGATCACTGGCTTCGACAGTGTGGATGATGAATCCAAGCATAGTGGACACATGTTCAGCACTAAAAGCCCAAAGCCAGAGCAATGGACTTCGCAGAAGAACCCATCCTACACCTATTATTTATATTACATGTATGCCAACATCCTGGTGCTGAATAACCTACGCAGGTGAGGCCCAGGATCTGCTAAGGGATGTGTGATGGGCTGGCAGAAGCAGGGCTGCCTCATGAGTTGTCTCAGGTCTTTGGTTGTTGGTGTGGAAAAGTGGGGCCCCCCATGCTCTGCCACCAGTGTAGTTTGGAGCTTTATGTCCCAGAGCCATACAAACACTCCTCTGTAGGAAGTGTGACGAACTGGGGTGAAAACTTTGGAGTTGCAGAGATGCATCTATTGCATGCACAGATCATAGAATCCCAGCCTGGTTTGTGCTGGAAGGGAACTTAAAGCTCACCCAGTTCCAAACCCCTGCCACAGGCCGGGACACCTTCCACTAGAGCAGCTTGCTCAAGATGAGGAATGATGACAAGTAATGTGCTCCTAGGTCAAGCTGGATTCTTGAGGACCCACTGCTGGGGGCAGAGCTGGACCTGAAGTCAGGGAATCTTGCACTACAGCCACCTACCCCTGCTGCTTGCTTGCTCTGAGTTCTTCTTCCATGTGCCTAGGCAGCGTGGCATGAACACGTTCCTCTTCCGTCCACACTGTGGGGAAGCTGGGGCCATCACACATCTGCTTACAGCCTTCATGACAGCAGATAACATCTCGCATGGTCTCAACCTCAAGAAGGTAAGTGGAGCAGCCCAGGCATGGCAGAGGTGCACATGCACACAGCTGGCATCCACTGTAGCTGCGTTAATTGCACCTCTGCTTCAGACTGACACAGTCTGGTTTCGGGCAGATGTCACATGATTCTGTGGGTTCCTCGAGGCATGGAGGGATGTTCTCCAGGCATGTTTGGGGATGTAGCTAAGACACATATTCAGATTTCAGAGGTTCAGCCTCACAGACCTATCACTGGATATGTCTGTTGTCACTGGAGCCAGCCGAGTGCTGAAATCAGACAGGTTTCAACTCACTTGGCCTCTTGTGCTTCCTGGAGGACTGCTCCCTTGCCTGTCTCTTGCACATGTGAACTCTGTTGGATTTCCTAGCTGGGGCACTGCGCTGAGTGAGGAGGGACCCCAGAAAGGTGAAGGACACAGCAACTGTATTCCTAACCTGGCAACTCTGCTCATCTTTGCAGACCCCTGTGTTGCAGTACCTGTACTTCCTTGCCCAAATTCCCATTGCTATGTCCCCACTCAGCAACAACAGCCTCTTCCTGGAGTACGCAAAGAACCCATTGCTTGAGTACCACCAGAAGGGCCTCATGGTGTCCCTTTCTACAGATGACCCCATGCAGTTCCATTACACCAAGGTACAGAGGGAGCTGATCCCTGGGCTCGTTTCTCTGGGAAGCCAGCAGCGGGGTGGCCCTGGCTGCAGTGGAGCCTCTAACACAGCCTGTGCCTGCAGGAGGCCCTCATGGAGGAGTATGCCATTGCTGCCCAGGTCTTCAAGCTCAGCACCTGTGACATATGTGAAATTGCCAGGAACAGCATCCTGCAGTGCAGCCTCTCCCATGAGGTGGGTGCCCCTCTAGGGGACCTAGAGGCCTGGGGATGAAGAGCAGCTCTGCAGCACATGGTATCTGATACTGGTTTGGCCTGAAGGGACCTTACAGCTCCTCCAGCTCCAACCCCTGCCACGGGCAGGGACCCCTTCCACTGGAGCAGCTTGCTCCAAGCCCCTGTGTCCAACCTGGCCTTGAGCACTGCCAGGGATGGGGCAGCCACAGCTTCTCTGGGCACCCTGTGCCAGCGCCTCAGCACCCTCACAGGGAAGAGCTTCTGCCTAAGAGCTCAGCTCAGTCTCCCTGTTTCAGTCTGAACCCATCACCCCTTGTCCTGTCACTACAGTCCCTGATGAAGAGCCCCTCTCCAGCATCCCTGTAGCCCCCTTCAGACACTGGAAGCTGCTCTGGGGTCTCCACACAGCTTCTCTTCTCCAGGCTGAACAGACCCAGCGTTCTCAGCCTGGATCCAGGCCGTAATCAACCTCGTGGCCTCCTCTGGACTTGCTCCAACAGCTCTATGTCCTTATGGTGGGGACACCAGAACCGCACTCAGTGCTGCCGGGGAGGTCACCGCTCCCGGCTGTGCTCAGGGCAGGGCGCTGAGGGCACCTCAGGGCTCTGCAGCTCTTGTCCTGTTCTCTGACAGGAGAAAGCCAAGTTCCTGGGTGAAAACTACCAGGAAGAGGGGCCCCAAGGCAACGACATCCGGAAGACGAACGTGGCTCAGATCCGCATGGCCTATCGCTACGAGACCTGGTGCTACGAGCTCAACCTCATCGCCGAATGCCTCAAGAAAGACTAGGGGCGGGGTCGGACCTGTGAGGGGTCGGACCCGGGGCGGGGTCGGACCGGGTCGCGCAGTAAAGCCGAGTCTCTCAGCGGCGGTGTCAGCGCCTCCGTGCGGCGGCGGCGGCGGGGGTGGGCGGGGTTGGCGCTGAGGGACGGCGGCGAGAGCCAATAGGCGGGCGACTCGGTGCGCGCCGGGAGCGCCCAGGCGGAGCGGGTCCGGGGCCGGGGCCGGGCGGCGGCAGCGGGTGAGGAGGGGCGGCGGCGCCCGGGGGGCTCGGGGCGGGCGGCTCTGCCTGGGGAGGGTTTTAGGGCCGCCCGTGGGTCCAGGCTCGGGGCGGCCGGGCGGGCTCCGCGTGCTGCTGCTGGCAGCGGCCCGATCGCTGCCGGGACCGGGTAAGAAAGCACCGCGCCGGCTTTTGCCGCCCCTGAGCGAGGAGGAGAGCGGTGCTGCGGCCGGGGCTCGCCATCCCAGGCTCGGGAGCGCCGGTGCCGGGTCCCGCAGCTCCGCCCCGTGGGTCCCGAGGAGCAGGGCAGGGAGCTGAGCGGAGGATGTGGGTGCCCGCTCAGCTGAGTCACCAGCCCCGTGTTCTACCGCGGCCCCTCGTCCTGTTCCAAACGGAGCGGACACGGCGGGGTGCGGGAATGACATCGGTGCGCGCCCAGGGCACCCAGCCAGGCGCTTTCCAGTGATGGGCACAACCTGGGACACGGGAAGATCCCTCTGCACATCAGGAAACGCTTCTGCTGTGGGTGGCCCCGCTGGGGCAGCGGTTGGACGAGCTGAGCTCCAGAGGTCCCTGCCCACCTCAGCCGCGCTGCGATCCTCCGGAGTTTCGTTAAGGCAAATGATTTACTAGGAGGTTGTGATGGTTTAGGTAGCAGTCGGTACCTGTGCCTTGCTGCACTGAGGTGTGCAGGCATGAGGTGTTGCAGAGGTCCTTTCTGGCAAGGCTGCCTGAGGGCATGGTGTGTAGGCTGCTCTGCCGGACCTGCCTCCCTTTGCTTTCCTGGTCACTGCGTAGATCCCTCTGTTCCAGTTACCATGGCTGAACGCAGCTTGTCGTCTGGCTACCATGGCTCTGATAAAGCCCTAGGAGTGGTGGGTGCTCTTTCTCCTGACAGCTGGGACTTGCATCAGCTCTGATGGTGGGAGTGTGAAGAGTTGCAGGAAAACCAGCTCCTGGAGATGTGTATTTGGGCAATGGTGGTTGTGGTTTCTGCTGTCCCTGTCAGTTCCAGAAAGGAGGGGTGGGGAGTGAGTGGTGATCTTGCTGCTTGGGAAGGGAGAGTGGTGCAGAGAAATGAGAACGTGCTGAGCAAGCCGGTGTACCCTCTGTCAGGCGGAGCGGGGCTGCAGGGGTTTGGTCCAGTGGTGAGGGAAAGGCGCTGAGCAGGATGCCTGTGGTGGCCCTTGTAACGTAAAGATGGTGGTGGCTTTATGGTGATGCCAGCCCTGAGGGAAGCCTGGAATCTCACCTCCTACAGCTGCACCAGGAAACTGCTCCAGGATGACTCCTGTTTGAGTTTAACTTTTCCTTTGTCGCTACCTTGGGTCTCAGTTCTTGTGCGAAGCTGTGGCATTCCTGGGGCATGGAGCCAGCCCGTGGTGCAGTGTGAGTCAGTCCTGCTAACCCGAGAGTTCAGATCCTGTGAGTCAGGTTAAAATCCATTACTTTAAAAATAGTACGTTGTGGGTTCTGTCCGGTTGTCCTCTGCTATAGCAGCCTTCAGGGCTTACAAGCTTAAAGCAGTTTGGCTTTTAGCATGGGTAAAAGCTTTCGAGAAGCTGGATGTCATCACTTGAAAAATAGACTGGAAGTTGAAAGATGCATCTGTTTCTCAGTACAAAGGTCTTGGGACCTATGCAGAGGTCAGACTTAACCTCCTTGTGCCATATAATTAAGATTGACATCACATTTACTACGTCCGGGGGCTGTGTCTGATGAGGTGGAGCTCTGTTTCTCAGCATGACAGGCAGAAGCTTTGAATGAGTTAATAGCTAGAGCTGCTCTGTATCGAGATGGAAATGACTAAACACGCTGCATTCCTGAAGTGTTACTTATTTTGATATAAAATCTGCATGTTTGGTACTGCCCATGTCCTTCAGGCATCAGCATGGCAAGAGTTTGGTTCAGAAAAGCTTCAGGTTCCCCCCGGAGCTGAACAGAATGGGAGTAGCTGAATAATCTAGAAGGGGTCTTTGCTGCTGTACTGGCTGCCCCCTCATCCCTCCAGCGCTGAGCTGGCAGCTTCCCTAGGCACCAGGAGACCAGAAACGATCTTTTATTTGGCTCCCAGCACAGGAGGCTTGGTGAGGAGGAGGTCTCCTGGGTGGTTTGGAGCGGCACGGCTCTCACAAAGGGAGTGAGGGATTGCTTCAGGATTGCGTGGGCTTGCCAAGGCAGTGATTTGCGTGTTCTCATGCCCGTGGTGCAGCAGGATAAGGTAAGGTGGTGTGTTAACGCCTTTGTTTAGCTGATCAGCTACTGGCATGAGGGTGGTAAGGGGGGTTGTGGGGTGCCAGCAGCACCTGCGAGGAGTGGGCTTGACCTCAGCACCGGAGTATTTCATTCTTGGAGAGCAGTGGCAGCGTTCTCTCCTGGAGTGTGTGGTTTCAGGAAATGGAATTGTCTAGAGACGTTGCATGGAAAATGCTTTGTGTGCTCTCTGGCTCTCAGAACTGGAAAAAAGAGTCAGGGCTATCTATCATGTGGTGTGAGTGTGCCTCATTCTGCTCGGGTTGAAGAGGTGGGAGCTATGTTCAAACAGCATGGATCCAAGAGGCTCTCTTTCGAGAGAAATGTGTGATGCTTTGTCTGAAAATTACTGTATTTCTCTTCACCCCAAACCCCACTTTCAGTGAGATAATTCAGCATTCTCAACTACACCGACTGCTCTAACTGCTCACGCAGTAGAGATGATGCATTTGGCTTCTGTGGAAAGGCTGTGAAGCATCCTGAAGCCACTGAAAGAGTTTGGAAGTAGAGGTCAGGAGAGAAGCAGTCATGTTACATCTGGTTTGTTTGTGAAAGGAATGGGGTGTGTGGTCCCTGAGGTGCAAGTGCTGGCTTTCTCACCTGGGTGGTCTCTACCAGTTCTGTGTCCCTAAGCTGGGTTTTGGCTTATCTGAGGGTTATTAGCTCGGATCAGACCATCTCGGTCTGCTCTTTCCTCACCAAAGATCAGTCTCTACTCTTGCCCTGGCTCGTGTAATGAGCTTAGATTAAATGCCTAGTTCTTGATAGCAGCTTGCAGGCCTGGGCAGGTGAAGGGCTATGCTCTGAGCCTCCTCGGAAGGTTATTTTGGAAGACACAGTCCAGGGCTGTGGCTGGTGGAGCAGTGCTGAGCAGGAGAGCGGTGGGTGCTTTAAGCCCGTGCTCTATGCTCTGTGTTCAAGATGAGCCAGGAGCTGGGTGTTTCTGGTTGTATCTGGTGGTTCAAAGATCAGTGACATTAGGTGAGTGAACCTTATGGCTTCACCATCTAAGTAGTACTGCTTCTCCCGGGAGTGTGCGGAGCTTCACTGGCTGGAGAAGTAATATTACTTGGTAGGTTTACAAAGGAGCCGAAATGAGCTCAGTGTGGATCCTGTGTCTGCATGTGGGTCTGTGTAGTTCTGGATGGTAGTCGGGTGATTGCTTGAGCACTGGCTGAACTGCTTGAACTCTGGATATTCATCAGTGAGCAGAACCAGAGGCAGCCCTGCAGAGTCTCACCAGTACCTGTATGCTGACTGGGACTTGCTGGTTGTGCCTCATCGTGGAGGCACTGGAGAGGTCAGGAGCACCAGGCTGACCTGGACCATGGCTCTATATCAGAATGTGTCAGACTGGCTGAGGAAACTACAGCAAATGCACTTGTTATTGCACTGTTACCCATGTGAGTGGTTGGAGGGAGGACCTGGGGCAGGCTGGCAGCCAGCAGCCCTGAGCTGCCAGAGCACAGGCAGCCCTGCATGCTCTGGGGAGGGACCCAACTAGAAAGAGGAGCAGGGCTGCTCAGCCTGCTCTGCTGGATGGCCTCATGGATGCTGCATGCAGATGTTTTGCCAGGCTGTTGGTCTGAACCCCAGGGTGTATTCAGAGAGGAAAGCTGCCAGCGCTGTTGGGAAGCAAGGGAGCCACGTGGACTTACTGTCAGCATGGAGCTTCACGTGCTCCATCAGTGCATATGGTGGCCTTGAACTGCTTAATCCTGTGAATAAGCCCATTGCTCCACACTGCAAGGTCCTTTGGGGTCCTGTCCCTATGTGAATTGTCCCTGTGTGAGTTCCTCATCCAGTGGTCCCGTGTTTGAAGACATGGCAGGGAGTAAAGGTGGCTCTGAAGCTGTACTGGCTGAAAGGAGGTTGTTTCACCCCTCTGCTAACCTGGCTTTTCCCCATCAGAGAGCTCTTGCTTCTTTGCTGGTTTATGCTGGTCCTCAGGAGCAGCACTGAGAGTAAATGCAATGGTGTAGGAAAGGGGAAAGTTGCTTTCCTGTCTGCTAATCAGAGCTGTGCGGGCAGGCACTGAGGAAGGATGGCTCTGCTCTGGCTCAGGATGTGTTGGAAACAATGCCTATTTATAGGAGGGGCCCCTCGCTGCCTGGAGCAGCCTGGCTGGGCAGGAAGAGGGTCTCGCAGGGGGGCCCAGGAGCTCTGCAGTACCCCAGGCCAGGGGTCTGGGACAGGGGGTACGGATTTGGGGTTTGGATTTTGTGTGTTCTGTGTCATCCTTCAACTTGTTCTGCCCTGTCCCTGCCCCTCTAGTGGGATCAGCAGGGGCCCGCCTGCACCTCGCCGCTGCAGGAGTGTGGAGGGGATGCTGTGCCGTGCTGGAGCTGGCACTGAGGCCGTCTGCGCAGTGGTGGCTTCACCTCACTTCAACAGAGACAGGCTTGGTGCTGGTCAGGAGTTCTGAGAATGTGGGGGATCCCAGAGAGCTGCAGAGAGAGCCAGAGGGCTCTGAGGCTGGGGACACCACGTGTCTGTACTGAAGTCATATTGAACCTGCAGGTGCTGGGTCTGTGTAGCCACCCAGGGTCTCCCTGGCAGTTTCACCCACCTTTTGTCCTGTACTACCTGGAGGACTGTTTGCTCTATCCTCTGGATTACACCTTGTGATAGTCTCAAAGAGCATAGCTCCTGTTTGCGCAGGCTCTGCTTGGGTAGATGTTAAAGTGTTTCTTTAGCATGCCTTCTCCTCTGTTAATCTAAACAGGGTTGTTTTCCTCTTGAGCATGAGAACTCACCAGTTTCTTCTGCATTTTGGCCTCTTGTATGCTTTTAAAACCTGTCCTGGCTGCAGGCCACAGGCTGGGCAGCACTGCCCTCAAGTCCCTTTGATGGCAAATTTAGGTCAGGTGTTGACAAGCAGAACATCAGACAGGTTTTTACTTGTGTTGTGATGCAGGAGCATGCTCCCAGGAGGAGGAACCTCTTCTCCAGTCATCACAGCTGGCCCAGTCCTGCATGAAGCAGCAGCTGTCCTGTTGCTGCTGACTCTGGAGAAGTAAATGGGGTTCCCTTTCTCTGGACCTGATGTGGTACCTTGCTCTGCTGGGAGCTCTTGTAAAGACATCCTGCTGCAGTGGTTTGCTGTGTGCTGCCCGAGGTGCTCAGAGCAGCAGGAGGAGCTGAGCACTCCTGCCTGGCCTGCAGCGGTCCAAGCAAGCAGCAGAGGGGCTGGCTGAGGGCCCTGCTGCAGACAGGCTGTGCTGCTGTGTTCCTCTGCTCTTAAATGCTTTCCTTGAGTTTGGACCCTTGGGATCCCTGGCTGGCTTTTGTTCCTCTTGTGGTGTTGTGTTTGGTTTTTTAAAGCCAGTGGGATCTCTCTTTCCTTTTGTTAGCCCTCCCTGAAGTGTGCTACACAAACAGGCTTTGTGGGCAGCGTGCTCTGGAAACCAGTCTGGAACATGTGATCTGGGGAGGAATGTTCTTCAGCAACTGCCAGAGCAGCAGTGATGTGCATGGCTGGAGCTCAGCTGATGGCTCTGCTCTTCTCTTTCTCTGCAGGTTGTGCTGCCGGGCTGTCCTTGTGGAGCTGACACCCAGGGGCTCTTGGACACCAGTGGGTGCTTTGGAGCCTCATGCCAGCTTGATGTGTGCAGGGCACAGGTGGATGTGGACAAGGCTGGAGATGGGGTGTTTGTGAGCACCTTGGCACTTGCCATGCACCCAGCAGGGTCAGTGGACAACAGCTTCTCTCGCTCTGCTGTGCAGACCCTCTCCCGAAGCCACTGCCGTAACATCAAGCAGAAGATCTCCCAGTGGGAGGGGAGGACACGAGGGTGCTCCAGCAATGAGAAACAGCAGCTGAAAGACTTTGGAGTCAAATATGATCCTAGCTGCGACGCTCTGCCCAGAGTGAAGCCAGATCATGCAGAGGAGGGCAGAAGGACTGGGTTCAAAGATCCAAAGAGCTTGGGCTTAGACTTCAGGGAAGGTGCACGGGGCTGCTTGCAGACTGGTGGCTGTGGTGACCTCAAGCCCTGTGCATACAGCCCTATAGCTTCCCAAGCCAAGGAGAAAGGAGAGTTGCAAGCTGGCCTCGTTGACCCAGAAGCAAGACTGCCCCCAGGGAACTTCTACACCTTGCAAGCTCTGTGGAGAGTAGATCCCCATCTGCCTGGCAAAGCCCTACCAGCTCCCTTGGACCTTCAGAGGAAGCAAGGGAGCTGTTGCTCCACAGAAAGAGAACTTACAGTCAAAGGAGCAGAATCTCTCTGCAGGGCAGAGAGGAGCTTGAAAAACATTTACTCTGAGGCTGAGGGGCAAGAGGAGGTCCCACCACCTCCTGCTGCTGTCCCACCACCTCCTGCTGCTGTCCCACCACCCAAGCCCCGCAGGACTTTCCGCTATCTAGCAGAAAAGGGTGCTGGAAGCTGTGGTGATGCCAGTGCTACCAGGGAAGCTCCTGTACAAAAGCAGCATGGAGGAGACTCGGTGTCATCCTCCGACAACCCTGAGAAGAGAATAGCCAGCAGGAGGATCAGAGGAAGAACCCAGAGGTACAGCGATTCATCTCTCATGTCTCCTTAAATCAGTTTCTAGATGGTTTCCAACATCTTGCTTACCACAGTGTCCTTGTACAAGTGCTAGTACTAGTGCTGTTGATGGAGAGAGGATATTTCTGGATGAAAGCATCCCTTTTCCAGCGTTGCTTGTGCACTGCTTTTGCTGCTGATAATCACAGAATCATAGAATGGTTTGGGTTGGAAAGGACCTTAAGATCATCCAGTTCCAACCCCCTGCCATGGGCAGGGACACCTCACACTAGACCAAGGCTCTGTCCAGCCTGGCCTTAAACACTGCCAGAGTTGGAGCATTTACCACTTCTTTGGGCAACCTGTTCCACTGCCTGATAATCTTGCAAAGAAGGGTAAAAGCTCCAAGCAGATGTCAGTCCCACAGCCTAAGGTGTGTGACTCAACAGAGTTGAGTGACAACATGCTGGTCTCAAGGAGGGTGCTGCCTGCTTCTTGCCCTGAGCTTGTCCTTAGCTGCAGTTTATGGATTACAGAATAGCTTTCTCTTTATGCAGTGTGCCTGCTCAATGTTCCAGCTTTCCTGTTGCAGCAGGTTTGGCTATTCTTCCCTTTTCCCCATCCATAGGTCCCTGTTGCAGAGTAAAACACCTCTGAGCTTGCTTGATGATATTTCTGCTTACAGAGGAGCTGCCCAGGGCAGCTGTGCTAGAGGAGTATGCACATGATAGGTGGAGATGTGACTAGGACTCCTGAAACATCCTTTCACCATGGCCAAGCATGCAGCAACAACCCAGATTTTATGATGATGGGCTAAATCCCTGCCAGCTCCTTTGTGATCTCTGTGCCATGAGTTTGAAGTGGCATCCAAGTGTATGAGAACTGAAGCTCACAAACGTGATAGCACCTTCACAGAGCAGTGGGTGAGCTCCAGTAGAAAGCAGTGCCCTAATTCTGAGAACTGCTGCAAGTGCTTAGTCTGCAGAATGTGGTTTGGGTTCTTGCCTCTCTGGCAGGATGGGACTTGTGGTACCCGCTTGGAGTGTGCTTGGCCATGGAGCCTCTAACTTCATGTTTAAGTTAGAAATTCCCAGTGTGAGTAGGACTCACTTGGTGTGCTGGCTTTGCCTGGGATAGAGTTAATTTTCCTCATAATCGCCTGTCAGGTGCTATGTTTTGGATTTGTGGTGAAAATAGCATTGAAAACACAACAGTGTTGTCACTGTTGCTGAGCAGTCATCACACGGACTCAAGGCATTTTCTGCTTCTCCCACCACCCCACCAGTGAGCAGGCTGGGCAAGAGGCTGGGAGGGGACACAGCCAGGACAGCTGATCCCAAGTGAGCCAAGGGATATCCCACACGGTATGTTAAAAGCAATGAATATTTGGAGAAGAAGGAAGAAAGGGGGGGGACTTTTGGAATGACAGCTTTTGTCTTCCCAAGTCACCATTGTGTGTGATGGAGGGTTCCTGGAGATGGCTGAACCTGCTTGCTAAGGGGAAGTAGTGAATGAATCCCTTATTTTGCTTTGCCTGTTTGTGCAGCTTTGGCTTTACCTGTTGAACTGTCTTTATCTTGACCCAAGTGAGGGTCTCACTTTTACCCTTCTGCTTCTCTCCCCCATCCCACTGGGTGGGAGCAAGTGAGTGGCTGTGTGGGGCTGAGCTGCTGCCTGGGCTTAAACCTCAGCACTTAGAAATCAGAGTCCAGAGTGAAGCATCCCTGTGCTTTGTGGCCCCAGGGAGACCATACTCTGTGTGGGCTGGAGACAGCAATTCACTGGTACGTGCAGTTGCCTTTAGAAGAAGTTACACTGGTTTTCCTCTAGGAAATCTTTTGAGTTTGAGGACATCCAGGGCTTCCGCAACCGGATGGCAACCACCAAGTCCCACAGGCTTCAAGAAGAGACAAATGGCACTACAGGATCCAGGCTTGTCTACACACAGTCAGAAGACAACATCTATGAGGACATTATCTGTATGTGCCTGTGCTTCTGGGGGATGCACTCGCTTTATTTAAGGGTAGTAAATTTGTTGGGGAGGGAGGAATGAAGATGAGAATGCATTGAGGCCCTTTCCAGCTCTGTGACTTTTAAAGTCTTCCCCATCCGGGGTTCCTTGTTGATGTTAGTAACTGCATGTGAACAGTCTGATTTCAGGTGTCATGGAAGAGCTCTAGAATTGGCCTGTGCTAAACTGAGTTATAAGCTCTTCAAATGCTTTGCTTGAGTGCTGCACAGAGATCAGTGTGGACGCTGTCAAAATCATCTGCTTTGCAATAGAGCTACTTTCTCTGCAGTGGTAGAAGTATTTTGTTTTGCTGAATCCGTGCACAGTTTGCCAGGTTGATGGTAGTGGGTTAGAAGGGTCTTTGAGTGGTAGGAACGTAACCCATCTCAACCAAGTCTCTCTCAGGCCCTGTTAAAGCTTGGCAGGCAACTGCACCCTGTCTCTACTTATTCCTTGCAAGAGTGCAGGACTTGATCTCCTTTCCTAAATCCCCTAAAGCCCAATGCTTTTCTAGGTCCTGCAAAAGAGAACCCATATGAAGATATCGGAGCGCTGCCCTTACCCCTCTGGAAGGTCCCATCTGTCTGGAAGCTGCCACCCCCCCGGAGCACAAGTAGAGCTCCCAAGGTAGGATGAGGAGATTAAGTTGTCATGTCTTTACAGGAAGTCATCCTCACCAGGGCCCTGTGTGTGCTCTCCCCTGGCCCCACATTCCCTGCTGCTACATCATTGGTTTACCTTGGGTTTTATTGTTTGTTATTGATGTAAATGATAATGAGCAACCATGGCAATGGCAGTTGATTAAGCTGCTAAGGAGCAAAAGAATAGGAACAAGAGAGGGTTGATGAGATGCTTGAGGATGTGGGGTGGGATGGAGAGCTTTGTAGAGCAGGATTTCATCATTTATAATCTGACTCTTTGGGCCAAAGGTTAATCCCATGCTTAACCATCTCTTCTGATGCTGTTTTCTAGCCTCCCCCAAAACCTCCCTTCCTCAGTCGCAAGACTCTTGAACCAAAGCCCTCCCAGTCAAGTTTCCAAGGGAAAATGGTGAAGGACACAACCCTGCCTGTCACGCTGTCTGAGTGGAAGCTGTTCCGAGCAGTAGAGGCTGCTAGCAGGAGAAGGAACTTGCCCTGGGTGAGACTAAAGCGTGAAACCTTGCCTCTTGCACGGCATTTCATGATCTTGCTGCTTTTGTGGCACCTTCTAAGTGCTTTGTAAGTGGTCATAGCAGGTGAATGCTGATTGGCCCTGCTGTGTGTGTGGACAAGTGGCCCTGCTCAATCTATTTCTCCTCCAGGTAGCAGGGCAGGTAGTTGGGGATCAGAAACCAGTGTCAGTTCTAGCTGGGGTAGCGACGGGTTTGTTGGCCAACAGTCTGCAAATGGAGTGAGTACGGGGTGCTCACCTGGCGATCAGTGCTGTGTGTGAACACGAGCTCTTCCTTGTGCTTTGTCATTTAAACCTTGTTGCTACCGCTTCCGTGAAGTGTGGTGATGCTGGGTTTGTGCTGAATGTGGTGCAGGAATGCGAGAAAGCTCTCTGGGAGCTAAAGGGCCAGCTCTGTATGGTTGTATGTACATGTCTCCTGTTCCTGATGACTTCTCAGACTGGCCCTTATCTTCTTGCTCCAGGCACTGGGTTTTTAGTGGCTGACAGTGTGGGGCTGCTGCAGGGAGCTGGTTGGGCCCTTGGTTACTTGGCGTGTTGACTTGGAGCTCCTGACTTGCCATCAGGAACATACCCTTGCAGCTATTTCATAGTCTAAAGGTGAAGAGTGGCTTTTAGGGAGAAGCGAGTTTCACAAAGCCGTCCTACCCCTCTGCTGCCTCTTCCTGCTCCCTTCTACCTGTGTGCCATGTGCTTCTGAGGCTAGAGAAAGGCCTTTAATCTACCTTCACAATAGAGGACTCCACTGTAACTCTCATTTGATATGTGGAATCTTTCTAGCTAGCAGCATCAGTGACCAGCTCATGTGCCTCAGTGCTAAAGCACAGAATGTGCTCTAGAAGTTTAGCTGCAGGTACCACTGCGGTGCACTTTGTGCATAGGCCTCAAATTCCAGTTGTGGAAATGATAACAACTTACTTTTGCCACAGAAAAATAATTGAACTTCTGCTGATCTTTATTTCTTGTGGAAATTGGGTGCAATTGCTCAAATTGCACAAGACTGAGGCAGAGCTGGAGGGCTGCACCGCACTGTTCAAACATGAAGTGCTTCAGATAACAAACAACTTCTGCCTGGTTTTGAATGAACTGTAGCCCTGGAAAATCAGGAAGAAGATGGTACTATTATAGCAATGCTGTGATGGAGAGAATCTTCCATTTGGAGGGGGAACATACAACATTCTCCAACAGCAAACCTGTTCCAGAAATCTGGTAGCAATTTGCATGCAGGAAGCACACTTGACTCTTTTTGCTCACAAGGAATCGAGCCAAGATTGCTTGAGAGGTTGAGGAAAAGGTTGGAGTGTAAGGAGAAAAAAAGCTGTTTTTTCTTAAGAAATACACAAACACGCCCAGTGTCTCTCCCTGGTGACTCAGCTGCACAAAACCAGAGAACTCCCACAGAAATCCTTTAGGTAAGGCTGTACAGGAGAGGGGAGAAATCAGGTTATGCAGCAGAGAGTTGCTTTCTGCTGTGGGCTCTTCTCCTTGCAGCCTCCTCATGCTGGGACTGACTAATGCAGAAAATGGGGAGGAATAGATCTGAAAAGGAGAAGAGCCTAAGCTTGGTTTGCTCAGCTGGGGATAAAGTATTGAGCTGAAAAACAGGTTCTCTTGCAGAGGATCTTCCTTTTTATGCAGCATTTGTGGTGACAAATGGCTGGGCCCCACCCTCCTACATTCAGTGGGAGCATTTAATGAATTCTTGAGACAAGAATGGACTTGACCTGCTCACTGCATTTCCCATAACTCTTCCTTTGACAGGCAGAACCAGAGCCACCTACAGCATCTATACCTGGCAACTGAGGGGGAACCCAGGGAGGCAGTGACAAGAGTAACAGAAAGCATTAGGACTTTGGACCAGATATGTGGTGTCCATATTCTGTCCCTCTGCCTTTCTTCACGATCCAAAACAAAGATGCATAATCCTTCCTTCCTGGGACAAGGACTTATAGAGCAGCCTTGTTCTGGGCCCGGTTTGTGCTTTGGAGAACTTTCTGTAGCTGTCTGACGTCCAACTTCACTTGAACAGTGAGCAAGCAACCAACCCTAAGCTACAACCAGAGTGCTCTGCTCTTTCTGGGCTTGGAAAGAATTGGGATGCTTGAGAGCATGAAGAGTTCAAAGTCCTTTATAGTGGAGGGCTCAGAAGATATTCTTACAAGTGCCTTTGTAGTTGGGCTTTCTAATAGGAAATGGAGATCTGATGCCAGAATGCTTGTACAGTTTGGTGTCAGCTCTGAGTTGTGCTAACAGGAATCTCTCTCATAGCAGAAATTCTGTGTGGATTCAGTATCCACTGAGCTGTGCTAGAAGTACTCTAGCAAACAGTCTCTTAGCCTGGTAGGACTTGGGCAGCCTTTCCAAGTGTTGTGGTGCTAGATGATTGCTGTTGGGCTGCAGTCATTTGGGAGCCCTTTTCTGGACCTCCACGTTAACCTCTGCTTCTGCTTTGGATTTCAGCTGGTACTAAAAATCCAGGAGATCTTTGATTCTAAGCGTGGAAAGAAGAGGGTGAAGTTGCTCAGTGCTGCTGGGAGAGAAGCACCTCCAGTGAAAGGTAGAGAGTCTCCAGCACCATAAACCTCTTGAGCAGCACAGCTCCTGCACATGCTGGGGTACTGCTGGCAGGCTGGGCACCACCACCTCCCACACCTCCTGCTGGGCTGACCCAACAGTGCTGGCCCATGTCTTGCAGCTGTAATTGCTGAGCTTTCAGCACTGTTCAGATTGGGAGCACTTGCTTAACCCAAGTTTAATACTGGCACAAGTGGTAGGTTCGCTGTGATCTGAGCCTGGGCTGCTGGTTAAAAGTGCTGTTTCAAAAAAGCAGAACAAACCCCCAGGTTGCTTCACTTCTGACTCCTCCACTCATTGCTTTTGTGCCTCTAAAGTGAGGTTCTTGTGTTCTTCTGATTTTTGTAGCCATGGTATGGTCTTTATTTATAGTATATTCTATTCAGCAGCTCTGTTAACTTTTACTGTCGTATCAAATAGCCACTTGGTTTCTGTTCTTTGTCTATGTTCAGCTGACCTGCAGGTGGTTTACTAGAAACAGGGACGTGGCATCAGCTCTGCACATTGCCCAGTCCTGGCTGTCCTTTGCTGCTGCTCTGAGCAGGATAGGTGGGCAGTCCTGAATGGTGCTGGTGTGATGAGTGTAAAGTTCTTTCTCTTGCCCAACTTTGGGTGTTGCCCATCTTCCTTCTGCATGGCTAATAAATGAAAACTGTGTGTGTTTCAGGTGAAACCAGTGGGAATGAAAGTGATACGGAAAATCAGCCAAAAAGTGAGTGAATCATGAGGGCTGGTCCCATTCACATAGCACTACACATTTGGCTAAGGCTCTGCTGGGATAAGCACACTGACTAGTCATTGCTTCTGTCCTGACTTTTGCCAAGATAGAGAAAGGGAATATCTAAGAGTCAGCATGGCCAAGGCTGGGAGCTGTTGCTGTGGCAAATCAACCTCTATTTCTGCCCTTTCTCCTGAGGTTTAATGCCAGTTGTCAGAATTGAATTGGATTAATTTCTTGGTTGGTAGAGTCACACCTAACTGAGTCTTGCAGGACGTTGTCTCTGGATCACCTTTGCTGCTACCACTTGAGGTTCTTTTACCCTACTTCCTTCCCGTGGTTGTATTTTACATGTATATTGTTGTGAAATGCCCTTTCCTCTGGGGAGAAATCCCTTCGCTATTTGTCTGGTTCCACAGTCCTGAGTTTGATCATAGCCCTAAGCTACAGACTCAAAATCCATACTTTCAGATGTTTCATTTGCTTGGAGGGGAGCACAGATGAGGCCTTAACTTGGAGTCAGTAGTGAAGTTCCACTGTTTCATGTTGAGAGTAATGTGAAGAGTCTCTGCAGAAATACAGTGACTGAGTCACTGCCTGATTTCAGAGTTGTCCATAATGTGTCACGGTGCCCGGGCCACAGGAATTTCTTACATCAGGGTGCTGTGCCTGTGCTTGTGAGTTGGTGCTGCCTGTCAGGACATCCCAGCCTGGAGGTTCCTTGGCCAGGAAACTGGCTCTGCCTCTTTTGATGCCCATGCTGCTTTAGTCCTGCCTGCCTGAGGCCTGACAGTTATTGAACTGGTGAAGCTGGGCTTCCGTCATCCTTAGCATGGCCTGTCACTCTGAGATGTATGGAAAGAGCAGGAGAATGCTAGCTATCAGCCAAGAGGGGTTGGAACGGGATGATCTTAAGGTCCTTTCCAACCCAAACCATTCCGTGATTCTAAGAGGAATTTGTAGAGCTGCTGCAAGGCCAGTGCTCCCCTGTCTGGAAGAGTTCTGTGCTTGAGGAGCTGGTGCAGGAGTCCTAAGTCCTATAGAGTGCAGCAGTGATAGGCAAATGCACCCATCTCCCTTCCCCCTTCTAAAGGTCCTCTTCTGTGACCTATAGGTGCTTGGCAGTGGTAGCCACAGCCTGGTTTTGGGTTTTTCCTTTCTTCAGGTCGACACAGGTGCCTGCTGAGGTCAACCTCCAAGAGGAACCCACACTACCAGACTTTGGAGAGGGATCTGATAGAGCTTCAGGAGCAGCGGCTGTTTGAGCTATTTGTGGTGGTGTCACTGCACAAGAAGGCATCTGAGATGACCTACACGCCACAGATCATACAGCAGTTTCCCAGCAAGGTAGGAGCTGCATGGAAACCTGCCCACAAAACACACTCAGCAGCTCTTTGTTTCCTCTCATGGTGTGTATCCTTTCCTAAACTCTTCACTAGTAAAGCAGGCCACTGGTTAGGATACAGTTGTGGGATATGAAGCACTTTGCTCTTTTACAGACAAATTACAGTGTTCTGGTGAGTTACTTTACATGGGACAGCCTGTCATGCTGGGATTGTGCAGGAAACATTGCCCAGGAATTGCGGAGGTGTTCTGATTTGTCTCCCTTGTAAAAATAGCCTTGCTTCCAAGTAATCAGCTGGTCACCCTCTTCTTTGGGCTGTGTGCCCAAGGACATCAATGCTTTTGTACAGCTGTTACTCTGAAAATGCTGTGCTGTTTTCCAGAGTGCTCCTTCATGCTGTCACAGCTTGGGACACTGGAATAACCTGGATGCACTGACTGAGGGTGCAGGGTCTATAATCAGCTTTGTGCAATAAACTTTCCCTTCAGGGCCATTTCCTACTTAAATATGATCTCTCTTACTTAAAACCCTTCCTTTTGCTCCTTCTGGGCAGTTTTGAGCATGGAAAGTTGTCCTGTAGTCATTGAGGGGTTTGACTTGAACCCTCTCATGGTAAGTGGGACATAGGATTCAGATACACTGTTTTCACAGCTGAGTGATCTGCACATCACAAGTTTCAGATCTCCTAGGAATAGAACTGAGGCAAGCTGACACAGCCGTCATGTGGGGGGGATCAGTTCTAGCTTTATTCCCCAGTAAACTTGGTAAATCCTTACTCACTTCTTAGCAAGACTTCTTACCAGGTGGGTAATTTTACAAAGGTCCAATCAGCAGGAAAGATCCAAGAGGGAACTGGAAATCTGTTACAGGCAGAATGTGTTCTCCTGTACTTGGGCATTAGCCGTCTGATGGTTCAGCATTGGGAAGTGTTAGGAATACACTGTCTCCCATTGTTTTAGATGCTGAAGCTGTGCACCACACTTAAATGACTTCAAAAGCATGTGTTACTCCTCCAGACTGAACATCCCTTCAGACAGTCAAAGGATACTGAAGAGAGGCTAAAGGTCATTCCCAAATTCTGCTTTCCAGATCCCAAAGACTGGTTTCCTGCATCAGACCTTAAAAGGTAAAGACTTGGTTTTGAGTACTCATGCCTGAAACAGGCAATGCTGAAAGCTTAGGTAGGTGCCAGTGTGCTGGACCAGAGGAGCTGCAGAGCAAGTTAAAATGGGAAAGGCTGTATCCCTGACACTGGTGGTAGGGCAAGTGCTGTTTCTACCTTAGCCCCTTCTTTCCTGTAAGAAGGAAGTTTGTAATGTCTGTTCAAAGCCAAGTGCTTCTGCTGTTCCTTGGCGGAACAGAGAAGCAGCTGGGAAGGCAGAGAGCTATAGGAGTTCAATGGGAGTCCATGGGCTGCAGGTTTCTACGCTGAATAGAGATCAAAGTAGCTTGCTAACCGCAGCAGGGGGTCTTCAGCATGACCAGAAAGAAAATGGCTTGTAGTCTGTGAGCTTTGTCAGTCTCTGACCTGGCTGGTGAATTCAACCCTCACTGTTCTTTGGTTTCCCAGTGAAACATTTTCTTTCGTGTTGACGGGGGAGGATGGCAGCCGCTGGTTTGGGTACTGCAGGAAGCTCCTGGTAAGCATCTGTGTGTTGGGTTGAGGGTAAAGAATGTATCGATAAATGCACAGTTAAGTGCATGATGTGACTCAGCAGTCATTTCCCATGTGAGCTATGTAGTGCCTGTGCTGCTGATGTTACCGGCCCTTTGAATGATTAAAGGAGGGATCACGATGATGCCCCTGTAGAGTGAAATGGGCTCTGGGCTTGAAAGACAGCTCCTGGAACTCAACATTCCTCAGGAATCTTAAGTCAGAGTGTAAAGGAAACTCCAGGAGCATGAATTGTGTGAATCAGCTGCAGTGTAAGTGCTAGGTGCCTTATTGTGTTCCTGTTCTCACCTGTTCCTGTTGTCTTTCAGCCAGAAGGGAAAGGGAAGCGCCTTCCTGAGGTGTACTGCATTGTTAGCCGCCTGGGCTGCTTCAACCTCTTCTCCAAGGTGAAGTGGGGGGAACCTGTTACTTCTTATTGGACTTGAGTCTCTGACAACCTGCAAGCTCCAGAAAGTAGCTGGGTGCTTCTGTCCAGTCTAGAACTGCTTAGTGATCATGGTGCTTCCTCACTGCCTTTGCTTTGACAGGGCAGATAAAATGATGCTAGTGCTGAGACTTGTCAGCTGATACATAGATAACTATTCCTTCATCCAAATTACTGTCGGGAAGTGGCTCCTCATCAGCCTGATAAAACTGATGGTGCCCCTTCATCCTCTTCTTCCATGGCCTGGAAATTGGAAAATCAGTTGGGGGGTGGGAATCTCAGCTTGTTTTTCCTGTTGCTATGAGGAGAGTAGATAAAGAGGTAGAGCCTGGGGAAGGCCACTGCAGGTGAAGAGCTGCTGTTGCAGAAGAACAGCAGGAGGCCAGCTTATGATAAGAGAAAAAGCTCATTTCTAATCATTGGAGCACAGAGTTTCTAGAAGAGTGTTTCAGGAAGATTACTGGGGAGGAGGTTGGGGTGTTGCTGTTAGTCCTCTAAATACTTGTGATAATTCAATTACCACGTACAAGAAATTTCCTTACAGTAGCAAGAGACTGGATTTGAGAATGTAAAGTTGTACTCACAGGTATCTATTCCCATTTGATTGCTCAGACTTTTGAGGGGAGCTTTCACAGGGATCCCAAGTGAGGGAGGAAAGGGCTGTGAGTCTGTTTTGGAGCCTTCACATGTAGCTGTGGCATGGGATACTCTAACAGGGGCTGATATCTCCTCTGGCCTCAGCAAGCCATTAGACCAATGTCTAATGTATTCTCTTGCAGATTTTAGATGAAGTGGAGAAGAGGCGAGAGATGTCCCCGGCCCTGGTGCACCCGTTCATGCGCAGTGTCATGGAGGCACCTTTCCCTGCTCCTGGACGCACAATTACTGTGAGGAGTTTCCTGCCAGGAGCAGGAAATGAGGTAATGGAAACTAGGAGCAGCTTTGCTGTGCTGGGGCACAGCGGCACTTTGCGAACTGACCTGTGGAGAGATGCTGCCTGCAAAAAATCAGTCTGAAGATCATAGAATCATGGAATGGTTTGGGTTGGAAAGGACCTCAAGATCATCCAGTTCCAACTCCCTACCATGGTCAGGGATGCCTCATACTAGACCATGCCACCCAAGACCTGTCCAGCCTGGTCTTGAGCACTGCCAGGCGTGGGGCATTCATCGTTTGTCTGGACACCCTGTGCCAGCGCCTCAGCACCCTCACAAGGAAGAGCTTCTGCCTTATATCTAACCTGAACTTCCCCTGTTTCAGTCTGAACCCATCAACCCTTGTCCTGTCACTACAGTCCCTGATGAAGAGCCCCTCTCCAGCATCCCTGTAGCCCCCTTCAGACACTGGAAGCTGCTCTGAGGTCTCCACACAGCTTCTCTTCTCCAGGCTGAACAGACCCAGTGTTCTCAGCCTGTCTTCATACGGGAGCTGCTCCAGCCCCTGCTCATCCTCTTGGCCTCCTCTGGACTTGCTCCGACAGCTTCATGTCCTTATGTTGGGGACACCAGAACAGTGCTTGCACAGTGCTGCAAGTGGGGATAATGTCTTTAAGTCCGAAGAGAGGCTGCCACAGAAACCCTGTTGAATCATCTACTGTAGAAGTGATTCCCTGCTTTCTAAGGCAGATCTGTCTGGGAGTCCTCTGGGCAGTTGGACTCTCCAGGCCACGGGGTTGCACTTGCAGAGAGCCCCCATTCCATGTTCTAGCCAGGCTTCCACTCCCCTGAGCTGGCTCTGTGGTGGCTTTTCTCCTCC
The DNA here is from genome assembly GCF_033783945.1 of Neopsephotus bourkii. NCBI lineage: Eukaryota > Metazoa > Chordata > Aves > Psittaciformes > Psittacidae > Neopsephotus > Neopsephotus bourkii. The sequence continues at coordinate 235,479 of NW_026901625.1, forward strand.
AGTGCTCTGCATCTCTGCTTGCCTGTAGGTGCTGGAGCTCTGCCGCCCGCTGGATTCCCGACTGGAACACGTTGACTTCGAATGCCTCTTCAAGTGTCTCAGTGTGTCTCACACAATTCGGGTCTTCGCCTCTCTCCTGCTGGAAAGGAGGGTGATCTTTGTCGCTGACAACTTAAGGTAAAAACGGAGTCTGAGTGACTGCTTCTGAGGGACACTGTTTTCTTCTGCACTGGGGCTTGTTTTCGTGTGCAAGCTTGTCTGACTTGTAAATAGTGACATTTACAAGCTTTTGCAGGCACTTCACACAACACGTGCATGCCTGGAATTTGGAGTATACTATTTACCCAATACAGGAGATAAAGGAATGTTCCCTTTACCTCTTTAGTCTGGGTTGATGCTATTCCTAGCTCCTCAGAATTGCCTTTAAAAGTGGATGCATGGGGCTTGTGCTGATGTGTAAATGTGCGTGAGTTATGTTCCCCTGAGCATTTCTAACCTGTGTCTGCAGCCAGGTACTGAAGGAGAAGTTGACAATCAACTCTGTGCTTCTCTTACCTTTCTAGCATTCTGTCTAAATGTGGCCATGCTGCAGTTGCAACGCTTTATCCCTTCACTTGGCAACACACCTACATACCAGTCCTGCCAACTTCTATGATTGATATTGTGTGCTCTCCGACCCCATTCCTAATTGGCATTCTGTCCTGCTCGTTACCACAGCTCCAGGACCTTCCCATAGAAGAGGTGAGAATTGGGTGAAGCACAGTATAGGGCCAGTGGCAGTGGTATGAGCTGACCTCTGGGGTAATCTCTGTGGGTTCTGCCTTAATATGAACTCTCAAACTTTGCTGAGGTTGGTGAACTTGACAGGTACATGTCAAGGTGTCCCACTGGTATCAAGGATCAATATTATTCACTGTCCTTATGGATGGGCTGCAGTTTGTGTTGGGTGTGTGACATCCTCTGGCACTCAGAAAGGGTTTTTTCTGTACAGCAGCACACCTGGTTATAAGAGTCTGTGTGTTTTGTGCATCCTTCCCCAGGTGCTGATCGTTGATCTTTGTGCCGACAAGTTCTTGCAAGAGGTGAGTGAAATAAGAGGAGCAGTCACTCAGGGTTATATGCCAGGGAAAGGCACCAGTGAAAGAAAATGAGAACAAGAGCTCAGCAAAAGCTGGTATTCATATGGAAGCTCCGGTGGCTGAAGAAGTATCTTGCATTCCTTTCTGACCAACAGAGAAGGGAAGAGGCTTACAAATTCTTGTTGTAAGACTGAAGTTGCATGAGGTGCAGAACTCTGTGAAGCCGAAGATGCTGCTTATCTGAGCCTGATTTGAACAGGGATAATGAGTGGGCTCATTATGTGAAGTGGACCACTAAGGCTCTTTGCTGCTTTCTGTCTGGCTGCATACATGTTCTCCTCTCTCATCTATCTGGGGTGGGTTTCCTTTGGTTGGTTGATTTTTCTCCCCAGGGTGATAGTTGAGGAGACAGATCATCACTACAGTTCACTTGCGGTTCTCCGCTGAACTTCACCTCATGTGCTTCTGCATCACAAGTTGCTGTAAATGTATGAGAGTGTTACTAGTTCAGGAGGATATTTGCATCTCCTTTTCCTTGCCTTACTGTTCTCTTTTGCATTGCAGCCTGCAACTGGAGAAAGGTATTAAAGGATTTGGGTTATTTTCTGTTGGTTTTCTGTGTTTTATCACTGATACTGTAAGCGTGAGTCTGTGTCATGGATATAGCACACGTTGTGTGTGTGACTCCAACAGGATTTGGAGGATCTAGTGGGAGGGTGCTGAGCAAATGGTTTTGATTTCTGTGGGTGCAAGACAAATGTGTGTTCTCCGCCAATACAAACCATATCACAGAGTAACTTCCCTCAAGCTGTTTTAGCCATGTTATGAGTATTTCTCATCAGTTCACCATGAGAAGGTTCTCAAAATGGCCTTTTTTCTCTTTAGGTATCAGATGAAGATGAGATCCTGCCCCATAAACTCCAAGCTGCTCTTGTCCAAGTCTTGGAAGAACGAAGTGAAATCTTGTCTCATCAGCAGAGCGACACACAAGGTACTTGTGCAGACAAATGTTTTCACATTAGCAAATCTCCACAGCTCTGATGGGAAAATGAGTGAGAGGAAATACACAATTTAGAAAGGTATTTTCTTGTAACCCATCAGTGTGTGCTTGAGCCCAGAACCCCCTGTGTGCTGGGCTGCACCCCCAGAGCGTGAGCAGCAGCTCAGGGAGGGGATCCTGCCCCTCTGCTGCACCCTGGGAAGACCTCCCTCCAGTCCTGATCCAGTGCTGGGGCAACAGCAGCAGAGGGACGTGGAACCTGAGCTGTGCCTTCCTTGGCATTGAACACGCATCTGGGATTTCATGTCTGAGGCAGCCTAAAAAGTAACTGCTACTCCTCTTGCGGAAGAGGAAGGACCAAAGTGACGAATGCGCAGTGAAGGTCCCCTCTGTTGTTCTCCTTGCAGGTGATGTGCCCCTGAACTCCTTGGTCTCTGAGGCTTTTGTGCAGTTCTTTGTGGAGATTGTTGGACACTATTCCCTGCACATGAACGTCACAGAGAGAGGGGAGCGCGTGTTCCAGCGGGAACCGTTCCGCAAGTCTCACGTCTCGCGCAACGTGCGGCACTTCCTGCACTTCTTCATGGAAACACAGATGTTTGCGGGCTTCATCCAGGACCGAGAGCTGAGAAAGAACCCGGTCAAAGGTGAGGCTGGATCCTGCATTCTGGTTTTGATTCACTTTCAGAGTATCATGTCAGGTGACTTTAACTCTTAGGACACCTTTTGTCCTGGTGAGTTATTCCATTGGTGTTTTGGTGCCAGTGGTAGCTCTGTTCCTTCTAATCAAGGGCTGAAGCAAAGGATTTTTACATCTCTCCTCTCTCATCCTGTAGCCTACATCATACCCATTATTTCCTTTTTGTAACCTCCTTGTTGATGACAAGCTGTCACATGCTAAAAGATGGAATAGCTCTGTTTCTATTGTTTCTGTTTTAGGCCTGTTTGAGGTCCGTGCTTTGGAGTATTTGGAGAGTATTCCAGGGACTGAACCGACTGGAATGAACAAAATCCTTCGCAGTCTCGGTAAAGGGGCACCCTTGCTCTTTGTTCATTTGTATTTGTTTAAATGAACCATAGAATCCCAGACTGGTTTGGGTTGGAAAGGACCTTAAGATCATCCAGTTCCAACCCTTGCGACGGGCAGGGATGACTCACCCTAGCCCATGCTGCTCAAGGCTCTGTTTACCACTTATTTGGGTAACTGTGCCAGCGCCTCACCATCCTCATACCCAAGACTTTTGTTATTGACCAAATAACTGTATGGGAAAGAGAGCAGAGCCTCTTCGCTGCAGTGTGCGCCCCTGTATTGTTTTCAGTTGCCCGTTCAGCGATGCTGAGCCCTTTGTGTCTCTTTCTCCACAGGCAGTAAAATGAAGTTTCTCCAGAAGAGATGAGCGAGCGCTGCTGCTGCTGCTGCTGCTGCTGCGGGCCAGCGGCGGGCCGCGGGTGCCGCCTGCCCTGCGGCAGGAGCCGGACTCCTCTGCGGCTGCAGGAGGGCTGGGGCCGGGTGCGGCTCCTGCCTTATTAAACCGTCAATTCAGCGTTACCGAGCCTCAGCCTACTCGTGCCGCGCTGCGATGGGAAAGGGCTGTGACCGGGAGGGGCGGGGCTATGACAGGGAGGAGCGGGGGCCAGAGCGGGAGGTGGCCCTGGGAGGGGCGGGGTCTCGGGCAGCAAGGGGAGGGGCCGCGTGTGCTGCGAGGTGCCGTAGCTGAGGTGAAACGCGCAGGCGCAGTACGGGCCTGGGCGCACCATGGCGGGCCCGGGGCTGGTGGCGGGGGATGTTGTGGTGGATGCGCTGCCCTACTTCGACCAGGGCTATGAGGCGCCGGGCGTCCGGGAGGCGGTGAGTGTGGGTCGGGCCGGGGAGGCGGGACTGGGCTGGACCGGGAGCCGAGGTGCGTGACGCCTTGTGTGCGCTAGGCCGCGGCGCTAGTGGAGGAGGAGACGCGGCGGTACCGGCCCACCAAGAACTACCTCAGCTACCTGCCGGCGCACGACTTCAGCGCCTTCGAGGTGAGGTGGACCGAGCTCCCCCACTTTCCTGCCTGTTCCCCGGGCTGGGCTCCCCCCGCCACCTCACCCGCGCCTTCCCGCAGACCGAGATCATGCGGAACGAGTTCGAGCGCCTGGCGGCCCGACAGCCCCTGGAGCTGCTTAGCATGAAAAGGTAAACGGGGTGGCCCCAGGGCCGGGGAGCACCGGCCCGAGAGCGGAGCCTCCCGCGCCCCGTCCTGAGGGAGGCGGGCGGTTGGTCTGTTGCAGGTACGAGCTGCCGGCGCCGTCCTCCGGGCAGAAGAACGACATCACGGCGTGGCAGGAGTGCGTGAACAACTCCATGGCGCAGCTGGAGCACCAGGCCGTGCGCATCGAGAACCTGGAGCTCATGTCGCAGCACGGCTGTAATGCCTGGAAGGTGTACAACGAGTAAGGCTTTGCGGGACCTCGCTGAAGTTCTGGCTTCAGCTTCTGTGTGGTTGAGGTGTTTCCCTGTGTACATCAGTGGGGATCTTCAGAACATACCACAAAATCCCAGACTTGTTTGGGTTGGTCGGGAACTTAAAGCTCATCCAGTTCCAGCCTCTTTCCACAGGCAGGGACATCTTTCACTAGAGCAGGTTGCTCCAAGCCCTGTCCAGCCTGGCCTTGAGCACTGCCAGGGATGGGGTAGCCACAGTCACAGGTTCTGGACTCACTCCTGCAGGACCACATCTTTCATATGTTGGGGGCCCCAAGGAGTGAGCAGCACAGACTGTACTGAGAACAAGTTGTCTGGTGTTTGCACTGAGGTGGCTTTTTGTGTCTTACTTAAATGGGTCAGATGCAGCAATTGTATGTGTTCCTAACACTTTGCTTCCATTCTGCTCTTAGACATCTGGTTCATATGATAGAACAAGCCCAGAAAGAGCTTCAGAAGTTGAGGTAATTTTTTTCTACATTTTTCAGAATGAAGTTGGAAGGAAAGTGAGCCCCTTCCCCTAGGCTGTGCAAGGTTTGCGTGTGTGCTGCTGCCATGGTCACAGGAAAAGAGACCCAGTAACAACAGTAATTAACAGATCTGACCCTGCCGTCCTCAAGCAGTAGGCTTGAATGTTGGAAGTTTTGCTTGTAGTACAGCGGAGGTTTTGTGTCTGTGGTATTATTGTTTCTGTCTGTCTGTCTGTCTCAGGGTTCTGTACTGGGATTTGTCTATCTATCTGTTGCAGTTACAGCCCTGGCTACACAAATGTTTTATGATAGTACTTCTAGAGACCAGGTGTATTTTGAAATTAGAAATTACAGCTTGTAAATAAAGGAGATAAAAAGAAATCCATCTTTTTTCTCCCCAGGAAAAACATTCAGGATCTGAACTGGCAACGAAAGAACATGCAACTCACAGCTGGGGCCAAGCTCCGAGAAATGGAATCCACGTGAGTATCTCCAGTTCTCTGTTAAACCTTCCATAAGTAAAGCTTCTGCCTGGAATTCTTCCATGCAGAGCATTTGTGATCTTTCCATACTGCTGTGGGATGTTACCGTGGGAAAACTGCTCATTGCTTTGGACAAGGGGTTTGTCATTCAGGTCTGCGTAATAATTACTACGGTTGAGTGAATCAGTGAGCAACAGATGTGGAAGGAGGGCGCATCAGCTCCTTCAGAGTGCCTAAACTGTTTTTTAAACTCTTTAAATACTGACAGTCAATGGGTTTGATTCTGGTAAACCTCTGCAAAACAAAATTTTGACAGGGTTAAAACCTACATTTTGTCACTTTGGTTGTTCAAACCACCATTGCTACTGACAGATGTTTATCATGTGTTGAGAAAAACACTGCATTATTCCACGTCTTTGTGCTTTGTGGAGCAATAATTGTCTCTTTATTTTAAAGCAGAGGATGGCTACATAAAACTTAAAGGCTTTTCAATTTCTTCTCCCTTCCAGATGGGTGTCTCTTGTCAGTAAAAACTATGAGATTGAACGAACCATTGTGCAGCTGGAAAATGAAATCTCACAAATCAAACAGCAGCATGGTGAGGCGAACAAGGAGAACATCCAGCAAGACTTCCAGTGACTTCACCCTTGGTGTCTCACTGCAGCATGTGTTAACACAAAAACCTTTGGAGATGCTGTGTCTTTGTAGACATCGTGAGTTGCAGTTGTGTGCAGTTATTTTCATTGTTTCTTTTTTTCATTTCTAGGACTCAAAATGCTCTGTTCAAATGTGTTATGTGCATAGTTAAATGTATTTTAACTGGTTTGTGAATTGTTTCACTTTTAAATACCAAATGTAGGAGCTCTTAAAGAAAAGCCTTTTCATGATTTTACATTTTCCCCTATGCCGTTAATAAACACGGTTTTGCTATCTGTATGGCTCTTGCCTCATGTTCAAAAGCCAGCCTGCGAGCAGTCCGCAGGGTAAGCCTTGTCCACTGAACCCACTGACTGGCCCTGCATGGCTGGTGTGTGTGTGAACTTGAACCCAGTGTGGGAGACTGAGCCTGGGAGGAGGCTGCTGCTGTTACAGTATTTGAAACTGACCCATGCCAGCCTGCGAGAGAGGCTAGGACAGGGTGTACAGCATTGCACAGGTACTTGTTTGTGTGTGTGAGGGGTCTCAGTCGGACTGTGCCATGCCTAAGGGATTTTCATGGAATCACAGCCTGGTTTGGGTTGAAGGGGCCTTAAAGCTCCTCCAGCTCCAACCCCTGCCCCGGGCAGGGACCCCTTCCACTGGAGCAGCTTGCTCCAAGCCCCTGTGTCCAACCTGGCCTTGAGCACTGCCAGGGATGGGGCAGCCACAGCTTCTCTGGGCACCCTGTGCCAGCGCCTCAGCACCCTCACAGGGAAGAGCTTCTGCCTAAGAGCTCAGCTCAGTCTCCCCTCTGGCAGGTTCAAGCCATTCCCCTTGTCTTACTTTGCTGTCGCTTCACACCCCTTTTCCCACGGGGTTTTGTGCCCCGTGCTACACGGCTGTCACGGGAACCCTCGTTAAGTTCTCACGTGTATTTCTCACCCTTCACCAAAGCCAGCCACGGCGCACTGCCCGCAGTTCTTACAGCACGGTAACACCCGCGTTCTCCGCTGATCCCGGTGCTCCACCGCCATCAGCTGCAGGGTCACAACTCCCGTCTTTGGGATGCTCACTGCGGACAGAGGGCTCCTCGCCAAGCTCTGCTGCTTCTTCCTCTGTGGGAGCGGGTGGGTGATGGGGGACACGGCCCCTCCCGCCCGCCGTGTCCCCACCGCTGCCTCCGCACCGGGCAGCCTCCGGGCTCTAAGCTCCGCCCCTAGCTCTAAAGCCTCCTCTTTCGATTGGCTTGAAGGCCTCTGACACGGACCAATGGGAGATAAATCCTGAGACGCGGTGACGGGCCCGCCCAGCGTCACGACTCGTACTTTCCGGGCCCTTCCCGCCCCACCCACACTCGCTGGCGGAGCACGCGCCGCTGCGCACGGCCTCCCTGGCCCCGCCTCCATTGCGTGAGGCGCGCGCACGACGCGTCGTGACGCCGTACGTGAGCGGAGCGGGGAGCTGGGTTCAAAGGAGGAAACATGGCGGAAAACAAAGGAGGCGGCGGCGGCGGGGAGGGGGCTGCCGAGGCCGGGCCGGGCGGCGGCGGCGGCGTGGAGCCCGCGGCCGCCTCCCCCTCGGCCGCCCTGCCGCCTGAGGAGCGGGAGAGTCCCGGGGCGGCGGCAGCGGTGGAGCGCGGTCTCGGGGAAGCCGAGGCCGAGGCAGCAGCCGCGGCGGCGGGGCCCGCTGTCGTTCCAGGGCCTGGCCCCAGCCCGGTTCCTCCGCTGACACCGGCGGCGCCGGGGCCGTTCTCGCTGCTGGACACATGCGCCGTCTGCGCGCAGAGCCTGCAGAGCCGGCGGGAGGCCGAGCCGAAGCTGCTGCCCTGTCTGCACTCCTTCTGCCGGCGCTGCCTGCCCGAGCCCGAGCGGCAGCTCAGCGTGCCTGTGCCCGGCGGGGCGAACGGCGACATCCAGCAAGGTGAGTGCGGGGGAAGCCGGCAGCGCTGGCGGCTTCTTCGGGAGGTTCCTCTGCGTTGCTCGCAGGTTCTTGTCTCTGGCATCGAGCGAACTTCAGCTTTTCTGGGCTTGAGCCCGCAGTTTGCCCCGGCCTTGTTTGACAGCTCTACCGACAGAGCTTGTGTCGGTGCCCGCCGTTGCTGCTGCTCCTGCTCTGATCCTCCGGGATCTCTCTTACCACGCCCATCAGCAGTTTGCGCCGTGTTTGTAAGCGACGGCTGAAACTTGTGAGGTTTTGGAATTACATCGTGAATTGCCTTGTACGTTGTGTTCTGGATTTCAGGGGTGCTCCAGCAGAGGCGTGTCTGTGAGGGAGTGTTCGGCTGGTCAGTACTCGAGGAAAAATACTGTCGGAGTGAGGTGTAGCTCACTGTTGTTGCAGTATGACATGGCTTGCTTGGCAGTGGTGTGTGGAGTACACTTGCTTTCAGTTTCGTGTGTCCTGTGGTCCGAGTTAAACCACTGCAGTGCTGTTTGTCACTTGTCTTGATGTGCCTGTGTACTCTACGCATGTATAACTCCTGTGCCGTGGAACGAGTGTAAACTGCTCCTTCCAAGTGTGTGTATTGAAATCACAGCTTGATTTTTCCCCCTTTTTTTTTAAACCGTTCAGAGATAGATTTGAAGAGCTTCTGAAGCTCTTCATAGAGCAACTCCCATGGTGTGGTCTGCAGACCAAATTAGGGCCTTGGGAAGTGGTTTTGCAGCTCTTAATTGGGCCTTGTGGTCAGTGAGACCTTGTTTGGCGACATCTTTCTGGGTTTAGCAAGGACTTGAGCCTTTCCAGTGTTGCATAGTGAGATAATTAGCCTGGCTTGATAGTACTGCTTTCATCCAGAGTGTCCAGAAACAGTTCATCTAGGATGTCGTCTTTGAAAGTCCATTGCTTTTAAAAAGCTGGTGAATTCAATGTAGCTGATAAATGCAGTAACTAAAGCACTTGGTCTTGTGACCCCTGTTAAGTTCCAGATTTTATATTTTGCATTATAGATGCAAATGAAAGATACAGAACTTGAAGCTAAATTGATTTTATGGCCATCAGCAGAATTATCTGCATCTTGCTGTGTCTGTCAGGATACAAGTGTAGAAACAACACAAAGCCTTAGGTTCTGAAGTATGTGTAAACTGGAGTTTCACTTCTTGTTACATGTATCTTAATGCTTTAATCTGTTCTTTGAAGTAAGAATTCCCCTTTGGGTTGGTGCATCAAAACTTTTGGATGATGTGAGCATCATGGGCGTCTTTGCTCCAGGAAACTACGCGTGTAGAGACATGTGTGATCCATCACGGTGGTACAGATGCACGTTATGCACAAAATGCATGCATGTTTGCATGCACAAATGCATTAGCCCAGCAGGTCACTTAAGAACAAGGCATTGACCAGACAGAAGATGCAGGTTTGTGGACAGTGCTTGCCACTTGTTGTAAATGGAATCAGTTAAATGGCTTGAAGTGCTTACCAGTCAGTCAGGTCCAAAATGAGCATTCTCAGCATCCAGAGAAGTACTACATTGCTTAATCCTACAGATTCCTTCCCTGCTGTCATGAGTTTTGATGGTCATGATGTGTTGCTTCCACTTCTACTGCTTCTCTAGTCTACTTAACCACGAGCAGGTATTTTTTCACAAAGGAAGAATTAATGAGAAGTGGTACCTGTAGCTATACCTGGAACAGGTTACACTTAACTGCAGGCTCTCAGTTCTTGTTTATTTGCTGTACTACTCTATATGCATTTAAATTTGCCATTTTTACTGTCTACACCTAGATAACATAATTACAAGTGCTATGGAAAAAACAGGGGTTTCTTTTGTCATTTTCCTGGTTTCTTTGTTAGTTATCTTTAGATTTTGCTCTGTAAGAGTTGTCAGTATTAACAGTAATAGGTATGTGTATTGATTGGGTAATAACTGTGGAAGGCACTTACCAGGAGTTGAGTGCAACCTCAGTACATACAGAACAGTTCTGTGTCCTCTCCTAGTGAAAACATGCTGCTGCTCTTGGGGAAAACAGAAGGATGCTTGAAGGCGGGAGTTTGTGGTCTATATCAGCATCTCTTCTCCTATCCTGTTGCCACTCCCTTGAGAGACACTGCTAATGAAGACAGAAGAATGTTCTGAATTCCCAAAATCTTAAGAAACTGACTAAAATTTAAAACCACAACCTCAAGTTGTGGCTGGCTCTGTTATAGAGGAGTCACTGGTGGGTTCGTACCTATTGCACTAGTGACAGATTGTTTTGGCTGTTGTTTATGTTGGGGGGGGGGAAGTGTTTTGTTTCATGTATTTAAAGCATACTTTTATGACACTTGTTACACATAAAAAATAACATCTCGTATGCAGCTTAATGACTTTCTAAGTCATTGGAATGTGTGTTTATTTGGTGGATAGCTGATTGCTTAATGCGTAGTGTTTCAGCCGTCCAGAGTGAACAGGTTACAAGAAAATGCCACCTTCTGTTTTTATCATAGTGTTCTGAAAAAGGCTTACTTTGAAGTTAGAGATTTCAGACTGTTACAGATCCCACAAACCACCTTGTTCTGCACCCACCGCTGCAGCTGCTCCTGGGAAGAGACTTGTTTGGAGGTTTCACTGCCTCACTGAGATATTTACAATCTCTCATAAGAAGGTTATCTCAACAGAGGGAATGTGTGGCCCTCCCAGCTCCCTGAGAATGGCACAATCTGCATTAGGCTAAAAAAGAGCTGGAGGATGCTTTTGTGGAGCCTAAGGGAAACCTCTGCAACTTAATGTGCATGTATGTATAATTTGAGGAACAATCCATTTACCACTGAGTGCTGTAATACCTAGTATCATAAATTATTTTGATAGCTGAATTCAGCTCCTATACCCACTGTTTGTGTATTTAGAAACCATGTATTAATCACACCTTAAATTATGCAGGAAGTAGTTTTAATTTGCTTTGGGAGGGGGACCTAAAACCAGTATGATGGTTGGGAGAGTGTGACATAGCACTTAAACTGAATTCAGTTGTAGTTACTGTATTTTCAGTCTTGAAAGCTGAAAACTCCAGCATCAAATAGACTGCTTTAAGCTGTCTCAGTGCAGACCATCTTGGGTTTAGGAAATCTTAGCATACATCACCTGAATTTTCTTGGTTCTTTGGCTTTCTCCTGTGTTGATGAGTGAGGGTCATGGATTTATATCTGCTGGAGCCCAGCAAAGGCCAAGTCCTGAGAAATGTTGAGTTCATCTGGGCTTATTAAAATCTTGGTCTGAAACTTAAATTTTGTTCTAAATGTAATTTCAGTGTATTTTAAAAGGATGCTTTTGTCTGGTAACATTCTGGAGCGCGTGTCATTTTTATATTAATAGATGTCTGTGACTGTTATAAATTGGTTTTCCTTAATAAATATAGCGTGTTGTCAGGTCAATGCATGACATTTGTGATACAAGCAAGGGTTGTTTGTCAAAAGCAGAAGTGGACATAGGAATGTACCTTCAAAGCAGTTATTTTTCTTCCAAATGTATTTATATTCTGATAGATTTCAGTGGGATTGTGTCGCTTACCTGACCTGGGAGAGTTTATTTCAAGGTCTAACTCCTGATGCTAGAAAAGGGTGGTTAATGTATGGCTATACAGAAGAGTATTTGAACCCTTACATTTCCGTGAGAAGTAAATATTATGCATGTGTAATAACTACTATTGGTGCTCTCAGCCAGTAAATGAAACCTGGCAGAGATTCGTTCCTTGGAGGGCTGCAAACATGCCAAGTCGGAACTTCAGACGGAAGTTTGGGTTATTAAATAGCATGAGTGCTTGCAAATATTTCCTGCACTGGGAAGCTTTATCATTACAATAGTGTAAATGTCTGCAAGGATGAAGCCTCTTTGGCAGGCTTTGGAAACTCCAGGAGGGAGGAATGGCTCATGATACGAGAAGGTGGCAAGTGAAACCTGCGTCTCTTTGAGTGGGGTTAGCAATGCAAGGCAGGCTTTTCTTACCTACTGAATTGGTGGTGCTCAAACTAAATCTCTGGGTAAGAAATTATTCCTGCTCTCACTGAAATCAGCCTCACGTAGGGTTAGAGGAGAGAAACAAAACTTGATTTATGCTATGTGCAGCAGATGAGGGGCAGTAAACGTGATTGAGAATGCTTTTGCTGTTCTGGATAAAGTCTGAAGAAGTGTGCAACAAAAAGTAAAATCTGATTTGAACTGCATGATTGACTGGGAATAGGATGTAATTCACAGTGTGACTGAAATGGCAGGGAAGGTAAAATGTGGTACATACAGCTGTGTATGTCAAGTGTGGTGTGTTTGTGCTCGTGGTTATTACATGTCTTATTATGAGGTTTGTGATTAAACAAGTAGAAAAACTGGTGATGTGAGTCCTCCTCAGTGCAGTGTAAGAAGCTCAAGTCCACTCCTTACCTGCAGCTCTTGTAAAACAGTTCCTTACGTTCTGTGGCCTTTTAGGTCCAAAGGCTGATTGTTCTTGGATTTCTTCATGAAAGTAATACTCACAAGAGCAGCTGTGGATGGTGAAGTTTGGGAGGGGGGGGTTGGTGTTTTTTTTTTCCTTTTTGGCACCTGAAGTATAACTCTGTTCCTGGAGTTAATGCTGATGAAGGTATTTTGATGCCAGTGTACTGTAAATCAGATGGGAACTGATGTTCAGAACAGACCCGCCGAGTTCCACATCATGTGGTCAATACTTACTGTATCTCCTAATATTTTTGCCAGGGAAGAAGCATTTCTACTTTATGGCTAAGTAAAACCGAGTTGTGTGGGATTTGAAATGGGAAGTGTGAAAGAACCTTGACAATTCTCAACTCTTCAGTGCTGCTGTTAACCTCTTGAGTGTTGATGTATATGGCTTTGTATTATTTTGAAGCCATGGGATGTCTTTACGGTAATAGTTTGGATTGGGGAGATCATAAACCAGTCTGAGCTTCCTATTTTCTATGAATGTGTCTAATTCTAGTTCAACTTCGATTGATCTTTTAAGAATAGGGTTGGGTTTTTTTTCTGTGTGCTATCGGATGCATTCTTTGGATGTAGGTACATGCCCTTTCTGAAAGCGGAGTTACAGTGGAAATGTGTGTACTAGGGCTAAATACATTTGTGTTGGTGTGGGTGGTTGGTTTGGTTTTGTTTGGTTTTTATCAGTATTAAGCTTCTAATTTAAATGGGTGCAGAAAACCAGTGCAGTAAGTTCTGCTGCGGGATGATATTTGTGCTTCATTTCGATTTTCTTACATAAGAAGTATTTCGGGATGAAACTGGCAATGAAACCTCGTTTTTCTAGTAAGTTATATAAACATTTGAGCCATAGCTTGTCCTAAAATGCATTCTCATGAAATCCTTACCATAACCTTCATTAGATGGCAAATGACCTCCAGTTTTGTCAGGTAAGGATTTCTTTCTGGTTTTCTTCTATGTGTGTGTTATTTCAGCATGATCTTTATCTACTTTTCTCTTTCCCCTAGCAAAATTAGCCACATCTGTATCTTTTCTATCTGGTTTCTAGTAAAAATGGTGCTGCATTAATTTGGCTTATATTAGATTCAAAGAGCAGGACATGAGTATGTGTTGCTCATATAATACTGGAAAGCTACTTTGGAAATAATTGAGGTCATTGAGATGTGAAAATGAAGTGTATATGCTGAATAAGAATTGCAAGACCTCATCTTCGGGTTATGATGTATTGAGATATGTGCAGAATGCCAGTGGGTACCTGATGTGCAAAGTGTGCTTGAATATGGAGTTGCAGAATGTGGATGTTTGACTGTCAGCAGTGTTTGTGGACTCCCTGTTCCCTGTGTCCTTCCAGAGAGATGCAGTGGTTGAGGTAGAATTACCCATGGTCCGAATCCAGCCCACGGGCTGCCAGTTGTGTTGCTCTTCTGACATTAAAAGTCTTGAATTTATTCAAGCTTTTAATGATTTGTCTCGTTTAAAAATGAAATCCAAACCTGTCTTACAGGAAGTGCTTTGCTTTGGTGGAGTTTGACTTTGCTTTGTGTAAAGATTATAGATCTTGGATGTTTTTGTGCTTCCTGCAGGATTTTTGTATGATTAGCCCAAGACAGCACTAAAAATTAGATTTAACTGTGGCCTGGTTTTAGATGGAGCATTTTAATGGTTAGAAACTTCTGGCCTGTAAGTACATGCACATCAGCAGATAGGTGACTTTCATTATAGTATTCCCTAAAGAATGTTGTCTCTCAGTAGTAAGAAAACCTCAAGGCTCTGCATATGTGGAAGCTTCATTGTATATGTGAAAGCTTTTGTACATGCAGGTACTAGAACACTGGCTATTTTTCACGTCCTGTGCTCGAAGCATGTTTGGTTTGATGATACAGGGACTTCTTACCTGGATTCATATTGCTCTGCAGTGAATCTTGTGTGTTCTTAAGCCATTGTTAATTTTAGCACTTGAAAAAATTAACTCATTTACTACTAATGTAATTAATCTCCCTGAAATAAGTCCTGCTGTTTTAACTGCATATTCACAAAGGAGTTGAGCATCATTTAATTACACTTACTTTCCAAAGTCATTTCATGTGTCTCTGTGTATAAAAATACCCAATTGTTTTGAAAGCTTCTCCTTGAAAATGGTGATGACAATGAAGTTGTATAGCAACTTGATTTAAGACTAGGTGTTAACCACTACCTCAGAGGTAACTTAGGTTTTCAAACTTTTAATGTCTGTTGTTCACAAAACATCTCTAAATATCAGTTTGGATCATGTAGCAGCTTCTTTAGTGCTCCACTGAAGACTTAAAGCTCTAGTTTAGCAATTAAAGAGGATAACAAAGCCGGATACTGGAAAGGAACTAGTCTCATTATACCCGGTGTTAAAGCTATGTGTGTGCGCTTATATCTATAAGTGCAAAGTGTTGTGTGTGCTGCAGAAAGGTAGGTGTAGTTGGCATGAGAGTAATTTTTGCTGTCAAATGGTGGCTTTTGGTATTTGCCTTCCCTGCAAAACACTACTTGGAAAATCCCCTGTAACCTTCAGGTAGTTGGTCTTACTCATCTGCATCCCTCTCCTAATGCTTGTCTTGAGACAGACTGCACAGTAGATGGTTGTAAAAATTAATTAACATGTGTCTTGAGTTTATCAAACTAAAATGGGGGGAAATGAGGATATTTGTTTGGGGGGAGCAAATGACTGGGCTAAAAATATGTGGTTTATGCATATTTTGGGGGGAAGAAAAATATACTCAGTAGTAAAACCTGAGTATGATGTAGAAATTGCCACACCCTCATCTTAGGAAATGGAGCCTCTTCTGAAGAGAGGTGCATGTGGTTTGTGGGGGTTTTCTTGTTCATGGTTTGTTGTTGTTGGGGTGCTTTTTAGGAGAAACTGTTACCTGTAGGTAATGGCTGCTTTTAAGGGTAGTGTCAACTGTGCAATCTGTTCATTTATCAGAGTCAACCAGGTTGGAAAAGACCTCTAAGCTCATCAAATCCAACCATTCCCCAGCACTGCCAAGGCCACCACAAAGCCACAGCACTGAGGGCCTCATCTACATGGTACGTGAACACTTCCAGGGATAGTGATTCCACTGCTTCCCTGGGAAGCCTGTTCCAATTTAGCCAAGTGAAATGAGCAGTCCGAGGGTTCTGTTTTCATTCTTATGATCTTTTGATTCTGGGAGTGTTCTTTTTTTATGGTCTTTATCTTAAAATTGGGAAACACTTTCTGTCTTGCAGTTGGTGTCATCAGATGTCCCATATGCCGCCAAGAATGCAGACAGATAGATCTGGTGGATAACTACTTTGTAAAAGACACATCAGAAGCACCGAGCAGCTCTGATGAGAAGTCGGAACAGGTATGGCACTTTCCTGCTTGCTGGAATTTGCTTGCTGGCTTTGTCTATACATGTTAACGCTTTCCAGGAAAATGATGGTAACTGCCTGTTTCCCTTCACAGGTGTGTACAAGCTGTGAAGATAATGCTAGTGCTGTTGGATTTTGTGTAGAGTGTGGGGAATGGTTATGCAAGACTTGCATAGAAGCCCATCAGCGAGTAAAATTTACTAAAGATCATATGATCAGAAAAAAAGAGGATGTTTCTTCAGGTGAGTGTGTGGGTATCACTGCAGTAAGCTCCTTTTCTTTGGCACGTATAAAAAGAGACAGGATTATTTGGGTAAGAACCAACTGTATGTATGGCTTTCTCCAAAGACTTGGGAAAAGTTTAGTAAAAAGCTCCCAGTGCAGAATTTATAGCTCTAAAAATAGAGGAAAAATGAAATTTAAAACTCAAGTGTGTTATTTACTCACACTTTGTACAGTGTAATGTCCAAAGGAAGAAATATCTTCAGTACAGAAGGAAGAGAATGAGAGAGCAGTCTTTGGAAAGAATTTAGATCTTTGGAAAGAATGTAGATCTATTCTTAATAATCCTTTACTTTAGGAGAATAACTAAATGGAGGATTTAAATCTGGAGAGTACTGACATATCCATTGGCTAAGGAAATTAACCAACTACAGCAAAATGTATAAAGAGCAATTACAGTTCTCCCAGTAGAGAAGTATGCACAGATAAGCTCATAGCCATATTCAGTGTGATGTTACTGTTGTATTGATATTGCTGAGTAAATGTGGAGTTCAAGTGTATTTTAGGTTAGCAAAATTTAATGTGTGAAGTGTGTGCACTTTGGTTAGAAGTACAGCTTTATAGAACTTCTTAAACTGTTATTTGACTCTGTATTGTTTATAACCTGCTGAGGTAATGTGGAAAACATTCCCAAAGCAGGTAAAAGGAAGCTGGATTTTGGCTTAGAAGGTGTTACTTGTAAATGGGATTTAGATTTAAAAGCCCGTAGGTTCTACGCAAGCTGAATGTACATGAAGACTGATCTTATTGAGGAGGAGAGATCTTCACATTCTGCTCTCTCTGTCTCTCCATTTAGAATTAAGATCCTTATGATTGTTTCATTGTGCCATATCAAAAGGGTAACTGCTTTGCTTTCTGCCAACTCTCATCAAAATCAGATTAATAGTTAAAGTTTGCTGTTGAGCTTAGTTCTTTTAGACAATGATCGTATTTCACTTGCTCTGTAAAAAAACTTCGTTTCTGGAGAGGTTTCTCTGTATGTCTTATTGGGTGTTGTTCAAGAAGAAGTATTATCTGTTTAAGTTTAAACTTATTAATCCTACTACATGAGAAGCGCCTACGGTGAAATCCAAGTATAGGGCCCTGCAAAGACTTACTGATGTTCCTCATTAGGAGTGCTATATTGTGACTGTCAAGGTGATACTGTAGCTCTGCTTCCCCTTCACTAAACCTGAGGCAGAAGTGCCAAAAATTGGCTGTTGCAATAAAATAAACCTTGTATCAGAAATGTAAGTTGGTGTTTGTGGGAAGCCAGCCTGGAGCTGGTGTGCTAGTGTATGGCAAGAATGTAGCTTTCATTTGACCTGACCTAGTGATCCTTAGTAACTGTCTTGACTGTGGGGGATGGCAATCATTATTTTCTTGGAGGAGCTTGTTCCTTCTTTCCTATAAGAACCAAAGATACACCCTGGAGACTTTGAATTCCTATTACTGAGTGTCAGCTGTAGATTCATGAGCTCTCTTTTCTTTACAGTAACTTGCATGATATAACAAGCTTCAGAAATGTTGGAGACATTCATGTTTAAGACATTTAAGACATTCATGTTTTAAACCTCACCTGCTGTATCTTCCAAAGGCTGCTTTCCTCTGTGCTAAGCTCAGAGTATCCTTAGAAGACCGTGCAGCGCTTCTTTGTAAGCTCAGAACTACTTTTTGACATTATCGTCTATTATTTGCTTAAGTGGAAAAGGGAAGCAGATCAGCTGGAGTTTAAGTAACTCTTAACATGGGCAATGTTTGCTTTGCATTTACCACTTCAGTTGCATTTGACTTAATGAGCTTTATAAAGGGTTTGATGTGACAATTTAGAAAACCTAAGGGTGTTTGACAGTGTAAAAGCTTGTGAAGTTTGATCCATCCTTCAGTGCATCAGGTGAAATTGCACAGTTAAACCGTGATCATGTGTACATGATCCTGGTGTTGTGTACAGGCTTTGCATTCTTACAGGTGCCAGTGTCTTGAGTGGTTGTGATAGGAGAGGAATTTCTCTTTCTCTCTCAATACAATCAAGCAGAAGCAGCTATAAACCGCTGGCACTGTAAATACTTCAATGATAACCTATTAGTGGGAACTTTAGTGTGAGAACAGGTCTATAGTTGTCTTTGTCCACATTCTTGGTTGTTACTGAGCTTGGAAGTGAGTTGTTTTGCTCTTCAGATCGTGTCCGTTTGATTTTTACAATGCAAAACTGGTTTATTTTTAAAAACAGAGGCCGTGGGAGCATCTGGTCAACGTCCTGTTTTCTGTCCTGTCCACAAACAAGAGCAGTTAAAACTTTTCTGTGAAACATGTGACAGGCTGACATGCAGAGACTGTCAGTTACTGGAACACAAAGAACACAGGTACAAATATTACCATGTCTTAATTCCTGTGGTGTGCTTTCTCAGAGGATGAAATGGCATTTTGTGTCCTAAATACTGTTGTATGTACTCTTTGTTGGGCTGAAATGATCCCTTGCAAAGCAGAACCTATGTGGAGTGCTGAAAACTTTGAGCCATCAGTTGGTTGAGCTTCATGAAGTATACTAAGAGCAGATTCAAACCAACATGGGCTGAGGTGATTTGGTGTGATTGTTAACTGGCATTTACCAGTGCTGTCAGGACTTGAATAGAAATTGCTACAGCTCTGAATACTTGATGCTGTAAAGAAGCAGAAAGTGAAATAGTGAGTCATGGATGAGGTAATTTCTTAAAAGGACATCTTTTCTTAGGCACTGGTTGTTCAATTTAGGATATTTTTGTAAAGGTATAAATTTTGCATCGTAGATGAATATATTCTTATGGTATAGAGGGGAAAAATTGCACGGTTTTAGTTTGTTGAACGTTGCCTCACTCCAAGTAAAAAGAAATGCTGGGGTTTGTTTGCAGAGCTTCCTGGTAGAAAAAGGTTGAAACTTCTTAAGATCCATTAAAACTTCCAGCTCTTTAGCAGCTCTGTTGCAGAGTTGTTTGAATGTTTGATAAAGTAGTTTGCTGTGTTATAATAGAGAACCTGGGATTAAATATGTATTTATCAGCCACTGCAGCACTGCTTTTCCCAGTCAATCTGCAAGGGAGATTTCTCTGTCAAAGGGGTTGTCAGTATATTGCAATATTGAATTTAACATCTGTTTTCCAGAGTAGTGTTTGCTCTCATAGACTGCTACAGCAGCCTAATGGAGAGCTTTTACTTCTGAAATGAGTACTGTTAACAGCCTGTTCTTTCATAGGCTTGATCATAAATACCCTGAAAGATGTGTCCAAAAGAGTGTGGTCTCCTAGGATATGTAAACTAACTTATTCTAGTTGGTTTCTTTGCATCTGTTTTGTGCAGGATGCTAACTAACAGATGTATCTTGTTCTACTGACCTGTTCTCTTCCAGTAAGAGAATACTTTGCTATTAACATGCTACCTTGCAGAACATGCTTTTAAAATAAGTTCTGTCTGCAGATGTGAATTACAGATGGTTAGGGTGACTGCTTCATCTGCCATGAAGTACTACTGAGATCTTTATGAAGGTCACTAAATAAAGTGGAAACAAAGATTAGTTTTAATCAGTTTACTTCTTACCTGAAATACCAATAGTTTGCACCAAAGGAGGATGAATTGCCACTTTAGCAGCAATGTGGTCCAGTGTTCAATGCAGAGTTTCAAGTGAAAGAATTGCTGGTACTTCTGTAGAAAGCATAAAGTTTACTTACTGAAGACAAGAAGCGGCAAGTGACCGATAGGAGTCTTGGGGCTTGAGGGGAATCTCTGTATAGTTGAGAAAAAACAGAAGATGAAAACTCTTGGAGCTACTTAAATCCCAATGCCATTTCCAACTTAGGTGTTCTGCTTCTGTTGCAGTGTTCATTTCTCTTGTATGTTGGGAAAATACAACTAATTTCAGTAGTTTCCTTTGATGTAGCTATTTGCACTCTTTTCAGATGAGGTAACGGAAGGTGCCTTTGATATAGAAGCTGTTTGCTTGAAGGACTTGGAAGGGAATGATATGTTCTTCACGTGGAAGTACAACAGAGTTTAGATTTCTATTTAAATAGGACTGTGTTCTTTTAGATTAAGCTAATTCAGTCAAATATGAGCAGTATAGTAGCATCTGGAAAAAAATAGTTTTCTGTGATAGGGGTTTTCTGTATGTTTAAGCTATTAGTGCATTTTTCTCATCTAACACCAGCAAAATGATTTGCTAAGCTTTGAAGCTTCTGCTGTCTGCTTTAGGTGGAGCTCCATTGCTTGCTGTCTGGTGAAACGATGCAGCACATTGTCTCCCTGTGTAGTTGGAATTAATGTGACCCATAGAGGTTCAGTCTTCTGGACACTTACAAAGGATTTTATCACTACTGAAGCATCTTACACACTGATGTACACAGTTTGATTTTTTCTGTGTGTTTTGTCATATTTTTTCCAAAAGCTTTGTATCTAAATTGGAACCCTGAGTTTCAGCCCATTCCTCTTTGGTAATTGCTATCTTTTGCATGTTGAAAAGGTATCAGTTCCTGGAAGAGGCTTTTCAGAACCAGAAGGGTGCAATTGAGAACCTATTGGCCAAACTTCTTGAGAAGAAGAACTATGTAAATTTTGCAGCTGCCCAAGTTCAGAATAGGTGAGTACCCAAAATGATGAGTTGTTACTATTACATTCCTTTGAATGCACCACACTAAGATGAGTGATGAACTAGAATAATACTTCACATGTTAACTGATTTTGCATCTTACGTCATATTAGAAATTGAGTAGGAAATTGTGGTTAGTTTGGTTTAAGCAGACAGGCAAAACTTAGTGTCATTACCTGACAGGAAGACAAGCTTTTCCTTGGGTGGCTTAACTTAAGAATTCCAGAATGAGTTTAAATTCATTGTCACGTAGAGCACTGAATATAGAGACAGAGAGAGCACAAGATCACTGCTGTTTTTTTCACCCTCTCATGGTGATGTGGTGTGCTGGATGTCAGGGAATTCCACTGTAATTCCAGTGGTTTCATGAGCCTTCTGCACCTTTTAGGTCACTTGCAGAATGACACCTCATGTGGAGATGGGAAGTACAAGGGAGAAGGAAGTGCCCCAAAGATAGAAGGGGAAATTCTGGTGCAAATTTTTAACTCCTAGTGATAACATGTACATTTAAAAAAATCCCCAAAAGACTTGCAAGGGAAGAAGAACGTAGAACATGGCAGAGGCAAGTGTGTGAAGGTGGAAGTAATGGAAATTAAATTCTTTGCATTGACTCAGCATGAAACTCTTTGAAGTTTCCCCATTGTGAAGGAGGAGGCCAAGCTGTAGAATTGTTACATCTTTGAAGAAGAGACAGAGACTTGGCTTAATGGGAAATAATTAAAAGGTCGAGGAATCACAGAATCATAAAATGATTTGGGTTGGAAAGGACCTTAAGATCATCCAGTTCCAACCCCCTGCCATGGGCAGGGACATCTTCCACTAGACCATGTCACCCAAGGCTTTGTCCAACCTTGCCTTGAACACTGCCAGGGATGGGGCATTTACCACTTCATTGGCCAGTCTGTTGCAGCACCGCAGCACCCTTACAGGGAAGAACTTCACAAAAGGTTCTGTGATATGAATTCAAGGCCAATAATGGCTGGTGCATATACGAGTAACACAGTATAATGGTGGGTTTTGTCTAAGAGTTTCAGGGAATTTCTGGGGCATGTGGTTGGGTTGTGTAAAGCTCATGATTATCTACTGAGCCAAATGGATTCTGCAGTTGAGACAGTAGGTTACTTTGCCATTCTATTCAGTGCTGAAGTGTAGGGCACAAAATACATTATCATAAATCTTCAGGGAATGAAAAAAGTGTATATTACAATAATATTGTCAGTGTTAGCAGATGGTATGAAATTGCCATCCTATGTGATTGTGAAGCATAAAACAAGGTAGAAAGAATAACTGCCTGGAATAATTGCTAGGTGCCAAGGCCAAGGATGGATGTCTACTGACTTAATGAGGGGTCTGTTGAATGCTTGTTGAAGACCAGGTTGTGCTGTGAAAAAGCACAACCTGTGTCCAAGGTGCCTTAAAGGGCATTTAACACCAATCATGAAGATGTCAGACAAATGAATATTGGTCTTGTGATCCTGTCAGGATGAATGACATTGCGAGTTCAGGTGCTTGATCTAGGAGTGAAGAAGCCCTTCAGAAAAGGACAGCTGAAGTCTTTGCACTCAGACTGGCTCATGCAAGGTGGTGTGCTCTGCTGCCTGCAAGCGAAGCAAAGAATCCTCCTGCAACAGTATGTCGTCTGTAGATTAAGGCAGCATTACGTAAATCCCGAATTTGCCGTGAGGTTCAAGAAATGCTTTATTTCAAATTCTGTGGACAGAGCTCAAGATGATTTGCTTGAGACTGAAGTTGAGAATAGTGAAGACACTAAAACTGAGGAAGAATGACAGTGATGGAAATGAAGAGATAGAAGGGCAGCAGTTGTAAAGAACAAGAGAATACAACCTAATGTTGAACAAATTGTTAGTGAATTGTTTGTCCTTGTGTATTGGCCTTTAATACCTTACAGGCATGTAATAACCTTTTTGTTACAAGATTTTCTGGGGGAGGTGGAGGAATCAATCTGAAACTCATGATTCACTTCCTTTCTGCTTAATATACAATAGCATAAAAGTTTAAGGCATCGTATATAAATTCTTCACAGAGAAAGAGACATGATATAGAGATAAATACATACGTGTACATACGCACATGTCTTGGCTGGGTATGTCTCTGTATAAAGCATATAAACCACAAGGTCTGTTTCATATAATTTTAAGTCAAACCCAAGTTGTAACTGAGAACACCATCTTGATCTCAGACTATCCCATTTTTTTCCAAACCTGAAATTTTAGATGGCTTCTTTGATAAAGCTGATTAATGATTGTTTCTCTTAGAAATCAAACAAGCTATATGTTTTGCACGTATCGGAACTCCTTCAATAACAGAAGTTTCTCCTTCACTCTCCAAGGGTCAGTGGTGTTGAGTATTGACTGCCTGACAATACATTTCTCTTTTTTAGGATAAAAGAAGTAAATGAAACAAACAAGCGGGTAGAACAGGAAATCAAAGTGGCTATATTCACCCTCATCAATGAGATCAATAAAAAGGGAAAATCTCTCTTACAGCACCTTGAGGTACAGTTAAGAGAAAATCTAGCAGTGTTGGTTGCTGTTTCCAGTTCCCTATTCAGAACTTATATTCAATGTTTAAAGTTATTCTTCACAGTGTAAATTCCCAGAGACAGGTCTGTAATTTGTCTTGAGCACATAACAAATTGATGCCATGTGTTTCATGCAGCTTTACGTCATGGTTTCCTCTCCTGGTTGTTGTTAAAATCAGATTTCCTCCTTTTGCTTGCATAGGGTGGTGGCATCAGGGGAAAAGGGCAGGGAAGTGACAGGTAGTCATTTTCACTCCTGGTGTCCTAGTAACACTTGTTAGTATTTGCTTCCTTAGTAATTCTCACAACTGGTGTTGACTGCTAACAAATCCTGACCCTTTAAGTACACCTAGGTTTTCAAAGATGTGATAGTCATACATGTTTGTATGTAAAGGTATTTTAAGTTCTATAGATTGTCATAGTAAAGGAGGCACTGACTTTAAGCATACTTTCCAGCATATTCTGGTTAATAATTATATTTATTCAAATCTGTGGAAATTTAACTTACGATTTCAGTTTTTATCTGAAGAGAGGAAATCCATCAGAAGTTAGTGCAGAATATGCTGCCAGTCTGCATGGTGTGACTGAAAAAAAATAAGACCAACTTAATTACAATAGATTTCTTCTGGTTAAGGAACAGCTATTTGGCAGTGACATCAAATATTCCTGGAAGAAAAGAGTTATTTGATCAGGACTGAAATACCGGATTTAACATTAGATGAGTAACTGAATTTTAGCTTTTTCTGTTGACATAGCATTTGTTACAGGCTAGAAAATTCCACTGGAAAGTTGCCTTTTGTTGTGAAGTTGTAACAGTTGCCCAATCCTGAAGATTGAGCTTCCTATTTTCCCTTTATTTTGATACCTCTGTGAAGAATGGTAGAGAAGAGTAATAGCAAACTTACTGGTTCTAACCCCTCTGAATATGAGCATTAACATAAGCTGCTTTGCTTGTGACAGTTTTCTTTTGCTCCAAGATCTGTGATAGCAGTTCACATTTTTCTCCTAAGCCTGAAGCCTCCATTGTAATCAAGTTTTTGTTTCTTTGTAGAATGTAACAAAGGAGAGACAGATGAAGTTAATACAACAACAGAATGACATCACTGGTCTTTCCAGACAAGTAAAGCATGTGATGAACTTTACTAATTGGGCTATTGCAAGTGGGAGCAGCACTGCTTTGCTATACAGTAAACGGCTGGTAAGGAAACGTGCTTTAATTTGTCTGTGCAGTACAGAGAATGTTGGGTCAAAAGAGTGTTTGAAGTATCCTGTAGCTTCACTAGATTATATCCATGGAAGAGACAATGAGTTATTCATGCTTCATTTAAAACAAAACAGGAAAAAAAACCCCTCTGTAATAATGGAGTGAATTTCCTGCACTGCACACCGCTTTTCATTTGTAAAATAAGGACTTAACAGTAGGATCATAGAAGGAATGGGGTCAAGCTCTGTAAAGGCACCTCAGTGTTTTACTTGAGTCATTCTAGTAGTATTGTGTAACAGCACTTCTCCGTAATCTCTGAGTTGAGTAAAAAACTAACTGTACAAGGGATGTTTTTCCTGGTGAATTGTGAATTTTCAGGCTAGGAACTAAACTTGCTATTGACATTCCTTGTTGGTGATCCAGCAGTTTAATCTAGCTGGGCAAACACACACTTCTTAATGTCCTCATTCTTTATTTCATTGTCCTCACCAGTGTTGTTTCTGATTCCCATTAGATAACATTCCAGTTACGGCATATTTTAAAGGCGCGTTGCGATCCCGTCCCGGCTGCCAATGGAGCAATCCGCTTCCATTGTGACCCTACGTTCTGGGCCAAGAACGTTGTCAATTTAGGTGAGAAAATGGTGTCTATTTATTTTGAAAAACTACTTACTTGAAAAGCTAGTTTGAATTGGGATTGTTCATCCAACGTGAGTGAGCTGGAGTACAATGCATCTCTTAATGCAGAAGACCAGAACTCTCTTGACGTAACCCATCCAGTCCTGGTTACTCTCTGTATCTGCTCTGTTCTTTCTATTAGCAAAAGTAATGTTAGAAACATCTGAATATTCTGCATTTATCAACCTTCAGATGATGATGGAGATTTAAGTGTTTACTGGGTCTCCTTTTGGCTTTCTTTAGGTAACCTTGTCATTGAAAATAAACCAACTCCTAGTTACACTCCTAATGTAGTGGTTGGACAAACTCCTCCAGGAACAAACCACGTCAACAAAGCTCCAGGACAAATCAATCTAGCACAGCTTCGCCTTCAGCATATGCAGCAGCAGGTGTATGCACAAAAGCATCAGCAAATGCAGCAGATGAGGATGGCACAGCCAACTGGGTCAGTTCCCAGGCAGACGAGTCCACAAGTCATACAGCAGCAGGTAAGTATCTTGTATGTTGTTATTTCATGTTTTACAGTAGCACTGAGAGTTAAAATAGCTCTATCAAATATTAGTCTACAAAGCCATTTATGAACATGAAATTCTTTTGAAATTTGCCATACTTGAAATGTGACAGCTCTTGGCTTTTCTTGATGTTTGTAACTAATAAACCTACTGTGGAAAGAGATTGGCTTCTTTTTAACATGTTCAAAGCACCAATTTTAAAACCAAAAAACCCTTGCAGCCTCCCAGGTTGATCAGCATGCAGACCATGCAGAGGGGTAACATGAACTGTGGGGCTTTCCAAGCACATCAGATGAGAATGGCTCAGAATGCTGCTCGTATACCAGGAATACCACGCCACAATGGACCACAATACTCCATGATGCAGCCTCACCTTCAAAGACAAGTATATCCTGTGTACACGCTTCATTTGTGCCATTGTGCCAATCTGTCATTACGATAGATGATACCTTCAGCTGTAAATGTGTTTATGTAGCGTGTAGAACTCACAGCTACACACGTGCTTTTTCATGTGGCATATTGTACTGTGAACATCAGAAAATCCAAACCATAGGAGTGAAAATGAGTTCTAATGTTTGTGTTTCATTTTAGTTCTGGGAAGCAAAACATTTCCTTTTTCATTTTTCAGTGACATTCAGCTTTTAGGTTTCCTAGAGAACAGTCAAAGAGTAGTGAAGCTCAAAGTGATGTAGTTGAAGGTTTCTAATGAAACCAAATTCAAAGTGGTTTTAAATTTAAACCTGAAGCATGATGCAGAGCTCTGCATACCATTCAGAATGAAAGTTCTTGACAATGAATGTTAATATGACTGGAAAATCAAAAATTACTCTATAATACTACAAACAATTACTCTAAGTTTGTAGACAGGCGTGGACTCTGAAGTTGTCTTTGGAGGAAATAATTACTTTAAAAAAATATAGCCATATATGAACACGATTTGGTGGAATACGTGCTGTATGTTTAAACATCTAGCCACATAAAGTGCTTTTTCTTTCCAAGTAAATAAAAACAGCAGTTGCTTTGCATTCAGTGCTATCAGGTTATGTTGATAGAAAAGTAAGTTTATGTATTTCCCCCCCTAATTCTTTATTGAGGACTGTCCTATAATGCACGTGTTTTACATGCAGTGTCTGATTTGTCTGCAGTGCAGTCATGGTCTCTTCTCTTTTCCTGCAGCATTCTAACCCTGGGCACGCGGGGCCTTTTCCAGTTGTTTCTGTGCACAACACCACTATTAATCCAACCAGTCCCACTACAGCAACAATGGCAAGTGCGAACCGCGGTCCAACGAGTCCATCCGTTACTGCGATTGAACTCATTCCTTCTGTGACAAACCCTGAGAACTTGCCTTCCCTGCCAGATATCCCACCCATCCAGGTCAGTGGAGATCAGGCTGTGAGTGAAGTAACAATCTGCTTTCCATTCTTTTTTATTTGGTTATTGGTACTTGTCTGTGGGATGGTATAAATTACCATTTAGAGTTGAAGAATTAACATCTTCAGCCCTTGACTTGGGCATGTAACTTATTTCACTGTACAGGGCTGACCTGCTTGACCTGTGTTAATCTTTAGATTAATCACTACTTAATGGCTGTCCTATAGTGAAATTGATACTTGGATTAGTTAATCCCAACTACTGTGTTTGCTTCCTTTCTTCCACAAGACTACAGTATGTGAAGATATCACTGGAAGAGTTGAATAGTTACATATGTTGTATGAATGTATGTATGTATGTTGAATGGAGATTTATTTAAAGTTACCCGGCACTTATCTGTGATCTTCCTAAATGTAACACTCAAATGTAGGAAGTACTGAGAAAAGGTGTCCCACTTGTTTGTCTCCTCTCCATTTCCTCTGTACCTCAGTAGAGTGGCTCTAATAATTTCCTTGTATGCAAGAAGCCATTTACATCCAACATTTACATCCAAGTAGATTGTCTGCTGTTTAACTCTTAGAGTCAGGTCCAGGGGTTTGTATGTTCATGTTTTCTGACAAGGCTGCAAGTAATTTGCATGTAAACATAGTGGGGGGGGGGAAAGGATCACATCTGAATCTGGTTTACGTGCAGTGCTGAAGCTTCATTTAGTCTCTAGAACAAAACACAAGTATAACCAAGCAGTTATGACTGATTCGCGTGAATGTGTCCAAGGTTTATGATACACCAAGTTAGAAACTTTCAGTAGTGGGATGTAAGCATGCAGCTTCTGGGTACACTGAAAAAGCAGAGTTTGGTTCAGATGCTCTTTTTCTATACCTGTTTATAGCTGTCATGGATTTCAAACACATCATTTGCAATTATGCTGTCTTGCAGTTAATAGCTTTAAGCTTTAAGGAGACAATAAGTAATAGGGTACCCGTGTCCTTGTTTTAAATGTGTCAAAATCTGTGTAAAAGTGAACGGGAGGGAGCAAGATTTCACATCATCCTGAGGTGAAATTAGTTTCCCTTAGTTCATGGTTTCTCTTAGTGTTTTAACTGTGGAATAACTCGTCACATTAGTAATCTGGTAGTTCATGTGACTTGACCACCGTTTGTATGACTAACACACTGAGCATCTGGGAAACAGAAAGTTTGGAATGATCTAGAGTAATACTGGAAGAACTCAGATATTTGGGAGCTATTGAGAAATCTCACTTTAAGTTTCTGACTGTGGGTTTCTGTTTTGAAAGTCTTATCTATGTATGAAACTGATAGAAACGTTTGCTGATGTCCTGAAACCTTGTGGGCAGAGTGTGCAATTCTGGTGAAGATACTGATCACAGTTTGAAGATGTGGAACTATTCAAAAGGTTTACTTAGGCCTCACTGATTCAGACTTTTGGGTTTTTTTTCTTAGCTTGAAGATGCTGGTTCAAGTAGCTTAGATAACCTTCTAAGTAGATACATCACAGGCAGCCACCTACCCCCACAACCCACAAGTACCATGAATCCCTCCCCAGGACCTTCAGCTCTATCGCCAGGGTCATCAGGTGAGTGTGATGGGGATTTCTAATGATTCTAAAAGCAAATGGGTATTTCTGGCATTTAAGTTGAAAACAGTTGCCTTCCATTTCCTGCCACCAGGGAAGTTCTGCTAGAATTTAATTTGCTCAGAAATAAATTCCTCTGGAAATTTCAATGTTACCCTCATTAAAAAATATAGTAAGAAACTGCCAGCACATGAATGCAGTATTCCAGATACATGTAGAGACTACATTGTTTTATCATGTTACCATGATGACTGGCTAGACCTTTCTGAGGTTTGGGAAGTAAGTTTCTAGAATAGCTTAGGATGCCATGGAGGGACTCTTCATCTGGGAGTGTAGCAATAATATAAGGGTAATAAGTTCAAACAGGGGAGATCTAGGTTAGATATAAGGAAGAAGTTTTTCCCTATGAGGGTGCTGAGGAGCTGGCACAGGGTGCCCAGAGAAGCTGTGGCTGCCCCATTCCTGGCAGTGCTCAAGGCCAGGTTGGACACAGGAGCTTGGAGCAAGCTGCTCTAGTGAAAGGTGTCCCTGCCTGTAGCAGGGGGCTGGAACTGGAAGATCTTAAGGTCCTTTCCAACCCAAACCAGTGTGTGGGTCTATGATTCTTAGTCACAGGAATATCATTTGAGCAAGGTCACACTAATAGTAGCAGATGGATGATAGAGCTTTTGTTATGGATGTGAACAAATGAAGTCACCAGTACCGAATGCTGAGTTATTTAAACAGTGAAAATGTCCATTTTTTTATTAGGAAGAAGCCAATTTCATTGATAATGTGTTTCCCTTAGTCTTCTCCCTGTAAGATTATTGTAAAACTCTGTGAATGAATGGTTGCTGCAGTGATCTTATGTTTCTCAAAACCTAAGTGCAAAACCATCTGCTTTTCTTGACTTTATTGGTGGATGTCAGTGGACAACATTTGAGGACTTAATGGGCTGAGGCTACCTCACTGTTTGGATTAGGTGAAATAGATTTATACCAAGTCAACTTATATGCTGCTTCTTTGCAGGTTTATCCAACTCTCACACTCCTGTGAGGCCACCTAGTACCTCCAGCACAGGAAGCAGAGGAAGGTAAGTGTGCTAACACTGCCAGGCTGAAAAATCAGACATGAGTTCAAGTAATGAATTGGCAGTGGGTCAGTATGGCTTCGACATAACTGTGACCCAGTAATGGAAGAATGTTTGCATGACAGTGATTTGCCTCCCTCACCCCTTTCACTATGATTCTCTGCTGTCTTTTAAACTTGATCTGCCTTGTGAATGTTCTGACATGCTTTGACTTTGAAATTGTACAGGAAACAGTCACTTTTCTTTGCTGTGGTGAGTTTTCCTCTTATTTACACACTGGTATCTTTCTAGCTGTGGCTCCTCGGGCAGAACTGCTGACAAAACAAGCATTAACTTCAAGTCTGACCAAGTGAAAGTCAAGCAAGAGCCAGGGATGGAAGAAGAGATATGCAGTTTCTCAGGAACAGTTAAACAGGAAAAAACAGAGGATGGCCGAAGAAGTGCTTGCATGGTAAAGTTAGTTTGTGCAACAGTTTATAATGGCTTGCCTTAAGCATCAAATTCTGTGATCTAATATGGTTTATGTACTGGGAGCAGGGTGATGGATTTGGGGATTTTTCCTAGTGACAGTGAAGGTATATTTTTAACCATTTTTTGGTGTGTTTGTCTTGAAAATTTGATCATGTTATATCAGTAGAAATAAGTCTGTTCTTGAAAAGGGTGGACTTGCGAACAAGTAGTATTCAATACTGTATGTGACTCAGGTCTTAATGATTTGCCATGTATTGTGGGAGATGAGTACAGTACCTCTAAATGGTGGGAATGCTTTTGACTTGCAACATATGAAGAAAGATGCCCATGTAAAATTGACTCTGATTTTCATGTGCTACTTTCATTTCAGCTTAGCAGTCCTGAGAGCAGCTTGACACCACCACTGTCCACTAACTTGCATCTGGAAAGTGAATTAGAAGCATTAGGAAGTCTTGAAAATCATGTAAAAGCTGAACCAGCAGATTTAAGTGAAAGCTGCAAACAGTCTGGACATAGCCTTGTAAATGGAAAATCCCCAGTGCGGAGTTTAATGCACAGAGCAGCAAGAGTTGGAGGAGAAGGCAATAACAAAGATGATGATCCAAATGAAGATTGGTGTGCTGTATGCCAAAACGGAGGGGATCTATTATGTTGTGAAAAGTGCCCAAAGGTGTTTCACCTGACTTGTCATGTACCGACACTCCTCAGCTTTCCAAGGTACCAGAAAGAGTGTAATGGTTCCTGAGAGCAGCTCTGTGCTCTCATTCATACGGTAGATCTCAACACAGTGTCAAAACTGGTGCATCAGCTAGTTCTGGATGACTTCCTTTCAGTAAAAAACAATCTGACATTTCAAAGGCCTGCCTAAATTGCTTAATTTTGTGTGTAACTGGTCAGTGTTTATCTGATAAACACATGGTCTTTCCAAGTAAGATTCTGTTATTTAAGGTCATGGTAAGAAGTTGTTGTAAAGTATTATTACATACTTGGGAGAGACATGTGAGGGCAGGAAAAATGCCCATGACTGGCAGAATTACCTTGAACATTAAGGGTTATTCCTTATCTTTGAGTATCCCAAGTCTTTACTGCAGTAAGATGTGAATCTGTTAGAGCTAACAAAAGAATCTCTGTAGTCATCACTAAAGAGACTTTGTTCTTGGATACCTGGGATAACAGCGTTTGTTTCTGTTTAGTGGAGAGTGGATATGTACGTTCTGCAGAGATCTGAGTAAACCAGAAGTAGAATATGATTGTGACAATTCACAACACAGCAAGAAAGGGAAAACAGCACAAGGCCTGAGTCCTGTGGACCAAAGGGTATGTCTCACATCTGTGGAAATCTGTTGCATAGGCAAATGTGTCTTCTCACAGTAGCTGTCCCCCCACTGCTTCTTGAAGATGTTTTTGCTGTGGCTGCAGGAAATTAAGTATAGTTGTGGCTTTAGCAAACAAAGCCCTGACATGAGTACTGAGACTTTTCCTGCTGTCGCCATGTACCCAGATGTTGGTGACAATGTGGGAGTGCTTCATCACATTGGCACTGTAATCATTTTGTTGCTGAAACTTCCATGTAAACACATATTTTGTATTTAAATACATCCTTTAACATGGATGAATGTCTTCAGTGTTCTTAATTAGAAGTTCTTCGCATGTAACATTGATATAACCTTATAAATAGCTATGTGAGTTTGGTGCATTAAGTTCATGCTGAGAGAGGTGCTAACAATATTGAGGTGCATTCTTGTAGAAGGTGTAATGACCTTGATGGTCAGAATTGTTCTGAGCTTTATCCCATCAGTCTGTGCATAATGAAAATGAATTCCTCCAAAGGAATTACAAGCAATGGAGAAATGGAGAGAAAAATATTTCAACAAAGAATTTGTAAAAGCATTTACATTTGATAGTTAAACTTGTGGGGGTTGCAATTCAGTTTTCTAGTATTAAGCTGATAAAGTACAAACCTGCTTAAAACAGGGAGATGGGAACTTCTGGGCCGAGGATAAATTAAGGATATTAATGTGAAGCTGTTTATTTCTTTCTTAAGAAATGTGAACGTCTCCTGCTTTACCTGTATTGTCATGAGCTGAGCATTGAATTTCAAGAGCCAGTCCCAGCCTCGGTGAGTCTCCTGAAAAGTAGTTGGTGATTTAGTGATAGTTTAGATGGATTGGTTTGTGAGGGTTAGTGCCCCATCCCTGGCAGTGTTCAAGGCCAGGTTGGATGTGGCTTGGAGCAACCTGCTTTAGTGGAAGATGTCCCTACGTGTGGTAGGGATTTGGAACCAGAAGGTCTTTAAGGTCCCTTCCAGCCCAAACCAATCTGGGATTCAGTGACTTATTTTTGGTGTAACATCCCTCAAAGTCTAGAGTTGAGTTCAGGAAGGTTCTGAGAGCTTTTACTTGAGAATGTCCCCACCTAAAAGTTTTGGTGGTCATCCAGTATTTCATAATTCTGAGAGACACAGGAGCTGATTCTGTTGCTTCTCCATGCAGAGGTTCTACTCTTAGTCTCAAACCCAGGTAGTTAAATACTTTCAATGAGCAGTTGTTGAATTGGAACATAATGTCTTGGGATACCCGTGAAATTAAAAATGCTGTAGGATGTTTTTGTCAGTCTTTTAAATTAAAAAGGAAAGAAACTACTTCTGTTTCAGCTGTAAAAGAAGTAACTATTGCAAAGCACAAAGCATTATTGTGCTATGATAGACACTGAAGGTTAGAAAGAACTTCCTAAACAGTTTGAGGAAAGGAAGTTGTTCTCACTTGTGGAACATGCATACAGTGTGATGGGATTAGCTGATTGTTAATCTGATAAGTGAAGAAATTCAGGTGCTTCTCTGAACTGTTTAATCATCATAGTGATAAATTACTGTGTTTTGCAGATACCAAACTACTATAAAATCATAAAGAAACCCATGGATTTATCTACAGTGAAAAAGAAACTGCAAAAGAAGCATTCCCAACACTACCAGACTCCTGAGGATTTTGTGGCAGATGTGCGGTTGATCTTCAAGAACTGTGAAAGGTTTAATGAAGTATGTTAACTTCCAATCTGTACATGTTTTTTTACATGAAGATCTGTTTTAATGTGTTTTAATGTTTTCCTCCAGTCAAGGCTCTGCTTCTAGTTTTAACTTCTGCTTATGGAGCAGATGCTGAATCAGACACTTAAACTGAAATGAAACTAATGCAGTTACAGAACTACCTCTCAGTTTTAGCTAACTGGGGAGATCAGGCTTTAACAGAGGGTGCTTTTTAAAGTGCATTCACTGGTATGAATATATATGATTGAGGAGCAGGGTGACCTTGTTTCTGTACATCAAATCGACTGAAGAAGTGCTTAGGAAGTGTGGTAATAAAGATAATTGAGCAGTCCTTAAAACTGTCTCAGGCTATACAGATAATTGCTCCTTCAGTGATGAAACATGGAAGACCTTTACTGAGGAAACTTCCTTTACTGAGGAGAAGTGCCTTTCTGAAGATTATTCTGCTGGGTCTAGTACCTGCAAAGCATTGTGTTAATTGTGGCTGCAATTAAGCTTAGTGCTTTAGCTAATGGGTAGTTGGGCTCTCACAAAAATCAGTTCTCAGTAGATAACTTTTGTATGGAGCCCTATTTCTGATGACTGTGGGAAGTTGACTTATTTTGCAATGAACCCATCTGATAATGACGTATTTGCACTTAATGTGTAATGTGACTTCAGGAGGAATTACCTCAGTATTATTAGTAGGTTGAACAATGGGGAAAATATTCTGAGTATAAAGAAAGAATACTTCTATTGTGCTGAAACAGAGAGTGGGAGCTGAGATCAAAGGGTATCCTCATTTCTGGAGTGCCTTAAAGTAAGGTGTTGTAAGGAATGGCTTCCTTCAGACCTTAGCAATGCATAAACCAGCCAGTATTTTTGAGTTTTGCAGTGTTTGGGCTGCATTTCTGTCTGGATGAAGAAGTAAATGGAAGGAATTACACAAACCTATAATTAAAATCTGAACTGTTTCACAAGTGCACTAGTAAAAATCAAGGTTAATGATGTAATGCTGTAAATGCTCACAAGCATTTGGGACTTTGACACCCTCGACTCCCTTATGTCTCTGTATTAGGTGGAGGTTAATGAGCACTGTGGAAGATGTTGCAATTATGTGAACTTCTCAATCAAGGGTATTAATGAAGCATCTGCTGTAGAGGAAAACATGCTGCAGCTCTTAGGGACAAGAGTAAAATAAGGGAGCAGGGACTCATGGATATGTTTTTTGTTTTGTTGGTGTTTTTTAAAACAAAAGATGTTTTGGACTTTTCTCACTGTTTGAAATGCTGGCTTATGGCGAAGGATGGGTCATCCTGACCTCTTGTCATGTCTAGTGTCTCTAAGCCATATGCTTTTGAAAACTAGAAATCAAAGTGGGGTAAGATCCCCAAGAAAGTCTCATGGAGCATTTCTCTCTCAAGTGAGACTTCACAATAATGTCCAGACAACTGAGATCTATACTGAAGAAAGCAGTCAGGAGTAGACCACAGTTCTGAAATGGCTGGGAGACACTTATCTGTACCAAAGTTGTGTGTTTTGTTGAAGCTTATTTACTTCATGCCCCTCTCCTAAGACTGTTTTAAACCTGCTTCTGCTAAGTTGGAGAACTAAAGAGGTGTAGTCCATAACAAACTGTTCTGTTGTTATGGCTGACTTTAGTCATCCAATCCTATGCAATCTCATAACTCTAGGAAGGATTATAATTTCTTTTTTTTTGACTCTGGTATCCTTTTTAGATGATGAAAGTTGTTCAAGTTTATGCAGAAACACAAGAAATTAATTTGAAGGTAAGCGTTTCAGACCATGCACACTTGGTGAACAGATGTGCATTTCCAACAGGTGAATATTCCTGTCTTCTTTTGTTTACAGGCTGATTCAGAAGTAGCACAGGCAGGGAAGGCAGTTGCATTATACTTTGAAGATAAACTTCCAGAAATCTACCCAGACAGGACCTTCCAGCCTTTGCCTGAATTTGAGCAGGAAGAGGATGATGGTGAAATAACTGAGGACTCCGATGAAGATTTTATACAGCCACGTAGAAAACGCCTAAAATCAGATGACAGACCAGTGCATATAAAGTAATCTAATGATACGGACCTAAAATTTATTGTAAAAACTGTTATTTAAGTGTTCCTGGAATATTATCATGCCGAAAGTGGCCACCTTGAAGAAGCTGATAGCTTTTTAAACAGTATTAGATGACAAAAAACCCACTTGTACAGAAAAGCATTCTCATCAAAAGGGGAAAAATTAAATTGTAAAGTTTTTGTGGTTTATTTCCTTTTTTGTTTGGGTTTTTTTTTTTCTTGATTTACTGTATGTTTTCTTTTCCTGATGGAGGGGACACACTCATCTTGGTCTCACAGATAGAGGTGGATGAATGTAGAAGAGAAGCAGATTTGACAAAAGATGTTCCATTTGCAGATAAGACTCCTTAGTAAAATGTTCCACAGCACTGGAACAACACAGTTACAGTGTCCTGCATTCATTCTGGACTGCAGTCTAAACTGTAAGCAATTTCCCTGAGCACCCCTCTTTGTATGAACTTCAGTGCATGTTGTTCATTGCTTTTTTTTCATCTCATTTAAGCGGTATTGTGAGTAAGTGATCTTCTGTGTTGATCCAATTACCTAAACTTGACTTTCTTTACAACATTTTATGTATAGCAAAAGGAAAAAAAACCAGTATCATTAAACTGTTCTGAATTGGCAAGTGCAGGAGTGTGAGTTCTTGACAGATGAAAGACTAAACTGGTGGCAAGGATCTCCTTTCAGTAGGGCTAGGTATATTTATGATGAATCCTGTACACAAAACATTTTAATGGCAAAAGTCTTAGCATCATGTGTCATCTGTCCCTGCTCCCCCTAATGAGGCAGAATGTCATCTCCAGTATTCATCAGCTCATTTTCTGTACTTCAGATATTGACTGAAGAGGTAGTAACTGGTTGGGGTGTATTTTCCAGTCTTCCTGAATATCAGTTTCAAATAGACCACTTGGCAGACAATAACCTAGTAACTACCAAATGTGTAAAATTTCCTGTATTCACTTTGTCTAATTTGTAAATAGTGAACTGAGATTTCTTGCAGATCAGCAACATTTGCTGACCTGTTTTTAAGCTAATATGTATTCTTATTAATTGTTCCTATCAAGAAAAGATTTGTAATATATGCTATTTCTAACATTGCATTCATTTTGAGGTTCTGTCTTATTTTTATCAGAGTACTACTCAGAACTTTCTTCAGAAGCAGCTTAGGAGCGAAATGTCTTGAAAGAATTTGAATGAATCTGTTGATTAGGTTATTTGTCCATCCATTGAACACAGAACTTGCAGAGACCAGGATATGGCTTGGAGTGGTTTCTGGTCAATAGTGAAAACAGAACAGTTTCCCTAAACCCTGTGACAGGCATCTCTGCAGTGCCTTCCCATTGCACACTGCCTTCATTCCAGTATTTCTGGCTCAAATTAGGTCATCACAATGGAATTATAGTTTGAACAGTTGTTTCCTTTACTGACAGACGTCCTAGAAATAAGAACTGTAGTTTCTGGCCTTCACACAGATCTTAAGTAAAGGAAGCTGAAGGAATAATGTCATCAGATGAGCTCCAGTGGACAGACTATAAATTTGCCATGAGGTTTTATGTGACTGCAGCACTTCTGTGGTAAATCACAGGGGTTTGGGTATACTCGGTGTGAGCGACTCCTGTGACGTTGTGTAAGCTTTACCATAATGGTAAAGGTAAATATTGTAGCACAGTGTATCAAATTGAGATAAGCTCTCAGCAATTTATGTGCAAATCACTTAAGATTTCATTTCTTTTATAAGAACAAAGTATATGTACATTGTGACTGTACCTCTCGTAATAAACAAGAGAGCTGAAGGTATTTGTACCTTTTCAAGCTCACTTCTTTAGGTTACACAGATATTACACTTAAAACTCAGACTGGTGGGGTTTTTGTTTTCAGTTCTCAGATGTTAACATAGTGCCAGGTTCAGTTGAGTTTTTACCAGTTTGTATGTGAAAGGAAAAGTAATTCTACTTAAATTAACAAATAGCAAAACCTTTGCCCATAGAAAGGATGACATGTGTGAGTAGGACACTGATGTTAACAAGGGATCATTGAATAGCTCTGTGTATTGCCTATTTCTGCATTTCTAGTTTCTCAGCTTCATTTTGCAAAGGAAGAATATTAAAATTATAATGAAAATAAGATTTTTTTGTGCATTCTCTTCAATTGGGGTTGTGATTTTTATGGCACTTAAGGAGGTTCTGTCCCTTCAGGCTTCAGCCTTTTATCTGTTCACTTTGTAAGGCACCAGTCATGGATTCAAGTACTGCAGACACCGGAGCGTAGGACAAGCATGGTGGCACCCAAGCCTGGGCCACGGAGCTGCAGTTCAGGGGTAGCACATGCTCCTGGCTCCTGCAGGTGCCATCGCTGAACTCCAGGTACCAGACCCCAGAGCTGGTGTCTGTTCTGGGAGAGCTTCTGACAGGTTCACTCCCTACAGCAAGATAGAAGAGGCTCACCCACCACTTGCCCATATTCCACTAGCTCACTTGCAAGCCACAAGTGATGCTGAGCTTTGACCTTGCTGAGGGTTCAAGCCCTGCTCTTGCACATAACCCACTGAACTTTAGAACTGGCCCTTCCTTTCAGTTCATCAGTGCTCAGGAGGTTGAATCTTACTGTGCAAGAAAGTGTGTTTCTTCTTTATAAAGGAAACCAACAGTCTCTTTTATTCTTCCTACCTCTTCATTTTGAGCTCCCAGGACAATTCAATGATTGTTTTGCAACTAGCTAAATTCTGTTAATCCATTTGCAGATCCTCTAGGCTGTAAGTGTTCGTCATAGAGCTGATAAGGGTTTGCTCAGTCAAAGGAAGGTTTTGGTGCCACGCAGCTTGTTCAAGAGCAGATCAATGGGGTTTAGGCTGCTGTTACTCAAGCATCTTCTTTGTGCCAGATGAGCTGTGTGCAATATGTGCAAGTGATTGTGTCTCACCCTGGGAATTAGAGCATGGTTTACAGTGATACGACTTCTCCAGACCAAAGGTGTGGTGGGTGCACTCTGTCCCATCTCCTTTGTCCTCACGGGCACGGTGTTCTAACCTGGTCACAAGAAGATAGTCTGGCACATACTGTAACTATATGCTCTCCTTTAAGACAGTTGTGAAAAAGCCCATTTGTGTCTCAATTTTCTGTTGTAAATGACCCTGACATTTAAGTTAATCCAAAGAAGTAAAAGAGAACTTGCTTTTGAAAGAAGAGTGAGAATTGTACAGTATGCTACTTGTGGGTTTCTCGATTACCTCAGCAGGTATCCTGCCATGTAATGACTAGTGAGTAGTGATGATTTAACTAGCTCAATAGGTTCAGGTCTTGTAGTAAGCTGTGCCCTGGAATGAAGTGGTCTGTAGCACATAAGGCAGAGTTACTATCCAAAAAACATGTTCCCAGCTGTTTGAAAGTAGGATTGCTCTGTTAAACATTGAGAGTTGGGTTGGGGTTTGTGAGAATGTTGCCACTGCTGGTGCATCTGACCGCGTCTGCACACCGAGTGCTGGATCACTGGAATGTTTCATGGACATTTCTGCAGATTTGGGTGGTTTTTAAGGACTTATGAAACAGAAGTCCTTAAATTTAGGCCTTAAAATCCACCCAGGTGGAGTGTTCTGTATGACCGAGTTCAGCGGCTGACCTTCAGAAGTTTAGGGAATGGCAGCAGCGTTTTAAAGCTCTCGTGGATTTGTTTTCCTTACTCTCTTCCTTGGAAAAAGCAATAAACCTGCTTTGTCTGTTGCCTATTAGCATGCCAGGCATCCTTCCCTTTGGCTGGTGGCTTGTATGCATCTCACCAAGTCTAGCTTTTAAAACCACAAGTGTGCAGGAGTTGTTGAGAGTGGGGCATTTGAGTTTAGAGACTGGGGAAAGTTCCGTATTGCTCGAACAAGGAGGTGTTTGGGTACAACAACGGAGGTTTCTTTTGTTAGAAACCAGCTCCTACGCCGCAGCTCACACAGATGGGTTTCAGCGTGAACGCTGTGTCCTCGGATAGGGAGGGTTCCTGTTTCTCAAGCTGTGGGTGCAGTAACTTCCACCTTTGTTATAACGGATCTGTTCAATGCGCGAGATGCGATTCTGGCCTTTTCTACTGAGTGATCTTCCAGCTCAAGGCTGTTTCCTTTGGGATTTATGGACTTTCTACAAGGAGAGGTACTAAGGCATTTTGTAAGTTCGACTTGTTGCAGCATCCACTCTAGAGTAAGCTACGTGTCGGAAAAGGAGGTGCATGTCTGCTAACGGCCTACAAGCGGGGTATTCCTTCGGTTCAGACACCATCAAACATGTATATAAGCCTACAAAGACTTGTGCAGTTGAAAGCCTGTTTTACATGTTAACATGCTCATGGAAGGGTTAAATTCACGCCATTCTTTGATTCTTTCTTGCTTCCAGTAACTGAACTGGTTCTTTTTTGCACATAGTAAACTCCTCTCATCTTTTAATATGATTCTTCAGACAAAAGTGCTGTTTCTGTGGTATTGTATTACCTGAATAATCATATGGGACTTTTTTTAAACCAAGTTACTGTTTCTAATTGTTCTGTTCCTGTGTTTTTTGCTGGTGTGTAATAAAAGTTTTTCTTTACCTGGTTATTTAATACATTACCTGCCTGTAAATACTTCCTGTTAAGTGCT
The DNA here is from genome assembly GCF_033783945.1 of Neopsephotus bourkii. Taxonomy (NCBI): domain Eukaryota; kingdom Metazoa; phylum Chordata; class Aves; order Psittaciformes; family Psittacidae; genus Neopsephotus; species Neopsephotus bourkii. The sequence goes on from NW_026901625.1 coordinate 275,418, forward strand.
CTGGAATGTGCTGTAGAAGTTGTATTAGGTCAGTTTAAAGCATTGTTTCAAAAACATTTTGTTTTGGTTATTTCTATTAAATTAGAGAAATGACTCTTTCAATTTGAGCTTCTTCTTTGTGCATCTGCCTGAGGTCCTTAGATACTGGTTCGTGTCTGGCAAAAGGCTTTTCTGGTGCTTGCAGCGTGGAAGTACCATGGTGAAAGCTCAAGCACAGCAGCTCAGGTGTGACCACCTGAAGCTGCATAATGTGCCAAGATGGAAAACATGAAACTTGATTCAAAGGTGTTGGAGATGCTGGGATTTCACCACTCGGTGCTTACTTACCCATGAAATAACCTTTATCTATACCTAGTTCATGGGGTACAAGTATTTTAAGGTTTTCTCTAGTGTTTTTTGCTGCTGTCATCCTAAAGTGCTCAAAGCCAGGTTGGACACAGGGGCTTGGAGCAAGCTGCTCCAGTGGAACGGGTCCCTGCCCATGGCAGGGGTTGGAGCTGGAGGAGCTGTAAGGTCCCTTCCAACACAAACCAGGCTGGGATCCCATGAACTTTGGTGCAGGTGTGCAGCTCACAGGTGTCTCATTCCAGCAGCTGGGATGCTTTCCAAAGACCCAACAGACCTGACAGCAAACCATAGGGGATGGCTCCGAGGCATTGCTTCTGCCCCAGTAAGCACTGGAGAAATGCCAAGGGAGCTGAGCAAACTTGTTAACATCCCACCCAGAGCAGGATGATGCTCTCCATCTGCTGTTTCTCTGCCCTACTCTGCTCTATGAGGTTTGTGATGCATTCTACCTGTTGGAAACAAGTCTGTAGTGAATGTGTAGCTGGGGTCAGCGTGCTCGTCTTGGGAGTGAGGCTGTGGCAGTCTATAAGTGAGGAGGAGGAGGAGGTTTCCCCTGCATCCTCTGTGTTTTGCATGCAGTGAAAGGCTGTGCACTAGCAATGCTGCTGTGTTACCTACCCTTGAGGTGCAGTTTAGTGCCTTGAGCTGCTCCCTCCAACTGATAGGATCCGTCTTTTGTGCTGCTACTGACACAGCCTCATGACTTGCCATCTCCAAACTGAAGGCAGAATTGGGCTTTCACACCTTGGGGTATGGCCTCGCTCAGCTGCAGCTGTGTAGTTTAAAGTAGCCAGTCTGGTCTGCTTTAACAGGAGTCAGGACCCTGGCAGGTCCTTCCAGGTACTGATCTCAACTGGACTCAGGCTGACCAGAGCTGCAAGAAGTGAAGTGAGCACGCACAGAAGCTAAAATGAGCCCTGAATGATCTTTCTGCAAGCCATGAGAGAGGTCTCGTATCCTGGGATGCCAGCCACCTCGAAGGTACGTTTGTGCTGTCATATCCCCAGAACAGTGGCTGAACAAATCCAGTTCTTTCCTCACGCGCTTCCCCGTCCTTGGATCATCTTTGTGGCCTTTCTCTGGACCCTCTCCAGCCCATCCACATCATTTTTGTACAGCAGGGACTGAAACTGAACCCAGTATTCCAGGGACAGCATCACAAGGCAGGGAATAGGGGCTGGAATGTGCCGCTGGGGTGTGCTGGAGCTGTGGATCTGATACGGGGGTCCCCATCCACCTGAAATGGGGTTGGAGATGTGTTCAGTGCGGTTCTGCAGCAGGGTCTGTACTGTGGATCTCCACAGCAGGTTTGCCGTTGACTTCAGGCCAAGATGCAAAGCGCCCGACTGAGCTCCGTGTCTCCAGGGAGCCCCAAATGTCCATCATTCACCTGCTCCACCGGCCCCCGTGGGCCATGGACAGGAGGTGTTGCAGCCACAGGTCTTTCCTGACCGCACGCTGCAGGGACCATGCCCAGAGATGGGTTCTGCTTTCCAGATGAAGGCAGATTATCTGCTGATCGGAGCTTTAATGAGCTCAGCACCGCAGGGAAGGTGCGGGTAAGTCAGAGCTGCTCTCACTCCATTAAGAAGCACAGAGCAATCTGTGGAGGATCGGCCTTCTGCCATCAGCCACATCCTGCACAAAAGCAGGGGCCATAGCTGAGTTACCCCTCGTTCTGCTCCCGATCTGGTGAACTCAGCTAGCTATTCAAAAGCTCACTATGGGATGTGTCACCAGATGGTGCTCTCAACACAGCTTCACCAGAGCCAGCAGGGAGCCGATCCCCTCATCCCCTTCTTCCTTTAAACTAAGCGATGTCTGCTCCTGAGTTTGCACAGAGATGGCAGAGGGCTCCAGCAGGGCAGAAGTGAGGGGCAGGACACGAGGCTGGGGCCACCGGCATCCCGGGGGCAGGTACCCACAGAGACAGGGGCTTTGTGTGCCCAAGGCTGCTGTTAGTGCCTTCGGCAGCGCCCTGCTGTGATGGTGGAGGGCCCTTCGCTGGCTGCGGGTGGTGGTGGGGAGGGTGTTTGACTCTTACCTAAGCAGACCTACAGAGCAAACGGCTCTGCCGGTGCTAATGGCTGTGTCCTGCCTCACTTGGAGCCTTGGGAAACAACGTGATCCTTGAGGAAATAGAGCTAAACCCAGAAACAAACCAACCCAGTGGAGTCTATTGGCCCAGAGGGGTTGATGCTGGCAGCGGCGGCAGCAGCAAAGCCCTGCTATGAGACAGGCACCATCCTCCTTCCCCATGTCCCGCCTGGGTACTGGGGCTGGGCTGCGGACCCTCGTGCCTGGGGAGAGCAGCCTCTTGCTCTTCTGTTACATGGCTCTTCGAGGGCAGCTGGCAGGGACGCCCTTAGTCCCTGCTGCAGGGCCTGATGCTCCTCTTCCTGCGGGACAAGAAGAGGCAACAGAAATGAATGGTTTGGAAAAGTCCCCCATGCTCCGCGGCTGATGGGTGAACTGGGGCTGCTCTGTGAGGATCCTCAGGAACGGAGCCGATTGCAGCGCATCTGACATTGAGGATTGACCTTTCTGTCCGCTGTCACCTGTGGAAGGAGGTTACCAAGCACTGAAGTGATTGGCAAAGCGTTTTCTTCTTTCCTTCTTTAGGAGCACTGCAAGGAGAGCTCCTTGCAGAGGATGCACTGAGGGCAAGCTGCCCATGAGCACTTCGATGCAGATTTATACATCTCTAGCTAAAAAATTTCTTGAGTTGAGGGCTGTGGATCCTGCAGAGGACGTTCGGCATCGCGGTCCAGGATGCGCTGGGGTTACCTGTACTGCAGCAGCAGGACCCCACCAGCACAAAGCCCCAGAGTCCCAGAGGGCAGGGGGGCACCTGCAGCGGGGGAGACAAGGAGTAAATGAGAGGCAGTGGCTGAAGCCCTGGTGCTGTCCAGCAATGGGATGCAGGAGCTTTCCCTGTCCGGAGAGAAGACCCCTCATGGGATGCCCTGGCAGAGGGAGCCGGTCCTGCAGGCCTCTGGCTCTCTGGGGGCTGATGGAGTTAATCAAAGAGTGCTTGGGTTTCTCTCCATGTGTTAATCTTCTCCTGGCACAAACCCACGGCAGCGTTTTCTCTCCGAGGTGCAATTGGGCACCACTGGGTTTGTTTTCTCTGTTATAGAAATCTGCTATTTTTATTACTTGTATTTCCACTGGGAGGCATAAAAATAACTGGAATAAAGCAAATACTTTGTAAGCGCACTGGAGGCAAAACCAGGTTTATAACTCCTCATTTTCCACTGCAGATAACGGCTCCGCTTGTTTCTTCCAGAAGATTGAGATTAAATATGTTCTGCTTTGCTTTTCTGTTTCCATGAAAACAACTGTGGTTTAAAGCCTGTGCTTATCCCAAGGAGGGTTGGGCTTGTGACCTCCTGAGCTCCCTGCAAGGTGTTACTGCCCCTAGCGCAGGGAAAGGCAGCTGCAGATGGATGTGTTCTGTCTCTGCTGTGCACACACATGGGATTTATCCAGATCCTTTTATCCCACTCTCTGTGTCTCGCCATCTCCTTCCCTGATGGAAACTGGGCTGAGATGAAGCTGTGTGCGATGTGGTCCAGGGCTGCTTCACATCTAAACCCTGCCTACCTCATGGCTGTGGGTCTGTGTGCATGCATGGACTTGGAAGCGTCAGTGACCTGGCAGTGGCAGAAGACCCACAGCCTGGTTTGGGTCGGAAGGGACCTCAAAGCTCCTCCAGCTCCAACCCCTGCCACGGGCAGGGACCCCTTCCACTGGAGCAGCTTGCTCCAAGCCCCTGTGTCCAACCTGGCCTTGAGCACTGCCAGGGATGGGGCAGCCACAGCTTCTCTGGGCACCCTGTGCCAGCGCCTCAGCACCCTCACAGGGAAGAGCTTCTGCCTAAGAGCTCAGCTCAGTCTCCCCTCTGGCAGGTTCAAGCCATTCCCCTTGGCCTGTCCCTGCAGGCCCTTGCCCCAAGCCGCTGCAGTCACTGACCAAACCCTTGCTCTGCTCTGGAAACAGGCAGTGCCACAAGGGAGGACCTGGAGGTGCATGCAGTTAATGTTGAAAAGAGCTTCCTGCTGCTTTCCTTTCTATGTTAGTACATAAATGCTGTAATTCCTATGATTATAGTGGCTGAGGAGCGTGTGGGAGCAGCAGCTTCTCAGGAATCTGCAGCATGTCAGACCTGAAGCCAAACCTGAACCTGTTCCCTGCGTTCTGACACCAGCATTTTATTGGCCTTTGAGGAAAGCACAGTCTTTCTAACAGAAATGGCACCCTGATGGTGGTGACAGTGTCCAGGCACAGGGGGGTGAAACGAGACCCTAAAAGCAGCTGATTCTCGTTTGTTCTCGAAGGAGGATGCATTAAATCCGTCAATAACTTTGACACAAAGGCAGCTGGATCCTTCCAACAGCCGGGTACCGGCCACCAGCCGCAGGCAGCATCGCAGGACCACGCGTGTGCCCTGGGGGGCTGCAGTGACCAAAGTCATCAATCAGGCCGAGGAACTGAAATGGGTCTGACCCCAGCCTCACGCTCCTTCCTGCTGGCCCCTGTCTGGGTGATAGGATTTGCTCCATCAGCTCCCGGAACCTTCGGTCCTGAACAAGCAGATCCAGGTCTGTGAGCACAGGGCTCGTGCCTCGCACGTCGGCCCTTGGCTTGGGTGCATCGGTGGAGCCAAGTCCTTGGGCAGGTACCTTGGGGTGGGCCCTGGGCTCTCACTCCATCAGCTTCGTTGAGATTGTGCCTCCTGTTAAACGCAGGTGCTCGGGGAATGGAAGGTCAGAGTTCCACAAGCTATTTAGCTAATGGCTCTGGGCATGGCTGATAGCTCCAACACAGCCACATCCCCCGATACCATCTCAGCTGATGTCTCTCTGCCACCGGATGCTGCTGGAGCAGAAACGGCTTTTTAGAGCTCGCAGCCCTGCCAAATCACACTGTGAGTGTTCACCTTGAGGCTGTGCAAAGGCACTGGGTCAATAAAACGTGTTTCAGAAGTCTCATCACCAGAAAGCAATGTCCGATGACAGTCCTGCCCTGGAAAGCTGCTTGCTGGGACGCACTCAGCCTCAGCGAGCTCTGTTCATCTTTCTGTGCAATTAGCTGTGATGCCCCTTGGAGTCAGGGCTTTCTCAGGATGCCAAGCCCCGTTTTCTTGCTGTGGAAGCAATGGAGCCAACACACAGACACCTCAGGACAGGAGCCAGCAGCAGCCGCGGCTCATCCCTCGCCGTGGTGGCCTTTGTGCTGTGCAGGTTCCTCATGTGCTGAGGACGTCAATGAGCTACCTTTAACCTTCACACCTCCGGTGCTGCTGCCTGCGCAGGCCGGGACTGGCACCGTTGGCTACAGAGGCAGGATTACTTTTGCCTTCCCCCCTCCTCGTGTTGCTGTTCAAGGAGAAGCGTGCCTGGAACTGAGCCATTGCTCCCAAGAAAGCTTCCAGAGGGAATGAGCAGCCACTGAGCATCCGGGAGCAGCCAGGTCCGCACCGGTGGGGAAGCAGCTCTTCTGTTGTGTTTCTGCTATTGCTTTGTGCAAGAAATGAAGCCTTGGCAGAGTTCATTGCTAAGAAGTGTGAGGGAGCAGGGACCTGGAGACCATCGCGATGGCAACTGCTTGTGCTGGAGATGAGCAGAGGAGCCTGAAGTTAGTTTGAGCTTAATTTTTGCTCCTACCATTACATTTAAACCAGTTCTTAAAGCTCTGTCCCTATTCTGATGAGCAGGGCAATGTCCCCCTCTCTGTGCACACAGAGATGAGGGGAGGATGCTGGTTTTGCTTGCTGCTCACAGCGTCAGCATCCGCAGATCCCCACGTCCAAGTGGCATGTGAAGGTGCACAGATGGCACGCTGATGTTGCCAAAGGACTCAGATCAACCTCCTTTTTCCTGGCAAGAAGCTCTGAATCATTTCTGAGCTGTTTCCCATTATCGTATTAACTGGGAGAGTAAACGGTATCAGACCGGCATCCCTGAACCGGCATCGAGAGATGCTGCTGCTCCCTCTCCAGACTTCATTGTTATTTTAAAAAGAATAAATCATCAGCACCAAATAGATCCTCATCACAGGTAAATGAAGAGCATTTCTATCACAGAGGAACAGTATAGTTACGGTTCCACCTTGGTAGCCACATTGCCACAGACGTGAGCAGGTATAAACTGAATAGAAAAGCGTGTACAGTTTGTCATGTTCAGACTCCAGACAGAAGTAGCCCACAGTGAGACATGTATTGAACATGCTCTTACTAATCCAGGCCAGGCTGGATAGAGCCTTAGGTGACATGGTCTGGTGTGAGGTGTCCCTGCCCATGGCAGGCACTTGGAACTGGATGATCTTAAGGTCCTTTCCAACCCAAGCCATTCTATGGGCTCAACTGCAGTGTGCTCCAGAACTTCCCAGTGTCTCAAACGTTTGTGCTTGTATTGTCTTCGGGGCTTGTATTCTGCTACGGGGAAGTACCCGTCCCTTCTCCATCTGCTCACCCTCAGATGATGATGATTGCACTGATTTCAGTCTCGGTTATGGGCAGTGGGTGCAACCTCTGACTGATGCAAACCAAAGCCAGTCTCTCGATTCCTTTTGTGGTCCTGTCTGAAGTGATTGTTTCAAAGGTAACTCAAGGGCTGTGTTGTTGCATATAATGCATTTCTCTGTGTAATGCAACAGGGTTGAGCCATTTCCCCCCATTCAACTCTGAGCTTTCCCAAACTAGCCACAGATGCAGCTTGATCTATTTAGCTGTTAGTTCTGCCTCTCTAAATGTGACATCAGGCCACTGCACAGGAGGACGCAAATGCCACCGTGTGAGAGGAAGGCATGCCACGCTTCCCAAAATGCCACGTGAATGCAGCTGCAGGGAAAACCTTGCCAGACACGGGAAGCCCGAAATGCCAGGGTGGATATGGGTGAGACAAAGCTGCTGAACCCCACCCGAGGTCACCAGCTCTGCCCAGGGCCTGGGAGGACGGGGGGCACTTGCCTCTGCTCATCAGGCTGGGAGGTGGAAACACGACAGAGTCCAAGGCAAAGGGGATGCTCTGCAGCAGCCTGGATCTGGGCTCGTGCATCCGTTGCAGTGTGGCTGGGCAGGGGGGACCAGCAGCAGGGGCTGGAGGGTGATGGGAGCTGCAGAGATTGAGGAGAGGGCTCTGGCTCCTCTGGAGCTTTCCCTGTGCAGCTCCACGTGGCAAAGAGGGAGCTTCCCAGCGGGAGGTGAGAGGCGAAATCTTGTGTCTCAAAGGCTACATGGATGGGTACAGCAGGGAAGGGAAGGAAGTCGGTGGTGAGTCCTTGCTTGGGAAAAGCAGGGTTTGGGCCTTCAGCCCCGGCAGCCTCTGTCCCGCTGTTTGCCCAGCTCCGATGCTGGCCAGCAAATGGTGCAGGTGGCACGAGCTCAGGGTTACAGAGGGCAAGAAAAAGGCTGGGTTTGTGCTCTGACAAAACAAACGGTTGTGGAGGGTGTGGATGCTGATGCTGGGGGCTCTGCTATTGCTGCCCAGCAAGCCTGGAGCCCTCGGGTGTGAAACAAAGGTGAATTGACCCAAGATGACTTTAGCTTTAAAAGTAAAAGGTTCTTGGTATGATCCTTGAAATGAAATCAGCTTTTTCCCCAACTAATTGGATTTTATTATTGATTTCCATGTTTCAAGCCCTCAATTGGACGTTAACCTTTTTCTAAGGCTTTGGTTCAGGTTTTTTTCATCTGTTGAAATCTCTTTAAGGTGAATTCCGATTCCAGATGCGATGCTTGACTGATGTATTCCAGGAATTCCTCTTTTGGTGCCAGTTTTGATGGCTCAAGTGAAAACTGTTGCTGTGCTGGGGAGCTGTGGTGGTGCTGGCTCTCCCCTCTGCTCATTGTATCTGTACTGGCTTCTCTGCTCCGGGAGCTGCACGGAATCATTCTGCTGTGCAGGCTTTTAACTGCCTGTTGCACGATTGCTGCTTCTCCCATGCCTGTCAGCCAGATCCCCTGTTCAGAACCATGGCTCTGTCATGTGCCATGACCTGTCTGCTCAGTTGCAATAGGCACTAACAAATACTGCAGAAAATGATACTAAAAGATGTGTAATTATGAAATTCAATGGTGTTCTCGATCTCTGCTGCCATCTGTAGCCTGTGATTGTGTTAGGACCAGCACAAACAAATCGATGAAACCTGCTGCTTTTCTTCTGTTGCCTTTGGCAGTTGTAAGTAGTTTGTGCGGTGTTGGTGGGAGCATCTTGTCTCTCTTTTCTGATGATGTGCTGTGCTCAACAGGGAGATTTCTGCTTTCACTGTGCTTGCAAAACTGCTCCGGGGCTGGGATGTGCGACTGCACCTGAAGAACAGAGATGGGGCAGCAATGAAAGGGTTAAACCAGATTTCTCTGGGCTGTGGCTTTAACACCGTAGTACGGAGGGCACAGAAGTGGATGTGGTAGGAGGTTCTCTGCCTGGAACACGCCTTGGCAGCACAGATATGATCTCAGAGGCAATAAGGCATCAGGAGCACTGGCAGGACCGCAGCGAGCGGTGGTGTGTGGAGGCTGAGCAGACATCCCTGGGCTGAATGCTGAGGAGGGCTGGTGGAGCTGGAGCGCTGCCTGGCACCGGGTGTCCCTCAGGGTGCTGCCATGCCAGAGGCTGGAACCGGTGCGAATCCGTGTGTGTGACTAAAAGTGAACAGCCCCTCTTCGCCCCGGTTGACTTTCTTAGACAGCAGAGGCAGAGCGCAGAGGATGCGGTGGGGAGATGAGTGGTACCAAGGATGACAGCCGCTGTCAGAAGGCGATCCGCATTGTCACCGAGCTGTGCCAGAAGAAAAGCCTGCCTGGCCTGGACCTGGACGCCTGCAGGGAATTCCTCCTGCTGCCTTCTGACCAGAGCCTGATCATCTCTGAGCCAGGTATCGTGCCCTGGTCCTTGTGCTCGAGCCGTGCTGTGATGGCAGCTGGAGGGAGGCAGGAGGACCCTGCAAGGGAGGGGATGTTCGCAAGACCCAGGGGGCTGTTTGCCTTTACACGTGTTCCATGGGAAGCTTGGGGTGCAAGTGCTGCCCCACCTGTTGATGAGGAGCAGTGGAGCCCATGGGAATGGCTGATGGGGTAACTGAATGGAGATGGTGCACAGAGGGGTGTGAAGTGCTGGTGAGGAGGTGGTTCATGAGATAAAGTTGCTGTGAACACTCCTTATGCTTAAAACCCAGACACTCCTGTCCTGCATAAGGCAAAAAGTAGTAAAAAGCCCATTTAAATAGCTGAGAGGACAGGAACTGATTGTCCCAGTTTGAGAAAAGGGGGGACTTGCAGTGATTTTTGTTCACCAGTAAAGGATCTTAATGTACTTCCACGTGTTTGGTTGACTTTGCTTCAGAACTGCCTGAGGTTGTTCCTCGCCAGCCTGTAGAGCCAGGGAGATGCGCTGCCATGTCAGAGATGGATCTGAGAGCAAAAGGGCATTTCTCTATTGTGAAGCAGTTACTGTTCCGTACACTCCTGCTCCCAGCTTGTTCCGGAGGGGTTGTCTCCTGCTGTAACTTCAGAGGGCATTGGCAGGGAGCTCACAGCCCAGTGCTCAGGAGCAAAACCCAAAAGCCCACACTTTCTAGCATTCCTGGTGACACGTTGCAAGTTGTTTGTGCACTGGAACATCTGCATCAAGGGCTTCTGTTAAGGTTTCCATAGGTGGTGATCCACCAACCCAACCTGATTGCACAGCATCGCTTTCCTTCCCTCCTTCTGAGGACCCCAGCAGAGCCCCGGTACAGCACAGGAGCCCTTTCTGTGTCACCCTGCTTTGGTTGCTCCTGCCCCTCTCTGCCCGTGTCTCACCCCAGCTGCGAGTGGCACCCAGAGCTCTCTGGTTTTGCAGGGCTGCTGCTGTCTCTTTGCTTGCATCCCACTCTGCTTGTGATTTCATCATCAACTTACAATGGCTTTGCTTTACCCCTGCTTGTCCTCAAGGCCTCTGACTGCTGCTGGTACCGTCCTTCTGCACTGCAGCCAGTGCAGCTGCTGATTGCAAATAATTTGCTGAATTGCTTTGTCAGTTTGGTACCAAAATGGACCTGTTCTGACCATTCTGCTCTTGGTCTGCCTGCTCTCATACAGGAGGTTCTTATTTATCCTGCAGTCTGCTCAGGATAAACCTCACTTTCAGGTTGCGATTGCATCATCACCTGCCTCTAACATCTCAAACCGTTGTCTGCTCTTGGTATAAGCATCAGCCTCTTGCCCAGTACCCTGGGCAAGTCATGCTGGGCTGGCTGCCTGCACCAGGTGCATTACCAGCTATGACTGTTGTCTCTGCTCTGCATGACGGGGCCCATTTTTATGTCTAGACAGCACTGAGGACACTGCTTGGGCTCGATGGGTACTAACACTTCTCGAATGCCTGGATATAAAACTGCTCCAGCAAGGGGAACAAATCTGTTTGCATTGAGAGTTAACTAATGTCACAGTGATGGTGCTGAGAGACCTTTCCCATTAGTGTCTGGATGTTCATTTCATTGTCTGCCAATTGTGCCTTGTCCGTTTTACACTGAAGACTTGTGTTAAGCAAATTGGTTGGTGGAGTCCTACGTTCAGATCCAGCAAGTCCTTCCTCAGAAAGAGGTGGTGTGGAGATGAGCAGTGATACAGCTGTGAGACAGGGTACGATACCGGCACGAGTTCTGGTACCCATGCTGGACAGCACAGCCTTGGCAACCAAGGCTGGAGTAGAACTGGCTCTGTTTGTCATCATCATCACGTGAAGTTAGTGGCTCCTCTCAATTTGTTACCTCTCCCTATTAGCTAATGGCTGACTCAGCTTGGCTTGTCAAGCACCCCAATGAAGTTCACATTGTCTGTGAGCAGGCAGACAAAAGCACTCCAGTGCTGCCAAAGCTGGGAGCCAGGGCTGCTTCTGCCCGGCTCTGCTTGCTGTTAGACCCTCCGAGGTAGTTTGGTTTTTTCTGTTGTCTCATGTATTAATGGAGAGCAATATGTTCCAGGGATGCTGCGGAGTGGAAAGAAATGACCCCAGTATCATTAGCCTTGAACTGCATCTGAAAGTGGGAAAAAACTGTGACTGTAAGGATGTTACTGAGTAGTTTAAGTAAGAATATGTCAGAGTTTGCTTTTATGAAGTGATTATTTCTCTTAAAACCATCTTGGACTGAATGTGGAATGTGCTGCCATGTATAAAGTGGCTGCTCCTTGACTCTGTACTTCGGGTTATGCAATAGATGATTCTCCTACTTAAAGTCAAGAAGAGAAATAGAGCTGCAGCATTCCTCCAGTATGCCATACATTACTGCACAATCCACAGAGGAGCACTGCAGGCTGCTGCTGGCGGGTAACCCGGGAGCTAAGTGTGTCAGAACAATCAGGTATTGGGATGAGGAAGGTTTTGGTCTCGATGTGTCAGGGGGATGCGAGGGCAAGCTTCGCCTGCAGATCGGCCCGTGGCGATGCCAGGAATAGAACTGATCTCTTGGCTGTGGGCCCTGAGATCGAGCAAGATGCAGCATCCTTTTGTTGTGCCTATCTGAAATCCTCCCCCGTAGCTCCCTCCATCTGATAGCTCTCTTCCCTGCCAGTCCTCAGCCTTGTGCAGCGATGCTCTGAGTGTGACTTAGTACACAGGAATGAGCTGTAGACAGTGCAAATGCCTGTAACATAGGGACAGGGTTTACCACTGCGGAGGTGTGCCTTAAATAAACGGGTACATCCCTTCTCTGCCCTGGAGGTGCAGCGAGTGCTCTAGGATAGAGCTGGGAGGATCTGTGGACAAGCCCAAGTGAACTGCAAAGTTCTTGGCTGCCAATGGAGGGGAGCCCAGGGCAGGCTCCCATGGTGTCACTGCACCCAGCACAGCCAGCCACCCCGTCACCCCGTCCCTCTGCCCCGGGAGCAGAGCTGCTTGTTGGAGACCAACAGGATCCAGGGAGCCAAGTGCTGCTCCCCAGGGCTCGATACAAGCTCCTGTGGTGGAGTGAGCTCTCCCCTGACCGCTCCGGCCCGTGCAGCTCAGCTCCATCCTCCAGCATCACCGGGTACCAGCTGCAGCTCTCACCATCGCAAAGTGTGCTGTGTGCTTCTCTGCACGCTCACGATGTCACTTGGTTTGGTCTGACCTGTGTTACCAACTCGTTCCAGTGCTGGCCTGAATCAGGTCCTGCTCCCTGTGGATCTGGCTGTGGACAGAGGCTTCCAGCCAGTCCTGGTAGGTTGTGCCAAGCAGGGAATGGTACAGAGATGGGAGCTCGATTCCACAGAGAGATTTAAACACTAAGTGATCGTTCTGAAATGAACATGCAGAGCTGATGGAGTGTGACTGGAGCCTGTGGCTTGTGATGCTTGCTCATCTAAAGGATGCTGCATCAGCACGGGAGGGAATTTACACGAGGATCAGAGCACATCCGGGAGCAGCCCCTGGGTTTGATTTCTGCCGTGCTGTGACTTTACAACATAAATTGGGGTTTCTTGCCTCACTGTATCCATGCGTTAAAAGCTTCACTGCCCCATAGCGTAAGTACAGGATACAGTGGATGCTGTGCAGCGGCGTTGCAGTCTTTACCCAGCATAGAACTGTGTGCACAGCAATCCCTGTTGGTCTCAGCACAGTTTGTGTACCCTCCTCATGCACTGCTTCATCCCAGTGAGATGCTCCAGTGCTTGATAGCAAAACTAAAGAGAGAGCAAGAAGGACAGCGAAAGCAGAAGAGGCCTTACGCTGGTGCCTGTTTCCAGGCACACTGTGTCAGCTCGGATCTTGCCATAATTCCAAGCACATTCAGTGTTTTGCCCTTTGTGTGAACTGTTCTTTTTAAACTCCCTGATGCAGGGAGTACATCTCGTACCGCGCTGAGCCCTTCCAGCGCTTCGGAAATGCTGCTAAATGTTAAACCCACAAGTACATGAGTGCTCTTGCTGCAGGCAGAAAGAGGGGTGAATCTGTGCTGCAGTAGAGGGGTTTAGTCACTGGAGGAATGTTGATGCAGAAAGAACCCTTTGCTATGATGGAATTGCTTATGGATCAGTTTCCTTGGGAAAAAACTCACCCCTGGATCGGACAGTTTGACTAATGGGAAACTGGTGACATGCCCATTCGCTGATACGGGATGCCTGCAGTCGCTACCTATAAAATAGGGGCAAGTCCTGAATTTACTTACCCAGCTGTAAGGACACACTTTGCTGAATTGAGTGTATTTTAAGCTAGTACAACCGTAAACATGTTTAAAGCCACCCGGGCAAAGCTACTGTTTATCGCTGAAACGTGTGTTTCCATTGGGAAACGCACCTTGGGGCAGAAATGCTCCTTATCACGGAGTGATGCACTTGCAAAATGGATCTTGCCTTTCTCTGCAAGGGTCTGGTCCAGCAGCAGGAAAGAGCCAGCCTGAGCTGTGAGCAGCAGATCTGCTCTTTAGCTCAAGTAAAGCGGGTTTGGGCTCTGATCCTGAAGGTGTCAGGTTCAAACCTTGCTGCCAGAGGAAGGTTTGCAAAAGTGCATTAAACTAAGGTTAAAAGCAGCAATGTAAATGTAGGGAAAATGGATTTTATAGGCTGCCTGTGAACATGTGTCTCTGCTTATGTATTGTGTGTGGATCTGACTCTACAGCTGCCTCTGGCTATGCACTGTGATGGTCCTGGTAAATGAAACACACCTCTGGAGCTGTGTGTGTTTAGGAGCGATGTAAGGAGCTCTCTGCATAGATTCAGGTTTGCATCTGCCTCATTGCTGTTGGTTGATTCATTCCTGAAGTAGTACAGGGAGGCTGATGATGTTTGGAGGGGGTTTTGCGGACCTCAAAGCCTGTTCCATTGCAGCTGCAGTAGCCTCATGCATAGTCAGGGATCAGCATCTACAACTCCATAGAAACAGGCAGCCAGATTGCTGCTGGTGTTAATTGAGGATGTGAGCAGGCTGAGGACAGTGACCAGGGACAGAGCTGAGGAGCAGACACCTCGGGGGTAAGTGCACGTTTCTGGAGTTACTTTGTTCATTTTTTTTGCCTTTTTTCCTCATTTGGAGCCGCTTTTCCTTCACAAACATTTGGCTTCATCAGTTTCGGGATTTGCCGGTGAAACGTTTCCTTCTGCTTTTAGTATTCTCCCTGTGTTTCACTGAAAGGCAGCATGTGCTTGGAGCTGGTTCAAACCAGGGCATAGCCCGGCTCTGATCTCCCCCTTATTTTGTGGCATGCCTCTATGGAGCTGGTATTTTGTGTTTGCAGGTGTTTGTTGCTTGACATCTTTGCTTGCTGAAGTGCGAGCAGCGCGATGTGCACAGCCTGCTGCACGTACCAGGCATTCACTGGCAGGCGCACAGCCCCACATGTGTGCAGTCATTGCTCAGAGGGGAAAGCAGAACTAGAAGTGGGTCTCATGTCTGATACATGCGTTCATTTAACTGGAGTTTCAGCTATCCTCATTTATCTTCCCTGTTCTTCTGCTCACTGTTCTCATTTCTAGGTATAATCGCATATTCATGCTTTAGGACCCCAGGTTTCCATCTCTCGTGGGTTAGGCAGCTTTTTCTAGCTTTAATGTTTGCTATTTCTGTGTCGAAGATGATAATATATCTTTTTCCTTCCTCTCTGTATATCGTGAAATCAGGAAGCTTGTCTGCAACAGCCCTTATTGTTTCAACCCAGTGGACTCACTAACACAACAGACATGCTGGCAGTTGTTCGTGAGAGATGTGATTTGTCCCTCTGCCATGCACTGGTTTTAATTATACTTATACACTGCAAAATGGCATCCTGGAGGGACAGAGAAGGGATCTTTGGAGTCATTGTACATTAACTGCGCGTTTTCCTTGTCAGTGGGAAAACAAGAAAGTTATCCTGCAGGTGAATCAGTGCACAGGGAACCTGCAGATGCTGATTAAGGCCGCCTTTATGTTTAGTTCAGTTTGTTATGCTGTAGCAGGTTAGTGTTTGACAACATCACAGCAAACTGTGCAGCAAAGGCTAAAGGCAGGATGCCAGAAGCTCAGTTCATGCAAGCCCTTTCAGAACCATCATTAAGCCATACAGTCCTAGACTATTTGGTTCCATGGAATGGTAATTCTAACACAACACTGTCTTTGGTAAGTATTACTCTGATTTTCTATGCATGTTTGTAACTGCTGCTGCGAAGTGCATGTGCCCACGTAAGAACACAGTGTTAGGTGAGCACAGCGAGCACCTCCTTAAATACCTTCTTTCCGGATGCAGTGCTTCATCCCTTGGACATCTGTGAGCATTCGCTCTGAGTTATTTGAGCTCAGTTCTGAATCTGGTTCATGCTACAAGGATGCTGAGCTGCGTGGTGCAGAGTGAAAGGAGTCATTGGGAAAGGGAGACAGGATCTCAGAATCTACTGAATCGCTCTGTAGGATCAGGCACTCGGGCTGCTGCATGGTACATTTCAGGGGTTAAAGATCTCTCTTTGTTACAAGCTAATGGAAGCAGCAGCAGGAGCTAATGACAGGAGCAGAGCCAGGAGGAAGTTCCCTGATCATTCAGCAGGGCTCGAACAAAGAAATGCTCTTTCCATAACAACTGCAGCATTTCAGTGCCGGGTCTCTGTACCAAGCAGCCGGTCCCAGGCAGGTTGGTGGCTGAGGATGCTTCTCGGCTGCTCTGAATCCTGCTTCAAACAAGCTGGTGCTGCTTTGCCCTGCAGAGCAGTCTGTCTTTTGTGTGCCAGGTATCCTCAGCATGGCAACTGATGGAGAGGAAGAGGGCATGACATGGGCTTGCGTGGTCATACCGGTTCTAGATGGCTTTAATTTCCAGCCTGTGCTCCCGAGCACAGGGATCTGTGCATCACCTAGTCCTTGCAGCATCTGGAGCTGCGGGAGTTCTGGTTGAATTCTGCCTGGTTTGGACCTCCTGCAGGGCAGTGGGGCTCCGCCAGCACGGTTTGCTATAGCTGAGGAGCCCCCTTGCACTGGAGAGGCTCCGTGTCCCTGTGGGGTCACTCAGCCAAAGGAAACCCTCTGGGAAGCTTCCTGGGCCACCTTGTCCATGCCCGGGGCCTTCTGCCCTCCCCAGGCTGAGCTGTTCCGGGCTCACAGGGCTGGAGGCTGCCCAGTGCCTGTGCGGGGACACAGGTCAGCGGCTGCGGCAGGGTCACCTCCAGGCTGCAGGCAGGGATGGGCAGAGCCCCTCGCCCTGCTCCCAGCCAGGCTTTATTTATCCTGAGATCTCTCCAGCGCAGCCTTCTCTGAGGGGTTCGGCACCACAAGGGAGCCAAGGGGAGAGGCGCGGTGAAGCTTTCCCCACATCTGCACCTCGCTGTGGGAGGTGGAGGGCAGAGCGCAGCTGCTCTGGTGTAGCCATCACTGAAGTGCTGCTGCCCCGGGCCCTGGGACCTCGCAGCAGTCACAGCTTTGGCTGGGGTTTTGAAGGGAAATGGTAAGGTCCAGGCTCTGTGGTCATTTAATGGAAGCAGAGTCACAGCCGAAAGCTTTGGCTCGTTTTGTTTGCATCGCATCATGAGCCACCGCTGTGTTCCTGCTTCCCAGATGTGTCCCGGTGCTTTGCTCTCTGTCCAGCTCTGCTCAGCGTCAGCAGGTCTGGATAGAGACTTCTCTCCCATGCAGGATTCCGTGGTGCATCTTCAATGCTCGGCTCGGCTCCTGTGTGTTCATGGTCACATCATGGCAGGAAGATGATGCTCAGCTCAGCCTCAGCCCAGGGATGCTGTGTGTGTTCAATGCTGCCGAGTCGTTTACAGATGTTGCTCCAGCATATGTGCTAAACTGTCATGGGATTAGCACACAGCTATGTACTGTAATTGTATGCAGTGTGGCTTGTAATAGTTCATTAGATTGCCATCAGTTAGGCACAAAGCAATGACAACTCATACTGTCTCATTTATAACACTCTAGAGAGCAGCCGATTAAGACACAGAGCTCCCCAAATCCCTGGGGAATATTTCCTTTGGTTTGGAACATTGTCTTTTTCTTTGTTTTTTTGTCACTTTTGATAACAGAAATGCTGCATTGCTGACAGCTCCGAGTTCCCTTCTGCTTGCAAGGGTTTGGGTAACAAAATGTGCCTTTGATGCAGCCTGGAGGGTCGATAACCACTGAATACCAACACGTTTGGTCTTCAGAAGCCCTCGATCAGGCTCCCCCCTTGCAGCTCTTCTGCTGGGGCATGACCAGTGTAAGGTGTGTTATCTTCTGGGGATATTGGTAAGGGTCTCCCAGTGTTGTTTACGGAGCCCACAGCCACTTGTGGGCAAGGCGATGGTGGAAGAAGGGAATTTACACCCCAACTCCCAGGCTGAGCCAGGCCTGCCAGGGCTCTGCCAGCTGTGCAAGAGAGCTCTTCCAGATGTTACAGTGACTTGGTCTGCACAGCGACTGTGGCTGGGGGCTGGCGTTATCCTAAGAGCCCCCCAGCCACGGTGGTAGGTGGCAGTTAAACCTGTCCCCAGCACTGACCTTGGGGGTTTAATATCTTTTGTCTAGATCTTCCCACCCAGATTTGAGATTTCTTTTCTGATTCTAATCCTTGTCAGCCATGATTTGATCTGGGCTTTAAAGACATTTGGCTTATGTGAGCTTTCACTGAGCCACCCATCACCTTCAATCTTGAGGAAGGTGATGAGGAAAGGAACAGGCAGTCTTTCTAAGCTCGAAAGTCTGGTTTTCTTTCCTCTGTACAAGATGTCTTTAAATCCATAAAGTCCTGTGGCCGGACAGAACTCATTTGTCTGTCTCTAAATACATAGATGAGGAAGAGGATGTCCGCACAGGGGTGTCTGACTCTCACTTCTATTTGCTATTACTGCTTAGCAGAGATTTCACTGAGGTCTCATGGTATTGTTTTGGCTGTCCAGAACCTGGTGTAGTAGAGACTTCTCCTGCATGTAGCAGGTTCACAGATGTCTTTTGCTTGTCAGCTCTTCCTGATCCTTTGATTTTGGGGTTTCTTTTTTGCAATTAACTCTTTCTCCATTCTGTTTCAGTGAGCAAAGCACAAGTAGTCCAGCCTCCCAAGGTCTCCTCTTCCATTGCATTCCTTTGTTTGATGTATTGCGCATTTCCATACGTATGTATTTAGGTTTTCCTTTTACAATGATCTGTAAGTACCTGTGTGTCAAGTACCTCATTGCTGGCTCTGCACTTGAAAATCACCCCCAGTGTTTCCCTCTGAACTACCCTGTTCAGCTTTTCTTCTGCTTTTCTAACCTCAGCGGAACTGGAGCATCTCCCCCTGTGCATCATTTGCCGTCTGTTCCCTGGGTGATGGAAGCACCAAACTGAAGCGGCCGGGCAGCAAAGGGGATGACAGCCTCCATTTCCCCCCTTGTCCCTGTTTAATGCACTTGTGTCATCAGCTCTCTCAGCCCATCGGGTGGGAGGGTCCCTACCGAGGGGCTGGGGGGCAGCAAGGGCAGTGCCCTCCCCTCGGGTGCGAGCAGCTCACAGCCCTCCCGCCTGCGCCTGCTTCCTCCGAGCCAAGGCACAGCAGGAGCTTCAGCTGCAGCCTGGCTCTGTGAGCAGGACTCAGCCGCTCTCTGCTCTCCCTGCAGGCCGGGCACGGTGCAGGGGCCGGCCCCACAGCCCTGTCCCCTCGCAGCGATGGGCTGCCGCAGGCTCCATCACAGCACGGGGAAACAAACGGAGGTTTCACGCTGCACCCACAGCCAGGCTGCTCCCTGCGGCTCTGGATGGAGTTGCTGCAGCAGTTACCTTATTCCATGTGCAAATTTATTGTTTCACTGTTTTCTCCTTATTTATAATTTGAACTGGAGATTTATAACTTAGCACAGGGATTCCAGGACGGCAACTGGCAAACTGTTAAAGGAACCAAACTTCCCATGAAGTTTTCCATGTCTTATGTTCTATTTATTCTTCCAGGCGTAAGAATCGTATTCCCTAAAGAATTACCGTGAATAGTGAAGAAAGCCCTGGCATTGCTTATGCAGGAAGTTTTGCCTGGATGGAAGTTGTGAGGCTGCTGCTTGCGCTCGGTCCATAGCTCACAGTTGCTTGAGACACAGGAGGATCCCTGCAAGGTGTCCTCATGAAGCAGGTTGTCTTCATCCTTAACGTGCAATAATGAGATGGTTTGAATTTTATCATCTTATATAATTACTCTCAAAATAGCTTCTGATTCATCCTTTCCTTTGAAGCTTATAGTTTGCATTCCAATGAGCTCCTGCATGGCAGGAACCCCGTGCTAGCAGCAAATTAATGTTTAAGAAGTTTTATTCTAACTGAAACTTTGGCAAAAGCCAGTCTGAGCATCCCTGTCTCTCTGTGCCTATCACCCATCGCATAGTTGGCTGTGCACAGGAGAGGAGGAGGCTCTGTCTGGGTTCCTGCAGAGCCCACGCTGGCAGGAGGAAGCTGGTGGGAGCTGATAGTACAAGACTCAGTGTCCAAGGATGGCGGAAGCGTGGGAATGGGATAAATCCCCTTTTAGCTTTGTGCAAGGGAAGGCTGAGCTTGCAGAGATTCCAAAGGGATGTTTTGGAAGCTCTGAACGTCTCCTCTCAGGACATCTGCACAGCGTTCATCTCATACCCACCCCTCTGCTGGTGTGACAGGGGAGTTTACCATTGAGCTGCATATGGTGAAGCGAGTGTGAAAGTGCAAGGCAATCTGTGCAAACTCTTCCTGCTTTCGCACTGTTTTCCATTCACCACCATGGTCCTGGCTTCTCTGGGGTTACTGAAAGAGCAACGAAACAAGATCTGGCCATGCCCCACAGCAAAAAGCATCTGGAAACACTGCTTGCCTCCACCTGGAGATACTGTGAAGTGTCCCAGGGTTGTGTGAGGGTTCACACAGTGCAGGAGTCTCTCAGGTCTCTATTTCACACCGTTGTCCTGCACTGGGCGGCGGAGAGGAGCAATCAGTGGGGTTTCACTTACATTACAGGAGATAAACCCGTCCTGATTTGTTTCTGGGCCTACCAAGTATTTCTGTGACTTCGTTTTCCTCTCCCACGTACCCTGAGGATGGGGCACCATCCTTGGCACCCTGAGGATGAGGGGCCGTCCTTGGCGCCCTGAGGATACAGGACCGTCCTTGGCCAGGCGATGGTCCCTGTCCCCCTAACAAACAGCCCAGGCTCCTGTTGGCCTGAGCAGGGTGTCAGTGGGTGCACCAGGGCTGTAGTGACAGGACAAGGGGTGAATGGTTCAATCTGAAACGGGGGAAGTTCAGGTTAGAAATAAGGAAGTTCTTTCCTGTGAGGGTGCTGAGGCGCTGGCACAGGGTGCCCAGAGAAGGAAGGGGTAATGCTCCATCCCTGGCAGTATTCAAGGCCAAGTTGGACAGAGCCCTGTGTGCCATGGTCTGGCATAAGGCATCTTTGCCCATGGCAGGGGTTGGAACTGGACGATCTTTAGGTCCTTTCCAACCCAAACCATTCTATGAGTCTATTCTATGTTTTGCTCTGTCACCATTCCCATGGCTGTGGCACACTTGGGAGAGGAGAAGGAGGTGGCTGAGCACTGCTTGCTGCTGCACTGCAACTCACCTCTCATCCAGTGCAGCCCTTCATGATGGACCAGGCAGCAGATTTCCTGCTCAGAATTGCTGTGTTTGCTGCTGCTCCATGGTGCCTTGCAGGGCTCGTTCCAAGCTGTGTTCCCAAAGGGGTAGTTCCCTTGCTTTGCTGTGGTTCGTGTTTTAGTGCTGCTGCATTGGTTTAATGTTCAGTTTCTGCTCCGTCTGGTCCCTGCTCCTTGCTCTGGAAAGCTTCAGCGCTGAATGATGCTGATAAATAAACACATCTATAGCCAGGGTTTAATGCAAACCTCTTCTTTTCCCCTGGGCTTGTTCTGTGCTCGCCTCTGCCCCTGCCTCAGGCATCCAAGATCCACCACAGTTTCTCATGGCCAATTTGCAGCCATCAGCTCATCAGACTTACATTGCTGATGCTCCTCAACTGGGAGCAAATTAGATCAGAGTTAGTGGGTGTCTCACGTGGTCTTCTGTAGCCCCAGAGCTGCCCGTCTTGTCCTCCAGCAATGACTCTTACAGTAATCCATCATTTGAACGCATGATCCCTCCAAAGCCCTACAGAAATAGAACAACATTCTCCCCAGAGCACAGCAGAGGGGCAGGATCCCCCCCCGGCCCCGAGCTGCTGCTCAGCCTTAGGGGTGCAGCCCAGCACAGGGGGGTCAGATCAAGTCCTGGTGTCTGCTGCGGCTGCGCTCCTCCTGCGCGAGCCTCTGCTCATGGCATCCGATCTCTTCAGCCCCCTGGAACCTGCACTCATGGCATTCAAACTTTGTTTAAATCTAGCAGGTCGCTACAGTGACTAATAGGTGCTGGAGCACTGCGGGAGCCATCCAGCGTGTTTTGTTTTCTCTGTAGGGAGTGGGTGGAAAGGAAGCTAAATTACCTCTTCAGGATATTAAATATAACTGTTCGCATTAAACTCCGAGTTACACACGAATCTCTTCAATGGGAGCTCAAGCTACTTCACAGTGATAAAAGTCAGTGTTGCCATAATTAGACCAGTATTGTCTTGCAGCTAATAGACTGCTGTAATCATGGCTTTGTCATATTAGTAATCGTTTTCTGTTTGCCCTTTGCTAATTATCCCCTTTGGTATCTCACTTTGGGTATGAGGAAGTCAGCAGGGACATAAAGCTGAAAGGTATTTCCACCATATTCTCTTAATTAGCTCCCATCCAAGATGAAACAAGGGATGGCTGCACTGCGGAGCTGCTCTCTGAGTGCACGGGGGGGTGAACTAGCCAAGAAATGATCCCCCTTGCCTTTATTCCTTTAAGCTTTACAGTTTTCAATTGCTCCACCACCCCTTTGTCCTGCCCTGTTCCATCTCATCTCTTATCTGAAAGGCAGTAGGAAGCAGTGGCCTTCTCAGGAGTTTTATAGCTTTGAGCCATCCTGTGAGGGGTTTTTGGTAAGATTCAGTAACCAGCTTTTGAGATGTTACAAACCCAGTGAAAACACGCAAGAAGTCAGAAGGGAAAGAAGATTGTTTGCTGGTCAAGTTGAGAGGTAACAGACCTCCTTTGTGCTCTTGGCATCCCCATTGCTTGCTGTTGGCTTCGGGTCTTTTCTGCACTGAGATTCTTCCATCAAAGAGCATTTCACTGCTGGAGTCCTCTGTCAAATACCCACAGTCGTGACACTTGTTTGTATTTAAATGCCTGAATATGATCCTGTCTCTCAGCTTGTGGCACTGACCCAGGGCGTCCCTGAATGTCCCCGTTCTCATGCTGGTCTCGCCACTGCTCCAGATGGCTCTGGGAGCAGGGTGCTGCCCTGCTGCCCTCTGCCAGAGAGGGACAGTCCTGGGCCAAGCATCCCCTGAGCATCACGCGGGCAGCTTCCCACTGCCCTCATCCCTGCTCCCTTCTGCGTAACTGTTCTGTGCAAACAGAGCTGCTCCTGCTACAAGAAACCCAAAGGGCACTGTTGTTTCTGTAACAAGTCAAAGCTGTTTATGCTGTCTCTGAAGACGTTGATTCATTACTTTGCCTTATGCCAGGCTACAGGGGTGGGAGCTCAGCATCTCCATTGACTCAATTTGGTGTTGAACTCCTACTCCGTAAGTGGTGATAAATTATCATTTACCATTAGCCTCTCAGGTATGGCTTTCTCCTGCTCTCTAACAGAAAGCAGAGCAAAGACCATGATCCATGGCCCTTCCTGCAGATGTGCTCATGTCTGTCCTGGGGGAAAGTGGTAGAAAGCTCCATTTGTTTCTCTCTCCATCAGTTGCTCTGGTGGGGAACCTGTGGCACAACTCAGCAAAAGCTCATTCCTGGCTGAGAGGAGCCTTGCCCTGGTTCTCCTGGTGTGGAAATGCTTTCGGTGAAGGTCCCTGCAGTGAAGGACAAGGACTGCTGGTGGTGACTGTCGATGGTCACTTCTGGGGCACTGCTGTGGGATGTAGGGGCAGAGACTCTGTTCTTTGAGGGGTTTGGGTGCACACAGAGATGTAGGGGATCACAAATTCACTATTGCACTTTTGCTTTACGTACCATGCTAAGCCTCTTCCTCAAAAAGCCCTTCATAAGTGAGGCAGACCATCCCTGAGGGCACTGCCTCTGCTTCAATGGGTAAGTAGCAGCTTGGTGACTTATCCTAAGTATGTCAGCTCATGAAGGTAGATGTTCACATCCACATCCATGTCTTTCCTGTTGCTTGCTCTTCCCTCCCTCCTGTTAGTCATGCGAGAGCTTTGTCATTGCTGCTCTGGAGCTAAAAGCAGTTTCCAGCTGAGGGTTCCTCTGGAAAGCAGCTCTTGGTCCCAGGGGGAGCAGGGCTGGAAAATAACCATGTTAATTTGTATTTGCCACCTCCTTCTTTAAGCTTTATCTCTTCAATTACAAGTTGTAACAAAATCTATTTTCCAACATGGCAATTTCTTTCAAGGGAGCTGGGCTTGGATGAGGCACCAGCAGCAAGTGAGATAAGGCAAGGGTGAGGAACGGCTGAAGCTGCTCTGTACTTCTATGGCCCACTTACCTGATAACAAAGTGACAAATAACGGGTATTATTTTAAAGGAGAACAAAACAGAAATGTATTTCCTGCATTTTTCCTCAGCCAGGGCATTCCTCAGGATGATAACAGTGGTGATGCTCTGGGAAAAAGCAGAGGCTGAACTGTTCCTGTGCCGTTCTGTGTTTGATGAAGCCCTTCTTACTGCTGGATGCAGACACAGAGCCACAGAACCATAGAATGGCTCATCCCTCACCCCTCTTTACCCTCTGCTCAGGAAGCCTTGGCCCCCGATGCTGCACAGGGTGGGATAACAGCGACAGAGGAGCTAATCTTTCCCTGGCTGAGGTTCCCTTTTAGTCTGTTGTCTTTGGAGAGCGAGCCTTATGTCCATCCATGCCAGAAATAGCCAAGCAACCTCTGGCCCTGGGGCATTTTCTGTTAGGTGAGGAATTAGCTTGGGTTTCCAGTGTCTTGTAAGTGAAAGGACATTTTAAAACATAACATTTTGAGTACAGGCATTTTCGTAGCAGTAACTTCATACCAGAGAGCTCATTACATCGATTCAGGTCAACCCTGTCCAAGTCGTGTTTCAGTTTAATAAGTCACGAAAAGGTCTTGGCAAATTCCATGTCATCCTCAGACAAACCAAGGCTCTTCCCAGGCAGATGCTTAAAAAAAGCCTGTAAAATCCTGATCCCTTCGACGTGTGCTTCATGTGAGCTGTCAGAGGCAGGAGGAGGAGGTCATGCAGGAAGGGAGCTGTGAATCCTGTCAAATGCATTGCGAACGCCAGCTCAGCAAGAAGTGACATGGACGGAGATGGCTCTCGAGCTGGCAACAGGTTTTCAGAGGTGCTAGCGGAGTGGTTCTGATGTTTCCCGTTAATGAGCCTGGGCATGGGCAGAGGTGTCATAACAGGAACTTCCCAGTTGTGGAGCAGCTCCCAGCAGTGATGGATTCCGCACTGCAACGATTCCCTTGGTGATAACAGACCTGTCTGCACCGAGTTCTCCAGTATTCTGATGAACCCGTTTGACACCATCCTGGGCACAGTTCCAAGACCTAAAGGATAGGAAGATGGTACCTCTGCCCTCTCTGCGCTGGTGGGAACACATTTAGCCAAATCTCGAAGGAAGCTCAGCTCCTGACCTGTACAATCCTATCTATTATTGAATAAGATGGGACCTACTTATTCACCCCAGGAGTGATCCATGCTCCTATCTTGGAGCTACAGCAGCAAATGCATATTGCAGTCTGACCTGTAAAGGAGGCTGCTGAGGGAGAGGGAAAGCTGCAGGAACTTCTGGCTGGCTCTTGGTTTGGGTGGTAATCTGGGAATTAATACCCTGTAAGAAAGGAACTAAAAATAGCCACTATTTTCTCTTTTTGAAGTGCTGTGAATCATTTCACTGCCTGGATCATGTATATATATCTATATACACAATATAGCTTCATCTTTTCCCAATGCTGATAGCTGTGGAAGCTCTTTCCTCTCCAGAAAAAGACTGAAACGCTGAAATGCAGAGTGTGAGGCAAAAGTGACTCAGAGTAGCAGAGAACAGCCGCAGCTCCTATGCTCTTCGGAATAAGGAAGAATGTGTAGTACTTTCTGTACAGCCTCCTTCTATGTTTGCTTCCACTGCATCAGCAGCTTGTGATTTGTTTCTTCTTTATTGGTATTTACTTTTTATTCCCCATGGGCACATCTGGACAAGATGTGAGCACTGACAGCATAACAGCAATCTGCTTCCAGGATCATGGCAGAGAGATGCTTTAATACAGTGTCTGGACACCTGTGCTATGAAGCTAAGAGGCAGTTTCTGCTTGTTTCCATCACCCAGCTCTGCAGTTCCTCTCGATTTCAGGCTCAGCAGTTTGCCAGTGGCAGAAAACAAACCGAGGATGAAGTTTTACGGCCGGTGTAAGCATCACGGTGTAAAACTTCGCAGCTCTGCCACCTGGGGACACGTGTTTCTTCCAGGCTGTGTCTGGGGAGGACACGGGCCTGATCTGCAGGGGATGCTCACTTGGGTTCGACTCCTGCTGCAGAACCTAAGAGCTCCCCGTTAGTCACAATTTGAGTCAGTTTGGAACATTTCTTCCTTTACTTATGGCTTTCTCACCATCTTACTTTTCTCTCCTCCTTCCCTCTTCCTCCCCTCTCCCTGTCGCTGTTGCCTTCTCTCCCTCCGCAGAGCTCTCCGTCAGCCTCCTTGCAGTGATAGTGATTGTGTGCGGACTGGCCCTGGTGGCAGCTTTCCTGTTTCTCTTTTGGAAGCTGTGCTGGGTTCCCTGGAGGAACAAGGCCGTATCCTCTAACCTGGCCGCCCTGCAGAGCGAGGCAGGCTGCCATAAGGAGAGCATGGCGGACAAGCTCAAGGACACGGGCGCCATCAGTTTCCTGGAGGCAGCGGTGAAGATCAGCCACACATCGCCAGACATCCCCGCAGAGGTCCAGATGTCCATGAAGGACCACATCATGCGGCGCACGCGGATCCAGCGGCAAACAACAGAGCCTGCGTCTTCCACCAGGTGAGCGGGATCATGGGCTCTGGTTTGGGTTGAAGGGACCTTACAGCTCCTCCAGCTCCAACCCCTGCCACAGGCAGGGACCCCTTCCACTGGGGCAGCTTGCTCCAAGCCCCTGTGTCCAACCTGGCCTTGAGCACTGCCAGGGATGGGGCAGCCACAGCTTCTCTGGGCACCCTGTGCCAGCGCCTCAGCACCCTCACAGGGAAGAGCTTCTGCCTAAGAGCTCAGCTCAGTCTCCCCTCTGGCAGGCTCAAGCCATTCCCCTTGCCCTGTCCCTACATCCCTTGTCCCAAGCCCCTCTCCAGGTTTCCTGCAGCCCTTTTAGGCACTGGAGCTGCTCTAAGGTCTTCCTGGAGCCTTCTCCAGGCTGAATGCCAGGGATGCAATGCTCTGCAGGGATGCTGCGCCTCATGGTGGCTGTTTAGTGGGCCCTGAGCTTCAGATACCTTCAGGGTGGCTAAAGAAAACACCCCCACCTACATGCTGGATTGCTTGGTGTCATTAACCAATTAATGTGCTAAGACTGGCTTATTGTGGGCCCTTTGAAAAGAACCAGGATTCAATCCCTATTACTGTGACCTGACCTCATTGTGTCAAGCTGTCAGAACGTTTTGGCTATTGTAATTTGCTGGAAGATGAGAGGCAGGCTGAAGCCTTGCTGATGGGATGCTGTCAGGCACAGTCAGACCTCTCCGCTCTCCCTCGTTGCTGTGGCTCCCAGCAGACACAATTAGATAAGCAGAGCTGACGCATCACTCGGTGCACAAGCCTAGAACCAGCTGAGCCCCATGCGGGTCTGTCTCAGCCGGGGACAGAGATGTCAGCATCACCCTGGGGGAACCAGGATAAGGCTGCACAGACCCTGGGACAACTCCTTGGCAAGAGCACTGAGAAATACGGTGCCTTCTCCTTGACATCAGCCTGAGAAAGTGGGACAGGACAGGGTGATCACAGGCTCCTGGCTGCCCCCAGCACTTCTGCTTGCTCTGTTGGCTGTGCCCGTGCTGTGTGTGAGAGCGTGACTGGGCAAGCAGACACTGCTCAGATGGGCCGTGGTGGTGCAGGAATTAGAAGCTGGAGATCAAGTCACCACGGTGCTGCCTGCAGTTGTGCCACACGCTCTTATTTGGCTGCACTGCTCTGTGGGCAGCCGACGGCCTCTGTCACGCACGAGCTCCTTCTGCTTTTATTGCAAGTTCCCGGGGGAAGAGAAGAAAGCTCAGCCTGGATGAATGAGCACGAGCAGAGCGGGACTCGGGCACATGTGGGAAGGTTTCAAACCCACTTTCTCAAGCGAAAGAGCCCAGCATGAACCGCAGGCAGGCAGCCAGACCCAGGGATGCGGTTTGGGATCTCTGACTCACAGCCCAGCTTAGCCCAGGCCAAAATGCCTTTGAGGAACCTGCCAAGGAGAAGTGAGGGCTCCAGCACCGTGGATCACCAGAAGCTACTGCTCTGGCTGTACCATTTATTAGCATGGTTAAATGGCTCCATAAAACTGTTCTTGTAAACACCAGACAATCTGAAATAATGCCATGAGCCCACAGAAAGCTCTTATGCTTTGCTTAGATAGAGCTTTGGTACACACAGTTTCCCTTGTGCTGAAGGGGAGCTCAAGGCAAGAGACAGCTTCCAAATGAGGCTCTGCATCCCTCCCATCAAGAATTATCTATTGTTTCTGGTCAGAGTCTGTCGGAAGCAGCAATACCCAGACTAAAACATAACTTTCTGAGCTCGTTGTGGTTTTCTCACTTTAAAAGCTTTGCAGTGCTGGTATCTGTGATTCTATGATTCCTGGAAGTGTAAGGACTGAGGATGGGAATGAGTCTCCATAGTGCATAGCCTGTGGCTTGGTGAAGGAGTTGTTTGGTCTCATATATTTAACTGTTTGCAGTTTCTCCTGTAACAGGTGAAATGATTCACCTTGTTGCAGACACTCTGGAAGTTAGGAGATGTGCTGGACTGGTTCCTGCGAGCACTCCCTCAGTGTTCACTTCCATACTGTACATGGCTCCCGCGTGGCAGTCAGCAGCACTCCATGCTCTCCCTGCTTTCTCAGCATTAGTATGGGAGGCAAAGGAGAGAAATACCCTTGGAAAGCACAGAGTTGTTGTGTGCTCCTCCTGCAGGCACATCTCCTTCAAGAGGCACCTTCCTCGGCAGATGCACGTGTCCAGCATGGACTACGGCATGGACGTGCCGGCCGTGGCTGAGCAGCCGACCAGCATCGGGCGCATCAAGCCCGAGCTCTACAAGCAGAAATCCGTTGACTCCGAGGACCCCAAGAAAGAGGCAGCAAAAACCTGTGGGAAAATCAACTTCACCCTCAAGTACGACTACGAGAGCGAGACGCTGAGCGTGCGCATCCTCAGGGCGTTTGACCTGCCAGCCAAAGACTTCTGCGGCAGCTCCGACCCCTACGTGAAGATCTACCTCCTGCCCGATAGAAAGCGCAAGTTCCAGACGCGGGTGCACAGGAAGACCCTGAACCCCACCTTCGATGAGTCCTTCCACTTCCCCGTGCCCCACGAGGAGCTGGGCAGCAGGAAGCTCCACCTGAGCGTCTTTGACTTCGACAGGTTCTCCAGGCACGACATGATAGGAGAAGTCATCCTGGAGAACCTGTTCGAGGCCTCAGACCTTTCCCGGGAGACCTCCATCTGGCAGGACATCCAGTACGCCACGACGGTGAGTATCTGGTGCGGATCAGCCCCAGCTGCGTGGTGCTGCGGCCACCGTTAGTGAAGGGTAATGAAAGGGAAAACAGCGGCCTCGGGCGCACGGTTCACCTGGCAAAGGGCTGCTGGGAGGGGAGCAAGGTGCATCACAAGTGTGGATGCCTTGTGGGGGCATCTGCCTCTTTGCATTTGCTCTGCCTGCAAGATGCAGCCCTGCCAGGCTGTGATGTGCCCTGGTGCAGAACCCCAGGGTTTCCCTTTCCTTGCTCTATGATCAGCACGCAAAGAGCATGGCAAAGTTTCGAGAGCTTGAAGGGGGAAGGACCTGGGAGCAGGAATGCAACTGGGACAGGAAAAGCACGTAAAGCACCCCACTGCGGCCAGGTGTGGGGTTCTTATCCTGGGAGTGTTCTGTGTTTTGCTGGGATGACTCTGCGGGAAATAGGGGATGTTTTCCTACTGAAATGAATTATTTCAATGGGGAAAACCCCAACCAACCAAAACCAACACAAAACCAGGGCGAGAGGAGGCTTCGTGAGAAAAAACCTCCAATGGAGGTGTGAGAGGAGCAGAGCCAACATCATGCCCAAGATGCCTTGTGCAGCAGCTCTGCAGACTTCCTACAGGAACGGCAAGCGCCGTGTTTGGCTCCATCCCCTCATCCTTCCCGTGCCATTCTTTGGGAATGGGCCAATATTGGGACATCTCAGTCAGCCCTCACACACCCAAGGACATCTCTGTTTAATCACAAATGAGAAGGGTAAATACAGTTTTCATAATAGCCAAAGAAAGCCCTGGGTGACTAATAATACATTCCATGAACCGTGTGGGTTAGAGGATCGGGACACACTTAGGCAATGATAGAAGCTATTCAAATCACTGGCACTCAGCTATTGGATTGATGAGCGTACAGCCTCTGAATCAGTGAAACATTGTTGGTTTCAAGTCTGCAGAGGTTATTGATTCACAGCTTCCATTATTCCCTAGGAAGTACTGATAAGAATGTTGGAAATGTCCCAGCGTCTATAATCTGCAAGAAAATCAGGTACCCACAGGATGTGATTTTCACCCTCCTGTGTTTATGATTGCAAAGAAAAATCTCTTAACCTAATGCAAGGAGGCCAAAGACCGATTTATGTTCATTTTATACCCTCAACAGGTCCTCTCAGTGCAAGGAGAGGAATAGGAGCTGAGATGATGTTCAGGGAGTGCTCTCACAGTCCCATATGGGGCTGCTCTCTGCTGACATCTGTGTCCAAGGTTTCCTGCCCTTGTCCCTGTGAAACACAGACCAAAGAACGCACGGAAGAGCAGAGCCAGTGCCTTGTGTGGACAACAGCCAAGCGCTGCTGCGCTGTGCTGCAAACACAGGGGTCAGTGCAGCAGGCACACAGTGAGTTTCAGGTGCTCGTTTCTCTGAGAACAGAACAACCTTTTCTAACCATCATTTCACAGTATACATTCTCATTCTTCTCTAGTGTCAGTGAGGTCCGTGGTGAGGAATGGCTCCAGTTTCTGACTGGAGCTGGGCACATGAGAACACAGAGTGCCCAGAGAAGATGTGGCTGCCCCATCCCTGGCAGTGCTCAAGGCCAGGTTGGACACAGGGGCTTGGAGCAAGCTGCTCCAGTGGAAGGGGTCCCTGCCTGTGGCAGGGGTTGGAGCTGGAGGAGCTTTAAGGTCCCTTCAACCCAAACCAGGCTGCAGGTGCAACCCCCGTCCTCAAGCTCACTTCTGATGCAGTGGCAGTGTTCGCAGATGCTCCTTGCAAAGCGCCCCCTCAGTGCAGTTATTTCTTCAGGCTCTGTGCAGTGTGAAGCAATTCATGCTAAAAGTGGAAGAATACGTCTGCAGGTAATGAGAAGTGCCGTGTTTGAAAAGCAAACTGTCCTCTCCAGCGCTCGCTGAGTGCTCATTTTCAGACACTGAATGAATGGGGCTCTGTGAGCTCTGCTCTCTGACATCGGCCACGTTGGAGCCAGGCAGCAAGGAGCAGGGCTCGGGCCAGCTCTCGGGGTGCAGTGACCCCAGAGCTAAAGCTGGTTTCATGGAGCTCAGCAGCCTCCAAGGCCGCAGCGTGACGTGGGGGCACCCAATGCAGCCAAGAGGCTGCAGCTGAAATGAAGCCGTGAATGAGAAGCTGCAGGGGCTCTAAAAGCAATTTCATGTGTGATGGAAACGATCCTGGCCCCTTCATAAGGTGCCTTTAGTAGTATTTTGTGAAGCAAGAAATTCACTCCTGGAGGACACATCAAGAGGTACTAAGGGCAGAGGAATAAGAACTCAGTAAATGCTTCCATGTCTGTCATAGGCAGTTACTGACGGCAAGGCTGGGACTCGAGCTCCTTCTGTTGCATTGGAAGGCAAGCTGTTTAGGATGCTGTGGGCTCATTAGAGAGAGGGATCAGAGGAGGAACTCCGAGTGGCTCAGAGTATTAAGTTCCTATTTACCAGCAAACAGCGCCTTCGGAAACAACGTTTATATAGATACGAGTCTCGTCACCCGTTTTTCTGGCCAGAAAACAGCCGGCTGCTGCTGGGTCTTTAGTGCACTTGGTGCTTGAGAAGCTTCTTAATTCAGTTTTCAGTCAAGTGAAGCCCTGTCAAGAATCACGACTTTTCTATGACGTTCATCAGTATTCTGCCCATGGAATAAATATCACATCGTTGCCTTGCCAGAGAAGGAAATAATTTGGCACGAATCTCAGCCATCAAGAGATCTATTCTCCTAACACTTAGCAAAGCTTTAAGTGCATTTACTTGTCTTTCTAGTTCCATCACTCTACTACTAAGAGCTACAATTTCTTTTCAACAGATCATTATGTGCCATTGAAATGAATCAAACACTCTCTTTCCAAAAATAGATGGGTTGTTTGCTCTACAGATGTGAGATCTGTATGTACAAATTAAGATAATTTCCTTTAATTCATTTTTGGAGGGTGTTTGGGAATCTTTCTGCTGACTTTGCATGTTCCTGCTTTCTAGTTTAAATAGTATTTCTGGGTTGGGTTTTTGCTGTTTTCTTCTGAATTCCCATGAGCAAGGCAATGATGGAATGGGCTTTTAGGAGGTGTAGTAGATAAGGCTGCGTGTACAAGAGGTGCTAAGAGCGATGTATAACCTTCTTTTATGGGGCACTAAAAGAGCAAATCGCACTGGGCTCCGTAATGCAGAAAGCACCAAACATTCCTGAGTGCCACCTGCTGGCAATTCCCTGCTCCCATACAAACACATCCATGCCTTCTACTGCACTTTTCTGCTCTCTGAAGGCATCTCGCAGGGGTTGGTGGTCCAAGCTGGTCACAGTCTGAAATCTCAATTGCCACTAAATGGGGTCCTTCATCGTTCTTGTCTGTTTTAAAGCTCTGATCCCCCCGTCTGTAACGGGTTAGTGATCCATGCTCAGAAATCACTGTCACTCAGTGCATCCTCTGCATTCTCTGGTCATGTGCTGGGCACCAACAAAGTCCATAACCCCCTATTACTGGAGTGTCCTAAAAGCCACTTGTTGCATTCATTGCAGCGTACAAGGTCTCACCTTCCTGTGGTCTGTGCATCCTGTTCCTCCACCTGAGGAAACAGATGCTAGTGTCACACACTTGGCACTGGAATATCCGTGCTGTCCATTCCAGCAAAACTTGAGGCTGACGTGATTTCCTGATGGTGTTAGTTCTCACTTCACTCCTGTGTAAGCAGTGGAGCAGAAAAAGAGGAGAGCATTAGCTGTGATGCTGCAATTGGAAGCACACACTCCACAGAGGCAGTGGAAAACAGTCCTTAGCTATGATTTGAAGCTGTAACATCTGGACACACATTTTCTCTCCTGTTCCTATATTCCTTTTAGCCAGATAATGTTGGGATACACTGGAAGCACCTCCCAGCAGTGAAGTGTCAAACACATCAGAATGACAGGAGAGCAAAGCCTGCTGCAGTGTGAGTGCTGTGTGAGCCCTGCACGAAGCATCGCGTGGTGGGTGGAGGCAGTGAGCTGGCTCCTGCACGTTTCCAATGTCGTGTTCTCTGTTTTATTGAAGGAAAGTGTGGACCTGGGGGAGATCATGTTTTCCCTGTGCTATTTGCCAACTGCAGGCCGCCTCACCTTGACTGTCATTAAGTGCAGGAATCTCAAAGCTATGGATATCACTGGCTACTCAGGTAGGTGCTCGATGGCTGAGAAAGACCCCATAGCATCCACACTTCCTCCTTCTCCCTCCAGGTAGCCTCAATGGATAGTGGGCACACATCTCTCGATGCCGAGGCTGTGTCATGGCACAAACACCCAACAAAGCTTTGTCTGTGGCTTAAATATGAACAGAAGCTTAAAAGTAGAATTATCTTTAAATCCCACTCCCAAAGGCATGACTCCAGGGAGGGTGATTATACACACGCAGCTTTCCCATCCCTGCTGAAGGGTTTACAGGGTCAAAGCTCTTCTTCATCCCTCGGGCTGAGCACTTCAGCTCTGTTGCAGATACTGACCCTGGCAGTTCTATGTGAGTAGCAAATTCTCCATCAAATAACCCCTTTAGCCAGAATCAATCATTTCACCTCAAGATTAGGAAAGGATCATGGATAAATCCCATGGGTACTTCCCCTGCACAATGACCAGTGCTCAGACATTAGGATCAAAGTCACCTGAACACTGTCTGCGCCCACAGTTCCAAAGGGGCTGCTTGCAACCGCAGCATGCACAAGTCCTGGATTTCAACATAAAAAAAGCAATTTCTTTTCCAGAGCTCACCATCACAGTATTTGAATTTAATTGATGACTTGTACTAAAAGCACTAACAATATGGTAAGAGCCTTTTGCATTCAATGTTTCTACCCTGTAGGAGCTTGATCCCATCTGAAATGTCTGAGAGTTGAGACTTCAGGTTCAGCCAGTTCAGTGTTTCTGCAAGAATACATTGCACCTTTAACTGTTACTTGAAAATGCATTGAAATGGCCTGGCAGCCCTTACAGCAAACAGGAGCTATTTGTAACTTGAGGGCATTCTGCCATCATCAGCCAGTGGGAAGCAGAGCTGCTCTAATCCTTTTTCTTCCTCTGCTCTTTGACACTGGGATAATGAGCTTTAAAATTCCCTTACTGCAACTCTGCTGCACAATGTTAGCAATTGGATAGCTCTGGAAGGATCCCTGCAAAAGTTCAGATTGCCAAAATGCTGCATTATGTTGTGCTCTCTTAGACAAGTTCTGGTTTTGCTTAGAGAAAGCACTGGTTTGCTGTCTGAGGCCATGCAATTAAAGCAAGCTTGAATGCCTGAGTGCCCATTGTCATCCGATGGGTACTGGCTCTTGGTTTGAGATGGAGCCTCCTTACGCTTGCAAACCCTTATTATCCTTCCAGGCAGTCTGCATGGCTGGTTCTGCAGGGCCTGGACCTCCCAACACCACTCACACCAGTACAAGAGGTGGTGGACTCAGCTGGTACCCAGACATCCATATTCCTAAAAGTACATTTGAAAGTGCCTTTGGCTCATGGTGATGTACAGTCACCCTTTGATAATGCTGTTTCTATATGGTGATGGTAACAAAAGAAACCTCCATAAGCAGAAGGCCTTTTCCTATCTCTTCCTGCCCAGATCCATATGTCAAAGTGTCTTTGCTCTGTGACGGGCGAAGGCTGAAAAAGAAGAAAACCACCATAAAGAAAAACACACTTAATCCCACTTACAATGAAGCAATAATCTTTGACATTCCCCCTGAGAACATGGATCAAGTCAGCCTGCTCATCTCTGTCATGGATTATGATCGGTAAGTGGGAGGCTGTGGAGGGCTGGAGGGGAAAATGTCCCATTGGATGAAGGTTTTCCTGTTCAACAGCCGTTTTCCTTAGCGTCAGGGCTGTGGTTGCACAGCTCTGTGCCATCACTGTGATTTATTGTTAAAGTGTCATTGATATCTATGGTGACAGAGAGTTACCTGTTAGAACAGTAACTGCTTAAAGCAACCAGCGACTTTGCTTTATGGCAGTTTCTTGAGTGAGGACTGTGTTCCCTTCGCTATTCGCTTGTCCTGCAAGCCATCACCCCACACTGATAGCAGCAGGGTCTGCCCATCACAACTGCCTCTCTTCACTGCACCAGCTCTTGTGGCCCTCCAGCACCACAGGGCCAGCAGCCCCAGCTGATAGAGGCGATCAGGGTGACAACGCTGCTGCTTTCCTCTTGCTCCTCAGAGTGGGTCACAACGAGATCATCGGGGTTTGCCGCGTGGGGGTCAATGCCGAGGGGCTGGGCAGAGACCACTGGAACGAGATGCTGGCGTACCCGCGCAAGCCCATCGCGCACTGGCATCCATTAGTGGAGGTGAAGAAGTCTTTCAAAGAGGTTTGTGGTGTTTTTCTTCCCTTTTAACGCATGAGCTGTGCGGGAGGAGCCGGTGCGAGGCTCCCGAGAGCTCCCTGGGATTTCCTGACAAGAGCTGAGGGAATTTTCTCACCAGAAATGAACTGCAGGAAACGTTTCTGTCTTGTCTGGAAATAGCTCCTGGAGCGTGCAGCGGGGAGAGGGGCTGAGCTCACGGGCGCGCCTCTGCCTTTGCTGCCTCTTTCTTTCTTTCTTTCTTTGCTTTTTGTTTCTAAATCAGGGGTTGGGAGCAGCAAGGAAGGGGAGCGCTGTTTGATTGCATCGACTGCCCCGGGGGTATCGCCCAGTTCAACTTCCCATTTCCTCATCCTAAACGATTTTGCTGTTGACTCATCTCCAAGCCTTTGAGGGAGAATAAATAGAACAAATGGGACTGCTTTAAGCATCTGCAGAGAAAGATTCACTTGATGCAGCCCCAGATGATAAACCAGGGCTGAAACGCCTGGGTACCATTCTGACCATCTCTAGCCTTTTCCTCCTCCTTGCTCTCCATTTTCTCACCCTCCCATAGAGCTCTTTGGGGCTTTGCCTGATTTAGGTCATAAATTCTGAAGGGGAGAGATGCGGAAACTGGCACAGGTGCCATTGACACTTCAGGTGTGAGAAGAAAGGCAGCGTTTGTGGCCGATGGTACTATAGCAAAGGCAATAAAACCTCTCGCTGCATCTTGGCCTGAGGAGAGTTTTTCCCTCAGAGCCAGAGGACGAAACAAAAAGAGTCTTTTTTCCCCCTTGAAGCTCAGCTACTGAGCTCCACTGCGAGGCAGGTTCCTGGCTCGGTTAGCCTCCAGTCTGATTTGGCATGCACCAAACCCTCTATCTTTGAGACCGGCTCTTTCCTCTGGCAGGGACGCAGCCCTGAGCAGCAGCACCAGGCTGTCACTGCCCTTTCCCTGCTCACGCACCGGCATCCCACACACGAGCCGGAGCTGTCTGCGCAGGCAGCGGGTGCCCGCACCCCGCCACGGCAGCACAGGGCTCCATCACCAGCGCAGGTCCGATGCAGAGGGTTCTTGAGCTTTTCACCTTTTAATCTTCACGTATGGCCTTAGGGTTTGGTCCCAGCCATCAACCATCTGCTTCTCCCCCTTAACAGTAGATTCAGGGGTCTGCTTTTCCCTATCAATAGGTGCTTATCAGTAGAATCAGGTGTCTGCTTTTCCTTGTCAATAGAACCAAGTGTCTGCTTTTCCTTATCAATAGTTAGTGCCTTTGTTCTGCTTAGTAGGCATGATAGGTACAGACAATACCTTTGCTTAAGCAAGCGAATTCCTCTAACCCCCCTCTACACCCCCCCTGTACAATGGTCAACCCTCTGCATCAGGTCCGATCGTGTGCAGCCTCCCAGAGCACGGCGCCGGCTGCCCCAGGGCCGGGAGCTCCCCCTGCTGCAGCTGACTTCACCGCGCTGCTCCTCAGTTGCGGCTGGGAGATGGAGAGAAAGATTCCGGAGAGGTTTCTGGTAATCAATGGGAATCCCAGAGGAACCGGGGAGCCATTGCACGTGAGTCACCTGCTCAGATGTGCTTTGAAAACCTCTGCTGAGCCCCCCAGACGTTGGAAGAACAACCTGAGTGAATCACCTTCCCCTCCCGTGCACAGGTCAGGAGCTCTGCTCGAAAGCAAAGGAGCAAAGCTTCTGATCATCTCTTCTGGTAGCGGTGCCGTCAGCTGCTCCTCAGAGCCAGCCAGCAAATGCTCCCTTTAGTTCTGTGCCCTTTCAAGTTTTAGCACCGCTGTCTGCAAGTCCCGTCAAGAATAACAAAGCAACCAGACGGAACAGGACAGAAATTCATGGAAACGGGATTTGTGGTTCTGAGCAATCGCACCATCCTCTGTGTGTGTGTGTGCGTGTGTGTGTTTTAAAAGCAGCTTGGGTTTTGTGTCCCGTATCCTCAGGTCAGGGTCCCCACGCACAGAGAGGCTGCTGGTGGGATGCAGGGTCACACTCCATCAGTCCCGGCCCCCAGGCTGCCAGCTCCTCACTCCATCTGCTAGTGGATGCGGATGCTGAGGGAGAAGCTCTGACCCTCCACCCCTTTTCCACCCTCATTTCTTCATGGGGGGAGCTCAGGCTGTGCTGGAATACTGAGCTGTTGCCTTCATCTTCAGCATCTTCATCTTCAAAGGCATTTGCAGCCGGGCAGCAGCAAATGGAGCGTTTGCTCTCTAGCTGATCCTCATGACTGCCTCTGTTTGCCAGAGCGATTGCTGATGGCCTCTGCTGTACATCAGTGTCTTTCCTGATTGAGTGCTTGACCTTACACTGAAAGCAGAAAGGCTGGGACTGAATTGTCTTTCTGAGTGCATAAATTGAGGAGCGGCTGACTGGAGCTGCCAGAGCACTGACAGGAGCCAAAGGGTTTCTGCTCATGCAGGAGAGGAGGGAACCCTGAACGCGGAGCTGCTCAGTGCTGCTCTGTGTTGGATGCCCGCACATTGGGTGAGGAAGGCATCCTGCCCTGCACAGGAACGGACCTTAAAGCTCCTCCAGCTCCAACCCCTGCCACGGGCAGGGACCCCTTCCACTGGAGCAGCTTGCTCCAAGCCCCTGTGTCCAACCTGGCCTTGAGCACTGCCAGGGATGGGGCAGCCCCTGTCCCAGGTTCTGGTGATGCTCCCAGGAATGTTCCCTCAGGGATGTGTCCCACCAGGAGCATGGCCTGGCCCCGGCCCCCAGCTCCCACCACAGCACTTTGGGACGGATGGACACTGGTGCCCCTGGGGCTGTGATTCCTTGGCCAAGTCTCCTCCTGCGCTGTGGGCTTGGCTCCTTAACATGAGACCCTGGAAGCACTGGGTCTGTTCCACAGCTGCAGCTCCAACACATCCCAGCCCCCTCATTCCTGGGTCGGCAGCACGATTGCAGCCCTTCCTCCATGAAGGAGTTGCCCTTTCCTCTCTTTCATTGCTGGAGCCTTCAGGGAAGCTTGCTCCTGTTACATTCCATTGTGTTTGGTTCCTCCATATTTATCAGCAGTGAGTAACTAAACCTAATGACGGTACTTCTCTAATGACCATCATCGTTAGAGACAGAACATGTGCAAATGCACCATTAATTACAGGCTTCTAAGCACTGTCCTCACGTAGCCATTTGGAAGAGTTTGTGAGCAGGAGACAAGAATCCCACTTCCTGATGCGTTTTTCAGTTATCCTCACAATAAACTCTTGTCCTCAGCACAAACCTGCTCCCACTCTTCAGCCCCGAGGTCCCACCGGGACCTCCCCAATGTACTTCAATCATCCCACCCGTTGCCATTTCCTCTGCGCTTCCCAAAGCATCCATCAGGCAGGTTAAAAGCTCTGCCTCTATAAAAAGCAATAGAAAATTACAGCACATCTTGAAGGGGACTTCTGAAAGTCGGAGATTTCTCTGTTCTCTCTGAAAGACGAACTCGGGTCTCAGAGAGCAGCAGCAGCGAGATGCAAAATGGGTCTTTCATGTGGCCAAGTGCCTCTGGTTCAGCATGGGGGCACTCAGCTCTTCAAAACCTCGCTGCAGATGAAACCCGCTGCTGAGGGCCAAGTCATGCCCCTAATGAAGAGCAACCGTTTGTCTTTAAAGCTATGCAAATCCGGCCTCCTCCAGCCTTTTGGGCATGTTTGACTCGCATTGAGCTGCTCCAGACTGTTCAATTGCACAGTGGATGGGTCACCTTTCCTGATGGAAAGAAGGAACCCCAGCCCCGGGCTGCTCAGGCACACGGCTCACTTGAACCTGCTCTTGGAAGAGTTTCCATCACATCTTTGCACGATCAAACGCTGTAACCAGAGGCAGAACGATGCAGAGAGGTGCTGAGGACTCTGCCAAAAGCCCGTTTTCGTGGTACTTTCTGCTTCTCTGCTGTTCTATTGGTAGTTCTCAGGGGGAGATTTTCTCCCCATTATCAGTTCCCCAGGGCTTTTAGCAAATACGTTTGAGAGGAGACACAGAGAAGAAGCTGTTCTCTTACCTGAGGGCAGGTGCTGGGAAGGACAAGCTGCCCAGCTCCTCCAGTCCCGATTCCTGCTCAGCCCCGATGAAATGCAGTGTGTGTGATGCAGACCTGCGCCGTGAGATGCTTTACACCGACTGCCTCTTAGGGGAAGGAAGCTGGCCCGGTTCTTGCCCCTATCTCTAGCCATCAAAATGCACGTTTATGAGGTGAACGCTAAGAGCCAGGCTCTGCCGGCTGGCTTCAGAGGAACGGGACCGTGCTCCCTGCACTGCATGGGCAGACCTGACCCAGGAGGGCCACCCTTACCGAACTGTTATAACAATTCCCTCTTGGCCATGATCTGATTTAATTATTGTTTATTCCAACTGATTAATATCGAGAGGCAATGAGCGAGCAGCGCTGGGGGCGCCGGGGAGTCTCCGCTCCACCCAAGACGCACACCGAGAGTTCTGGGGTACAGTCTCTTATACTCCTCGGTCTTGGTTTTCAACCAATCTTGTCATCTCCTTCACCCCACTATCGACGTGGTTCCTTTTCATTGTTCTCCTCCTGTTGCTGGGGTTTTATCTTTGGGTGATGAAACTTCTTAAAAAGTTATGAATTCCTTGGCAATACATTAACAGGGATGTCTGTCACAAGCTTAACCACCATCTTAGCCCCCCTCAATTCCATTTCTTATATACTTACTTATTCAATACACAAGTTTCACCTCATCCTGTAACAGAAGGTATCTCTTGGTTACCTAACCCCCTCAAGGCATTCAAGCAGTTAAACAAAGTACCACTGTAATTAGCAAAGCGCTTGAGACATTCAAGTACTTAAACAAAGTACCCCTTAAAGTAACAAAGTGTTTGATTAGGAAGGATTATTCCTTTGTTTCTTCTTCTCTTTCATCATTGTATTGACAGGAACATCTATCTTAATCTGATCATTCGTATACATTCTACACATGATTTTCGATTCCACCGAAAGTACAATGATGACAAGGAGTCCTAAGCTGCTGACACGAATCATCCCTATATACCTCACAGAATGACTTTTCAGCCACACAAGTGAAATCCGTACACGCCAGAGCACTGACAGGAGCCAAAGGGTTTCTGCTCATGCAGGAGAGGGGGGAATTGATCCGCGGGGAGAAGGGAGCACTGGAAGCGCTGTGCCTCCTGTTGTCCTGGGGGATGTCTGTCATTGGTCGTTCGAATGCAATCAAACAGGATGGGGAGATGGGCAAGTGCTCAAAAGCTTGAGGAGCGATGGCTTTGAATGATTCTCATAGCCCCCAGGGCAGATCACTGATAATGTATGATCCATAAGCATGGTAAAACCCGTATTTGCTACATCCAGTGACGCGGTTTTCACTTTGGGAAGTGTCCTTGGCCCTGTGGGCGCTGAGGCTTCTGTGGAGGGAAATCACGGGCCAGGCTTTCTAAACCAGAAAGCCCTGAAGCAGGGAGCAGCAGAAAGCTGACCCGGGAGCAAGCTCTGCCTCCCCAGCACGCAGCTGCGTTTGCGCTGCCTCCTCTGCGAGCAGCCCTCCCGCCTGTGCCTGCATTTACGAAGCAATGAAGTCAGCTGCTCCCTCCCTCACTCCCCCTCAGAGGTCGAGCGCAGGCGTTCACCAAGTTAAAGGATGCTGGAGAGAGGAGCCTGCAGCAGAGCAGACAGGGAGCGTGGGAAAGGGATGGGAAGCGCTTCCGATCACAGACTTGGGCTGGAAAGGGCCTTAAACCACCCGGTTCCACCCCGCGCACGGGCAGGGCCGCCGACCCCGCACCACGGCGCCCGAGGCTGGGCCCCGCCTGGCCCCGGGCCGTGCCAGGCACGGGGCGGCCGCGGCTCCGTCTCGCTCAGCCCCGCTCTCTCTGTGTCTCCCCGCAGTGGCACGGCCGCGCCGCCAGCTTTGACAGCCAAGGCTCCTGCCCCTCCCCTAAGCCGCCCCCCACGCCCTGATGCGGAGCGGGACCGAACCGAGCCACTCGTGCCCTTGGCCTGCGGCCTCGGCCGCTTCTTGCTGAGGGGCAGCGGCAGCAGCGAGGCTTTGTCTGGTTGTCGTTGCGTAAGTAAAGGCAGAATCCTGTGTTGTGGCCAAACCCGTCCTCGTCTTAATACGTCTCCAAGGTGATGTGTTTCCTGTGGCTTTCACTGTACGGATGCTTCCAGAGGAGGAAGGACCGAGACAAGAGCGCTGTAAAACAAGGGGTAAAATAGCGGCTGGTGTGCC
The DNA here is from genome assembly GCF_033783945.1 of Neopsephotus bourkii. Classification (NCBI taxonomy): domain Eukaryota; kingdom Metazoa; phylum Chordata; class Aves; order Psittaciformes; family Psittacidae; genus Neopsephotus; species Neopsephotus bourkii. The sequence goes on from NW_026901625.1 coordinate 316,911, forward strand.
TGGAGGCTGGAATGGTGCAAAGGTGCTCGGAGGGAGGGGACATCCCCGCTGCACTGCCAGTGCCAGCTGGGAAGAGCAGCAGTGAAAGACTCCTGTGGTCAGCCCAAACCCAGCCGCGTGTTCCCGGGTTCCCTGTTCCTATCGAGGTGTTGATGAGCTGTGGAAGTCTGTGCAGTGTGTCCCAAACCCCTGTATCCATAGAGAAAAAAGTGCTGTTGATTCCTCAGGGAGGAAAACCTGGTTCTTTCCCCTGTATCTGAAGTCTCCTTAGAGCTACTTGCATGAAGAGTTTCTTAGGACCCCCTTGTAGCTGCTGCTCATCCCCCCCGTACGTCACCGCATTACCTGGAGTGGAGAGAACTGCGCTGCCACTGGTGGGGTTCAGCCATAAAAGGGGGAAGAGGTCACAGAAATAGGTGACATCCTTGCATGAACATTCAATCTTTCTTTACGTTTTATCACATCCTGGTGATAGAGGATGACCAAGAGGGTTTTTCCTTAACGAAAAATGTTTCTAAGGCCCAGACCCCGGAGGAGAGAAAGTTTGGGGAAGAAGGAATCTTTGGTGGTTGTTTGGCTGCAGAGGCCACAGATGCAGTTCTAACACCCCAGGTACCAGTCTGCAATGCAGCTGAAGCAGCTGCTGTTATCAGACAGCTGCGGGGTTTGGACCCTGGCTCGTGGTGGATTTTTCCCTGAGGTCTGGAGTCCCTCAGTGCTCTGTGTTCCCCTGTCACTAAATCAAGTAAATGCACTTCAAGTTCAAACTCATCTCGCAAGCAAGGCAGGGCCTCTCCTCACAGCAGGTTACCACAGCTGCATCCACCAGGCCCCGGGTCCGCCTCAGTGCCAGCCTTCCTCCACGTCACTGAGCATCAGGACTGACAGAGGAGGGGATCTGCTTTTCTGGGTAGGAGGAACCCTCTGTCGAGTGAAGGACAAATGCATCGTTCCCCATTGCACCTCCTGTCTTAATTCTCCATGTGCCACGTGCTAGAGCAGCAGAAACTCAATAAAATGGGTTTATTTGTAAGCCTTGCCCTGTCTGGTGCAATCCTTGCTCTTGTGAGGGCAGGAGTTGGGTGAAATGAGCTGAGGTGGGTGCAGCAGTCACAGCGGGTGCTGCCATGAGTGGTAATAGCAGACCCTGCCGTGGTACGAGGCACTGCAAGGGCAGACTGTGCTTGGGAGCAGACACTCCTGAGCCCATAACCTCTGGAATTCCTGGTTGTCCTGGGCAGTCAATGCACATCCCCTGGGGAGCTGCTCAGAAGAATCAGGGAATCCCAGACTGGTTGGGGTTGGAAGGGACAGCACAAATTGTTCTGGAGGCTCCTACCCAGGGACAGGCCTGAGGATGCCCCTTTCCAGGACCACCCATCCCTTCTGGGAATGCTCCAGGTCTCCTGATAGGAAAGAGCTTCTGGCCATGCACAGTGATTAACTTCCAGTGCCGGCCGGTTCCAAACCTGACCGTGGAGCCCTGAACCTTGGCCTAAGCCCGGTTGGTGCCATGAACCAAATGGATCTCTCGCAGGTTTGCAGATCAAAGCACCTGTGAGCAAGGCGCACCCAGAAGAAGCCACAGCAATCCCACTGGATGCAAGGATGGCATTTGACAATCATCAACTGCGCTCACCCACTTGCATCCTTTCTTCTCTAATCCTGGCTCCTGGGTTCTGGAGCTCTCTGTATAAGCTCTGTCTTTTACCCATTCTTCTTGTTATCTGGGATTTAGTCAAAACAGATGTGGGGTTTGACACAAAGCTCCTATTTTTAATGCTTGCTCCACACAGAAAATCAATTTCCCCTCAAAGCTGGCTGTCACTTGCACTGCTGGAAAACTGGATCTCACGTTAGTGCCGAACACCCACATCTTCATGGATAACCCCCCCTTGCGTTTGAGAGGCTGAGATTTTGCCACATGCCTTGAGAAGGGACTAACAAACCATTGTGTGCTTGTCATCGCCACTCGAGCAGATTGGTCACACTCATGGAGATGAGACCCTGTCCAAGTGCAAGCATTCCCCTTTCATCTGGAGAGGGATTAGAACCCCAGAAAGGAGCTGAGCCCTGCACAAACGCTGTTCCGGGATTAGTGAAGCTGATTTCTTGCTTGTCGCTTTCTGAGCTGCTCTTAACTGTGTAATAATTACTCACAGAGCAGGGCAGGGCCTGATGTGCTGTGCCTGGCTGCTGGCAGTGTGCTGAGAGTGGTGCCAAGGCACCTCCTGCTGCAGGGCTGCTGAGCACACAGGCCAGGGCAGGGGATGCTCACAAACCAGGTACTGGTCACTGCAAAGGCTGCAAGCAAATGGGCTCTTTTCTTTTGAGTCCTGCAAGCAGCAGAAGCACCCAGGAGCATCCCCAGCCCTTCCTTTTCATCCCCTTCCTTTACAGCTTTAGTCTCACAGTGTCTAGCAATGAGTGCCTGCGGGAAGAGCAAGAGACACTGAAGCGAGGGCTGCCACTGAAGTGATGTTAACTCAATGATGGGGATACAGGGAGAAGTGGAATCTCATGGGTCCATTGCACTGCTCGTTACGGGGTCTCAGAGGGCTGAGGAACCCTGAGGGGTTCCAGCCAAGTGCCCTCTCACTGAGCTGAGGACAAAATAACCCGGGGTATGAGAAGAAAGTGCTCAAAAGCACCTTCCCCCCTCCAGCCCCACGGCCCTGAGCTGTGGACATCCCACCAAGGCTCTGGTCCCACACAGCAGGGCTGAGCGATGGAGGGGGGAGCTGAGCACAGCTGGACACAGCTGCAGCCCCATGCCTCAGCCTCAGCATCAGCCTCGCCTCCAGGCAGCGACGGCCCTGGCTGAGGGGACCCCAAGGGATGCTCCCCTGCCAGGCTGAGCACCCCTTGGAGCAGGCAGGACAGGGCTCGGGTGCACTGCGGGCAGGGTGCATGGGAGCCCTGCGGTCCCAAAGCCACAGAACTGCCCTGTAGACCCCTGAGGCTACGGGCACCTGCAGGAGCACAGAGCTGGGGTTCAATCCGGCCACTAACAGGAGGGTGCTGCTGCCAGGGGAATCGGCTCCATCCTCTCCAGCTGCTGGCCGTGCTCCGCAGGGATGGGGTTAGCTCCAAGCCTGAGCTCTCCCTCTCTGCCACAGAGCTCCAAGCACACACTCCTCCCGAGGCCGGTTTTGCCTGTTCCACATTTGCATTAGAGGGTGCCAAGGACCAGCAGCAAACTCCTGCCCGTCTGTGGCCCTCCTGCCACGTCTGGGATCAGCCCAAGCTCCAGCGTCCTCCCACCGCTGCTGCCAAGCCCTGGGTACAGCCCTTTGTTGCCTCCTGATTCATGTGTGACGAGCTAGACCTCAACCAGATGTTACGTGGGCAGAAACACCTCTTTGAAGTTAAAAGCCTGTGATTATCCTTGCCAGCCAGCCATTAAGGAAGTATTAAAGGGAGAAACTACCCCCCCTTCATGTTTCAATACAATAGCAGCTTTATAATACACTTGTTTAAGTTGCCTACTCTTCTTTGTAGCTCCCTTGTTTCTAACACTACACGCAAAACCGTTTCACCTCATCGATAGCTCCTGTGAGCTGGAAAAGAGTCAAGGAGAAGGAAGGATAAAGGCGATACCCTTGAGAATTAAACAAGAGGGTAAAATTCGGCGGCAGATCTCCCGTTCCCGTCTGCTGTTGACAGAACGTCTCAATTCACTTCTCCAGATCACTGTGCAAGAGGAGAGCTGGCAGGGATCAGTACCCACAGAGGCTCCCCTTTGCAGAGGTGGAGCTGCTGGCAATGGGAGAGTTGCAGCACAGGAAGCTGCAGCCTCAGAAGGAAAGCAGCGACCTCACTGCAGCGGTCCCATTGCCACCGCCGTGTACGGAGATAGCCCCTGGTACCTCCCAGCCACGGCACCGGGCGCTGCTCAGGTTCCCCAGGGAAAGGGAAAAGCAGGACCCGGGGTAAAGGCAGCCGGAGCCCTCGCTGAGCACGGGCTCATCTGCAGGATGCTCGCGGCTGGTGAGGGGGGACCCAAGAAAGCCCCACGGCAGCGACCCTCGGCTCTTCGCCGTAGGCGCTGTGATCCGTCCCGCGGCGGCGTGCGGACCCGCGCTGACTGACCCTCCCAGGGGCTCAGACAGGAGCTCACCGCTGCCCCCGGGCAGGCGGGACCGCGCGGGCACAGCCCGCTCGCAGAGGAACATTTGCTCCTGCAGCAACCGCAGGGCCCCTCGGGGCAGAGCGGAGCGCGCCACGCACGGGAATCACAACCGGGAGCTACAAAACCCGCTCCTCCCCTCCTCGCTTCCCTCCCTCTGCACCCTCGGCGCGTTCCGAGCGCTCCTCATGCCCCGCACCGCCCCTGGCGCTGCCATTGGCTGCGCGCCCATCAATTGGCTCCGGTCCCTCCTCTCCGCCCCTGCCATTGGCCTCCGCTCCCATTGGCTGGCGCACCAATGCCCCGCCCTCCTCCCAACTGCCATTGGCAGCTGCTCCCGTTTTCCGCCGCTACGGTCCTCCCGCCCCGGTCCGCCCGCCCGCCGCTGCCACAGGGGGCGCTGCCATTGGCCGCCGCTCCCCTCAACCCGCCCCTGCCGGTCCTCCCCGTCACTGCCATTGGCCGGCACCGCCGTTCAGTCCAGGCGCTCCCATTGGCAGCAGCGCCCGTCAATCAGCCCCGGTCCCTCCTCCTCTGCACTGCCATTGGCTGCCATGCCCCTCTTTCACCGCCCGGTACTTACACGCACAAGGCAACCAGCGCGGAGCTTCCCCGTTCAGACACAAATGATCCGGATCCACCTTGGAAGCGAGCCGCAGTCCCTGCCATCCCCTCCAATCCCAGTTACCCGGTTGTTTCCAACGTTCTTCCAAAGAAAACCAACGTGGCCATATCTTGCAAATATCTTTATTCCAATTCCCAAATTAGTTCTCAATAGTTTTATTATGTACAGAAATAGAACTTTAGATATAAAACCCCAACGAACTCAACGCAAATCAATTAAAATCTGTAGAAAGCCAATGTGGAACATTGTTTTCTAAGCATCTCTAAATTATACAAAAATAAAATCTGATCCTTACAGTTTTGATTTAAAGTTCCCAAGTTTTTACTGTCTCACTGCAAGAACATCCTGTACAAGCACTGGAACACAGCTGGGAGGGACAACGGTGACAACCTCGCTCAGGTGATGGTTATGGTGATGAACTTACTGTTAACCTTTGCTCACCTCACACTGGCTACTTTAAACATGAGGCTGGAGAGAAGCAAGCTGGCCCAAGCAGGTATGGCTCAGTAAGAACACTGCAGGCTGGAAAAAAACCTCTTAACATCAGAAGCACTCTGGAAGTAACAGGTTTTAACGTAGTCTATACCTGTGTCAGTTTGTTTCACTCCCAGGTAGAGCCTTTCCCAAGCCTGTGCAAACAGTAGATCAGTGTTTGCAGGGTTAATTTTCACCACTCTGAAGCTTTGTCCCAGCACCAGTAAATCAAGTGGTCCAGAGCAACTGCAGCACCAGGTTCTCCAAGAGCAAGGAAACCAGGAGAGGCACAGGAAAACCACTGTAGTGTCTTCTACCAAGAGCAATGAACAGCATCTTCACTTATCAGTCACACCTGAACCAGAAATCAACAAATTCTCTATTCTTCCCCACTGATCATCTCACATGCTTTTTTCCTAAACTAAAAAGCAGAACCCGTTATCAAATGTGATACAGGGAAATGATCTCCAAATTAAAGGTACTTCACAGGTTTTGAGGGCATCATTAGAATTACAATTTCAAAACTCCAACTGGAGGACAGGAGAACCCAGTTAGTATTTTTTCTATGCCATGGGGATGGCAAATAACATTGCTGCATTGCTTTCGTAATGCTTGAGCATCAGCTGTATTTTACCATCATATGGTAACTACTGTAGTTCACACTTAACCCTCTGTAGCAGGGAGAAGTGGTGACAGGACAAATCTGCAGTGTTCTGGGGTTTCCCTCTTACAAAAGGGAAACAGCTGACGGAACCAAGTAGCAAATCACTTATTCACACAACTTTATGTGAACAGAGATGAATTCTGTGATGCTCGGTATTTATTCCAACCTCATACCTGCTTGGATACCAGCCACACAACATCCTTCAGGTCCAAACATATCCCACTGGTGCTGCTTTCTTAGTGGGGCTGCAACAACAATTGCACACTGCAAGTTAAGAACATAAATGAAGAGTGTTTGCCTTCCACCAGGGACCTCCCCTTCCAGACCCCACACATGAAATGTTACTCTGGTAACAGATGAACAAAAGTGCAGCTGCACAGAGGTATTAATACTGGCTTTTGGTAAAGAACACAGCAATTTGTAGCCTTAGATTTCCGTAAGTTAAAGAGAATTCTCCTCGCAAGTACCAGAATGAGCACACTGGATACAAGAAATAATGAAGAATCCTTCACTTCAATTCATATTCAGAAAGCAGAATCCATTACAGAGAAGCTCCTCTAAGGTTAACTAAAGGACTAGGGGCTATGCATGGCTATCTGAATTCAATCAACCTCAATATGTACCATGAAGCTTTAATTATTGATCAGGATCAGGCCTTTCACTGCCCTGAAAGCAAAGAGGTTTGGTGCACAAGCAGCCAGCACCCTTTGGAACAGTACTGGGTAAAGGTATGTGTTTAAATAAGGACAAACCAAAGGGCTCGTAGTGCACCAGAGCTCCCCTGAATCCCCCAGTGTGCTAGACTGAAATAGTAAGACACCAAAGCACCACACTGACACTCAAGCAGTACATTACATGCAAAACTGGGATGTTAAAAGGCATTCTGCACAGTAAATATCATCAGCTAACGAAATCCAAGGCTTTTACACAAGTCAGAGGAAATGGAGCCCCACAAGCAGCACACACCTCTGGAATCTTTAAATCAAAACTGCAAGAATTAGGTTCTGAACCCCATAAATATTTCCTTCAAAATAGGTTTTGCTTTTTCAAAGTGCAAAAAATCCAACTGAATAGTCACCACTTCCCAACATATGGCAGACAAGGCATTTCTGGAATGGACTGAACCTAAAGCAGTCTGTCCCTCAAGTGTTAATTAAAAGGAATGTGATTATACCACCCCTACACCCTTGATGATACTCAAAAGATTTTGTCTGGATATCAAAATGGGACACAGGTATATTCCAACTGGGATAAAAGCCCTAAAATCCCGCTTCTCTCCTCACTTCAGAAGAGCACATGCAGCTGCCACTTGTTTTGAAGACGTTCATGAGTGCTCAGGGTCACACAAACTACAAGGTCTTTGAAGGTGCTAGAAGAGATCAACCCTCTCGTAGTAGGTTTCTTGGAGTGTACGGAATACTCTCTGTCTATGCTCTGCTGTGAAGCAGTATCCTATCGCTTCCTCCGTTTCCTGGATCCGTTTCTGGAACCTGCATCCATCCCGTGCCATCTCTTCCCAGGGTCCTTTCCGATCCTCCTCGCTGCTTATGTAATACTCAGTAATTTTCTCAAGGAAGGTCACCTGGAAAAGACAAGTAGGAAAGCATTAGCAAGCACTCGTGCAGAAGGAGCTTGGTATTTATTTGCACAAGGTTTTATTTCTAAACAGAAGTTATTAAATGCCCAAAATAGCCAAAAGCCTCCGAGAGGCTACCCAGGCCAGAGCTTGTATCAGCTCAGCTTTAAAAACAACCAGTTGCTGACTTCCAAGGTTGAGCTTAAGCTACTACAGAGTTTCTAAATTAGCCTCAGAGGCCTCTTTAGGCTGGCGGCAGATCCCAGCATGTTCCCTGTTCAAGAACACCCCTGTCACCAGCACCTGGGTTATAACCTTGCACAGCCACAGTGCGGGCAGGTTACTCAGGACGTGCCAAGGCACTTCTGGCTACAGAGATACCCTCCAGTCACCACCTCCCATCGCTGAAGCTTCCATTTCAGAAAGAAAGAAAGAAAGAAAGGGAGGAATCATTGTTCTGTGAAGCAACCAAGCACGTGAATCACTGCCAGCACCAGGATAAAGAATCACACAAGGTGACAAAGAAGGAAGCAACACTCATCGCTGTGTGACTGGAACAAACCCATCCGCTCAGAGCTGGTTCCACATTCCAAAGTATTGCAGTTCAAGCAAGGACATGGAATCAGAGTGATGGCATTTTAAAACAGGCATCAAAACCTTTCACTCCTCAGTATGTTTAAGAGCTATTCAGCTATTTTAAGAAAGCAAATGTATAGGCTCAGGATCTAAACTTGACAGTGGTTAGATTATACTAAGGATTTAAGTCCTTCTGTTATCAAGATATAAGCAAAAGCCAGACTACTCAAGGCTCTTACTGAATTCTGTGTTGCTTTCCATTTAGCTACAAAACGGAAAGAGAAACTAGGGAGCTGTCAGCATCCAGCAGCTCTCACACTAGGACAGATTCCTGAAGAGAAGCCAAACACTGTCCTTACAGGTGGTTCCAGGGGATTTGCTGCAGAACAGCTAGTTCTGGAAGGTCAGGAAAACACATGGGGAGATACAAACCACTTGCTGCTCTATTCCTATGTTTTATTAACACAGAAGCCTCAGTTCATGCTAACACAGAAGTGTACTGGGATTGCTTTTGGTGGTAAAGCCAACTTCCAACATGGAGATAACAGTTATGGAAGAGATGACCTCCAAGAATGATTAGCAGCTGAGGACACAGCCACCAGAGACTGTATGAAAGCCTCCAGAAGTCATCTAAATCTAGTGTGGTGATCCCAAAGGACTGCAGTCACCTCTGAGAGCAGATGCCTCAGTGCCCACATCCTCCAGTGTGGAGGCATTGGTAACTTAAGCAAAACAAAGCGCTCTTGGGTTTGATGGCTTTGCTGCTGTGTGATTGTAAGGTGCCAGACAGGAAACAGGATGAATGACCTGAGGATTGTTGGCAACCCCAGCTCTGTTTTGCAGACAGGTCTAATGATGTGCTTTCAAGCACAGGGAGCTGTTACATCAGCCTGTCCCTCTGAGAGTTCCCACCTTACATCCTTTTTACATCAGTCTGAGACGCCCCTGGGCACAATTACTGGATGCTGAAACATCATGTTAAATCCTGCATCTAGGTCATGGCTCTTTCACCAGGATTACACAGAACCAAACCACACAGCAATCACATCATCACTCCTCCATCCCTGGCAGGCAGAAAGCCTTGAGGAGGCGCAGGCTGAGCTCAGAGCATTGCTCCTCAGTGCTGCCCTATTGCAGTTGCACAGAAACCTCCTGCAGGAACTGCTGGGAGTCTTTTCCATTTAAATTAAACCAAACAGTTTGTCCTGTGAGATCCATGAAGTCTGCAAGCACCATCTGCCCCAGCAAGGACAGGTATGAAATCACCTCCAAGCCAGGCCCTCAGTTAAAGGAGCAAACAAATCTCTTTGCTGTCACAGCATTAAAGCAAACATGATAGTTACACGATAGTGTATTACCCCGGGGCTTGGATCACAAGCTCTTCCTCATGCTAACGCCTGAAGTATCAGGCAAGACTCAGACACCACCCCTGAAAAACCACCCAGTCCATGGGTAGCATCAGAACTTAATGGACATGCAATTCCCATTTACCTGAATCCTGGCACGTGTATTAAAAGGCCTTCTGTTTAATGCACAAACTCTTCAGAATCATGCTAATCTTCCAGTTTGTGCTCAAAAGCCCAGCTCCAGTTTGCACTGAAATGACTGCTGCATTTTAAGTCTTTTAGATGAAAAGAGAAGTATTATTATACTCTGTTTTCAAACTTTTCAGTGTATTATTGTGTTAACCCCCAACAGAAGAGTTCTTCCTACTCCAAAAGATGTCTGTAACTCAAGCAGGCTTGTCCCAGCTCTGAAAGCTTTAAGCCTGGATTACAGTATGTGTACGCAAAGGCCCCAAAGTACTTTATCGGTGTTATTCCAACAGGTACTTTCCAAAGGAGAAACTTCCATCATGGATCTCAGCTGTTTCTCTGAGGATGGCAACTACACAACAGAGACTGACAACACAGAACGAAAGCCACCTCTTCAGAGGAAAATACAACTTCAAGTCTAAAAAAGGAACGTGAGGAAGTGCCCCACGTCACTGAGTTGTGAAATTCCCATCACGTGGAAAGGATGAGGCACCCTCATTTCAGACCATGAGCTCATGGAGGTACGCTCGTGCCTGAAACCCAAGTCCCCTCCCCCGCCCACCCGCAGTGCAATGGGGCTTGTTTTAGCATCACCAAAACACAAACCCAAAACCCAAGTCTGTACCTTTTTCCTCTTGGAACTGGGACATTTCTCAGCAGAAAGAATGCCATGCAGCACCGTGACCCCATAGTCAGGCTTTTCCAGCTCCCCCCCGCAGTTAGTTAAGGGACTGTACTCAGAAGTGACCAAACTTGGCCTCTCTGCTCCTTTTGAACCAGGCGTCCCTTTCTTCTCTGCTGTCTGAAAGGCTGCCTTGAAGTTTAAAGGATTATAGGGATCATCTGAGGTACAGAATGAGTTCCAAAGCTTCAAGTTTTCTGCCTCATCCCCACTGCTACAGTCCCATTCCTCCTCAGAACTGGGGTGAGGAGAGCCCGAGGACTCCTCTACCCACGAAGAATCATCATCTTCCTCCTCTTCTATATCTGACATGTCCCTTCCCGGCTCGCAGGAAGATGTCTGAATGGTGGCTGTGAAGTTCTGAGGGTTGTACGGATCCAAACTATAGAAGGAATTCCAGAGGTGAAGCCTGTCCCCGTTCTGGCTACGGACGTCTGAATCCAAGGGGAGCTCCTCTTCGCTATCGAAACCATCGTCATCATCATCCCAGTCTTCCTCATCATCCGCACTCTCCTCCCCACTGGAAACTCCCCCTATTATATAGTCTATCAACTTATTGGCACAGGCGGGTCTGACCGAAACGGGAAGGATTTGCTCTATTTCCGAGTCCTCGCCATCCTCTTCACCCAAGGCTTCCCCCTCAAGTGTCCCCTTATCGGCTGAGCCCCCGTCCCCCTCCTGCTCCAAGGCACCACTACCTCCGGGCCGTGTCCCCGTGTCGCTCGGCTCCTGGGGCCGCTTCAACTCCCCAGCATCGCACCGCTGGTCCCGCCGTGCCCCTACCTCCTCTTGCCAACCGCCCTTGTGCTGCTGCTGCTCCTCCTCCAGGCTGTGGTAGCCGTGGTCCGGCTCCGGCACGGCCAGGCCCCCGCTGCCCAAGTGCCACGGCTGGAGAAAGGCCAAGCGCTTGCTGCGGACGAAGTCGGCCTCGGGCAACGCGCCCCGGAGGAGTCCGGCCTCGGCGGGGCCCTCGGCTCGCAGCGGCTGCGGCAGATGGTTCTCTCTAGAGCCGCCGCCCGAGCCCTGCTCCGGGCCCCGCACGTACAGGTCCACTCGCAGCACGGACAGGGGCAGCAGGCGGCTCCGCAGCAGCTCGCTACGCCACAGGCCCGGCGGGGCCTTCGCGCCGCCCTCCCGCTTCTTCTCCAGCGTCTCCTCGGCCCAGTCCGGCGCGGCCGGCTCCGACAACAGCGGCGGCGGGGGGCTCTTGGCGGGCGGCTGCCCGGCGGGGGGGCAGAGCGCGCTGCTCAGCGCGGGGCCCGGCAGCAGCCGCTGCAGCAAAGCGGACGGCGGGGACAGGAGCTGCGACACGAGCCGCAGCCATGAGAAGGGCGGGGTCGCCTGGGGCGAGGCTCCGGCGGGGGCCGCGCTAGGCCCGGCCAGCTTGGGCCAGGCCGCGGCGAAGCCCAGCCGGGCCCACCCCAGGCCACCGCGTTCCCGACCGCTCTGCTCCATGCGCGGGCAGAGGGTGCTGCTCAGCGGTCCCGGCGGTGCGGCGGTGCGTGCGGAGCTGCGCTCCGGGCAGGGGCTGCGGTGCTCCGGGCTGCGGGCGGCTCCCATCGGCTGCTTGACTCCATCCTGCTGCGGGCGCTGACACAAAATGGCGGCAGGGGCCCGAGGGCAGCACCGGCACCAGCCCCGCACCGCGCAGGCGCTCTCTTCGTCACCGACCCCGGCACCGCCCATTGGGCACAGCGATGGCCACGCCCCCACGTGAGGCCGAACCCGGGGCGGGGTCACCGGATTGCATCAGCCGCGCGGCAGCAGGAGCTGTGCGGTAGCGCCCCCTGCGGTGGCGGAGGGCTCTGCCCCGTTACCGGCGCCAGCCCCCGCGGACCCCCTGCGGGGAGCCCCGGCCGGGAGGGAGTTACCGGGAGAACGAGCTGGGGGGGCCGCGGCACTGCGCGTGCAGGGGGGCAGCGCGTGGGACCGGGGAAACTGGGCTCGGGGGCGGGCGCTGTAGCAGGCAGGGGCGCAAGAGGCGCAGTCAGGGGTGCAGGCAGCGCCCACAGCACCCGATGAACTTCTTCATTTCCACGCCCCCTGGTGGAGGCAGCAGGGACCCGGCTCCAGCCCCCCCCATCGCTGCAGGCCCCCGATCCCTGCAGCCCCCCCATCGCTGCAGCCCCATCCCTGCAGCCCCCCATCCCTGCAGCCCCCCCATCGCTGCAGCCCCCCCATCGCTGCAGCCCCCCAATCCCTCCAGCTCCAGCTCCAAGTTAAAACTTTTAATATAAAGGTTCAGTTCATTCTTCTCGATCCTGAGAAACTTTTCATCCGTTTACGGAGCTCCTGCTGTAAACAAAGCACCACAGGCACCAAACCCGCCCCGGCGCAGCAGCCTCGGCCCCGGGGCCGCAGGGAGGACGGGAGACGGATGGAGGGTGAGCTGGGTGATGATGGGTGTCCCACCAGCATGGGCACGGGCAGGGCGCCGGCTGTCCCCATGGCACTGGGGGTCAGCCCCATGGGACCGGCCCCGTGCCCAGCCCCAGCACACCGCTTACCTTTGGGAGCGACGTCCCCAGATGGGAATGCCCTGGCTGGAGCTGTACCCCGAGCTCTGACCCTCCCCGCGCCTCCCCTCTCCTCCCCACCCGGTGCCCGGCCTCACGCTTCTCGTTACTTAGAAAACAGCTCCAATGCAGATATCCCAAAGGAAGAGTCCTCCCGTCCCCGCGGTCCTCCCTCCTCCCGCCCCGCGTTGCTCCCTTGACACAAGGTAAACTTCAAAGAGAAGCCGCCCGCAGCAGCACCCATCGGTGCCCGGTCCCCACAGGCACATCCCGGGCTGAGCAGAGCCGCGGGGTCCCCAGCCCCAGTGCTGGCCCCTCAGAGGGTGCCGTGGCCGCGGGACCCCAGGGCGAACCAGCCCATCTTCTCCTGCGCCAGGTCGAGGTCCCGCAGGCGGATGCCGACCTCCCCGAGCAGGATGTTCTCCCAGAAGCCTTCCTCGCTCAGCACGCTCAGGCGCAGCTCCCGCTGCTGCAGGTCCCCCCGCGGGATCCCGTCATAGACCAGCTGGGGGGCAGAATTGGGCAAACCCTCAGCTACAGACCCCCTGAGACCTCCCATCCCCATTCCCATCTCCATCCCATTCCTATCCCCATCCCATTCCCATCCCTGTCCTCACCTCCATCCCCCATCCCCATCCCCATCTCCATCCCATTCCTATCCCATTCCCATCCCCATCCTCACCTCCATCCCCCATCCCCATCCCCATCTCCATCCCCATCCTCACCTCCATCTCCCATTCCCATCCCCATCTCATTCCCATCCCCATCCTCACCTCCATCCCCCATCCCCGTCTCCATCCACAACTCCATCCCCATCCCATCTGCATCTCCATTTCTATCCCCATTCCATCTCCATCCCCTTCCCATCCCCACCCCGTTCCCATCCCCATCCCCATCCCCACCCCGCTCCCCTCCCCATGCCCATCCCACCATCTCATTGTAGGTGGGGTTGCAGGTTTTTCGGGCCACTTTGGTTTTCCTCTTGGTTGTTTTCTGGGGGTCGGGCAGCAGGTAGGTCTTGACGTAGGGGTCAGGGTCATTGCCATCCTGCAATGGTGGCTGTGGGGCAGAGCCAGGGACACCCCGTGAGCACAGCAGAGGGGTGAGCCTCCACCTCACTGCCACCGGGCACTGCACACGTACCAGCCCCCTGATGTGCATCACCATGATGAAGAGCTTGTTGTTCTTGTAGGAGATGGAGAGCTTCACCTCGCCACCGACCTTCCCCAGGGGCCGAGCCCAGGTGGCATCTGGAGGAGAGGAGGGACGCGGGTGGGATGGGAGCCTCTCGCTTCACCCTGTGCCGCGCCAGCACTGCCCCCAGCCCCCCTACCCGCTGCCTTCGGGGTCGGGTTGGTGCCGGCCGCCTTCTCGTCCCGTGGCAGGGGGTGGAAGAAGGTGTAGATGAGATCACACTGAGGGGCAAGGGGAGACATGAGCCGCGAGCACATCCTGCACCAGTCGGGACTGATGCTGGATGTGCTGCATTGACCCCCAGGCACATCCCCACCTCTCTGGTGCCCCCAGCACCATCCCACCCTGCAGGGACCCCCGGCCCCGCACCTCTGCCACCTCGGGCGCGGCGTGGATGAGGTGCCAGATGTACCCGTTCAGCTCCTCCTTCCGCCGCTCGGCCGCCGCTTCGCCCCGCGACCGCCCGATGAGGAACCTGCTGGGGAAGCTGCAGGGACGGATGCTGAGCAGAGCCCGGGGGTGCTGGGGGGCCCCGAGGGTCCGTGGGGGGCTGTGGGGGTACCTGGGCAGCAGCGAGGAGGGGAAGAGGAGGCGCAGCTTGTTGTGCAGCTCCTGGAACTCCTCAAAGCTCCGCTGCACGAAGGTCACCTCGCCTGGGCCCTCCCGCTGCACCTTCACCACGTAGGTCTGCAGAGAGATGGGGAGCCCAGGATGCCCTGAACCCATGCGGGGATGGGGAGGAGCACCAGGAGGGAGCCACCCAGGCAGCCCCTTCGCTTGTCCCTGACCGTCCCCACTCACGTAGCCCTTGCTGGGGTTGAAGACCCGCTCATGGCGGCAGAGGAAGACGTCGCGGATCCGGCCGGATGTCTTGATGGTGTGGGTGCGGGGGGCGAAGGAGAGGGTCGGGCGGGCATCAGAGCCCGTGAACTTCATCTGCGCCAGGTTGTGGATGAAGAAGTTGAGCTTGGTGGCCACGCTGCCCAGGCTCGACTCGATCAACCTGCAACGAGGCCACCACGCGCTCAGCGAGCTGAGCCGAGCCAGTGCCTCCGTCCTTGGCTCCCTCCATCCTCTCCTGCCCCAGCACACCCCAGTGTCTTCTACCTGGTGAAGTACGTGGTGGCATCAGCGTCAGAGTCCTGTGGCCTCAGGGCATCGTAGACGTACTTGAGGTCCTCCAGGTCGGAGAGCTCGGGGATGCCACAGGACAGCATCTGGGAGGCAAGGCACGGATGAGGGCGGGCGGTGGCAGGAGGAACCCTCGACTGTTCCTGGTGGTGGGAAGGGGTGCGCAGCCCCGGCTCTCACCAGCCCCAGCAGGTTCAGGAAGAGGTGGGTGTGCTTGCGGATCAGGTTGTAGGCTTGGCAGCACAGGTCGACGAAGTCATGGAAGCGACTGGAGGGTTTGTCCCCGCCGTTGATGACGTACGCCATGTCCGAAGTGAAGACAAACGGTGCCCGGTCCCTGTGCCGGGGAGGGACAGGAAGCGATGCCCGAGCAGGGGTTGCAAAGAGAGGGGGCTGCAGAGCCCGGGCTGGGGGGATGGAGACCCCGGGGGCACTTCTCACCTCTTGATGTTGCCGAACATCTGCGCGTGGCCCAGGAACCTGCCGAAGTCGATGTGGAACATGTGCCCCGTGGTCTTGAGCATGATGTTGTCGTTGTGCCGGTCGCAGATCCCCAGCACGTAGGTGGCCACGCAGCAGCCGGCGCAGGAGTAGATGAAGTTCTCCACTGCCTGGGAAGGGAGGGAAGGAGCCAACCGTGGAGGAAGGCAGGCGAGGGGGGGCTCATCCCTGCTGAGTGGGGCACGAGCAGCGGGAACCCCGCCAGGCTCTTCCTCACCTTCTCGTACTCATCCTCCCCAGGGTTGTGCTTCTGCAGCCAGTCTGCCAGCGGCCGGTCTTTGAAGGAGCCGGTCACGCCATGCTCCACCTGGATCTTGCGCAGGGTCTCGGCGTTGGGGATCATCTCCACCATGCCTGGCAGTGAGACAGCAGCGTGAGAGCACCCATCCCTCCTGAGGGGTGCCAAGACCCCAGCTCCCCAAGCACAACCCTTTGACTCCCCAGCCATTGACTGACAGCCTGCAAAGCCGTGCTCCTCTAGAGGGGCTGCTGGGTTCAGACCCAAAAGTGAATTGCAGCTGCCCACAGCAGATCCTCTCTAGCAGAGCCCTAGGACCTCCTGTGCTGTCGCTAGCCCAAGAGCATCGTGACTTTTAGACCTCAGAGCAGTTTTCAGTGTCTGAAGGATGCAAGGATGCTGGAGAGGGGCCCTTCAATCAGGGACTGCAGTGACAGGACAACGGGTGATGGGTTCAGACTGAAACAGGGGCCGTTGAGGTTGATGCCACTGGGGATGCCCTGATGCCGGGGTTACCTCGTCCACGGCCAGTGGAGAAGCAGCGGAAGATGACCATGCGCATGTCCAGCCCCTCCTGCACCCAGATCTTGTTCATGATCCGGATCATCTGCAGCGTCAGCATGTCCTGCCGCAGGTCATCCCCGCACTGCGAGCCCGTGGGGAAGAGCCATCAGAGCCAGGGGGCAAAGCTGAGGCAGCCCCACGGGGCCGGGGCCGTGCCGGGGGGGCCGGGCTCACCTTGAAGATGACGCGGATGTTTTCCCCCAGGGGATCAACGTTCTGGAAGGAGAGCTTGAGGGGGACAGCGTTGGAGTTGAAGTAGGAGCAGTCCTGGCACGGGAGGAAGGCACAGCCCATCAGGGAGAGCTGGAAAGGGGGGGAGAGGAGCCCAGCGAGCCCCCCGGCTCCAGCACTCACCCGGGGCACGATCCCCTTCACCAGCAGGCTGGGGCTGAGCGGCAGCCGGCACGACCCGTGTGCCTTGAAGAACTGCGTCACGTCCTCCAGCCCCTCACGGAGGATGCCCTGCAGGGGGGGCGGGCAGGGATGGATGGGCATGGATGGGGTGGGCACAGGATGGGGCGGGGGGGCTGAGAAACAGCCTAGGACCCCTCCCATCACCCCAGCTCCCTCCCGCACCCTCTCCTGTGACCCCAGCACCCACCTGCCGTGCGGATGGCGCCGCGTCCCGCACTTGCTGGGCCAGCCTGGCCAGCGTGCTGACGAGCAGGCACTGCCGGTCAAACTCCTCCCGCAGCCCCTTCCCGCAGCAGCACAGCAGAGCCGCCAGCAGGTACTGGTACCGGATGCTGAACTGCGAGTCCTTGAGGCCGTCCTTCAGCAGCCTGCTCGGAGCAGGGGCAGGAAGGGGTCAGGGGAGCCACAGGGATCCCCCTCACTGTTCTCAGCCCCCCAGAACCTACCAGAAGAAGTAGTGGGTGATCTTCAGGTCGCAGATCGCCCGCTTCATGAGGAAGCGCACCAGCGGGCTGTCCAGGTAGCACTCATACTTCAGGGCCTGGAGCGGGGATAGTTTTGGGGCACAGTGGGACCAGCTTGCAGCCCATGGCACATCCTGATCCTGCCATGCACCCCATGGCACATCCCCGTCCCACCACGCACCTGGACCAACTGGGGCAGGTAGTCCAGCAGCTCCGTGTCGGAGATGGAGTCAATCCACTGCACAGCCGTCCTCCTCACCTCCTGGTCCGGGAACCTGCAGCAGGGACAGGCCTCGTGGGGACAGCATCCCAGCACCCCTCCTCCCATTGCAGAGCGCGCATCCCTGCAGTGCCCACCTCCCACCCGTGCCTTACGTGGCGTGCAGGAGCCCCAGGGCATCCTGGTGGCTCATGTAGGTCCACTGGCTGAGCAGGGCGTAGATGTCGGGCAGGCAGCCCCACTCCCAGCTGGGCGCGCTGGCCAGCAGCATGGGCAGGGCGCCGGGCGCCGCGTGGCAATGGGACCGCTTCTCCCACAGCCGCTTGCGGTCCATGTCCATCAGCCTGGGGACAGGGACAAGGATGAGGCCTGGGGCAGGGGAGGGGATGGCATTCCAACCCCAACCGGGCCATGATTCTGCGGTGGAGAGCGCGATCCAGCCTGCGTCCCCCTGGGCTGCTCTGTACTGGGGGCTCCCCTCACCCCCATGCTGCACCCTGTCCCCGAGGGGACAGCTGGGAGCCCAGCACCCATGCCCAGGGGTGACTGAGCTGCTGCAGGGACATCCCTGCTGTCCCCTGAGCAGGTTTGCAACGAGGTCAGCCCTGCTCTGTGCAGTGGATCCCGGTGCAGCTGCCAACACTTGATCCTGTTGCTTATACCCAGTGCTGGGTGACTCCTGGCCTGTGCCAGGCTGGATGAGGCCAGGCAGCTGCTCCCCTGGGGGGGATGGAAAGACCCTGCCCAGGCACCCAGCTCTGACAACACCAGGCTCCAGCATCATCCCCAGTGCCCAGCAGGGTCAGACACTGACACCCCCTGGGTGTCACAGCAGGGTCCCCCCCGCAGGGCGACCCCAGCCTCGCCCCGGGTCCATCACTTACCAGTAGAGAGATTTCTTCTGCATGGCCTCCCGCAGCTGGCGCTGATCCTCCTCCCCCAGGCTGCCGAACTCGTACCTGGGGCTGAGCTCAGCCGCCGGCGGGCTGGTGAACTTCACCTCGAAGGCAGAGGTGGGGAAGTCGATCTGGGGCAGAGCGGAGGGTGAGTGGGAGCCACACATGGGGCTCGGTGGGGGGGTGTCCCCAGGCGCCCCGGGACACACCTGCAGGATGACGCTGTCGGGCTGGTTGAAGTTGGGGGCGCTGGACCTGGCTCTGGAGTTGTCCTGGGTCGCCGGCCACAAGCCCAGGAGCTTCCTCCCGCAGGTCAGGACCCTGGAGGAGAAGGAAGGGCGAGGGCACCGCTGCGGCGATGCTGCCCCCGAGGCACCCGGCCCCCCCGGCCGTGCCCCATGGCGGGGGCCCCGCGTACTGCCTGAAGTTGAAGAGTGGGGTGGTCACCCAGCCCAGCGCCTCGGGGACGCGCCGCTGCTTGTTGGTGTCGGAGGAGCCCCCCGGGGGTGGGACGGGCACGGCGAAGAGCGTGAGGCTGAGCAGCGTCTCCCGCGGCAGCCGGTTCACCTGGACCGGGAAGCAGATCCTGCGGGAGAGCAGCCACGGCTCAGCCCTGCCGGGGACGGGACCCGCGCTCCCCATGGCCCGGCCGGACCCTGCCTGCGGACGCCGAGTGTGTCCCCGGAGAGGAGAGGAGAGCCCAGCCCAGCCCAGCAGCGCCCTTGCTGCTGGCACTGGGGGTGCTGCATGCGCCCAGCGCGGGATGAGGGCCCCTCGACACGGGCGCGATGCGGCTGGGTTTGGGGAGGGTCCCCACCGCGCACTGACCTCGTCCCACGGCCAAGGGGGGCTGCGTGGGACCCCGGGGCTGAGGCTCCTCTGCGATGCTCCCTGGGAGCCCAGGGGCAGCTACGTCCCTGCCAGGGTCGGCAGGGGCCGGGGCTGCGGGCACGGCTCCGCTCCCCGCCGGCCGCTCGGCGCCTGTCCTTGGGGGCACCGGCACCTTCTAAAATTACCCCGTCCCATCCCCACCTCCCTGCGAATGCCGGGCCCGGGCCTGGCGCTGCCTCCCTGCCCGCTCCCGGAGCTATTCTGGGAGCAGATCCCCTTTCCCGGGCACAAACACGCAGGTCCAGGGCGGGCAGGGCTGCTGCTATTCCCAGGGATGACACAAGAGCTTCCAACACCCAAACCCGAGGGAGAGGTGCAGAGAGGAGCTGCAGGAGCAGGGCAGGAGGAAGGCTGGGTCTGGCACCAGGACCCCCTGCCCACCCCATGGCCGGGTGCTGCCTTACTGCTGGTCCCATATGATGAGGTGGAAGAGGTATTTGTAGACGTTGGCCTTCTTGGTGAGCAGGGGGCTGCACAGCTCCTTGCCACCGTGGCTGAGGGAGCAGGAGAGGTAGAAATCTTCATAGCTGCAAGAGGAACAGAGGGAGCTGTGAGCTGGGGGGGGGCTCAGCTGGGGCAGGGGAGCTGTGAGCTGGGGGTGCACCCCACCATGGGGCAGACCCACAGCAGTGGGGTGGAGAGGATGGGAGCTGCATCTTCCTGAAGCTGGGCTTGGGAAAGGGGCTGTGCCAGGAAGGGGGTGCAGCGCCGGGCGCCATGTCCCCATCACCATATGCCACCACACATACCATCACACGGGGGCTGCCGGGGGGCCCTGCCATGTGGCAGGTGCTGAGCCACAATCCAGGGAGGGCCGGGGTCAGGGGATGCCGGCATTTCCCAGGCTTCCCGCTTTGTTCGGAGCCACTCACCAAGGGGAATACATTAAGGGCAGGACAAAGGCGAGGGGTCCCCGGCGGGGTGGCTGCTGCTGGCGCCGGTGCCGTGCACACCCGGACCCCCGCATCCCCCCTGCGTGGGGCTGGGAGCGGGTACGGGGCACCCGAGGCACGGAACAAAGGAGCACGTCAGTGGTGTGGGGCGAGGGCAGCCCAGCCCTGCTGCACCGGGGCCATCTGTCACATCC
Source organism: Neopsephotus bourkii (assembly GCF_033783945.1). NCBI lineage: Eukaryota > Metazoa > Chordata > Aves > Psittaciformes > Psittacidae > Neopsephotus > Neopsephotus bourkii. The sequence continues at coordinate 337,288 of NW_026901625.1, forward strand.
CTGGGGTGATGCTGAGCCCGGCAGTGGTGCTGCATCCCCAGGGATGCGTGGGGTTGGGACTGGTGAGCACGGAAGAGCCCTTCCTGCCCAGGAGCTCCAGCATTAGCTGCCTGCGAGCCACCCTCACTGCCTGCTGAGCACCACATCCCAATATTCCTGCACTTTAGGAGGCTTGGGGTGAGTTAGCTCTTATTCCCTCCATGACTGCTGGATAGAGAACCACAGAACCCCAGACTGGTTTGGGTTAGAATGGACCTCAAAGCTCACCCAGCTCCAACCCCTGCCACAGGCAGGGACCCCTTCCACTGGAGCAGCTTGCTCCAAGCCCCTGTGTCCAACCTGGCCTTGAGCACTGCCAGGGATGGGGCAGCCACAGCTTCTCTGGGCACCCTGTGCCAGCGCCTCAGCACCCTCACAGATCCCATCTCAATCCACTTTTATCCCTCTCTGTGGGCCAGGGACAAGCTCCTCAGCCACGCGGGGCCCCGGCAGGGCCCGTACCTGGCAGCCCAGGTGATGGGGATGCGGTGGGTGGCGTAGACGGTGAAGGCGAGCGGGCAGGAGAGCAGGCGAGCCTCCCGCGCCGCGCCGTGCTCCCGGCTGCCCTGCACCGCCGGCTGGAAGTCCGCGTTGAAGGTGCTGCAGTAGAGCTCCACCAGGTTGAGGATGGCGGCCGTCAGGCTCTCCACGATCCTCTCTGCAGGGTGACACGGGGGGTGTGGGCTGGTGGCCCCCCTGCCGCCCCCCACTGCATCCCGTTGGGCTGGGGTCGGGATGCAGGAGGGACCCTGGGCAGGCTCCCCAGCACAATGCAGTTTGAGAGGGAGAATCCAGGCTCCCCGTTTTGCTGGGCTCACAGAACAACCTCCACTACCTCCAGAAACCCTCTTTCCTTAAACCCAAACCCTCTGGCCTCACTAACTGAGGGGGAAGGGGGTTGAAGATTAAAAGCACCGAGGACTTGAGCCCAGAAGGAGGGGAGGAGAACACAAATACCTCGATTTTCCCTCTTGGCCAGAACACTTGGATCCTGTTGAGGAAAAAAGAGAAACCACGGGAGCAGCATGAGAGGGCGCCCGGGGGGAGCCGCTCCCCAGCCAGAGCCCTGTAACCAGACCCTGCCTGGGCAGGCAGCGGGGCGGCAGCGCCTGCCCCCAGCTCTTGAGGAATTTTCCATGTGGTGCTGGGAACGGGGCCCGGTGTGGGAACGGCCTCCCACGGGCGGGAAGTGCCCACCTCTCACCTTCTGGATCTTGGGCTGCATGCGGGAAGGGCAGGGGGGCATCTGGTTGAGGGCTGCTGTGATCTCCTGGGATTCCACGGCAGCCAGGGCATTGCAGATGGCCATGACCGACTGGATCACCCGTTCTGCCTTCAGCGGGAAGTCTCCCTATGGAGGGCAAAGCGGGGGTGAGGCAGGGCCTGCAGCAGCCAAGGGGAAGGTGAACCAGTCTGTGCCTGTTCCCCCTATTGCCATGGCTTTACCCTTCCCTGGTGCACCCTTAGAGCCCCATAACAAAAAGGGGAAAGAGACTGCAGTGAATGAGGGAAGGTGGCCCCCAAAATGCCCCCTTGGTCCCTGCTGCTCACCTCAGCTGCCAGGAAAGCATCCACCTCGTTGTGGAAGGTGTCAAAGAGGAGGCTCAGCGCCTGCCTAGAGGGCAGAGAGCAAAGCTGAGCCCTGGCCAAGCAGGCACACAGCACAGGGGACCGGTCCTGTCCCCCCTACCTGCTGATGGTCTGTTTGATGGGCCTCTCCTGCAGGTGGATGTAGTGGTTGAGGGTGGACGGGCTCTGGTCATCACTTGCCTGGAGATGGAGAGAGTGCGTTCGCCATTCCCGGGTGCTCCTGCAGCAGGGAGATGCCAGGGGCACCCCTGCTCTGCTCCCCACACCGGGGGGGAGAGGGGGCACCCACCGTCCGGGCCAGGTCGCTGCGCAGCCCCTTCCTCTTCATCAGCTGCAGGTTGATGTCCATGTCGAACTTCCTGCAGTGCTGGATGTACTCGTGGCTGCCCAGCGCGTGCTTGCTGCAGGGACAGAGCCCTCCCGGTGAGCACAGAGCCCCTCTCCATCCCCTGGGATGCCCCAACACCCAACCTGGGATCCCTCATCCCAACACCCTTCAGCCGGGCAGCGTTGGCTGGGCTCCGCCTGGCCGCAAAGGGATGTTTGTGCCACCGGGTAGCTTGTGCTAGGAAACGTGAAGAATAAGCTATTGTTTTCCCTCTTTCCCTTGTGCCCTCCAAAAAGCCGGCACAATGGAGCTGGGAGAGGGTGCGGGGGAGCCCATCCTGCCAGGACCTGCCCATGGATGTGTGGGAAGTGAGTGTGGACCCAAGCAGCTGGAGGATGCTCTGCCTGCATCAGCCTGGTCCCACCATGCCCACCAGCACGGGAAGCCCTCCTGGAGCTGATCCAGCCCTGGTGCAGCAGAGCCATGGCAAGGTGCTGAGGGGGTAGAGGAGCTCCAGGCAGGATAGAGCTGCAATGGCAAGAGGTGGTGGAAGGGCTGGGAAAGGCACCCTTGGGACTGGCATCCTGCACCCCCTGCACCTTGCCAAAGCGAAGGGGGAGCAGCTCAGGGTGGTATGCAGAGCTCAAGTGCCCGACGGCTCCACAGGGAGAGGTCTGGCACCCCCAGCATCAACTCAGCTACAGGAGGATGTGGAAAGAAAAGATTGGTGGCAACAGGGATTTCTGTCCCAGGCCTTTCCCAAAGCCCCTTCGAGATCAGCAGCAGTGGGGGAACGCTCGCCAGGGCCCGTGCCCAGGGTGCTGCTCCCAGCCAGAGTCAGGATGTTCATCCCTTTGGGAAACACCCCCCAAGCTGCCTGGATCCGTCCCGCAGGGGGGCACTCCCGATGGGAACACCCCCTTCATGCCGCTGTGCCGGGTCCAGAGGCAGGAGCTGGCTCCCTGCGCCCTCTGCACGGGCTCTCCCAGGCTGGGCCGTTCCCAGCCGCCCCTTTAGGGCCTAACCCAGCAGCTCCTGGAGCCCATGGCAAAGCTCCCACAGCTTTCCCATGGCCCGGCCAGGCCCATGGCAGCGCTCCAGCAGCAGGGGCTGGCTCACACATGCCTCGCACACAGGGCTCCTGCACCTTCCTCTGCAGAGCAATCCCGAGCTGCAGACCCCCAAATCCCTATGCAAATGCAGCCTTCGGGCAGGACAGGCAGCAAGGGAGGGGGGGATCTGTGCGGGTCTCCCTCCCCATCACCGCAGCCCTCATGCTCTGTGCCCTCACACTGCTCCCGACACGTCTCTTTTCCACCTCTGCCTCTAATTCCCACAGGAACATGGAAAAGCCGGGCTCTGCCGCTCTGACCATGACGTGGCTGCTCTTAATGCTTCTCCAAAGAGCTTGTTTGGCAGTTCCCCAGTTTTCAGGCCCTTCTCAAGGGGCACGGGGATCAGTGTGATGGGATGCCACTGGGAGAGATGCTCCCACAACACACCGGAGCATCACCATGGCTTGGATCAGCCCTGGCCATCCATCACACCCTGCTGCGGCTACACACGGGCCAAGCAGAGCCAAGTGTGAGCCCAGGGATGCTGGGGGTGTGCAGTGTGCCCCCCCCACACTCACTTCTGCAGGAACTCCTCCAAGCCGCAGATCTTGAGCACGAAGTCCTCGACATCGACGCTGTGCAGCTCGTCGTGCGTGTAGCACAGCGCCTGGTAGATGAGCAGGTCCACGGTGGAGGAGCCTGCGGGGAGGAGCAGCAGCACCGTGGGACCCCCCCTCAGCCTTCAGCCGGGGGTTTGGGGCTCGCTGCAAGGGGGGGCACAAGGGGTGCTCACAGTCGCAGGTGAAGGTGAGGGGCTCCCGCAGGCTGTCACACACCACTGTCACCTTCAGGCTCACGCCATGGCCGAGCTGCTCGGGGCTGAGGTTCACAGCGCTCCACACCAGGCCCGTCAGGGAATAGTCCTTGGTGCTGTAGCTGGAGCGCAGCCTGGCGAGGCAGGGACGGGTCAGGGGTGCTGCCCTGCTTTGGGGCTCACCCGGCCCCCCCAAGCACCCCGGTTGTGGGGCGCTCTGCAGCAGGAGGCCCCAGCCCCATGCGGGTACTCACACATCCAGCATGTGGCAGAACGCAGCCACCTCCTCGTCCCGCTCCTCCGAGACCTCGAAGAGCTCGTAGCCATTGGCGAAGGAGTGCGGCCGGGGGGCAACCTGCGGGGCAGAGCATGAGCCAGTGACCCGGCTGCAGTGTCCTTGGGGGGCTCCAGCCCATTGCCCCACGGTTACAGCTCCCTGCTACAGCACCGGGCACCCAGAGCCTGTGTGCATGTGGTGATGCTGCGGCTGGAGGAGGGCAGTGCTGGGGACACGTGGTGGAGACAGGACAAGGGCTGCTGGGTTCAGACTGGAACAGGGGACGTTCACCTTGGGGATAAGGCAGGAGCTCTGCCCTGTGAGGGTGCTGAGAAGCTGTGGCTGCCCCATCCCTGGCAGAGCCCTGCCCATGCCCATGCCCATGCCCATGCCCATGCCCATGCCCTGCTGCTGCGATGCTGGGGCAGGATCCCGCACACGGGGGTCCCTGGGCCTCCATCGCCCTTCCTCAGTGAACAATGGCCCTGCTGTCAGACATGAACCCAGCAGTGGGGGGGCAGAGCAGCCCCTAAGGAAGGGGTTAATGCTCTTTGTCAACGAGCCCCTGGCACTGTGAGTGCCCTGCACAGCCCCCCCGGCCCCAGCGCATCCCCGCTCCCCGGGGACAGGGAGGTGACCTCGGCCCTCATTGATGCCCTCCCCTTGCTGGGGGCAGGATGAGCGGTGCCAGAGCCAGCAGCAGGCACCCGGCAGCCCCCAGGAGGGGCAGCGGCAGCCCCAGCGCCTTGGGGACGCATCCTGCCGGTGCCTGGGGGGGACAAGGGGAGCTGGGCTCAGGGAGGCCGCTGCGAGCCCAGCAGGAAAGCGATGGCCTGGCTCGGGGGAGGAGACCCCCGGCTGTTCCCAGAGGATGTGGGGAGCCTCAACACGAGCCTGCTGTGAGCCCCCCGCAGCACAGCCCGAGGCAGCGGCTCCTGCGCCCTGGAGCACGCTCATGTCCTCGGCTTCCCGGCCCTGGATCACCCTCCCGGAGGGCTCTGCACCATCCTGCACCCCTTGGGGACCTGCACAACCTGGGCAGGGCTCATTGAGCCCCAGGGACGGCGTATCAGAACATGGCTGCCTCTGACCAGGGCTCATTGAGCCCCAGGGACGGTGTCTCAGGACATGGCTGCCTCTGACCAGGGCTCATTGAGCCCCAGGGATGGTGTCTCAGGACATGGCTGCCTCTGACCAGGGTGCAAACACCACTGAGGAGCCCCAGGGATGGGGCAAAGGAAACCAACCCTGAGCAAAGGAAACGCAGCGAACGCACGGCCCCATTGGCAACCTCCCTGCTCTGCCACTGCCCCAGCTCCAGCCCAGCCCCACACCAGGAAGACAAAAGCCTCTCACCGGCTCGCTGGAGACCCTGCGGTTCTTGTTGGGCGCCAGGTTCTTCCTGCTGCCGAAGCGGGGAGCGTACGTCCGCGGGGGCACCTGCGGGGGCATGGTCTTGCTGCGCGCCACCGGCTTCCCGCTCAGCTCCTTCTCAAAGATGCCCCTGCCCTCCTTCCAGCCGCGGGCGGCCTCCCGCAGCACCTCCGACTCGTAGGTGGCCTTGAGGTTGAGGCAGGTGATGGCATCGCTGATGCCGTACGGGTCCTCCTCCGAGATGCGGCGCCCGAGCAGCTTCCCGTGCGCGCGCTCCTGCACCGCCGAGAACGTGTTGATGTCTCTGGGCTGCGGTCCCTTGGTGGAGGGCGGGGGGGACCCCTTCCCTGAGCGCTGGGTGCCCTCGGGGGAGCTCCACAGCAGGTGCCGGGGGGGCAGAGGCGGCGGCGAGAGCTGTTTTGGGGAGGTGCCGCTGTGGGGCTCGGTGCCGTTGAGGGGCTCCCCGAGGAAGTCCCCCCCCGTTCCCTCCAGGATGTACAGGTACTCCCCAGCCAGGGGCCCCTTCAGCCAGGGCTGCGGGTCCAGCGGGGGGGGGCTGGGGCCGGCGGGGGGCGCTCCGGGCACGGGGGCACCGTCGGGTACCAGGGGGACGTTGTAGCTGAGCAGGGGGTCGGAGCCGGAGAGGCCCCGCGCTGCCTTGATGCCAGCGCAGCCGCTCCTGTCCGCGGGCTCGTCCCAGGAGATGAGGGGCTGGTCCCCGCGCTGCCGGGCCCGGCTCTCCTCCTTGTCCTGCCGCAGGCGGGATAACGCATCGTATTCCATCTGCAGCGCCTCGGCCAGCGCCAGCTCCTTGCGGCTGATGCCCACCGACTCCAGGGACTTCCAGTGCTCCCCATTGCCGCGCGTAGAGGACATCGCTCCGGGACCTCTTCCTGCCGGCGCGGGGTCAGGAGGAAGGCATGCTGCTCCGCCGGCCACCTGGGCATGGGGAGAGGTGAGGGGTAAGCTCAGGCTCCAACTGGGAAACTGGCTTCCATGGGCACCCGCCAGGCTGGAGAGGTTCCCCTTCCCCAGCACCTCGGTCCCTGCCAGCTCCTGTGGGCTTTTCCTGGAGAAACAGGAATCCCAAGGGCTGGCAGTGCTCCTGGAGGCTGAGCAGAGAAAACGCGCTTTGAGCCCAAAAGCAACAAAACAAAACCTATTTTTGGTGGCTCACAAAGCCACAACCCCGGTCCCGTCTCCAAGAGAAGCATCGGCAGCTCGCTGAGGTCCTGACAGAGAAACAGTCCCGCCTGGCAGAGCTGGGGCTCCGTGTGTGCTGATGGGATGCAGCCAGACCCGCACCAGGGCAGCTGGGGTGTGGGAATGGGGATGGGGATGGAGATGGGGATAGGGATGGGGTTGAGGATGAAGATAGGGATGTGGATAGGAATGGGGAGGGGATGGGATTGTGGATACAGAGATAGAGATGAGGATGGGGAGGAAGGCTCAGCCTGCACCAGGCACAGCAACCCCATGGTGCCCACACCAGCCAGAGAAGAGCATCTCGAGCAGGTCGCTCAGCCCCTTCCCTCCCCAGCTGCACCAGGACAATGCAAATCCACATGGAAAAGCCCTGACCTCTCCTGGTCGCCCTCCAAGTCCTCGGCCAGGGGCAGGACCGGGGCTCAACCAGCACCTCCTGCTTCAGGGTCCTGCCCTGTTCCCACCCAACACCCATCCCATTACAAACACAACCCTGGATCGGGAGCTCCCGAGGCAGGAATTCCAGAGCCGCAGACACAAGCAGATTTTCTCCCTCTTTACAAACCCACTGCTAATAACAGCATCATTTTCTGACTTGGAATTTCCTGCCGTTTGCCACGGTCACTTCAGCCTCGGGGGACCCATCCCGCCTGGGATCCCACCCTCCATGGAGACCTCAGGAGGGAAACCCCCTTGTTCCCCGGAGCCCCTTTGCCCTAAGCCCTGAATGAGTTTACCACAATTTTCTTCCCAGTTTGCCCTATAGGGAGGCTGCAGCCTTGCAGGGACCCAGAGGGGCACATCCCTGGTGGGACCCACCAGGAGCTGCTGCTGCGTGAGGGATGTTTCCCCATCCATGCGCTGCTCGGGTGCACGGAGTCAGCCTTCCTGCAGGGATGGCCCTTGAGAATCATGGCCTGGTTTGGGTTGAAGGGACCTTAAAGCTCCTCCAGCTCCAGGGACCCCTTCCACTGGAGCAGCTTGCTCCAAGCCCCTGTGTCCAACCTGGCCTTGAGCACTGCCAGGGATGGGGCAGCCACAGCTTCTCTGGGCACCCTGTGCCAGCGCCTCAGCACCCTCACAGGGATGACCCCAGCCCTTGTGCAAAGAGATGAGCATCAGCTTGGGGGCAACTGGGGGCACTCAGCACCCAGCATCTCCTGAGATCCCACGGGATCCCACGGCAGAGCCAAGGCTGCAGCCAGGGACAGGGACAGGAGCCCAGGACAGAGCCGCAGGGACCTCCTGTGCACCCCCGGCTCCCCCCATCCCTCGCAGGCAGCTGCGCTGGGAGCAGCTCTGAGGTGTCCAAAGCATCTGGGAAGCCATCAACCACCTGAGGGCGAGGAGCAGAGCGAGCCCTGGAGAGGCAGTCCCTGCTGGGGAGCTGGGGATGGAGGTTGTGCCTCTCAGGGACACAGTTCACACCCGTTTATAGTCCCGTGGAGGGAGGAGCAGCCCAGAGGAGGATAAAGCAGCAGCCTTCACCTCGGGGCTGCGGGTCCATCCACCCATCCCACTGCTGCCCTGCAGCAGGGCTGTGCTCCCAGCACAGCAGGCAGCAGCTTCCCTGCCTTGGGGACATTGAGCACTGCATCCCTGAGGCCATCCCCCGAGGGATGCTCCGAGGTCTGCGAGGCAGAACCAGCCCCACACAGGTGGTGACATGGGGGGGACAGGCTCCCAGGGCCCCCCATCAGTGCCGGCACCACAGCCCCAGCTCCTCCAACTCCAGAGGAAACTCTCTGGTCTCAATTTGCTTCCCTTCCAAATGGGATGGAAATGGAGCATTTTCAGAGCTCCCAAGCAGCGCCATGACCAAGGAAACCCCTTTGGGTGAGCCCCGACATTCACCCTGGTTTGGAACTGGAGCTCCCAAAGGGAACCTGCTCTCAGTACTATTGGAAACTGAAACTGAAACTCAGGGAGTTTCATCCCTGGAGCCACCCTTGGCACAACCCAAACCCAACAAAACCCAGCCTCCAGAGGGGTTCAGTGTGAGTGGATCCATTCCCTCCCAGACCTGATCCCAACAGACACTCCCAGGCAGCTCTGCCTATTTCCATCCACAAGCCAAGGAACTTGTGGGAGCTTCCAAAGGGGGTCTGGAGCTGGTTCCCCCGAGCAGGGTGATGGGAAGGACCTGGAGCTCATCCCTGCCCCCCAGGATCCAGCCCCACAGCGGGGTCCCTGCAGGCTGGGTGTGAAGGACACGGCTCCTTCCATGCACCCCACAACCTCCCGCTGCCGGGGCAGGTCTGCAATGAGGACACCCCCGATCCCTGCTGTGCAGCAAAACAACACCAGGGACGCACAACATCCTGCACGCACCAGACCTTGGGAACAGCCGGAGCCGCTCACTTCCAACCTGTTGCCTTATGGCAGGAATTCCTTCCTCTTCCAGCCGGTACGTCTCCTTGTTAACAGCCCAGCCAGGCCCAGCCCGGTCCAAGCTCTCCAGGGCAGGCAGGATGTGAAGCTGAACGATGCCAAAGGCTCTTCCATCATTTTAATACGTATTTCCCCCCTCGGGAGGAAATCCTGCCCTGGGAAGAGGGGTTGGGTTTGGGATGGGAACGTCCCCGGTGTGACTGGGGGCAGCCGAAGGAGGGAGCTCTGCAGAGGCACTGCCTGGAGCTGAGCCCACCATGGGGCTGATGGAGGGGACAATGGGGTGTCCCAGCCTGGTGTAGGGGAAGGAGAGGGGACATCAGAGCCCTCCTGGGCAGCAAGGTGCGACAGCCCCGTGCTCAGCTCCATAGGAGATGCTGCACTTCACCCAGCACCTGCAAACCGATGGGGGCACAGGGAAGAGCAAGGGGGGGACCCTTCCACTGCTGCATCCCCATCACCAAGACACCCGGTGCCTCCTCCTCCCTGGCTCGTGGAGCACAGACACAGCCAGACAGGGAATGAGCCAACCCCGGCTGCTCCCGCACCCAGCATCCGCCCCCAGGGCCATGGCTCTCGGTGCTCAGCCTCCCCAGGGGATGCCAGGGGCAGGTCTGCAGCTCCGGCACTCGGCTCCTATGCAAATCTCTGCTTCCCCCGGCACCGCGGCTGCCTGCACGGCAGTGCGGGTGTGTGTGCACCCACCGGCTGCAGCCCTGCCTGCACAGCCTGCAGCAGCCCGCTGCCCTCCCTGCCTGCATCCCTGCCTGCGCTGCCCTCCCTGCCTGCACAGCCTGCATCAGCACGCTGCCCTCCCTGCCTGCATCCCTGCCTGCACCCCTGCCTGCGCTGCCCTCCCTGCCTGCATCCCTGCCTGCGCTGCCCTCCCTGCCTGCATCCCTGCCTGCGCTGCCCTCCCTGCCTGCGCTGCCCTCCCTGCCTGCATCCCTGCCTGCATCCCAGCACCCCAGGTGAGCTGCAAGGGATGGATCCTGCTGCCTGATTCCAGTCATCCCGGTGCCACACGCTCCACAGGACTCTCCCTGCCCCAGCCGCTCCTACAGCCAAGCCTCAAGATGATGGAGCCGCTGGGGTGCACCCCTCTGCCCGCAGCACGCTGTTGGGGTGCAGGGGGGTGCTGGCTGGCCCCACACCGCACGACCCAGTCTGCAATAGGAACCAAGTCCTTATGCTGCTCAGTGCTGCTGTGCCTGCAGGGTGGGAGAGAGCTGCAGCCCAAGGACACAGCAGACACAGGCCAGACACACACCTGCGCGCACCCAGCGCATGGGGAAACCCCTCACCTGGGATGGGGCCATGCATGCTGCGAGCCCCAGCATCACCGCCCCGTTGTGCCCCACAGCCGGGGTGCTGGCATGCACTGCCTGCACGTGTGTCCTTAGCACGCACCATGCACACACACACAGCACCTACTCATACCTTAGCGTGTGAGGAGGGCTGGTGCCTGGCTGCAGGGCTGCTGGCCTGGAGAAGCAGCTCTTTTTGGCTGCTTTTGGCCCATGGCAGCAGCATGGATGCTCTCCCTGCTCTGGCTTCACTTGATATTGAGGATGGTGCTCTGGAGGTGAGGTGGGGCTGGGGCCTTTGCTGGTGCCGTTAACCCAGGGGCCGGGCACCCCATTTATTTCCATCACCCCCAGCTCCCTGCTGCCCATCCCTGCGCTCTGAGAGCAAAACACTGATTTTCCCTGATCCCAGCAGTGCTGGCTCCCGCGGCCCAGACCCTGCCTGGCCTTACACAACCGAGCAGCTGCGGGCAAGCCGCTCCATCCCCTTGCTCAGGGGTAGCAGCTCCCAGACCTCCGGAGCTCACTCCTGAACACACGCGTGAGCAAGTTCAGGATGCAGAGCACGGCCCCGCAGGGGCAGCCGGAGCATCCCGGGAGCGCCCCCCCTGGCTCCGGTGCCCTGTGCTTGTCCCTGTCCGTGTCCCCGTCCCCATCCCCATCCCGCTGGGGGGTCTCTAACGCGATGGGAGCCGACAGAACGCCCCGGGCCCCCCTCCCCGCTTTGCAGATGAGGAACTTTGATGGCTCCGTTCCATTGTTCTGCGCATAAATCACCCCACTTCCCTCCCCCCCCCCCCCCCCCCGGGCCGGGTCAGGAGCGCGGGGTCCGGCCCCGGGGGTGCCGCTCCCGGTTCCTCCCTATCCCCCCGCCCAGCGCCGCCCCAGTGCTGTGGGGGGCTCCGGAGCGCCGGGACTGTGCTGGAGCCTGGGGTGGCGCTGCCCAGCTGCCCCCGGGGGGGTGGTGTGAAATCACGGCTCTCGGTACCGGCCCGCTCCGGTGTCTCCATCGCGGTTACCATTGTGCAAAGGGGGAGCCGCGGTGGGAGCACGGGGGGGGCCCCTCCGGGCCGCTCCCCCCCCCCCCCCCCCCGCCCCGCCGCTGTGCGTGTGCCCCGGTCCCCGCAGCCCTACCTGCTCCGAGCGGGCGGCGGCGGCGGGGCCGGGCCGGGCTGGGGCCGCGCCGCGGCGGCGGCGCGAGGAGGAGGAGGAGGAGGAGGAGGAAGGAGGAGGAGGGAGCGCGGCGGACAATGGCGGGGCGCAGCGCGGCGCGGGGCCATCTCCCGGCGGGCCGCAGCATTGCACGGAGCGGGGTCCCCCCCGTGCGTGCCCGCGGGGCTCCGGCTCTCCCCACAGCGGAGCTCGCTGTGCCCCGCTGCGCTGCTGGGGCAGCCGGGAGACCCCCGGCTGCTGGGGACGTGCTCCCCCGGCGGCAGCCAGCCCCCGGGGCACGCGGTGGGCAGCGGTGGATGTGGTGTGCTCCTGCGGTTTGGGCTGAGCTGTGGCCGAGTGTAATTCCAGCCTCCCTGCTTCCCTGGAAATCCCTCACCAGGAGGTGGAGAGAGGTTGTGGTGGGATTCACGGTGCCATGCAGGGAGCTGGGACCTGGGGGGTCCCCTCGTGCAGGTGGGCACCTCCAGGCCCTGATGGAAGAACGACCCCAACCAGCACCACAACAGCTTGTGAAACCACGTGGGAACCATGGAGCTGAGCTGGGGGGCTGCAGAAATCACACCCCAGTGTCCACTGTCCAGGGCAGATTATTCCTTGTCCTCCTCAAACCTTGCCTAACCCCCTCCAGAACAGCCATCCCCACTGCACCCCGCTTTGCTCTGGGGGAAAAGGCAGATGGAGCCAGGGGTGTCAGTGAGGACTCCCATCAGCCCACCCCACACCTCCATCAGGGACCAAGAAGGGAAATATCCCTTGCTGGGTTATTGGCACCCCGAGCTGTGCCATCACCGTGGCATCGGTGACTTGGATGGAGAGTGTCCGAAGGAACGTGGGCTCCAGGAGGGTGCAGGCAGGAAAAGGCAGGCAGAAGGGTGAAGGCAGCCATGGAGCGCATGGGCAGCGGGATGTACAGGCAGAGGAGACGTCATCCTCAGAGCCCGGATAGCTCAGTCGGTAGAGCATCAGACTTTTAATCTGAGGGTCCAGGGTTCAAGTCCCTGTTCGGGCGATTGCTTTTCGTTAGGTTTTATTTTTTTCCCTTCCCTTTGCAATAATTTTCCCCTCCTCAAAACCCTTTTTCCCCGCGGCAGAGGCGGCTCCCCCCGCCCGTGGGTCCCGGGCAGCGCCGGAGGGGGGATAAAAATATAAACCCACAATAAAAAAACAGGAGGTGAAGAAAAGCATGCCGCCCGAACAGGGACTTGAACCCTGGACCCTCAGATTAAAAGTCTGATGCTCTACCGACTGAGCTATCCGGGCTCTGACAACGCTCCCTATGGCCCGCTGTTATCACTGCGCGCGGGGGCGGGGCTCGTACCCAGCCGAAGGAGGAGCGCGGGGATGCTCGTACCGGGCCAAGGGGGCTCGTACCGGCCCGGGCGGGGCGGCTCCGGCCGTAGTCCCACGGCTCCGGAGCCGGGTTGGCGGGGGGACGCGCACCGCTCGGTCCTCCACGGCGGGGATGGCGGGCGCGCTCCCGGCCCGGGCTCTCCGTCCTCTCTAGGGGTGACTTCCGTTGCGCTCTATGGCGCGGCGGCGCGGGCCCGGTGCCCCGCGGAAGCGCCGTCGCAGCCATGTTGGCTGTGAGGGGAAGCGGCGCCAGAGGCCGCGCTAAGATGGTGGAGAGGAGCCCCCGGGGGGTGTAGGGGCCCCGTCCCCCCCCCCGCCTCCCACCGGCCCCGGGCTGCGGCCGGCCTGGTGCCCATGGAGCAGCTGTAGGGTGAGGCCGCCTCGGGGGAACGGCGCTGGGGCGCGGGGAGGGCGCTGCGAGGTGAGAGGATGCGGGGCCGGAGCGCAGCGGGGCCCCCGCTGCTGGCGCCCGAGGGGCGGACGGGAGCTCCCGGGCCGGGATGCGCATTTCTGCGTCCAAACTGGCTTCATGGGCAGAAACCACCCCGAGAGATACCGGTGCTAACGGCAAGAGCCGGACCCGCCCTTGCACTGGAGAAACCGCATCTCGGCAGCAGCAGCCGGCGGCCCGGTTGTGCTGGGGGCTCGCTGTGATCGCGCGGCCACTGCCCATCAGAAACGGGCTCCTGAGCTTCGAGCGCTGCCCAGTTCTGCTCCTGCTGAACGCTTTGTGTTATCTGTTGAGCTTACGTTAAGGCTTACTGTTGTCTGACAGCTCTTGGCTTGCAGTTAGTTGGTGCTTACACAGTTGTTCCACTAAGAAAAGGAGACAAGTGGCTTTGCATTACTGCAAGGCCCCATGGAGCGGAACCGGGACCAGGCAGCACTTGCTGGGGGGGCATCATGCGGCTCTCAGAGGACGTGTATGGACTTGCTGGGAACCCAGGGATGGGAGCAGGTGAAACCTGTGGCCCTGGCAGCACTGTGACATCACTGCTGGAGTAAGGGGGGAGAAATGGGGTTTCTAGCACTGGCCGGGTGAGATGGGTGGGCAGGAGGACTTGTGAGCATGAAGAAGCCCAGGGACTGACACCGAGAGGAACCAACCTCATTAGCTCTGAGCTGCCTCGTGAGCTGGTTGGTTAAAGCCTCCCTCCTGCGTGGTGCAGTACATGGGACAGCAGCCTTGTCCTCAACAGACATTTTGCTTTATTTGAAAGCATGAAAAAGGATGAAGGACAAAACCATCGGACCTTAACCCAGAGTGAGCCACCAGAGGCCACAGATACAAGTAATGTCTAGTTTACACTCCCTGTGTTCACTGTGCATCACAACCTGTGGTCTAGTGGGGTTTTGATCTCTGAAGAGACAGCTCACACACCAGGCAGATGACTTGTCCATGTGGCGAGCATGACCATATAAAGTGCTTGGGTGGGAGAAACGGTTGGTTCATGACTCCTTGGTGATTCACAGCTTCCTCAGAGTCATTGCTCTGCTCCAGCATCCATTTTCTTATAGATGCAGCTCCGTGTGTAGAGGGGAAGAGCAGCAAATTCACCGGAGCTGTGTTCACTTGGCTGCAAGTGAGTTCGGGTGCTTCCAGGCTGAGGGGAGGTAATGACAGGAGGCAAGGCACGAGTTTCCTTTCTCTAATAAACCCAGTACTGAAACAGTTAAAGTGATCTTGAGTTGACTCCCTCAGGCAGGGGTAGCAGTCCCTTTCCCCCAAGGCAGGGCAGGGAAAGCCACTGCTTTCTCCCATTTGCCTGCTTTTCACACCAGCTCAAGCTCTTAGCAGCAGCTGATGAGTTCAGTGACTCCCCAGCAGTTAGAGGCAGGAGCAGTTTGAGCCTGGAGGAGCTGAGCCAGGCAAGGCAGAGCTTCTCCAGCACTGCAGGGGAGCAGCAGGCCCATCCTCGTGCTCCTCCTGCCAGCAGAGTTCAGCGTTGGTGAGTTGGGCTCTGGCTGGTGCAAAGTACAGCTCAGCTGGCACAGCACAGAGGGTCCTGTGGGCAGCTCGTGGTGCTGTGTGCTTGGCGTTATCAACTAGAAACCTTGGTTAAAAGGTAAGGCACTGGTAGCATGGGAGTAATTTTAGCTGCTATGTCACTTATTTTGGGTTATTACCTGGATCAATGTCATTTTTCAAACTTGAACATGCTTTAATTAAGCTTTCCTAAATATTTAGATCTGCTTGATCTTTGGGAGTGATTTTATTCCTGCTACTGCCATACTTCAGAGAAATGTAATGCTGTAAGAACTATCAGCAGCTTCTAACAAACTCATTGCAACTCGGTTTTAATTGCTGGGGCAGGTGAGCCATGAGGTTGGGTGGTTACCAGTGCTCAGTAGCTTGAGTCGGTGCCAGAGCTCAGGACTGTATCATTGCCTACTATGTACACTGCCTGTTCAGCCTGTTTAGTCTACATGGAGATACTTAGTTACATTCCTCAGGCAGAAGTCTGGTTATTTTGCAAGCATTCACTTTTTAATGTAGCTGCTCATCCTGGCTCCCGTTCCTTGTAGTTAATGCAAGAACAGACTCATTTACTGCAGCTGGGAAATTCTGTGAAAGAATTTAGATGCTGCATTGAAAGCTGTTACCTTCAGATTTGAACTCCTGCAGTGGTTGAAAGTCGGTACTGCTTCCCAAAAAAAGCTTTCCCAAAGTTGTATCTGTATAAGCAAATTCAGGAGCCGCTCTTCAGTTTATCACATGCTCCAGCCTTAAGCTCACCAAAGGGTTTCTTGATGTTGTCCTGCAGAAGAGCAACCAGGTTCGCACTGAAATGGAGATTTTCTTGTAACCGAGTTACTTTTTGCAGTGGCTGCTTAACTGACACCGTCCTTTAAGCATAAAGAAGTTTTCAAAGGTGGTGTGTGGGGTGGAGCAAACTGGATCGGGCTGTGAACATGAGTCATTACTGATCATTCTGCATGTGAAGCTGTGCTCCCTGGGTGGTGCTGAAACTGATAGGGCTTGACACATTCAAATAGCTGCAGGACTTCCCCTTTTGTTCCTTCCAGGAAATGATCCTTTCACCTGCTCAAACTGCTGGTTTAGAGCCTGCATCGGGGCATTTGGGATGGAGGCTGCTGCTGCAGCAGCTTTTGGCAGGTTTTCAGCCCTTGGCAAGGACAAGTGGGGAATGTGTTGATTGCTGCAGTCTGCACTGACCACTCCTTTGGGCAATCAGGGGGTTGCTGTCTGGTGATTTGAAATCTGAAGGTTTCCCTTGTGGCTGATTGTGACTCAGCTTCTACTCCCCCACCTCTTGACTGCAGGATTTCACCACATTAGGAGTTTGCCAAGAGCCTGGTGGAGACTGGCAGTTCCCTTCAGCTGGCAGGTCCCCAAGTTCCTCACCATGTTGTGCTGCTGCTCCTTCAGATGGGCAGAGCCAAACCATCGTCAGTGCCACAGGAAATGGGTCACAGTTATTTCCTCATGGCTGTCCAGCACTGGGCAGCTGGATGCAGCTTGGCTAAGGCAAAGCAGATCCAGTTTCAACAGAGCACGTTAGGGGCACAGAAACATTAGCGTTATATAGCAGCCATTTAAGAGATGCATGCTGGGCTAATTTTAAACTCATTTCCTGAAGCTTCTAAGAAGTGGAAGTGGTTGAACTCAAGAGCAGGTTACTGGTACATGAACGTTCCTCTCATTTATAGGTCTCTGCTCTAAATAGCTCATCCCTGCCACGATGACATCTCCAAGCTCTGCCCAGCATCCAGCAGCTGAGAATAACTGCAGAATAGCATTTGGACAAGCTAACCAGGTAATTTCCTCTCCCACTTACTCTCACTGCTTTCTCCTTGCTAAAGCAGCAATTCCTTCCATCACATTCAACCTCTTTGGGTACATTTAAGTTAGAAGAACTTAGCTTAATGGAGTAGGGCTTTTATTCTGAGGAGCTGTGTTACTCTTGCTATCAGACCAATGATTTATGAACATTAAAGGGGAAGGAGCGGAAAACTGCACTTCAAATTGGCCAGAGGAGAAACTGTATAATGCATATTTTTGTGCTGGATCTGTACTTGAAGTATCCTACATGCAGCGTCCCCCTTAATGCTGGGTTCTGTGTGACAGTTGTAGCGGGGCTGTGTAACCTTGCTTGCTGACCTTTTGTCTAGTCAGTAATGCCTGCTTTGTAGTACTCCTCTTATTGACTATTCCTGGAACTTCCCTGGAACAAAAGGTAGTTGTATCCCTGAGCCAAGGTCACCATGATAGGTGTGTCTCAATACCACGTTGACAGCCAGTCAGAAAAGAGAAACATGCAAATAACAGGAAAAATGTCATCTAAAATGCTTCTCCAGGACAGGCATCCAACCTTCCAGAGCCAATTCATTGTACAAACCATCTCCACAACATGAAGGGATGTGGCAGGAGTGGAAATAAGCTGATGGGAAGCAGAGAGCCTCCCATTTGAAGCTTAATTTAGAAGCTTTGAAACATAGCCAAGTCAGATATGCTTATTTAGGCAATTCACTCTGCATACAAAAAGTAAATAGGCTCTGATATTAGTAGCAAAATATTGATTGCCACCACTCAGTGTCCCAGGCAGTGTGGATTAAACACTTCCATTTTGGCTTTACTGTGGTAGCTAAGGGCTCATTTTAAAATGAGCAAGCTAACTAGGTTGCTTCTTTAATCAGAAAGAGATGTACAAGAAGTTACTTCAAATCCATTTGAGAGTGGTCATTAGAGAAATGAATGAGTGCAAACACATAATTTCCTCTTATTAAAATCATGTGCTGAAACAAGCACTTGAGCTGTGCTGAGCTTTTTCCTAGAGAAGAGCTGCTCTTGAGAAAGAGACTTGGGGCTGGACATGAGCTGTTCTGTTTGAGCTTGAAAATGCATTTAGTAAGTACAATAAGGAGAAAACAGGCAAAGCAGACATATTCACATTTCAGAAAACAGAAACATTTTGCAAACACCATCTGAGAGCCAAGCGATAAACTACATTGACACCAAGCAACCAACCCCCACTCTCCTTACCTTGTGCAGGAGCATGGGGCTGCAGCTCAGGCTGTCTCTCAAGGACATGGAGGACCACAAGCAGGCTCTGCTCCTGGGGGAAGGAAGTTGGGCTTACCATTGCGTTTATATAGGCAGAAAAAGAGGAGTGGGTGTGAGACACAAGTGAATCCACCTAACACTGATGGGTGAGGGCTTCACAGCTGGTACAGATGACATGCCTTGAGAGGGTAAACCTGCTCAAAGTGCAGAGGAAACAGCAATGAACATGGTGTGCTGAGGACTGGGCTTTCTGTCCTGAGACAGATTGGTATGTCTTCCTGCACTAGCATCTGATAGACAAGGAGAACAAAAGAGGTTCAGCGTGGGAAGCATCCCTTAGTGTATAACATTGTATGCAGCTGTGTAGTGTTCAAAGAACAGTGGGCACACAGAGCACAGGATCGTGTGGTGGCACTCTCCTAGGAATTGTTAGAATTCTTGTGGAATAAATGAAGTAGCAGGATGGGGGGGAGTGAGAAGCTATTTAAAACTTGGTGCTGTTTTATATAGCATCATTTGCTCCTCGGAGCTGCTTGGGGGTGTGGGTGAAAGCTAAAGGGCTTGTGGAACAGTTGCATCGTTCTCAGGGTGCTTTCTGTTTTATGGAATGAAAGATTCTGCTTTATGACTGAGCTGCACAGAAAATGCAGGTTCTCATTCTTGGTGTTCATTAACCACACCTTCTGCTTGATTCACTCTTATTATTATGTGCCTGTTCATGGAGCCTAATAAATACATAGGTCTGTACCGAGCAGATCTCATTTATTCACTGCATTAATTGAGGAAATTCAGGCACACTGCTCTGGAAGTGGCAGTGTGAATGCACCATCCTTGCTCCTGAGTAGATGACTCACTACATTTGGTTAGTCACTGCTCAGGACTCCATACATACCAAGGATCTGAATTTCCAGTCTTCCCTCCCAGGATGAACGACATCAAAGTTAATGGGACAATGTGAGTGATTAAAGCCTTTAGAGCTGGCTGTCTATGCAGATTCCTTGTGAAAACGAATCCCAGCCTTCAGCAGGTTAGCCTGAGGCAAGCAGTGCTTCCCACGACCTCCACCTCATCCCTGGCTTGTCAGCTCTGTGCTTGCTGTGTCTTGGTCACTTGAGTTTGCTGGCTGTGACACCAGGCACACGTGTCAGGGGGCTTCGTCTCACTGCTTTGGGTCATTCAAACCAAGTTCTGTGGTTTATTCTTTCAGGTGCGGCCCAGACTGCCACTTCTGAAGATTCTGCAGGCTGCAGGCGCCCAGGGAGAAACCTTCACACTGAAGGAGGTGGGCTCAGCTTCGAGGCACTGGCAGTGTGCCCTTCCTTGGTTGTTTGGCGATGGCTCTTTGTGGGGAAGGGGTGGGACTGGCTGCTTTCAGTACTCTGAAGCCCTGTCTGCAAAACCAGGGATCCCTTACCCATAGGGCTGATCATAAATGGCTTTGAGAGCCCCTGGAGGAACTGGAATAGAAGAAAATGATTTATCCTGGAAAAACTGTCTTTAGAGAAAGCAGGGATGGGATAGCCACATCCCTGAGGGAGCGCAGGAGATGCTGTTCAATTGTCTTGCCCTCTGCTCAGTGCATGAAAGCCTCAGGAACTGGATTCCTGTTGACATTTTTCTTCCAACTTTCCTTTGAAATGGCCTGTCAGCTAAACCTCAGAGAATTCATTTCTTTTCAGCTTAAAATGCAATATGTGTACAAGATTAAAACCATGACACTGTGATTTACAAGAGTATCCTGTCTGCAAAGAATTAAATGCACAGGGGTTTCATTATAAATGTGTCAGATATTCCTGCAGAGCCCCATGGCTTAGTTTAAATACTTAAAGGCATTGAAATAACTTACTTAGTTCCTAAAAAACTTTGCAAAACCAAATTGAATGGTTTAAATGGGGAGAGTTGAGTAATAAATGCAGGTTACTTGTATAAATTCATGTTTTAACTTGGTTAAGTCTGATCTATTGTAGCTGGCAGCGTCCCCTGGCTCTCAGAGGATGTTCCCTCTCCATCCTTCTTTGTGATACCAATGCACTGATTGATTTTTCTTTCTTGTCAAGTGTTAATAGTTACAAACCTTACAGCAATACAGTAAAGCATAGCTCCCCCTTGGTTGGGAGACACCAACAACTTGCAGATGTGCGTAAAAAGCAGGTACAGTTTGACTCACACTCTCTATAGGGTAGCAGGATACAAGTATCAGAAACTAAAGCAAATGTACAGGGTCTTTTGTAGTTTGGTTTCAGCTGCAGATAGGGCTAAAAGTACGTTATGTGTCCACAGGTTATGCATTACCTAGGACAGTATATCATGGTGAGGCAGCTATATGACAAAAGGCAGCAACACATGGTCTACTGTGGAGGAGATCAGCTGGGAGAACTGCTGGGACTGGAGAGCTTCTCTGTGAAAGATCCAAGGTAGGAAAAAGTCACCTTTGTAATGTTGTATTACAGAGGTTGTGGTGATAGGAAACTCTTGTCACTGTTGCTGTTCATCATTGGATAAACCTTGTGAGTACCAAGTACCCTGCTCAGTGGCTTATTGATAATGCTCTTGACAAGTTTGAGTTGAGCTCCTTTGTTATCAAGAGCCTGTTCTGAATGGTGCAGGCAGTGAGCTGCTGAAGGTGACATCTTTTCCCCCTTTTATTTCTGCATCCTCTCAGGCCCTTGTTCTCACACATGAGTAAAAATCTGTATCCTTCGGTTAAGTTCTGAGCTAGACTTCTCTGTAGCAAGCTTTTAGGAGTGGCAAAAAAGCCCCTCTGCAGTTTCCAGTGTGTCTGGATAATAAAAGAGAGTTTCAGTCCCTGGTTGAAAAGTGGAATGCTGTTTGGGATTGTGGATGTACTCAACCGTCACCTTCTTTTCCACAGCCCAGTCTATGAGATGCTGAAACGGAACCTGACTTCTGCTGCAGTGGCAGGTAGGTTTGTCACAGTATGGGCGAGTATATTCAATGTAGTGTTGATGTAACTTGGGTAAGTAATGATATTCAGAAAAGAGAAATGTTTCTGAAGTTGAAACAAACTGCTGCTGAAGGCTTTGAGTATACAATCTCGTTGAGTCTGTCTTTTCTGTGTGTGCACCATCAGTAGCTGTGATACGACATCAGTTAACTGTTTGAGTAACGTGGCTGCCTGTGACTTCTTTCTCTCACCTCATTTTATAGTTGAATACTCTTGAGACAATATCAGAGTGCTGGAAACCCAGCCTGATTCTGCAAGCCAAAGAGGGCTGGACTTTAGTCAAACACTTGAGCCTTTAAAGGTGACTTTTATTTTCCCAGCTCATACGAGAACCCAAAACTATCTACATCAAAAACCCTTTAGTCATAAATTAAGGTTTATTCTTAATTTAATCTCAGCTGATGACTTCCTTGCAGCCAGAGCCCTTTGTATGGGTGGTAATCTTCACTGGCTAAAAAAACTTCTGATGAAACTACAAGCGTGCAGATCATGGGGGAGTTGTGGAGTTTTGTGCCTTACTTCCTGAGGTCTCTCAGCAGATAGTATGGGCTTGGTTCTTCATAAGGGCTTAGTCTGTATTTGCATATGTATACAAAAGCTTGTGCAAATTTAGAGACTGAGAAAACACAGCCCTGAAGTGCTCAGTCCTCTGCTTTGAGCCATGCATTGATACCTCTGAGGGCCCTCTCTCTGCTTATGTAGGAGAATCTTCCTAAATGGACTCTGTCTAAACACGTTACCTGCAGGATAACTGTGTGAGTGCTGTTTCCTTCACTGGTGATGCCCTGGCCTCTTTCCTACAGGCAGTGTATGTGGATCCCAGTGAAAACCTCTCCTCTGCTGCCCTGTCCCCTTCTACTTGGTGTGTGCCTGTGGCTGGGTGCGTGTGGCTGCGTGTGCAAGTGTGCTCCAGTCCTGGTGTAACTGCCTTGAAACCCGAAAAAGGAAGCACTGTTCCTTTAGGGGCAATGATCCCTGAGTTATACCACTGTGTCTGCTTGTGTGTGTGTATGTGTATGTGTGTGTGTGTGACTAAAACGAAACACTCTTGGCAGACCTTTGACAAATACATAGGTAAGATGATTCTAGGTGTTGTTTTACCTTTGTTGCAACATAGGAATAACTGGAAGTGCCATAGAGCTTGAAGAGGTCTCCATGTTCCATAATGGCTGCTTGTATTCATTAGTCAAATTAGAGCTTATGAGCACAGCATTTTGCAGGTTATCTCACCCACTTCTTTTAAGTACACTTGTAGAAAGCAAGGGACTGCAGAACATGTTGATAATAAAGAGGAAGCTCTGACAGAATGCTCTTTATCAGATGGTGTCCTTACTTGGCAAGCTTCTACTTAAGTGACTCACCTGAGGTATACTCAGGAATATCTCATACTAAGGACATTTTGTATAGTATGTGTTGGCTTGGAGAAAGGAAGCCTTCCAGTAAGTGGAGTGTTTTTCCACACAGTGTTTAAGGCTAGTTTGCATTATTGCATTATAGTTTGTCATGTTAGAAGGGTCAGTGTTCACCTCTTCTAATGCCCCTGCAGAGCCAAACCACTTATGGATGAGCCAGTTGGCTTCTGTTTTCCTTCAGGTATTAAATAATCGGTGACTGCAGCAGCTGTAGGGTGATGGAAGGGAAAACAGGGAAGCTGAACTAATGCATGGAGAGCAGAGCGTGTGAGATAGAGCCATGTCGTGTGGTTCTGTGTTCTGGTCCATTTTATGGATACTTTGAGATCCATTTTTCTGCCTATAGCAGCAGGTTTCAGTGTCAGTACTACGATTCATGACTGAATGGGACTGTGGCTGCCAGCCTGGCATTCAGCAGGGAATTTCTCTGCTGGATTAAAAGGGGATCAAGCAGGAGCTATGCTTCAGTCTTTTTTTCTCTAGCACATCATTCTGTTTAAAGGGTAGACTTCACAAGTGCAGCTCTTCTATTGTGTAGGAAGGTTTCTGGTAATGTGATTGTTCTTGCTCTTGAGGTTGGCCTTTTAATTAACTCTTGGGGCCAGCATAATCATCTGGATTAAACTGTGTTCCGGATGTGTACACAGTTACCCAGGGAAGAGCTTGCTGTAGTCTAGGAATTGTTCTTCATGCCCAGACTTTTTAGAAGTGTTTTTCAGTCTCATCCGGAGGTGCAGGAGGTGGTGTCCTCAGGTCTTTATAAAGATCTTTCTCTTCTCTGTTCACCACCTTCAGCATGGATCTGATCCAGCCTTCAGTGAGAGGTTCCCACACTCTGCTGTTGCTCTGGGTTTCTGCCTCTGTGCAGATCTTTTGCAGAAAGGCTTAGAGCTTGTGATGGCAGGACAGCCGGTAGGAAAAGGAGCAGTTTTTCACCTTGGGAAGAAGGAGGCTCTGTGAGTTTTCATCACGCATCATCTCTAAGGAGGCACACACTCTGGAATCCATAGGCTAATGCCTCTGTGTGTACCTAGCAAAGCTGGAGTAATGCCTCTCTAGGAGATGGCCAGCTCTCTCAAGGAAGAAAGAGCTCTCTGAAAGGCTTCCTTTGAGGTCTGCCAAGCCTGGCTCGTTGGTTGCTTGCTGAAGACCCTGTGTTGTGAGAATGGTTATTACCAGGGAAGGTTTTTTCTTTTGTTTTACCTGCCATCTAGATGCTGCACAGAGTCTCGCAAAGGAACAGAGCGTCGATAAGCCAAGCCAAGACCAGCTGAAGGTAAACCCACTGCCTGGTGGTTTCTTTTGTTGTACAGAGTGCCCCTTCTCTGTACCTGTGCATGGTGGACTGCCAGAACTTTGTGCTGCTTGGCTGCCAGGTCCTCACCTTCCTGAAAAGTTCTTGGGAGTCCACAGAGCAGGGACAGAGTGACCCTTCTCTGTTCTCTTCATAACAGAGTACCAGTCTCTGAGCGCGTTTCTCGGGGTGTAGCACTTCTAGTCTTCAGTTCCTCCAGCGTGCTCTGTATTTTCATGTCTTTCCCCCACTCTCCCACCCCTTCTCTGAGTAGGAATTGCCAAATAATTAAGCTTTCTAAAACGTGTGACCAAGTTTTGTGTTTAGGAGGATTGTTTTCAGAAGCTTTCAGGTAGAATCTGAAACCTAGGAAAAATCTTTGCACATTCAATATATCTGGGTATATTGTGGGATTCACTGGGTCTGATCTGGGAGGTGTCTGTTCACACTGGGGCCAGAGAATCAGAAAAGATCATGGTGTTACTGCATTAAGATGGCAGCTTTTGAACTTTTGCCATTCTTAAGGTTTTTCCTAGGTTGCAAGTGTATTGTTTGTGTTGATACAGATGCATTAGTCTTCTTAAAGGGTCAACAGTGTGTAGTTGTTCAGAAACCTTTCATAACTTCTTGGTCTTGCACTGCAGCTGGTGACTCGGAATGGAAGTGCTACATCCCCTTGTCCCTGTAAGCTCTGCTGGACTAACATGTCTTTTTTCCTTCCTTCATGCAGTTTAGCCAGCAAGAAGGTTCTGACCTTGGCATCATGGAAGGTGAAAGCAATCCTGCTGCTTTGTCTACCTCAGAGCAAAAATGTGAGCGTTACGAAGGTGAGTGCCAGCTCTTCTGCAATAACACAGTGTGTGCAGGCTCTTGTGCTGCTTCTCCAGCGGGACCCGTTGAGCTCTGCATCAGCAAAATGCTGGAAGAGGGTGCTGGGAGACTAATGAAAACCTGTTGTGGAATATAATCTTTAAAAATCAGAGGTTTATGCTAAAGACTGAGAGAACTGCAAGTGCTCGCCAGAGGGGTTTGATGATAGATGTGCATTGTAGCTGGGCTATTTGGTCTCATAAATAAACAAACACTTTGAATAAAATGGCAGGTTAAGCCCCAAAACCACATCTGTCACTAAACAGTGCCATGAAAAATCTCACAGACCTTGCTGAAGGGTGTTGTAAATGTTGGAATTATACTTGCATCCATTCATCTTCCCAAGGGACTCTGCTCTGATTACACAGAACACAGCCTGAGCAGGCTGCAGTCATTACCTGCAAACCAGTCAGGGAACTGAATAACAATGGAATGCTTTTTCTCCCCAGCTTAAGTGTAATACAGCTCCTTCATATTTAGACATTTCCTTTGTTTTAGTGTCTGGGGATTTCTTGCTGCTTCACTCATATGAATTGCTGGATGTTACGGAAGCAATTTTCCTGTTGTTCTACTTTTCTGTTCTCATGTCGTCCTCATATCAAGGAATCTAATTTGTAAAACCAAATCTTCTTTGCAAGAGTGGGTATTTCCAGATCAAATGAGAGTGGTAGATATTTTCCTGGCTGCAGGTACAAAAGAGGTAGGAACAGTCCTTCTCTGTGCCTTTGAAACTCTTGGTACTGAACAGAGATAGATTCAAGGTTATCTTGAATACAGACTGGTGAGTTTAGGATCACAGACTAAACTACATGGGCTAAAAAGGAGGCTGAAGCATGGGGTTATGGAGGATGGATTCTTGCCTTCCTGCTTCATTTGGGGCAAGTTTGAGAATTGAGGAGATCCCATCACTGGGAATTTGAACTAAATTCAGAACAGTTCTGTCTGCATCTTAACTCACTCAAGGTTCAGTGTTGACTTGGTTACAGCTCTGAAAGAAGTGGTAGTGGTTCTGTGTTGAGTCTTAAGGTAAAGCTGAGAGGACCTATACTGTTCTAGAGACACTGGGAGCACTGGGATGCTTCCATGCCTCTCACAGGCACTGGCTGTGCAGTGACTGTTGGGAGATGCATGAGTACAGATGTGTTGCAGATGTAACATCTCAGTGCGCTCACGCAAATCCCAGAGCTTGTAGAGTAACTGGTTGTAAGAAGGAGCAAGAAAGATTGCTAAAATGAGATGGGGCCCAATTTTGCTCTGCTGGTCTCTTAAATAATGTAGGTGTGGCATGACTTAGATTCTACTTGGCTCTTACAGACAAAGACTTAATAGAAAACCTCTCTAAAAGCAAGAAGCCTAAACTGGACCTAGTGTTTGAGGAATGGGATGTAGCTGGTCTTCCATGGTGGTTTTTAGGCAACCTCAGAAGCAATTACAAGTCCAGAAGTAATGGATCAACAGATATTCAGACTAACCAGGTGTGTAGCCATTTTAAATAGGTGTGCTGTGTTCTCTTCCTCTCCTCTTTTGGGTTCCAAGTAAATAAATGATTCTTGTTCTTTCTTTCCCCTTCCCCCTCCAGGATTTTCAGCCTCTCCCTTGTGTGTTCCTGTCCCAGCCTTTCATTATCAGGTGGATGGTTACCTTTAGTGCTCTGAAATAAACTAGGTGCTCTTGGGAGGCTGTGTTCAGCCCTTGGAGGTCCTTTTGCACTCTCAAGCACTGGTTGTGTGTCAGGAGTCGCCTGTCTTCTGGGTTGAAAGTTGTGCGCAGATGGTTGTAGTGTGGTGGCCAGCAGCTTATGGCTAGAAGGGGGAATCCTTTCCTTCCCAGGGGAGACTGAAGAAGCTGCCCAGGGCTGAGCAGGCTCTTAGTGAGGAAAAGGGGAGAGGTGTGATAGCTGTGGTGCTGGTACTGCTGCTGAGCTCAGAGTGGTCTCCCCTGTTTCTTTTCCAACAGGACATAGACACTGCCATTGTTTCGGATACTACTGATGACT
This sequence comes from Neopsephotus bourkii, assembly GCF_033783945.1. Classification (NCBI taxonomy): domain Eukaryota; kingdom Metazoa; phylum Chordata; class Aves; order Psittaciformes; family Psittacidae; genus Neopsephotus; species Neopsephotus bourkii. Next base: position 363,755 of record NW_026901625.1, read on the forward strand.
TGTGGTTCCTTAATGAATGTCCATCGGATCAGAGCAGTGCAGCAGTCAAGGTGGAAGCAGTTGACTGCGAGGAAGTGAAAGAAGATGACCAAAAGGTACGTCTTCAAAGAGCCACAGTGCGTGGGTTCCACAGCCTGGGCTTGTTTAGTTGATCTCGTGGTACTGTGCCTGTTTTGGAGGAGGCAGACCTACAACCATGCAGAGCTGAAAGGGTGAGATTGGTTATGGGTGTTAAAAGGATTGAGTTTCTTCCATGGAAATTAGTAGGACCACTCAGGTGTGTACGTATGTGCATTTGTATGGTTCTTGTGTGCATCAGGGAGAGGTTTGAGTTGACTGCAGGCAAACATGGCTGTAAGTCAGCCTAGCAAGACTTAATAATGTTTTTGGAATAGATTCAGTATAGAAAACGGCTTTTGATTCACTTACAGAAATGACAATTATCATGGTGATGATGTATTCCTTTTAGTTTTGGTGTACAGTGCCACCATAAATAGAGAGGATTCCACCTCTTTAACAATGCTTCCACTCTTTCCAGGTGACTGAGGATATCTGTTTGCATGACTTTGAAGATTCTCAATGCTTAAGTGATGACACAGATACAGAAGCTGCTTCTGAGGTAGGCATCCTTTAGGTCAGCATTCCTTGCTTGGAGTGTGCTGCATCCTTGCTGTAGTGGTAAAAACCTCATCCTACAGCTGCTACTGGTTGTGGTAGGAAAAGCTGATTCTTGTGTGAGTTTCAAAGGCCAGCCCCCCCCAGATCAAGCCGAAAGCAGCTTCTTTATAAACTGCATTGAGGAATGTAGAGAAGTTGTCTTGACCTTTGGGATCAGAGCATCCACTTCTCATCTCACCCCATTTTGCTGAGATACTTTGTCCGTTGTCAGGAAGAGAGCCTGTGTACCTACTTCTGTAATGTCTTTGCCCTTGCAGTGCCTCTCTAAGGACAGACCACAGCTCTTTTCCCCCTTTAAATCAAGAAGGTGGGAAGAGAGAATAAGCAGTAATTACTGGATTGTCACCTCTTTCTACTACCCCATTCCTCACCTGAATTGCTTCATACTGAGGGACATAAAATCTGGATTCCTGCATATGTCCTGTTTTAATCCAAGTCTTTTCTTCCTGCCTTTTGAGGTTTTGTTGTAAGTCAGCAGTGGTGTGTCATGATGCTCTTTGCTGCTGATGGCACCCTAAGTTTTAAGCTTAATTTTCTAGTCTGTGCACCCTTGACAAGTAAAGATGTCCCTGGCATTGGACAGCTGAATCACAGCTCTGAACTTGGGCAGCTCTTGCCTTTGCTACGTGGGGTAGTCGAGTAAGCTGCTATTAGTGGTACAGATTGAGCAGATGCTAAGTGATTAGTGAGTCTGGGAAATGTATTCCTGACTGATTCCAGGAGCTCTACCCTTGAATTTAGAGTGAGATACTGAAAATTCAATAAACTGCACAGCTTGAGAACATTGTATTCTTCCAAAGTGCTGAAGGCCGGGAGGGAGGAAGGGCACATTTTAATGCTTAAGAGATCTGCATCTGTAAAATGCACAGGGGTGGCCAGATTCTCTTCAAGCTTTCGAGCTGGTGATAATCAAACCAGCAATCGCATGTTCACCACCTTATGCTTGGTATTAAATGTCCTTTTTTGATGAATCTTATTAGCTTCTTTTCCTACATAGAGGAAATGAGTTGTATGCAGGAATACTCTAACTTCTGCCGTTTTTGTCTGCCTCACTCATTCCTCAGGACTCTTGGCAATGCACCAAATGCAAGAAGTTTAACTCTCCAGGCAAACGGTACTGTTACCGCTGCTGGGCCTTGCGGAAAGACTGGTACTCAGATTGTCCCAAACTGGTTCATTCTCTTTCCCTGTCCAGCATTGATGCTATCCAAAACAACCAGGATGATGAAGGGATCGATGTCCCAGACTGCCGAAGGACTATTTCAGCTCCAGTTGGCCAACCCAAAGAGCTGTACGTGGTAGAAACCAAATCACATATAGATCCCCGCAGCTCTATTGAGTCTTTGGATTTGGCACAGGAATGTGAAAGCCAGGATTCTTTGTTGCATTTCACTGAGCATAAAAAGGAGGAGGAAATCCAGTCTTTAGAGAGTATCAAAAAATTGCTGAACCCTTGCTTCCTGTGCCATCACAGACCACGGGATGGGAATATTGTCCATGGAAGGACTGCTCATCTTGTGGCCTGTTTCAAGTGTGCAAAGATGCTGAAGAGAAAGAGATCACCTTGCCCAGTGTGCAGGAAAGACATCGAGATGGTGATCAGGATCTTTATGGGGTAGTTGTGCCAGTTCAGGCCTTCTCCCCCAAAAGACTGCACACAGGTTTCCTTGCACTCACACCAACCCTAACTTCAGAGCTCGGACAGGGAATACCAAAGAGAAGTAAGATTCAAATCTGACCAAGAGCATGGAAAAATCCTTTACATTCAGTGAAGCAGCATCCACATTTCAAATGTCCATTTAAATTAAAGCCCATGGGGAGCAGGGGGTGCCTGGCACATTGGCATCTCAACACCCCAGCTTTGAGGTCGTCTAAATGCTGTGATTTCAGCTCAGTGCTGTCACTGGGATGCTCTGTTCTGACAACTGGCTCTTGAAGAAAGCAAGTTTTGGAAAGAGTTAGAACTTTGGCTGTTGGAGTGGTGTTCTCCAGGGAGTCAAACCCTGCGCAATGCCTTTGAAGGGGGGAGTCTGCATCTGAGATACGTATATATAGATATATGCAGGGGTGGGAAAGAGGGTGGGAGGGTGGGAAAGAGGGTCCAAGCATCAGTTCTCCTCAGGGCAGTGAACAGTAAACAACCTGGCTTCTGATTCTTTTGTGTGGTTTAACGTAGGGTTGTTAGAGAAGGTGAAGGTCCTTCTGCTACCAGTCTTGAAATAAGCCCTCCCAGATTTTTAATCCATAGCTATCTCAGGTCCCAGATCAGATGGCAAAAGCATAGGCTGTTACATTTTGCTTTGATATTGGATCTTTTCATTGCTATTGATTCTTCTTTTTCCCATTTAAATCCAGGTCTATGTCACCTAGCATAGCTTTGCTGAAGCCTGTCCAGCATTAGCTCAGAATCTGTTCTGCCAGCTGGATTAACTGAGAGCTCTGTGCATGTTTGGGGATGTTCTCATAGCTCTGTGCTTACAGCACTGTTGCAGCTCCTGTCTGCCTCATCTTGTCAGATAAAAGATGCTCAATTCAGAGCATGATGTGGTTTTAAAGACAGGATATGAGCCTTTGAGGGGAAAAAAAAGGTGATTTCTGTAAAGCACTGACTGCAGCTGGTTAGTTTGTGGGCTGTGCTTGGTGTCAGTCTGAGATCACATCCTAGAGTGTGTGCTCAAATCTTTATGTTCTGCAGGGCTTTGGAGGGCCTATGTCATGCAGCAGTAGCAATAATGCCTTCACCACTCAGGTACACAGGCGTTTGCATTCAGTACAGTGCATAGAATAAACCCCGTTTCATCATCTCTAGAATTCCCTTTCTAGTCTAAGAAGCACACCTGAAGAAAGAAAAAGAGAAGGTGATGCTCATACCTTGGTGCTTCTCTAGGCTGTTCCCCTTGTCTCCACACTCCGTGCATGGGTCGAGGCCTGCAGGTCAGGGGTGCAGTGGGACACCCGGATCCTGTCCAGCAGAAGGTCCCGATGGTAAGGTTGTTTATCTGCAAAGATACCAGAGTAGGTGCTATATACAATTACTGCCTATCACTGCCAAAAGTCAGATCCACTTCATGTTTTGAATGGTGGTGTGATGATTTCTCTGTTGGCTGTACTTTAGACTTGTTGGCTGTTATTTACAGTTGTGTTTTAACTGTTGGAGGATACCTGGTGTTTAGGTGTGCTATCTGTAAGTCCATGGGAATCAGTCCACATGGAAAAGCTGATTTATTGCTCCCTTAACTAAAGGGCTCTTCAATTGCTGGTGATGCACTTTAGTCATGCTGAGATCAGCAGCGTGGAATCACCGAAGGGAGTTCCTGTCCTTGGGAGGCTCTCAGGCTCCGCAGGGCACAGGGTGGCACTTTGTGGCACTTGTGAATGCTGTGAATTCCCCCTCACCCCAGTGGCTTCCAAGAACTGAATGTTTGCTAAAAGCAGGTTTAGGGAGTTGTTCTGGTCTTGCTGCACTGAAAAGCAGGTGATTTGTGGTGACCAAAACCCAGAAAGTCCAGAGCGTTTAAGTTCCAATAATGGGGTGGAATGTCTCTACCAAGCCCCTTCCGGGGGCTGTGTGCACTTCCCATTACCAAGTTGTTTTCAGTGTGGCAGTTCAGGATAAAGAGCAAATTGCAAGATACGTTGGAGTATAAGAATCTCTGTGACTTCTTGTTCAGTAGAACCCCGGTGTTTACAGCCTGCATTTGTCAAGTTCTTAATTCTTTTTTAACTGAAGTACTAGTGGACATAAGATGATGTTACTGTTCATTTTCCTTCCTACAGAAGAATAAGCTATTGCAGTGCAAGCACACCATGTGTAGCTGTAACTGCCCAGGTTGTGGCTGGGGCTTGGAGGTTGGGGAGAGGTTTAGTGCAGGGAAAGGAGAGAAGAATGTTCTATTGCTTTAACTTAAGTCTAAATAAGTAGCAATATATCAAGAGCTGCTCTTCTGGCACTAGTTAGGAGGGGCAGACTTGAGGTGTGGGTGAAGTAGCTCAAAGCACGCAGTGACCACCCTGACCTTACAGCACAGACGGGACATGAGCCAGGCAGTGTTGTCACCTCTTTTCTCCAGAGGTGGCAGTTAATGTGGGGTCCTGATTTAGAAACTCTTTTTTTTCTGGAGGGCCTCAGGTAGATGAATTCAGGGCTCAGGGGGTGAACTTGGATCTCTGAATATTCCATTGGTGTCTCATGGTGGATGAGTTCTTCTCTAACAGTGGGTTTACTATGAAGTGCAATATGAGAGGAGAGCTCCTTGGTAACCTCCAGCAGTGGTTGCAGCACATCTAGGAGCAGTGTTGAGCAGAGCTGGCTGGCAGTGCCCAGACTAAAGGGGTTTATCTGTTTCACTGCTCTTTTTGTCTTCAGAGACATTGGTCGCTGTTCCTCAGGAGCCTGCTGAGGTCTCTTGGCACAAGTGTACTGTAGGTCAGGTTTCACTTACCCATCCCTCTGCTTTTCAGCCACTTTTGCCTCCAGTTATCCCCAGAACCAGCAAAATTCTTCCTTTGGTGGGTACTTAAGTTTGGTGTGGGAACTGCAGAGTACCACTGAGCACATTAAAGTGCTCTGCAGCATGAAACCACACGTGTAGGTAATGCTCTGTATTGGCAGCCAGAGGTACACACGTCGCATTTGCTCTTCTCAGTGACTGCTGAGACACAGCAGCCTTTGCTTCAGCTGCTCACAAAGCTCAGCATCCCTCTGCTGAGATGGATTGTGGAGCCAGCTTAGCCTAAAGAAAGCCGCTACAGGAGGTACAAAGATCCTTTGGAGCAGCCCCATGGAGTGCTTACTCTGAGCAGTGTTACCACGAGGACAGCTATGAACTTTCTGGCTGTGTTACATATCTATTATGGTGCATGACTGTGATGGAGACCATGGTGCAGCTCCCCAGGGGCTGTTCCGTCTTCCTGCATCCAGCATAGATTGTATCTGGTACTGAGCAGTCTTCTGAAGAGCAAGAACGAGACCCACACGTTATACAGGGGTAATAAACTGTGTTTGGAACAGCTCCAGAAGCACAGATGACCTTCAGACAGCAGCTTTTCTGCTCTGGAAGCCCTGCTTCAGTTACCTGTCTGCAGTGACTGGGCTTCTCCTTGCTCCTCTGAAGAGGTGGAATTCCAAGTCCATGGCAGTGTCTGGCCATCTGCTGCAGGCTGGTTGCACATCCCATCCACTTGCTCTCTGCACCTTATTAACAGGCAGCTTTGTGATCGCAGTCCTGCTTTCCTGTGCTCTTATACCCTGGGCACATGCACTTGCTGCCCACCCATGTGTGGGACACCCCATGCCTGCTGCACAGAGTGGCTGCTTCAGGAAGGTGCAGCCCCCTGACCTTCTGCATCTCCAGCTCTTAGAACACAGTTGCATCTGAGGAGCAGCCCAAAGGCAGGAGCACGTTGTACCTCTGGCTGAAAGACTTGCTGGCTGAAAGGGGGATTTCCTGCTGGAGCTCCCACATTGCTCCCAGGTCCTTGTGTAGGGCAGCAAACCACGCTGCACCCGCAGGCTGTGCCGCAGTCACGAGCAGGAGTGCTTGCTCCATTGAACAACCATCTCTGTGTTTGCACTATTGAAAGTAAGGCATGAATTGCAGAATGAGCTGGGTTTGTGTCCTGTGCATAATGAATTGAATTAAATTGAGAGCATTCTGTGATAATTTGGGTTCTTTTGTCTTTCATTTGTGCTGTTTCGGAGAAAACCATTGAGTCAAGGCCTGTTCGCAGTTAAGGATCCTGTGATCTTCCTGCGTGCCCAGTTCCAGGGAGGGAGGATTGACCTCCCATCCCTCCCAGGACGTCTCCCTACAGGAAGGTAGGAGATGGTGGAAGCCATCAGGAGCTTCGGCTTCATCTCCTGAGCCAGGCTGAGTACTTGCTGGATTGCTTCCCAGTTGGTTGCCAGGGCCCATCACCACCACAGGAGGGCCCCCACCAGCCGTGCAGGGCACAGAGCGGGGCGCTGGCAGCTCCGGGCTGCACAGACCCCACTTTCAGCTGGCACAAGTGAGGGACATGAGTCCCATGGGTTGTGTTTGGCTTCCCTTGGGTTCCTCCTGGCTCCCGGTGCCGGTGGAGCCCAGGAAACCAAATGAGCTCTGCCCGTCTGTTGTAACCCAGCCCCACACAGACCCAGCAGTGATGGATCCCTTGCCAAGGAGATGCTGCTTCACAATGCAGAGCACCTTGATGGCTTTGTAGGACAGCCACAGAGCTCCACCTGCGGTGCCAGGAGAGCCAGAGCCGGTTCCCTGCTCGCTGCCGTGTGGACACCTCTGGCAGATCCGGTTGTGGTCATTGCCCTGCCCTTGCTTGTTCCCTGCCTGTGGCGAGAGCAGCAGCTGGGCTCTGCCAGGCTCAAACCTGCGGCAGGGCAGCTCCTGGCTCTGCCCCAGGGATGCTCAAAGCTGCTGCTTGCCCTGTGGGGTGATGGTGCCCACCCCATCTTTAACCATGTTGATGGCTGCCCCCCCCCCATCTCCCCATATCGAGTCCCTGCCAAAACCTTGCATTCCCTGAGCCCTCATCCAGCCCCGGGGAAAGCCCCCAGATGGGGCCCTCCTCACCCCACAGCAGCCCCACGCTCACTGCCTGCTGCTGCTGCCACTGGGCTGGGATCTGCCTTGTAATTCCCTGTTAATACAGAAGGGAAGGCTCTGGGGAGGCCTTAGAGCAGCTCCAGGGCCTAAAGGGGCTCCAGGAAACCTGGAGAGGGGCTTGGGACAAGGGCCTGTAGGGACAGGCCAAGGGGAATGGCTTGAACCTGCCCCAGGGGAGACTGAGCTGAGCTCTTAGGCAGAAGCTCTTCCCTGTGAGGGTGCTGAGGCGCTGGCACAGGGTGCCCAGAGAAGCTGTGGCTGCCCCATCCCTGGCAGTGCTCAAGGCCAGGTTGGAGCAATCTGATTTGCTCTGGGAGCAGGAGGCTCCCACACCCTCCCTCACTGTGGGGTCAGACCCCAACGTGCCCCATGCACACTGGGTCCTGAATCAATGATTTAAGCCTGCCTGGGCAGGAGGAGCAGCCCCAGCAGCGAGCACCCACCTCAGCAGCACCCACGGTCCATTGGCATCACTGGTGGCTCCAAGTCCTTGCTCCTCCAGAGGCCCCGGTGCTGTGGGACAGACCCAGCCCACACCAGCATCCCCTGCAAATGGGGATCACTGCAGCAAGGTCAGTGCTTTTCTAGCCTCATGCTCCAAACAACCCCGTGCCACCACCCCTCCCACCCTGCTGCTCCCCATCAGCCTGAATTTAGCCCGTTACCCACCTGAACACAGCTGAATCGATTTCCTTGGTGAATGATGAGCTCCCATCACCCCTGTGCCCTCCCCTCTTCCGTCCCTTGGTGGCTTCTGGATGGAAAGGCTGAAGAAGCGCTTGCTCCTGACCTCAGGGTGTGCTTGGAAGGGGAAAAGGGCCTCATGAAGACCATAAATCACTGAGCAGCTCCGTGCCTCAGTTTCCCTACCTGTGGATCAGTGCTAAGGGTGGGAGGGGGTGCAGCACTGGGAAGGAGGCTGCTTGCCCTGGCCATTGACAGGTAGATCGGCCTAAAGGTTTCCAAAGCTGCTTCATCCGAAGGGCATCATCCACACGGATCACCCCACTGGCACTGCCGAGGGGTGGTTTCATTTCAGTCACCCCTGAGGAAGCGCTGGTGAGGAGAGGCCTGCTTTGATTCCTTCATGCATTAATCAATAGGTGCCCATGAAGCCTCTGGAGCAGGCAGGGGGGCACTGGGGAGTGGGCACCTCCAGCATGGGACCCTCGGCAGGGCCAAGGGCTCTGTGAAAGAAGGACACAGGGATGGAACCACTCCAAAAATCACTTTTATTGGGTGCTTAAAATAGAGCCTGGCACACAATGTTCTCGCTTGGCTTTGCTGGGAGAAGCTCAGTTGCATGAGATCCACGATGCTGCTCGCACTGAGGAGGAGGGAGAGGGGCAGAAGCAGGGGAATGAGGGATTTTCTGTCTCTCCTCAAATGAAGGCAATAAATACATCACCAAAGAAAAAAGAGAAGTTGAACCTGAGGAGCAGCTCAGGAGAGCGGTTCATGGGGGAGGAACCAGTGCCCCGAGGTGGGACCTGGTGGGACAGGCTGGAGGAGAAGCATTTCCCAAGCAAGCCTTTGACATCCTGGGTGGATGGGAGGGAGGGAGGGAGGGAGAGGACAGGAGGTGATGGAGCCACCCCTGCTCTTCACCTGAGCATCTCTGGGAGCTGCATCCCTGCGCGGTGCCCTGGGATGGAGCCTGCTGCTCCCTGTGGCCAGTGAAGCTGCTTCAGTGTTGGATCCCTTCTGCTGCTTAAACCCCATCACCTTGCTCTAACTGGAGTTGCCTTTTTACAGTGTCAAGGTCCTCTGGACCCTTCAAAGCCCCAGCAGCTGGGCACAACCAGCTCCACCCCAGGGAGTCCGCATCCACATGGAGACACCAACTCCTGGGGTGCCTTCACCCCGTCACCCCCAGGGCTGGCTGGGATGGGTCTTCCTGGTCTTTCCTATGGGAGGACCCTGGGCAGGGTGCTGGCCGAGCTCTGTGTGCACTGTGCCAACACCACGGGGCTGCACCAGGCTCTTGTGTGTGTTGGTGAAGGCACGTTGTGTTTGGGGCTGCAGCGAAACCCAGCCCAGAACCCTTCCTGCTAACAGGCAGGGGCGAGGGGCAGCCCCAAGCAACGGGATGCCTCGTTCACATGAACCAGGGAGAGGAGCATCGCAGCAGCATCAGATTTGGCTTCGCTGCATCCCTCGGTTTGGCACATCCCAGGGGCTACTGGTGCATCCTCCCCTTCACAAGCACAGGGGTGCAGAGGGTGCAGGGCTGTTCCACAGAGCCTCAGCATCTGCAAGGGGCTCCTGCCATGAAGCTCTCCAGCCCCTCACCAGAACACAAAGGATTTACTTCCTTTTTTTCCTTAAACAAGACCAGAAAAGCAAATTCCTCCCCCTCCCTTTTCTTCCCAGTTTTCCTCTCTTTTCATTCTTCAACATCAGCCACAGGTTCCCAAGCCAGCTTTGAGCTCACACCGGGATGCAGGATCCCACCTGCTCCAGCCAGCCCCATGGGGATGCCAACTCAGAGATGCCACCATCAGCATCTCTGTTATTTTACCCTCCTTTCCCTTCTGCTTGCCTCCAGCCAGCGACAGGGCAGGGAGGTGCCAGGGGAGGGGGTTGTGGCTGATTATCTCAATGCTCAGAAAACAACCCAAAAAAGGAACAAAGAGGAGATGTATCCCAAAGGAAAAGGCCTTTCTGTATTTCCAGACCAGGGAGTGCCCAGCGGAGGAGCTGACGCTGCTGCAGTGTCCGTGGTGCCAGGGGACATGGGACGGAAGGGGTGATCCTCTGATCACCTGTATGGCTCTTTGACCGCTCAGGGCATGGTCCCCCGGGGCCCCGCTGAGCCCTCCCGGCTGCTCCGGAGCCGTGCCCAGATCCAGACCCTGCACAGGGATCCGGATCCCACCAGGACCCCGAGGCGGCAGTGCCAGCCCTATGGGCAGCGCCGCTGCTCCCCCACCGACCCCCGGTCACATCCATGGAATCCCCGGGGGGTTTGTTCAGTTCAGGCGGTTTTGGTAAAAAATAGTTTCTCCCTCCCTGCCCAACACCCCCCCCCAGCCCCTTCCCAGCCCCCCCCCAGCCCCACAGCAGCCCCACAGCAGCCCTCAGCAGTCCGGGGGGGCTGCCTGCACCTCCACAGCCAGGAGCTGCCCCCCGCGCTGCCCCCGAGCCCAGGGCTGGCTGAAGGGGGGGTAGACCACACGCATGGCCATGGCCCCCTGCGGCGCTGCCCCGGTGCCATAGCGAGCCACGAGGCCGGCGGCGAGGAGCAGGAGGCAGAGGACCAGCACCATCAGGATGCTCCGCCTGCCCCCCAGGAGCAGGTAGCGTGGGGCAGCCTCCTTAGTCCTGGCGCTCACACAAGCCACCTTGGTCTGCAAGTCTACAAAGGCCACGTGGAGGCAAGCCCAGTACTCGGTGTCCTGGTGGAGCCGGGTGATGTTGTACGTGTGGGTGCCCATGGGGATCCGCGCCACGTTGGTCATGTCCAGGCTGGAGCTAAGCGAGAAGCTGGACCAGGTGAGGTTGGAGGAGACGGTGTTGAGATGCGGCTTCCAAGCAACCAGGACGTGGTAGGCCTGGACGTCCACCACCACCAACTCCAGGCTGTCCTCGCTGAGTGGGAAGGAGTGGTTCACCGTGATGCTGATGCTCTTGATGTCTGCCCCGACCAGGTTCTGAGCCACGCACGTGTAGAGCCCGGCCTCGCGAGCCGAGATCCCGCGGATCTCCAGCGTGCCCTCAGGATGCACCCGGTGCCGCCCCTCTTCCATGTAGGGCATCAGCTTCACCCCCGAAGGGGTGACCCAGTAGATCTCCGGGTCGGGCTCTGCCAGAGCTCGGCAATGCAGGGAGATGTTGTCACCGTCGGCCGCCTCCAGGCGCGAGGGGAAGCTCTTGGTGGAGATGAGCGGCAGGCACTGGTCCGTCATCTCCCGGAAGGGCACGTCCCGGATGTGCCTGCGCTTGAGGTCCAGGGGCTCCGCGCACAGCGTGGACTGGGGCTCGATGAAGCGGATGTGGTTTTCCGTGCTGTTGACCCAGCGGATGACACAGTCGCAGCGGATGGGGTTGCTGTGGATGCTGATCTCCTGCAGGTTGGGCAGGGACTCCACCGTCTGCTTATGCAAGGCACTTAGGGCGTTGTTGTTGAGCATGAGGGTTTCCAGCTGGGGAAGGTGGTGGAACGCGTTGGGGTGGATGAAGGACAGCTTGGGGTTGTTGGTCACATCCAGCTTGGTCAGCTCAGGGAGGTTGATCAAGGCAAACTGGTCTATGGACACCAGCTCCTCCATGTTGTTGAGCCCCAGCTCCTTGAGGTGCAGCATGTTCGTGAAGTCGCTTTGCTTGACCCTCTGCAATGGGTTTTTGTTCAGATCCAGGAACTTGAGGCCAGGAACTTGCTGCAGCGCCCGCTTGGGGACGTCCACCAGCTTGTTGTCATAGAAGGAGAGGCTCTCGAGGCTCCGCAGCCCCTCCAGCGCATAGTCCGAGATCTCCCTCAGGTTCATCCCGGCCAAAACCAGGCTCCGCAGGTTGGCCAAGGGCCTGAAGTTCATATCCAGGATCGCATCCACCCTGTTCCCTCCGATCATGAGGATCTCCAGGCTGGGCAGCGTCTGGAACCAGCGGCTGTCGACCGCCCGCAGCAGGTTGGAGTTGAGGTGGAGGCGCAGGAGGCTGCCGAGCCCGGCGAAGGCGCGGGGCGCGATGCTGCGGAGCTGGTTGTGGTTCAGGTAAAGCTCCTGCAGGTTGCCCAGCCCCGGGAAGCTGCCGTCGGGCAGCTGGGAGAGCCGGTTCTCCTCCAGGTGCAGGCTGAGCAGCTGGGGCATGCTCCGGAGGCCGAAGTCCCGCACGTCGGAGAAGCTGTTCTGCGAGAGGTCCAGCTCCGAGAGGTTCCGCAGGTAGCCCAGCTCGCCCTGCTCCAGCCTGGCGATGTTGTTGCTCTGCAGGAGCAGGGTCTGGGTGCCCTCGGGCAGGTCCTGGGGCACGGCGGGGATGAAGAGGTCATTGCAGTCCACGGTGGCAGCCTCGCGGTACACGGAGCGGGGGGTGTACCAGGGCCTGATCTGGCACACGCACTGCGGGGGGCATTTCACCTTCCAGGGCACGATGGGGATGGCGGCGGCGGCGGCGGCCACCACGCAGAGCAGGAGCGAGCTGCTTGGGAAGCGTCTCATGTTTGGCTGGCGGGACCAGCTCCCTGTGGGCAGGAGCGCTCACAGGGCAGCGCCGGAGCGGGGCATGGGGCAGCAGCAGCGTGGGAGCAGCATCCACGGGAGGGGATGCTCCATGCGAGCCCCTGGCAGGATCAGCCCCTGCTGCCGGGTGCCCGGCCTGGCCCACCCCACCCAGAGCACATCACAACCAGGGCTGGAGCCTTCACTCAGAGCTTCGCCTCCTCTTCCTCCCCAAATGGTTCATTTTTGCAGCCGGCTGCATCCGTTGGGCTCCTCCTCGAGGTCATTCCTGAAAGAGGCCCCACAACAAATCGTGTTAGAGGAGACCTCATGCGTGTGGCAAAGCCCCCCCAGCACCCAGCCCAGCCTCAACGCAGACCAACACCTCCACCCGATCCGTTTCATACCCATGGCATTGACCATGCCCTCCCATCCCCGAGGCTTTGAGTGCAACCAGCCCACAGATGCCCTGCCCAAGGCCACCAGCACGTGAGCAAGCACAGACCCTGCATGGTGGAGCCACAGCACCCAAGGCAACCACCCCAAACCCCCCAGGATAAAGCCCCCCAGATCCTTCTAAAGCACTGGCCCAAGGTGGGGGCAGTTTCCTGGGAGCAGGAAACTGATTGGGCTCACTCGAAGCTCCTGGGAAATGGAGAAGCCTCTTAACCCCCCCGTGTTTGGGGGTTAACCAAGCCCCAAAGCTTCTCCCAGCTTAAAAGACTCCCCCCAGCCGGAAGGAAAGCATCAGACCCAGCCGGGATGGGGAAGGAACGCTCCCCCCGGCAGCTCTGTTTCATCCCCTCTTGCTCTCCCTGCAAAGTGCTTCCAACCAAAGGTTCTTCAGCACCGCCTCATCCGCGCCTCGCGCCAGGATCGATCCCGCACATCCCCTGCTGCGAGGGCATCGGCTTCTAAAGCATCTCCTGGAGAAACAGCGTTAAAGCAGGGGAAGGCTCTATTGATTCCTGCGTCCTCCTGATGGACCCGCAGCTTTCTCTGTAAGTGACTGTGAGTGTCAGTCCCCCGGCCATACAGTGTTATGGGATCTTTCCTCCCCAGGACAGTAGCACAGAGGAACGTGGGGGTTTGTTTCCTCAGGGCTGTGAGGAAGAGCCCAGCCTTGTTCCCAGCCCGGTGGTGCAGGGTACAGGCAGGACAGACCTCAGGAGGGATGGAGCTGACCCCCCCAACCCTTGGTTTCTCCCCAGACAGCCTCAGAGCAAGGCAGGGAAGAGCGGGACTGAGATCTGGGGCTAATGCAGAGAGCCACGGGCTGGGGCAGTGAGGGTGAGCGGGGGCAGCTCCTCCCCAGCACAGAGCCGCTGCCGGGGGTAACGGGAGCCTTGGAGCAGCCAGGAGGAGGCAGGGGCAGAGCGGGAGGGCTGCTGGGGTGAGGTGGGCCCAGGACACCCTGTCTGGGCTCTGGAGAGCTCCCACGCCCCAGCGCCCCTCCAGCCCCCGGCTGCTTTTCCGGGCTCCTCCTTGCGTGGGCTCGCTGACAGCAGGAGATGGGTGAGGTTCTGCTCTCCTGCTGTTTTGTACCGAAAATACAGCTCCGGGGGGCGTTGGAACATTCCCAGGGGTGCCCCAGCACAGGGGGAGGTGGAAAATACCCCCTGATGCCTTTCCATCCCCTGAGCCCCACCCCAGGGATGTGACTTGGCTCTTCCCAGCATGTGCCCAATCCCTTCACCTCCCCAGGGCATTTCTGTGACTTCTACCCCCAAGCCTGGATTTCTCCCATCTCCTTTCCATGCAGCTCGCTGCCAAGTGAGATTGCAAAGGTGCTGGAGCCCCAGTGTGCCTCTGGTGAGGGTTTTACCTGGGGAAATGAGGCACAAAGTGGCCAGGGCCAGGTTCTGTGTGGCACCAGCCTGAATTTGCCGTGATACCATCTGTGGTGTCACTCGCTGATGGGGAATCTCTTTCCATCCCAGAGAGGTGTGCTCAGGGATGGAGAGGGGGAGACAGTGGAGAAATATGGAAGGTGAAGGAACAAGGGGGAATGAAAGTGCTACAAGGAGGTAAAGAAAGAGGAGCAGAGGTGAGAAGGAATGGGACAGAGCCCACCAGGAGATGGAGATGAGATGGGGAGCACGGGAGAGAGGGGGTGTGCAGCTGCAGGCAGTCAGCAGAAACCCAAGGAAAGGGTATATAAGGAAAAACACAACTCGAGAAGCACCGAGAATGAGAACTGATGGAAGGGAAGGAAGGGAAGAGTCTTTTATCCGCAGGACTGCTGAAGGGAGCCCGGAGATAAATCCCCCGGCGGAAGGAGCCCTGGGCTTGGAGCTCTCACCCGTGGCCTCTCTCCCTCCGTCACCGGCCCAGTAACCGCAGGCGGCCGGGGAGCGGCGGCTGCGGGGATGCTGAGGGAACCCCCCCCCTTGAGGCTGGTCCCGGATGGCGCAGCTCGGGTCTGCCCCAGCCCGCAGGAGGAGGAGGAAGAGCAGGATCCCGGGATGGGAGGATGAGGGTGACCTGGGCACGCTGCCAGTGCAGCCCCTCTGCACAACAAGGCCAAGCAGCACAGCCCCACCATGCCCCCATCTCACCTCTCAGCCCTGGCTGCTCTTAGATCAGGACCTTCTGTGATGGCACATAGCAAGGTTTGTCCCCAGGCTGAGGTCACATCTCCCCCATTTAAGCCTTTGTGTAAAAGCTTCACTTTTATAGATGATAAAAGCAGGAATTACATAGAGTTCTGTATCAATTACTTGTAAAAGTTAAAAATAGGGTGCGCTGCTGTTACCAGAAACACTCCTACATCATCTATCTGGAGGGAGATGCTGCATTAAATCCTGGTCCCCATCAATGCCAGTCCCTGGATCCCCATCACTGCCTCCTCACCACAGGGCAGGATCCAGCCAGCCTGATCTAGATCTCCGAGTACAGTTATGGTAGGGTAAAGCCATTCTCATCCCCATGAGGGATCATTCACTCACATACATCCTGGAACACCAGAGGGTTCAGTGCAGCTGAAGGCCTTAGTGGAGGCTTGGCTGAGCCCTGGGCTTTAATTTCCTCCTGCTGCTGATGGGCAGGGTAACCTGTGGGTCAGGGTTTCTGGGCTCATCGCCCTCTCAGATCCATGCTGGGACTGTGGCAAAACAGTTCAGGCTTGCTCTTCCCAAGCCCTCACACATCTGCAATGCAAGGCAATGGCAAAGCAGGTGCCTGTTGGATTTGGAAGCCAAACACCTCCCGCGCTTCACGCTGATGAAAGGGCCCTGGGATGTTTCCCAGTTGCTCCTATCTCTATGCAAGCACCTCCAAAGCACCCGGGTGGAAAAGCGTTTCCTCTGCTCGGAGCAAAGATCCCGACACCGGGAGCTCTGCCCCCGCGTCACACACCAGGAACCAGCCCAACATAAAGGAGAGACACCGAATCCCGCCCGTAACGTGGCAACGGCTCCCCCGGCACCCAGCAGCATCCCTCATCTGTATGCTCCAGCGCAGCCCCGCACCATGGCAACACCCTGCTCCGCACCCCGGGCGTGCTGCGGCCACACACAGCGCCAGGCAGCTTCATTCAGCGCCTGCAAGGGGAGAACTTTGTCTGTTTGAGGCCGTTCACTAGATCCGGATGCACTGCACGGGTCTGCTGCCTGCTTCCAACGAGGGAGGCTGCGCCCTTCCTGCAGCTTCCCCTCGGTTAAAGCAAACCAGCGTGGAGCATGGGGAACCCCTGCACGGAGACCCAGGGATGCTGCCTGTGGCCTCCTCCTGCAGCTCTGCTGGCAGGGACAGTGAGAGCATCATTTCTGCTTGTCGAGGAGGCAGCCAGGAGATAAAGAGCTGCTGGGAGCATGCAAAGCAACCTGCTGCCTGCACCTCGCTATCGAGCCCATCTGCCAGAGCTTCACGCAGGAGCTTCTTATCTGGATGCTGCTCTCCCTCCCTTCGGATGGGTTTTAATGAGGAAGGCTGGGAAATAAGCCTGTTGTTGCTCTTCTGCTGCTTCCAGGCTTTGGAAGTGTTGCAGTGGCTCTGCCTGCCTCCAAAATGCTCCCACAGGTTCCTATGGCTTCCCAGAGATGCTCCTGCCATCTTCCAGCACAGCCTCCAGCCTGGAATATGCAGGATTTGGCTTTGCTCACTCACAGACTGCCCTGCAGCTGCTTTTTGTCCCATACTCATTGCCTAGGAGTAAGCACAGTCCCATCCTGCTGGGACACCGGGTGCCCTGTGGTCAGGGATGCTCAGGAAGGAGCTGGGGTCCCTGCGGAGCAGCTTCTCCAGAACCAAGCTCCCACAGTGGAGTTGAGGCTTCCTGGAGGTTTATTCCTCATGGGGCTCATCCCCAGGCCCCTTCCCTGCTCCTCCTCTTCTTCCCTGCCCCTTCCCTTCCCTCCCTCCCTGGCAGCAGCAGTTGGTGCCACAGGCTCCCACTGAGGAGCAGTGCTGGGACTGTGGCTGCGCACAGTGGCAGGGACTGTGCTGGGGCGGGAGCCAGCTCCCCCTGTGACCCCCAGACCATGGCAGGAGAGCCTGCAGGCTCTGCTCCCATCACTGCCTTTGCTCCGCTGCTTTATCTATCCCCTGATCATCCCCCGCCTGCCGAGTGCCCTTCCCGACCGAGCCACTGCTCCCAGAGCTATCTCCAGGATCTCCTTCCTGAGTGGGAGCAGCTAATTTAGAGCTCTTCAGCTGTAAAAGCCATTGCTGAGCCTTCGAGAGCTTAGTGCAGGGCTTCAAACGGCGTTTGCCTCCTTAAGCACCCAGAGGCTTTAGAAAACGCTGTCTGTGATCAGTGAGGCCCCAGTCAGGCGGGTGGGGAGCTCCATGTGCCAGCCCCAGCACCCCCAGAGGGGTCCCCGCAAGGCAGGATGCCCCAAGCATCCCAAACCCATTCAACACCCTCATCTGCTGTGCTCCATTCCCACCTCCCAGCGCTGCAGCCACCACCAGCTCACAGGCACCACCTCCTAGGCCCTTCCTGGCCAGGCTCAGCTCCACGCAGCCCAGGTCGCAGGCACAGAACACATCTCCCTTGCGCAGAGCAGCGGGATCCGTGCTGGCACCAGCACACCGTGGCTGAGAGCCATTCCCAGCCCAGTAATGAGCTCTCCCGGTTCCTCCTCCCCACTGGCTGCAGAGCAGTGTTCAATAATTCAGGTGAGCTCTTGAAGTGTCTGGAAAACACCTCCAGGTCTTTCCTAATGAGCTCACCACGGAGCTGCCACCCAGGACCGGGCTGCTCCCTCCACCAGCACAGACCCTGAGCAAGCACAGGGAATGCTGCACCGAGGGGTCCCCACGTTCCCGACCCACACATGCAGCACTGTGAGCATCTCAAGGCAGGATGGAGGTGGCCAGAGCCGCATCCTGGCAGGTGCCAGCAGCAGGGACACGAAGCAGCAGTGCCAAAGCCGGGCAGATTCAAACGAGGTCAATGCCACAGAGAGCACAACCCGGTGCAAAGTCCCCTGTGGGAGAGGGGCTCTGCTGGTGCTCTCCAAGCCAAACCCTTTCAGCGCGGCCCATGCTAGGGGCGAGGGCACTGCTCTTGGTGGCAGGGGGAAAACCCAGCCCTGCAGAGCTGCTCCACACTCAGGGAACAGCTCCCATAGCTCAGAACTGCCCTGCAGGCAGGGGAATGCAGGGAATCCCCCCTGGAGGCAGGAGCCCCAGCCCTGCTCTAGCAGAAATCTCTGCCTGCTTCACCTGGTGGGACCGCAGGGATGGAGGCACCCATGGGTGACACCACAGGGATGGAGGCGCCCATGGGTGACACCGCAGGGATGGAGGCGCCCATGGGTGACACCGCAGGGATGGAGGCGCCCACGGGTGACACCGCAGGGATGGAGGCGCCCATGGGTGACACCGCAGGGATGGAGGCGCCCACGGGTGACACCGCAGGGATGGAGGCGCCCATGGGTGACACCATGGCTCGTCCCACTCATGGTTTCTGGTTGCAGGAGCACGTCCATGGGCTGAGCCCAGGCCCTTCGCTCGCTGCAAGCTGTAAACTGAGCAAGACCAACAGAAGCTCCTGCGGAGAGCCCTGACCTGGGGAGCGGAGCAGATGTGATTCCCAGATGGCCCTGCCAATTCCAGCCAATAACAAGGCTATTTCACACATCAGGCCCTTCCCATACACGTTAATGAGAGCAAACAAAGGCTCTGTGATGCAGATGAGGGGCTGCAGGGAAGCAGCTCTCAGGGTGGGCTTTGCCATCCTGCTCCTGGGGACCACGGCTGCTCCCCAAGAGCAAGAGGAGGCAGGGTGCCAAGGAGCCATGGTCTGCATGGGGCCAAGCACTGCATAAATACAAGGGAAGTAAGGGGGAGCCTAAAGCACCACCCCTGCTCCTGCCATATGGCCCAGGTGTGGAGGGAAGGCAATGGAGTAGCCCAGGATGCTGGCTGCCAGGATGCAGCACATCCCACTTGTGCACAAGTGCATGAGTGAGGAGCAAAGTCCGGTGGCCGTTCTCACCAGGCCAATGCTACTACAGAGAACCATGGTCCAGGATCGTGCAGTTGCTTCAACTCCAGTGACCCGAGGAGCTTTAAGTGATGGCAATGCCACACTAAACCCTGGCTTCCCACGTGGAACACGCAGAGATGGAAACCTCGCTGGAAGGGTTAAACCCCCTCCCTCCCCCTTTGCTAAAGGAGAGATTTCATGCCATGCTGTATAAATAAACTAATGTGATACTACAAAGGACTGCAGCTCAGTGTATTAGATACCGCAGCACTGTTGCAGGGCATCTGTCAGCACCAATCACAGTGACTGATGACTTAGCAAGAGCGGACCTGACATTTCCAAATGAGCTGTTTTGAGAGAGCTGTCATTCAAAGGGGAGCTAAACTGAAATAATAACGATAAACCCCAGATAGGAACAGGAAGAGGACTGGGAACATTTGCTGCCCCTGTCCCACCTACTGAAGGGTTCCCAGCTTGGCAGCAGGACAACGTGGCACAGTGAGGGCTGAGTCCATAGGATGGGAGGGAAAGCGGCCGTGGGCTCTCTCCAGAAGCAAAGCTTTGCTAAGGCACAGCCTAGATTCCCCTTCCAGACCCAAGCCAGAGCCTGGAGATGCAGCATCCCCCATGGCAGAGGGGGGCAGGAGCACACACGCAGCCGGTGGGTGAATCCTGGGGGGTGCTGCTGCAGTCAGGGTACCTGAGCTGCAGGGGCAGGCGGGGGGACAGGACACAGACAAGCTGCCATCGCCTTGTCTCGGAAGGAACTGACGGAACCCTGCTTTCCAAAGAGGCACAGAAGCTGCTCTCCGCATGACTGAGCTCCGAGTGGATCTTTATCCCTTTCCGGCGCAGGAGGAGGGAGAGGGGCTGTTCTCAGAGCAGCTTTCAGATGTGTCAGTACGGGTATAGAAGGGCTGTAAAAAGCCGGATAAGGCCGACACAGGCTGCAGGCGTGTGTGTGCCTGTGCACTGAGAGAGAAGGGAAAGGCAAGAACCATTTTCAAGCAGGAGCCCACAGCAGCACCACCATAGTAAGTGTTCCCCTGCACAGCACAGAGCACAATAAAGGACTTTACCTTTCCCGTGCCTCCTCTGCAGCCCCCTCCAGGGTGCTTGCACCAAGCAGGGTAGGGACGGGAGGGAAGAGCTCAAACAGACGCTGCTGAGGGGACAAAGATGGGGCCAGGCTCCTCTGAAGGTGCCGATTTACAGCCCGAAGGCTCCCCAGAATGAACCCACTGCAGGGAAGAGCTCTAAGAACAGCAGAGGGAAGTCCCAGCTCCCCCCGAGCTGCCGAGCCCTCCCCCTGCCTGCAAAACACCTGCAGCGATTAACCTGGGGCTTAACGAGCACAGCGCTCCCCCTCCCAGCCAAGCACCATCACTCAGCACCGCACAGGACCCGCCCAATTAAACAGGCTCTAACGGGCTCCTCCTGGCCCTAACGAGGCCCCATCACTACGTGATTGCTCCCAGGTGACAGCTCCAGGAGCTGCCGGTCCCCATCCGGTGACAGCGGGAGCAGCGCTGGTGACCCCGAGCTGCCTGTGCCGGGAGGGCACCGCTGCTTGGGGCAGCTGAGGGGGGATGCGGGGCTGCATCCCCCGAGCGGGAGGGAGGGGAGACCCCCCCCGTCCTGCATCCAGCTCCGGGGACAGCACCACAGGAGGGACGTGCCCTGCTCCTGCTCTCTGCTCCCTGCCTGCTGCTTTGGATGGGGTAAGGCAGCACAGCAGCCATGTCCCAGCGTGGGGCTCGAGGCCACTCAAACCCATGGGGTTTGGAGAAGTTCTAAACCCAGGTTTCCGTCCATCCAAGGGCCTCAGAAAGTCCGTTCCCCTTTAAAACAAAGCTATCAGAACTCCTGCTCCAGTCCGGGGGGTCACCGCCTGCCAACGCCCCGTTCCTTCTGCAGCTTTAGTTGCTGCTATTACAGAGCTGCAGCGCTTCACCCCAGAGGAGGCTCAGGCTCCCCAGCAGGGCGAAGGAGCCCTCTCCTTCTTGCTTCCGTTAGAGTTACCCTGCCCTTGGTGCCGGCAGGGGGGAGCTGTGCACACCATGGTGCAGCGCCTGCTCCCTCCCTGCCGCTTTGCCCTGCGCTCAGAAGCTGCAGAGCAGGAGGTGGCCGGGGCCGGGCTTCTCGGGGGTGGAGGATGCGATGTGTGAACAGATCCAGCGCCTGGGGCTGCTGTATCCCGGTGACAGCTCCTGCATCCGCTTCCTGTTGAGGCAGAGGGGAAGGGAGGCTCGGGAGTCGAGGGGTGGCGATGCAAAGCTCACCAAACCTGGACGGTTTTGCTCCTCTGGCATCAGGCAGCTTCCGACCTGATCTCCGCCAGAGCCCCGCTTGGTATTCAAGCAACCACCTTCTTCAATCTCAATGAAGTATTAAAGTGAAAGGCAATTCGGTGAGGCCGTGAATTCATTAGAGACCACAGCGAGGGGTAAAAGGTGCTGCGGGTGAGGATGCGCCGGGGAGGTGGGGATGGGGTGGGGGGAGCAGGGGGCAGGCAGACACAAGCAGCGGCGAGTTAAAGCCGGGAAGGGGGAACAAAAGCACGTTGGTTTAGATGAGGATTAAATGACAGCCTCTGCTTCAAAGGGCAAGCGCGAGAGGCAAGCGGGCTGTGACAAACCAGAATGCATGGACACGGGCAGCCAATTCCCTTAAATACAACTTTTATTGGCCACGAGATCTGAAACCAAGCAGCCCTCAATAGGGATTAATGGCTTTCCTTGGCCTCCCCCAGCACTCGGCAGCCCAGGGAGAGGGCCCTGCTGCAGGCGGGGATGCCCGAGGGCAGCGGGCTGGGGGAGGAAGAGCGAGACGGAATCACTTAGCCTTCATTAGGGCAAATTAAAATCAGAAGCGAGATGACAATTACAATTTGTGACCAGTTAATTGTTCTCTTCAGAACCTGACTGCGCGCACAGCGGGGGAATTCATGATTTCAAGTCCCAGGTGGGTTGGCTTTGGATCCTGCTGAGGAAGGGGAGTTCCAGTCAGGAATGCAGGCTGCACTGCTGGGCATCACCAGCCCAGGGGCTCCCCGACCCCCAGAGCCCCTCACTGGGCTCACCCTGTGTTACTCCCCGCTCTATGGCACAGCAGCGCTGGACCTGCTGCCTCCACAGCACCCATGGTGCTCACCCTGCACGGTGGCACAGGGGCCTTGCCTGCACCCCCTCCCTTCACATTGGGGCTGGTGAGTGCTGCAGCCGCCGCGGCTCCGGCATCCATCCGGCCCCGAGCGCGCTGCGTCAAGCCCAGCTCCCATCAATCAACCTCCCCCTTCAGAGCATCCTTCTTGGTTCTCACCCCCAGGGCGCTCGGGAAAGGGTGTCGTGAGCGCTCGGGTGTATTTATAGCTGCTAATGGGGCTGCCAGAGAGGGGGAAGGTGCCAGGTTTCAGCGGAAACGGAGACCTCCCGCTCCTGCCTTCGCTCCAGCTTCCCACCCGCTGGGCTCCTGGCAGGCTCCTGCGTGCCACGGTGCTCACGGTGTGGGCACCAGCTCTGCGGGGGGCTGCAGAGCCCAGGCTCGCACCGTGTCCTGGGGCTCTCCCGCGGGATCTCATCTGCTGTGATGTGTCCCCAGCGATCCCCTCTCCATCACTGCCCAGCAGAGGGGCCTTCCCCTTCCCCATCTCCCCATGTTGCTGCTTAGCTGCGAGGTTCATGAGCGCCTCTGTGGGAGCAGGGGACATCTCAGCCTGGTTCCCCACCACGGTACCACCATCCCAGCCCTGCTGCTGCCCCTGCTCCCCCCCGGCCCCTCTGCATCCCACAGAGCCAGCGATGCAGCTCTACAGCATCTCCCACCGGCTGCAGCTCCGGTCCCTGCAGATGGGTCCCCAGGAGCCGGAGGGGGTCCTTATCCCCGGGCTGGTTTGAGCCACAAGCAGCTCCCGTTGGCGCAGAGCACGGAGCGAGGCGGCTGCCAGGGGCTGGGATGTGGTAGCTCCTGTGGCTGTACACGCCTGTTGAGCTGCGACATGACAGCAATAGCAGCTCATAATCCCCGCAATTGTGTGTTTGTGCCTTGCAGCACTGTGTGTGCTGGAGACACAGGTGCACGCCAGGAAATGATGATCTATATTGCCATGACAAACCATTTCCCTCTGTCGTACGCTGCAGAGACAGGGAAAGACCCCGCAGATTGTTGCGGTGGGAGGGAATGCCGCCGCCGCCGCAGGGAAACGGCTCCTTGTTAACCATTTGGGACAGGGGCTGCAAAGGAATCACCTCCCATGTGCTCATCCCAGGATGCAGACAGCTCCGAAGCTCCGGACACTGAGTCCCCCTGCAAAGTCAATCCTGCAGAGGAGCTGCGGGTGAAGAGGGAGGCTCAGATCTCTTCCATTCATTTCTTCATCTCTCCAATCAAACAAACAAGGAGCATGCCTGGAGCTGCAGCAGGCTCTTGGAGCCTTCCTGTCTCAAGATGTTAAAGCCCAGAGGAACATGTCCATCTTTGTGTTTCTCCTGCCTGCTTGGACACTCCGGGGTTCTCATCCTCTCCAGCACAAAGGCTTGGGCCCCATCCCAGCCTGTGGGCATCTCGGGCCCTAAATCAGGCAGACCAATGGCCAGATGCTGCACCATCCCTGGTGACATTCCCTGGCAGACCCACTCGCAAACAGGGAGGATGGATACCCCCCAGCACAGCCATTAAGACTGGCTCTTTTGCAGAGCAGCCTCCAAAACCTCCCCCCTTCATTTACCCACACCAAGGCCAAGGGCAGCAGCCTCTGAGTGGGGATGCTCTGGGCAATGTCAAAGGATTTTGAGCTCTGGTACCCACGTGGTGCGGCACAGACAAGCCATAAAGTCAACCAGGGCTACAGGCAGAGGGGACAGAGACCACAAATGGCACATCAATGTGCTGCTGCTGAGCAAAATCCCTGACTCCCAGTGTGACAATGGGAGCGCTGGGGAAGGTGGCTCACGGCAGCCAGGGTGCTGGGTCTGGAGCACAGGGATGGCAGGAGCTGCTCCAGAATGTCTCCCTGGAATATGCTAGGAAGAAACATTTTGCCGTCCCAGTGTTCAGATGTTGGCCCCTTCAGAGGGATAAATCACAGCTCTTTACACTTCCTTCAGCAGGGGGGTGTGGGGAGGAACAGGTTATTAAACAAGGCTTTAGAAAGGGAATGAATTCCTGGGTGTAATTAAACTCTAATCCGTGGTGGGATCTCTCCTGTTATTGGGTGCCTGTTGTTGGAAACAGTATTTCTCCAGCTCAGCAATCCTGCTGCAGGCAGGGAACGCTGCACAGACAGCGCTGGGGAACCAGGGACCGGCACTGGGGGGCTCAGCTCCATCTTTCCTGTCCATTCATGGCTTAAAGTGCGAAGAGGGCCTGGGGCATCCTGCAGGGACACTCACTGGTGGCTGCGCTGGGCAAGGGCACAGGCAGGGCTTGGTGCCACCAAAGTGATGGGCAGGTGACGGCAGCAGCAGGGGATGGGCGCAGAACGAGGCCACATCACACAAGCAACGGGGGGAGCCCAGCCCTGCTCCCTTTGTCTCCAGCAGAAGAAAAACCCAGGATGAGGGGGGCACTGAGCACTGTGAAGTCAGGGTAATTCCTAAGCGCAGGGGGTCTCACCCTGTTATCCTGCTGACACGTTCAGGCCTCCTTAGGCCAGGTGGCTGTGATAACGGGCTGGGGTTATACAGCACCTCCTGAGGGCTTGAGGACCCCATGGAGTGACACAACAGAGCATCCCAATGGTGTCTGTGGATGCGGATGCCCTGGAGGGGCTGAGCCTGTCCTACAGAGGCCGGGATCCCATCCTGCTTCCCACTGCAGACCGCATCCCGAGGAGCTCTGCTCTGTCACCAGGGTGACTCCAGAGCTGCCCTAACATTCCACCAAACCCCTCTGGGCTGGCAGATGCCCAGGGACAGCTCAGTTCTCCCTTCCCTGTGCTGCATCCAGCAGCCGAGCTTGGTGCCTGCAGGACAGGGTGAAGAGGAGGGAAGCTCCAGCAGTAACAAAGCAAGGACAAGAGCAGATCCAGGCTGGTGACAGCCATCAGGCAAGGGGGACAGGCCGCAGCCCCTGTGCTGCAGCAGCTTGACACTGACCCCGAGAGCTCCCAGGACTTCCCATGCTCCCATGTGAGCTCCAGTGCACGCAGATCCCTGCTCAGGGTTAAACTGGAATTGCAAACCCAGTGTTAGACAGCCAGAAGGAGGACATGGGTGACAGTAAAGGGGTGGACGACGCTGGTCCTGGCCGTGCCAGTAGCTCTGTCCCCTGGGTCTCTGTTTACCCTCCATGCTTTTCTCCTGTGCAACTCACAGAGGAAAGCCCAGGGCCAAAGCCCAGGGCCAACAACCAGGACCTGGCCCTCGGGTGAAGGCAAAAAGGCCCCGTGCTGGGGTTCACCCAGGTCTTCACCAGGGGACATCTTCCCTGGGAAGCACCAGGGATGCTGCTCCTGAAGCCGGAGGCACCACAGTGACACCCCCAGCCCAGCCCAGCCCAGCCCAGGCTCTGGCCCTGCTTGGGATGTGCCTGCTCTTAGGGCTGAGGGGAGAGGAGTCAAGCTCCAGCAGTCAGAAAGGAACTGGAGATTGGTGCAAATGGCAATAAGTCATTAGGAATCATAAGAAAAATGTACGGTTGCCATAGCAACTGCCGGCACGGCTTTGGGGATGCTGCACCCCCTCCTCAGGCATGGAGCCGCTCAGTGGGGATGGAGGCAAAGCCCTGGGTGTGCCCAGAGAACCCCTGGCTGGGAAGGGCTTGGGAAGTTGGGATGGCTCCACGGCACTGCCCTTATGGGGCCTGGGGGTGCTGAGCCCCTCCCTGAGGAGCAGCAGGGCTTTGGCACCAGCAGAGACCACAGAGGTGGTTTACAATGGGATGGGGATGGTTTATTCCTCCCAAACCATGATGGTCCTTCCGGCACCGTGAGCCAGAGGGGCTGCACATCCCTCCCTGCACCCACCCCTGGGAAGGACCCAGCACCCAGCCCTCAAACCTCCAAGTTTCCTGCACTGGGGTCCCACTGCCCATAGGTGAAGCTCAGGGCCCTTGGTGGCTGCTAAAGGTCCCTGCCCAGAATGAAACATGGAATGGTTTGGGTTGGAAGGGACCTTAAAGCTCATCCAGTTCCAACTCCTGCCACGGGGAGGGACACGTTGCACTAGAGCAGCTTGCTCCAAGGGATGGAAGAACCCTTCATGGGTGAGGAATTGGGTTCATTCCTGGCAACCCCCACTTGGATTTATCTTAATTAAAACCATCTCAGTGGCTGCTGGGAGCCCGGGGGCAGAGGGAGGGAGAAGGGAATTACTGGTGGGGAGGGAATTACCCTGCAGGACCAAGCCTGTGATGAGCTGGGGCAAGCCAGACCCTGGCATTGCTGTGCTGGAGCCAGAGCTTTGAGCCAAGCAGTGACCCTCGAGTCTCTTTGCTCCCCTTTCCCGTGCTAATTCCAAAGCCCCCAGTTCCCAGGGCTGCCGTGCAACAGGGAAGCGTGGTCCCTGTCCTTGCCGCCTGTCACAGGATGAAGCGCGCTCCGAGCAGGGGCAGAGCAGGAGATGCTGCTCTCCACCAGCCGGAATCAGGGCCCCACGCGTGTCCCCCTCCCGCAGCTGCACGTGACTGGCGGAAATGTCACCCACTTGTCTTGGATTCACGCAGCCTCTCCCCCCGGAGCGTTCTTCCCGCTTCCTCCCAGAATTAGCTCTCTTCCGATGGGGATGATGGCTCATTGCCTCTTAGTCATCCCGGGCTGCTGCGGAGAGCAGCCAGCAGCAGCGTGGGGCAGTCCTGCAGCAGCGCGGGCCTGGGAGAGGCAATTCCTGGCTGCCCCGAGGGCAAGAGGGGGATGAGGGGCTGCCTGAGCCCCAGTGCAGTGGGGTGTGTGGGGGGCCTTCAGCAGCGAGTGGGGTGTGCCCGTGATGCATCCAGCTTCGGGAACAGCATCCTTGGTGCTTCCCTTTGCTAAATCATGCTTGGCGGATGGAAGGCCAGGGAGGGCCGGGGGGTCTGGGAAGGAATGGCTTTTAGGGAGCAGGAACCAGTGAAACACAGAACAGCAGCCCTGTGAGGAGCAAGAGGGGTTGTGTGAACCCCCCGATCGGCGGGGTCTGAGGTGCCACTTCCCTGTTGTGCTTCCAGCCATGCTGGTGGGATGCTGAGCTGCTCCTCAGTGAGACTCAGCACAGGGAGGACTCAGCCCGAGCCTCCTTTAGAAACCTCCTGGCTCCGCAGTTATTCCCAGGTGCTGCCCGAGGACAGCATCCGCACCAAGGACAGCGGGAAAAACCAGCTGGCATCAAGCATCTGCATCAGCCCACACCATGCACCGGGAGAGGCTGCCCCATGAGGCCAGAGCCCATCGCCCCTTCCCTGCACACCCACCACTGCCTTTGGCCTCACGCTGCTTTCCCTGCCCCATCCCTGCTCCTCACCCTTAGAAACAGAAACTAAAGCAAAGCACAACCTGGGGCTGCTGACCCAGGGAGGGCAACAGTGGCCAGGGAAGGGGGGGACAAGGGGGTCTGCAGCTTCCCAAGAGGGTTTAACCAGCACAGAGGAGGTCAACAGCATTCAAGAGCCGTGAAGCTGGAGCATCACTGAAACCCTTCTGCCTTATCCAGCAATAGCTTCATGGGAAGGGAAGAACAACGGCGCTTCCAGCACGGAGCAGGACTCGGGCACGGTGCTCCAAGCCAGCAGCATCACCACGGAGCCCACCCTGGACCTGCTCCTTGGTGCAGGGATGAGCCCTGCCGCAGGGTGGGGAGCAGAGCAGCCATGGGCTGCAGCTTGGTGCGGGCGAGCTGGGGCTGCACAGAGCCCTGCGCCAGCGCAGCGCCGGGACAACGTGCCCGGCCCCAGCACTGTGGCAGCACGTGGGAGGCTGGGAAGGTGACTCAGAAATAGGACTCGGCAGGATTTTCCATGGGAAGAAAAAGCTCCACTGGGAAATGCAGCTCCTGATGGACCGCGGGGATTTGCGCAGCCGGTCAAACGCTGCAGATCCTCTTTGGGACAACGAGTCCACAGTCCAAATGGGCTTTTCCAGTCAAGGGAGAGGATGGGATTATGTGCTGCCAAACAGTGGTTTGAACAACCAAACCGTTTGATTAAATGTGATAATCTTACTATGACAACCGACCAACCCCCAGTGGAAATGCTGGGTCCAGAACACACCAAATGGGTTCATTTTTATGTTACACACATAGGGAAAACCCCCAGTTTTTCCTTTTCAGGTGTTTTTTCCTCTTTGCATTTCCCCCTCTGTATTCCCAGACTTAATCTGTAGCCACAGGGTCCTGCTGGAACACAGGACAGAGCAGGGATGAGCTTCCCTGGGTTCTGGGGCAAAGATGCTTTCTTCCTTTCCATCCCCAAAGGAGGGAGCTGGAGCTGGCTGATCTCTGCCTTTGGGAAAGGCTGGGTCAAATGGGAGCCCCCTGTAGCTGGTTACAGATTCCTCGCTGATGAAGGCTTTTACAGTCCAAGCAAGCAGGAAGTGTCAGAGGACCCAGCAGCAAAACCAGAACCCAAAGCCAGGCTCACTTTGGCCAGCAGGAAGGACAAAGCTCCGACCTCACACACGGGTTTAATCTTGGAGTGATTTGTTTTATGGCTGGTTATAAATGCCACAAAATAGGGGTTTCTGATTGCGCCTGGGATAGGCTCTGAAAGCTGATGGGAGCCTGGATGGGGTCAGGAGCCACTGGAGCCGCTCTTTGCTGCTGCAGGGGGGAGCTGCCATTAATTCCAAGTAGAGCCAGTGAATAATTTATCACAAGTAATTTATTGACTAAGTTTGTCCCTTTTCCCTGCCTGGGTGAAAAGCACCCCCCGTGCACAGAGCCAGCACCAGACTTAGGCACCACTTAAGTCCCAATTAAAGCCCTTTGTGAATTGTCTGGGAACGGATCCCAGTTTTCCCGGTTTTTATTTGTTATTCGGTGTTAATGCGCCAAGCGGAGCCGACACAGAATTCCTGCTCGCAGCGTGTTTGCAAACAGCTCCTGGGGAGCACCCACCGCAAGGGCTCCGCTTCGAGGGGCAGGGGGGTTTCTTGTGCCCCCATCCCTCCCGTTTGTGGGACCTCATTTCCCCCAGCCAAGAGCCCCAGGTGCTCACCACCATAATGGGTAATGGCAGGGGGAAGGCAGCAGGTGCTGGGGCTCTCCCTCCTGCTCCGAGGTGCAAGCAGAGCTGTTTTCTCAGCCATTTATCGCCTTCCTAAAACCCACTCACTGGAACAGCCTCTTACAAAACCCACTACAAATATATTTATCACAAAATACTCTCTGCCGCCAACAGCCACTAAACCTGCACATACCCCTCACCACCCATGAGCTGGCTGATGTCCTGGAATAGTCGGGTATTTCAGCCGGTCCAGCACAGAGGGGTGCTGGAAGGGACACGTGTGGGGATGGACGGAGGGGGCCATGGGCAGAAGGGCAAAGAGGGGATGTCCTGGGTTCATAACTCAAGAGCATCAGCAACCAATGCCTGAGCTCAAAGGCAGAGCCCAGCGCGGGGCCGTACGGACAGAGCCCGGCTCCCATCTCAAGGAGAAGTTTTCAGCTCATCCAATCGTTATGTTTCTTCTGATGCTCTTCTCCCAGCAAGCAGCAGACAGCACTGAGCTCGGCAGCAGCTCCCAGTCCCTCTCTGGTGGCTCTCCCCAGCAAGGGATGGGCAGAGCCGCAGCTTTGGATGCAGAGCACAGGGGAGGGAAACAACAGTTCCATTTCCAGGAGGAAAACCAGAGCCAAGGGGTGCCCTCCACCCACGCAGAACAGAGGGAGAGCAGCCAGGGCCCAGTGCTGGGGGCCTCCCAGTTTGTCTTGGGTGGAGGGCAGTGAAAGAGCTCCTTAAGGTGTTTCCTGGCCAAAAGGACGTGAGAGAAAGAAGGGAGGGTGGTGGTGAGATGCTGTGTGCACAGAGGGGATCACGGGGGCTCTGGGCTGGCACCTCTGCTCTTTAGGAGATAAGCCATGTGCCAACAGGAATGCTATCCCATGGGCAGCTTTTAGGACAGATAGGACAGAAGGGAGGAGGCATTTAGTGACCAGCACCAGCACCAGCACCAGCCCTGAAGGTGGTTTAGGTGATTCATCATCTGCTGGGAATAAAACAAGTGAGAGAACCCTGTGCTCACATTCCCTGTGTTTGGTGCTGGTGGGGTGATGGAGTCCCCACCTTTCAGGTACCCCCCTGGAACGAGCCCTGGACCTTCCTCCATCCCTATGTTCTAGCCAGGGAATTCAGGATCACATCCCTAAATGGCAGCAATGAGCTCCAGCGAGGAGCAGGGCCGATCCCTCTGCTGCTCTTCAAAGCAGGAGCAACCACATCTGGTGCGAGCTGCTGGAGCTCCGCTGGGAACCGGAGCCTCCCCAGCACCGCCTTTGAAGCACTGAGCAGAGGGGCTGCCCCGGCTCCCTGCGGAGGCAATTACAGAGCTTCATGTGCAGCGCTGTGGGGAAAGAGGATTCCTGGGGTCCCAGCACCCCTCGCACTGTGGGATGGGTTTAGCTCCCGGTCCTGCCTAACCCACCACCCCCTTGCACTGCACCAGCGGGAGCTGGCAGGCTCTGCCATGGGTGTTGGCACAGCTCAGCCCTGGCAGCTGATGCTGAGCTCCCGGTTTTACACTGCAGAAGATGAGAAAGGTCCCACCCAAAGGAAGGGGTTTAAAATGGCTGAGGAGCAGGGATTCACCCCAGATGTGGGCTTCAGCCCTGCCCTGCACTGCCACAACCTGCCAGACCAGCCCCTAATGCCTATAGAGGGGGAAAGGAGAGCCAGCACCTAACAGAGAGGCTGGGCCAGCAGGACCAGGGCACAGGGAGCCAGGGTGGGAGCTGGGTGACAGCACCCCACATCCCAGACATGAACCAGGGACTGATGAGCACCCACAAGAGGTAAAGCCCCATGGCAGGGAGCAGTCAGCGCACATGGAGCCCCCCATGCAAGCATTCCCATCACCCGAGGGCTGCACCGCGCTCAGGTTCGAGAGACAGAAGCAAGATGTTTGTCTCTCAGCCTTGCTATGAGCTCTGCCCGCATCCGTGCTGCGGGAGCAGGGATGCCCATTCCCAAAGCAACGGCAAGGCTGGGTCCTGGCTCAGCACTGGCACAGCAACACGAGGTGGGCGAGACAGGCAGCGTCTGTGCATGTTTCTGACCTCCCAGCCTTGCTAGACCATGGCTTGAGGAACAAGATCCTCATGCCCAAAGCTGACAGCAGCATCTGCCTGCAACTCCCAGCAAAAGCCTCCTGGGAAACACTGCTCCAAGGGTCCCTTTCCCTTTTTCCTTTTCCCTCTGGGCTCTCACTGCCAGGCCGGGACAAGCCCTGGATGGCAAAGAGCATTGCAGAGAGCCCTCAGATCCCTTTTCCAGGCGCTGGAGTGAAGCAAGAGGATGTGAGGAGAGCCGGTGCCTGCCCAAACATCGGGGAGAGGTGAGGACAGCCACACACAGAGCCATAGGGTCCCCCAGCCCTGAGCACCCTTCCAGACTGGGTCAGCACAAGGGTGCACAGGGCCCCTGACCTGATCCCCATCGCTCCCAAGGGCACAGCCATGCACCCACAGCGGAGGGATGAGGGATTCCAGGGGTGCAGGTGGGTGCACGCATAGAGGAGGGGTCGGGAAGGGTTGGGGGTCCGGACCAGCACATTACAACGACACGGCTGCCCCCGGGGTTTGCTTTGCCATCACCCTTCGGAGGCGGGGGAAGACCGAAGGACCAGGCTGGTTTATTTAACGCAGCCTCTTCTCTGCGCTCAACTTTGCTCCTTCCACACTTCCCCGCAGGGGTTAAAGCACCCGGCGCTGCTCCCAGCCGCTTCCTTCTCAATCCCCCCTCCGGCATCGTCACGGTCACCCCACGTTCCCATCGGTGCCTCGGTGGGGATCGACTCGATCCCAGAAGAGTTTCCAGGACCGCGCACCCGTCCATGCCAAAGGAAACCCGCTCTCCCCGGCCGCCTCCCTCCCGGAGCGCGCAGGCTGCGGGGCTCATTTCCCCTTTGTACCCGCTTTCCCGTCTCTTGCATCTCACACGCACCATTTCTCACTCCCTTCCTCTGGGAGGAGAAGGAGAAAATGAACCCAAACAAAACCCCGACCCCGCAAACTGCCGAGCAGCGGCTCCGTGTCGCAGAGCCCCCCCCAAAGTCACCACCGCCCCCCAAACAGCGCTCACTGGGGCTGCAGCCCCACTTACCCTTGGGCTCTCCTCCCGTCCCCCGGCGCCGCTGGCATCGGCCTCAGCTGCCCGCACATCTGGGTCGCGCTGAGCCCCCCCCCGGCAGACAAAGGGCCGGGGTGCGCTGGACGTGCCCGAGGCGGGGGTGGTGGGGGGGGGTCCGTCCTTGTCCCTTTGTGGTGGGGAGCAAGGGACTGGAGGCCGCCCCTGCGGCTGCCCTCAGCTCCGGAGGCAGCGGAGAGAGACCTCTCCCTCCCCTCGCCCGGCTCCTTTGCAGCCGCTGCCTGCAAACGCTGCCCCCTCCTCTTCCTCCTCCCCTCCCCTCCCTTTCCCAGCCCTCCTCCTCCTCCTCCTCCTCGCTCGGCTCCTGTCGCCACAACGAGCCTCCCACCTGAATCCGCTCCTGCCGGCTGCGCCCTTAACCCCTGCGGCTCTGCCAGCACCCGAGGGGCGCCCCCGGCACCTCGGGGTGATGCTGCCGAGCTCCGGAGAGGAATAGCTCTGGCAAGGGCTGAGCTCGCAGCCCTCGGCGCCTGCAGCGCATCCTCGGGTTCTCCCCCCACAAGCTGCTCTTCCACGATGCTGCATGGTCTGGAGGGAAGTGGGAGGCTCAGCAGGGTGGGCTTGTGGGTCCCCACTGGCACTCAAAGGCCTCGATTTGACTTGGAAAGATCTGGCTGAGCATGGTCCCAGGGGTCTTTCGCACCTACCCCGTCCCCAGTGCACCCAAGCCGGCAGAACAGATACCCCATGGGTATTGCAGCACCTTGGGGTGGCCGGGTTCCTAGGTCAGACATGCTGCCCCTGGTTCACCTTCCCTGGAAAGGGGTGCTCAGAGGCTCTTAACCTTGACAAACACTGGGGAAAAGCTGCCTCCTGCTTTGCTGTGTCTCAGAGGGAGAGATCTGAAGGCCTGGCTGCCTGTGACTCACCTTGAGAGGTGAGGGATGGAGACCCCATCCACCTCGGCACCCAGTGTGGTGCAGGGAGAGGTGGCTCAGTCAGGCACGGCTGTGGGGCTCTGACCAAGCAGGATTTGGGGTGGGTCCAGCCCAGCTTCCCTTTGCTTTCCAGCACTTTCTCCCCAGAAATGCTTTTCCCAGCCCCCTCCAGCAGTGCCAGAGCTCTGTGGATGCCCCCACCACAGTGGCCATTGAATCCCCATTTCATGCTCAGGAGCAGAGCTGGGCTCTGGCTCGTTCCCAGAGCAGTTGCCTGTGGCGGTGGGCTGGAGAACAGACACAAACATGTGAGAGAGCCAGAGAGGCAGAAAGGAGAGATTGGAGTGACCTGATTTAATTGGCAGGACTTCAATCGCATAAAATCCCTGCCCATGAGCCCAAACCAAATGGGTGATGTTCTGGCGTATTGGCCCCCATTCAGCAAAGCGTTTATGCAGATACTGACTGGGAACACACGCCTAATGTTAGCCTCACTTTGCAGCATAAACTGAGTCAGAGAGGGGGCCCCGTTGGGAGATCCCCTCCTGGCTTTTCAAACAGCACAGGGTGAAAGGCAGAGCTGCACCCCCCGCAGTGCAGGAGGCACCTCGAGCCCTGCAGGCTGCTGCATCCAGCGCGGCTGCCCCCAGGGCACAGGTAATCACTGGGTACTGGATGGCGGCTCTGCCCCAGGGCTCAGTCTCCTGGCTCAGCCACAAGAGGAAGGATTCAGCTCAGGGAGGAGCAGGGAAAGCTTTGCCAGCCCCAGCCACGTGGCTGCAGGATGCTCCTGCCCTTGGCTGGGTCCCTCTGCAGAGCCCTGCGGCTCCTGGGCACTGTTCCAGGGCACCCATCAGCCCCAAGCATGGGCCCGGAGGAGATGGGGCAGCGGCAGCAGCTCCCTCCCCAGCTGCCAGAGCACCATCGATCGGAGCAGACGGTGCTGCAGAGACCTCGCTCCGGGCTGGAATAACAAGAGAACTCCATAGAAACAGCTGAACCCAGATGAACTGCTCAGGGCTTTCATCCAAGGCTTGGTGGAAGCTTGAACAACGCTGTTAAGCCCAGGTCATTTAATCACTTCTCATTCCAACTACAGGGGTTCAAAGGTGCTTGTTTGTTCTTAAGACTAATTGAGTTTTTCCTCTGCCACAGACTCCCTGTGGCCTCAGGCAGGTCCCTTACTCAGTGAATGCATAAAGGGGATACAGGGAACCCGGAGAGGGGCTTTGGCCAAGGGCCTGTAGGGACAGGCCAAGGGGAATGGCTTGAACCTGCCCGAGGGGAGGCTGAGATGGGATCTTAGGCAGAAGCTCTTCCCTGGGATTCTATGACCATGTGCAGGAGGGGGACACTAAAGCCACCTCACTCCTGGTGACATGGGACAGTGTCATGGTTTAAGCCACTTTCCCCCTTTGTTTTAGGTGCAGGATGAGAGGAATTGCTGTAAACACACCCACTGTGAGCAAGGGAAGAGACAAGGAGATAGAGACAGGCATCGCCCTGCTCCACACATGGGTACCATGCTATGGGGAGGGTGTCTAGCACCTTGCTCATAAACAGGCTCCTCCTGTGCACTAGGGCAGCCCCTGCAGATGATGAGTAATGCACATCACCTTCGAGATGCTGTCTTCGGGCAGATGAGCGCAGCCTGGTCCAGGTTCTGATTGCAGGGGATTTTAGCTGAGGGAGCACTCATTCATTGTCCCTGCTGCGTCAGCAGTTCTGGGGCCTCTTCTGCGCTTGAGGTCACCTGGAACATTATCCCCATGGTGTGAGGGGTTAAACAGTTCCCCGGCAGGAGCGGCTGCTTGCAGGCTCAGGTGATGTTTTACCTGCAGCACTTACACATGGAGCCTTGGGAGGAGCTTCACATCCCCCTTTTACCCTTCAAGACACAACATGAACTCCCTGAGGAGCAGCACTGAGGCAGTGCTATAGAGAAGCAGTAGATTTGGAGGGCACCATCACAGCTCATGGGGTTTCTCTTTCCTTCGAGCCCAGCCTCCTCACACACACCCAGGCACCAAAGCATCTCCCCTTTGTCCTCTCCAGCACCTATAACCCAGGGCCTGTTTCACCTCATTGGGCTGCTCCCATCCCACCGCTCCAGCTCTCACATCCTGCACCTGGAGCAACGAGCTGGGTTAAGGAGGGATGAGGTTTCCCATCATTGCATCTCCACAGCCCCCTGTGCCAGGGCAGGCAGGACCCTGCTCTGACCTGCCTGGGGACTCTTGGAGGGTTCCCCCAGTCCCTGGTGCTCTGTGGCAGGGCTGCTTCAGGCAGGATCCATTCCCAGCAGCAGTTTCCTCCCAGGCATCCGCTGAGCCAAGCCTGACTCTGGTACCTCCCAGTGGGAGCAGGAGCAGCTCCCGTCGGCATCATTCATAGATGGGAATTGGTTTTGGTGTCACGGTTCTTATTATTCTTTAATGATTTAAGGACATAACAGCAGCTCCCTCAGGCAGCGCGATGGAGTCATAAACCCCGGAGGTGTTGGGAAAAGCTGCTGCAGCCCCTTCTCTGGAGCCAAAGAGGAGACACCGCTTCCCCCCCCGCATCTCCCCTGTGCAGGATAAACCCAATCACATCCTAGCGGCAGGCAGTGAGTTATGGCTGGTGCAGGACAGAGCCATAACTCAGGCTGGCTCCGGCTGCTCCTGACTTACAGCATCCCTGCTGCTCCAGGCAGGGCAGCTGCACATTACCCCCGATGCCCAGGGCTCTGCTGGTCTCTGCTGCGGATCAATGAGCTTTCTCCTTCGGCAGCAATGCCAAGTAAAACCCAACCCACACAGCCCGAGCCCTGGAGCTTCCCTGTGAGGGTGCTGAGGCGCTGGCACAGGGTGCCCAGAGAAGCTGTGGCTGCCCCATCCCTGGCAGTGCTCAAGGCCAGGTTGGGCACAGGGGCTTGGAGCAAGCTGCTCCAGTGGAGGTGTGTGAATGCTGACCTCACTTGATCTGGGTCCTTGACTCCTCCATGGAGCAGCACGTTGCCCTGTGGTATCAAGCACCATTAACATGCTATTAGTACTATTATGCCCCAATAATATTTTAATACATTTTTACAGTGTCTTTTAGTACTTGTTTGGGGATAATACCCAAATCCTTTGAGATCAATCCATGCCTGTTAAACACTGCCCACAAACACCCCCATCTCCCCCCAGTAACGGGGAGCAGAGATGCCACAAGGTGAGGGGACAAGCCCAAAGCCATGGACCAGTCAGTGCTGGGGTGCCGGCTCTGGGGTGCAGCAAACCCCTGCACTGCTCAGCCATGGACAGGAGGCCAAGTTCCTTCAGAGCCAGGGAAAGGAAGGCACAGTGAGGGCCAGATCAATAACGACATTTAAGCATCCACCTCCAAGCCCCCATTGATTTTGGTATCTAAATACGTTTGGAGCGCTGGGTCTATACAGCCAAGCCAAGGTCACACCAGGAGTCTGCAGCAGCAAAGGAAATTGGACTCTTCAGGACTCCTTTGCCAGGCAGAGGCGAGTGTCCTGAGTTATGGGGCTGTCCTTGTCCCTGCCCACCGGAGCGCATTCCAGGCTGATTAAAGAACATTCACCCCCCGCCTCCAGCCACCTTTGAGAGACCAATGCCAAGCCCCATCCTTTCCACAGGCAGGGACACAGAGCCCTGGGTAACCGCGCTCCCCATTCAGAGCCAAGCAGCAGCCCCAGCCTGCCCTCTCCCGCTTGCTCTCTCGGCTGCTCACACCCCATGATGGGTGGAAGGGGAAATGTTCCTCTGGTTCCTTTCTGTCTCTGCTCTGGCGCTGGTTTACAGCCGCTATAAAAGGCGATCGTAAATCAGGGGCCATGCTATAAAGATGCAGAAACAGCCATAGTTAGAGCCCAGGAAAGACTGACTCCCTCTGCCAGCCCCAGGAGCACAGGAGGAGCAGCTCCCTTTATCTTCTTCATCTTTACAGCCACCCTGGGAAGCGGGTTAGAGGGGGAAGTGAACCTGATGGAGTCCCCATTGTACGAACAGCAGCTGAATGAGGTGGCCTTTATGTGGAATGTGCTTTGCATGGCAGGGATTTGATGTGACTCCCTCCCGCTCCTCGCTGCTTCACCCCCTCCCACTCCCCAATTTACAGGCAGGAGATTGGTCCAAGGGGAAATAAACTTCCTACCGAGAACCGTGTTCGCTGGTAAGGAAAGGAGAACCCAGTGCAGCAAATGGGAGCTCGTGTGCTGTGTGCTGCTCTAAGAGTCAGATTTGTTTCTTTTATTGCTAGACAAGAATGTAATTAAAAGGCTGCAGCATCAGCCCATTGCAGCTGAACTTGGTGCGTTCGTTAGCGCATCATTAACACCTTTGGTGTCTGCATGTCCTCATCTCCCAGGTCCAGCTACCTCTTCCATTGCCTCCTCCCAGGTGTAGAATCAGTCTTGGAAGGCAGAAGGGATGTGCTGGGAAGATGGTGCTTTGGGAGCTGCTTCCTTCTGGACTGCAAAATTAACTGTGTGCTTTCCCAGCATCCTGCAGGGATCTAGGAGTGGGGACCCTTCCCCATGCCCAGCTCCCACCCCATGCAGGCTCATGCTGGAAGCCCCTACCTGGGGACATCAGCCCCAGCCAGCAACAAACCCCACCTAGAGGAGAGAAACTCCTCTGGACAAGGGCCTGTAGGGACAGGGCTTGGAGCAAGCTGCTCCAGGGGAAGGGGTCCCTGCCCGTGGCAGGGGTTGGAGCTGGAGGAGCTTTAAGGTCCCTTCAACCCAACCCATTCCATGGTTCTGTGATCCATGAAACCCAGCAGAAATGCGAGGGGATGAGCAAGAGGGCAGAACACAAGTGATGGTTTGTGTGGTCCTGAGTGCCCACAGGCGTCACCATCACAGGGACCCCGCTGCCCCGGGTGCATTTTGATGCTGCTCAGGGGGAGGATCCCAGCACGAGGCAGAGGCAGTGCCGTGTCCCCGTGAATCGTGTTATTTGTCACCGTTTCCATGGCAATGGGAGCCACCTTCCTTCCCCTTGTGCGCACATGGGCGCTGCTGGCACACGCATGGGTCATGTATGAGCTCACACGCACACATGCTCAGCGCACACACGTCTTCACTCGCAGGCACGTGTGCTCCTGCACTCACACGCAGACATGCACATGCGTGCGCACTCAAATGCATGCACACACACACATACACACACACACAGCTTTTCCCCCCTCTCCCTTTGTCTGCTGTTTCCATTGGAGGGCAGGTTCCACCAGGCTTTGCTTGCTCCTCACAGGCTGCTGCTTCCTTCCCATCTTCCCGACTGGAAAACGAGCGCTGTCCTGCTCTTGTGTCTTCCCAAGATTCTGCAGGGACATAAAGTGGGGATCCCAGGGGAAACAACCCGCCCCATCCCCATCCCCAGGCCATGCTTACTCCTCAGAGGCTGTGGCATCAGCACTGGGGGCTGAGCCCTGGCCCAGTGTCCCAGCATGGGGCAGGAGGTGGACATTTGGCTTCTGGGTTTGCTGCTGGGTGAAGAGAAGAGAGAAGAGGAGCAGGGATGGAGGTGAGGGTGCCTCTGAACAGCCCAGAGGGTGTTAAAGCTGGGTGATGCTGGGGCCATTGCCTGGCCCCTTGCAGGCAGGACCCCATGGGCCCGGTGCTGGGTTTGCTGCCTCGTGACCCTGCAGCACTGCCTCCTTCACTGGAACAGATCCCTCATCAGCCATGTCCCAGGCTCTGGGCACGGTTCTCAGCTTCCCTATTCCCACCAGTCTCAGCCTCCCAGCTCCTCCCTGGCTTGTATCAGGCTTACCATGAGCCCCATGCAGAGATGCTGCTCTCCTTGCGTTCCCCATCCCCAGAATAGCCAGGAGGGGAGCACAAGGCTTCCTCCTATCTTGGGTTGTTTTTAAATTGGAGTCTCTGCTGAATCTGCTAATTAAGTTCTTTGCCTGCAACTAATACTGTGCTGCTAATTCCTGCCCGGAATGATTCCTCCAGCACTCACAGAGGTTATGTTCACTGGCATCCTTCCACCGCTCCTTTATAGTAAAAGAAGAGCCCTTTTTGGTCACTGCACATGAGTCATCTACCAGCAGCCCTTGTCCGTCCTCGTCCTCTGCCTCACCACGGCCCCAGTGTCAGAGGGAGTAGCAGAGAACCCCAGCCTGGTTTGGGTTGAAGGGACCCCAAAGCTCCTCCAGCTCCAACCCCTGCCCCGGGCAGGGACCCCTTCCACTGGAGCAGCTTGCTCCAAGCCCCTGTGTCCAACCTGGCCTTGAGCACTGCCAGGGCTGGGGCAGCCGGGTGTGATGGGTGGGACTGGGCTGTGGATCTCTGTTAGTGCGGTGCCGCCGAGGCTCAGGTCCCTGCACCGTGCGCTCCGAGGGCAGGAGGCTGCGATCGGATCCCCGCTGCTGCTCGCGCACCGTGAACACCCCAGAGCCGGCCGGGGCTCCCCTCTCCTGTTTCTGCTGCTCTCTGCTTTAAAATAACCCCTGGCTCGCCCTGAGCAGAACCCGAGGGTGCAGCGAACCCCCGAGCACCAGCACTGCCGCTGAGGAGGGATTCACTGCAGCTCTTCCAGGGCACTGATGCCACAGCAAGGCCGGAGCTGGCTCAGACCCTCCGGAGGAGCAGCAGGGAATGACCCTGCTTCGGGTGCCTCCTGAGCCAGGCACAGCCCTGGATGCCCTCGCTGGGGACAGGATTGGACCTGGGCATCACCTCCGAGCTCCTCCCAGGCTCTCCCAGGACCACGGCTCCCCCCTGGCATCTTTGATGTCCATTTCTGTTCATGCCAGTGAAGTGGGGTGGGAGCAAGTCTCTCCCTGCATGTTGGGAGCTGGCTTAAGCATGGCTGGAAGGCAAACCCCATCAGAATGAAGAGGATGATGCACATTCCACATGTGCAAAGAGGGGAGAGGAAACCTGGGACCGAGGTTTTTTTGTGCACTAGAACATACTTGTGCTGCTTTCACATCTCAGGGGGCTGATTTCTACCCAGGCGGGGCAGAATGGGCCCTTTGCCCCCACTCTGCTCCCAGCTCCTGGTAACAGAGGGGCAGAGCATGGGGTGATGGTGACAGTCACAGCTGCCTTCGAGTGCATGGGATGCATCCTTGGATGTGTCAGTGCCCAGTGCCAAGGACCAACCCCAGCAACAGCATGAGCTGGACACGAAGGCAGAGCTGATCCAGGGGAAGGGGTGGGATTGCAGCCCTGGAAAGCAGATGGGAGCTGGGGGAGCTGGAGCCAGCTCCAAGGCTGGCAGGCAGCGCAGGAGGAGGAGGCTGCGCGGTTGCCATGGCAATCGAGCATCTACAAATTCCGGGATTATTTATCCTCAGTTTTGTTTGGGCTGAGCAGGAGTGGATCCTGCTGCTGGGCTGAGGGTGCTGGGCTCTGCCCCCCGGGGTGCATAGCAGTAGGATGTACAACCACAGCCATGTCTGCGAGTCCCCTGCTCAGCTCCCAAAAGGAGACCTTCCAAAAGAAGAGCTCACAAGTGTGAACTCAACCCAGAGCTGCTGAGCTTGGGCTGGTTCATTTGCTGTTTGCCTTCCCAGATGTGCGGTAGCCCCAGATCGTCCCCAGATCTGTAATTACCTGGCACTATGAGGCCATGCTGTTAAACCTGGCACATGCAACAGAGGTTTGGGCTTCTTTATGCAGTTAGCTTTGGGGTCGGATGTGGATTGGGCCCTAGATTTGCTTGTGGGACCTGAATCCCTGCTGGTGGCTGTCTGCTGGGAATGCTATTTCCCAGCTTCAGGAGGGGTGATTGAATGCTACCCTGATCCATGGCGTTTCACAGCACCTCCCTCGCTCCCTTGCTGGAGCACTGGAGCATCACACATGCTTGGAGCCATATCCAGCTGCAAGACCCTTTGCAAGGAGCCAGCCCACGTCCTCCCTCTCTGGGGCTCGCCGGTGCTTGCAGGGATTAAAGATGCTTAATGCAGAGCCCCAGCTCTTGTCTCTCTGCAAACCTGCTGTCACTCAGCTATGGAAAACAAGGGGCCATGGGGGGGTTTGGAGGTGCTGGTAGCTGGGAACTTCTTGGCAAGGTGTAGAACAGAATGAGTGTCACTTCTGGAGCTGTTGGAGAGCATTTACCAGCTCATGTCACCCGCTGTCAGCTTCCAGCCGCCTCCCCCTCCATAAGAGCCATTGCTGTAATTGCTCCTAAATCTGATAAATGATTCTTTTTGATGCCTTCAGTGTCAGTGTTATGTAAATCCCTGTGTAAGGATGCTGTATTTTTTATGGATCGTGTGTTTGCTGCCATCCTGGTGTGTGTGTGAGCAGCTGAAGGGATCCCTTTGATTGTCAGATCAAAGAATCATGAGGAACATTAAGGACAATGCTAGCAAAAAACCCCAAACCTCAAGGAAATCAGGAGCCTGTGGGTAAATTGATTTGATTTTGCCAATAGAAGTGAGTAAGAAGTATTAAAGCTCCTGCAATTGTACAAAGAAATGCCATTATTTAAGGAACAGACGGCTATTTTCCAAGGGAAATGATGGGGGGGGGAGCAAGAGAAGGAAAGGTGGCCAGAGACATGGGGTTCAAGATGGTTTAGAAGGAGCTCTTGTTCTTCTAAATGGAAATGGTTTGGGAGCAAGCTCCAAGCTGGCAGGACCTGAGCAGTACTTTCTCAAAGGGGCTTTGTATCTCAGATTGTCACCAGGCTCACTGGATGATGAGACGTCAAGAAAGGGCCATGGCAATGCCTTTGTTCAGCTGGGTCTGATGGTGATGTACCAAATGCAGCCATGGCAATGCCTTTGTTCAGCTGGGTCTGATGGTGATGTACCAAATGCAGCCATGGCAGTGCCTTCGTTCAGCTGGGTCTGATGGTGATGTACCAAATGCAGCCATGGCAATGCCTTCGTTCAGCTGGGTCTGATGGTGATGTACCAAATGCAGCCATGGCAATGCCTTCGTTCAGCTGGGTCTGATGGTGATGTACCAAATGCAGCCATGGCAATGCCTTCGTTCAGCTGGGTCTGATGGTGATGTACCAAATGCAGCTGGTTTCAGGGTACGGGAGGAGGGGACATCCGTATGCTAACCCCTTTCCTCAGCTCCTGGACTCAAGTTCTGCTTTGACCTCGTCTCCCAAGGACTCCCCTGCCCCTCTTGTACTGCTTGGAGCGGTGTTTGATCTCCTTGGGCATTCCAGGGTGAGCTCTGCTGTTCCAGATGGGGACTTGACTTCCAGGTATCGGCTTGACCAGGCTGCCCCTGCCCAGGGTCCGCAGCCGCCAGGGTCCCTGCTCCAAGTGGAAGCAGCTGCGCTCAGAGCCCATACATGAAGGCCCGGTCCTGCCGACGGGAGCCACGCTCATGCAGCATCACTGCACCTTAACACGGAAACACCACGAGCAGTGCCCAGCACCCAGGCGTGCACGCACCCACAGCGGGGAGATGCACCCGCCTGCACATGCATGAACACGCGTGTGCTCGCACACAGAGGGGCTCTGCAGCATCCCTGAGGTCTCACATGCAGCATCCCTGAGGTCTCACACGCAGCATCCCTGAGGTCTCACACGCAGCATCCCTGAGGTCTCACACGCAGCATCCCTGAGGTCTCACACGCAGCATCCCTGAGGTCTCACACGCAGCATCCCTGAGGTCTCACACGCAGCATCCCTGAGGTCACGATGAAGCTCAGTGGAGCAGAACTGGGAGTGCAGGAGCGCTGCCAGCGAGCGGCAAAGCCAGAGCCCAGGTA
Source organism: Neopsephotus bourkii (assembly GCF_033783945.1). Taxonomy (NCBI): domain Eukaryota; kingdom Metazoa; phylum Chordata; class Aves; order Psittaciformes; family Psittacidae; genus Neopsephotus; species Neopsephotus bourkii. The sequence continues at coordinate 406,472 of NW_026901625.1, forward strand.
CCTGTCAACAGCCCGGCAGGCTCAATGCATCAGCTCCGCAGAGCACTTGGCATTTAATCCTCCTCTCCCCAGCCCTGCTCAAGGACGGGCTCGCTTGGACATGCTCGGACAACCACAACCGATTGCGCACTCGGGCTTGTCCAAGCACACTCAGCACGCTGGCATGGGGAAGAGGCACAGGCACCCCCTGGCTCTGGCTGTGCCGCACAGTGTGACCCTGGGGTGTCACCCCTGTGGCATGCACACAGCTCTGCATGGACACGCATCCACCACGTGTGCTTTATAACCTGGGTGAGCGCAGGGATTCCATCACTGCTGGGACGCGCTGGGGTGCTCAGGGACTTGCACACCCACCCTGGGCCCCAAGGACCATGGGGAGGGTCCCCCCTGAGGATGAGCTTGTTCCCTGACTCCTGCCCTATCGCACTCCCTCACTGAGGCACAAGCAGCGCTCACTCCTCTGTCCTTACCCTGTCCCCATACGTGGCCAGACACTGAAGCAAGGCTCAGAGCCAAGCAGGATGGCACAGGAAGGGCAACGCTGCCCTTTCTCTAGCTATGAGTTATGGGGAGCCCAGCACCCCCCTCCCTGCCAGCCATGGGAAAAAGCATTTGTTTGGGACTTATCTCTTGGAGCCACCAGCCCGGGTGCCTGCGCTGCCAAGGGGTTCAGCTCCAGCAGTCTCTGCTAACCTGGTGGCTGGAGGGAGAACAGGGCCCTGCTCCGCATCGCCCTGAGCCTGGGCTGGAGTGAAAGCACCTTGCTCCCTCCTCAGAGCTGCTGCAAAGCCCTCTGCAAAGGAGGAGTTAATGGGAAAGTGCTTTTACAAGTGCTGGAGCAGAGAGATCTCTGGACAGGTAACTGAGGACAGAGCCACTCAGCACCTTCCAAACCCTCCATGGGCAGCTGCTCCTCACGGTGCCACCACCCTAAGTGAGAAGGGGACGTTTAGTGGAGTGCATTGAATGGGGGGAAGGAGAGAGGAGGAGAGAAAGTGCAGAGAGGACACGGATGAAAGGTACACAGTGGGGACAAAAAGGGCTCTGAAGTGGGGGAGCGTGCAATGGGGACAGCAGGGGCTTCTGGTACTCTGAGGCCCAAGAAATAGATTCAAACGGTTCTCTATGGGGAGGAAGCCGACTGATGGGTAAAGCACTGGGCAGGATTCAGCTGATCTTGGCTCAGCTCCTGATCCCCTGGTGAGCCTTTGGCCGAGGCGCTGTCAGAACGAGGGGTTCCACAGGTTTTCCCCACAAGCTGAGTGCGGAATCCAGCGGGATCTTCCTTGCACTCATCTGTCAGGCACCATTGGAGCTGAGCACATTCCCACCTGCTCTCGTAGGAGCCCACATCCCACTGACTGCGGCTGACGCTCTTCTGACAGTCCCCGGTGTTGACATCCTTGGGAAGAGCAGCAGCAGGATCCGATCACAAAAATAGATCCCAGTTCTGCTCTATATTTAACACTGTGTTCTCCTTGGAATGGACTCCGTCTACGGCAATTAACTAATGATGAGGATGATTAAAGCTTGCTCCTGCGCTTTACATTTATAGCATCTCTCCCACTTCTTTTCTGAATAATAACTCCTTTCCTTTGCAGCACCAGCAGAGCATTCCCAGGAAAGCAAGAGGTAAAAGGCACGGGAAATTAGAAAGGTGGCCCACTAAATGGGTCAGGGAAATGAATGCATCTGAGATTTACCTATCCCCAAACCAGGAGAGCATCAGTGCCAGCCAGGATTTCCCCACTGCTCCCAGGTGAGAGCAGAGCTCCAGCATGGGCTGTGCAAGCATAAGCTGCTAATGGGGCTTGAATAATGGCCAACTGGGATTGCTCAGGGGATGCATTCTGGTTCTGTTCTCAGCAGTGTGGGGAATGCTCTGGGCTGCACTGGTTTTACATGGTGATATGGGCAGAAAGCACTGGTTTCCCATGCAAAGGTGCAATTTGATTGCTTTAGGGAAGAAAGAAGGAAGAAAATTAAAACCCACTGGACTAAAACCAGATGTGATATAAAGAGGAGGAAGGAATCTGGCTATTGAAGCCACACTTCTGCTGCCCTGCTGGAGGGGCAGGGGAGTGAACGGCCACTGCTCATGAGGTGTCTGGAGAGCATCTGGTGACCATCAGTTCTGGGATCTGCTCTTCTGCAGAGCCCCAGCATCCCTTCAGCAGTGAGCAGCGCTGCTCCTGTCCCTGGGAGTGGAAACAGAGCATGAAATACAGAAAGAATCAACTGAAATAATTACAGGTTGCCAGAAATGAATGGGAGCTAAAAGTGTAAACAGCCTCGAGGAGGGTGCGAGGAGCAACGTTCATTACTTCACACGCTCCGTGCTTGCTCACTTCTCTGGATGCATTGGCAGCCACCATGGATCTGGGATGGGATGGGCCAGTGGCAAGGGCTCCCTGGACACTGCAACCATCGCCGCCCTGAGCTTACATCATGAAGAAGCTGGGGAAGGTTGGAGGGGAGGGTCTGATGTTTACTCCTCATAGAACCATGGAATGGTTCTTGTTGAAAGGGACCTTAAAGCTCATCCAGTTCCAACCCCTTCCACTGGAGCAGCTTGCTCCAAGCCCCTGTGTCCAGCCTGGCCTTGAGCACTGCCAGGGATGGGGCAGCCACAGCTTCTCTGGGCACCCTGTGCCAACAGAGTAAATGCCTCACAGGAAATCATTTTATGGACAAATCTTGGCTTGAAACTTGCTTTTGAGCAGTTCTGAGTTTCCTGGCCAGGTCTTCTCTTAAAAATCAATTGTGGAATTGCTCCTGCACCAGCTTAAACAGGGGCTAATGCACGAGCAGCAGATGGGAGACGTCCAACATGAACCCCTTTGGTGAGCTGGGGCTCAGTTACTCCCCCTGTGCCCCTGCATCCCAGCGGGATGGCTCTTTGACCGCTCGTGCTAGTGAGCTCCGAATGCACATTCCGGAGCCATCTCTGAAAGTAGCTTTGAATTTGGCTGTTTGCTCGCACACATGCGCCAAGAAGTTCATTAGTAAACTATTAACGGAAAAGAACACAGAGTCTGAGCTCTGCTTCCATCAGGACTGACATCCAACACCTGAGAAGTGCTGGGAATGAAGACGCTCAGCACCTGTGGGAGAGCTGCTCTGCAAATAAAGCTGCTGCACAGGAGGAGCTGCTTCCCTTAATGATGCTGCTGGGCCTCCAGAGCCTCAGTGCAGCACTGGGGAGTGCTGGGGTCCATGGTCCCTCTTCTGAGCATGCCAGCAATGGCTGTCACCACAGCTCTTGGTGTTGCCTGGTCCCAGCTCTTGCAGAAGAGTGAGGATGGGAGCTGCAGTGGTGATCCTGGGCTGCCCTCTGGATGCGTGTGATGTGGTAAGGAGGGAAAGCCTAAAGGAGGGAGGGTGCAGTGCTGCTGCCCATGCCCAGGAGCTTCTGGGGAGGTGCAGCTCCCATAAGGGCTCATCTCAGCATGTTCAGCTGGATTTGGGAGCAGTCAGGTACTGTGCAAAGTCTGGCTTTGGGACATCACTAAGGAAGGTGAAGCAATGAGCAGAGAGGCATCCTTATGGCTCAAAGCAGCAGTCAGTGCCTGCGGCGCACCCGTGCAGTTGGGTTTGTGTGTCTGCAGTAGCTGGTCCTGATTTCCACAGCTCTCTGCTCACTTGGTTGGAGCTGGTGCCTGGCTGTGTGGGATGTCCTTGGAGAAGGGAAGGACTGCACACTCAGTTCTAGCTGAGATCTGCCTCCCTCGGTGCCTGGAGGAGCACGCTCCTGCTCTGTGGGGAGGAGGTGCCCAATGGGGGACACACTGGGGAAGTTGTAAATGATATTCCACGCTTTGCGGTGCCAGCTCTGGTGTCTCTGTTCATGCTATATAAATATTTATGGCTCTTAATGCAGAGGTTTGTCACATGTAACGACGTGACGCTAACGTGATGCTGTCTATAGGTGATGAGCTGCACCACCAAGGGAAGCAGCTAACATCCTCCCCTGCTCCTGGGGAAAAGCATTAGCAATGCTTCCCATGGAGCTGGAGGACCATGGAGCTGGGGGTGGGAGAGTGGTTTCCTCCCCAGCATGGCAGGGGTAAGGGAAGCTCTGGAAGTTAGTTTAGCCTTTCTGATGGCTCCAAGGTGGGATCTGCTGTGAAACGTACCCCATGAGCACCCCTTGCTGCAGGCCCAGGGCAGCAGTGAGCATGCTCTGCGGTGCTGCTCAGAGGCTCTCCAGGTTTGTCCCCCAGCAGCAGCACTGGGTCACTGCTGCATTGGTGGGTGCAGAAAGGTCAGTCCAGGGCTGTTCTCATCCAACCCTGCTCCGTGCTGACCTCTCAGGGGTGGAGGGAAGGCAAGAGGGGTCCTCAACCCTTCTCCTGCACATCCCCTGTTGTTGTTGCTTGGTCAGGGTGAGCTCTGGGTGGTGGCGCCCTCCATGGAGAGCACTGGGGTGCAGGTGCCCTCTGCAATGATGCTGAACCCCTGGACCACACCAACGCATGTGAGCCATCGAGGGCATTGCAGTGCCATGCAATGGGGTGCAGCCCCACTCGCACACACACCACTGGTAACCTCCTAATAATACCCCTGTGCCTCCTCCTCGGCCACACCAGGTTTTGCCCTATTGTTCTGTGTGGTTCAGCTGCTGGAGGCACTGGAACAGTCTCCCAGGCTCTGTGGTAGCATCAGCATTGTTCTCCTCATCTCCTGAGTCATTCTGCCATCGCGCAGGGCCAGCACGAAGGTCAGGAGATATCAGATGCAGCCCCGCCAATGTGTTTGCTTGGGTTGTTTTGCATCTGTGCTTCATCTTCAGACAAGTTGAGGTGCGGGGGAAGGGAGGGAGCCTAATAGGATTAATCCCCTGAATTCATTGCGCAAAAGCCTGGTGCTCTGCCAGTCTTTCTGCCGAGCAAATGGTCAATGCTTTTCTTTAATAGCATTAAGCAAAATTACAAATCACAGCGCTGGTTAATCAATCTCAATGGGTTTCTCTGTATTTTAACTGTCTCCTGGAAGAGTCTGTAGCAGCTGCTGCTTCTCTGCTCCCGGTTTGGGGCATTGGTGGAACTACTGGAGAGATCCTGGTGATTTCCCCTCTTCTGAGGGCCTGGCCTGGAGGGGCTCTGTAATGGGCTCGTGTCAGCAGCAAGGACCTGGGCTTGGTTCAGCCCATCTCAGAGCCCTGGGGATGGGAGAGGCTGAGCACCAAAAGCAAAGCTGAGCATGGTTGTGGTGGGTGATGGGCATGGCAGGGCTGCTGCCTGGGTAGATACTGAGCTTTAGAAGTAAATACACACTCTTCAATGCAGGCAGGGATGGGTTTTATGCTAGGCAGAAGTTTGGAGCCAAAGGAAAGCCTGCTTTGGTCTTGGTTTTATTTCAGTATTGCTTTATGTGAGTGTATCTATGTACATACTAATAGTGATGGCTTGCAGGCAGTGTGTAGCTGTGTAACAAACACTAACACACGGCTGTCTGCATGTACCACATGTACAGCTCCACTCTGCACATCACCAGGGTGATGTACATCTGTTTGCCCACCCATGGGTCTGCAGGGTGCCTGCTGGAGGAGGTACCTTGCTCTTAGGAAGCCAGGCTGTGGGGTGGGTGCTGCTGGCATCAGTACTGGCAGCAAGTGCCTGTGTTGGGTGGGGAAGGAGCTTGGAGTGCGTTGTGCTGGGACTGGGTGCGGGCTGGAGCCTGCAGCAGCTGCTCCTCCTTTGGGTTCTGTGTGGTTCCGTGGGGGGAAAGAGCCGAGATGATGAAAAGAGCAGCCCAGGAGGAGATGTTTGTGCAGCAGGGCCCCAGCGCTGCCTGTGTGGGTGCTCCTTGGCTGGCGCAGTGTGGGTGAGCACAGGGAGCCAGAAACATCGCAGGAGCAGGCAGTGGAGAAGGCGGAAAGCCCAAAAGAGCCAAGGGAGCTCTGCTAACCTGGCCTCGGCATTCCAGGGGTTGCTGGGGATGGGACTTGGAAAACTGGGCTTGGAACCTGCCTTGTTCTGCTTGCTGCCTGCTGTGCTGGAGGAAGGAGCTGAATCTCCTTCCAAGAGCTGCCCATTTACCACTTACATCATTCTCCTGAGAACAACCAAATACACTTCCTGAGTCCAAAGCACTAATTAAGTTTAAGGTCACTTCTATCTTATTTATGGGTTTTCCTGGCTAAGGTATGAATACTCACATCAGTTAACAGATGGACTTCATCTTAGGGGTCTCTTCCAACCTAAAGGATTCTATGATTCCATAATGCATGTAGGTGAGTGCACTGAGCTGGGACATGACCGCCCAGGCCTGGGTTTTAAAGACATTTTTGACACCTTTATTACATACCAAGAGGAAACAATGTCAGTGCTGGAAGGGAAGGGCAAGCCAGCCTACCTGGGTTAGGGATGTACCCTGGGATGCAAGGAGCCACACCATCTGCTTTCCCCTCTGCCTCTGCACTAAGCTGAGCAGAGAAGCTCTGAGGAGGGCTGGCTGCAGGAGGGGGATCCAACCAGTGATGTGCTGGTGCCTTGGAGGGGTTATGGATGAGTGATGGAGCTGCACGTGGCTGCTCTGGTGCAGGGATGCCTGAAGCGTGGCATCCCCAATGAGGATGTGCAAGCGCTGGGAGCCTGGTGCATGACTACAAGGGCATGGCAAAGGAGCTGGCGGGCAGAGCCGTTTCCATTAGAGAAGCTGAGAAGAGGAATGGAGCTGCTGAGCTTCCCTTGGCACACCAGCTTCCTCCTCACCTCATCTAAAATTAACTTCACTGTTCAGCTGCATTTAAGCAAAACCAGTTGCCATGACCACGCCAGGGGCTCCTAGATATAGAGAGCGAGGTAATCTGTTGAAGTGAATAGCCACAGAGCTGATGCTTGCTGTAGGTTACATGTGAAGTTCATTGACTTGTTAAACCTAATGGACTGTATTGCCTAGGAATTGGAAATGTAAATTCTCCCTTTCGGTGGCTGGGGTTTGAATCGGGCTGGGGAAGCTGGAGGAAAGTGTCACATCCAAAGAGGGAGTGCTGTGGATAATGGGAGCCCATAGCTGATCAGAGGGGAGTCCTGAGCAAGTTCAAGCCTTAGGTTTGCTGCAGGGCATCTTGCTGAAAGCTGCATCCCCCTTTCTTCTGAGAGGGACACTGATATTTATAGTGCCTTATTAATGCTTGCTTTGCTGGGGCTTATTAGCTCTGCTACCCTGCTCTGAATTAAATGAGGTATCTGGTTCTGTTGGTGGCTCGCAAGGCTTAAAGGCAGGAAAAGAGACCTGTTTCTATGGCGCAGCCTGTGAACATTCAGGAGTCCCAGGGCACAGCGACCTTTCTTTGCTTAGCTTCCTGTAAGCCTGCCTTGAACCTACTCCATAGAGCGTGAGCCCTCCACTCCCACTTGCCCCAGTGTGTCTGCCTGTTCTCAGCATCCTGAGCTCTCCAGGATTCCCTCTGAGAAGGCTGCAAACATGCAGGTAGGCACAACATCCCCTGCTTGCTCATCCTGCATCTCCACTGAAGTATGGAGGAAGCTGAGTCACCTCCTGCCATCCTCCTCCTCGCTCCTATGCCACATCCCACCTCCAGGAGCAGTTTGCAGTGCTGCTGTAGAAGCTGGTCCAGGCACTGGAGTGGCTTTTGGGAGGTCTGGATTCAGGTCTCTTCTTCTGCCATGTGTTTCCCAGGCAGTAAAACCATGCTTTGCAATGCCTGTTCTAACCTTAAACTAAGCTGTCCATGTGCGCTATCAGTATGTGACGCTTCTGGTGCTGGAGTGTTCTGTTTATTAAGTTAATCTCTCTCTAATTCAGCTTCAACCAACTTACAAAATGAAATGGACATTATTTAGTCCGCTTAGGGCATGCAGCAATTGGAAAATGTGACTCTCCTACTAGCCTGGGACTTTTAATGGGCATCTAACACATCACCAGCCTTTTTTATTACCTTCACTTGTACCAGCACAGTAGTGGCTTTGTGCAGAATGTCTCTATCTGTCCATATGGATAATTATGGACCCATATGGACATTATGGACTAGTTCGTCACCTGGCATAAATCAGAGCTGCCCCATTCTCAGCGTTGTTACCCTGATTTACATGGAGCCAGGATCCACTCTCAAAGCTTCTGACATTGAGCAATAAGCCTTGTTGCAAATCGAGGTGGCATTCACTTTGCTGTGACATGGCACAACCTTCAGGTCCTCATTGTGCTGGCTCATGCATCCATAATGTTACCGTTTATTCATACAGTGAGGCAAGCTAATGTGTTTATCAGCAACTTCACTCAGTCTATGATCGGCCAAGTAGCACCCATTGGAATCAATGCAGCAGGGAATTGGGCACTCTGTGTGTGGTGGCATCAGATGTGTCACAGAATGAACAGGAACTGTTGTGCCTTCAAAGGGGCCTTGCTAGAGCTGCTGCTCCGGGCTGGGGTCTGCACCTTCATCTGTCCCCACGCACGTGGGGCTGGGTTTAGGTGTGAGTTGTCTCATTTCTTCCAGTTTAGCCTCAAAAACCCGAGGTGGAGCAGGTCCATTAGCTCTGGACTACACAAGGGACAGGAGCAGCAGCATCCTGCCTGCAGCCCCTTGGCTCTGGGCACCGGGCTCCTGGTTTCACCCCGGCTGGTGCCACGCAGGGATAAGCTCGTTTTAAAACGCGGTCGTGCTTCAGGCCAGGGGGGCTGTTGTTTGCAATGAAAGGGATGTCCGCACGCTGCTGCCTGAGGGCACTGAGAGCACAACTCCCACGTCAGCCTCCCTCGCCACTGCCTTTAAACCCCATCAGCTCCTGCCTGTCGGGGGACACTTAAGGAAACCTTTTAGTCAATATTGCCTTGAGAAATGCTCCAGTTGAGAGCCTTTTAATGCCAGCTCATCCCCAGGGTGTGGAGGAGGCCAGCGCAGAGCGGGAGGCCGAGAGAAATCCTCCAGCTCTTTCATCTCCCGCATGATGAAAGCGGGAGAAGGAAAACCCGGACGGTGCTGCCGGTTGGAGAAGGAAATGGCTTCTTCCTGGGGGACCGGAGTAAGGATCTGAGCGCTGCTGCTCTCCTCCAGTGCTCCGCTTTCCCCGTGAGAGGTGGACTGGGAAGGAGGAGAACCAGGACCCCGAGCCCTTTGTAACCGGTCCTGGAGGAGCGAGGAGGGGTGCCTGTGTCAGCACGCTCACACTGAGGGCTTTTGTGAGGCACATTCAGTGTACACGGCACGGATTCCTCCTGCGTGACCGGGTCCCAGTGCCTGAAGTGGGGCTCCTGGGCTCACTCTTCCTTGCAGGGCTTCTAGCTCCTGTTTGCTTGTCACGTCTCCTGCGGCAGGAGCAGCCCTGGCGACCCGCACTCCTTCCGTGGGGAAGAAGGGAGAGGAAGGATTCGTCTGTCACTCGTTCCTGGCAATGGATATGCCCCTGGAGGGCTGCCCCGGAGCCCTGGGGGGGAATCCTTTCTTTAGCTGTTGATACGCAGAGCTGCGCTGTGCATAAATAAGGGAGAGCAAGTTGGCTTCTATTTTTATACAGACCTCTTATCTGCCTCTCAACTGTCTTGGTCTTTTGTATTCCCCTTTCCTTCCCCATCCCTCCCCCTCCAGTCTGTCTCTTCTCCTTGCTGTGTCTCTCCATTTTTCTTCCCTTTGCAGCATCTCACTAATTCAGTCTGCTGCTTCGTGTTTGTGCATACATGGAACTAATACGCCATGGTAGGAGTGCTAAATATCAGACATTCTGTTGTCATTGAAGCCTTGGGTACCAGAAGCTGTCTGCATGAGTAGGAATGAGTGTGTGATGTGCACCAAGGTGTGCGGGACCCGCTGCAGTGGCTGTGCAGTCCCTGCCTGGGCTGGCAGTGTTGTGGGTCCACAATGGGCAATGTAAGTGAGTTTGCTACAAGTGGGAGCCTGTAAACTCTGTATCCTATAAATACAACCAGGTACAAGCTGACAGCTCATGGCTGAATGCTCTCCAGGCATGGGTTTGGGTGTATGCATGTAGGCACCTGAGATGGGTCCTGAGAGACCTGAGCTGGTGGCTGCTGCCTTAAACAGAAAAGCACCAAAAGATCCAGTGTGGGCATTTCCAGAGCTTGATCAAAATCCCTGTGTCTGATGCGTGTGCGCAGGAGGTTTCTAACAGGGCTTGCTTCCTGATTCAGTGCAAGAACTTGCTCTTAATCCTCATCCACCAACTGCCTCCGAAATCACTTTGTATATGGGCCAGAGTATAAAATAAACTGGGTTGTTATCAATAATGAAGCAGTTTGTTATGTATTTACATTCGGTACGACTGCCTCAGCATCTTTGCCATTGATGTGGGAATAAAGTATCCTCTGCTGCATGAATAGCGATCACGGCTGGCCTGGTCCCTCTGCCCCAGACCCCTTGTGCTCTGTAGCTCCTGCACCGGGCTGGGGAGATGAGGATTAATCCATGCATAGGATCTGGTCTGCTGGAGCAGGTTATCAGGAGCAGGACCATTAATTCCTTTTAAATTCCCTTCTGCCCCTTGCTCACAGTGCAAGGTTTTGACTTTTCAGTGCAGAAACCTGTGCAAACATGCTCCAAATCCTCTGAGCAAACAGAGGAGCTGCCACTGTTGAAATCACGTAGCAGTGGCTGAACCAAGGGTTCATCCTTGTTCCTGATGCCCAAGTGGGAATCTGCTCACCCCAGGCTGTGCTGAACAGAGGTACCAAGATGTGAACATTGCTCTGTCCTCGGGGCAAGCTGTGCTTACATCCTGGTCAGTCTTAATCCCTATTCTTTAACTGTGGAACAGTTACGTGCCCAGCTGCTGGCTCAGGAGAGGGTCTGGGTGATAAAGCTTCTATTGCCATCTCCCCTAGGCTTTGCTGGATCATTTTCTTCCGTTGTGTCACTGTGTTGGAACCTATTGCCTGAGAACACATGGGTCCTGACCACCCCAAATGGGTCCTGCAGGACCAAGGCAGGTGGACAACAGGGAGCTGGACACTGACATTCCTGCTGAGCTGCACTTCAAATGCTGGCTGGAATCACCTCCTGAATCACCTCCCCGCACAAGCCACGGAGCAGCCCCACATCACCACTGGCACTGAGCCCCACGGGGGTCCTTAGCTTTGGCAGGTGCAAACTGGCACTGCTATGGTGTGGGAAGGATCTGACCTCTCAGTCCCCTGACCGTGCCTCGTTCCAGGCTCATGGGTATGGAGCAAACAGTGGAGTTGAGCAAAGTGCCTTGATCTGAAGCCTCTGCTGAAGGAGGTGATTTACATTCCCCAACCTGCTGCCCTGATCAGGAGTGAGCGTGGAGCAGCCTCTCTGGGAGCGTGTCCAAGACAAGATCACATCTGTCCCCTCGGTTTCCTCCTTGTCTCTCACCAGACTCCTCCAGATGGCTTCCCCTGAGGAAGGCGTGAGCCCAGCTTCCAGTTAAGGGCCAGGGAGCAGATGACTTGGCAGTGCCACTGGAAGCTGTCAGGACCTTCCTTGACTCTGGAAAAGCCAGCCCTGGGGCTCCATTGCTCACAGGGTACCTGCCCAAGGTGGCAGGATGCGCTGCAGAGGTCTGACATGGCTATGACCATCAAGAATGGAGGCAACGAGAAGGGAAAAGCCATGTGCAGTGTTCCCAGCAGAGATCCGGAGCGCAGGAGGGCAGGCTGGGGTGCAGGAGAGGATTTCTGCATGGAAAGCAGAGCAAAGAAGAGCCTGAGGAGAGACGTGGGCAGGGGGCACGGGCAAGATCCCCGGGGGGCTGCATGGTTTGGGGCTTGTCTTTTCACTTGATACTTGCTGCTTTCAGCGGCAGCCTAATGAAACAAGGAGCCAGCAGCTGATTGACATCTGCAAAATGAAACCTTTCCTCTGGAAATCCCAGCTTTCATCGTTCTGTTTGTTCTAATGAAGCAGCTTTTTCCCAAGGAGAGCAAATTCCATGAAAATTTTCATTGCATTGAAAGTTGAGATGGAAAGTTTCAGATGTGCCTTATGGGAAAGACCTCAGTGAGGTTCCAAAGGAAGCAGAGTGATTTAGAATGGAATCCAAGCAGAGCCAGTGGAGAAAACCGAGTGCTGGTGGAAGTGATGTGCCCAGATGGTTGGGTCTGCATAGGGAAGCATGTGGAGGGGACAGCTGCAGAATGAGAGATGCCTGTCTGGCTCCCTATCCTTTGGGTGCAGAGCTGAGAGGAGCTGTACCGCATCCAACGCTCCCCTCCAGCTCAGGCTGTGAGCTTCCTTGCAGGAGAAACACTTGTGTCAGCAGCCATATGGGATATCGAGGCTGTAGGTGATGCTTGTGAGCACTGAAGGAGTCACAGAGTGGGGAGGAGTGTGCCTGATAGCCAAGAACATTCTTGTGCTGCAGGGAGCCAGGTGGGATGCCCATTGTTAATGAGCTGGCAGTGATTTGTACAGCTCATCCCCAAAACTGAGATCTGGGATAAACCCCATCTGAGCCCATGGCTGCTGGACATCAAATGATGCTGGGAACTGCAGATGCTGCCTGGGAGGGTCTCTGGTCTCCTGGGAAGCAAAGATCTGCCCAGATTCACCTCTCCTGACCTGAGATCTCCTGTCAGAAATCATTGAGCTAATCTGAAAGCTGGAGAGCAGCGGCAAGGGGGAAAGGAGCAGGAAGGGAGAGCATCAGCTCATGGTGGCTAGTGTGGGGCTCTCGGGTACCGTCAGTGTAATTATGGGAAACTGCTGCAGGATGAACACTGCTGCATTGGAGCAGTAACTGTGCAGCGTTCTCCTCTGTGCATCAGGGAGACACCAGTTTCAGCTCCTCGTGCCTTGGATGGAGCTCTGGTGGAGCTTACTCCATCCTCTCCTGTCTGCTTCCAGCGACAGTCGGTGAGTGCATCCCTCCTCCAGCTCATCCTCTCCTCTGGAGACCATAAAACACCATCCCCGTAAGTGCCAGTGGCATTCCAACAGGGCCAGAGTTTCCCTTTTCCTCATGGGAAGGAGCAAACCAGTGTGTGCGGTACAAGACCAAAGCCTGAGCCAAAAGCAGGCTTCATTTTTGGCAGGGAAATGCAGTCTAGCAATTTTCTCATAACTTGGTGTTTTTGCCTTACATTCTTGGTAGTAATTGTGGCAAATAAAGAGGCTTTTTGTATAACTGTAAACAGTTTGCTGCTGTTCTGCACTGAAAGCCTGGCTCCAGCATCAGCAGGGCGCCCTTGTTCTGAGCTTCTCCAGGCTGAACAGCCCCATGTTCTCAGCCTGTCTCCATACGGGAGCTGCTCCAGCCCCTGAGCATCCTCGTGGCCTCCTCCAGCCTTGCTCCAAGAGCTCCATGTACTGGTTCTGGATGCTGCGTGTGCTCATAGGGTACCTGGTGTCTGGAATATCCAGAATCCTGGAGGCAAACGCTCCCTGCTGCTGGGGGAGGCTTGGGGCTGGGTTTAAACCTGGGTTTAGCTCCTGGTCTGCCTGAGCCTTGGGGTGAGTTAAGGGTCTCCTGGGCAAAGCAGGAGGAGGAGGGGAGGGACCACTGCAAAGAGCAATGGGACTGAGCAGGTGGGTGTTGGTGTTCATGGAGAGCAAGACAAATAGAAATACAGATGGACAGCCAATCCATAAACCATCCTGGGTGGGTAATTACGTGCTGGATTGATGTGCCACAGAAAGATGACTGATGGCTGCATGAGATGAGTGGATGGAGAAACCTGGATGTACAATCCTGCTCTTTGCAGACTGGTCATGGTGGCAGAGGGGCAGGGATGGGGTTGCCTTGGCTGGAGGGACACCTGCAGTGTCCACCTCCCTGGCATGAAGCTGAGCTTACTGTGGGCACAGCTGGAGGAATAACAGCTCTGGTTTATCCTGGCCCAGCTGAGGGAAAATGGAACGAGAAGGGAACCGAGTGTGATGTTTATAGACAAGATGTGATAATCTGACAACAAAAAGTGATGCTGAGTGCTGTGAGGTGGCTCTGCAGGGGGACCAGGGATTCTGGGGCCATCCAGGTGCACGTTAGTGCACATTGTCCTGTGCAGCAGAGGAAGGAGCCTCGGCCTGGGAACCTGTCTATTAGGGCAGCCCTATTATGTGTGCTATTGGCAGAGATTAATTCATTGTTGGAGATGTCTCTGATTCCATTAAGGGAAGCGCTAAGGCACAAATGTGCTGACCCTGTTCAGGCTGTTTGCTTGTCAGTCAGACTAATGCGCCCCGGCACTTCCCAAGTCCATGTGCTGCCCAGGTTAGCCAGCCTCGCAGCGAGGGCACCTCGTACATCATGTTTCTTACAAACTGAAGCTTGCATCCACCTATTAGTAACAAATCACCCGAATTCCACATCCTCTGCACTTCAGAGACTCCAAATGTGAGGAGAAGCCTTAACAAAAGCAGGTTTGAGGGAATGGCAGAGCTGGCCCCTGTGCAGCGGGGGCTCCAGCTCATGCCAGCGACCTCTAGTTGGATATTTGTACAGTTTGGGGTCATCTCTATAAATTCCTCTAATCTCTTAATCTGTTTCTTTTGTAAGATTGATTAAACCAGGCTTTATAGGATAGACTTTATCAGATTGTAGCAGAAAGAGAGGAGGTGCCCACAGCAAGTCTGTTGGGAGCAATTATTACAGAGGAGTTGAGCCTTCGTTTCTTGCAAAGGGGGTAAAAAGCCAGCTCAAAAAGGAATCTTTTCATCCACTGCAGGAAAAGCAGATGCAATGGCTGCAGACTGGGGTGGGGTGTGTGTGGGGGAAGAGCTATTTTGGTATTCAGACAAATCAGCTTCTTAAAGAGCAGTAATCAAGAGCACTGCACATTGATGGTTATTGCGATGGTGGGTGGGAGTGACTTGGGGAGAGGAGTGAGGATGCTGGTGCTCAGTGTGTGGTTTGGTGCAGTGCTTGCAGCAGCAATGGACATTTAAAAGGGTGATATCCTATAGAACACTGGTGGTATAAATTGGTCATTATTAGGTTATGCCAATAGGATGAGTATATTTATCATGGAATGGTTTGGGTTGAAGGGACCTTAAAGCCCCTCCAGTTCCACCCCCCTGCCACGGGCAGGGACACCTTCCACTGGAGCAGCTTGCTCCAAGCCCCATCCATCAAGGCTTGCTCTGGACTTGCTCCAGAGTTCCAACACATTTAGGCTTCTGTGTTAGAGAGATGAAAAATGCCACCACTGCCCTGCACAGAGCCCTGCAACCTCCTCTGTGCTCAGCCCCATCGCATGGTCCCTGTGAGTGCATAGGAGCGGGAGCTCCCGCTTCCAGATGGCAGAGTAGGAGGATCAAGCCCATGTGTGTGACAAGGGATGGGAGCATTTACTAACCTCAGCGCCCTTCCCCACCTTTTTCCCCAGTGTCTGAGCTCCTGCCCTCCCATCCCATCCATTACACCCCACGCAGACACCGGCACCAATTTACTTGATAAATCCTGCTGCTTGTTCTCGGAGGGATGGGGCCGGCCCCGTGCTTTCAGGAGATTAATTTTTGATTTATTGTTGGCTCCGATGATTTATTGTGATCCTTCCCCAGGGAAAAGACAGGGCTGTAAATATTTTACATGCCGCTGGCTGGTGACAAGAAGCACTGCTGGCTGGTAATGGGGTGGATGGGGATTGAAATCACAGCAGCCTCTCTGCTCAGTTACTTGCAGGCAACTCCAAGCGTCTGCTGGTCTGTTTGAAGGGAGCAGAAGAAGAGGGAAAGGAACCCCACCCCGTGTTAAATGGTTATCTTATTAACTGAGACAATGGTCTTGGCTTTCTCCACTTGCCCTCGGTACCGCTGCTGATTGCAATGAATTGAATTTCAAAGCATGGTACAGCCTGGCTGAGAGCACGCTGTGCTCCCCAGTGAGGAACACAGGCAGCTAATAGGAACTGGAATTTAAACCAGGCCGAATAACCACACAGCAACCCCAGGCAAGGCACGGTTGGACCCCTTCTGCTTCTACGTGAGATCCCCACGTGCTTTACAGCAGGAGCATCCTGCTGGTCCCCATCTCACTGATGGGCAACTGCAGGCCAGAAAGGGCAATTGTGAGGCTATTTAATGAGCCAACAGCAGAGCTGGTTCTTCTGATCCAAGTGTCCTGGCCCCAGGGCCCCACTGATTCCTGGGAGAGGACCCAGGAGTCCCAAAGGGGCTTACTTCTGTCAACCATTCAGACAACTCTGGTGCCAAGGAAATGCCACAAAGCTTCCTTACTTGCCCCCTGCCTGCACTGGCCTCTGCTCTGGCTCCACGGAGGGGTGTGAGGGATCCAAGGGTGGTCTTGAGCACAGGCACAAGCCTGTGGGGCTCCCTGCTCCTCCCAGGGACATCCGCAGGGTGCTCGCTTGTTGCTGTGCTTGGTGATGCTGTGAGGAGCTGGATCAAAGTGAAGCTGGATGCTTCTCTTAGGGAGAACAAAACCAGGCACCGCCTCCTGCTATGTTATGGAGAGCATAATGACTTTCTTTTTAAAGGTGCCCTTCATGCCCCTCTCCTAAGGTTTGAGACAAGTGAAAGTGTTTAGAGCTTGGGTGCCCCTCTGGGTCCATCTTCCTGTACACATAAGGATGATGCTCACACACATCAGTGATGATGCAGGTGATGGCAGCCGGTTCCTTGATGTTCCCTGATGCAGGATGAGGTTTGTGGCTTTCAGTATCCCACATCCCAACCCAAAACCCTCCATGGTCTGCAGAGGTGCATGGTCAATAGAGGGAATAGCTGGAAATTGGGTCGCATCCCTTTGTATTTTGAGAGCTTTCCCATGGATTATGTGTTCTTCTCTGTCGGAGCTGCCATGCTCGGATCCCTCAGCCCTGCTTGTCTGCAGAGCACTAATCAACAGCAGCCATAGGGAGCCCAGCTGTGTCCTGTGCTTCCCCATAAACTTAATGGGGTGTGAAGAGGAAACACGCACAGCGCTCGAGCAGGGCTTGGGGGAAGCCTTCTCTTGTTCTCATGCCCTCAGTTCACTCCACTGCTAATTCCTTCCCTCATTTTCATAGACTCAATCATGGAACAGTTTGGGTTGAAGGGACCTTAAAGCTCCTCCAGCTCCAACCCCTGCCATGAGCAGGGAGCCCTTCCACTGGAGCAGGATGCTCCAAGCCCCTGTGTCCAACCTGGCCTTGAACACCCTGAAGATTTCCATCAGTGCTTTGAGATCCTTGAGGAAGCCCACAGCCTCCCTGTCCTCCTCCCACAGTATCCGTGCTGCGGCGCTGCTGGCGGGGGGATGCTCAACCCTGGGATATTTTTACTCCTACAAAACCCTTCCACCTCTCTTCATTCCTGAGCAAAGCCACCCAAATCCCCCGTCCCCAGCTCCCTTTGCCACCTGCCAGCAAGAGGAGGCTGTTGGCAGTTGGTGACAGCAGGGGTGGCAGTCACCCACCAGTGCCACCCATGCAGCATCCGTCCTGCTCAGATATCTCACTGCAAGGAGCCAGCATTGTGCCCATGGCACACAGAGACCCCCAGCTCTCCCCTGCAGGGTGAGGAGGATGTGGTACCTTCATCCCTCCTCCTAAACTCATGCTCAAGGGAATGTTGGTTCCAGCACCATCACCCCCAGGTCCCAGCTCATCCTGCACTGGAGTGTGGTGGGGGCTTTGTGCCTTCCTTTGCTCCTCACTTCTTGCCTGAACAGCAAACAAAGCCCTTTCCTCCTGCTGTTAGATTTGAATGAAAGAGGGGGAAAAAGCCCAAAACAAAACAACCCTCCCTAACAGTCAGTATCTTGGAGGAGAAAGAACTACCTGGAGCATTGCGGATGGAAGAAGGGCTGATAAATGAAAATGTTGAGGCAGAAAGGCATTAGACAGCACTAGTAATTGTTAATTTGTACTCGGATTTAGCACGAAAGGGCTTTTATTACTTCAGATATGCATTTATTCTGGGTTTCCATTTGGAGCAGTAACACGCAGCTGAGCTTGCAAACCCCAAGGGCTTGGGTAAGAGAAAAAAGAAATCCTTTAATGGATTTTCAAGTCTCCAGTCCCAGCAGCAGCTCTGTTTGCTTCTTGTTGTTACTGGTTAGAGCAATTGTTGTTACTGGTTAGAGCAATAGAGCCCCGATCCCAGCAGCACCATGGGCTCGCTATTAACTGCCTGGATTCCCCAGGGCAGAGGAGGCAGGGCCATGGGGGCTGCTGGAGGCTCCGGGGGTATTCCTGGGTGTATGGGGAGAGCGGAGATGCACCAGAGCCAAACTCTGCGGCTGCTGAGCCCCACGTTAGGAGACAGCCCCAGCCCCACAGGGTGATGCTGCACACACCAGAACCAGGGAAAACCCCGTTATTTGCACTCTGCCACAGGTGAGGAGGGGGCAGTGAAGGCAGGAACTTGTTTGGGTTCAAACTTAAACAGGGGAGGTTTAGGGTAGATCTGAGGCAGCAATTCTACACTGAGGGTGGTGAGACCCTGGCAAGGTTGCTCAGAGAAGCAAGGGGCAGAGGGTTGGAACTGGAGGAGCTTTAAGGTCTCCTTCAACCCAGACCATTCCATGATCTGATTTGGAGCAACAGAACACCCAAACCAGCACCCCCAGACCCCAGCTCGCTGTGACTCCAGGGCCATTGCTCTCCATCCACCACCTTGTTTTTGGCTCTGTTTCCCTCCTGCCTATTCATGGGTCAAATCCCTGCCTGTGCCAATGAAGGAAGCAGGACCCCAGTGTGCTCCCTGCACCATGGCCAGAGCGATGCTTGTGGGCGGCTGGACCAGAGGGCTCTGGGGCTTCAGCGGAGGCTTCCACCATGCATGGATATGTTTTTCTCTGCAAGAAATATTCTGCTTTAAATGGGAATTGATCCGGGGAAGTCTGACAGACGAATACCATAAACAAGATCAAATGAATTTATGACTGTTGTCCCTTGCAGCCTGATAATCAATGAACAGTCGGGGAAAAGATGCTGGAGTGGCAAAGTGCTGGCTCTGTATCAGCAAAAGTAAAAGTCAAGTCAGGCACCACCGAATGCTTGGAGCTGCCTTTGAGATGTGCAGGCTGGAGCATGATTTGATTTACTGCCTGCACCCCGGCCGGCCCTGCCTGCACCTCCTCCTGTTTGCAGGTGGGGAGATTGATGAGCAGCTCTTTCCCTGTGGTATTTGCTTACACTTTGCCTCTTATCTCATTATCTGCATTACTTTAACATACACGTTCCCCTCCATGTGTGGCAGCATCTCCTCCAGGATGCTCACGCTGGGAAGACTGGACCAGGGCGCTGCTGCTCCCCTGTTTGTTGCCTATTGCCTGTGCCGGCTCAGCCGCGTTGTTAATGATGTGTGTGTGTCCTGCAGCTTTAGGAGCTCTTGTTCTCTCTGAAGAGCTCTGTTTTCTTACAAGTTGGTGGCAGAGGTTCCCAGTGGGGGGGTTTTACTGCCTCAATTGCAGGGCTGGGACAGCCTCCTCTCAGCCTGGCCCATTAACAAGTAATCACTTTCTCTCCAGCCCAGGCTCGGTTGTGTTGGCTTCTCCTATCATTGGCTTTAGTTCGGAGTGAGCTTTGAACTGTGTTGTGCAGTGTTGGGAATCAGGAATAGAAACCATTGCTGGTTAAGGGGTTTCATCTCGTTCAGTCTCACATGGCCCTGGGATGGGTTTGAGCTTGGTCACTGGGGATGACGCCCCCTTGCTCTCAGTTGGACTTCTAATCCCCATCCGCACCCATGGTGCTCAGTGGCTGCTGAGGGGATACCAGAGTTAATGCCTGTGCAGGTGATCAGAGAACCAGAACCACATCTCCTGGCCTTGAAATCCTAGTAAATCAGTTAATCCCAGCCTTCCCGCTTGCTCCACACCAGAGCTCTGGGAACCCAGGAGCACCCGGGCCCTGTTGTGAGCATCCTTCCCTGTGCCCAGCCAGCGATAAACATGTCAGAGGCACTAAGCTTGCAAGGATCGATTCCCTTCACAGGAACAACAAGGCAATTTGCTGTCTAGGTCTTGTTCTGCTGTGAATAATAAGCAGCCACAGAAGCCTGGCCTCTGGAGCACCTTGTGCACTTGGAATGTGGAAACCATCCGGGACTGTGAAGGCAGGGAGCGGAAAAACAAGGGAGGTGGGAAGGAGGGAGGAGGATTCCAGGCACTGAAGGTCAGCATCATCTCGGATACCTGAATCCGTCAGTGCTGCAGGCAGGGAGCAGTAATTCGGTGGGGTGTAGAAGTGCCTCTGCAATGGGGAGAGGGCAGTGCAGGCAGTGGTGCTCCCCATGGCCAGCCTGGGGAGCCCAGGTCACTGCTGGGCCTGGGGAACAGCTCCTGTGGTTTCTCATAACCTGATCTGTGTGGAGCAAAGCTCCTGCAAAGCTTTCCTCTTTAATGAGCCCTCCTCTCCTGCATCAGGACACGCATAGCCCCGCAGGGCAGGGGATGCTGAGTATGGGGCAGGACATCTCCATCCCTGCAGCTCTGTGGGACAAGGGTGAACTCCCAAGGACAGGTCTCTTTTGGCCCTCTCCAAAACCACTCTGCTCCATCAGCTGCTCTGTGGCTGGATGGTGCTCGGCTCTGGCCATCTCCCCATGCACAGCCCAGCCTCTGGTCACTGGGAAGGGCGTTATTGTCCCCTGGACCCAGCATCACCCTGCTAGACCACCAAGCACTGCCAGTGGTGGAGATGCAAGAGCTGTGTCCTCCGTAGGGAGCTGCACAGCTCACCAAGTCCCTGCAGCAACAGCCCATGCAGAGGGCAGCTTTGGCCTGGGGCACCCAAGGCCTTGCAGACCCCCCTGCCCCAGGGACACATCCAAAGCCAGATGCTGGTGCTGCACGCACCCTCAGATCCGATGCAAAACCAGTCGCTGTTTCCACAAGGTTCTGTGATTAACCCAAAGAGAGAAGGAAAGCAAGGAGGGACTCATGCATGTATGGAGCTGCCCATGTTCCCAAGGCCAGGGATACGAGCCCTGCCCAGGAGCCACGGGAGGCACGCTCAGCTCTTTGACAGCAGCATTTTGTCCCTCTTGCTCCCTGGAGTGTTTTCCGCATGCCAACATCAGTCCATTAACATTGAACCCAGCTCTCCTTCCCCTTAGCAACAGCATCAATATTTATGATGTGTAGCTAATGCAGTCTACTTATATGATTTCTAGGATTCCAGGTGGGAATTCTTTGTCCAAAAGACCTCCAGTACCTTTCAGGCTGCGATGCTGCTGTTCCCCTGCACAACAAGCACTATGGGTCTGTGACCTTTCTTTTACAAGCTATTTGATGCTGCAAAGACCCAGCCTGCAGCGGCTTCTCAGGCAGGGAGAATTGAAGTGGGAATACAGGTACCAGAAACCCACCCAATCCTAATGGCTTTACTTAGGCAGGTTTCTGTAAGTGCCTCAAAAGGACCGAGCGTATTGATTAAAGAACAGATGACCTGACAGGAGGCTGTAGGGAGGTGGGGTCAGCCTCTGATCCCAAGGAGCAAGTGACAGGACAAGGGGAAGCTGCACCAGGGGAGGTTTAGATGGGGATTAGGAAACAGTTCTTCACCCAAAGGGTGCTCGGGCACTGGAACAGGCTGCCCAGGGCAGGGATCGCTTTAGGGCTGACGTGTGCCAGGCACAGTGCAACCAGTCCACGTTTCCCCTCCTGGCAGCAGTGATCTGAGTGATGGCCCCGATGCTGACAGTTCCTCCATGGAATTCCCAGCCCCAGGAACGGGTGTTTCTATCAGGGCACATCCTTTAGACTCAAGCTTCTCACTGCCCTTTTCAGCCTGGGGCTTCTAGCAGCCAAACCCTGACTGCCGGTTGCTAACACCAGTTGAGTGATGATGATGTTCCCTCACTTTTAATTAAAAGCCTGGCATTTACAAATCAAAAATAGCCACACCGGGAGTTTTCCTGCCCTGGTATTTTAAATAATACTTGCTAGTTATTAATTATTCATGATTAATGAGGGCCTTGCACATCTCCCTTCCACACAACCCTGAGTCATTTGCTATAGCGGTGAGAGAGCTGCTGGGCTTAGTGACAGCAGTGAAGGTCCTCGTCCTTCTGGGGCACCAGGGGAAATGCAGCAGATCTTGACTAATACATGGCCAAGCTCATCCCCAGGGAGGGAACCTTTGGTCTGCAGAGAGCAGAGGGATGGGAACAGCAGCAGGAGGGAGAATTTCCCCTCTGGGGTTTGAGGCGAAAATGCCCAAGTTAGAGCCTGAAGTTCAGCTCTGAAACGTTGACCCCAGCCCAAGGTCTTGCTGGGCTGGGGTTTGGGAGTGCTCGACCATTAGCAGCCCTCTGGCCTTCACTCTACAAGGAGAACTGCCGAGGAGCTGCTTGCTGGCAGCCCCTCCAGCTCCAGGAGCACATTGCCTTTGTCAGCTCATTTGTTTCTTCCAGGTCACCTTTTCCTTCTGGGCTCAGTAGGAAAGGATGCTCCAGTTCCACCGGTGTAACATGGGCCTCCAATGCAATGCAAAGCTGTGGGCAAACCGCCTGAGAGGCAGCAGATGCTGGGTGCTGCACTGTGGGTTGTGCTTGCAGCCCAGCCAAGCAGGTGGGATGCTCTGTGCATCCCAAAGGCAGTGGCTTTCTCTGCTGCAGCTCACTTGCTGCAGGGTTCCTCACCTATACCTTTGCTTGTGTGCTTGCGAGATGTTCCAGTCCTGTTGCTGTTTGCTCCATCCTGTCCAGCAAGTGTGCTGGCAGCAGAAATTGGTGTTCTGCTGCAATCTAGTGGTGTAGTGCATGGAGCAGGTTCACAGCAGTCATTTCAGGCTGAAGGTAGGCTCTCAGACAGGTTTTCCAGGCTTTAACAGGTAAAGGCTGACTGCTGCAGAAGCTGGTACTCGTGTCCCTGTGCTCTGCGCTAACAGTTCCTCCATCCAGTGATGAAAAACAAAAATGATGTCCACTATTCTTTATAATGAGCAATAGAGATGGATGCCGTGCCAGATACATGATGTAGAAAGGGGTTTCGGGAACCATAACCTTTGAATTGTGCCCTCTGGAGAGTGCTGGAAACCTTTAGGGTTATGATGGGGGTATGTTATTGATGTCTTGCACCATGAGCAGCTGTCTGGTGTTAGAAATCAAGGTGACAGGAGCCGGCCTGATCTTTCCCAGCTGAGCAAGCTCCTAATCCGCTGGCAGTAAAAAAGCACATTGGTGCAGGGAGTGCCCTTCACTTCAGTAGGGGAGTCTGCAGGGGGGGATGTGGAGGGGAGAGGTAAAGAGGGGTTTTGGGGGGATTGTTTCCCTCTTTCCTTCATCTCCACCCCTGCTTGGGACCTGAGGGGCTACAAGGGAATGCCCTGATTCAGCTTTCCTTTAGGAACAGCTTTGTTCTCATCTTCTCTCCATCCACTCGTGCAAAATGGGAGGCTTTAAAGGACGAGTGAGCACAGGGATGTGATGGGGACCTGCCTGGCCCTGAAGGGTGGGAAGGGAGGGCAAACACTGGACAAAGCTGCCTGGACTCTTGTGTGTGTGACTGTGAAACCTGTCTGGAAAGAGCAGGATCAGAGCAAAGCCTTGTTTGCGTTGAGCTGCTTAATATTTCTGGGTGTTGGACTCCAGAGGGATTTGACCCAGAGTGGGGGTTATTAGAGGGAAAACTCAGGGAAACAGCTGCTTTGGGGTGCTGCTTTGCAAAACCTGCTGGAGGATTGCTTGGATGCGCGGCTGTGGCTGAGGGCTCATAGAGTCCCCGCCTGGTTTGGGTTGGAAGGGACCTTAAAGCTCCTCCAGTTCCAACCCTTGCCACGGGCAGGGACCCCTTCCACCGGAGCAGGATGCTCCAAGCCCTGTCGCACGTGGAGTTTTGACTTGGGGCAGGCTCGCTCGTTTCTCCCCTTCACTGCACCCATTGACTCACGCTGCAGTTCCCTGCTCCTGAGCCCGTGCTGCGCACTCCCAGGCTCTGGGTGAGCCACGAGCGGCCCCGCGGGGGGGGTGTGAGCTAAAACCCGTCCTCTCCAGCAGGGAAGCGCCGTCGGGCTGCAGATGGCAGCACCGGATAACGGACGGGCTGCGGGCGCTCCTGGGCATCGCCGCCGGGAGGGGACAGGGGCTGGTGGGTTCCTGCATCCTTCTGCAGGCGCAGAGGGGCGGTGCTGCTGGCAAGGGAATACCGGGGCCTCTGGGGTTGGCTGCTCCTCAACGGGATCATGGAATCCCAGCCTGGTTTGGGTTGAAGGGAGCTTAAAGCTCCTCCAGCTCCAACCCCTGCCACGGGCAGGGACCCCTTCCACTGGAGCAGCTTGCTCCAAGCCCTGTGTCCAACCTGGCCTTGAGCACTGCCAGGGATGGGGCAGCCGCAGCTTCTCTGGGCACCCTGTGCCAGCGCCTCAGCACCCTCATAGCAGAAGGATCCCTTCCCCTTTTAATCGTTAGCTACCAAGTCTGTGCTCTGCCGTGTGCTTGCAGCGGCTGCAAAGGCAGGAGGAATGTGTTTAAATGCCAGTCCTGGTTTTAAATCGTCTATGCCAACACTGAATAAAAGTGCAGGGCATTAAGGAGGCAAGATGGGATGAGCTCCGTGTCCTGTGCTCTTAAATAGGGAAGCACCGACTGGCTGCGACAACACCGTGATTTATGTCCTAGGGGCAGCGAAGCTGCTGCTCCATTAAAACCAAGTGCCTGGGCTGTGCATCCATCACTAGCTTTTCCTGAGAGGCTCAAGTGCCATAGCAGGGAGCCCATGAATCCATCTTTCCAAGTACAAATACTTTAAGGCTGATCAATACTTTTTTGTTCAAAGAGATTGGTTGGAGGAGAGGAGCTCATCTAATTTCTCCTCATTGCCCATTCCCTGGTTAACCACGTTAATTTGATTGCAGTGGATCCCTAGGGAGACAGCAAAGAAAGGGACCCTCTGTGAGCTCTTGAGTAAGGACAAATATCCAAGTGGATCTGGCAAGGAAGGAGCACACAAGGGCTGTGTCAGGAGCCAGCCTTCACCTCTCATGACTGGGTTCTGCTTTGCAGGAGGTCACAGATGTCTGTTTGTATGGGGCATCCTTCTAGTCCAAGCACCTAGGCCCAGCTTTATGCTGGTTTTAACCAGTAACTGTCCCAGTTGTATCTTGCAAGTAGAGGGTGTGATTTCAACTGCTCTTGGAATCGGGTTTTGTGTTCCTGTGTCTCCTACTCCATAAGAATCCTGCCTTCTACAGCTTCTTTTCCAGATCCATGCAGGGAGGTTCTTCTCTCTGGTGGTCCAGGACACACATTTAACTTCTGACATATTAATTCTTCACTGGCTTTCATGGGATGGTGACACATGCAAATGCAAATGTATCTTCGGGATCTCAAAGCTTTCTTTGATAAACCCCTAAAGGGCTTGAATATATATGATGTGTATCAGCATGTTTGCTATGTGTTATCACATGGTCTAGGGTGAGATGTCCCTGCCCATGGCAGGGGGGTTGGAACTGGGTGATTTAAGGTCCTTTCTAACCTTAACTGTTCTATGATTCTGTGTTGTCTAGAATATGTGTTAAATCAACACGGATCAGTGTGCTGCTAGAGCAAGTGCCTATATTAGTTTAAGTTTCACAGCCTCAGCAGAACATTTGCTGTGCAGTAAGATGCAGGGCGAGGGAAGTGGCTGCTCTTGCTGTGAGTGCTTCCTACGGGGGGAGGCCTTAATTAAACTGACATTCCTGATAACCAAGTCACCGATGAGATGCCCGGGCTGGGATGTTGGCAGGAGCTGGGTCACTCATGGGGAGCGTGCCCGTGGCAGGGAGCCACCAGCAGGCACCTTACCCAGGGCTGAGGGGGATGATGCTGCTCCCCTGCAGCAGCCCCGAGCGTGCGGAACGGCCCGGGACCGGTGCTGCAGGCGGGGAAGGGCCGTGACCGGGTCACTTGTCCTGCCCTGCCCCAAACCCCCGAGCTGGGCTTCACCCCCCGGTTTATGGCCCCCGGTTGTGCTTTAGTGCCCGCGGGAGCATCCTGGGGGTGGCTCAGGCGGGAGGGCGGAGCCGGAGCTGCAGCTGCTAATTACGGGCACCGCTAATGAACCTCTCCCCACTCCCCGCTCGCTCCTGCTTTCCTCCCTGCTTCCTCTCGGGGCGCGCCCGCCTTCGGGAGCGCGCAGTGCGGCGCGGCCGCGCTCGGGAGCGCGCAGTGCGGCGCACGGAGCCCGGCTGCGGCGAGTCCCGGCGCTCCCGGAGCAGGTAAGCGGGGAAGGGGGGTACCGGGATGTGGGGCGCTCCCGGGGGATGCTCGGCTCCACCCGCCAGCGGCACCCCCGGCGCAGGGCTGGGTGTGGGGGGGGCTGGCTCCGCACCGTCAGCATCATCACCGCGGGTTTGGGACCCGCTGCCTGCAGGGTCCCCCCTCTTATTTTGCCCTCCCCGGCAGGAGCCGCATGCGAGGGGGAGCCGGGTACCGAGCTCGGGCATGTGACGGGATTTTTACTGTTACGTCATGACATCGTGTCTATGCGTGGCGATAATATCCCGATATGTCAGCTCGGGGAAGGGGGTCGCACCGCGGGTAGAGACCCTGGTGGGACAGGGCACGGCTCGGTCCCCAGAGGAGCAAAGCTCGCCCTGCGGGGCGGCCGCACACTGATGCTTCCCTCTCGTGGTTTTTGGGGTAGATTCGTGTTCATCTGGAACATCTTGGGCTGGGAAAACGCATCCACGGCCTCGTCTGGAGGCCCCTGGGGAAGCACCGGGCTGGGATGCTGCGCTGGAGGGAGCCGGGCCCCGCCGCGGGTGGTGACTGCGTGTTTCCCATCTGCCTGTGCCCGCAGAGCAGCTCCCGGCCATCGATCAGGCTTCTGGAGGTGGGGAAAGTGCTGAATCATTTGTAATCCCGGCTGTCCGGGCTGCTCAGCCTTTCCCGACCCCAGGAATGGACTGCGGGGACCGAGGGATGCTCTGCTGGGGGAGCGTGGCCTGCAAGAGGTACCCGTTGGCTTGAGCGCGGTGTAGCATCTTCCTCGGTGGCCTTTGCTGCTCCTTGGAGGACGGGGCGCAGGGAGGATGCAGCGCTTGCGGCGTGGCGAGGCCTCCGGGCATGGGGCTGTGGGGGGGGACAAGGGGTCGGGAAGGTTTTCTCTGGAAAATCCCGTCCCTTCTGCCATGGGAAGGGCTCGGGCAGGGCTTGCTTCTGCCTTTTCTGTGCTGCCTTTGAGGTTCTTTTTCAAGGTCAGGTCCTTGGAAGTGGTCCTGTGGAGCACTCGTGAAAGTCAAACGGGGATGTTTCTGAATGCTTTTTGGCAGAGGGGCAGAGGAAAGGGGCAGGGGCAGGTGAATAGTGCAGGAAAACCGGGATGCTGACAGGCGGAGCGGATGCCTGGCTGGTTTAAGATGGATACTGTGGCGCTGTCAGGGTTTAAGTGTTTCCGGGGTGCTCCCAGCAGATGCTGAGGACAAAAGCAAGAATCCAGTGACTTTTATTGCGATGCTGCCTCCTTTCTTGCTGGCTGTGCTCCTGTGAAATACTCCCCTTTGGCGGCAGGGCTAAATTGATCGGCAGCATGACTGCTTTGTTTCCCGAAAACTTCTTTGCAGGGCCTACCTTGAGAGATAATGGCTCCAATTCAGCATCCAATTGTATTTAACGGCTGGGGCTGAGCCCTCGCTGACTTCCCTTTTTTGTGTAGCTGTAACACGAGTACAACATAAATAATGCATGGAGGGCTGCGGGAGGATGGGCTCGAGGTGTTAAATTTGAAGATGGACTTTGCTCCTAGGGGTTGAGGCCTGGGGACCGGCCTTGTCTTGCTTGTAGGATGGAGCTGGTAGTAACAAAGCTCCATCATCATCCTCAGCGTCTCGCCAGGGGTTATCGCTTTGTGTTGCCTTGGCTGTGGCTCGGGGTTTGATTTAAACTTAAGTCAGTCAATCCAATCATCTCTTCTCCCGGCTAATGATTAAATGGGAAATATCCCAAGCTCTCAGAAGGTATTAATTCATAATGAATTATTTGCTTTGCTGTGATCTAATTGTCTTCATCTTCATGGGTCTGGTGTAGAAAATCGATGCTGCTGCTGGCAAAGTGCCACTGCAAAGGCTTTCTGCAGTGCCCAAGCATCAAAGGTGGTCAAATAACGTGAATAACAGCAAGAAACAAGATCTCTGTCTTCATACCAGAGCTCCTGCCCGAGACCCTGTGGGAAGGCTGCTCACACAAGACCCCTGTGTGTAGGTCTTCACCTGATAGTACCCCTCTTGGAAGGACAGCACTGAGAGTCCGTGGGTGGGCTGTGAGGTGCAGTCTGTGCACGGTGAGGGAAGGTATTGAGATCAGGTGTGAATAGTAACACACTGGGGACCAGAAAAGGAAAGCTGCAAATGCAGACTCAGCTGCTGGTGATTCATGTGATTGTGAGGAGAGTCAGAGTGGACATGGACAGGAGGTAAAGGAACCTTTGCTGGTGCCTGGTTCAGGTAGATGGGAAATGGTAACTGCATGGCTGTTAAAGTAGATTAACTGGGGGCTGGAGCAGCTCTGCCCTGCAGCCAGGCTGAGAGAGCTGGGCTGGGGCAGCCTGGAGAAGAGAAGGCTCCTGAAGGGGAGACCTGAGAGCAGCTCCAGTGCCTAAAGGGGCTGCAGGAAACCTGGAGAGGGGCTTGGGACAAGGACCTGTAGGGACAGGCCAAGAGCTGGAACTGGATGAGCTTTAAGATCCGTTCCCAAACCATTATGTGATAACTCTCCACTGAAAGGATTTTTACTTCCATTGCTGTGTTTCAGGCCTGGTCGGGTGACCCAGTGTCCTTGGGAGAAGCCTCGGTGGGTGAATTACTTGTAGGTACCAAGTGCTTTGCCAGAGTTTAATCCTTTCCCCATTCCCCTCATCACTTTAACCCCAATGAGTAGAAATGTGGTAGTTATGGGGGGTCTCTACCAAACAGTGCCTTGATAAACACCAATGCTTGTAGAAATGGAGCCTCCCTGGGCAGAGGGAAGGTTTGGACAGGTTACCCAGAGCTTCAGGGAGTGTTGGCTCCATCTTGTTCTTGGTGTGCTCTAGTAAGGAGCTCACAAGGAAGAGGTTTGCACTGCTTGTTCAGGTGAACTAAAGATGCAGCTGGGTTGGGAAGGTTTAAATCCATCCCAGTTTACACTGAGTGTCTCCATGTCCTGCATAAAACCCCAGTTTTTACTTAGAATAGAATAGTTACGTTTGGAAAGGACCTTAAGATCATCTAGTTCCAACCCCATTGCCATGGGCAGGGACAACGGTATGAATAAATGTGAACAAAAGCAAAACCTGGGAGGAGATTTTAGAAAATCCAGGGAAAAAACCGCTGGCAATTCCTCTTTGAGTGTTCCCTGTTGCCTGGGTTTAGTCTGCCCTTCCCAAGATATTCCCTTGTAGCTCAAACCCAAGCAGGCAGCTCAGGCCCAGCATTGCATTGAGGGGTTAGAGCTGCTGAAAGGCTCTGGCAGACCTTGTCGGGGAGGTCTGGCTTGTCTGCCTGCCTCGGGTAACTCCTTTCAAGAAGAACTGTAAGTGCTGTGGGATGACTTCTGCTCTCTTCCTCTCGCTTGAAGCAGCTCAGACCTTGGTGCTTTTACCTTTGCTGTCCAGGATAATTGTTGTGTAATTGTAGGGATCCAGCTCAGAATGAACTCGGAGTCGTTGCCACGCAAAATAATCCCCCTCCTTTTTCATTTTTAAATCCAGATCTGCAAGAAAGCGTTCTGTGTTGTCCTGGATTAAAACAGAGGAGGATTTAGACCTCAGCCCTGCTTATAGGGATCACCATCCCTTGTTAATAAGATAGGAGGAGAAGGATTAACAGCTGAACAAGAAGAGACGCTTTTGTGTGGCTAAACAAAATAGAAGATCCCAGGGATGCTGGGCAGGGACAAGTCTCCCTTTGCCTTGCTTCTTGAGCTCACCTCAGTTCAGGATCCTTTGTATCCCATCCTCTTGCTGCTGTGATAGCCGGGTGCTGTTATTCTCACTGCACAAGGTGAACCTGGAGGTTTGCTTGAGTTCCTGGCAGGCTTTCTGCTGCTTTATGCCTCTTTGGCAATAGATTTTGCTGTCTTCCAGCATGAAGGCTGATGGGTTCTTACAGACCTTCTAAGTCACAGCAAGCAGATCCTGTCTCGCTGTCAGCCTGCATTCCTCCTGACATGCCCTGGCACAGATGAGCAGGGCTGGCAGCTCGGTGTAAGCTGGGACGTGGATGGGGCTCACCTTGAGTCTGCAGAAGATGTGGTGAAATTCCCTTTCTGCTGTGAAATGTTCACTTTTCCTGCTCCTCTCAGTAACCTCAAGAAGCTCCAAGTTAAAAGGGAATGTGGGGTTTCCCAAGTTGAGGAGACCACCAGCTAAGGCACTGACCTGTTGCTGTTTTCTGTTCGTATTAAGTAGTAGCTCCTCAAGAAGTGGCTTCTGTGTTCTGGGGGTTATTCAGGGAGCTGTGATCCTGACCAGGCATCCAGGCCCTCCGTTTAATTTGCTTGGTGTCCTGCCTGGGTTGGGTGCAGCACTAGGATGGACATTTCCACACTTGAAGACTTTTCTTTCCATTAAAGACTCAGGAACATGCTTTAGTGGTGAACTCGGCAGCATTAGGTTTATGGTTAGACTCAATGATCTTGCAGGTCTTTTCCAACCTAAATAATTCTATGGTTCTATGTGTATTCACACTGACAATGCGAACCAAACCACAGCTCCAAGGTCCCTTCCCACCCAAACCAGGCTGGGGTTCCACGATTCTCTGCTTGAAGGATGATTTACCCCAGCGAAGCCGCTGCGGGTCAGGGAGTCGGGAGCGCTGGTGGGTGGGAGGATGCAATCTGCCTCTCTCCAGGGTGCTGAACCCCGCCTGGGGGTGGCGGGGGCACCCCGGGCTCCACCGCAATCCCTGCCCACGAGCTCCCTGTTGCTCCTTCTGCCCTTGGTAAGGAGAAGGGGCAACAGGTACAGGTTGAAACAAGAGGATACAAGGGAGAGGCATGAATCCCCCCCATCCCCAGCGTGGCTCTCAAGCAGTAGTTTAGGTTACCCAGACAGGCTGAGGGGTCTCCACCCTTGTTGGATGAGCATTTTAAAGGCCCATCTAGATCAGACCCTGAACAACCTGGTCTGACCTTATAGCTCATCCTGCTTCCAGCTGATGGCTGTACTAGGTGACCTGCTGTGGTCCCTTCCAGACAGAAGTGGCTTGTGATCCTGTTACCTTCAGGGTTTTCATCAGCAGGAAGCAAACCAACCTGCTCCCTCTTTGCATGGCTTTGTGAATCCCTTCTGATGTACAAGGATCAACTTCCATCCTGCGAAGCTCCTTTTCTTGGGTGTTCACAGCAGTTTTTATTGTCTATTCACAGGGGGCAGGAGGGAGGGAAAGAAACTGCAGCCCTCCCTTCTCACACAACAGACTGAGAAGGTGAAGGCCAGCCCTGATGCCTGGCTTGCTTCTGGAAGCTTTACCCAGTCTGCTCAGTTAATGAGGAGCTGCCTGTGTTCTGGTGCGTGAGTGGTGCTGAATGCCATTCTTCCTCAAGCCATTTGGATGATTAGGACTTGGAGCCAGCCTGCATCTTGTTCCACAGGCTCTGAACAGTTCCACAGTAGGGTATGGTACCACCAGCCACCTCATGTTTAACTACACAGCCCTGTTTGTGCTAGCTGGGAGAGTTACGAATATGCCTAACAGCACAGCATGGCTCTGCAGTTGATAAAGACACATCTGTGCTCTGAGCTGCACCCTTATTGAGTTAAGGGCCTAGAAAAAGCTCTCTTTCTTGCTGTCACTTAAATGGTGTCAGGATTCGTGAAATCTTGCTTTCAGATTCTTACCAGACCCAGCAACAAAGGCTGCTTGTTGCAAGCTCATTGGTTTCTGTTCCAGACCCTGTGACGTGTTCACAGATGTGTGCAGGCAAGTGGGAGGGAGGAGAGGGATGGAGAACCGAGGCTTTGTAGCCATGCACGTGTGGCAGCATGCATGGGACCCCTCAGGCCAGCCCTGCTTTCATGATGCATCTGGCATGGCCCAGAGCATGCTTTGGCCCTGTCGTTCTGAGCAGTCTGTAGGTGAGCTGCAGGCCTTGCAGCACCGGTGGGCGCTTAAATCTTGCCATATTGTGACTTCTCCCATGGCAAATTGAAGGGAGTGTAGCTAAGTCGGGTTTGATGCTCTCTGCAGTGAAGCTGTGGGTGTGAGTGTGCACCAAGAGCAACCTCTTGAAAACCACATCCCATGGCCTCAGTGAATTGATCGTCCTGCTTCCTTCCTCCACTGCATCCGCAGGAAATCTGGATTCTAATAAAGAATGTCTCAAGATCGAACTTTGTTTCGAAGCAAAGTGCTCCTTCCCTTATGCCAAAACTGAATTGGAGCTAATTCACACATGTATTATGGGGCTGCACGTATAAGGAGACAAACATGTACAATAGAAGTGTCCTTCAAAATGCTGCGTTGCATGTCACAGCCTGACATGGCATTGACAGCTCTGCTATCCAGATGCCAAGGCCCACAGGGGTTTATTTCCCAGCCACAGCAGCAGCTGGGTCCACAGCCATGTATTTAGGGTTGACCTCACCCGGGTTCTCCTGGCCATGGTGACAGCTGTGAGGTTAAGCTGGCTTGAGCCCAGTAGGGCAGGCTGGGTTTCATGGGCTCTGGTTTCCTTGTCTTCCTCTCCAAGCAGGCCAATCTCTCTATAGAGCCTTGGGTTTGGGATGGAGGTGGGACTGGCTCCTGTGAGCACCAGGAGCTGAGCTGGGGAACCTGTGCTTTCTAAGTATCCCTGGCAGGTTTTTTACCCAGGAGATGACTGTGTTTGCTCAGCTGTGCTGCTTCTTCCTCCCCCCAACCTGCCTCGCAAGACAAACAAAGCTGAATTATGCTTATGTTCATAAAATGGCCCTGGTCCATGATGCACATCAATGTGTTTAAAAGACTTCTTTATCCCAATTAAGAGAGGAGTTAGAGGCTTGTATGAGAATAAATGAATCTCTGATTACAGAGCTTGAATCAAGCGCTGCAGAAACAGGTTAGTTAAATCCAGTTGGGTGACTGGGATTGTCCCTTCTGGGCAGGGAGGGCACTTTGAACTGCATAAATAGGAACTGAATGCAGTGAGTCTCAGCTCTCTTACTGGCATCCAATTGTTCCCAAGACCCTTTTATCCTGGGAATTCACTACCTGCTCCAGATGCTTTCCCAAGAGCAGGTTTATGATGGGAGCTATATAAATACACACACAATAAGATGGTGCTTGTGGAAATCAAACTCACCATAGCACTGGGAGGTAGGGCTGGGGGGAAGGACATGGGTTCCTGATTGAAGCAACCAGTCAAAGCAGGAGAGCCTGAGAATGAGCTTTAAATAAGTGTATTGCCTCCTAGACTGAGCAAACGTATAATTAACAATAAGATAACAGGGTGGCTCTACAAGGCACCTAATTGCATTTTCAAATGTCAGCTTGTCAGCTCTGATTTACTCTTCACTCAATCTGGGCTTTGCCAGAGCAGTGTCTGCTTTCAAATGGCATTTCCCTCGCCTGGCAGCAAAGAAGGCTCTTCTCCTTCCTTATCTCCGAAATCTCTGTTAGCCCAGCTCATCATTTGCTTCACCTTAGATGCGGTTGCATTGCTAGAACCTGCTATTAGTCCACTGGGTAAGATAGACAGTTTGATGGGGCAGAAGGAATCACTCCCCAAGCAGCGGGAGGCTGCCCTGCAGCCTTGCAGTCGCCTGAGAAAGTCTTGTAGGCACTTTCCCCTTGCTGCAGGTGATGCGATATTATCACAGTGAGTGCAGACGTCTGTGCCCTGGGCTGGATCTCGGTGTGATCAGTGGAGATGGCTCTGGGGACCGGGGTTCCGTGTGCTTTATGACGTAGGCTTCCGTTTGCTGATGTCAAGGCAGGAGCTGGCTCCCAGCAGCTCCATGGGGACAGCAGAGATTGCTTGCTGGGAAGGCAGTTGTGCCACACTGGCATCTTGCTGACTTTGCTGATAGGTGGCTGAGAAGTCCTGTGCTCTGCTCTTAGTGCTCTGTGTGCTTAAATCTGCATCAGTTTAATGTGAACGATGGTGTTTTGAGGTGCTTTGCTGGAGCATTGATGTGTACCAGGACTGAACCAGCCAGGCAGGAACCCTTCGGAAAAGGCCTTCTCCAGCAGGAGTGGATAAGAAGGAAAGGAGAAACTGCAGTTCCCTCTAAGTGTTTGGTCTGTGGGTGCAGGATATCACTGCAGGTGTGTGGGTACCTTGGCAGCCGAGGTTCAGGCTCTGTGAAGGCTGGTGTGTGTGACCACAGGAGCACAGGGATGAGGAGCTGCCTCCCCAGGCCAGGGAGCTACATCCCTGTGCCCCTGGTTCCCCTCCGTGCAGGGAGCAGCAGCACACAGGCTGCTGTCGTGGGAGGGAGCTTAACCCGCACTGACCAGCGCGGCTGTATCATGGGCAGGGATCAGCATCACGCTCCTGTCTGAAGCAGGCAGCAGAGCTGTGCTGTCAGCTCCAGGAGCAGGCAGCGAGCAGCAGTGTGTCACTTGCACTCAGTGCAGCCGGGGACAGGGGCCTCCCCGCTTGACCAGCGCATCACCAGTGCTGTGTTACCCCCCTCAGGCTGTGATAAGTGGGGAAATGGCATTAATGAACTTCTCAGTGTGTGATCCCTGACGTGCTCAGGCAGGGGTGGTGTGGCTTGACTCAAGGATGGCTTTGGACTGCCTGCAGTGGCAGAGAGCATCCATGGCGCTAACGTGACCTAACTGAGGCTTTGAATGCTTTGCATTGATGTCTGTAGCCACCCTGGGGGTGGACCAGTCATTTAGATGCCCTGCCTCAGTTTCCCTATAGATAGATAAGGAGGACTGCCCATGCTGCAGGGACTGGTATGTGTGTTCTCCTCATGTCAGGAAACCTTGATGCCCTGTCTAAGCACCGAGTAGTCATTCTGTGGGCTACTGAATGCACTAAATCACTGCTGTCACCTGGCTCAAGTCAACAGATGTCCATCAATTTGCAATAAATCCTGGTTCTCAGTCAGAAGGAGCTCTCGCAAAATAAATCCGTGCAGGCAAACAGCAGGGATGCAGTGTGTGCTCAGCCACGGAACTTACACGCCAGGAAGCAAACCAAATGCTTACCTACAATGGAAATGCAGTTTCTGCCTGTTGTCTGGTAAAAAGGGGGCTTGTTGACCTGTGCTGGGGGTGCTCTTGGTATTGATTCCAAGCAGATGCTGCAATGGGGAAGGCAGATGGATCCAGGCACCGCTGCCCACAGGGGCAGCTGCACTATGGGGCTCCATGTGGAGTGGGTGCGAGGGTCCAGATTCAGCCTTTCTCCATAAGCCTGTGGTGGGAGAGGGGATGTGCCTTGGGGATAGTGCAGTCCTGGTCTCTGCAAGTGAATCTGACACCTGCCTGGAGTCCTGATTGCTCAGTGTAAGCCTGTAAGGAATCAATGGGATTTCAAGTGTCCGGAAAAGAGAACACGGCTCATCTTCCTTGGAGAGCCTTTATTCATCCTCCTTATTCCCTGTATCCCAGACCCGCAGCCTGTGCTGTCTCCAGCTTCAAGCAATAGAGGTGTTGGACTGAGTTAATCCCCAGCGACCTCATTCATCTCCAAGCAGGGCTGGATTGTTGCTGGCAACCAGCCCTGTTTCTGACCTCCTGCCCCTGTTTTCCATGGCACGACTGAGCCCCCCCTCTGCCAGGCTCAGCACCTCCTCCTCTGTGCTGCTGGAAGGGGCTGGCTCTCCCCTTGGCAGCCAGCATCAGCTGTGATGGGACACTGCTGCCTGCAGTGCTGGCAGTGCCCTGCTGCTGCCTGGAGCCCTAGGGAGAGCAGAGCTCCGGGGTGATGGTGCTGATGTGCGCTGTGCATCCCTTTGTCCTCCTGGGTTGCTCTGTGTTGTTCAGGTCAGAAGGAGGGCTGTCAGCAAGGCTTTGCTGTCTCACTGGATGGGCTGAGGGCAATGTCACTGGGAGGTACCACATGGGTTCTGCAGCTCCAGCAGCCACAGCCCCATAGAGAGCTGCAGGCAGAGCCCAACCTGCTCCATCCTGCACAGGGGAAATGAAGATGCTGGGCACAGTGGCAAGACCAGGCCTTGCAGTCACCTGGCAAGATTCAGTGGCTCTGGGCACAGTTTCAGGTGTATCCCTGCCCCTCCTTTGGTCTCTTTGGCATGGTGATGCCTCAGCTGATCTGCAATAGGCAGTCTTTACAGATTAGAAGTAATTCTGTTTTTAAACTCAGATCTTGTATCTCATCAGTGTTTATTTCTTAAGAGGCTGAGTCGCGTTTTAATTTCACCAGATAGGGAAAGCATTGCTTGAATACAGGGGAACCAGAGAGAAGGAACTGGTTGATTAGTAGCAACGTGCCTTATGGCTTCAAATCCCAGTGTCTGGTCCTGCTCGCACAGTCCCACTGCATCTGATCCCTTTATCCTTCTCCCTTCCAGACCCACTCTAATTTTCGAGTGGTTTGAAATCTGTTTGGCTCGCCCCAGGTCACTAATCCGGATCAGCAAGGCTGGCTCTGTGCTTGTCCCAGCAGCTGCTCTGGCTTAATGGGACATGGAGACAGCAGAGCCGAACTGAAATCAGTTTGTGGTGGCTGTGATGGGGGGAACCGAGGAGCGCCGTGCTTCAGATGAAGTGAACTGTCACCAGGAACCGTGTGATGGGCTGTTTGAGGCTTGAAGTTGTTAGAATGGTAATGGTTGCTAAAGGAAGTTCTGCAGCACTGGGGGTGAGTTGTGTGCTCTTGTTGGGGCACAGAAGAACGCAGCCCTTGGCATACACCATCCAGTGGGCATTGGCACCAAACCCTCAGGAGCCAGGAAACAAGGGGGATGTTGCTGTGTTTGCTCTGAAGTATCCGGTGCTGGGTCCATCTGATCCTTGGAGGGCACCTTGGGGAGCAAGGGACTTGAAGAGCTTGCTCAAAAAGGTGTCATTTGAACCACCCATGGGGCTTGGTCCCCTTGCACCGAAGCTCCCCCGTCCCTGGAGGACAAAAAGACTTTTCTACAGCATTGAATCAGGAAAATGGAGATAGCATTTTAATAGGATGGTAATGAAGCTGTGGGTCAGATTGGTCGATCCCTTATTTGAAGCTACAAAGGGGATCTTTGTGTTTTAACTTGGGTTTATCACTTCTGTTCTTGCCTGATTTGTTGTAATCCTTCACTGGAAGCTCCCTCTTTCATTCTCAGCAAAGTGTATCCCTAAGTTTATGTAGGATCCTCTGGGGAAATCAGGCCACCTCTATTTCATTTAGTGACTTCAGACAATTAACCCAACAAAGATTCCTCCCTCCCTCCCCTCCTTCCCCATCTGTTTCCTAATTACCACTGGATCTGGGATACACACGCAGGCTGTGCCCATCCCTTAAATCAAATCACCTCTCTGCAGTGTTTTGGGGTTGCCTCTTTAAAAGCTGTGTCTTGCTGCTGGGAGCGCAGTAAAGCCTAGGATGTACCACAGGGGTGAGCGAGCCCTGAAAGGGTCTGAGGTTCAGACTTGGGGTGTTTTCACGTCAGAGCTGGGACAGCAGAGTCACCTCGGTCCTTCTGGATCAGAAAGCCAAGCGGGTGACTTGCATCCCAGAGGTCTCACCACTGCTCATCCTTAAGAAGGCTTTCAGACCGGGGGAGTGTTTCTGGGAGAACAGTGTCCTGTTTCTCTGTTTAAGAAGGACCGTTCCCCCCCCAGTGTCCCTCTGTCCTTGGACAGGCTGTGGGTCCTGCCGGCCCCATCCTGCTTCCTCCAGAGAGCTCTGGGGTGCCAGCAAGCTCTCCCTTCCTGTAAGCACAGGCCCTGGGTGATGATGGGGGGGCTGGAGCATCTGTGCTGGGGCTACTGGGAGGGGAAGTGCTCTGCAGTGGGGCTCAGGGTCTGTGTGGGAGCTGGTGCCTGCGTAGTGCAGGGTTTGCTGCAGCCTTTGGCTCTCACTGCAGAGCTGCAAAGGACCGCGCGCTGCAGGGCCGGGGCTCTGCTGGCAGTGCTCAAGGCCAGGTTGGACACAGGGGCTTGGAGCAAGCTGCTCCAGTGGAAGGGGTCCCTGCCCGGGGCAGGGGTTGGAGCTGGGTGAGCTTTCAGGTCCCTTCCAACACAAAGTGCTCTGGAGCTTCACTCCCTTTCCCCCGCGCTCTCTGCGCTTGTCCTCGACCTCTCCTTCACCTCCCTTTCCCCCTGCCCTGTGCTCGGAGCCGCTGTGTCTGCACCAGGGGGCACACAATGGGGAAACCCCGCTCCCGTCTGAGCGCTCAGCCCCCGCTGCCGGCGGGTGGGAAGGAGCTGAGCTGCGTCTGCGCGTCCCCCGCTGGGATCCCCCCGCGTGCCCCTGCACCCCGGAGCTGCCCTCACTGGGACCCGGGGCCTGGCGGGGGGAAAGGCACGGAGCTGCTGGAGGCGCAGTTGATCACATGCAGGGAAGGATGGTTCCGGCTCCGCTGGAGCCTGCTGGGAGGTGATTGTCCTCCGCCCGGCTCGGGATGCCTTTGGTGCGCTGCGATGCTCCAGGAGTTAAACCCGCAGCTGATGCTGCTGGGCACTGCACAAGGCTCTGGGAAGGGCCCAGCAGCGGTGCCGGCGATGCAGTAAGTGATGCAGCACAAGGCGGGGAGGGGAACGGGGCTGGGGAGGGGGCAGCGGCTTTGCTCTGTTTGCTTGTGCTTGTGTGATGGGGGCACAGGATGGGCGGGGGGTGTTTTGGGGGGCTGGTGTGAGCCCGTGCACCTCCCAGCATGCAGCAGCTTGAGGCAGGGCACCCTGCACCCAGGTCTCAAGGGCGGTTTGGGAGCAGGCAGGGTTTCAGAGGCACTGGGAGCCGCTTGGCTCTGCGGTGTGCTCTGTGCTGTCTGCACTGGGACCAGGCTCTGGGAACTCAAAGGGGGTTTAACCTTTCTGCTAGCAGAAGGGCAGGGAAGCCCATGCGATCCAAATGTGTTCTCCCAAACATGGGCCAGAATCCTCTTTGGCTTCGACTGGAGGGGTTCACACTTCTTGGGCTTCCCCTTGTACTTTGCACGAAGCAATGTCCTCAGCAGGGTCTGTGTTTGGGGCAGATCAAAGCCTGTGTCTGGGGCAGGTCAGGACTGTGGCTACAGGACAAAGGGGAAGTATCTTCAATTAAATCACGCTCTTGCACTTCAATTTGGTACCGGCAGAGCTGGCACTCGAATAACCTGGGTATCACTCAAATGAGCACGGTGCATGAGGCTCCCTCATCCTTCTGCACTGTTATTGCCTTCGTTTCCATAGCTGCTGTTGGAGAGGGGAGAAACTGTGCTGGAATACTGGTGCAATGCTTAGGACTCCCTGGCTGGGAAGTGCCCATCAGCGGCCCGGCTCCGGTGGCGCTGAGGTCTCTGCTTTGCCGCAGGATGCACGGGGCTGTCTGGCCACCGCGAACGCTGCTGCCAGCGGGGCTGGAACAAAAGGAAGCTGCATCTGGGAACAAAACCTTGTTGTACCGGCAGTGCTGGCACCCAGGACACAGGGACAGGCCCTGGCTGGCACTTGAACCCACTCCCTGCTGGCTCGGGGACCGGTGGGGGACAGAGTGGGCAGTGTCCTGAGCCACAGTCCTGCATTATTCATGAAGGAAAATCCAGCAAGAGCAGGGAGAAGAAAGTTGGAGTTATTAATAACAGCCATTGTGCCTTCTCCCCTTCACCGCCCGTGGGATGGGTGGGCTGGGGGTAACACAGCCTTGGGGAGTGGGGCAGGGGCAGGATGGGGAAGGGTCTTGGGCAGCAGCTCAGTGATTTCTGGGCTCACCCCTGGGGATGCTGGTGTGCATCCCCCCCGGCACATGGAGACACCTTGTGTTTGGGATAGAGGAGATGGAGAACCTTAACCCGGGCTCTGGAGAGGGGAACTGTCTTAAATGGGAAGGGCAAAGGTAGGCGACTGCCTTTGGAGGAACTTGTGAGGAGGTGGTGGTGGAGGTGACTTTGGATGTGGAGACGTTTGCAGTAGGATGGGTGGGAAACTGCTGCTGTGTCCTGCCTGGGGGCTGTCTGCATGTCCCAAGGGCAGGGCACGGGTGCCTTGGGATGAGACCTGCTGGTGGCTCTGCCTGTGAGCCCTGTGGCTCTGGCTGCTGAGGACCCCCCTTTGCTCTCCGGCTGCCCCCTTTTGCCATGGTTGGATGCTGCCCAGGGCCAGTTAATCGGGGTTTGATCTCCATTATCACTGTCTCTTCTGACTTTCCTGCTTTCCATTCTTTCCTGAGTCAGGCCGGGATGACGTGTGCATCTAACCCCTTAATTCCTGCTTGTCACTGAGATTGGAGCTGAATAACGCTGCCTGTGCTGGAATGGAAGCAGCCCATTTCTCTGCAGGGGGTTGGTGGTGGTGTAAATGCCAGCTTCACCAGAAGCATATGAACCTTTTGATTTAATTAGGATGCCTCTCTTTTAATCCAGAGAGCTTTAGGGCAAGATGTAAAAGTGCTGTCCTCCCTCCTCGGGTTGCTAATAAGCTTTTTTCTTGCAAAGGAGTTGCAGTAATCTGGGTGTAAGCTGATTGTAGCCTCCTGCTCGCTCGCGCTGTGCTGTGGGCTTGTTTGGATCCAGGATGCTCATTCCAGAGCACCTACAGATACCCCTCCCCAGGCAGATAGGGAGCAGGGGGAGCAGAGCAGTTACCATGGTAGGCTCTGCCTGCACCCCTGCACCGCAGGCAGCCCCAAGGCAGTGGTGGCAAGAGGCACTTGCACCCTGCAGGCTCTGGGCACAGGGAGATGGAGGTGATGGAGGTGAGCTCCTTGGGGAGGTGATTAGTGTCATCTCCCACAGACTGTGCTGCGTGTTTTCATTGCTGTTTAATGGCAGGCTTTGTCTGCTGTGCTGAGATGCTTTGGCTCTTGAGGACCTAGCAAGCTCCATGCACAGAGCAGGGCCTGCATGTATGAGCTGGTGACCAGGAAATCAGTCTCCCTGCTCTTCCCCTCTGCCCAGGTGGGTCTGTGAGCTGTGTGGTGCAAGGAGGATGCTGCATCTCGCAGCAATGGCTGGCCCATCCCAGCACACAGGTTCAGCCCTTAGGCCTCCCTGTGCTATGAGGGTGGGAGCTGCTCCCTGAGCTGCTCCAGGTTCTGACACAGGCAGAATGGTCAGATGGTTTGGGTGTAATTACAGCCAGGTTGCTCTGGAGATGCTGTGTCGGGTTCTGTACATGAGTCCTACCTGTCTGTTGCTGTAATTTGAGCTGATTAAAATGAAAACCTCTTGAAAGATTGAATGGGAAAACCTATCCTGAAAGCGCTGATAGCAACAGCGGCTTTCAGTGTGGCTGGTTTGCTTTCAGAGTGTGCTCCATCAGACATCTGTTCATAGCGTCCCAGCCTGGTTTGGGTAGAAAGGACCTTACAGCTCCTGCAGCTCCACGGGCAGGGACCCCTTCCACTGGAGCAGCTTGCTCCAAGCCCCTGTGTCCAACCTGGCCTTGAGCACTGCCAGGGATGGGGCAGCCACAGCTTCTCTGGGCACCCTGTGCCAGCGCCTCAGCACCCTCACAGGGAAGAGCTTCTGCCTCAGAGCTCAGCTCAGCCTCCCCTCTGGCAGGTTCAAGCCGTTCCCCTTGCCCTGCCTTTACAAGCCTCATGGACCCCGAGCTGCCTGCAGATCCGTGAATGCAGCTCAGGTCCCAGCTCTCTCCTGCTTGTGCTGTATCTAAATTTGGGAAAGCAGAAACCAAAGTCTCTGCATGAGCTCGGTTTTGCTGCCTTTTGTGTTCCTCCTCCCTGGCATCGTCCTTTCCATACCCGTAACTGTGCCGTGCAGACCCAGCGCTGGGAGTCAGAGTTACACCCCCTGGGCTCCACGCTGGGCTGGGGTGGTGGAGATGCCACAAGAGCTGTTTGTCACCGTCCAGCAGTGTGCTGGGAAGCAGTGGAAAGCTGGAATGTGCATCCAGCCCCCCTGCATCCCACATCCCAGCAGTGACCTGGCTGGCATTAGCATCCCCAGATGGAGCAGGGCCGGCTGTGTCCCAGGGTGATGTGCTGAGCTGATCGCACTGCTTGGAGGGTGGCAAATACGTTCCCATGCGTGTGTCTCCATAGGGAGAACTGGCACAAAACTCCACAGGAAATAATGAGCACGAAACAGCTGAAGTGAAGCTGTTGGGTGGGGAATGGACTCCCTGAGGTGCAGCAGGGACTCTGGGCGGTGCTGACCTTCTTTTCTGCTATGGCTCCAGCAAACCCCTTGTGCCCGCTCCAGAGGGATGGGGAGAAGCTGCCCCTGAGCAGTTCTCAGTGTGAAATGCTTCTTGGAGGGCTGTGAAGGGTGAGCAGGCTTCTGGTTCTCAACCATCATGTAATTGTGGCAGGAAAGGGGTGGCCTGGGGCTCCCCCCTCTACCCATAGCATTGCTGCATCCTCGGGGGGGGGGGTCTGCAGCCTCAAGTCACATTTTAGTGTGAAATCAGGCTTGACATTTGAAATAAATGAGTAATAATAATAAAATAAGTAAAAATAATAGTTAAAAAGTAAAAATAGTACTTAAAAAAGTAAAAACAACAAAAGAAATCCAGAATTGGGTCAGAAATCTGGTGGGAGCAGCTCATGGGGGCTTGGGCTGTAGCAGGAGCTGAACTAGAGAAGCAGTGATGGGGGGACCGGTCTCTGCCAACTGCTCAGAGACTCCCTCCTAGGGGTTTGTCCCCTAATAAAGAACACTCCCAACAAAAGGTACTGAGGGGCTGGTGCTGCAGAGCTGCCATCACTGGAACAGGCTCTGTCCATCTTTTAATAGCAAATGAGCAGCCTTTTGCCAAGGGGAACAGGGAGGAAGGCCCTTGCTGCTCACTCCCTGGCAGGGCTGGGGGGGGAGCGTGCTTCAGAGGGCTCCTTGGGGCTCCCACTAATTCCTCATGAATGGTTTTTAGCTCAGGAGCAGCTTCTCCCCCTTCTCTGCTCATGTGGATGCTCCCGCACATGGCTGTGGGTTGCCATGGCCACAGGCTCCCATGGGATGCTGGTGGCTGTGGGAAGCGCTGGGGGATTGTGACCACCAGAAAGGGATCCAGCATCCTGCAAGGGTGTCTGCTGCTCCGAACTGCCCCACTTGTGTCTCAGTGTGGGCCTCGGTGATGCTCCAAATCCTAAATGGCTTCGTGCCTCCCTGTGTGCCCCCAGGCAGGGGATGATGCTGCTGGCTTCATTCCTGCCGTGTGGAAACCCTTGGTTTTCCACAGCTGAGCACACTGCTTTATAGAATAGAGAATTCCAGGTCGGAAGGGACCTCAAGGATCATCTGGTCCAACCTTTCTAGGCAAAGCACACAAAGGGTTACAGGTGCCTGCGGGCTTTGAGCAGCTTCCTAGGCTGGGAGGCAGATATTATGGGAATTGTATGCATGCCTGAGCGGGAGGGAGGCTCGGCTGCTTGGCATCCGCTCGTCACATGGGGCTGTTTGGATGCCAGGGGAAGGATCCTGAGGTTGCCACCCAGAATAGATGCTTATTCTGGAGCTAACTGCACCCTTTCCCCCGTGACTCTCAAATAACAGAGCCCCAGACTCACCCTGCTCTGAAAGTTCCTGGAAAACGCCTGACGCTTTCCTTGCTGCGTTGGAAGGGGCGCTTCGGAAGGGCCAGCTAGGGAAATAAGCAGCTGTTTGTGAGGCTGAGATCATAAAGAGCAGACGTTTGTGGGCAGCGAAATGATTTCTAGCTTTATCAAGCTGCTTCAGCGGGCTTGGTTCTGATGGAGAGAGAGCAGGCCAA
Source organism: Neopsephotus bourkii (assembly GCF_033783945.1). Lineage (NCBI taxonomy): Eukaryota > Metazoa > Chordata > Aves > Psittaciformes > Psittacidae > Neopsephotus > Neopsephotus bourkii. Next base: position 450,014 of record NW_026901625.1, read on the forward strand.
GGTCCTCAGGGAATGGGGTTTGGGCATCTTCCCATGTCCAAAATGGTGCAGACCTGGTACCTCTGTCCACATTTGTAATAGGGATGTTTCAGCGATGGGTTTGCAAGCGCATTCCCTCCTCAGAGGGTGATAAATACTGCACCACCTCCTGCAGCCAGTCACTGATGCTCTTCCTCTGGCAAGAGCACCTGGAAAATGCTGTTATTGCCCCTATGTATGTATATCTGTCTGTCTATACATATATACATGTTATTGCCCCTATGTATGTATATCTGTCTGTCTATACATATATACATGTTATTGCCCCTATGTATGTATATCTGTCTGTCTATACATATATACATGTTATTGCCCCTATGTATGTATATCTATCTGTCTATACATATATACATGTTATTGCCCCTATGTATGTATATCTATCTGTCTATACATATATATACACATATTCAGGCAAGAAAAACCAAGTGGTGCTGCTTGGGACCAAGGGGAAGCTCATCATGTGAAGCCCTTCGGTCCCTTCCAATGGGGATGGTATTGCTTTACCATTCTGCTTGTCTGCAAGCGAGCATGAAAACCCCATCCTTAAATTAGAGCGTAACACTTGAGCCTGGAGCCTGGTTGAAATGGGTATAAAGATGCAGCTGGGGAGATAGAGGATGAGCCCAGAAGTGGTGAGGCTTGTGGCCAGCTCTCCCTTTGTTCATGTGGGGCTCGAAATAAAGCTGCTCGTGTGATAAACGCATTGCCTTGAAGTGCAGCTTGTTAGGAGTGGAACTGGCTGGGAGGCAAAACTGAACTCTCATCCCTCGTTGTAGCTTCAAGACAATTGAAGCTGGCTCTTGCCCTCTGTTCTTTGAGGGGGTGTAATGAGTGAGCTGTGAAGATATCTCTGGGGAGAGATGACTTGATCTTTTAAGCATATGCTTGCCTTATCAACGCTTCTAACCGAGTATTGAAGCGGAGGAACATGGAAGTGGGTCAGGCTCGAGTGCTGCCGGCTCTCACGGGGGTTTTAGAGAGCAGCCAGGCTCAACTTCCAAGCCCAGCAGCCACAAGCAGTGGTACCAGTGCCTACGTTATGGTGCTGGCTCCTGGGGACAGGCAGGACCTGGGCTTGAGCAGCCCCAAGGCTGGTGCAGGTGCAGTCAGTACTACACCAAACAGTGGCAACCACTGTATTGCATGGTTTGTGTCCTTGTGCAACGATCCAGCTCCACGCCATTCTCTCTGTGTGTTTTGGCCAAGAAACTCGAATTTACTCTGTCTTTCAAACCCGAGTTGGTGTGTGGTGTTCCTTCGGATTCTGGTCCGCCCTTAAAGCCACCACTTGCACAGTTCCTTCAGTGTAGGGGTAACGCTGCTTGGGAGATGTCAGCGGTTTGTGCTAGAGGAAAAGGGGAGGAAACTTCCAAAACCCATGTGAAAAACCTTTACTATTTCTGTGTTGCTCCAGCCAGCGTGGGGCATGCTCTGCATCTTCATCACCTCCTGTCCCGAGGGAAGGGGCTCGGGAACAGGGGTTTGAAAAGCCCAGGGACGGGTCGTGTCCTGAGCCCCGTGCCTGGCTGGTTCCTCCAAGCTCTATTCAGGCAGCACTGCAGGCAGGGCAGGCAGCCTGCCTGGCTGGAGCCTGGCCGGGATGGGATGGGATGGGAAGCATTGGGATGCTTTGGCTGAGTGATGCTGAGCACCAGCAACCCCTGTAGCTCCTGCCAGAGGTGATCCCAGGTCTTATCCAGTGGGATCATTTCTCCCCAAGTACTGTGAAGGGGAAGATCCTTCAAGTATTTTCCTAGGAAACCAAAGCCAGATTTCAGCTCAGTCTCAGTGAGAGATTTCTATTGGCAAGGGTTTGTAGGACACGGGTTTCTGATGTTCCTGTGGGGTGCTGGGAGTGTTTTGTGGTCCAGAGAAGGCAGGTAAAGGTCTTTACCTGATGTATCCCCAGCTCCAACTGGATCAATACTGCATCCAGTATCAGGAATGACGGTGCACAGCAGGAGATCACAAAGTGATGCTTAGTCCTGCAGCTGGATGGGTGTTTTCTGCTGTTACTACCATCACCTACATCCACCACAGACACCCCCACTCTTCCTGTCCGTGCATTCTCAGGGTATGAACCAGTTGCTTTGTGCCTTCCCATTTTCACAGCTTGTGCCAGGAGCGCTGCAGCTCCTTCCTCCAGCACAGCCCCTGAGAGATGCTCTGCGGCAGAAGGCCCAGGGCCGGGCACAGCCCCACTGCCTTTGGGTCTTATAAAGGAAAAGGGAGTCCAGAGGAGGCCATGGAGATGCTGCGAGGGCTGGAGCAGCTCTGCCCTGGAGCCAGGCTGAGAGAGCTGGGCTGGGGCAGCCTGGAGAAGAGAAGGCTCCTGAAGGGGAGAACTTAGAGCAGCTCCAGTGCCTAAAGGGGCTGCAGGGAACCTGGAGAGGGGCTTGGGACAAGGGATGTAGGGACAGGGCAAGGGGAATGGCTTGAACCTGCCCGAGGGGAGACTGAGCTGAGCTCTTAGGCAGAAGCTCTTCCCTGTGAGGGTGCTGAGGCGCTGGCACAGGGTGCCCAGAGAAGCTGTGGCTGCCCCATCCCTGGCAGTGCTCAAGGCCAGGTTGGACACAGGGGCTTGGAGCAAGCTGCTCCAGTGGAAGGTTGGAGCTGGAGGAGCTGTAAGGTCCCTTCCAACCCAAACCAGGCTGGGATTCTGTGCAATACAAAGCCCCAGCCTGGCCTTTCAGTACGGGTACACATCCCTTTTCTTTTCCTTTTCAGCACAGTAAACAAGTAATCCCCATTCTGCATCCTGTATTCAGTCCTGAAGGTTAAAAGCTGGTTTTGTGCCAGCTTCGTTATGTAGAAGCCAAATGCTTCTACCAATTAACTTATAACTGCTTTGGAGGGGGCTCAGGAGGCAGATGGAGTGGCTGTGCTGGCAATATTAATGACTGTGTGGCAAAGGGTGAGAATCTGATGCAGAGTAATGTGCAAACTTGTGAAAGCCCTGCTGAAATACGGGAGAATGGTGTTTCCCTTCTGAGCTCGGGGTAATGAAGAACGTGTGATCCCGCAGGTCTCTGCTGTCCCAGACTAAAACACAGTCTGTTGGCAAGGCTGTCGATGCCTCGCATCTGAAGGACAGGCAGCGAGGATGGGGCTGCTAAAACACTATTGGGGCTGATGGGAGACACGTGGACCATTGACTTTGGGTTGCCAACTGCTTCTGTTGGGAAAGGAACTACTTGCAAGAGTTGGGCTGAGGGGGAAGGCACCCAGCCTGCCCAGGTCGGGGTGCAGGGTGCGAGGCAGGGGATGCATGGAGCTGGTTGGATTTGAGCTGTAACACCTCAGAGCATTGAGGTCTCTCTGCCAAACTTCCACTGAACCTGGAAGAACGGAGTGTCTCCAGCAGGAGCAAAGGGGTGCTCAGTGGGGTCTGAAATGGGACTTGTGAGGGGAATGCAGATGAGAGGTAAGGATCTCCTTCCTGCGACTCCCCACGTGGAATCAGGGGATCAGTAAGCATCCACAGTGCAAGGAAAGCCCATTTCAAAAGCAAACCCAGTGCCCCTGATGGAGCCAGACTTGCAGACAGCCTTGTTTGCATCTTCATATAAGGTCCTGAAGGATCACTCCTGGTCCCCTCCCATTTCTCCAACCTGTTTTGGGCTGTCGTCCCGTCTAAAGGCTGCCCATGAGATGGCTCAGGGAGGAAATGTCAGATCTGCTGCTGCTTTGCTCTGTCCCCGCTGCCGAAGCGCCCGGGGTTGGATATGAAATGTCAAAGGCATTTTGTAGAACATGGGAACCAGATGTGCCCCGAGCCTGTGGCTGGGAGGAGCAGAGCGGTGTGATCACGTACAGTGACTCTCGCTGGGAGGAGCATCCCTGGATCTGGGCTGGTACCCAGGGTGAGGATGGGGAGGAACACCATGCTCCCTGCAGTGCGGGCTTCCTGGGGTGCGGGTGGTGGATGGAGGGCAGCATCTGGCAGCTGCGTGCCCATGGTGAGGAGCTGTAAGGGGTACGACAGCCTGAGGGCCCTGGGGCAGGCTCGGGGAAGAGCTGGTGCCTGTGAGTGCGGCTCGCTTACGGGGCTGATCACCAGGAGGCATGTTCCTGCCTTGTCAGTGACACCTCCGTGTTTGATCCGGTTACAGACTGGGGGGAGATGGGGGCTGGGACCTGGATGGAGGCTCTGGGGGGTGCTGGATGAGGGGGGCAGGTTGGGGGTGTTGCAGCCGAAAGGATGGGAGAGGATGTGAAGGGGGAGCAGAGCCTGCATGTTCCTGCGAAGTACCTATGGGGTTGCATAGGTGGGTCCTCATGGACCTCAGCATCTCTGCTACCCGTGCCCTGTCCTGCTCCTGTGTGGTGTTCCTGATGGGAATGTGGCATTCCCAGCTCTTTGGAAGGGGCAGCGGGGGGTGGCTGCACCAATCTGCTTTGTTTCCTGAGCTCTGTGATGAGGTGAGGAAGGTCTTGCCCTGCGATGCTGCCCAGTGGCTCCTCAGAGCTGGTCACAGCCCTTGGTGCTGTTTCTGCCTCCTGTTTGCCAGGGCAAACCCCTCCTGGTAGCTCTTGTCAAAGCTCTTCTGGGCTTATCCCACCCCACAAGTGTTAAAGCTTTCATGCTCAAGTCCTCCACCTTTTGAATGCTACAATTTCATAGAACCCCAGCCTGGTTTGGGTTCAAGGGCCCTTAAAGCCCTTCAAGCCCCAACCCCTGCCACGGGCAGGGACCCCTTCCACTGGAGCAGCTTGCTCCAAGCCCCTGTGTCCAACCTGGCCTTGAGCACTGCCAGGGATGGGGCAGCCACAGCTTCTCTGGGCACCCTGTGCCAGCGCCTCAGCACCCTCACAGGGAAGAGCTTCTGCCTAAGAGCTCAGCTCAGTCTCCCCTCGGGCAGGTTCAAGCCGTTCCCGCTGCAAGCCCCCAGTGCGCGATGCCCCTCGGGGCTGTGCCGTGCACAGGGAGGCGGGTGATGGAGCCCGGAGGGGAACAGCGGCTTTCCCCGAGCAGTTGGTGCCTGCTCCGAGCTCCGGTTGCTGTTTATAGCTCGCGCTCTGTGGTCAGCACTTGGCTCATCACCAGGGGCCAGATGCTGCTGCCCCTGAGCGGGGTGGCCGCGGGCCGCAGCGGGACAGGCGTTACCCCTTGGTGTCAGCTGGGGGCTGCTCCCCCTGCACAGCATGGGATGGATGGGCCTTGGGAGGGAGCTTTGCTGGGAGGGTGAGGGACTGGCGCCCGTCACCACTGGTACTGCCGGGGGGAGGTGGCAGCACCGGGGCTGTGGTTGGGTTTGCACATAGGTGAGGACTGGGAAGCTCCGGGGCCAGCCCCAGTATCAGGGGTGAAGTGCCCATGGGCACTGTCCTGTGCAGGCAGGTGCCATTGGAGTGCCCTGTGCCCCAGCACTGCCTCTTAAAGCTTCTCATTTCCCACCGTACAGTTCCTGTCCTTGTCCCTCTCAAAGCAACATCCTCATGCAGTGACCATGTATTCATTCAAATACGTTGCAATGTGAGAAGAGCCTTTAAACATCCTCCCCCCCCCCCCCCCAATAACAAGTGAAACTGATTGCTTTCTCCTCTTAGCTGTACCCCATATCTGACACGTTAAATGTCACATCACAGCCCATGCAGAACCGATGCTCTGGAGCCCTTTGTTTTTGACCAGGGATAACTCCAACGAATCCGTGTGGGTTTTCTTCCTTGCCCTCTTCTTCCCCTCGCTGATGCAAGCGGGAGCTGTGGGAAGCAGCAGCTCCCTGGGAGGGTGGGAAGCTGATTAGAGGGGCTGCTGTGACCCAGAGCCCCGCGGATCGGCTGTCGTGGGGCCACTTCCCAGCTGCCGAGGGCATGGAATGGGATTGGGGGTGATGGGCCGGCTGCTGAGGCCACGCTCTCATCTTCCATGGGAAGCTTCATGCTTTCCCCTTATCCCCCCCCCGCCTCCCTTGGACTATGACCGGTTTGTAAAGGTTAAATGGTGTTTTCTGATTAAACCAAATGATCTCAGCTCATTTCCCACTCATGCCGTATCTTTTGTCTGACCTTGGCGTAGCACTTGACCTCTCTGGACTGGAGTCCCTTTGGTGACAGAATGGCAGTATTTCCTTACATTATCAGAGGGACAGGATGATAAATGAATTCACATTTATGTAGCACCGAGATATGACCGCGAGAGATTAAGAGCCTGTCCCTGGAGTTCCCTGTGCTCTCGGTAGTGAGACACAGCCCTGCAAGGGAATGAAGGACCTCCTGAAAGCATGACCACTGTTTGCAGGCAAGCCTGCGAAATGCAATAGCACCAAGAGCAATAATTCCCTTTATCCTGTGTTTTTAAAGCATTTCTGGAATATGAGCCTGGCTGCAGCTGGTCCAGGCTTGAGAGCGCTGCAGAGGAGGCTGGATGGGCTCTGGCTGAGAGCTGTTGAGATAAGCTAAAGTATAAATCCCCTCAATGCCAGCATCAGCTCTAAAGTTCAGGGACTGACAGATTGGTTCCCACCTCCCACATGCTGCCCTATGCAGAGCCACAGGGATGCTGCCGTGGCTCTTCCTGGCATGTGCTGGTGGGTGACTTTAGGAAGGCATCCCTATTCCTTTCTCTCAATGCCTGTTTGTTTGCTCAGTCCTTTTATAATGTACACAGCCCATGGGGCTCAGGATTGAAAACTCACCCACGAGTGAGGGGAGGCAGGAGGAGTGCAGGGAGTGAAAGGAAACTGCAACAGAGGGCAAAAATCCCATGGAGGAGTGAGAGGAGAGACCAGGGGTTGAGAAACAGCCTGGGCATGTGTTCCCTGAGGATGTGGTTCTTCAGGATGTGCTGCAAACCTGATGGGAAGAGTATATGGGCAGTTATCCTGCCCAAATTGGGCTGCCTGGAGCGTCTATGGAGCATCAGAAGTGGTTGGACAGAGCCTTGGTCTAGTGTGAGGTGTCTCTGCCCATGGCAAGGGGTTGGAACTGGATGATATTTGGGTCCTTTCTGACCCCAGCCATGCTTTGGTGTCAGCTGCTGTGGGCTCTGCTTAGAGAAATGTCCTTTTGTGCAGTGGACAGGAGCAAAGATGTGTTTGGAGACTCAAAGGGGATAGAACAGGCACAGAAAATGGTTGTCCATAGGCACTGGGCCATCAGTAACCTTAGCCTAGGACCTGGTTCCTGTGAGCAGCCTGACTTCTCTTCTTGCCCGTGATGAGAGGGTGCCCAGGTCTGAAGAGCCGGTTTCTGAGAGGAGGGGGACGGTTCTGCTGTAAGGGCGAGGAGATGCAAATGGGTTTGCTGGTGTTTGCTCCGGCCCTTGTTTCTCAGAACAATTGTGCAAGCTGTCCCCAACCGCAGGCACACACAAAGCACTTCTCTCTCCTCCAAACAGAGGCAAGGGGGAAGCGCTGCGGCCGTCCCCAGGGCAGGGCACAGCACGGGCTGTTCCTTGGGGTGCAAATGCCAGATCATCCTGTCCCTGTGATCATTGCCTTGCTGCTTTACAGGATGGTTTGGGTTGAAGGGACCTTAAAGCTCACCCAATTCAATCCCCTGCCACGGGGAGGGATGCCTTCAAGCCTTCAAGCAGGCTCCTCCAAGCTCCGTCCAACCTGGATTTGAATGCTTCATAATCATTCCTTTCCTTTTCCCCACTGATTTCTGTGCTGTAATGCAACATTTGCTTTGAGAGGCTTCTTGTGTGGGTTGTAAGGACACAGCTGTACGTACATCTGGTGGGTATGTGTGCATGAGCAGGGAAATAGAAAGGTGTGTGGATGTGTCCATCCCTGCCACCCACATGTCACAAAGTGGGTCCCTGCTCCTTGCATGGATTTCAACCCCACGGAGCCGTTCCACTGATGCAGTGTCAGGATGGGCTGGCACACACGTGGTGGCTTCCACAAGGTGTGACAGAAGGTCCTGTCCCTGCCAAACAAAAGGGGGTGGGGGGGTGCAGGTTTATGGCCTGGAAGTCATCAACCTGGAAACCCCTCTGATGTGTTCCATATGGTGCTGGAAGGCCGGGGAGAGCCTGAACGGAGCAGGAGCAAAGCGGAGCCTTTAGTCGTTGTTAGGGAATCCCATGAATGTATTCCCTCTAAACCAATGTTTTCCATTCTCTGAAACAAAAAGGGTTTTCTCCTTCTGGAAATGTTGCTCTGTGCTATTCAATCAGTACTAATTAAGTGGTTGAAATGCATTAAATGGTGCTGTAGGAATCTTCTTGGGAACACTAACAGCTCGAGTTTTACTGTTCCTGTTACAACCGTAAATAAGGATAAATGCCTAATTGCTCCTGAAAGCATCCTGCTGGACCCAATGAGCTGACTAAAACCAATCCTTCATTGCAGAATGGTTTAATTTCATTTAATTTCAACCAGAGATTCCCCTTGCTTCCTGTTCTTGCGTCTGCTCTGCAGCCCCCTCTCTGCTTCGGAGAGTTCATCCCTGTGGTCGTTCTGCAGGAGCAGGGCTATGGGGAAGGGATTTGTTTCCATCCTTATTCCGGAAGGTCTCATTTCATTAAGATGTTGGGAGTTAATCTCAACCCTTCCCCAATGCTCTTTGTGCTCGCAGGGGAAGTCCTCCTGCTCTGCTCGGCTTCCCAGGGGCAGGATGAAGCCCAGTGGGGTTGGAGCAGGACATTCCGCGTGTTGTGATTTGCAGGGATGTGGTTTTGGGAATGATGCTGAAGAGCCAAGTTTTGGCCAAATCAGCCTGCACAGGGTCAGGGTCCTGGCTTCTGCTGAGTGCATTTCTGCAGCAGGAGGTCTTTGCCTGTCTCCTTTGCCCTCCAGCGCCGCGGAGCCCGGCTGGAGAAGCAGCAAAGTGGATTCCATGGCATGGGCTCATGTCCTGCTAATGAGCAGAGCATGTCCAGCCTCAGCCAGCCCCTGGCTGCTGGGAAAGAGCCTGTCACGGGCAAACCTCCCCCTCCCACCTCTCCTGGCCGGGCCAGTCGAAGCCAATGGGAAACCTGTTGGTGCCGAGCAGATGGGAACTGTGGCTCTGCAGCACGGGGGGAAGCAGGGATGCTCCGGGGCTGGGAATGAGGATGCATTAGAGCAGCTCTCCGCCATCTGTGGAGAGGAGAGGTTTCCCCCATCCCAAGGCAGGGAGGAAGCAGTGCGCAGATGGAATTGATGAGTGTGGAGAAAGAGAGATTCCAAGTCTCTTCTGCATGGCTGTGAAGGTCTGTGGCTCTGCCAGGCTGGTGGACACCCGCTTGGTGCCCCTTGGGAGCTGTGAAGTGAGGAAGGAGGCAGTGTCTGTAGAGAGCCCCTCTATAGCAGTACCATCCATGGCATTCCTGGCATGGGGAGGACCTGCAGGGGTCAGAAAAGCTGATTTTTCATAGACCCATGGAATGGTTTGGGTTGGAAGGACCTTAAAGCCCCTCCAGGTCCAACCCCTGCCATGGGCAGGGACCCCTTCCACTGGAGCAGCTTGCTCCAAGCCCCTGTGTCCAACCTGGCCTTTTTCCCCTTTCACTGCAGGTTTTGCAGTGGCTTCCAAAGTGCCCAGAGCTCTTTTCTGCTTTAATTATTGGTACGTGAGTGGTGACTTTACATAACGAGAAACTTGAGAGTGTGAAACTTGCAGCAGAGCCAGGCAATGACCCTGGAGCAGGATGCGGGGGCCGGATCTGCTTTCATTGCCATCCCATTCACCACATGGCTGCTGAGATCATCAAGGTGTACTTGCCTGGGGGGTGCTGGGATCATCAGCACCTCATGGGGGGTTGGTCCCCGCTGGGGACCTCACCCCGTCACGGGTGCCTCCATCACCCCGTCACGGGTGCCTCCATCACCCCGTCACGGGTGCCTCCATCACCCCGTCACGGGTGCCTCCATCACCCCATCACGGGTGTCTCCATCACCCCATCACGGGTGCCTCCATCACCCCATCATGGGTGTCTCCATCATCCCCTGGGGTCTGCATTTAATCTTTTCCCTGCAGTGCTGTTCAGAGTGAGGAAGGAGGCTCCAAATGGAGCAGAGTTAAGGTCTCACATCCTCCTCTTACTCACAGAAGTATCTGATGCCTCTGGAGGGAGATTTGAGCCAAGGCCTGGGGTGCGTTTCGCAACGCAGACTGTTTGTTGGGAGTGGGTCACAGGGAGAGGGAAAACAGCAACAAGTCTGGAAACCATTTCTGAACTCTGGGGAAATATCTGGGGGAAAAGGCATCTGAGCCTGCCCCATTGCCCGGAGCTGCAGGAACCAGTGGGATGTGGCTTTTGTTGGTGCTCGGGTGCAGGCTCAGCGCTGGGTGAGCTTCACGACTCTGAGCATCCCCACATGAGCACGTTCATGCCCCTCCTTCGGCTCCAGCCTCTGTGCTGGGAGATGTCCCCGTCCCCGGGCTCGGAGCACCCGGACAATGGGGGCTGTGTTCTGGGCACTGCCTGTTCCCCAGCACCCACCTACACGCGCAGGCACGTCTGCAGCGTGCTGCTGGGGCGCAGCGCACCCACATCTGCCCCGGACAAAGGGGCCCTGGAGGAGCCTGGTGTTTGCTCTCCTGAAGGTGGGGATCCGTTTTGTGCCTGCTCTGTTGGGTTCATTGTTTGCTCTTGGTCGGTGGATGCGCAGCTCTGCACGGGCAGCCCTGTCCTCCCTGCCTGGTGCCCATCCAGGGCATTCCCATGTAGACAAATATCTCCCAAGCACCTGTGCCCCGAGCCTGCTCTTCCAGGTCACTCCCATGTCTTTCACATGAACTAGTCCCCAGCTTACAGGAACCAGCACATTCTTTGCTTTCCAGGCTGCAGCAGCATTTAAATGCGTGCTATTTAAATGCCTGCTGTCTTGCACCTTTCCTCCCATACTTCATCTGCGAATGAAGAGGGGTTTAGAGCATTCTGTGGCAGTGATGGGGAGCATCAGTGTGTGAGCACAGTAAGGACCCCAGAAACTCCAGCCTCACAAAATCCCTGGTTGCAGTATTCAGGCTGATTCAGTTCCAAAGTTGGGCTCGTAACAGAAGGGCATAAAACCCCCTGACCCGTTACTCACGTTAAGCTGTAACTGCAGAAATGAACCACTTCAGAAAGGAAGGCTACAGATCAAAATGCCATTTTCCCTTGGACAGAAAGCTAAAGAAGTCATTGGAAAGGCTTTGTTCAGCGTGACCTGCTCACAGGGCTGCACGAGGCCGGGACATGACTTTAATCACTGCCTCGCTCCTATCATCGTTCTGTCCCTTAACTCTTCTATTGCAGCAGCTGGATTGGAAAATCCTTGGAATGAGCAGAAAAGATCAAAGCAGCGCTCCCTCCCCTCCAAGCCCCTTCCCAACCCACAGTCTGTCACTGGGTGTAACTGGGACAAGAGAGCTCCTTCAGGCCCCGGAGACCCTGCTCGCACCCGGCAGGGCTGGATGGGGAAACCATCAAGAACATCTGGTTCCCCATAAGAATAACAGGGAAAAGTGTCCTTAAGAGTTGCCTTGTGCTGGGATTGAGCCTGCCCGGGGCCATGGGTCAGGGCTGTTTGTTCTCTGTGACATCTGGCTCCCAGCAGCATCCCCTTCTGGACCCGGAGCCCCCCAGCACCCCCTGTTTCTCCGTTGTTCCCAGTGCCTCCTCCCTCCCGCTCCACACTGGGCTTGGGAACAGCTGAAGGGGCAGCAGCAGCATCCAAAGCTGATTTATGTGTGATGGAGACGGGCTCTCCTTGCTTGCCAAATGGCCTCAGCACCGCTCCCTGCCTGGCCACATCCCACCTTGGACAGGAGCAGCATGGAGCGAGGCTGGGATTTTCCACTGCTCGCTGTCCTAGCTCCATTCTTGTTCTGAGCTGGGCTCTCTGCACGGCTGATGTCCTTTTTATAGCTCTATTACAGAGGGCTGTATCTCAGCCACCATGCACCACAGCAGCGTTTCTAAGGGGCTTTTATGGTACAAATGGGATGATTTCTCCTCCTTTTCACTCTTTATTAATCTGCATTTAGCCTGTGGGTTTAACAGCAAAATAAGAAGTATGGGGATGCGTGTGATAACCTGGCAGCCCCCGGGAGGTGGGGATGGTGCTGCTGCACATCTGGCACAGGGAGCGAAGCAGCTGGAAACGGGCAGGGACCCCTTCCACTGGAGCAGCTTGCTCCAAGCCCCTGTGTCCAACCTGGCCTTGAGCACTGCCAGGGATGGGGCAGCCACAGCTTCTCTGGGCACCCTGTGCCAGCGCCTCAGCACCCTCACAGGGAAGAGCTTCTGCCTAAACCTATGAGGTCAGGACATAACAACCCCAAGAGGCTGATTTTCTGCCAGCGGTTTGGAGGACCGCAACCATGGGCTTGTACCTGGGTCACCAGAGCCTGGAGACCCTTTTCCTGGCACTCTTCACCCCCCCGTCCCTTCACACCAATATCTTTGGACTGGAAATGCTCCAGGGTTCCCAATAGGAAGAAGGCAGAGGTGGGGCTGTGACTGGGTCGGTAATGCTGGCTCTGTGTTTGCTTTGCAGCTGAGGATCCCTCCGTGTGTGCTGCTGCTCTGCTCACCCTGGGGGATACGACTGAGGTCCTGAGGCTGCCCAGCATCCAAAATGGTCATGCAAAGACACCACCTCACCTGCGCAGGAATAGCATTCGCCCTCTACCTTCATCACCTCGTCAGCGCCATTGAAGTCCCTCTGGACTGTAAGTTGTGGTTTACCGCTTTAACAGCTCCCACTGAGGAGGTGGAGATGTGGCCAGCCCAGGTCCTGCTCCTGCCTCAGCTTTTCTTCACTGGTGCTTGTCTGGGGCTATTTTTCTTGTTATAAACCACTTTATAAAGCCACTGAGGTTGTCTAAATCAAACAGTGATTTATCAAAAAGCTGAGCAGAGGGCTCACAACCACATATGAGCACGTTGCTGGTCTTATCTGGCACCTATGTCCTTGAGGATAGTGCAGACCCAGGCAGGTCCTGCAGAGCAGTGTGGTTTATCTCTCTCCTTCGGGACTCTGTGGTTAATTGTGAGCTGGGAATTATGTTCTATGGAAGAGCTGGGGGATATGGAGCGAGGAGGAAGGGGGCCACGGGCTGATGCTTCTGCTGAGCGGGCATCTTCAGGAGCTGTCTGAATGCACCTGAGGTGGGGAAACCACTCGTGCCATTCCCTTGGGGCCCAGCTCCTCCCGTAGCTGCTGCTGTAACCATCAGCCCAAGGCTGCGGGAGCCTCTTCCTCCTGCCCACCGTGCACAGCCCCCCAGTGAGCACAGTGCCAGCAGGGAAGCGCAGCCCTGGGCCAGGCTCTGAATCCAGCCCCAAGCCACAAAGCTGTCCTGACAGGAGGGATCTCTGCCCTCTGGGCTCTTGCTGACCCCTGGCTCTGGGCAGCAAAATGGGGAGGAAGAACCTGAGGTGGTGGCTTCTGGCTGACACTGGGAAAAGACAAGAGAAAGGGTGGGAGAGCTCTGATTTATGGGGGGGAATAAAGACCTGTGGTAGATGAGGGCACAGGGTCCCAGGCTCGAGTCCCTGCAGCTGAAAATACCCTGGAGCCACCCCTCTTGTTCCCAGCAATGGGTATTTTGCTGGATGCACACAACGAGGTGGTTCCTTCAGCCCTGGCTTTGTTAGCATCAATGGGACTCCTCTGCAGTAGATGAGAACACGCTCGGGTCGTGACGTGGTTTGTGTGTAGTGTTTGCGAGCCCTACGGTAACCCCAGGTTTGTGTAGGGACGTGTGCGGGTTTGTTCCTCCATTAACCTTGTCTCTTTTCCCCATCATGCTTGCACTTTGGGAATAACAGCAAATATTCAGAGTGAATGTAAGTGTTCCCCTCGCCCCCGGGTGCATGCCTGTCCTGCATGGCCCAACCAGGGCACGAGGGGTCCGTGCTGCGTAGGGGCTCCGGTGGCTGTGGCTTGGCACATGGTGACTGGGTGCATTGCCCACTTCTGTGGCCAGAACTGAGACAATCCAGCCTCAGGCATGGCTGGGAGAGACAGGGAGGTGCTGGAGGAGGTTGGGAGCAGTGCCTGGGCTCTGCTGCTGTCCCTGGAGCAGGAGCTGGGCTCTCTTTGCAAGGCGAATGTTGTTTCTGCAGGGGCTTGGTACTGCTAATGCTCAGGGGAGAGCAGGTTCCTCTGCCTTGCATGGGTGCGTGTGCCCAATGGGCTCCATGGGCTCACATGTTCGGGCATCGCTGTAGCTCTCAGGGGCAGAGCAAACAGCCCTGGACCTGAGCAGCTTCCTTCCAGGTCAGCCCCAGGGCTGAGCTCTTCAGTTGGGGAGCAGAGCCATGCCCTGCATGCGCAATGCCTCTCACACGCCCTGCACTTCCAGGCCCCAGTGCTGCGCCTCTTGGGGTAACCCAGGGGGGTTTGCACAGAGAGAACCTCTAAGGGTCCTGCTGTGGGGCTCGGGCTCCCAGTCCCAGCTGCAGCCCCTCTCTGTGGGGTGCGCAGCCAGGATGCCTTTCGGTCCCATTCAGTCTGCAGTGACTGTGAAATTCCTTAATGGCACCAAGATACCAAGTGAGAAACAGGAGCTTTCTGGTACCCCGAGTGCTGAGGGTTCAAGAGGTGATGAACAGCACCCCCATGGGAAATCCCTCAGGTGTTGGAGGTCTTTAAAGCACAAATTGTCCATCCAGCCTGGGGAAGAAGCTGAAACCCCATCGGGATCTGCTGCAGGATGGCAAAGAAGGGATTCACCCTCTCCACACCCCCCTCCTCATGGCTTTTCCTTTGCTTTGCAGTGCCTCAGCCCCCCACAATCACCAAGCAGTCCGTGAAGGACTACATTGTCGACCCAAGGGATAACATCTTCATTGAATGTGAAGCCAAAGGGAACCCTGTGCCCACGTAAGCGCATCCTCAGCCCTTGCGCCGCAGCTCTGCTGCTCATCAGAGCTCAGGTAAGGACCTGGCCGGGTCCACACGGTCCATGGTACAAACCCAACCTTTTCCCCGTGCTTGCAGCTTTTCCTGGACACGGAACGGGAAGTTCTTCAACGTGGCGAAGGACCCCAAGGTGTCGATGCGGCGGCGGTCGGGGACGCTGGTCATTGACTTCCACAGCGGGGGCCGGCCCGAGGACTATGAGGGCGAGTACCAGTGCTTCGCCCGGAATGACTACGGCACTGCCCTCTCCAGCAAGATCCACCTCCAGGTCTCCAGTGAGTAACAGCAGAGCCAGCAGCCTGAAAGCCGGGAGCATCACATGAGAGCTCGTAGGAGAGGCTTGGAGTGCTCAAATATCTCATCCTGCCCCCGTTACCTGTGTTGGGGTGCATCCAGCAACAGGGCTGAGATGAAGGCACGGGGGTGATGGCTGTAGCTAGCAGGGGTACACTTGGAATCTTGGGTGTATAGCAATGAAGTTTGCATTGAGGCCACTCCACCGAAACCAGGACAGGTCCAGAGGGAAGAGAACGACAGCGCTGCCACCCTCCCTTCCTCACGTGGTGTCTTTGCTTCTAATGGCAGAGTCTCCCCTGTGGCCCAAGGAGAAGGTGGATGTGATAGAGGTGGATGAAGGTGCTCCGCTGAGCCTGCAGTGCAACCCGCCACCAGGCCTGCCCTCTCCCGTCATCTTCTGGATGAGCAGCTGTGAGTTGGGAGAAAACCCCTTTCCCCATGGACCCCATGGGCAGCCTCTCCATCCCCTGCGGTGGTCATTTCAAATAGCTCTGTTGAGCGCTGTTGCTGCTTGTTCAGAGCTGGAGGCACTTGTGTGGCACACAGAGCTTTAACCTGGCCAAGGGGAGACCCAGATGGGCTCTTAGGCAGGAGCTCTTCCCTGTGAGGGTGCTGAGGCGCTGGCACAGGGTGCCCAGAGAAGCTGTGGCTGCCCCATCCCTGGCAGTGCTCAAGGCCAGGTTGGACACAGGGGCTTGGAGCAAGCTGCTCCAGTGGAAGGGGTCCCTGCCCGTGGCAGGGGTTGGAGCTGGAGGAGCTTTGAGGTCCTTTCCAACCCATTCTGTGATGTGTAGCTTGGGTCCTGGGTTTGCTTTTCTCCTTTACCACCTGTGGGGGTACCTGACTTGCTCTCAATGCCTCTCCTGCCCTGCAGCCATGGAGCCAATCCACCAGGACAAGCGCGTCTCCCAGGGCCAGAACGGGGACTTGTACTTCTCCAACGTGATGCTGCAGGATGCCCAGACCGACTACAGCTGCAATGCGCGCTTCCACTTCACCCACACCATCCAGCAGAAAAACCCCTACACCCTCAAGGTGAAAACCAGTAAGTGTCACGGTGACCGCTCGGGGTGGCTCTTCCCGGCCTCTCAGGCAGGGTTTTCCTTCCACACACCTGATTTCTGCCCTTGACAGCACTGAGAGCTACCAGGGAGAAGAGTGGCTTCCTGCGTTTCATTTAGGGTGGGACAAGAACCAGTCTGGATGAGGGCTGAGGGATGCTTTCCCTCCAGCATCACAGCTTCAGGGGTTGAGGGCTGCAGAGGCAGCTTGGTGCGGGTATCTCTGTGTGTCTGGTATAGACTGGAAAGCATTTCACCACAGGTGGGGCACTGTCCCCATCCTGAAGGAAATGTGTAATATCAAGTGATGCTTCCCCAGTTTGAAAAGCTGGGAAGAGCCTTGGTTTGCTCCAGGTTCATGTGCAGGTGCTGCACTGGGGGACTGAGTGTGTGTGAACCTCACACAGCTCAGGGTTTACCTATGGGGCAGGAGCTGTTGCTTTGCTCTGGAATGTGATCACAGGAGGGCTCTGCTCTGGAATGTGATCACAGGAGGGCTCTGCTCTGGAATGTGATCACAGGAGGGCTCTGCTCTGGAATGTGATCACAGGAGGGCTCTGAGCGTGCACTCAGGAGAGCAGGAGATGCAGCCATCTCCGTTTCACCACGGCGAGGAGCATTGGCTTGGGGAGCAGGAGGAGCACGTGCACGGCTCTCTCCAGGCATGCTTGAAGGCAGGTTTGCTCCTGATGCCAGAGCCCTGCAGGACACGATGCTCTGGAGTTGGTGCAGGTCCTGCAGAGCTTGGGCTCTCCTTTGCAGGGCAGCAACCAGCACAGGAACAGCATCTGCGCCCCAGCCATCAGGCAGGAGCCATCTCCTGTTCCCAGTGAGTGTGTGCTGGCAGATGCAAGGCTTGGGGAGCAGACCCCTGTGCGAAGCAGGCACAAGGTGCTCCCAAATCCTGGCGTTAGGAGCTTAACTGGGACTTGCAGCAGCTTAAATGAGAAGTAGGGCTGTTAAAGTGAGCTGGGAGTGATGTGAGAGCAGACAGGGCCTGGAGGGTTTTGCACTTTTACCATAACAGCTTCTCCTTGGTGCAAAGCATGAATGGAGAATCAGCAAGACAGAGTATCAGCTCTGCTGATGGTGAGGGATGTGTGTAGGTAGTTAACTGTGAGTGTTCCTCATGGGTGCACAGAGCTGGCCAGAAAGTTACCTGCTGGGGAAGGACTGAGCCCTGCACTGGTGTGAGCTGGGCAAATCCTGGCAAACAGAGACCTGCTGTCACTTGAGCACCGAAGGCTCCATCCCGATTTGTGCAGCTCTAGAGAACACATGGAAGAGGTTCTGGTTCCTGTGAACAGATACGAGCTCCCCTCCTGCACACTCAGATGCCACCAGAGCGTTTTGCTCCCGAGCTCTGTAGAAATGGCTTTCAGTTCTCCTGGATCCTCTCTTTAAGCTTTCCTTTCTGCTCTGTTACCATCAGATGCAAACCCCATCCCAAGAGCTGCACAGAGGCCCTTCTAATGTAAAGAACTGAGGGTCTAATTCCTCATCAGCTTGGGTAGATAAAGTTCTTTATGATGTTCAAAGGAGATGAGCTGGTGTTTGTCTCAAGCTGTTCCATCATCTTAGCCTTAAGCCAGGAGCATTAAAGGAAGTTCATCAGCTGCTGAGAAATCATTACATGGGGTTGCCATGCCCTGGGCTGCCAGAGGAGGAAAATAGGGAGCTTTTGGGAAGTGATACAGAGTTCCTCTGGTGAATCACAGACTCCTGGAATGGTTTGGGTTGGAAGGGACCTTAAAGCTCCTCCAGTCCCAACCCCTGCCATGGGCAGGGACACCTTCCAGTAGGGCAGGTTGCTCTAAACCCTGTCCAACCTGGCCTTGAACACTTGGTATCCAGGTTCAGGTACCTCTTGGGCATCTGCGGGGCTCTCCTGACACCCTTGCACAGAGGCATGGTGTGTGGCTGATGACTTAAGGCTCAGGGGGACCGTTATATGGTAGCCAACACAGCCTGTGGCATCTCTTGTTGGGCAGATGACTCCATAGCATGGCTGTGCCACATCCTAGGGGGAACCAGGGTGTTCTTGGACACCAAAACTGTACTTTAGGTGACGGTGTGAGCTGAGGAGGGCAGGTCCTCAGCAGCTGTGGGCTTGTTTCTTCCAGCAGAGGTGGTGGTTGTCACTACATGAGAGCAGCGCGTTACTGAGACGCTGGTGTTCTGCACGTGGCAACAGCTACTTTAATTATCTGCAAATTAAAAGGGATTTCCCACCAGATTGTGCTTTTAGGACCTAATTATTGTTATTATTTGTTCATCTTCCCCATGCCCTTCTGCACTGTTACGCTGCTGCTTGGCTGGGTCCAGCCTATGCCTTATGCTGGGAAAGAGGGGCTGGAATGTGTTTCCCTCACAGTTAACTAAGAGAAACCCCATTTTCTTCTCCAAACTGAACAGAGCTATTCCCCCTTCCCCAAAGATATAAATGTATAACAAACAGAACACCCTAAGGAAATGCTTATGATGCAGTTTTCACCCGTTGATGTGTTTTCCCATCCCATAGGCGGGACTGAGTCCTCTTTGCCTCCCCTTTATTGCTGTGGTGTCTGTCCTGGCAGGCAGCTGTGCTCAGAGTGCCTCTGTGTCCCTGCTCCTCCCTGTCCTCCTTGCTCTCGTGTCCTGGGAAGCGCTTTGGCCCCTGCCCCCCTGCGGCCCTCGGGACGCTCACGGTCTTTTGTTTATTGCAGAGAAACCCCATAACGAAACGTCCTTAGGAAATCACACTGCCATGTACAGTGGTGAGTCAACGCTGGCTTCTGGAGAGCTCCACGGGTTAACCCCCTCCTGCCTAACCCCACTGACTCCTGCTAACCCCAACGTGTGTGCCCCGGGCCCCCTTGTGCGTCGTGGCCTCAACTTGGCCAAAACAAGCGGGGCAAAACGAGCCGAAGGGTGACACCCCCCTGACGTTCTCACTGGTCCCAGGGGCTGAGTGTTCAGTGAATTAACCGGATGCACAGAGGCTTGAGAGGTGTTGGGGTTACTGGGGTCTGGCCCAAGTGCAGGGCTGAGCAAGCCCAGGCTGCTGCTGCCTTGCTGAAGTGTCCTCAGCAAGGCTCCTAATGTAAAGATGAGACCCAGCATCCCTCTCCTTGTCTTCAGAAGAGCATCTGTTGTGTTCGCAGCTAAGCACAGGGAGAAAAGGGGACAAAAAGGAGTCCGGGTTTGGTTCCGGGTGCTTTGTTTCTTTGCGGCGAGGTTGTACATGCGCTGGATGCTGTCTGAGGCTCTTCCCCTTTGTCTGGGCAGGGAGATCACCTCCGGAGCCGATGTTTGCTGGGAGAGCCCATCCCACACTCATAAATTATGCTTCAGACACAAAGCACGTGGCCCCCGGTGCTGAGAACAGACTGGCAGTGTCATGGATGGGGTGGGATAACGTGGGGTTAGGGTTAGGGTTTGCATGGGGGGACACGGGGCTGTTTGCAGGGAGCACAGGCACTACCAGGGGTGTGAACCAGAGACCACCACAGAGCCTGACTGCCCCAGGCCAGTACTGGTGTGGGCAAGGGGTTGCTTTGTGCCCCCCTTGCTGCTTATGGGGACCCCACACTGGTCCCCAGCCACGTCCTGTAGTGAAATCTTGCTCAGCTTCCCACCCGCAGGCCCAGCTCACTTTGTGCCTTGCGGATCCCAGTGTTTCCTTCTTCCATGGGGACTTTTGGGGACAAGAAGTGCTTTTGCCAGCTTAGAGCAGAGAGAGTTGGAGTGTGAGGAGAGGAGGATGTGCCAGGTGAGAGCACTGGGGGCAGTGTCCCCATGAACGTCGAGGGAACCGGGATGCAGCATCTCACTGGACTGGGAGGCTCCTGAGGATGCTGAGGAGCTCAGCAGAGGAACCAGCCTTGGGCACGTGCTGGTGGCAGAAAAGGGGCTGGGTCTAGTCTGAAGATATTTGTACAAATGGCTCTGGAAAGGGATTGCTGGCAAAATCAGCTTCATGGGAACTGCAGCAGCTGCATCATGGCTCAGTATGCAGCTGAGCATGGGTGATGCCTCTGTTACAGGCATATGGGGCCAGGAACCACAGAAACCCAGTGGTGAGCATCCCTCTCAATGTATCATGCACCTCACAGTGCAAATGGTGTTTGCATTCCAAAGAGGACACCTTTGTGCTGGCTGGGAACTGTTTTGGTGCTTGCAGCCTTATGGGCTGGGGAGGGAGAGTCACCGAGGTGGTTGTGGGCTTCTTGATCTCCTGCTCCACATCTTTGTGCAGGGAAAAAGGATGCTCAGTAGTCACCTGGGTAGGCAAAATGGGGTCTTATCTGCACAGCCTCATAGATCTCTGTTCACAGGTGCAGAGCTATCTGGTATTTGCATGGTACGGGCTATGTGCACTTAACATGCCCTGGAATGCTTTATGGAACAGTGGGCTCAGATCACTCACTCACTCACACTCCTGTGCAAATCTGAGCTCCAGGCAGCATTCCTTAATGATCTGGTGATGAACTTCTTACCCTCAGCCCTTTTTCCTTTTCTAAGCCTGTGTTTCTCCCCAGAATGCCCTATCCAGCCCTCCTGGCTGCTGGAACCAGCTGCAGCAAAGCAAGTTCTTAGGGGCGGGGAATAGGGACTTGTCTCCCACATGCTTTAGGTTTTGGGAGACCTGGGGCTCTTGGACCCTCTGCTTTGGGGTGCTGGTCCCTGTGGCACGGGCTCAGCTCCAGAGCCAGCAGGCACAGGGCTCTGCAGGGCGTGCAGGGATGGGCTGCAGCGGGAGCTGTGATGGATGTGCCTGGGCTCATCTCGGGATGTGGGACCGGCTGGCGTGGGTGTGGGGCACGAGCAGTTTGTGGGACACTCGCAGTGCACAAGGGCCAGGCCAGATGTGGGAGATGCATCCGGGAGACTCCTCCAGGCCCCTCTCCTGTGTCTCATTATGGGCGCAGTGGTTTCCTTGCTGCAAAGCTTAATTGCCTGGGCAAAGTGTCTGCAGTTCTGAAAGAGAGGATCTGAGAGGATTAATTGAATCCTTTATTAGCAGAAGCTTCTCACCCCGTTCCTCTATAAATGGAAATGAACGGCTGGTTTGTTCTTTTTCCTTTGGCAAACCCGCGGGAGGATTTAAAGCTGGTTCCAGTGTGCAGGAGGGAACAGATGGGATGTGCCTCCATGTGCTCGCTCCCGTTATTGCCTTTCAGCAGCAACACGAGTTGATGTTCAACCTTCAGATGCCTTGGGTCAGGGCTGTGGGGAGGGGTAGGTGAGAAGGGCCCATTCCTGGGATACCTTGTTCACAGCTGAACGGGTCCCGTTTCACAGAGACAGGGGCACAGCAGCAACAGGTTGGAAGCAGAGCCTGTTTTTAAGCAGGAATAAATAGCCACAGGATTTATTTTTCCAGTTCTGCTCCATCCAAACACGCGTGAGACCTTGCTGTTTGTGTGACAGCATCCAGCTGGAGCAGTTCCTCTGCCTGAGAGAATTCCTGGCTGCTCCCCGCTCTAAACAGCAAAATATGGGTTAGGAATGCTGTACTAAGGCAAAAAGCTCATCAGCTCTGCAGCGTTGCTGTTGGCTTTCTTAGGAAGTGGATAGGACACTAATTTATCTCCCTTATTTTTAATTGTCATCATTAATATATGGCTTGTAAAATCTGGCTTGCATTGCTGCTTATCTCTTCTAGTTATGGCCCGGGCTCCGGAGCAAGTGGTTCATTGTGGGGGTGAAACGCACAGCCTGGTGGCTAAGAAAGGCTAGTAGTGGCTTATAGAGCCTTATCCCACTCTCCTAATGGTGTGAGCAGAGAGAAGCTCACGAGGCTGCAGAGGGATGGGAGCTGATGATGAGCTCCAGCTCTAAGCCCAGGCGCTGGCTCTGTCCTTCCCAGCGCAGCCCCAGCATGGGCTGGCTGGGGTTAACCAGGATGAGATCCTCCCCTGAAGCAGGCGAGCGAACAGCCTGGTGGTGCCTGCCCCAGGAGCTGGCCCTGCAGGATAAGGGCAAGATTCGCCTTCCTGGTAATCCATTAATCCAATAATTGACTAACCCAGCGAGGAGCACGCGTGGGATCGGGGTGTGGAGCGGTGGGATGCGCGTGTGCGCCTGAGCTCCAGCTCCGGGCTCGTCTCAAAGGCACGGTTCAACTCCTGGGGTTGGGTTCATCCCCACTGTGAGCCTGGTCCAAGCCTTTCCCTTGGGCCAGCTGATGGGAACTCCATGAGCAGCCCCTGCCCTCCCTCTTCTCCCTCTTCCCAGCCCTTTTTCTCTACCAGAGCGCATGGGGATGCTTCCCACATAGCTGTGGGCATTCCCAAAAGCCTCATGGTGCTGGGCACCCCTGGCTGCCTTCTGCTCATCGAGGAAGCAGAAAAGGGCTCATTCTGCACCCCAGATCCTGCTCCATGGGCTCTCCCCAAAGATCCATTTGGTATCTGCAGTGACCCTGTGCCAGCCCCGGCCATTCTGTCCCCTCTCCTAATCTCGTAACCTCCATCTCTGCTACTGCTGCTTTCAAGCCCATCTCATCCTGTTTTGTCCTCACTGATCAAGATCTAGTTTAATAATTCCACTTATTAATGGAATTTATTCCATGGAATTTATTCCATTAATAACGCATTTCTGTGCCCTACGAAGAGACCTTCACTGTGTGTACGTGCAGAGTCACCTCCTGTCTTATCATGGTTTTCTCCTCTTCAACATTCTTGTCCAGTCCTGAAATTTATCCTTTTGGTGGCTAAGCTGTTCCTTCCCAAAGGACACTGTCCTTCCAGGCCCAGCAGCTCCGTGTAAGGGTGGGAAACCTCCTTGGTGCTGCTGGAGCCCCAGACAGTGCTGGGATGCTCCATAATTCGGAGATCCCTGTTGCAAAGCAGTTCAGTTGTCCAAGTAAACCCTTCCTGTGCCCATTTGTTCCCTTTGTCTTTCACTACATGTTGTGTCCATCAGGATTTTCAAGTCTCATCTGATTTCAGAGCGTTTCTTTGTGCTAGAGGCAGGGGGGGCAGGAAAGCACTGCCCCATTGGGAGCTGATGGTGATGGGACCATCCCTGCTCAGCTCCCTCTGCCCATCCTTTGCTGCTCCTTTTCCTCTCTGCCTCCCAAACATCCTCTCTCCACCCATTTTTACATTAAGTATTACCTTGAGCCCTCTACTTTCCAGGTGAGTTCAGCATCCCAGGCTTGACCAGGAACTTGACAGCTCCCCCATGCAAGCACTGTGTATTCCCACCCCTTACGTGCCCTCCCCGTTGCTGCACCAAAGGAGAGTTTAAAAGCACTGTGTTTTGTTTGTGTGTTTGTTCTCTTTCTCTCCTGCTGATTTCAGCCCGAGGGATCACGGAAACGACCCCCAGCTTCATGTATCCCTATGGAACCTCGAGCAGTCAGATGGTGCTCAGAGGAGTGGACCTCTTGCTGGAGTGCATCGCTTCAGGAGTGTACGTACCACTGGTGGGGATGGGGAGAGGGTGGCCTGGCACCAGGATGCTGAACCATAGAACAGAATCCCAGACTGGTTTGGGCTGGAAGGGACCTTAAAGCTCATCCACTTCCAACCCCTGCCACGGGCAGGGACCCCTTCCACTGGAGCAGCTTGCTCCAAGCCCCATCCAGCCTGACCTTGAGCACTTGTTGGCCTCTTTAGGCACTGGAGCTGCTCTAAGGTCTCCCCCTTCTCCAGGCTGCCCCAGCCCAGCTCTGTCAGCCTGGCTCCAGAGCAGAGCTGCTCCAGCGCTCGCAGCATCTCCATGGCCTCCTTTGGGCTCGCTCCAACAGCTCCAGGTCCCTCTTATGTTGGGGGCCCCAGTGAATCCCTGGTGCAGAAAAGATCAATCCTTTCCTTGTAGCTGTCATAACCCCCTTGGAGTGTAAGAACATGGAGGAGCAGGAGAGCTGAGTTTTGCAGCCCTGTTCACAGGAGCAGGGTGCTCACTGTCCAAGGGGGGCTCCCTGCTGAGGACAAGATTCTCAGCTGTTTTCTTAGCAGTCCTTTTCTCGCCTTGCAAAAGGATTCATCTCCTCCCCTCTCCTTAGACCAGCACCGGACATCATGTGGTACAAGAAAGGAGGAGAGCTCCCAGTCGGCAAAACCAAGCTGGAGAACTTTAACAAGGCTCTTCGTATCTCCAACGTCTCCGAGGAGGACTCCGGGGAGTATTTCTGCTTGGCCTCCAACAAGATGGGCAGCATCCGCCACACGATCTCGGTGAGAGTGAAGGGTACGTCACCTTTACCTTGCTGTCTTTTTGCCCTTCCCAACCAGCAGCATGGAAGGGGCTGCCCCTGTGCTGGATCCAGCCACCCTCGCTGCTTGTCCAATCTGACCCAGAAGCAGTGTGAGCCGTGTGTAACCAGCAGGGCCCCGCTGACATCAGTGGTTGTGTGTTTGTGTGGCCACAGATGGGGAGAAGAGGCTCCCCTTGGGCACCCAGGGAAGCCTGTGTTAGCTCAGCAGAGAGGGGGTTTGGGGTGAGCTCGTGCTGCTGCGGTTATAACCGGTGCATTGGTGTGTTTTAAAGCTGCTCCATACTGGCTGGATGAACCCCAAAACCTCATTCTGGCCCCCGGTGAGGACGGCAGGCTGGTGTGCCGCGCCAACGGGAACCCCAAGCCTGCGATCCAGTGGCTGGTGAATGGCGAGCCCATAGAAGGTGAGCAAGGAGAGGCCGTGCCTCCTAGCCAAGGATCTACCATGAGAGCCAGGCACCCGCTGAGCTGCGTGCGTGGGCTCCAGCATCACAGCACATAAACCACCTGCTTGTCTGAGCTGGGGCCAGCTGGGCCGTGTCTCTGCAGGCTGTGCCCTCGCCTGCCTTGCTCTGCAGGCAGAGGGATGCATGATGATGTTCTCTGGTAATGTGAGCTGAAGGAGCACTCTCTGTTTTGCAGGTTCTCCCCCCAACCCCAGCCGAGAGGTGGCTGGAGACACCATTGTATTTCGAGATACCCAGATCGGCAGCAGTGCCGTGTACCAGTGCAACGCCTCCAACGAGCATGGCTACCTCCTTGCCAATGCCTTTGTCAGTGTCCTGGGTAAGTCCTGATGGAAGATGAACGCTGCTCATGGCAGATGAATGTCCCATACTCAAGTTTTCCCTGCAGGAGTTCTCTATGTGCTTTCCTCTTTGTGTTAGCTGCTCTGAGGCTAATGCACAAAGGCACATGGAGCAGAAGTCCATTGCCATGAACTTGCAAAGCCAGGCAAGGCTGAGCAAGTCCTGCTGATGCTAAGATGAAGGCAAGGTTAAAGAGGGAATGGAGAAGCTTTACTGAGTCTTGAAAGTGCCAACATGGAAGAGTGACCAAAAGAGAAGGGGGGGTGAATGGAAAGGGAATGGCAGAAACCAGACACTGTCTTTTCTTTCTCAGTGGCTGTGATTTTGCTCTTTGCAGATGTCCCCCCACGGATACTGGCCCCCCGCAATCAACTCATCAAAGTGATCCAAAACAACAGGACCCGACTTGACTGCCCCTTCTTTGGCTCACCCATCCCCACCCTGCGCTGGTAAGAGCTGCAGCACATCCCTTGCCAGCCCAGAGGGTTAGGAAGGGGAGGTTTCCTCCTCTTTCTTCCCTTACAATAGCACTCTGTGGTGTTGTGAGGTTTAAGAACGGCCAGGGGAACACGCTGGATGGAGGAAACTACAAGGCACATGAGAACGGGAGCTTGGAGATGGAGATGGCTCGGAAGGAGGACCAGGGCATCTACACTTGCGTAGCTACCAATATCTTGGGCAAAGCAGAGGCCCAGGTTCGCCTGGAGGTTAAAGGTAGGGGGCACAGAGGGCTCTGGGTCAAGATGATCTCTCGGATCTCCTGAAACCTGCAGCAGAAAGAATAGTTCAGGTTAAGGGAGGGTTGGTCGTGGGCTCCAGCAGCCCGTCAGCAGGATGGGCACTTGTCATTTGAAGCTGGAATCCAGAACATGGTAGAGATTCCCTTTTAATGTTGGGGGGCCTATAGGAATGCTGGGGAGGGACTCTTCATTAGGGACTGTAGTGATAGGACAAGGGGTAATGGGTTAAAACTGAAACAGGGGAAGTTTAGATTGGATATAAGGAGGAAATTCTTTCCTGTTAGGGTGGTGAGGCACTGGAATGGGTTGCCCAGGGAGGTTGTGAATGCTCCATCCCTGGCAGTGTTCAAGGCCAGGGTGGATGATGCTTTGGGTGAGATGGTTTAGTGTGAGGTGTCCCTGCCCATGGCAGGGGGGTTGGAACTTGATGATCTGAAGGTCCTTTCCAACCCGAACTGTTCTATGATTCTCTAACGTTGGACAGTTCACTGTGGGAAGCTGCCCCAACACTTGACGTGCCTGCTTGTCCTTCCCAAGTGACCCCACTCTTCCCTGAGCTCCTGAGCTGAGCCCAGCAGTTCGGTGCCTGATGCTTCCTTCCTGCCTTGCTGCAGACCCAACGAGGATTGTGAGAGGCCCCGAAGACCAAGTGGTGAAGAGGGGCTCCATGCCGCGCCTCCACTGCCGCGTCAAGCACGACCCCACGCTCCGGCTCACCGTCACCTGGCTGAAGGACGACGCACCCCTGTACATGGGGAACAGGTCTGTGGGCAGCGCTGCCATGGGGCCTCTCATCCACCTGGGGTGGTGAACAGCTCCAGAGTCACCAGGGATGATATGGATGAACATGGAGGCCTCATCTAGGCAACCTGGGCTGGTCTTCATACTTAGAATGTTACCAGCTCCGTCCAACAGCTATTGCCTAGCAAATAATATTGATTTATCAGTAAATCCGGAGTTCATAGGTTTTATTTACAGCTATTTCAGGACACCTCGAGCAAAGGGGTGGGTTAATAACAAGCTACTTCAACATGAATTTTTATCTGCTATCAGGTCCAGTTACAATTTCCTTTTCCATAGCTGACTCCCTTCTCAAGCAGCGGGATGCAATCACAGGATATGAACCACTGAGAATCAGACTGCTGTCCTAAAAGTGTGATTATTCCCTGTACACAGCAGAGCACATTCACTCATTCCTTAGGAAATGAGGTTTCCCAGAATAACTCAACACGTCCTTAGCTGATACCATCTTCAGACCAGAGGCATACTCCTGTTCTCTTTGGGCTTTTATATGTATTTTATCAGAGAACACTTAGACCTCAATCCTGCTGCCTAATGTGCTTGGGCACAGCTGTGTGATCATCGTTTTCATCCCTTTCAGGATGAAGAAAGAAGATGATGGTCTGACAATATATGGTGTGGCTGAGAAGGACCAAGGGGATTATACCTGCGTCGCCAGCACGGAGCTGGACAAGGACTCGGCTAAAGCCTACCTCACTGTACTAGGTAAGGCTGTCCTAAGTGCTTTGTTTTAATAGAACAAGGTGAAGGTCGGATGGAAAAGGTGATCACAGGATTGTCCTCTGAAGCAGAGATGCTGGCAAAGCAATTGTTCCATTGCTGCAGGACTCGGCAAGGACACGCTGCCTGATCTCCGGCTCAGACAATGGCATTGAATGAGTTGAGGGAAACTTGCATTTGAGACAAAAAAAACCCAGAGTGGTTATTACAGAGCTAAAAATACCCAAATGTGGACGCTGAAGCTCTGGGAGAACAGCCCTAAATTTGTCACTGCATTGAACTGAATGTCAGGGTGCTGAGCAACACTGCAAACCCAGGGGTGACCTTGCAGGTCCCCTTTGCAATGTAGACAGTGACAAACCTAAGCCCCTTCCCCATTCCCATGTATGTACCCTGTGAGATCTATTGGTACAACACAGTTCATCAATCCCTGCTCTTGGCCACCTCAGGTCTTGCTGCATTCACAGAGGGCCCCAACCTAGCAGTGCTGCTGGCACAGACCCACAGTGCCCTATAAAAGAGTGAAACATGAGCCCACATGCCCAATGATTTGACTGGGCTTGAGTTGTTTCCCTTCCTTCTCCCCTAATAGCTAATCAACTCTATAACAGGCTGACGTCTCCCTTTGCTGTGTACTACAAGGGTGAATAGAGGTGTGCAGAGCTTGCCTGGAGGTCTCTGGGTTGTCCCTCCTCTGGTCCCCAGGCAGGGCTGGATCCTTCTGTAATCCATGATTTTGTGTTGCTCTGGCTACCCAAACTTAATGTCCAAACTAACCCCGTTAACATCCAATGTCTTACCTTGCAGCCGTCCCCGCTAACCGTTTGAGAGACTTACCCAAAGGTAATCACCACTAATTCATGGCGTTTGCTTTACTTTGTGAAATGATTTTCTTTTGCCTTGCCAATAACACCAGCAGAAAACAGCTGAAAATTGGGAGCTGAAGCTTCCAAGTCCTGCCCAGGTTGTCCTTGAAAACCCATCCAGATGGCCGCAGGTAGGAAGGTCCTGTGTGTCCCACTTGCAGAGTGCAAGGATGGCTTTACCCATACCTGGAAATGGTGAGCCCTGATGGGAGAAAAGCAAATGACTCTGAATCCCTTGACCTTTGATTGGAAGGAAGTTCTTACTGTTATTGCATGAGCTGGTTCTGTGCGACCGTGTGGGCTGTGAGCAGATACAGAAACCAGGGTTGGTGCCCATAGCATTTCTAACTAGTTTTCATTGAGGTGTTGTGTCCTTTCTATTCCATTTGTTCACATTTATTCCTTGGATAGCTGCATGTAGTTTGTTGTAAGCTCTTCTGTGTTGTGCGTTACCACCTGAGAAGATCCAGGCAGCGGCAGGGTTTCAAGGCATGGCACTATTAGAACATGAGCGCGTTTGCCCTGGTCTGCCAAGAGCTGCAGGATGTGAATGGAGTTCATGTCCTGGGTGTGGGCTGGGGCAGCCAGGGTGGGAATGGGAATGGGACTCGCTCCTGGGACAACCCCAGCCTCATTTCTCTTGTTACTCGGCCACCAGAACGACCCGACCGGCCCCGGGACTTGGAGCTGACGGACCTGGCCGAGAGGAGCGTGCGGCTGACGTGGATCCCGGGTGACGACAACAACAGCCCCATCACAGGTGCCACCACACGCTCTGCCCGCGTCCATCCCATTCCTCCTGTCCCCTTGCGAGCTGAGCCCTTAACCCCAGCTCCCATCCTCTCCCTCAGACTACATCGTCCAGTTCGAGGAGGACCGGTTCCAGCCCGGCATGTGGCACAACCACTCCCGGTACCCCGGCAGCGTCAACTCGGCCATCCTCAGCCTCTCTCCTTACGTCAACTACCAGTTCCGGGTGATAGCAGTGAACGATGTGGGCAGCAGCCTGCCCAGCGTGCCCTCCGAGCGCTACCAGACCAACGGGGCACGTGAGTACCACCCACCCGCTCCCTCTTGCCGTGGTGACTTCTTGTTCTTAGCTCCTGGCCACCACTCTCCATGCAGACTCCTTCCCCGTGGTGCACATCCCAGCTCCTGTGACAGGAGCAGATGCGCACAGGTGAGGGAATGAGCTGGTCCATGCAGCACTACTCAGATGGAAAGGTTGATGCCGAGGTCTCTCCAGCAGCGCCTGTGGAAGGAAAGGCCGGTTCTGTTGCACAGAGAGGCTCTCTAAAGCAAGGCTTCCATCCCTTCTGACCGCAGGAAGCTCCAAAGTCTCTGCGGAAATGAGACTTGAGTGTAAAAGGCTTGAATGTTCCAAAACTGCAGATTCCACTGCCAGAGCTGGCCGGGAGCCCACATCCACACCATGAGGGTGCTGAGGCGCTGGCACAGGGTGCCCAGGGAAGCTGTGGCTGCCCCATCCCTGGCAGTGCTCAAGGCCAGGTTGGACACAGGGGCTTGGAGCAAGCTGCTCCAGTGGAAGGGGTCCTTGCCCATGGCAGGGGCTGGAGCTGCCTTTAAGCGTTATGGCTCCTGCCACCCCAGCCCACAGCCAAGGCTTTTGTCTTCAGTTTTTGTGCCCTGTGGAATTCCTGGGAAAATTCCCCTTAGGAATCCACCAGCTTTGCACTTGTGCTGCATTTCCCACTGCAGCCATCACAGAGCCTCTTCGGCGGCATCTGCTGGCATCTAGTGTTGGCTTTGAACATCACTCGTCCTGTTCCAGATGCCAAGCGGAGGACTCGGCTCCCGGGGCACAATGGCTCTGTCAATGTAGGACATTCTGGAGGGAGAAAAGGAAAGAGGCTCCTAAATAAATGGCCTGGTTTTCACCAGCTCTGAGAGGCTCCTGTTCCATTAACCTGAATGGGAGCTTCTGGAAAAATCAGGCCACTGACTTCTGCCTTGGAAGTACTTCTGGCTTGCGCATTCCCCACCATTATGAACTGCTCTTTATTTTATTTCAATGTGGATTTCAGGTCCTGAAATTAACCCAACGGGAGTCCAAGGAGCAGGGACCCAGAAGAACAACATGGAGATCACCTGGACGGTGAGTTCTTCTGTGCTGCTGGGCCCAGCATCTTACCATCAGGGTCACAGATGCCATGACAGAGAGAACTCGGCATCTCTAGCATGTGTGAGGTACCACATGGATACCAACACTTTCAGGATCAGAAAGGGGATAAAAAGCAGAAGATGCACCTATAAGCGAGGCCATTGTTAGTGCCTAGGAGAAGGTTTGTGATAAAAACAATCATTTGAACTATGTTAGCCAAAGAAAGGATTCTGGGTCAGAGGTGCAGGTTAGGGAGGATGCTCAGGGGGTCTGATCCCTTAAGTAGTACATAGGGCTGACAGAGCAGCTCTTGCTTTTCCTCATGGACCAGCAGGTGTCACCCACAAACCAGCATCTGTAAGGAGGATAGAGACTGCAGTAGTATCATGGACTGGAATATAAGGCTATGGTCTTGATCCTGCCTTGGGTCTGGAGGGCAAGGGCTTAGGATGTGACTCTCTGGGAAAGAG
The DNA here is from genome assembly GCF_033783945.1 of Neopsephotus bourkii. Lineage (NCBI taxonomy): Eukaryota > Metazoa > Chordata > Aves > Psittaciformes > Psittacidae > Neopsephotus > Neopsephotus bourkii. The sequence goes on from NW_026901625.1 coordinate 480,937, forward strand.
TGTATTGACCTCCTTGGAGATTTGCTGATGGAGCATGAAATGAGAACCAGCTGCTGAACAGAACGTTTCAGAGCTCCACAGCAGTTGTTCAATGCAGTTGTTCTTCCTCCTCCTCACTCTCTTTTCCTGTTTTGGTCCATGAAGCCTCTGAATGCAACCCAAGCTTACGGGCCCAACCTCAGGTACATCGTGCGGTGGAGGCGAAGGGACCCCCGAGGGAGCTGGTACAACGAGACCGTGAAGGCGCCCAGGCATGTTGTCTGGAACACCCCCATCTACGTCCCCTACGAGATCAAGGTGCAGGCAGAGAATGACTTTGGCAGAGCACCGGAGCCTGACACCTACATCGGCTATTCCGGAGAAGATTGTGAGTACTTCCTCAGGCAGAGACTTCAGTGTTTCAGGGCAGGAGCCCACCCCGGCTCCGTGAGCTGGCGCCTGCGCCTGGGACGTGTTCACAGCACGGCTTGAATGGGCACAAAAACCCAGTTCTGGGCATCGTAGAAAGAGGCTTGGTCACTGGGTTCTGTTCCGGGTCCTGCCTGCATGACCCAGGTCACTCAGCATCTCCCGTGCTCTCTGGAGCGCCCAGAGAACAGTTTGGGTTTGGGAGATGGTCACAATCCCCTTAGGGTGAGGATTGGCTGCATTCCAGCTAAATCCCCATTAAATTCCTTGCCCTGACCTCTGTAGAGCACTGAGCTCACCTCAGGTGAGAGGTGCTACCCATGACCAAAAGGGCTTTGGTTCATCCTGGACTGGATTCTTGTGCCTCTCTATAAGGCCCCGGCTTGGGCTCCTGTTTGCAACACACACTGGCTCAGCTTATCCTAAACCTCTCTGCCTGGTCCCACAGAACAGCCCCAGGTTGTTTAACTCTCTTTCCACCTTCTTTCTGGGCTCCTGGTATCACTTTCTGTGCCTGTAGCATCCGAGCTCCTGAAGGACTCTCATCCTGCTGGGATAATGAGATTTCCTGACAACAGCTTTATTTTTAAACAAATAGATATCAATTCCTTGCATTGCAGCATCAGTGGGGGGTCCCTGGCTGTGGGACTTCAGGAGTATCAAGAAGTAAGGTAGATAAGCCAGGTAACCACAGAATCCCTGACTCATTTAGGCTGGAAGGGACCTTAAAGCTCATCCAGTTCCAGTTCTCCCTTTCCCATGCTAAAAACCCAACAGTCAGCTTTTAAAGCATGTACGTGTCAGTGAGAAGGAGTGCTGGGCAGGGAGGTGATGCTATTCTGTGTATCTGCATGGTCATAGGCTCTGCTCACCCCAAGTGAGGGCAGCCAGGGCCTGTCACTGCTGTTCTGCCAAGGCTGGAAACCCTCAGAAACTGACTTTAAGGAGGGAGAAAAGGAGACGAACATCCCCATGAAAGCAGGGATGGCAGAGCCTGACAATGGGAAGATGATGGGGGGCAGAGGGGCATCTGTCTGTCTGGTGTTCAGGTACTGCAGGTACCTCACGTACACTCTGCTTTATCCCGACCGCTCAGATCCCAAGGCTGCGCCTACGGATGTTAGGATAAGAGTTTTAAACAGCACTGCCATTGCTCTGACCTGGACCCGCGTGCACCTGGACACCATCCAGGGACAGCTCAAGGAGTACAGAGTGAGCAACCCCAAACCTCTCCGTGCTCACCATTAATACAGCTAACCTCCTGCAACGGGGATGACAGAAACCGCTCCTCCAGCCACCAAAGCCCTCTTGGACGGCTGGGGGCAGACCCAGCTCTGCTCCAGAGCAGCACCAGCAATGAAGGGCTTTGATTCGGTGCCTGGACAGGCTTGGGGCTGCAGGATCTGAGGTGCTAAAAGCAAGCGGGGCTGCCTTTGTTTGCCCGGAGAGGGACGTGGGGTGCTGCACCCATGCAGGAAGGGCTGCCCATGGGGTGGCTGTGGGAAGAGCCACCTCCGATGGGTACCAACAGGTTAAGTTTTTGTCATCCCCAAAGTTCCTACATCGTCTCTCGTGAACACCAACCCCTGCAAAGCCTAAACCCAGCGGTCGTACTAACTGGCAACTAAAGACAGCTTGGATCCTGTTGTGGTGTGGTTTCTTTTAATGGTGAATATTTGTTGCTAAAAACCTTAGTGTCCATTTCCAGAGGACAGGCCCCATTCAAAACAAGCAAAAGTCTGGACAGAGCCTCTTGTATCACAGATTAAGCCATTACCAAAAGCACGTGCCCTGCAAACAGAGCATTTCAAATCCAACGATGTGCTGGGCATAAAGCAAGCTCCCTGGGTACTGCTTTCCTTTTTCCTGCCTCTGCTCTGTCATTCTGGTCTGTTTTCTGAATGAACCTTATTTCTGCATGAAATAAGATTTACAGCCAGGGCTTCAAATGGGAGACTTCCAAATGCAGGCTCTCCTTTGTGCCTGGACGTGACCCACCTCTCCTTGTCCATCACTATGCTGCTACTCCGGGTAGAAAGGGAGAATCACTTGATCCTTAGAGCTTGGGAAGCAGGAAACAGCTCTTTGTAGCCTGAACTGAGTGTTGTGTGACCTTTGGTAAGCTCCTAACCCTGTGCTCAGCCTCTTCCTCGGGTAACACCACTGACCTGCCTTGCCTGGGGGGACGTGGAGCTTCATTAACTCCTCTGAAAGGCTTCTTGCAGCCACGAGATGCTCTTTGGAGAGGCAAAGTTTTGCTCTGCTTTTGTTAATGAAAGAAAAACAACCCAATTGCACTGACCCAGGAAAAGCTTCACTTGCCATGCATGTTTCTTGAAGGCCTATTTCTGGAGAGACAGTAGTTTGCTGAAGAACCTGTGGGTCTCCAAAAAACGGCAGTATGTGAGTTTTCCTGGAGACCGAAACCGGGGCATAGTGTCCCGGCTGTTTCCTTACAGCAACTACAAGCTTGAGATGGTTGTAACCAACGGGAGAGGAGATGGGCCACGCAGTGAAGTTAAGGAGTTCCCCACACCAGAAGGAGGTAGGTTCCTCTGGGGGGGTGATGTAGGGAGAGGTTTGGGTGGTTCAGCTCCATGGAGAGGTGATGCTGCTGCAGAGAAGTGCCAGGGATGAGATTTAGGCGAGCATCTTGTGAGCAGCATCATTGTCACACGGCTCTGCCTTTGTCACCACGGGAGAGGTGACATCTCCGCACCGAGAGCCAACGGCTGGCACCCTCAGCCACCCAAAAGTGCCCTCTGGGTGCTTCGAACACATCAGCGAGTAGCTCTTAGGTGGAGCAAGAGAGATGTTTCAGCATCACAGCACAGCACCGTGCCCTTGATTTGCTGCCTGACCTGCACGTGTCCCCACACCTCCCTGTGCTGCGGGTCGGTGAAGAGGAGGGAACGCATTCATTGTGCTCAGTAAACGGCAGTCAGATCTGCCCAAGACCTGAGTGCTTCTCTCCCGAAAGCCCATCACTGATACCCTGTCAGGCTGTTCAGGCAAGAGCACCTCATTCTTCTGGTTAAAGAGCTTGTGTCAAGGATGAACTTGAGCTTTTCATTTCCTTGCTGTCACAAGAGCTATTTATAGGCACACTGATACCTTCCTGTTGGAGCTGCACGTTCCGAGGCTGGGGAGGGATCTGCCTAGAGCACAGATGGCTTGGGCACAGAACAGCACAAACTGCAAGAGGAGAAACGAGTAGAGGCTGGAAGCAAATCCTGTCTCAAGTAACACAGAATACCGTGGTGGTCTTTCTCGCTGCCTTCATCCCGTTCCTGCTGCACAAGGAACTCTTGCTCCTGTTCTACCATTTTCTAAGGGTTTTCACTCGATCAGCCACAATTAAGCTTGTTCCAAGAGAAGGGACTGTTTCAATAGGGCATTGGATGGAGCTGCTTTACCTGGGTGCTAGAGGCACACAGACTTTGAGGTACCTGTATGGGTTCGGGGTAGCTGCATGCATACATGGGTGGCACTGATTGAAATGATTATAGTGGATCGGACTCTTGCAATAAGGAAACTCTTGATATATTTTTTCCAATACCATAAGCTATTTTATTGCCAACCCATTCTATCTACATAACATACATTGATGTTTAGGAAACTGAATGATACTCTGAAAAACTGGTTAAAGAAACAGAAATCACTGATGTCTCAGATCAGAGCACCGAGAGCTTTCCCCAGTTAAGACACCACAATAATGAGTAGACCAGGAGAATAACTGCATTCAAGAATGTATAATGCTTTCCTTCCTTTACTAGCTCTGAATAAGCAGTCACAACAGCAGCCAGTCCTCAGGGTAAGGACCACTGTGTGCACACAGCACCAGCCCCCTGTTCTGGATCTCCAGGTGTCAATAACACAGTGATGCTTTGCCATAAGAGAAGCTGCTCTACTCTTGTACTGTTCCAACAGATAAATAGCTGAGCTGTAGATGCTGGGCTGGGTGGGGGCTGTAAATAAGACCAGTGAAGTGTGTGTATGACATAGAGAACTGGGCCCTGAACTGTGTCGTAGCTCTGCTTCACACTGCAGCATCCTTCGCGGGTGCTGTGCGGGCACGGTGCTGCTGGGTTGCATGCAGAGCTGCTCTGCTTCCTGCTCCCTGCACATGTGCTGCTGAAAACCCCGGCCTGGTGCATGGTTTCTGGCACGGATTCTTGTTCCGTCGCTCTCTGACCTTTAGTATGTGATCTGTGTGTGTATTTGTGGGCGTCAAGTGCAGCACTCAGCCTGCACTGTGTACAGTATTGTAAGGTATGTTCTCTTGTGTGTCTTCTTTCCCTCTCCTTCCTGCTCCCATCCTCCTCCCAAGTGCCCAGCTCCCCCAGGTATTTAAGAATCCGACAGCCAAACCTGGAAAGCATCAATCTGGAGTGGGATCACCCAGAGCATCCCAACGGAGTCCTCACAGGATACAGCCTCAGATACCAAGCCTGTACGTTCCATGTGTTATCTTCTTAGTGATAATCATTGGGCCATTGAGCGTGCTCCCTGCTGCTGCTCACCCCCTCCCCTAGCACAGAAAGGTCTCCATAAGGAACTGGGGGCTCTGACCACAAGGGGAGGCCACGGTGGTGCAGAGGGGACCCTGGAGCAGTGCTGGGCAGCTGCAGCACCAGGGAGGGTGGGGGGTGCTCTGCAGCTCGCACTCATCAGTGAAGGGAGATAAGCCTGATCTCTGACTTAAAGACCTCATTCTGAGCAGTTCTTGTGCTCACAAGGTCCTGGCTGTGTAAGGAATGTGCTGGGAGCGCAGAGCCCACAATGCCCGGGGGGGTCCGGCCTTCTCCAAGACCCTGGTACTTGTGCTGTGCCTCTACAGCCCTGAGCATCCCCTCTAGCAGGTCCCCAGCCCCAAAGCCACCAAGTGAAGTGCACTGAACAGCAGCCGCGGCTCTGAGCACTGGCCACAGGCTGGCCCTGGGGTGAGGTGATGAGGGAGCTCACGCAGGGTGCTGTGCCCCGAGGCTGAAGCCGCCACCGCCTGCCTTTCCTCCCCAGTTAACGGATCCAAAACAGGCCGAACCCTGGTAGAGAACCTCTCTCCCAACCAGACAAAGTTCACCCTGCAGAGGACAGACCCCATCTCGCGCTATCGCTTCTTCCTGCGCGCACGGACCCAGGTGGGAGAAGGAGAAACCCTGGTGGAGGAGTCCCCAGCCCTGCTGAATGAAGGTAGGTGCAGCAGCACCAGCTCCTGGCTCTGCCGAGGAGGGAGGGGGCAATGGCACCTCTGTGAGCCAGAAACTGCAGGGCAGAGGATGGGCGGTCACAGAGCGACCAGTACAAGAGAGCAACTGGTGCTCAGCTACATTCTACTGCAGAGACAGATAGGGAAATGATGGATGCATGGATGGATGATGGAAAGATAGACAGGCAGACAGGATCAAACACTGCAGCAGTAACGCTATTGAGGGGACTGGGGATACTGTCCTGTGCTCCAGGGAACTACCTTGATGCCCCCCTAAGCAGTCGGTCCTCCTTACGTGCCCAGGAACAGGAGGGCATCCTGCTCTGCCCATGCTAAAGTGAAGCTCCAGTTTACAGCCTCTGCATGAGCTAAATAAGGGGCAGATGTGAGTGATTCTGATGTGGCTCGGAGGGGATGCAGCAGTTGCATCCCCCAGGGCAGGGGCTCCAGGGCCACCTTCCTGCCACCCCATAACCAGCAGCTGCCCTGACCCTCCAAAGCAAAGCCCCAGCTCCCAGGTTGGTAATCAGATCAAATGCCCATTGTGGGACATTCATCAAAGTAAGTGAAAGTTCAGGAGCCCTGAGGGAGCAGCGGGAGACAAAAGCTTTCTCTTTCCTTCCCTTAGCATTTGCTAAGAGACCCATGATTTGGTTAGTGCCCCGATGTAATGGGGTTTCTGTCTCTCTTCCATCTCCCCCTCCCCAGCTAATGGCTCTGAGTAGGAAAAGTCATTCCTCCTGATGACCCAGTGGAAATAAAATGCTTCCTGACACCTTTTAGGTGGGCTCCAGCATCGCTCATTGCAGTGACAGGACGGGAGATGGGGCTGCTTATGCTATGGGAGAGAAATCAGCTAAGTTACACCCTGGCAAACATGAGAGAGGGCACGACATTGCTTTTAAAGCATAGAGAACAGAATGAAGATAGGAGCTGGTGGTGCTGGTAGTGGAAAGTTGGAGTTGTTTCAGATCCATTTGCTTTACTGGGTTTGTTTCCATATGCTGAGAACAGCACAGATAAATAACACCATAACCAGCCTTGCTGCACTGATTGGTATCAGGAAATGGCAGGTAAGGTAAGGGTCCCCACCAGGCACGTAAGTACCCTTAGCAGCTCCAAATTCCCACTTGGATATGAAGCTACCTGCTGGAAAGCTACGCAAAAGACAAGCTTGGAATGTAAAAAAAGCAGCAGATTAAGACAATCGAACCCATTAATGCCTTCAGAGGTGGTTTTCTGCTTGCCAGACTCATTCACCTGAGTTTAAATGCAATGCTCTGATGTTGTGCATCACGGGCTCCAACCCACCCAGGGCAGGATGAGCACTGATGTTAGAAACACACCAGCAAAGCACTGGGGTCACAAATGGCCCTTGGCGGATTAGTGGAGCTGGTGTGTGTCTTAAGAGGTGATCCCCATCGCCGAGGGGACATCCCTGCTCTCTGCCCTCTGCCAACAGCTCTGATGCACACGGAGGGTTGTACCTAATGCATTATCCCTTCTCTCTCAAGCCTGGTGCCTGTGTGCAAGTGGTCCCTGTCTCTTGTTGGTGTGTTCTGGTTGTTTTTATATGTTCCTCTGTTTTCTCTTCCCTTCTCTTCTGTGCTGCTCTCTTCGCATTCCCCTCTCTATCTTGGCGCTGCCCTCTGAAGCCACGCCAACCCCAGGTACCGTACCAGCGGAGGAGGTAACAGGCATGGGGCAAGGCTTGCTCGGGGTGCTGGCAGTGAAGCATGCACTCCATTAACCCTTTCAATGGGGAGATGAAGTGGCAGGAGGCTAAATTGGGCTAAATATGAGACGACAGCAGGTAAAAGCAAAGCCCCGAAGGCAGAAAGGGACAAGGGCAGGCTCTGCAGGGGGGTCTGCAGAGATCAAAATATCTCTGAATGGGGCTTAACAGCCTCCCAGCTGCCTAATGACAGCCACAGCCCCCGACCACTGCAGCTGCCACCGATGATGAGCAAAACCGAGAGTCGATGCCCTATTAAAGAGGTTTTTCATCCCAGGTCTGCACAAAGCCCTCTCCCTTTTGAAGCCTCAACATCCAAACCCTCTTTCCCAGCCAGCCCTGGCTCGGTGGTGCCCATCCTGCACCCGGGCTCTGTCCTGCAGGATTGAAGCTGGAAAGCAGCTCAGGGGTGCTGCTGGAGCTGCTGCCTCCCCTGGCTGCATAGGTCTGTGTCGCAGCGTGCGGGCACCACGAGCCACTCATCTCCCCAGGGCTCCTTTAGGGCTTTTTGTACAGGAGAACCCTTTTATTCCCAGGTGCCCATTGAAAGGGTTAAGGACAATGTTTGTGCCGCAGCTGTGCATGTCTGCATGCGAGGCTATTGCTGGCTTTGCCCTCGACTGCGTGTTCCTACAGCAGAGAGAACCCGAGAACCCTTTTCTTGTAAGAGGGGCAGCATCTCCACTGCTTCCAAGGAACCCAAACCCCCACTTTCACCCAGTGTCAACCCTGCAAGACCCAAAGCACAACTGCTGGTTGCCCACAGGGCGCCCGCCTCGTACAAAAGCTGCAGATGGGACTTCCCCCCCCCGTCCAACACCACCTTTGAGCCAGGGTTTCAGGACCAGGGACCCTTTGAGCCCTGTGCCCTAAAAGCTTTTGGTCTGGAGCATCAGCACTCGCTGGCCCCGCACCAAGGGCTCTGTAAGAGGTCCTGCTTTGCCTTGGCTGGACACAGCCCTGGGGCTTCCCACAGAGGAACAGCTTCTTAGGGACGGCTCTCCCCAAGTGATGCAAGTGCAGGACCTGCTCTCTGCACCCGTAGGTTTTGCTTTCCTACCTCATAGATGTTTCTCCTCCGTTTCTTTTGTTGCAGTGATGTCTCCCTACCCACTATTATTTTGCATTTCCTTTTCCTTTCTGAATAGATGCCAACTTCTTCTTGCTGTATTTTTCCTCTTCCTAAAAAGAAATAAAGGGGGTAACAGATTGGTCTGCTTTGGGTGGTGGGAAACTGTGCACGGACATCACCTCTTAGCTTAGAGGATCTCTGTCCTAGGACCCTAGGATGGCTCTTTTGCTGCTACAGCTCCTACTTCAGGCACAGTTTAGCTTGTCCGCAGGAATCCAGCTTTTCTTTGTGGATCAGGATCACCTTCTAAAGTACCCTTCTATCGCTGAAGCTGGAAAATGCAATGTGAGCTCTTCATCCTTCCAGCCTCATCTCATTTCAATTTCTCCCACCACTGGAAGCTAGGTGAATTATTTGCCATTTAAAGGGTAATTCAATGACAAAGCTCGCTGCTCCCCTTGTATTTGACCTTCTGATAGGAGAAATAATAAGGAGCAAAGATAGGCCAGAGCTGGAAGAAGTCCTGCCTGGAGTAGTAGGTCACTGAGTGCTAACTCAGCCTTGTTCACAGCTCCTCACCGTGCTGGGCTCCAGCAAGAGGAGTCAAGGCAGCGTGAGCCATGGTGAGACCCAGCACACGTCTTTGTCCCGCTCTTGAGCAGGGTCTCGTCTCCTTACTTGTGAGATCTGTTCGTCCCAAGAGGCTGTTTCTCCTCCCACAAGGACAGGGCTCAAGTGAAACACTGCCTGACCTTCCTCGGAGCATCCCTCCCTGCTCAGTGACCTAGATTTCTGTGGATCTTCACGGATTCACAGTGAAAGTTGTCTTCAACTGCAGGCAAATGCTCTTTGCCATGGGCTGCTGGCACTAAGAGTGAGAACAAGGCCTTTTCTCAGGAGTAACCTCACATAGACAGGGTCAGAGTGGCTTTGGGTGTGTATGAGAAACTGCTCCAGCCTCGTGAAATCAAAGTGCAAGGACTTTCCCGTAGGAAAGGCTTTATCTTTCCTGAAGCCAGACCTGGGCAAAGGGAGCGGTGATAAAGGAAAAGGGAGGACATCTGAAAAGGGCTCTCATTTAGGGTATTTAGGGTGAGAAAAAAATCAAAACTGGATCCTAGATTACCCATGTGTATGGAAAAACTTCATCAGAGACTGTAACGATCGTTGGTCTTAGACTTCAAGGAAAAAAAAATGGACTTTTCTCTGTTCCCTTCTTGTCCCTCCATAATTAGGAACCGGAGGAGAAAGATCCTATTGTTCATTTTAGAAACAGCAGCGGAACAGCGAGAACCGCTGACCCCTCTCTTTCAGAGGCTGCTCAATTGCTCCTTTCTATTCTTGACTTTCTTCGAGCTATCATCAGATTTGGGACACTTTGGGGTAAAGACTTCACAATTTCCTTCTGTTAAAAGCTGGGAGAGGGCGAGGAGAAACAACAGGGAAATCTCTGCAAATGTCTTTGGCTGCTGATCAAAACCCATGAAAAATTCATCCCATTTCTCCAAGCCTAATTATTTTGTAGGCACCCCCAAGGGAAGGCTCTTCCTAGAGCCCAACAACACATTAAAAGCATCTTTAAATAATTAAAGAGACGTATGGCTGTGTGGTGCTCCCTGTATTTTGCACCAAGCCCCATGCAGCCGCTCCCTACAATGCCGGAGCAGGACTCGAGCCCCACTTTCAAGCCCCCCCTTTTTGCTTTTAGGGGTCTTCCACTCAGGTTTTATCCCACACAGCTTTTTGGGCTCCTTTTCCCTGGCCAGAGGAGCCAGGCTGCGGCAAGGAGCTCAGCCCTCCTGCTGCAAGCATCTCCCTCCTTACTTAGCCTATTAAGTGCGGCAGGCAGAGCGCTGCCTCCCTGGTCCATTATAGCCACCCATCTCCTCTGCGCTGCGGTCTCCACTACCTGAGAGAGTAATAATGCATCCTGCAGACAGAAAAAGCATCTTAGCAAAGATGGGGCCTCCAAATGAGCTGGATGCTCCTTGAGATGGTTCCAGGAAGATGGGCAAGGCTACGGTGGGAGGAAGAGAAGGGAAACTGCTGGTGCTGGCTTTTGCTCTGGGGATGCTGGGTGTAGTGGGGTGATTTCAAGCTGGAAACATCCAGCATTTGGGAAAGGGGCAGAGTCCTTCCTCTGCGTCGCCTCCTGCTTTCAGAGAGGGGAGACTGTTCCCCCCATCACACAAACAGTAGAATTCCAGAGGGAAGAGCTTCTGCCCCAGAGCTCAGCTCAGTCTCCCCTCGGGCAGGTTCAAGCCATTCCCCTTGGCCTGTCCCTACAGGCCCTTGTCCCAAGCCTCTCTCCCGGTTCCCTGCAGCCCCTTTAGGCACTGGCAGGCTCAGTCCTGTATTTACACTTGAGGCAGACGCTGTCAGAGCTCTCCCCATGCTAGGGACGGTGCCCTGCAGGACTCAGAGATGCCAGCCCTGGGGAAGAACTGCAGCCACTGGTGCAGGAGGATGTGTGCGGGCTGGGTTCCACTGCAGTGCTGGCAGCGCCCATCCCTGTGCCCCCGTGCTGCTGGGAGCAGGGATCCGTGCCTCTGTAACGAGCCCTGCCAGGGTGGGCAGCGAGGGGGGACCCCAGCGCCCCAGGGAAGGGCTGAGGCTCCCCATGGCAGGGGGCCCTTTTCTTTGGGGCGCTCTGATCTCTGTCAAAGGCCGCCTTCATCTCCTCCCAGGCTGGAACCAGCTCTCATTAGGGGCTCGATTTCAAAGCCTGGAAAATGCCCCTTATCTTCTCTCCCCCAAATCTCCCAGCTGAGCTTCTCCCCCGCATACATTTCACATTGAAACACAAATGAGGCTGCAGCTTTGAATCCCGGGGCAGCTTAAGACTAAATCCCCCCCATGGCTGCGGGAGCCCTGCCCAGCTGTAAAGTCACCTTGCTCCATCCTGCAGCATCCTCCCCTCTCTGAACTATTGTTTCTCAGACTCCCCCATCCCACTTTTTCCTTGCTCCTTGTCCTTCTGGGACCATTCCTACCCCCAGTGCCATCACCCCCTCCTCGATCTCACCCAGGGACCTGCTCAGGAGTGAGCTGGCATCATTATTCCTGTTACATGGTGATATCCCTGCTCTCTGGGATTGCTTTCGTTAGTGCTGGGTGGTTTGGGCAAATCCTGCCAGGCAGAGCTGAGCAGCACAGCACAGCCTGATGCTGAATGGGTCAATGCAGCATCCAGGAGGGTCTTGGCACTGCAGATTCACCTGTGTGTGTATCTGCATGTACTACATAAAGATGGTGCCTACACGAGAGACAGCAAAGCTTTGCCTTATCCCAGATAATCTCTTCCCATCTAAGGGCTAGAGGAGCATTAAAGCTGAAGCTCTCCTTCTGCTAAAGCCATTACAACAGTGTTAGGTGGTGCGGGAGATGAACGATGCAGAGACAGGCCTGGGAGCTGGAGGGGGGGGTGTACAAGGTTCCCCACCAGCTCCTGCCTTTCAGCAAGTTACTTTGTGCCTTCTTCAGTCTTGTTTTCCTTAAAGGGGAGCCAGGGATTCACTAGGGAAATGCTGAGACTGCAATAGGTAATAACCAGTGTCCACGACGCTGTTTGTGTCCATTGCAAACCTATTGAGGAGCTGCAGCTTAATCAGGGTAATGGTGGCATTAACCTGGTGACACTAATCTCTTAACCTCTGTGGATCAGCAAAGATGGATAGCAATATTCTCAACCCAAGAAAGGCTTTTGTAACTTATAAACCCAGGGCACAGCAAAGCCCTTCATCAGGAGCCAGGTGATGGAGACCAGAGAATCCCAAACTGGTTTGTGTTGGAAGGGTCCTCAAAGCTCATCCAGTGATGAGCTGGAAAGGTGCAAACCCCTGAGGACAAAGCCGTGCCAATTCCCATGGGAACAGGTCCCCTCCCTGTCCCCAGCCCCTTGCCTGGCCGTGCAAGGCGGGTGCTCTCTCCGGGTGGCTGCACTGCTGCATGAGGCTGGCTGGATGCTGCGTTGGGCGCTCCTTGGGGTGGGCTGGTGGGATTGGGACGTGCTGGTACCCGTGGAGATGGGCTGAGTGACCTACTGCTCTGCTCTGCTGCTGCTGGATCTCTGCGGGAGCTGAGGGCTCAGCGCTTGGCTCTCAGTGGCGAGAAAGAAAGCCCTGGTTTAGTTCTTGGAGACCTTTAAAAGTGCTTTCCTGGGGCTGTTTGTGCTCGTGGGTGATATTCCCAATAGCTGGGTTCATTTGCCTGACGGGGATTTGTAATCCTTCCATCTACACTCAAAGTAACTATGACTGAATGCAAGCACCGCAGGGTGAATCTCTGCTCATTTGCTGCAGGTAGTTTGAGCAGCATCTCAGCTGCATTTTCAGACCCAAGCCATTGCAGTTCGCTTTGGTGGTGGTCAGGACCCCCTCGACCCCACAAAGTGCACACTGAGCCCTTTGCTCAGCACAGGTGAGATGTGGATGGGGGCTGCTTAGAAAACAAGTTGCTCAGACTTTCCCCTTGGACAGTTTGGGGTGCATCAATCCCTTTATCCTAATTCAAATGGAAATCGTGAGGGGTGGGGATGGCAAAGCACCATCCATCACTCACCAAGGAGCAAAAATCCACCTCAATGCTCCAACTGCTCCATCACAGACTGCAGGATGAGAGGAGCCAGGAAGGGAATGGCTGACAAGCTGCAGGCTGAACTGGCAGCTCAGAAAGAGGCTGGAGGTGTAGTCCAGAGGCTGTTGAATTAATGGGATTGTGACGGGCCTGGCCCACAACAAAAGGGATTATTATGTTTTCTTAAGAGATAAATCCTATTTCTTATTGCAGGGAGCTCAGGGTGCTCTCAGCAGCAGCTCTGTGCTGGGGGATGATGGAGCAAGGACAGCCTGTGCTGTGCCTGCCCCAGACATCCTTCACACCCCTCCTTCCGTCCCTCCACTCTATTTAAGACCAGGGTATTGGGGAGCACTGGCAGCAGAGCAAAGGCAGAAGAGAAGCAGGTCCTTCAGCCCTGGGAAAGGGGTCAAGCAGAGGGTGCACAGGGGCAGCCCCTCTTTGCCCCAGCATCATTCCCTGCCTGTGGCCGGCTCCGCATGGGGTTGGGGATGGGACAAGGGGGTCAGCCTCGTGTTTCCCGGTGCTGTTGCTGCCTCCCACCCCTGTCCCTGCCCTGTGCTGCTCTGCTCCCCTCGCGTGCTGCATGTCCAGCCTTGGGGATGGCGAGTGCAAGCCCTGAGGTGCCATCACCTCTCTAAAAAGCCAGTGTTTCCCTCTCCCAGCTGCAACTGGGGTGCCTCCAACTACAGTCGGTCTAACCAGTACTACAACCACCCCAACTACTACCACTACTACCGACACTACTACCACCACTACCGACACAACTACCACCACCACCACCGACACAACTACCACCACCACCACCACCACTACAGCCGCCACCATCGCCGCAAGCACTACAGCACCTACAGAGAGGGCTCCGGCAGCCACCACAAAGCAGGAGTTGGGTACTGCGCTTTCCTTTTCCTCTAACCCCTCTAACCCTACTGGGACCTTCCCTGCATCCTGCCCAGGGCCAGGGTTAATAATGGGCACAGGGGAAAGTTAAGGCATTCCACACTCCGGGAATGGCTCGGTGTGGAGATGGAGCTGGCACAGGCTTGGGAATTCAGGTGCACAAGTGGCTCCTGGCAATCTGGGGGTCTCTGTGCCACCCTCCTGGTCTAGTCTCGGGGTTAACACAGCTCTCCCTGGGGTGCCGTGGTGCTGAATGAGCATCAGTGCTTGGGAAGGAGGTGTAAGACCCTACAAAATTTCTCTAAAGTATTATCTCATGTCTTTCTGCCATTAAAAGGGGGTTCTGTTACTATTATAGAAGATGTCACTTCAAATTTAGCCCACCAACTGTTAGCTAAGAGACCTGTCATCACTTATATGAGTCTTTTGGTTTATGCTCCTGCTCTTTGTGATGGAACCTAACCATAGCCCACGGGAGAGCTGGGGAAGTCTTAAGTTCCTGCACGCAGGTGTGCGCCAGGTCAAGAGAAACTCCTCGTGCAATCAGCTAGGGATGGGGTGCTCAAACTCTGCTTTGGTGAAAGCATATCCCGCATGCTCTGTGTTTTACTGATAGATGCAGAGAGCTGTATCTCACTGAGCCTTGGTTTGAAAACATGGCTATAATGCAATCTACACTTGCTAAGTAATTATGGGCAGTTATACTCAGAAATAACTCAAGCTAGCAGGAAAAGGGGAATGAAGTCGAAAGAATACAGCTGCATGGCTGGACAGGATACACTCAGGTGCAAAAGAGAGAGCAGCAATAATGAGCATCAAAGTTGGCACCCATTTAACTCAGGAATTGGATTATTCAAGCAGTTCAGCCCCCTTTCTTTACATTCTTGCATAAGATTAGCTCAGGACGGTTAAAACCCCACCAAAACCATGTGCTGAGAGGTCCTGCCTCCATCAGAGGCACATTGCCTGCTCTGGGCTCATTCCGGTGCAGCCCCAGCCCAAGAAACGTGAATTTGGCACCTCCCCAGCCAGTGAAACCATTCCCTGGGCGCCGAACCACAACCAAACCACCTTAAAAAGTGGTGGCAGACAGACAGAGGAGCTTCAGCCTAGAGAGGAGGTCCTGGTGACTGCTCCCACAACATAGTCGCTATGCAGTGAGTACGTGGGGAAGCATTGCTCACTGGAAACGGGCAAGCCAGTGGTGAGGTGCACGCTGCTGCAGAGCAGGGAGAGCACAAGATGAACTGCAAGAGGAGCCACCCGTGTCCCCAACCACCCTGGGGACACAGGGGAAGAGGCTGAGCTGTAATGCGGGCAGACAGGGCAAGCGTGTGGCAGCACAGGTTGTGCTTGCAAGAGGGATTCTAGGTCAAGTTCCCAAGCTAGGATGCCCTAAAAGCCACAGCACCGGGGACTGCAGTTACTGACCCATGTTTTGTCAACCCAAAACCTCAGGTGCACCCTGAAGTAAATAAGACCAGCAATAAAAGCAAGGTGTGACTTACCTGATGCCACTCACACACACACTAAACCGGCGCATTAGCTCTAGTGACTAGAAACGAAGTTCATCCGCTCTCCAAAGCAACGTCGACAATCCTTAACTTCAAAATCAGAAACGAGTGACTTCATTGCCCCACTGGCTGTCTCTAGACCCAGTAACACGACAATGTTCTCTCCCAGTCTTCCCTCCTCCGTCGTGGCAGGGAGTCCGTGTGCACTCATGCACGTGTCCGTTTGGACATGAGTTTAGTCAAGAGATTTCCCTGCAGACCGAAATCCTCAGGGATGTGCCACAGAAGCCTCCAGACTCCAACGATGAGCTGAGGGCAGCTGGAATTAAACACCAACACACAGTGAGCTTCTGCTACAGAACCTCCCCCAAAGGTTTGAAGTGAGGGATCTTGGAAAGAACAATTATACCCTTAGGCACTTAACTTGTAGGTTAAGACCAAAGCATTAACATCAGGCATGGTTCTGTAAGGGTCTCATTCATGTATAATCCAAAATACTAACTCCTCTTCTAACCTGTCCACCAGCCACCAATGGATCGTCCATATGGGACATAAGAGCTATGGCTAATAGTAACTGGGCAAACATCACCTGGAGCCACAATTACTCTGCAGGAACTGACTTTGTGGTTAAGTATATCACCAGTAAGCATCAGATCGCGTGGGGACTCTACAGGGTGGCGACGCCAGTAGAGATCCTGCCAGCTCCCGTGGTTGAGGGTGTGGAATGATGCTCTGTGCCCATGCAGAGGATGGAAAGGGAAAGGCAGGTCATGGTTTTGGCTGTTGAGAGGGCACCAGAGCTATTCCCCCTCCTTGCACTGACTGCCGCAAGATAGGGCCGTATGTGGTCCCACCTTAAAGAGCCTGAAAACATAAATATATATAAGTATGAAAGAAGACAAACCTTTAAACAAGTGAGATTATCTAAATTGGAGAGCAGTTTGCAATGGCTTTGAAAATGGGCTTCTTGAACCTGGAGTTGGCAGAATCCTCTCTGATCCCAAACCTCCCGTCGTATCGGATATCATTGTCTCTTAACATTGTAAGGCTACATCCTTAGTGTGGAAACTCAAAGCTGGTATCTCTGCTTTTAGTACTTGCTTAGAAAGATGTTTACATGTTGTTGGTTGGTTGTTGGGGGTTGTTTTTATAGATAGGCAGTTACGACTACTGCTTATCTCTGACTTTATTTCCCAGCCATTTCAGCCCTCACATTATTTAGTAGACCAGTCTTAAATCAGCATTTATGAACCAAGTAGGTGCAATCATTGAGAGCAAACCACTTCTGGCCATTTACAAGATCACTTAAAGATGACCTTGATTTCTCCTTGAAAGAGTTCCTAGCACATAGCCAGTGCCTGGCCTTGCTCTGCAGCCTGCAGGGCTTTGGTAGCAGCACAGGCTGGGTAATGCTCAGCCTTCCCAAATTCAGGATCCACATCAGCTTCCCAAGCCCTAAATGCCAAGTATCCAAGCTCCCAAAGCACCCACTGCCAGCGCTCGGTCTTCCCCATCACTGGGAAGCACAAAACAGGGGCAATGCCTTCCCAGAGCTGGGTCTGGGATCAGGATCGGCTACAGCAGCAGTGGATTAGGATACCCTTATCAGGATCTGGATGACAGGGAGGAAATCCAGGACATTCCACCCCTTTCTAGTGTCACTTGAAGCAGGCAGCACTTTTTCTGCTCCAAAGCCTCCCTTCTCCTTGCCCACAGCACGGGAGGTGCGCACCTCCAGAGCCACAGACCAAAACCCCACTTCCAGCTCACTTACAATTCACTGGATTAATGCTCAGCATTAAACTCATCAGCAAATGATTCCTGACACAGTACAAAGAGCAGCTCATCCCCGGATAGAGCCTGGGAGCAACCACCCCATGAGCTGAAGGGCTCAGCTCCTCTCGCCCCCAAAAGTAACAGCCTGCTAGCAGGGGTGAGCAGTCCCACAGCATGGCTAGCCCAATCTCTAGCACATTCAAAGCCTCCTTAAGGTCCCAGCAAAACCAGTGCCCAGGTCCCACTCCCAAAAGCACAAGAACTGGCTCCTTTACTGAGTCCTGCAGCATCTCCATCCAGCTGAGCAGGCAAAGGCCATATTTTGAGATAAATTCCCAACTATTCAGACCTGAGGCTGGGCAGATAAAGGCTCCATCAGGGCTTAAAAGTAGGGAGAGACCTGGGTAGCTGCCGGTCTGCCTTCCTAGTACGGCAAGCAGGGATGCAGCAAAACCCACTCCGTATTCCTGCCTCACTGAGCTCCTTCTCTTCTCAGTGAGTAACGATCACAAAGCCGTTAACAGCTCCTTGCCCACCCAGCTGGGTTATTGCTGCTCAGTGGCCAGGGACAGGGTAATGCATTGCCTGCAGTGTCAACACGGGGATCTCTCCGCGCCTCCTGCGGCTGGGTTTGATGTGCGGTTTCTGTTTCTCAGGTAACAACACAGAGAAATCTATCCCTGTTAAAGCTCAGACCCCTTCCTCTGTGCAGCTGGCGAATCTGACGCCGGGAATGATGTACAAGCTGTGGGTGTTCCCCATATGGTCTAGCCCCAGCGAGCACTCGTACATAACCTTTACCACCAGCTCAGGTGAGACGGGCTTCAGCGCTTCCGAGGCATGTCACATCCATCACCACCGTCATTCGCGTGGTGGCGGGAGGTGGTTTGACCATGACTGCATGGAACAGCCCCCATCCAACCCCAGCGGCCCCCTCCCCATCTCTGCCTTTATGGAAGAGCCACCCCAGCATCACCAGGAGGTTGCTCTGCGTTGCACGGAGGTGGAGAGCCCCAGGAGGGGATGGGGATCCCTTTGAAGGAGGGGGAGAACTCCTGTTGCCAGCGGCTCTGCTTGAAGCCCTGCCACTGCGTCTCCACTTCCACACACGCGTTGCTACCCATGGTGATGGTGGTGCTTTGACCCTGGAGAACGTGCACGTGGCTGGCCCAGGTTATGGCAGAGGGGCAGGAGGGGAGAGCCTGGCGATGGGACAGAGGCGAGGGGCAGGACCGGGAGGGAGAACAGCGTGTTCGCAGACCGCCTCAGTCCTAGTCACGGGTAACTTGGGTTTCCCATCCTCCAGGTACCTTTCCTCTGGCAACTTCACATTTAATTGCAGAAGCAATTTCCAGGTTTAGCACCTGAGTGATTTTTACAGCTTTCTACTGATGGGCTTCGCACCCTGCCCACCGAATGCCTGAGAAACCCCCTTATTGCCTTCCACGGGTTCTGTATTGAGCTTTATGCATTTATAAACCTTCACCGTTCACACTCGATGAGTTTCAGTAAATCAAAACTTCCCCTGTGTTCACCCGAGGCTTTGCTGTAGGAATCTGTGCACAACGTCCTCCCAAAGCTGCGAAACCAAGCAGCGAGCGCCACTGAGCAGCCCACACTGAGACAGGAGGCAGAGGGAGGCTGCGATTTCCAAAGACCTGCAATTATCGTGCTCACGTCCAGCCGTGTAATGGGAAGCTCAAGCACTGATTAAGCCTCTCTGCTGAGAAGTGCAAAAGGGAAACGCCATGCACAGCAAGGGAGTGCTGGAGGGGCAGCAGCTCCCTTCACATTCCCGATGCACATCTTATTTGGTGTCCAAAACTTTGGCAAGCCGTAGCACTGCTGATTAATTCCCTGATGTGCTAAGATGATGCAGGGACAGATGGCAACTGCTGGTGTTTCTGCATGGCTAATGCTGCCCAACCCTCAGAAACAACCTGCAAGTGCTGACCTTGGCTCTGTCCTGCCCCTGAGGTCTAATGTGACCATTCCAAACACACTCAGAGCTGATTTGCAACTCAGCCTCTCTTCAAAACATCCCCAATTTGGTTTCTTGCTCCTGGACCCTCGCCTGCCTCAAATCGCCACCGGCTCCAGAGCCCCCATTCATACCATGCAACGTGTGTTCCTGGATGAGTATTTCCCAACCTGGACCCGCCTTTTGTCTTTTCTCCCCTGCTTTTCACCCACTTTGGGATGTGGGAGGTAGAGGGCAGAGGCCCTGCACAACAGACAGGAAGGGCAGGGAATCATCAGACAGAGAGGGGGGAAGCAATAGCCTTGGCTGATGGATGCTGGCAGTCTTGGCATATCTATTTTCTGTAATTGAGGGGTTCCTGCAGATATTATCATTGAGACTAAAGGATGGGGCCACTTTCATCCCTGTGATAGAGGCAGATGGGTGACCTGAGCCCTATCACGGTGGGATGCAGAGCTCCCCCATCCCTGCATGCATAAACGTTGCAGATCCATTTTGCTGCTGGCTGGATCCTGCTGACACAAGCGTGTGGTCCCTGCTGACACCCATAACCCATCAGGAATGCTTCTGACAAAGCAGCAGCAGCGTTCGGGGTTTGTGCATTTGGGTTCATGTTTTGCAAACAGATTTGCCAAATGGTCCTGCAGGTTGAGGGCAGGTAAGGAAATCCACCTGCACTGTGGCTGCAGGGCACTGCCCTAGGACTCTGCTTCTGACTGAGAGCTCAGGAACCGGGGCTCCTTCCATCAGGAAGGGACACATCAGAACTACAACCATAGAGTTCTACCATTTAATCCCAGCCTGGTTTGGGTTGAAGGGACCTTAAGGCTCCTCCAGCTCCAACCCCTGCCACAGGCAGGGACCCCTTCCACTGGAGCAGCTTGCTCCAAGCCCCTGTGTCCAACCTGGCCTTGAATACTTCAAGGAAGAACTTCTTCCTGTTATCCAACCTGAAACTCCCCTCTTGTCAGTTTAAAGCCATTCCTATCCCTACAGCACCTTGTAAAAACATAGCTTAATACAAAGAGATCTGTATTTAAAGAAGAACTAAAACTCCCCCGCGTGTACAGACACGGGGAAGGGGAGCGTGTGAGGCTTCACACACTTAATGGTCTGCTTGACAAAGGGAGACAAAACCGCTCAGCTCTGTTGGTGGAAGACTCAGGTTTGCTGTAGGCACACACACAGTGACTGTGAGGTACCGTGTCTTCTGCCACAGCATTCTAGCTCATTATAAATAAAGCCGCTGCGTTGCATTCCCAATCAATCCCTGTTGGATCACGCAGCTGCTTTCCACTGTTTCCCCTTGACGCTGGCCTTGTGCGAAAGCAAATCCAACACCCTCTGACAGCCGCAGATTTAATCTCCCTTTCTAACGCTGCAATGACAGTCACTCGTTTACTCTAAGTACACGATTGCTGGCACTATCAGCTTGTCGTCATGTGTTGCTTTTCTGGGAAGGATGGCAGTTATCCCCCCCCTTGGTGCTAGGCAGTGCCATGATCCTATTGCAGGATCCCCTCAGTACCCAAACCCCTCCCTCCCTGCAAAACCCAAGCTGCAGGGAGGCACAAACCCACTTCTCTGAGGGCCCCCTTATTCCTCCTTAGCAGGGGTTTCTGTAGGAACCCCATCCCACCAGGAGCACCAATACAATCGGTTTCCATTTCAAAGCTTCCCAGTAAAGCTTTCCTTCCCCTTCTCTCCCCAAGCACTCAGCTAATTGAATCCAGTTCTCAGCTCTGCTGCTCTAATCTCATTGTCTCCATTACAAGTGCATCTTTGAGGACCTCATAGCTCAGGTTGTACTGAAGGTACATATTAAATGTGGCAGCATTAGAGGGAAGGGAAGCAGGAGAGAGCCAAGGCAATGGGAGGCAGGAGCTCGGTGCTGCTCACAGTGTTCAGGACCTGAGATCATTCCTTTAGCAAACAGAACTCTTTCTGCTCATTCTCCTCTTCCATCTGATTTTCCTTGTCACAGTCTGGCTGCAATTACCTGCTTAGATTTCATCCTAAGGAAAGCACCTCTTCTCTTGGATTCAATCTGCATGGAACAAGTACATGCTCAGAGCCACGAGATGGTGTGGGTTAGGAACTGAACCGATTCAATCCGGTTTCAAAGCTGTTGTCTCTTACAAGAACCTTTCATTCAGAATAGGTTCAATGTTTGCTTTGGAAGCACCATCCTGGGTTTTGTCACACGGGCACCAAAGAGGATGCTTGCTGCATCAGCCTGGCCCGTTTCAGGCAAAACCCTGCTAAATCCCAACTCAGTCCCATCCAGCTCGGCTCTCCCATGCCCCTGCCAGGAACACCCATCTCTGTTTGCACTGCAGCCTGGTTAAATTTAGCCCCCCCGCTGCGCTGAAGGTTATTTTCTCCTCTGCTCTGTCTTGCTGAATAAGAAGTGCATGTCAATGAGAGCCAGAACATGGCAGCTTGCTGCTATTTATAGGACACAGATTTGTCTTTGTGACCGTGTACGGGAGCTGCAATCAAGAAGTCAGAGTACGTGAGGGAGGACACGGGCGTTAGGAGCCACAGGGGTGGTTGGGGCACAGGACACCTCCTTGCTTGGTATGAACCATATTAGCATTGAATAGCCTCATGCTAGGAGCAGTGCTATAGAGCTTGCCCAAGGAGAGCAGACCTCTCAGTGTGCCCAGAACACCTCTCATTACCCAGGACCCAGCTGACAGTCCTCAATGAGCTGTTCCCACCCTGTCCCAACTCGTCCTTTGGCCAAGTCTTGGTGGGCTTCCCCAGTCCCCTCTTTCCCCCCCACTGGAGACCCCCAACAGCAGCAGGACCCCTGTGGGGTGGCAGCAGAGCCTCTGTAATCCCTGTACAGGCAAGAATCCCAGTTGTTCCCAGCCCTCTGGACCCAGGGGTGCTCCTCAGCCCCACTGGACACCAGGCATGGATCTGCTCAGCACATCTCTTTTAGACCTTGGTACTTCCCGGGCAGTTTTCAGACACAGCAAATGAAAGATCAGATCTGTTACCCAGCTTCTTCTGCCATTATTTGCAATGTCCCTTTCTCTCTGGTCTGTGCTAGGTTTTACTTTATGTTGTGACCCTTTGTAGCTCCTGCTAAAACCTTGAGTTGACCTAATGCCACAAAAGGAAACAAAAAGCCAGATCCCTGTGCCACAGCCTCAGATAACCTGGTCAATACACGCAGACACACACCAATGCAGGCCTACAGACAATGTCTAAACCAGTGGACTGTGTCTGACGATCCCCTCTGTGCTTCTGGCCCATCCCCTACGGGTTTGGTTATTTTCCCTTTCCATTTTCCCCCCAGCTTACACCAAGAACCAGGTGGACATCGCCACGCAGGGCTGGTTCATCGGGCTGATGTGCGCCATCGCTCTCCTGGTCCTTATCCTGCTGATCGTCTGCTTCATTAAAAGGAGCAGAGGTGGGAAATACCCAGGTAAGAGCCTTGCATGGCAATCCTTTGTGCTCATGGTTTAAACATCTCCAGGCTTCTGGGGGCTAATCAGATTGGCTCGCTCTTGGATGGATGCTTGTGATTACGAGGGCTTTGCTTTCTCTGTAGTGGGAACTCTTATTAGTGGGAAGCATTGCAGTTCATTAAGGCTCTGGTTCAGTTCTGTGGAGCTGGATCCTCCGGTGATGCTCAACTCAGCCTCTAACTCTGCAAATTCTCTTGTCCTCATCTAGAAAAGGACCTTTTCAGGCCAAAACCTCATTAAAGTTTTGCAAAGTAAAGATAAGGCTTAAGGGAATTCACATCCTCACTCGCTATCTGAGCCCTGGGGCCACTACACAGCAACACCCCTTGCAAGCCCTTCCTGGCGCTGGGGTTTTACCAGGCAATGAAAAGCTGTACCTCACCCTTCAGGTTTCTCACAGCCTCAACACCAGCTGCTGTTACACCCCATAAAGCTTTTACCTCCTGTACAGCTCTTTAACGTGAACATTGCTCATGTGCTTCTTTCCAGTACGAGACAATAAAGACGAGCATCTCAATCCTGAAGACAAGAATGTAGAAGACGGGTCGTTCGACTACAGGTATGCTCCCATTGGCATGTGTCCCCCCGGCTCCCCATCAGCCCCACTCCCAGCCATCACAGCCCTCACCTCCTCCTGCCTCCTTCCCTCTGCAAGCCCTCTACCAAAGGCAACATCTCCTTGCCTAAATCCCTGGAAGAGGAACCAGGCTGTGAGGATGCTGCAGGGGTCTCCTCCTTTCCCTACGGCAGCCTGGGAGGACCAGTCCAGGCAGGGAGCTGGGGCTCTGGCAGCAGGTACCTGGGGCACAGCTCAGTGTCACCCCTAACACACACAAAACACATCAACTCTGCAGCAGCCTGGGGATATTCCAGGTCTATCACCCTGTAGCTCAGCCTCTCTCCCAATTATAAGAGAGTATCCAGAGAGAAAAGCTATGTTTGGATCAGCAGATGAGCCCTAAAAGCATTCAGAGCACTGATTCGGGGACCTGCCTGCATGGAGCCAATGCTCTTCTGTCAGGTCCCAAGGCAAACCCCAGCCCTGCAAGGCTCTGCTGAAACCACTTCAGTTTCACCCAAAGCAGCAGCAGTGCCCATTTCTGCTCCAGGAAAGCTCCCTGGCTACATCAGGAAGGGACAAGGCTCTCCCAAGCCTGCTCCCGTGCAATGCAGCACTCGCAGCCCCGCTGCTGGGGGTGGCTGCCCCAACGAGCAGGTAATGTGTCAGATCCCATTGGCTTGCCCACACTTGATAGAAGAGGGGGTGTACTGCTTACACCCAGCTTGCCCTTTGAGCCCTGAACTGGGCTTGGCTTTCCTTTAAATAACTAAAATGCCCCTTTCCACGTGAGCTGGATGATCCAGAGCCCTTTCAGGCAGCAGGAATTTCTCTCCTGCCTTCAAAACAGGGGTTAATTAAAGCCTGTGTCATTACTGATACCTCTAGCGTTACAAATGGAGGTAGCAAAGATGGAAAGAGCTTATTTACAATTCAGCGAGGGATGTAGCAAGACACTCGTGTTCCACCGAAGGCTTTAGAGGAAGCAAAAGGAAGGCATCTGCCTGCACGCAGCACATAAGTGGAGGTGGGAGAGCTGCAGCCCTCAGAACAAGCACACTGATGTCGTTAGGAGCACGGTAACTCCATTGCAGTAGCAACGATTTTCCTACAAAGGATGTTGGAGCCCAAAGCTCCCCAGCCTGCTGCTGGCACGAGGCAGAGGACAAACGCACCCCAGCAGGAACCAGAATAAGTTCATAGGATCCCAGCCTGGTTTGAGTTGGAAGGGGCCTTAAAGCTCATTCAGCTCCAACCCCTGCCCTGGGCAGGGACCCCTTCCACTGGAGCAGCTTGCTCCAAGCCCCTGTGTCCAACCTGGCCTTGAGCACTGCCAGGGATGGGGCAGCCACAGCTTCCCTGGGCAGCTGAGTCCCCTTAATGCTCTGAGCCATGGCAGAGATGCTCTCGGTGCCCAGATGTGGGGATGGGGTAAACGCCACGTAGCAAACCTGGAAGCTCTCCTCACCCAGGAGGGGCTTGCACCCAACCCTGTGGGCTCAGCCCCATCCCCTGCACCTCAGACAAGGTCTCGGTAGCCGAGCTCCTGGCCGTACCCACTGGTTTCAGACCTGCTGCTCCAGAGCCCGCTGGGGTGGCTGCAGGCCAGACCTCCTCACTGCACCCCTCCCAAGGCAATTGCATCATGGGGACCACTTGCCTTGCACAGGATTAAAACCAAGCTCTTGGCATGGCTGCCAGCACTGAGGCAGTCCCAGTGCTGCATTTACTGCCCAGGCACCATCCAAGGTCACTGCCCTCCAGGCAGTGGGAAGGAACAGGGTAAATCCCCCATCCCAGCACACAGCAGCTTCTGCTTGGCTGAAGCTCAAGCTTCCATTGACAGCCCCGTTCCCAAAGTTTGCAAGCTGAAGGCAGAGGTCAGTAGAAGGGCAATAAGAAAGCTCCAAGATGCTCCTGCAGTTCCAATCACGCCATCCCATAGATGTCAAGCAAGAACAACCAAAACCAATCCCCAACCACCCTCGAGCTTTGCCCCATCCTCAGGAACAACGGGTTTCATGGGAGAAGTAACGAGAGGCAGAAAGGAAGGTGAACCTGAAGGACTGAGATGGAACCCTGTTGGCTGATTAAGATTCAACCTGATTGTGACGTCAGGCTCAAGGAGGGTAGCAATTAGTATTTCAAGCAAGGACAGGGATTGAGCTGACATGAATTCTTCATTGGTTTCCCTCCCCACCTCCACATAGCATGTCTGATACGCTCTCATCATATCTCACATCCTTAATGCCCCGTGCATGCAACTTTCAAATCTCTGCAGCCTATAATTAAGAGATACTGTCACATCTTCCTGTTCCACTAACAGAATAATGGTTTTCCTGAGCAGAGGCTAAGCTGAGAAGCTTGTTTGCAAAGCAGGAAACCATTATCCTTGGCCAATGTTCTGTGCCAGTGACTGTGCCTCATTATACCAAATGTTTAAGCTGCTCATGGGGGAGTCAGTTGGAAACCCTGGCCAATGGGAAGGGAAACTTGAGTGGGCTCCAGTTGAGATGCAGGATAACCCATGGCACAGGTTACATGGTGGAGGCAGTGCCAGCTTGTCCCGAATGGACCATCTCAGCAGGCATTGAGACAGGAGGACATGGAGCCAGCCATGTGAGCAGAGGTCTGGTGAAGCAGCCAGGGGAGGTGGAGGTTGTCAGTAGATAACATGAGACTCGTGCATGGCGACAGCAAGGAAACCCAGCACAAGACTGGAGGGGAAACTGAGCAACCCCCTCACTTGGCCCTTGTCCCGCTGCACATCCTGGTCCCCAGCCACTTGCTAATGGACTTCAACCACAAGCCCTTTGTGAAGAGCCCACCTGCACCACCCACTGCTGCTCTGCATGAGCTTGCCAGGGGAAGCCTCTGAGGCTCAATTAAACCGGCTCCATTTGGTATAACGAGGCAATCAGCTCCATGAGGAATGCAGACGGTTTGGTTTGTAGCACTGCCCCTGTAAATGCAGACCTCATCATATCTCTCTCTGATCAGGCTCTTTCTGCTTCTCTCTGTTTTATTCCCATTCTTTCTTCTCCTTTTCACCTGGTCTATCCACATGGACCATGAAGGTCTCTTGAAAGGTAGGACCACGTGCTGCCAGAAGTCCGGCACATTTAGCTTTTTCTTTATATTCCTTCCTTCGAGCTATTTATTTCTTTAGAGCTGAAACTATTACCTCCCCCTCCCTATTCCCACGTACCTGCCTCCACCTAACACACTGAACAAGATCCCTCCAACTCCTGCTGGCATCGGAGGGTACCCCCACGTCCAGTGATGCGCCTCTAGCTTGGGATATGCTGGGCATCCCCAGCCACATGCTCGAGTAGCTCATCCCTCCTGGTGGAGCTGGACCTGGAGATGATGCCCTTGCTGCACTCACCCTGATGCCAGACACCCAGAGGATGGTGGCAAGGGACACAAGCCAAAAGCCTTTCTATGCGAAACAACCTGCCCGCTCTTGGTCTCAGCCCAGGCTCAAGCCTCCCCCCCTCCTCAATGATTTATGCAGCTCAGGACAATGTTTCCCACATGGTTTTCATCTGGGTGCTCTGGTTCCCTAACACACACATCAGCCACTTACCCCCCCCCCCCGAATCTTAACAGGGTTATAATGCATCAAGCTGCTGATGCCTCTCTGCTTCACCCTCCTAATGCACTAACAGGATAAACACTAACAGAGAGAGGTAAACCCAAGGGTATGTGCAAGAAAGGCACAAGCGAACCCCCCCTTAGGGAAAATCTGGCTCTAGATTCAGCTGTAACCAAAGCCCAAACCTTGGGGAAGGTTTGCAACTGAAGGGAGCTGGGGTTTGCCACTCTCTACTTGGCATTTATTAAGCTTCCTAACAGGCAGCCCTGCTTGCAGGCTGAATTCTCTTCCTCCTCACCCCCGTAAAAGAAGCTGCTTTCCAAGCTAACAAGTTATGTTTTATTGTGATGCCAAGTTAACACAAGGCCTCAAATATTGGGTTTTGTGATATTGCTTTAATGCACAAAGTGCTGATAGAAGGATATCCAGGAGAAAGCTGCGTGTTCTGCTGTGGGATACCAAATTCCTCCCCCACTGTACAGAGCTGATGCCATTAATTAAATGGCATGAGAGAGACTTAATGCCTTCCCCAGCTAAAGAGGGGTTTGCTCCCTGGCCCAAGCAAAGTGCTTCTCTGTGGGAAGCAAACACCTTTGTGTGGGCACCGACTACCAAAGGCTGCAATCAAAGCCCTGCACTTGCACTGGGTTTAAGGGAAATGAAGGAACAGAGTTGAGAGTCATGCTGGGGAGGCCAGAACTAAACCAACCCCAACAGGGAGTCAGGGGTGGAGGCTGGAGGACAAATAGAAGGCACATGTGTGATACCCTGAGGAATAACACACGATTTGCATGCTGGCCCCAAGATCAAAGATGAAGTAAGGACGAGTTGATATGAAAATTACCTTTTATATATAGCAACCCACTCTCATCCTCCACACAACGTTATCTGGATTGATGAGATACCAGCCTTTGCCCTCCAGAGAGAAAACAGCTTTGCCCTGTTTCTTTGGTAAAAGGGTTTATTTAAAGGGTTGGGGATTATTTCTGTGGGTCAGACTATTTATTTTACAGTGACCTGGCTTAATCTTTTGAGTGAAAAAGAGAAAAGGAGAAAGAACTGAGCAAACAAGCTTTAGATGCTCAGAAATAAGCTTGGAAAGGTAAATTCCCATGAGTTTTGGAAGCTGCACAGAACTTGGCATCCTATACATGCCCCCTCCCAGTGCTTTGAGAGCACTCCCCATTGCATGTAGCTATCTCAACAGCCAAGTGGGGGGGTTATGCAAGGAAACCTGGAAGCAAACCTCATTAAACCAGGTTCCACCAAGGGCAGCTAAAATGCTAACAGAAAGAAAGAATGTAAGCACTGACAAGGGAAGGATATTTAGAACATGCATCCAGTTGGACTGATCTAAGCGTTGTATGTAATAGAGGATAAAACCCCACAACTGCTTGCCATAAACTAAACCCACGAAGGTTGGGCTTGCAGAAACACCCACCACAGCACTCCTCCTTCGTGGAGGATGCCTCCCAGCCTTCGCACACGGGTCAGACACACCATGACTCTGCTGTCTGCACCCAGAGCATCCCACACGCGGGGGCTCTGCTCCATGTATGCGCACACTGGATCTGTCTTTTGAATATCCAGACCTTGGCTGAAGGTTCTTAGCCCTGTTCTCAACCCTTAACGGTGTCTGTCTGTCTTCTGCTACCCAGCGATGAAGACAACAAGCCCCTGCCCAACAGCCAGACCTCCCTGGACGGCACGATAAAGCAGCAGGAGAGTGACGATAGCTTGGTGGACTATGGAGAGGGGGGAGAAGGGCAGTTTAATGAGGACGGCTCCTTTATCGGCCAGTACACGGTGAAGAAGGACAAAGAGGAGACCGAAGGCAACGAGAGCTCGGAAGCCACCTCCCCAGTCAATGCTATTTACTCGTTGGCATAGCGCAATGCACTGAACCCACAAAGAGCTGGAGGTGTTCGTAGTGGATGGGGGTTAACCAACAGCCGCCGCCGCCGCCAACAGCAACGTGTGAATGAAGCAACCAACAATGATAAGAAAAAACACAACAAAAAAATAGAAAACCAATTTAAACCCCAAGCAAAAGGCAGCCCAGGGGCTGCCGATGCCATCTTCTCCTTAGCAAACACGCAAAGAGCAAGGACTCCCGGGGCACGGATGGGCTGGAGCTGTAGCTGGAAGCTGGGCTGAGCCACAGGGGCTGGAGGAGCGGGATGCTCGAGCTGCACCCCAGCTTCAGGGCTGGTCCCAGTACCCCGAGCCAGCCTGGTGAGGGACATGGGGTGGTCTCAGCTGCCCCCCCCCCAAGGCCCCTTTGGTTCTTTTTGGGAGGGAGTTAACAATTCTTCTTTTTAATCTTTACAGGAAGGTTTCAGATAAGAGGGGAGGGGGGAAGGAAACCAAAAGGTGAACGTGGGGAGGGGAAAGGGTGAGCAGCAGAAATGCACGGCAGGAGGAAAGCAGAGGGTCTTTGGGCAGCGACACCACGGCACTGTGTGACTGAGATGTCCATCCTCACGGCAGCACCTTGCCCACAGCCTCTCCCAAGCTGCCAGCACCACCACCTCCTTCCCAACAGATCCAGCAGCACCTATGCATGGAAGGGAGGCTCCCATCACTGCCCTTGGCACCATAACTCACATCGGTGCCGAGGCTCTGCCATCCATCCCCACTGCAAAGCCCATGGGGTGATCACTCACCCCCCGGCAGGGCTCCAGAGCATCCTCAGAGACAAGAGGCTGCAGAAGAGCTTGTGGGACCTGTGGAAGGCCATTCAGGTGCCGCTCACCCTCCAAGCCCTGGAGAACAGCATTGCTTGCCGGGTAACTGTAGGCAAACCATTTGGGTTTAGTCGTTGCTTTGTAAGAATTGGGTGGGGGGAACTTCCCCCCGACCATGCCTGCTTTCTTTTAAAGGCAACTCCATGTATCTTATGTAGCAAAGAGGGAGCGGAAGCAGGACCAGTATTAACATAGGATGAGGGGACCGGAAATCACATATTGAAAACCAGATGGAACCAAAGGTCAGGATGAGAAGCACCCAAGGGATTGGGTGGAGGATTCCCCGCAGCTCCCCATCAGCAGCTTGCACAGTTCAGGGATGTGCATCCTTTGGGAGCCAGGGAGGGAGGCAGGACCCGAGTCCACGTCTTCCCCAGGCACCAGGGATGAGCCAGCTCTACAGTGTTTTCCACTAAACCCCCTCCTCATCTCTGACAGTGGCCTTTCCCCCCTCCATCAACCACCCTGGCCGGGACCCTGCCAGGAGCGAGCACCGGGGCAGCCTCCCCTCCTCACGTCCCAAGGGCACTCTCCATGTACGTTAACCCGGTGGCGCGCGGCTCGGGTGGGAGCGCTCCTCCTCATGCCTTACACAGCTTCGGACTTCCCGCGAGCTCCAAGGACCTGATCCTCTTCCCCCACCCGCTTACGCGCCCCTAAGGCTGGGCTCCGAGCCGCCGGAGCGGCAGGAGCAGGAGCAGGAGCAGGATGGATGCCGGGGCAGCTCCCAGCGGAGGGCAGTTGGTGGCAGACGGAGCTGAGCGGGCAGCGCTCACTGTGTGTGCTCTCCCACTGACAACCAAAGGTACCTTCGCTGAGAGAGCAGGGTCCTGCACGGAGCGATGGGAGGATGGATCTTGCTTCCGTTCTGTTTCCAAGGAGGGTGGGTTTGGCCGGCAGAATGGATTACACGCCATAGGATTAATGCAATTCCTCTTTTAGCTTCCCAGCTGGTTTGCTCTGAAGACGCACCGCTAACAAGAATACTACTAACAGGGGTTGTTGAGATGGGACTTTGCCACATTCTTTAAGCTGCTAATGGCACAACTATCCTGCTCCTCAGGGAAGGGCCCGCATCCAGTCAGCCCCACTGCTGGACCACAGAGAGCAAACAGGAGAGGGCT
Source organism: Neopsephotus bourkii (assembly GCF_033783945.1). NCBI lineage: Eukaryota > Metazoa > Chordata > Aves > Psittaciformes > Psittacidae > Neopsephotus > Neopsephotus bourkii. Next base: position 511,620 of record NW_026901625.1, read on the forward strand.
GGATGCAAACCCAACAGCAAAGGAGCAGGGAGGGGTTAGGCTGGTGTAAACAGGCAGACCCCATCCTACATCCTGGGGGGCTCCTGCTACCCCAGGGCACTGCACAGGAACCCATCTGCAGGGTCCTCCATCCGTGTCACCTCACAGAGCAGGAGCCACGCATCTCGCTGCTCCCATCAGCGTAAACCCATTCACGAGACAAGCCAACTCCTGCCGCTGCCACTCAGCACTGGTCTGGTTTAAGGAGGCATCTCCAGCCCATTCCCAGGACACGCAGCAGTTGTATCCCGTTTTAAAGCAAACACACCGGGCCAAACTTAACACAGCCCCCGGTTGTGGGGCAACCGCTTCCCGAGCCTACGGCTGCGCTTCCAAGGTTGAGTTGGTGCAAAACCCTTCCAAGCACCAGTGGAAACCAGGAGAGCAAGAAACGACAGCCTCTGCTGTGGGAGCTTCCGCTGTGGGAGCTGGGCACCTCCATCACACCCGGCACATCAGAGCCTCGCTGCTTTGTGGACCAACCGCTACCGGGGACCACAAGCCCCTTGGCTACCACGCAACACCTCCAGACCTCAAGGAATTGGTCAGGCATTCCTGGAAGCAGGGCAGTCTGTGTCATGTATCTGTATTACGTGCCATTTATATTAAAGCCTGTGTTTCTGTCCTGTCATTAACCACCATTTTCCTAAGCAAACCTCTCTTGGAAATGAAGTATTTCCCCCTTTGCAGTGCTTGTCTCAGGAGGGAAGGAGCTGACCTCAGCCCAGCCTCCTGCCCTTGCCCCCAAAGGCCTCGTGAACCCGTGATAGAGTCCTATAACCATGTTAAGTAACCAGAAAAGGAAGGAGATGCCTGCAGAGCACCTGGGGAACCTCAGTGTAAGTTATGTGTAGCCTCATACATTCGCCTGGTATAAAAATCACTCAGAAATCAGAAGGAGCAGTAAAAGGTTCAACGTTTCTTTGAAGCTTCCCCCACAGTTCTGGAGCCAAAAGGGAATTCCAAGTCCAACACTCATCCTCAGCTTCACGTGTTTTACTCCCTTTGTTAAAGAGGCAGTAGACGTTTGCACGTGCAGTTACTGCATCGAGGGAGCAAAGCACTTGGCTTGCTCCAACCACCACAACCACTCCAAGGTGACCCCACACCACCCCCAAAATGCATTCACCCCACAGGGACCTCACAGCCACGCTTCTGAGGGAGCCTCCATTGAGCGCTAGGAGAGGGATGGAGATCCTGCACCAGGAGCACCTCTGTCTGGGTGCGCTCTGTGCCGGTGGCTGTGTCTGCCTGTCCCTGGTGTCACCCCATAAGAGCTGCTCTGCGTCTCCATCCCCAGCTGCCCCTCTCCAGCAGGTACAGGCTGGTCACCCCCACTGCTGCCTATAGCGTGACCTCCACGGTGAGCAGAGATGCTCAGGGGGATCTGTACCAGCTCCAAGGGCTGGACTCCTCCTAAGGGCTCAGTCTCCATCCCAGGGCTGACATCCCTCTCTGGGACCTGCACAGCCTCACCTTCACCTTTTGCAGCAGATACATCTCCATAAGGGGTTTTAATTGGGCACCAACAAAGAGACAGGCTCAAAATCATCCTGGGGAGAGCAGAGCCTGGGTCCAGCTCCCAGCTTGCAAATCTGAGCCTTTATCTAAACTGGGCTGAGCCAAAACCTCCTCCAGAGACAAGATCCAGACTCTGGCGCCTGCATCCGAGCGCAGGGACGCAGCCTGCGCCTCCCCAGCACAGCACCTTTGGCTGCTGTGAGCCAGAGGAGCACACGTGTGGGACACAAGAGGACACTTCTGTGACCTTGAGGCTGCTCCGATTCTCCCTGAAGCGATGCTGCATCCATCCGGTCGTGATGTCCCGACAGCACCCCCCTGCCAGCGCTTCCTTCTCTCAATGGCAGACCCCGAGTCCCTGCATTAGTCACTTGTGTGTGGCACTGGGGAGCAGGATGGGTGCACGGCACTAGCCATCACTGGAGCCCCTTGCTGTGCCTTACCTTGGCACGCAGCACTGCTCCATCCATGCCACCGGCCATCCTGGTGGGTCCCAGCACCTCTCCTCAGTGCGCAGGTCCCAGCAGAGCTGCGGGTCCAACCTGCACCCCATGCACCAGGCTTGACGTGTGCCAGCAGCACCCGGTTCAGTTCAGCAATAAGCAAACCTTGTGGAACATAAAGAGGAGACCATGTTCTAGTTCTTGCACTAAGACCTGTTCTATTAACGAGAATAACGAAGCTTCTCTGGTCCTAACAACCCAACGCATCAGTAGCTCCCCATGCCCAGCAGCGCCTGTCTCTCCATGTCCTTCATGAGTGGGCATCGGGCTTTGGTCGTCAAACCCAGTCTAAACCCCATCAAACCCAGAGCAAAGCCCTTCCTTTGCAGTCCAGAGTTCTCAGTGTTCGTTCCTCCTGCTCACATCAGAAGGGAAGTTTTGGGCTCTTTCATTCCCCTTTAATTTGTAAATACCTCGCGATCCATCCATCCTCTCTGTGAAACCTCCCGGTTGTTCTCAACTACTCTGTGTATTTATTTGCCTTTTCTGTTTTGAAAGCAAAAAAAAACCCCACACCTCTGCGTTAACCCACTTGTTCCAATGGGAAACGTACAGCTGAGGCTGTGAAGTTAACAGTTTACAGCAAGAGGATTTATGGACTATGGAAGAACAGACGTTGAACCTAAGGACCTCTAAACCGAGCGCATGAGACGGACGAAGGCCAAACCACTGGGACAGTGTTTCTTGAACCATGCACTAAAGAGCAGATGAGTTTTTTTGTATAGAGAACACTAAACCTGAAATAAAACACTGTCAAAACCCAGGCCAGGGCTCCCGCTCCCCTCTGTCAGCGCGCACGGGAGCCACCCCGCAGAGCAGCGCTGCCTCCTCGCTGACCAGCACTGAGCATGGCCCATGGGAGCAGCAGGCTCTGAGCCAGCTCCCCCCTCCTGCCCCGCATCCCCCCAGCAGTCAGTGATGGCTCCCTGGGGCCGATCCTGCAACCCCAGCCCCTTAGGCTCTGAAGTGCTCTTAGGGGCTCCCTGGTGCAAAGCCTTGCCGAGAATGGGCTGAAGGCAGGGGGAACCGGCACAGTCTATCTGATGAGGATGTAATTGCTGCAGCCCTCGCTAATAGCATGAGAGCATTAATGCTGCCTCCTCCAGCGCTGCAGCGGGGGCTCCATCCACCCCCATCCCCACCACTTCCTTCAACAACAGAGAGACAAAAAAGCACCTTTTGCCACTGGTAGGAGCCCAGGGCACCGGAGGCATCAGCTGCCCTCTGCCCCTGCCCTGGGGAAGGATGAAGGAGGAATTGACTTGACCCTGGATACAGGAATTCAAGCTACCTGGAGCCCAGGGACCCCCCCAGTACAAAGGCACCACTTCCCAGCACCCACAGCACAAGGTCTCAGGCTCACGAAGGGCTGCGCAGGCAGCTCCTTCCAGCATTCCCATAGGACATAGGATTTTTATCATCCAGGAGCAGGCAACAATGGACCCATCCTCATCCTTGCAATCGATATGGGGGGAGACACATGCATTAGCACTCCTCTTTTTTATGGCACAGTAATGACACCCACACCTCCCCTGACCTCTGCCCACCTGGTGGGGCAGCAGCACTGGATCAATGCAGACAGACTCGTCCCATTACCCTTCCTCCTCCTCCGAGAGGCAGCTCCAGCCTCTTGCCCATTACTGCACCAAGAGCCATCGAGGGAGCCCTTTCAGAGCTGCTGCCCCCCCAGCTGCCATCGCTGTGGTCTCAATCCCTGCCTGCACCAGGAGGAGCACGCAAGAGGCCACCGATGCCCTTGTCCCCTGCAGAGAGACCCTCAGAGAGCTCTGACAGCACAGAGACAGAGGAGAGGGGCCAGAGGGCAGGGCCCCCTCCCTCTGCTGGGCTCATCTCCTCTCTTGGGTCGCCCTCCATGGGTCCTGTAGGTGGGGGTCAGGCTCCAGCCCTGCTCTTCCTGCCCCACAAAGGTGCCCGCTACCCCAAGTGAGCTCTGTGGGAAGGGTTATGGCCAATTTCTCCCAGTCTCAGCCCAAAACAGCAGCAGGAAGCAGAGAACGGAGCAAGCTGAGCAAGGGGAAAGGGGATGGGACCAGCTCTGCTCCATCACAGGCATCCTCCTGCCTGCACCCATTTGCTGGAGGAGCCTGGATCGCTGGAGTTCTTCTAATCAATAGAGATCCTAATGCTTTAATTACTCCTCTGTAATTGCAGGCCATTAACCTGTGGACAGCCCCAGTGCCCATTGATCTCCTTACATCATTAACAGGTCTGGGCTGGAGCTGGGAGGGATGAAGTGCAGCGTGGTTCCTGGAATGCTCCCAGATCTGCTTCCCACCCTGCTGCAGCCTGGCAGTGACCTCCCCACCAACAAAACCCCACACCATGGGGCCCCTTTGCACCTCAGCTCCCTAAGCAGCCATGGGATGGGATGGGCAGCATCTCTTTCCCCCAGAGCTCAGAACCTGCAGGGTATCCTGAGCATCGCAGTCCCAGCCTGGAGCATCACCCCCCAGCACTCAGAGAACAGCAAAGGTGTTGGTTGATGAGAAGCTCTCACTGAGCCGACAGCCTAGAAACCAACCGTGTCTGCAGTGTGAGCAGCAGGCTCAGCCTGGAGAAGAGAAGGCTCCTGAAGGGGAGACCTCAGAACAGCTCCAGTGCCTAAAGGGGATGCAGGAAACCTGGAGAAGGGCTTGAGACAAGGGCCTGTAGGGGCAGGCCAAGGGGAATGGCTTGAACCTGCCCGAGGGGAGACTGAGCTGAGCTCTTAGGCAGAAGCTCTTCCCTGTGAGGGTGCTGAGGCGCTGGCACAGGGTGCCCAGAGAAGCTGTGGCTGCCCCATCCCTGGCAGTGCTCAAGGCCAGGTTGGACACAGGGGCTTGGAGCAAGCTGCTCCAGTGGAAGGGGTCCCTGCCCGTGGCAGGGGTTGGAGCTGGAGGAGCTCTAAGGTCCCTTTAACCTAAACCATTCCATGATCCTATAGCTACAGATATGCACTGGGAAGGCCTCTGGGTGCAGCCTCGCAAGGGCCACTGTGACTGCAGAGCTCTGCCAGCACGGGTTACGTGGGGCACAGACACGGATGTATTTAGGCACAGGGGTGCATACATAAAGCAACACAGACACACACACACTGCACGGGGGGGGGGGGGGGGGGCCTGCCGCGACACCCCCATCTGGGGCTAATCCCTTTCCTGCTTCCCCCCCACTGACCCCCCCAGGGCTTCACCTGCCTCAGCCCCAGGGACCGGGGGGAGCCGGCGGCGATGGGCACGGACAGGGGGCTGCTGCTGGGGAGCAGCAGGCAGGGGGCTGAGGAGCAGCATCAATTACGCACGATGCTGCCTGCGAGCGGTCCCTGGCCTGTGGCAAGTGAGGTAACGGCAGAGGAGAAGGAGCCCCCCTCTCCAGGGACCGGCGCGGTGGTTGGCGGCGGGCGAGGGAGCGCGCACGCAAGGCGGGAGGAGAGGGAGGAGCACATCCTAATGCAGAGATGCTGCAGTGGCTCCGGGCGCACACAGCCTCGCTCGGGCAGCACCAGCCGAGCACTGCCTCCGAGCGCGGCCGCCGGCTCCGCCGCACGCAGCGCCCCGCGCAAGGTAAGCGCCGCTCTCCCTCCGTCCGCGCTGCAGGCACCGCTCCCCATCCACCGGAGCCGCCTCGCCCCGCTCCGCTCCGGCCGAGGGACCCTGCCCGGCCCCGCTCGGGAGCCAGCAGCAAGGGGGGTGCTTGGGGCTTCTGCCGCGGCGATGGCTTCGCGATGCAGGGGCGGGGATGGGAGGAAGCGGGGGCCGCGCTGTGTCACTTGTGGCAGCAGCAACGTCTCTTACGGGATAAGTCTGGAATATCCCCGTTATTTATCACTGCCAGGCTTCTCCTGGCGCTTCCTGCCTGGAAGCACTTGGAGAGCCTGCTCTGGGGGGTGTTGGGCATCTCGAATGTGGCGCCTTGCGGGGGGCTCATAGAGCTTTTAATGCACAAAACTACTTCGGCATCTCCAGCATCGGGGCGGGGGGCAGAGCCCAGAGCAGCCCCAGAGCTTCCTCTGCTTCCTCTCGGGCTGGGGTACCCCGAGACCCCTTCCCTACGCACCCGGGTGAGGGCTGGGAGATGTGGGCTGCTCCGGGCTCACCGGGGGCGTTTCGGTGCCTGGGCTGGGGGTTGCAGGGGGGCTCTGGGGCTCAGTGCAAAGCCACAGAGGAGCCCTTGCCCCCCGCAGGCCCCAGCGCTGGGATGGGCGGCAGCGGGAGGCCGGGGCTCCGCTCTCCCCGGGGTTGGTGCATTCCCACATCCTGAACTTCCCGGGCTCCCTCGTCCCTCCGCATCTCCCCACAGCGATCGCGGCCCCCCCGGCCTGCAGCGGGATCCCCCTGGCTGCAGCGGGATCGGTGCTCTGAGGAGACACCGGTTGCTTTGAGGGTGGGAAGCAGCAGCCTCAGATCCCAGGGCTGGGAGCAACCCCAGCCCAAGGCTTCCCCCTCACCCCGAGAACGGCTCCTGCTCCTCCCAGGCCGTGTCCAAGGGCACAAACCCGAGGCACAGGCTCTTCACAAGCCTTAGGAGCAGGTTTGCATCCACAGATGAATCCCTTCAGGCGCTTGGTCCTGAGCACAGCCCCTACTCGGCAGCACCAACCCCAAGAGCCCCTTGCACTGGGCAAGCAGCAGGTCCCAAACTTCCTAGAGACAGCTGCACTTCCCACAGGTTGATCAGAACTATCTGAGACTAAAGAGAGCAGAAAGCAAGAGGGTCCCACCGTGCCCAGGCGCTCCCTGGAGCGCCGCGAGACAAAGGGATGCTCACGCTCCTCTCCATCACCTGCTCAGTTACTCTGAACCCGAGCAACCACGACTCCTGTCACTCAAACCCTCTGCAGGGAATTTAATGGCCTGTGTCATTTGCTCTGCATTTACCATCACCAGAGCCTAAAAGGCAGAAACCCCACGGTGCCATTAGGGAGGGGTTTCCCCACGCACGCAGACCCAGAGCTCACGTGCATTAAAGCCCAGCCTGGATGCTCGGCCACCTGCATGCTTTGTGTGTGTCCAGAGCCCATGTAATCCATGGAAAGCCATGGACCCAATGAGGAGCAGACACCTCCCAGGTTCCTCAGTGCCTTCAGCACCCCAAAGGACTCCTGCAGCACTCTGTGTGCGCAATGACCATGCCACCACTCTCATCTTTTGAGATCGCTTCCCTGGAAGGTGCTGGGCATGAAGGAATCCCACACAGTGACCTAGAAATCATCACATCCCAATGGAGCATCCCAACAGCTCCACAAGCAGCTCAGGAGCCAGCAAGCCCCAGGCTCAGCAGCCCAAAGCATTGCCCTCCTGCTCAGAACAGGTTTAACTCCATTTCACAGGGACTGGCTTAACACAGCACTGCCTGTAGTTATCCTACAGCCCGAGGCACATCTCCCTCCTTCCTGAATCAATCTCATGCACCATCAGCCCTGCTTTCCAGGGATGAGGAACCAAAGATGCCCAGGAAGGCTTGGGGATGGGCTGGTGGCAACCCTGTAAGCCCAGGGCTCTGCAGTAACGGGACCACATCGCTGCACACATCCCCTCCCACCAGGGCAGTTTGCAGTGTGGCCACATGAAGCTGCCACACAGGAAACCCCAGCATTGACCAGGGGCTTTCAGAGAGGCAGAAAGAAGCCAGAGAGGTGCCTTAGAGTGGTTTAAGACTCAAAACCACAGAGGTGGAAGGGAAGGAACACTGAAACCCGCTGTGATAAGGATGCATCAGGCTCTTTGTAGACACCTCCTGTCTGTTCCTCACACTCCACGCCTCTGGGTGCTTTTGGAGCTGTCGAGAGGGAAATCAAGGCAAGGAAATCAAATGTGCTCAAGCTACACAAACGCTCTTCCCTTGAGCCCAGACTGTTTTCTTTGCTACAGCACTCACCCTTGGTCCCATTGCCCCAGTGCAGTCGCAGCATCCAGACCCTTAGCAGAGGGATGTGCAACCTGGCACCACGGGAGATGTCCCCAGGGAGCACACGACCTATTCCCACCCACAGCCAGTTGGGGAGCACTGAGCCCAGCCCCGTCCTACATGATTCCATGTATTATTTATTGCCCAGCATGCAGGGCTATCAGTCCTGCACTAGGGAACCATAAAGCAGGGAGCCCACAACAGGAGGAAGGAAGAGGATCTGGTTTGTGCTGGTTGTTGCCTGGCACTCTCTGGAGACTGAACCAAGACAGGAGAGCAGGTTGGACACAGAGATGATGCCTTCCAAGCAGCACAATAAACACACCATGACTGCAGGGATACCCTACCCTGCTCCTATGGGGAAGAGCATCCCCCCAGCATCTCACACCCAGAGTTACAGTGCGGCGAAGGCAAGAGCTGAGGAGCCGTGGGGCTGGGGAGATGGGTAGGGAGATGTTAGGGCTTCCCCTAGAACACATTCCCCAAGCTCTGCACTTGGTTTCCCTCACTACAGCCTCTTCCCAGGCCCAGCTCTGCCAAGGGAGGTACCAGAGGAGGGGATGGAGCCCGGCTCCATGGCAGGTAGGGAGCTATTTATACCAGTGCCACATCAAAGAGGTTCTGCTGCTGACACCACGGCAGCGCTAATAGCACAGAGTGGGTGGGTTTGGGAGGCTGACAGTGCTGAGGGTGTCCCGGGGTTCAGTGCATGGAGCTGAGCTGCAAGAGCAAAGGAAAACCTGCAACGGGAAGCTTGAGTTGGGAGCTTGAGTTTTATGCTGGGGATGACAACAGCAGCGTGTACAGCCAGGCCCTGACTCACTTCCATCCCTCCTGCCTGTCCCAGCATCCCCTCCCCTGCAGCTCCAGGGCAGTAACCCCCATTGCCAGGCAGGCTGGAGGGAGCCGCAGGGGAGTGTTGGGAACTGCAGCATCCCTGACCAGGCCCTTAACACGGATTCCAGGCACACACAGAATCATACGGCCCATGAATCACCATCACCTCAAACACCCAGCGCTGAACTGGAGCCACTTGTGGCCTTGCTTTCAAAGGCTCTAAGCATCCTTCCAGCTGCTATCGACTCGGGCACTGAACACTCTTCAGGGAGAGGTTAGGAGCTGCGGGCTGGCGGCCCCGGTCCAGCCCCGTGCGTGCGCCCAGCAGCCAGGCAGCTCAGAGCAAAGCCTCCTCCATCCCCTCTGCCCCGGGCCTGAGCCCCATGGGAGCTCTCCTGGCTCTTTCTGTTGGTCTGCTTTGCTCTCCAATAACCTGTGCTGGTGCCTGTGGTGCTCCAGAGGGCTGGAGCCAGGCTGGGAGCTGGGCTGGGGCAGCCTGGAGAGGAGAAGGCTCCTGAAGGGGAGACCTGAGAGCAGCTCCAGTGCCTAAAGGGGCTGCAGGAAACCTGGAGAGGGGCTTGGGACAAGGGATGTAGGGACAGGGCAAGGGGAATGGCTTGAACCTGCCCGAGGGGAGACTGAGCTGAGCTCTCAGGCAGAAGTTCCAATACGGATCCTCACCAAGCCAGCTCCCTCCCAACTGAGTCAATCAGTGCCTGATAAAACACAGCAGGGCAGCAACGGGGCTGGGCTCAGAGCCCACGGCAAGGGATGCCTTAAGCCTCTGCTGCCCCAGCCCGCAGCACACCAAGGGTTGGGGACATCAAGCGCACTCCCCATGCCCTGGTACATGGATGTGGGGGCCCAGACCTGCTCCGGGTACAACCCGGTTTGCACCCACTGCAACCCCGCAGCATCCCCGGGCTCACAGGCAGGGCTGCGGCACCAAACCCACTCAAGAGGAAGCACCAGGAGCAGCCCCAGCAACCGCAGCTCACTTCTGTGGGAGCAGCAAAGCAGCTCCACAGGCACTGCGCCCACACTGGCATCTTGGTGCCTTCCTCCCCCGGCAGCAGCTCCAGAGGCAGGCAGGATGCGAAGGAAGGGACAGGGACACCAAGGCCTCCAGCGCCCACCAAGCCAGCAGCAGATCACACAGGGACAGGCTCCGAGCACCCTTCCCAACAGAAACCCCTGCTCCCATCACCTCCACACAGGGTCCTGCAGCACCACAGCTCCCACCCCCTCCTCTGGATGCTCAAACACCCCCAAATCAAACATGAACACCCCCTTACCTCTCTGCAGCAAGGCTCCCATCTCTGCACTGGGCTGGGAGGGCAGAGCCCACCCCTGCCTGCAGTTATACTAACGAGGGCTGATTGTCATTGCCCACAGCTGGGGCAGGGGCCAGGGCAGAGGCACCAGCACTGATGGGGCCTGGGGAAGCTCCTTGTTCCCTGCTTCGTGGCCTTGCTCCCATGCCAGGGCCCAGACCCCCTGCCCCTCAGCTGGGTATTGAGCATCACAGCCCTGGCACCGCTCCCCTGCCCGCTGCCTGCGTGGCCCAGGTGCAGAAGCAGCAGTGAGGACAGAGACTGGAACTGCTTTAACCCTCCCCGCCAGGGCTAGAGGTGCCCCCGTGCCCTCCTGCAGGCAGGACTCGTGGTGCTGTGGGTGCTGTGGGTGCTGTGGGTGCACAGCGCATCCCTGCGGGGATGCCTCAGCCCATTGGGCAGGAACAAATGGATCTGAACAGATCCAGCTCCAGCCCCGGCTGTGAGCACCATCTGCCCTGAGCATCCTGCTCCAGCATCCCCGAGCGCACCGGGGCACAGCTCTGCTCCTCCCCTCTCCGTCATGGAATCATGGAATGGTTTGGGTTGGAAGGGACCTTGAAGCTCATTCAGTCTGACACCCTTAAGGCCCCTTCTCAATCTCCCTTCTTTCAGTTTAAAGCCATTGATTTCTTGTGTCCTACAGGACACAGCCCTGCTGCAGCTGGGACAGGGACCAGAGCCAGCAGGCAGGGCCCGCAGCACTCCTCTACCTTAGGTCCTGGAGCCACCAACACACCTGAACCCGAAAGGCTCAGAAAGGGCTTAGTGCAGAGCTCGTATCTAAATCAGCCTCCCCCGAGCACAGGCAGCGTTACAGGAGGACAGATACAATAGAACCATGTGCCAGGCACTGAAACTGTCTGGAGCAGGACAAAATGTACCTCAGCTTGAAAGGGTTCACAAGGCAGAACACAGCAGCCATCAAAAGCGCATCCTTTCCAGCCTCAGCAGTGATCCCTAAGAGACACTGAGAGCACTCCTGCACCCGGAGGAACGCTGCAGCCTTACATGAACACTCATCACCGACCCACAGCAGATCGAGTTGCACTCATTTGTTCCGGGGACATGGTGACATCTGCCCCGTTCTGGCCATGTCACCTCCCCATCTCCTACCAAAAGGCACTTCTGGCCCCTGCATGCCCAGGGTCCTGCTGGAGTCACCTCCTCTGAAGTGAGACAAGGACCAGGCAGCGTCCCCTCTCCCACAGGCTCAGAATCTCTCTGCTGCTCTTTAACTCTGCTTCCATGGTAATGGATCCCTCCCAGGTCCAGGGGGGATCCATGATAATGGATCCCATGATAATGGATCCCTCCCAGGTCCAGGGGCTCCAGAGGACAGGGCTAATGCAGCGTGCCCATGGCCTCCCTTGCTACTAGTATTAATGACAGCATCCATTAGCAGGGATGACAGATCCCCTTTCAGTACAACAGAAGGCTCCTGAGTGACTGTCAAAATAGCCCATGAAGAGGGGTAAGAACAAGTTCCCATGGGCCCTCTTCTAATTAAGGGGGAGAGTGGGTCTAAATCTGAGCTGCAAAGCACACAGCCACTCTATGGAGAAGCGAGGGTTGGGTGCAGGACCCAGGGCTCAGGGTCATGGCTTTAAGGTGCCCCCGGGGTCCCAGCCCATCCCAGGTGTCACCTCCCAGTGTCAGGGCCTGGAGCACAATCTGATCGTGGCACTTAGGTGCCGAGGCAATCAGGAACACACTAAACAGGATCCCAGAGGATTGGTTCATCCGCTCTCCAATTGCAGACTAACGCAGTGTCAGCACTTGTGGGCATCGCTGCTCCTCTCCCCTGTGCTCACTGCACCTGGAGCTCTCCCTGGCTATCACATTCCCAAGGCTTTTAGAGAGGAGCTCAAGCTGGGCTGAGGTTGCCCAGAGAGAAGGACAAGCAGGAGCAGCAGAGCTGCAGCCGGGCAGTGCCTTCACGGGCACAGGGTGAGGACTCAGCCCCAGAGGAGGGGCTGGCAGTGATGGAGCTGCCACCGGGTGCAGGAGCAGCTCTGGTGCTCGCTGCCTTTCCCAGCACTGGGCACTCGGTGAAGAAACCAAACTGCAGAGGCTCGGAGGAGTGAGCTCCTGAATCCGTGCAGGGCGAGCGCCGAGCCCAGCGCTGCCTGCAAAACAGAGCGGGCTAAAAGCTGCTCCTTGTCCCAAAGTGCTTACGAGGGGAGCACAAGACCCAGGAGAGGGGGAACAATGAGGCAGTGTTTGCTGCAGGGCCGTGGGTTCAGGACACTATCGGGGCACGATCCAAGTGATTTCATGTGACTGAGTCACTTCGGGCTGCGGGAGCGAGCTCATGGAGCCGCGGCCGTGTCAGCGCATCTCCCCCGCGCTGTCCCTGCCGCCCCTCGCCTCAGCCCACTCGGTGGCTGCAGCTCCCACTCAGGGGGCTGCCAGGTCCGGGTTTAAGCAGGGAAGGAGCAGCGGAGGGCAGGGAGGGAGCTTTCTGGTCCCTGCATCCCAAACCAGGCTGGGGTTCTCTGAACATCTCCCTTCTGCCTGCGGGCACAAAGAGCCCCTCCGGGGCTGCCCGCAGCAGGATGCGAAGCGAACACGGGGCTATCGCTGTTTGCTCAGGTGCATTTCAAGGGCTGCCGTTAACGAGCAGGACACTGGGGGGGGGGGGTTAAGCAGCCGTGTGCAGGGGCTGCATCGCCCAGGGTAAGGAGTTAATCCCTGCTCGGGGGGCAGATGGGCAGGGAGAGCAGTGGAAGCGGCACCAGCTGGAGCAGAGGGAGAAGCTGCGCCCGCAGCCCGGCTCTTGGCAGCCGGGGGCTGCGTGCTGGGAACGTGGGGCTCTGCCTCCGTCCGCGCTTCATCTCCGCAGCCAAGACAAAGCGAGGGGGGAACCCCGGTCCCCACATCCCGCTGGGCCCGAGGGGAGAGCGGTGTGTGCGGGATGCGGCCCCGCGGGGCTCAGCCGGGCAGGGACAGCGCAGGGACCAGCTCCGTGGGTTCTGTTTGCGTTCTCATCTCCATTGGGAAGCCCTGCTCCACCGTGCCCAGGGCATCAGGAGGTGCTCGGTGCACTCTCCACAGGCATTAAACTTGGAGGGCAAGCAGGAAATAACCCAGCGCTGCGCAGCCGCTCCACTGGGTCCGGTGCATGGTGCTGAGCTGGGCCCCCAAAGCCCCTCCAGAACAGGGGATGCCACACAGGAATGGTCAATCCCTGCCTGAAGGCCTGGAATTAAAGATGCTTTTCCCCCAAATAACGGGAACGAACGATTTCTGTGGGCTTCTGGCTGTGCTTTTACTGAGAAGTGCTGGGAAGGAAGCCCTGTTTGTGGGGCTGGGAAGGATACGGGATGGGAGGGAGGAGGAGGAACAATTCCCAAGCAGATCTCTCACAAAGCAAAAGAGCTCCTTCAGCCCCTGCGTGTTCCTCTGGATGTTTGTCCCCGTGTGACTCACCCCGGGCCTGTGGCCAACGGGGATGAGCAGCTGGATGCTGGACCCTGGAGCCGAGGCACCGGAATGCTGCGGATAACTGCTGGGTCGGGGCAGTCCCAGGCACAGGCACAGGCTGGGGGGACAGGAGGCTCAGAGCAGCCTGAGGAGGGCTTGGGGTGCTGGTCAATGAGAAACTGAACCTGAGCCGGGTCCAGCGTGTGCTGGCTGCAGCGCAAGCAGAGTGAGCAGCAGGTAAAGGAGGCTGCCCCATCCCTGGCAGTGCTCAAGGCCAGGTTGGACACAGGGGCTTGGAGCAAGCTGCTCCAGTGGAAGGGGTCCCTGCCCGTGGCAGGGATTGGGACAGGGGGAGCTTTGGGGTCCCTTCCAGCCCAAACCATTCCCTCATTCTAACTCCTGTGTCCGTGTCTCGCCCAGGGCCGCCGTCCCCACGCACCCTGACCCGGCTGCAGGTGCAGGATGGGAAGCGCCGCTGGATTTGTCCGCACATCCCTCGCTGCCATCACCCTTCTGGGTAAGTGCAGCCCCCACATCCCTGTCCCATCCATGGCAGAAGCCAGAGGGGCTGCTGGAGATGCTGAGCAGGAGTCCCCCAGGGCATGCAATGGTCATGGCTCATCCGGATGCGCCTCTCTGTGCTCTGTGATGCTCAAGCCCAATTCTCTGGTGGTTTATGCAGCTTTGCCCAACTTCCCTTTGTTCCACCCAAGGACAAGGACAGGGGTTGAGACACAAGCCTCCCCCTTTCTCAATTCAAGTTCAGGTGAAGTGCAAGAGATGCAGAACCTGCAGCAATGCCTTGGCAGGAGCAGCGTCCCTCACAGCCAGGCTGTGCTCGCCTTGGAGCAAGGAGGAATATCCTCCTGCCAGCAGGACACACTCTGAGGATGCCTTTTTGGCCATTCCCCGACTGCAAAGGTTCCCCCATTCCTCAGGGACCATTTCTGCATCCCGGGGAGTCTCAGGCTGCACCCAAAAGGTCCCTTTTCAGCAGGGAGATGTTTAATTTCAGACCACTGAGACCCAGATAATGCCTTCAAGGTAATTCACCATCCCGGGCAGAGGCTGCTCGCCTGTCCCTATAAATATCTAATTACCTTTTAATGTTCTCCGGGTCCCCGAGGAGGCAGAGGGAGGGGTGGCTGCCCTACATTGGGATGCAATTAGCCTGTTTGGCAATTGGTGTGACCCGAATCTGGGGGAGGCAGGAGGACGGAGTCGGGTTCTCCCATTAACCAGCTGAGCTCGTGCAACTCGCTCCTCATCCAAGCTGAGCCCACAGAAAATGACTCAGTGTAAAGCCCGTGAGGGCCTTTTCCTCTCGACCTTTGGCTGATGATGGGATGGATCTCAGGAGCCAGCTGGGACACAGAGAAATGCTCCCTGGGAACAGGAGTGAGGAACCAGCTATAGGTAAGGCTCAAGGAACCAGCTATAGGTAAGGCTCAAGGAACCAGCTATAGGTAAGGCTCAGGGAACCAGCTATAGATAAGGCTCAAGGAACCAGCTATAGGTAAGGCTCAAGGAACCAGCTATAGGTAAGGCTCAAGGAACCAGCTATAGGTAAGGCTCAAGGAACCACCCCAGCATGGATGGAGACCCAAACCCTCCAGATCCAGGCTGTCAGCTCCAGCCTGGGAGGCGGGGTTGGCCTCACCGCCCCTGCCTGGGGTGGCTTCCAGCAGCATGGAAGGGTTCACACCTCCTGGAGTGCTCAGGATGAGGCTCCACTGAACGAGGCCATCGGGAAGGGCTGAAAGCTCCCGCTGCAGTGACAGCCCTGCAGAGCCCGCAGTCCCGTTCCCATTGCTCCTGAGGAAGCTTCTCCCTAAAAACAACCCCGGGCTCCCCCGGAGCCGCACTGGGAAAGAACAGCTCTGATCTGGGGCACAGGCGTCTGCGTTCGGCTTCCCTGTACCCGCAGGAGCTGCCCAGCTCCAGGCTCCACAGAGGGAACGCAGCTTCTGGACACCCGGGCTTTCCAGGCCTGGCTTCCAGCGTATTCCCCATCCTCGGAATAACGCTCCATCCATCACCCAGACACCGCACTGTCCCGCCAGCAGCACACGTCACTCCTTGTGCTAGGTGCAATCTCCAACCTGCTTTTCCCACTTTCACCTATTCCTATTTGTTTCGGTGTTAACATTTACCTTCCCTAGTAACCAGTGTGTTCCAGAGAGGCGCACAGTGTATTTACCATCCCTCCTGCTCTCCTAGCTGGATTTTAACACACAACGTAGGGCTGCATAAGGCAAGGTCACTGCTTCCTGCAGAGCTGGCTTGCAGGTTTAAAGAGCTTTAGTTTGTGTTTGTCTTCTCCCCACTACCCAAATGACAGCGCCCAAGGTTTTGTAACGTCAAGAATGGGAGTGCTCACCTCAGAGGAACTGAGCTTTACCCCTCTGCTTTGCTCTCAGCTCCCGGTTCCAGCCATATCCTCACCTTGTAACTGTTGAGTGATGACTTTAACTGCTGCTCTGCTTAATGACTGAAACCCAGGCATTTCACCCTCACCATTAAGCAGACACCTTGGAACTGCAGCTAAAACCTCACCCAAACCCCTGGCATCGATTACATTAGAGAAAATCAATGCCTGACAGTTGGAGTCCATAACCTTGGCAGAGAGAAGGGGAGAGCAGCAGGTAACAAGGGGTGCAGAGTCTGGGTGGAATCAGAGGGGACTGTTAATGTAATGTGGCTTGATCTGGAAAGAGCACCCCATTAGAAGCAGCATGTGAGTGTTAGTAATAGATATTTTAATTGTAAAGACATAGAAATTATTTCCCATACGCTACAAATCTCAAAATTAAAGGGGTTTAGACCTTAATCCATTCACTACCACTTATAAGAACACAATTAACACCCTCCTTTCTTACTAATTCTCTGCTAACTCATTACTTCCCTGGCTGCTCTGCAGTTATTTCCTTCAGTCCTGCTCAGCGCAGCCATCACTGAGAGCAGTGCTTACACACGCTTCTCCTCTGTGAACAGAACTGGTCTAGAAGGGAAGTGGCACCCACACTGATGGGGAGGGAATGAGACACTGAAGACACCGCTTTTCCCCTCTCCCAGAGCATCAGACGCAGGCTACAGCCACTGTCCCCTGTGTGACAGTGGCACCACCGGGTTCCCTTGCAGCAGCAGCACATCCCTGCTGCCAGCACCGAGGGCCTGGTAATTGCCTGATGCTCGGACACAAGGAGCAGCTGCTCCAAGCCCACGGAGCCAATTATCTCCCATCCCACCCTCATCTCCGCATGCAAGAGCAGCCGGAACACGGGCTGAGCCCCGGGAGCTACAGGTAAAGGGCTGCTTCCCCCGAGCCCAGCAGTGCTGAGCTGCCCGTTCCCTGCTGGAAGCTGCTCTTGCATAAAACATCACCCTGGCTGGAGCCACTTAATTTAACCGGTGAGCATGCTGAGTGCTGGGGGGAAGGAAGCAGCTTGCTGGCTGGCACGGCAGTTTGAAGATGGTTATCCATTCACATACAAAGCATGGAAGCATCCTGGAGCTCGCTAAGCTTCTCGCTCCAGAGGCAGAGGGGAACCGAGCTGGAAGCTCTCTGCCTCAAGGTGGCCGCATCCCTGCTAAGGGACAGGGTGCAGGGAGGGAGCAAGCTTCCTGGGGATCATTATCCCAACAGCTGCTGCTGCAGCAAGGGATTTCCAGGCTTTGTTCTTCCTTATCTGCACACCCATCTCCATGCAGCCTGTGTGGGAGGGGTCTGCCAGCACTCGTCCCCCATCTGAGACGCACAGTGAGGTGCTGTGGATAGCTGGTTCCAGTGAAACACCATCACCACACCAAGGGTGACACAGTGCAGGAGAAGGCAAGTTCTTCTGTTCCTCCTGTGCCTATGCCTGAGCCATACCCAGAACCAAACCCGTGTCTGAACACTACAAAGGAAGCCTCAAGCTCATCCCATTAGCTGAACAGAACTGGTACCAGCAGCACCAGTTTGCACCCCAGCAAGCAGCAGGTTTGAGTCGTTGAGAGCTGATGATGCTGCAGACACGGGGATGGAGGGGATCTGCAGGGAGGCAAGGTCCTGGTGAGGATTTCACAGGAACCAACCAGCCAGTTTGCACAGACAGAGGGGAACCAGCACGTCCTCACCGCAGGGACACGGAGGGCATCCAGGGGCTCCCAGCTCCAGTCTCTGTGCACAGGTCTGCAGGAGGCACCCGTCAGATCTCCTTCATGTGCAGCTCTTCAGGCCCATCTGGTCCCTCTGTCACAGCAGAGATGGTGTGAGATGCTCAGTGGGAAACGCACGTTATCTGCCCAGAGCCCCGGCTGGGGCTGGGCTCACATATGGGGTGTGATTTTCATGTTGCTCTTCCTTGGTTCTGGCGCTGGCAGGGCCCCCCTACGGAACTGGAAGTGACAAGTTTAGAACCAGCTGAATGGAGCTGAGCTTCTCTTCCCTCCTTGCAGTGTGGTGCCAGGCACAGAGCAGCACAAGGAACTATGGGCCGGTGTTTGAAGAGCAGCCAGCCCATACCCTCTTCCCCGAAGGCTCAGCAGAAGAGAAAGTCACCCTGGCCTGCCGAGCCAGAGCCAGCCCCCCCGCGACCTACAGGTGAGATGTGGGGCACAGCCATCATGGAAAACCCACCACCACGGGAGCCAGCCTCCCCATGCACATGGGATGTGCCATCCCTCCCAGGGCACAGGCTCAGTCTAACCCAGATCCCACCAAAGCACAGCCTGCAGCAGGCACCACGAGAGCTGCAATGAGGATTTTGGACGAGGGCCTGTAGGGACAGGACAAGGGGAATGGCTTTAACCTGCCAGAGGGGATCCCAACCCAAACCATTCCTTGATTCCATGATTTATACCGTGCTCTTGGCAGGTGGAAGATGAATGGCACAGAGATCAAGATGGAGCCAGATTCCCGCTACCGGCTGGTTGCAGGTGACCTCGTGATAAGCAACCCAGTGAAAGCCAAGGATGCTGGCTCCTACCAGTGCGTGGCATCCAATTCCAGGGGCACGGTGGTGAGCAGGGAAGCCTCCCTCCGCTTTGGCTGTAAGTTTGTCTCCACCAGGTAAATGAAGTGTAGCCACATGGACTGGGGTAAACTGAGCCCCCTGCTCACATTAACAGGGGTGCGAAAGCAGCTTTTCCATGCGTGAAACCCAGCATCATCCCTGGGCACTTCCCATTACTGTGTGATAGTTTTGGCTCTCCCTCTGTACAAGCATGCACAGAGCAGCCCATGGAGGGGGGTCAAAGGCAGCCCCTGCTCTGGCTGCCCCCTTCACCATGGACAGGTTTGATTTTCCATGTTTAGTTTTGCAGGAATTCTCTGCAGAGGAGCGTGACCCCGTGAAGATCACTGAGGGATGGGGAGTGATGTTCGCCTGCAGCCCCCCGCCCCACTACCCAGGTAAGCATCACCCTAGCAGGGACTGGCAGCACTGCTGGTGGAGAGGGACAGCAGATAAAGGGATTCCCAGCCGCGTGAAGCACGCCGTGCTTTGCCTTGGGAATGCCAGGGAGGTGGATTTGGGTTTCATTCAGCAACAAGACAGAGGCAGGGCTTCTCACATGGGGAAAACAAGCACCACCCAAGGAGCACCTTGGGCTAGAAGACAGCAAGCGGGGCTCAGTCGCACCCCCACTTGTGCACGTTGCTCCCTTTCCCCACAGGCTTATCCTATCGATGGCTCCTGAACGAGTTCCCCAACTTCATCCCAGCCGACGGGAGGCGTTTTGTCTCCCAGACCACGGGGAACCTTTACATCGCCAAGACAGAGGCTTCTGACCTGGGCAACTATTCCTGCTTTGCCACCAGCCACATCGACTTCATCACCAAGAGCGTGTTCAGCAAGTTCTCCCGCCTCAGCCTCGCTGCAGAGGGTCGGTGCTCCGCCATTATCCCACAGGGAATGGGAAGATGCTCCCCAGGGCAACAGCAGCCTCGCAGGGGGTTGAGGAGCTTACAGAGGTGGTACCTGCCTGGAACCCGGAGGAAGCAGCCCTCTCTCCAGGCTTCACTGTTCGTGTGCCTACAGACCCCATCAGAGGGGTCTGTGTCTGTAAAAGAGGCAGGGCACAAGGCTCACAGAGCCCTGAAACTCCTCTGCCTTTGGTGACCTCGCAGAGGAGCAGCCAAGGAGACCTCTTGGGCAGGGCAAAGGGAGTAAACAGGTAGGAGATGAAGGAGAAATAGCCCTGAGGCCGGGTTGGACACAGGGGCTTGGAGCAAGCTGCTCCAGTGGAAGGGGTCCCTGCCTGTGGCAGGGGGCTGGAGCTGGAGGAGCTTTAAGGTCCCTTCAACCCGAACCATTGCATGGTTCCATGAGATGTTGTGAAGAGATTCTGAGTCTTTAGTAAGAGCTGGGTTGAAAAGAAAATTGAGCTCGGCCTCTGCTGCCTTCTCCGAACACAGGGGTTTGGGAAGCAGCAGAACTTCCCAGTACCCCTGCCCTTCCAGACCTCACCTGTGCTGTTTTACAGTCATCGGTGCTCTCCTTTCACAGATGCCAGGCAGCACGCCCCCAGCATCAAGGCCAGGTTTCCTGCAGACACCTACGCTCTGGCTGGGCAGATGGTGACGCTGGAGTGTTTTGCCTTTGGAAAGTGAGTGCCGCATCTATTGCCCAGGAAGGGGGGGGCATGGCAAAACCTGCAGCTTCAACAACCCCTCTCCTCAATGGGTCTGCTGGAGACCAGAGATGGAGGGGGAGCAGGAGGAGGAACTGGCCAAAGCCATCTGTCCTGCTGGCCACGGCCCAGCGGGGATGGGAGCTGGGTGGCTACATGGGGATGGGGTGTGCTGCAGTGCAGCAGGGGGGACCCAAGAGCTGCCCATCACCAGCTTTACTCTCCCATAGCCCTGTTCCTCGGATCAAGTGGAGGAAGTTGGATGGCTCCCAGTCCTCCAAGTGGATCGGCAGCGAGCCCCTCCTGCAGATCCAGGATGTTGGCTTTGAGGATGAAGGCACTTACGAGTGTGAGGCTGAAAACATCAAAGGCAGAGACACCTACCAGGGCCGCATCATCATTCAAGGTAACACATTTAAGCACATGCTTTTCCAGAGCAAAACAACATGCTCCAGGCAATGGACTGAGCCTTTGGGAGGGAAACCACCAGCTCTCATCCTGCCTTCTACCAGCCCTGATTTTGCAAAGCCCTAACAAAGACCTGTAGCGATCACTGGTACCTCCCCTCAATGGGTACATTTAGGCTATAGCAAGTAGAGAGAGCTAACTTGCTCTGAAATCATTCCAGCAACAATGAGGTAACAGGGGAAGGGAGAATAGTGGTTACAATCAATCTTGGCTCTGAACCAAGATCTTCTCCAAGCCCAGGCTGCTTCCACAAGGGCTAATGCTTGGAGCTGTTAATCAGATCTAGCCAAGAACTTAACCCAGTTACCTTAGTCTGAATGAAGGCTTTCCTGAAGTTCAGGGCTAACTGCAGCTAGAAGGGAACCCCTAAAATTCTTCCTCAGATCTGGATTCTGCCTCAGTTTTGTGCAGCAAACACGCACGGCTGCAGGCAGAGCCAGCGAGGCTGCAGCCCCGCATCACTGCCCGAGGGCAGGGCTGTTACTGTGGTGACACAGGCTGTGCTGAACTCGTGCCAGCAGCCATGGCACAAAGCATCCTTTGCGCGGCTCCCACCTGCCCTCTCTCTGCAGCTCAGCCGGAGTGGCTGGAGGTGATCACGGACACGGAGGCTGACATCGGCTCCGACCTGCGCTGGAGCTGCGTGGCCGCTGGCAAACCCAGGCCCGCGGTGCGGTGGCTGCGGGACGGGCAGCCCCTGACCTCCCAGGTACCAGCACCCAGGTCTGGCAGCGAGGGCAGCTCAGCCACAGCCCGCAGTGCTGGACCTGCTGCTCCCCTGCTTCAGAGCGCATCTCAACCCCGTTCTGTCATCCCGCATCCCATGTGCCCCCATGAGGCTGCAAAGCAATGCCACAGTCCTTACCCACGGCAAGTTCCCTCTCCCGGCATTACCATCCCAGCCATTGCTTCATGCAACTACAGGGACTCACAGCCAGTTACCAGGGTGGATAAATAGCACCTTGGACCTGTCTTTGTATGACCTGCACATTGCTGCATAGGCACTCCGAAGTCTCAGCAGAGCACAGTGATGTGGGGTAGTGACTGGACAGACATGAACACATCCTGCGTTTCCTCCTATGGAAAACCAGGCTGGCTCCAACCTGGCATCAGAGTCTGTAATGAAACTCAATCCTGAACACACGAGGCTTGAGTTCCATTTGTGTTTTTCTCATCTAATGGGTTCGTCCTCTTGTTTGCACAGAACCGCATTGAAGTGAGCGGTGGAGAGCTGAGATTTTCCAAGCTAGTCCTGGAGGACTCTGGCATGTATCAGTGTGTGGCTGAGAACAAGCATGGCACAGTATATGCAAGTGCTGAATTAACAGTGCAAGGTAATTCCTCACTTCCCAGTGCTCTGGGTTTCAGTGGGACACTGAGGCATTTTAGATCTTTTCCTAACAACCTGCGCTTGTGATGTCAGAGTGAGATAAGAGCAGACAAAACCGGCTTCACTCACCATTGGGATGTCGTTGCTGGTTCAACGAGACCCTTTACAAGCCTTGAAAATTGACATCTTGTGTAAATTCAGTAATGCTGGAAGAGAACAAGGACATCTGTTTAGTTACAGAAAGTGTACAGGACAGAGAGCAGCAGCATGAGCTCTAACCCAACCACACAACCTCCCTCTTTTGGAGAGGAAAGAGGCCAAAGAGTTCAGTACCCATTCAGCCTTTGATGGGTGCTGACTGGAACTGGGCTGATGCCAGCCTTGGTCCTTATCAGTCTAAAAGCTTATCTTCTCTGGTCAGGGAGAAATTAAAGGCCCTAGTCCTCCATTGCCCAACATTAACACACTGCAACAGATAAACCCCAATTGTGTGTCTGCAGTTCCAGGAGGAGCTGTGGGCAAGCTGGATGCCTCCACTGGTGACCTGGGTCAGGGAATTGAAGAGAATATCCTCTACATTTTCAAAAGCAGCTGTTCTTGTGTCTCTCAAAGACCTTGCACTTGTTAGGGTCATACCCCATTGCTACTACAGCACATAACATCTGCCCTCCTGGTTAGAAACCAGCCGGCAGCCGAGGAATCCCTCCTTCATCTTGCTCACCAGATACTGCCATGCTTCTGTTACCAACCCACCTAACAACAGATGGATCCCTACTTACCTGGCACTTCAGTGTTCCCATCGCAGCGTTTTCTAACCATGCCTCAATCCTCTTTTTCCCCCCTGTAGCCTTAGCACCAGATTTTAGACTAAACCCAGTGAAGCGACTGATCCCTGCAGCCCGAAGCGGGAAGGTCATCATCCCCTGCCAACCAAGAGCAGCACCTAAAGCCACCATTCTCTGGACCAAAGGGACTGAACTTCTGGTCAACAGCAGCAGGTAGCAGCACAGGGTCAGCCTCTACCTAGAAACCATAGCTAAAACAATGGGTTTTTCTTGCCAGAAGCCTGGACTTGATGACCAAAGCGCGCTGCTACGTCTATAGCTTCTTTAGAGAACTCCTACGAGTCTTTTGAGCCCTGTCTTTATCACCAGTTCCTCTCAAACCAGCAGGTGTTGGAAACTGTCAGGTGCACGGAGTGAACAGCCACTGTGACCTTCCTCTTGTGTGGTTCTTCTTCCCTTCCAGGGTGACTGTTACCACAGACGGCACCTTGATCCTCCAGAACATCAGCAAATCTGATGAGGGGAAGTACACCTGCTTTGCTGAGAATTTCATGGGCAAAGCCAACAGTACTGGGATCCTCTCTGTTCGAGGTAGAGACGTTTGCCTTGTCTTGGGGTCAGTTGAACAAGAGATGTCTAAGAGTGCCACGATTTTCCTTATGCTCCCCAGAATCAATGCAGTACTCAGGGAACCAAAGACATTTCAGCCTGTGGAGCAGCAACCCTCCTGCCTGACCCCCCCAGATCACCCCTACCAACAACCAGCCCTTGGGAAAAGCATTTCCATTTTCTAACCACCTTCCTCCTGTAAAGCCCCAGCCAGCAGAGAGGGAGGACAAGCTGCAAAGCGTTAGCTGGTCTGGATGCTCAGCAGCACTCGTGTGGAGCTGGTTGGTACATGGACATTTGGAGCTAACAGCCCTCCCTGCTCTTTCCCTGCAGATGCCACCAAAATCACACTGGCACCATCTAGTGCTGACATCAACGTAGGTGAAAACGTCACTCTGCAGTGCCACGCGTCTCACGACCCCACTATGGACCTGACCTTCACCTGGTCACTCGATGATTTCCCCATTGACTTCGACAGGTCGGAGGGGCACTACCGCCGGGCCAGCATGGTGAGTAGAAAGGGCAAGCAGGGCTGGGGGAACGGAACAGAAAGCCCATGGGTCAAGGTGAGGGCAGGGAGGGATCATTCACCAGGTACCATCCCGGCCAAAGCAGACTCAACCTGGGGAAACTGAGTCGCTACCAACCAAATCGGAGCCGAACAGCGAGAAGGAAAACCCAAAACACCTTCCCCTCACCTCTCTCTTCACCCCTGAATCCTCCACCTCCTCCCCACCAGGGGCACAAGGGGACAGGAATGGCTCATCCAGTCCAACCCTGCAATGAGCAGGGACATTTTCCACTCGATCAGCTTGTTCAGAAGCACATCCAGCCTGGCCTGGAACGTCTCCAGTGACAGGCGATGTCTCCAACGTGATAATCCATGGGCTTCACAAACTCTTGGAGCTACCTCTGTAGCCCCTCCACTACCAAAACCTTGCCCCACAAAGCCAATACCTGGTTGAATGCTGGGTGTGATCATGCGTGTTCAAGTGCTCTCCCCACTGTCTTTTCCCCACGCAGAAGGAAGCTATTGGGGACCTCAGCATCTTCAACACGCGGCTGAAGCACTCGGGGCGGTACACGTGCACAGCCCAGACCGTGGTGGACAGTGCTTCGGAGTCAGCCACGCTGACTGTCAGAGGTAATCTCTCTGTTGTAAAGTCCCCTGCTCCTCACAAGCCTGAAGTCACAGCATGGTCCTTGCAAGGAAGCAGCTTCTCTTCCCATGAGACCAGCTCACCTAGAATCATAGAATGGTTTGGCTTGGCAAGGACCTTAAGATCATCCAGTTCCAACCCCTGCCATGGGCATCTAACATTTGACCTGGATGCGAGAGGCTTATGAGCTTTTCCGGAGGCCAAACTTGGAGGCTTCCAGAAAAGAAAGGCCTGGTTTAGGACTGGCCCAACAAGAAGAGCAATGAGCCTCCAGATCTCCCAGCTCAGTAACATGTCTGTGTCTCCCATCACCCCAGGACCTCCAGGCCCCCCTGGGGGGGTGGTGGTGAGAGACATCAGTGACAGCACGGTCCAGCTGAGCTGGAGCCGGGGCTTTGACAACCACAGCCCCATTGCCAGGTACATCGTGGAGGCACGGACCCTCCTCTCCAGCCACTGGAAGCAAATGCGCACCAGTAAGTGTCCTGAGGGCAGTGGTGGTGGCATGGCCCGTGTGGTGGGCACCAGCTGGGCGCCCAGCTCTTGCTCTGTGCTCCTATGCTCTATTTGTCCCCCTCTCCTGTTATTGGATTATATAGATCCTGTAAATATTGAAGGCAATGCGGAGACAGCCCAAGTGGTGAACCTCATTCCTTGGATGGATTATGAGTTCCGGGTCTTAGCAAGCAACATCCTCGGGGTTGGGGAGCCGAGTTTACCCTCCAGCAAAATCCGCACCAAAGAAGCAGGTATGTGCAGGGGTGCTCAGGGGTGGAAGGGGGAATCCAAGGTACCTGGGTGCTGGAGGGGGAAGGCTGGCTTGCAGCATGCCCTGGTCACAAATAACCAGTCATCTCCTTGAGGGCTCCTGGAGGTGATGCCATCATATTTACGCCTCTTTGCCCATTTACATGTCAAAGACGGAGCAGTACTAGAGCTGGCAGCTCACTTCACCAGCACGAGATACAGGATATTAAACCATTATTAATCCTAGCCCCAGATCCTGTACTTTCTGGGCAGTAATGCTTAGGAAGAGCCCCAGTAGATCACAGAGCACAGCTCTGCAAAGACAAGGTAAATTTGCCAGCAAATGGCTGTGAATGTTCATTCTATCTTCTGCTGCTTGCATGGGCAAGGAGAAGGGATGTAAGAACAGCAGAACTGCTCTTCACACACCAAATGCACATGAAATCATTTGTTAAAGCTCCCCTCTATATCCCTGCTTTTGAGCTTGATTCTTGTCTCCTCCCGGGTGTGCTGCCTCCAGTTAAGCTCATCAGGCACTAGGCAGATTCTGGGCTATGATATCTGACATAGTCAGGGCTGGAAACCCAGCCCAGCACTTTGAGAGGAGCTCTCCAGGCCTGGCTTACCCCCAGCCTGTGCAGTGCCTGCGCTCATCTCCATCACTGCCCTTGCCTTAACCCCACCTCTGCTGTCTGCTCTTGTCTGGGGACCTGACAGCACCAACGGTGGCACCATCTGGGCTGAGCGGAGGCGGCGGGGCCCCCAACGAGCTGATCATCAACTGGACGGTAAGGGCAGGCTGGGGGAGGGCTATGGGGAGGAGCGGGCTCCATGCCCTCCGAGCAGCCGGTGCTGCAGGGTGCCTGCGAGCCGGGCGCTGCGCTGGCTCCAACGCCTTGCTCCTTTGCATGGACCAAGGCCCCTCTCTCTTCCCATTCCCTCCCAGCCGACGCTGCGGGACTACCAGAACGGGGACGGCTTTGGCTACCTCCTGTCCTTCCGCAAGAAGGGCACGGAGGGGTGGCTGACAGCCAGGGTGCCGCACGCCGAGTCGCTGCACTACGTGTACCGCAACGAGAGCATCGGCCCCTACACCCCCTTCGAAGTGAAGATCAAAGCGTACAACAGGAAGGGAGAGGGACCGGAGAGCCTCACCGCCATCGTGTACTCGGCAGAGGAAGGTAAAGAGGGGCTGCAGAGGCTCTGAATGCACCATGAGCCAACCAATGCGTCCTCAAGCAGCTCCCGGCAGAGCTGGGTCTCTCTGGGAGCTCAGCAGCAGGAGAGGTTCCTTTAACTCAGAGCAGCAGGCAGAGGTTCCACTGTAACACTGACCTGTGTCAAACACACAGGGAGATGTTTCCCTCTAACCCGGAGCTCCAGAGCAGACACATCCTCACAGCACACATCTGTGGCCCTGCTTGTCCTATTAAGTCCCTAAATCCCTTCCTCCCTGCACATAACACCAGCTGTCTGCCTGCACGGTAACGGGGAGAGCCCTTGGTTTCAGTACTGCCCTTGTGCTGCCTGGAGGTAGGAAAAGGATTTTCTTCCCTTTTGTTGTCTCTTTCAGAACCAAAAGTGGCTCCATTCAGGGTTATAGCCAAGGCTGTTGGGTCCTCAGAAATGGATGTATCCTGGGAGCCCATTGAGCAGGGAGACATGACCGGAGTGCTTCTGGGCTATGAGGTACGAGCCTGCATGTGAATGAGAGACACTGAAACTGAGCCTGGAACGCCCAGCAGAGAACATCACCCAGGCTCAGTGAGATGGCATTTTGCTTCCAAGGATGGGGGATAACTAATGGACAGCACAAGCTCTAATGATGCCAGTGCTGCTGCCCCACTACTGAAGGCTGTCACCTTATTCCCAAGCAAAATGCACAAATACCAAAGAGTCTCCAGCACCGGCTGTGGGTGAGGATGGAAAGACACTGGCACAGGGTGCCCAGAGAAGCTGTGGCTGCCCCATCCCTGGCAGTGCTCAAGGCCAGGTTGGACACAGGGGCTTGGAGCAAGCTGCTCCAGTGGAAGGGGTCCCTGCCCGTGGCAGGGGCTGGAGCTGGAGGAGCTTTAAGCTCCCTTCCATCCCAAACCATTCCATGCTTCCACGGATGGACCTAGTCTGGTATTTGCAGGAGCTTCTACCCTGACTAAATCCACCCTTCCCTTTCCTGCTCAGATCCGGTACTGGAAGGATGGTGACAAAGAGGAGGCAGCCGACAGGGTGAGGACGGCGGGGCTGGTCACATCAGCTCATGTAACAGGCCTGCACCCCAACACCAAGTACCACGTGTCGGTCAGAGCGTACAACCGGGCTGGCACCGGCCCCCCCAGCCCCTCCACCAACGTCACCACCACCAAGCCCCGTGAGTGACCCTGCTTTGAGCACGGCCCTCCCTGGGGCTGCTGCTTCCTCCAGAGCATCCCCAGTGACCCCTGGACCCATGGCAGCTTTATCTTGGTGCTCTAACACCGTTTAGAGTAGGCCATAGAACTCCTGTGCCTTGCATTGCCTCTGAGACCTGAGCTCAGAGTAACCTCTGCTGGGCTCAAACCAACCACGGTGGTGCCATGAGCACCGTAAAGCCTCAGGAGGCGGCTGTAATGAGCACAGCCTCCTCATCGATCCCTAACGTCCTTGGTTTCTATCTCTCAGCACCAAAGAGGCCACCTGGGAACATCTCCTGGACTTTTTCTGGGTCTACAGTCAACATCAAGTGGGACCCAGTGGTGGCGAAGGCAGATGAGTCTGCAGTTACGGGCTACAAGGTACAGGCAGGCTGAAGCTGGCTTCTCCTGTAGGTGACCCTAAGGAAAGCAGAGCGCACACAAACTGAGCCTTGCCCTTTCCAACAGATGCTTTACAGGCAGGATTCCCACTCGGCTCCCACGCTGTTCCTGGCCAACAAGAACCAGCTCGACATCCCTGTCCCTGAAGACTTCACCCACGCCTTTGTGCAGATCCGGGTGACGGGCCCCGGCGGAGACGGAACCCCAGCGGAGGTTCACATCCTCCGCAACAGTGGTAGGGGCCCTCCTCTGAGCACACCCCCTCCTTGCAAACACCCACCCCAGGGTGCTGCACACCCCTGCAACAAGGTGCCGGGCTGCAGGGCATTCACTGCAGCTGCTCTCTGATGGGCAATGAGCTGGCCATAGCACAGCGGGACAGTAACCGCTGTTCTGCTTTAGCCCCACTCTCCCTCCCTGGGACAATCCCAACAGGAGCAAGCCCAGCTCCAGAGCCACCGTTTTACCAACCTGCCCTAAGGGCACCCGCTTGTCTCAGTGCAACACAACAGTCACTCCCTGCCTGTTCCCTTTCCTGCAGGGACAAGCATGATGGTGGAGGACTCCGTGACGAGGCCGGTGCCACACGCCGTCACCATCACAACTCACTCTCTAGTACTGGTGGCCCTGATCAGGTACCTGGAGCTCTGACGATGGCCACAGCAGCAGAGGACTCCGGACACGCTCCCTCCCAAGGCAGTGGGGAACTCCTCAACACTTGGCTGCTGCAGCATCACGTTTGTGGCACGGCAGCACTACAGCAAAAGGATTGACAACGTGGCTTTAAGGCAGGAAGAGGGAAAGAGCCTTTTTTTTTGGTGGTGTTTTGGAAGAACATGAGCTTTCCTACAAGAAATGGGTCTTTAACCGAGATTAAAGCTTTTATACACAAACAAGTGAAGAATTCCACATGAATTCTGACAGCAACTGCCCCCACACTGCACCCAGTAGGTTTTCTGCCTTATGAAGCCATGTACTAAAATAACCAGACTGCTACATTTACCCTGTGGTTTTAAACATGTACAGTGAATTTTGGGGGGGGGGGGGAGAAGGGAGGTTGGGGACTGAGATTTCACAGTGATCACCATGTTCCATCCCAAGCCCACTCACAGCCATCTCTACCGGATCATGGGACAGGATTCTGCTTTCCCCACTCAATACACAGCCCAAGGAGACAAAGCCACGAGAGGGATTGATCTCTGCCCCATCCTGAAGAGCACGGAGCTTAGATGGTGAAAAGCCTTTTTGACGACCCTGGTGTTAACTTGCAAGGCCAGCCTCCTGTTTGTGCCAACTGTTCTGCTGTGAGGTGCAACGTTCCATGTTATCCACGGCCCATATGCTCTGGGGTGGTTTTCTTACACTGTTGGCCTCTTTCCTTAGCTCCTGGGAGGGAGGAGAAGGCGTAAGGGAAAAGGAGACAGTTCTGCTAATCCAGAGAGGCAGCCCTGCCTCCTGACGGAGGTGTCAGCATCTCCCATTTATTAGAGAGAGGGTCTTAAAGGAGGAACTAAAGGGGTATCAGAGAAGTTAAACAGGAGCTGGAGACTCAGGAGCCAGCCCTGGGGCAACAAAGTTCAAGCCGGGCTCAGCTTCATCTCCCTCCAGCCACGATGCCAGGCTCCACTTGGGGCTGCGAGCTTGAGATCCAGCCAAGGATTCCAGCTCCAAGGCTGGCACAGCTCATGTGAATGGGAGGGCTGATACCCCAGAGAAGTACAGGGGGAGGTGCCCATTAACTAAAATGGCTGGGAATAGAGGCTGCATATGAAAATCTGTCTCCTGGTAAAGCAACCGAGCAAAGTCAATGAGAAGCTGATTTATGTTGCTCCCTGGTCAGATCCCAAGGGCATCCCTTCACCTTCCTCCTTCCCAGTGGATAACACCGATGGCCCAAGCGCGCTCAGCTCCAGCACCACTGGACACAGGCAGGGCTGTGCATGGCAGAGCACTGACACACGGGTTGTAGGTACCAATCCCTGCTCTCCCCAATCCACTTGTGAGGATGGAGAGACACTGGCACAGGGTGCCCAGAGAAGCTGTGGCTGCCCCATCCCTGGCAGTGCTCAAGGCCAGGTTGGACACAGGGGCTTGGAGCAAGCTGCTCCAGTGGAAGGGGTCCCTGCCCATGGAACCGGATGAGCTTTAACAACTCTTCCATCCCAAACCATTCCCTGATTCCATGATTTTAAAAGTACCGTGCCTTAGGGAGCATTTGAGAGATGACATAAATCCTGGCCTCCCGGAGTCCTGCTATGGGATAGATCCCCAGGATCCCATCACAATGTTTTTAGCATCTGGCCCACCAGAAGGTAAATGGGGGTAGGTTCACAGCAGGGGATGCAGACAGGAGGCCCAGGGGTGTTGAGCAAACAAGAGCAGACAAATTAAAATAAGCATAACAAATGAGCCTAAGCATCCCTCACCAGGGGACCTCCCTGCTCCCTTGTAGCCACTGGGATATAGTGGGAAAAAGAAGCCACCAGCTCCATGCTGATGGATGCCTGAGACAGGCAGTGAAGGCAGGGACCATCACCCCAGCGCCTGGCCTGAGCCTTCTCCAGGTCCCTCTACAGCTCTCCATGGCCTCCCCCGTCCATCAGGACAACAGCTACCCCTCGGTTCTATCTTTGTACTATTGATGTGCCTGAAGATTTTAACATGTTTTTACTGATGTTTGGAAGCTCCATTTAGCAAATATTCCCTGTGCTGCATTCCGCATTCCTGTTACCGCCTCCACCTCGCTGGGCCTCAGCCTTTCTCCCCCAAAAGAAGGGATGAAAGGAAAGCCCAGTGTTAGCTCAAAAGGAAAGGGAATGAGGGCTTGGGCAAGGGTTACCTGCTCAACATGCAGCACCAGCAGCAGCCGTAACAACAGTGTTCAGGAGGCATAAACTAGGAGGACCTGCGGAGCTCCAGAGCGCGGCTGGATGATGCCCCTGCAGCAGCACAGGCACAGCTCAGGAGAGGACCAAACCAAAGCAGCCAGGTTAAACAACCAAAGAGCCTCCATCAATTGGAGCTGCAGGTGCTGGAGGTGCCCCAGGTCTGCCCCTGCCAGCGCTCTGTGGAGGGGACCACAACAGAAACCCTCATGCTGATGAAGTCTGATACAGGACTTGCTGCTTTCCCGAGGGCTGCCATGCCCATGGACAGCGAATTCCCCTCCAAGGGTCCCTATATATAAAAACCCTATATAGAAAGCCTAGCCAGAGGCACCAACAGGAGAAGAGATGTGGAAGAAGCCCTCTGTAAAGCCAGAGCTTCCTAAAACGCAGCACAGGGGTTAAAAGGTGTTTAGAGCCAGGGGAGAGAAACAGATCTCAACATCTCCATAGAGCTTCCGAGCTTGGCACCACTGCATCGAGTTGCAAATCAGTTTCCTGCCTCATTAAGAATCCCCTGCATTGAATTGCTGAGTGTCTGCTGTAGAGATCGACTTACAGGGATGAGCTGAGTGGTGGGGGTTTGCTCTCAGCACCTCAGTTCGGGGGGTCCATCCTACGTGTCAGGAGTAGGAACCAGCTCGACAAGGATGCTGTGAGGAGTACACCACCAAGGTGGAGTGTTTGCAGCCTCCCACGCGAGAGAAGCTTCACAGCTCTGATTTAGCCTTAAAATAACCTTCTACCTGACACTATGGAACCTGCAAACTGAAGATGGGGCTTCTGGGTTTAGGCTGTCTGGGCTAAATTCAGCTCGCAGCTCAAGCAGTTTGAATCAGGCCAGCTGAACTCTTGTGCCCTCAACAGGAGACACTGATATGTGCCCAAGGAAGCAGCTGGATAATGCAGCAAGCACATTCAGCTACTGCCTGAGGGCTCTAAATCCCATCTGCTCTAAGCCTGCGCCACGGACACCCCTGCTGTGAGCATTTTACCCCAGCTTCACCCACCCCACACCAACGGGGCAGTACCTTTGCTGTACACTATTTCTGTAAGAAACCCAGCTGTAAGCAGCCTGTACTTACTGTAATGATGGTATTTATTGGCTCCAGTAGCACGCAGCTCATAAATAAAGGTATCCAGAGGCTTTAGACAGCTATGAGTCTGGAGTACTTCTGTCCGGTTTTAAATGCCAGTAATACCACAGGTACTAACCCTGCTGAGGAGCCAGTGACACCCCACTGCACCGAGCTGGACCCCTCAGTCAAAGCCAAGGCAATGAAGAATGGTAAACTCAAGTTCTATCCCATGGCAATGATAATTATCCAAAAGAGAGACTGTCCCTGGAGTAAGGCATCACAAGTGTTGAGGTTGGAGATGTTCATGCAATGTGCTCCCTCTGGTATTCCGATGGCTGGGAAGCAATGCTAGGAAACTGAAAGTCAGATTTCATGCACCTGATTAGCTAAAGGTGTAAGTGATTGTTGGAGCAGCTTGCCAAAGAGCTTCCTCATCAATCACAGCCTTTAACCCAAGCCTGGAAACCTTCCAGGGAAGATATCCGATAGATAGCTACAAGCGAGCAGATTTGCAAAGGTTCACTTCCATTAGAGAAAAGAATTCCCTTCACAGCAGCAAGTGCTGCATGAAACCACCTCTCTACATGATGTCAGATTCATTCAGCATGGTCATCCTGTCTGCCTTAAATCTACTGGCTTCCTTGTGCCTTCGGGAAGGATGCCAGGAGATCAGGCAGAGCAACCCTAAGTGCAACAGGCCTGAGGCTCTCCACTGGTGAGTGGGGAGATGAGAAACCGGGCTCTGCAGTACTGGGGTCATGGGGAACCTCACCCTCAGGCCGCCCATCCTGGATGCATTCACTTTCCTGCAGCCCCTACAAGAAACAAACACTGAGCTTGACCAGGGGTGCACACGGAGCTGCACAGCACCAGCACTGCAGCAAGCCCAAAGGCCACAGAGCTCCTGCGAGGGCAGGACCAGGTAAAGGAATGAGCTCAGGTCAGTGTGCAGGGGATGGAGGAGTTCAGACAGCCCTGTCTTGGTGCCATAGAAGCTTACAGGGGTTTGTTTTCCTCTTTGCTGCCCCTCAAGTTCCAGCAGTTAAGGCAATCCAGTTATTCCATTTAGATAAGCTTCAGGAGCTGACAGCAACTGAAAAGCTGCCTGTGCCTCCCCATTCTGTTATTCCCTCCTCCCTTCCAAGTGCTAATGCCATTAGCAAATTGACTTCCTCCCTCACACAATCTGTCTGCCTTCAGTTTGTACAATGCTAATTGCTTCCTAATACTGATTGAGCACAAGTTTGTCCCAAGAAGCAGTCTCCATCTGGTACCAGGCAGCAGCAGGGTTGGTGTGTGTGGATGCTGCAGCCTCCCCACGGGTCAGGGAGACAAACTGGGCTGGGAAGTGGTTCAGGCACCGTATTACCAATGCAGAGCAGAAAAAGACACTTCTTGTCCTGTAACTGAGTCAGTTATCTTGGTAAGAACAGGGACAGGGGCTAAGAAAACATGGATATTACAGGAAGAGACAGAACGAAACGTATGGATGGGGAGAGAACAGTTACGAGGGGTCCTTGCTTCAGCTTTCACTGACTCCCTGTACATCCCACCTCCCCTATTCCCTTTTTGTGCCCTTCCTTCCCCCCAGCTCACTCTGCTCTCTCTTCCTTCTCCTCCACCCCCAGCTAATCCAGACAGCAGCCAAACCTCAAAAGCACATCAGGAAAGTGTCATTTCAAACAGCCTTGATGCCGATAAGAAGCTCAAATCCACCCCTTCTGACAGCTGAAGCTGCATTGGCCATCACAAAACCACTCTTAAAACAAGCATTAAAAATATGTACATTATCCATCTTGAAATAACCATTAAAATATGTATTAATACTTCCTGCTGTGGGCATCTGGGTCCCCTCAGAAGAACAAAGAGAGGACACCATAAGATGAAGGACCCTGTTAGCTCCCACCCTGACCTCCTCAGCTAAGCAGGGAGAAAATGGATTGTCCTGGACCTTTCCTATCATCTTTCTGTGTGTCTGAAGCACAGCTGCCCACAGGATGCAATGTCATTTCCATGACAAAGAGCAGAGAGGCTCTTCCAGATGGGGCAGCTTCTCTCTGTTGATTTTAGCCATTACCTCCCAATCCAAGCATGTCTGCTCCTGCTATTCAGGGAGTTCTTCAGCACAGCCTGCCCCAAAGCAGCCCAGGTCTCATCCCACCCAGCACAACAGACAGGAGAGCAGACAGCAGCTTCCTCTCCCTGTGATGGGCATCACATTCACCAACACTATCACCATCTCCTCATGTTCAGGGGGCAAAAAGAGCTCTGTAAATCTTGTGTGTGGGAAGTCCCTTCCAAAGGGTGGCCCCAGGCATCAGGAAGGGGCAGTGCATCTTCCCAAAGGCATCTCCTGGCACTGCCAAATGTCAGGTTCCAAACTTTTGCTGGTTCTTGTGCCCATTAAAGTCTCCCCATAGAAAGAGGGAACTCCTACCAGTATACACCAGGAAATGAAGCCGGCTGACAGGCTTGCTCCTCCATTTGGATACAGCTACACAAGGTCCACAGCCCATTGACCCGATACACTTCCTACCTCCCTCACTGCACATGAAGACTTAGCTTCCTATTTCAGCCTGATTTTCTGTATAGGATTAATCAAATCAGATATGTACCTCCACATCCAACTCTTTCCGTATTAAAGCATCTTTTTAGTTGTTCTGGCAAAAAGAGAAAGGAATAGCATGCTTCAATCTATAATATTTTGTGCTGTGCATTCCTGTTCTTTAGTTCCCAGGGGAAGAAAAAAGGAAATAGACGTAGTAAATATAGTTGTTTGCTGTAAAATAAGAGGCAAAGTAGAAAGAGAAAGACTTAATAGGTCCCTCTGTGAATACTGCTATGAAGGGGGGAACAATACTGCCTATGGAGATGCTGCGTGGTTTATACTTATTAATCACCAGGCAAAAGGAAAGCTCCGCAGCTCACTGAGCTCCTCCCTTCCTCCCCCTTAGGAACGAGCTCACCTCTGAGTCATGATTAAAACCACCCCATTATGTTCCTAAGCAGCAGATTTGCTTGTGCTCCCCAGTGCTCCCTGCCTCGCTCTTCTCCACTACACAGGAGCAGGGCAAGCTCCAAGCTACTGCTTGAAGGTACTTTACCCAGCTCTAGTGGAAGGAGATAAATCCCTCCTAGGGAATCAGGCACCCACTGCTTGTCCCAACACTGCCCCACAGCTACTGAGACCCTGGAGATCTACCTTGAGCTGGTGCAAAGGACACCAGAGGCAGGAAAGCAGGTTTGGAATGCTGCCTCGAAAGCACCTCTTGCTGGAGAAACACCACCTACCACAGGCAATGTGTGTCAGTCCTGGCACCAGAGCTCTCAGCAAGGCAGAAGAGGAAGGAATAAGGATCACAAGTTATTAGCTAAATGAAACCCCCTAAACACACAGAAGTAAAATAAAGGCCTCTTAGAGGAGCACAGCAAGGCGATGGGCAGTTTTCTGTGGCTCAGTGTCCTTTAACTCCTGCCTGGACCATTCCAGCCCACCCTTTCACACCATGGAGAGGCAAACTGCCCTGCTCCATCTGGAGCTCTCTCTGCACCACTCCATTCAGACTCAAGCTCTGGTTCTATGGCCATGTACTGAATTACTCTGAAGCTTCAGAAAGTATCTGGGCATAAACTGTGTCAGCCAGAAAACCCACAGCCACCCCCATGAAACACTGCATCAAGAAAGAGACAGACAAGAAGTGACATTAAATCTCAGCTCGTTGCTCTGCAGCTCTCCCTCTCCAAATCCTCTGCATGCAGTGGAGCACCACGCTCAGCAAGATTCCCCCTACCACCCCACTGCCAATTCCTACCAAGCACTGATAAAACAATTCCCCTTTCCAAAAGGGCTCCTCTTCTCGCACTTCATAGATGCCGGTTTCTAGGTTCTCTTCCACCTTGTTTGCTGCTAACTTCTGCTCCCGAGTCAGGAATTTTTGGAAGTTCAGATCCACCAGGTCCTTGTGGATCACTCTGACTGCAAAGTAGATCCTCTTGACCACTCTGAACGTCTTTACCACCTGCACTTCGCACCGGTACGTCCCTGCGTCCGACTCCTTGGTAGGGGAAAACCTGACAACAGGCCTGGGGTTTCTGAAGGGTCTGAAGAGGACGTCCTTGGTGGTGATGAGCCCTGGGGCAAACCTCCACGTGTAGCTGTAGGCTTGGCTCCCATTGCCCGTGGGGCCGGAGGTCAGGCAGCTCAGCTGGAAGGGCTGGCCCACTGGGAGGGTGAAGTGGTGCAGGCCACAGTGCCAGCTGGTGAGGCAGGCGCTGCGGCGCACGGTGCAGTTCTGCCTCTGGCCGGCCGGGCTCAGCTCACACAGCTCCTCCAGCCTGAAGCCCAGCCCGCAGGTGACGCTGCACAGCGTGGTGCTCACCACCACCGGGGCCGTGATGGACCAGAGCTCTGCCGGGATGGTAACGCCTGCAAGGGAAGCCACCAAAGGCACGTGGAAAGCACAAAGGAGCAGGCCAAGGATGTGGCTGCTCCCCAGGGGCTCCATCCTGGGGTTGTCCATCAGATGGGTCACCACAGGCATTCTCTGGAAGTCTTCAAACTGCCACCAGCATCACCTTCAAGACCTAATGCTTCCATTAGGAAAAATCCTCCAGCAAGACAGGCTTGAAGCACAACGCTGCTGAAAGAGATGCAACACATTACTGCATTGGTCAGAACGTGAACCCTGAGCACAGCTGTGGGCACAGGGCAGCAGGATGTTTTAATCCTCCACATTCCAGCCATTTGGATATAGTTGACAACTTAAAGATGAAATCCTACCTTCTCTGCAAGACTTTTACAGACTATCTTAGATGATCCTGAAGGTCCCTTCCAACCCAAACCATTCTGTGAGTCTATTCCCACTGTAAAGAAGTACTGTTCCAATTTAACTTCCCCACCAAACTATAAGACAATATAAATAATCACTCCTGGAACATTTAAAATGCTGTTGGGGCATGAGGAGAACCTGAATCCTTACACAGCACCTGCACAGTTCTGGATTATATATACACATATCCCAAATCTTAAAGTACTCCTC
This sequence comes from Neopsephotus bourkii, assembly GCF_033783945.1. Taxonomy (NCBI): domain Eukaryota; kingdom Metazoa; phylum Chordata; class Aves; order Psittaciformes; family Psittacidae; genus Neopsephotus; species Neopsephotus bourkii. The sequence goes on from NW_026901625.1 coordinate 548,693, forward strand.
AAGTGACCAGTATCACAAAACCAGCATTGCAACCTCTGGGTATCTTATGGCACTGAAAACGGAAGCCAACCTCAGCAGTGTTTTATCCTGGCTGTGCAGGGCTCAGTGCAGCCCCACCTCCCCGTTTCCAAGGGAACAGTGCTGATGTCACAGTCCTGGGGCAGAGTGTGGCCCCAAAGAACTCCCCTTCCTTGGAAGCCAAAGTCCTCTGAGATGAGGGCTCAACATAAAAGGCTCCTGACATCAACTGCCTGACTCAGGAGGGATTCACCAGCCCCGGCCCCATGGCATCGCTCAGAGGAGCTGCAAGGCCAAGCCCTGTGCCATGTGCAGCCACCAACCCCAAAGCCCCATGTCCAAGTGATGCGTGTGTCAAACAGAAGCCACTCCTCTGCTGCCACTGCAGCAAACCGGGGATGAGACATCCCAGTGTAACCCACATAGTGCTCAGGTGTCCCAAAGGAACACACCAGCTGTGGTGAAGGCACAGTGTGTTCACACCAGAGCTGTGCTGCTCTTCCCAACCACTGTCCCCATATACACAGTCAGGGTTGTATGGAAAAGCCAAGACTTAGCCATTGACTTTAGGAAATGAAACATACCTCTTTATTTACAACCACAAACCCTACCATCACTGCTGCAGACTACCATCAAGCCAGTATCTGTCAAATACTGTACAAAACTACAGATACTAGAAAATAAAATAGGAGATGGAAGAAAAGAAAGCAAGGACATATACACTGTACAGCAAAGGTTTACCAGAAACAGAGGCTGGAGTCTGTGGCAAATCACATGCTTTAGCACAGCCTGAAGAGCCACTGCCTGCGCATCTTTTAAAGCTTGTGGGGTCAGCCACGCCACACTAGGGTGGATTTGACATAACATATTCCAGGGGAGATGCAAGTCATCCTACAAGCAGAAAGAACAAAGAAAACTCCTACTGTACACACGGATTTCATTACACGAAGCAGCCACTGCACCAAAGCCAGAAATGAAACCACCACTTTTAAAAACCCTCCTGATTTAAAGTGTCTCCTCTCTTCCCATACTTCATCTCATGCAACTGCTGCACGCTTCCAGCTGCAACTGAAGAGATCTCTTCACGACTCCTCTTGTTGGGTTTTACCGTCTGCAGGATGCTTTGACAATTCCAATACACAATGATGAGCTCAATAATTACAGCTGGGGGAAAACTAAAAGTAATTGCATAGGAACTATAAAAGTCTATAAAGCAAAGGGCATTTAGGAAAGAAAACCTTTTAACAGACAGTCAGTCTGGTACAGAGCTCTCAGGCTGTCGGTACTGGATAAAGTGTCTCTTTCCGTTCCCACAAGGAAAATATTCCAACCATCTTTAAGGAGGAAATGGTTAAAGCATGGCTGGGAGTGAGCTGTTAGCATTCATCTTCCATTCTTGATCCAGAGGTGGGGTTCTGGTTTTTCTCTATCTGCCAGTTCCTATCAGCTAAGGAGGAAACCAGTTGCTTCCAGTAGGGCACTGCACAGGAAGGGGACAGAATAAAACCACTTTTGCTAGGACGGAAACTGCCAACACTGCTTTTCATATCACAGGTTAAAAGAGAGCGTAACAGCTGAGTATTTTATCTAGAGCCCCTTTCTCCCATAAGCAGGGTCATCCTTCATGTCTGAGCTATTCACAATATGAAGCTTCATTCTTTGCAGACTTCAGAGGGCCTCTTGATTCTTCACCTCAGGTCTCTGTCCACCTGGCACATAGTCAGCAGGAGTCTCAGCACAGAAGACATCACAGCAAGCTACCCAAAGAGCTGGGAAGGTGAGAAGCTGGCATGGGAGCAGTCACAACTCACCGAAATGAAACTTAACAGCACAGAAAGGGATGTTTGCACAATACAGTCACCAGGAATAAAAATGCACACTTTGGGTATTCTTCAATCCAGGAATTAAAAAAAAGGGGATTTAAAAGACAATGGTGGTAAGCTCTGGAGGTCCCTTCCAGCTCACTTCAGACACAGTTCTGTATGTCACCACAAAGGCAGTCCAACGAGTCTCTTTGCAAATCCCATGACCTGAGAGTTATCATCTTACACTGTTCCATGCAGAGGCAGGTAAGGAGGAATGAAGCTGCTTCCTCTTCTGTAGTCATTGCATACAAAAGTCACTCCCTGAATCCATGAGCAATCAGTCTGCTGTGTTAGTCAGTCCACTCTGACTGAGCATTTCATCTACTTTCCACATTATGGTGCCAAAATAGGGAAGAATACAGGAAGCTAAAGGAGAGTGTCTTCATAACAATTCTGAGATTGCACCACCTGCTAAAGAGATCAAAGACAGGTCAAAAGTAAGTAACCAGCCTCCGACAGATGTTCCTAAAAGCCAGAGACCACCAAATTCAGCATCTCCAGAGAAAGAAGAACAAGATTTCCCAGCTAAAGCCATTCTTTTCACTCTAATGAGGTACAACCAACATGGTACTGTCTATGACAAGGTGGCTGAGAAACTCCTGAGCTGCAAAGCAACTTACCTGGTGTCAAACAACCCCAAAACCTGAGAGCAAAAGCCCAACAGAAAACAAGCCTCACCTAAGCCTGTGTTAACCCAAATTGTAAGATTTTATTCTGAAGCTACAAAATGCATCAAGCTTCTCAGTCTGTTTGAAGCCCAATTTTGACACAGCAGCTTGAAGAAGGCATTCCAGACTGCACAGCACAGTGATACAGATGCACCAGTGCCAAGCTCCTCATCCCAGCCATGAAGCTTGCAGCAAGACACTGTAATAGGGCATATGAGAGCAGAAATGCCTTTGTGTGACTGGTTTAGTAGCTGATTAGTTACTTCAAAAGCAATAGCACAAGGAACTAGCAAAATTAACAGCTCCATGCATGAGAGACAGGAAAGGCTCCAGGATTCCAGGTGGCCATTTCAATGTGGATGTGTGCATCTGCACGTGGTGGAACCCAGAAAAACTGGCTGCCCAAAATAGGACGTGTAAGCGCAAGGCATAGAGGGAATAAAGGAAGGCAGACATGAGCTTCATGGAGTAAAAGCCTCCTGTGAGTTTGGAAAGATCCAAGCAACAGTTCCTTTAGTGGCCGATCTGTTCTTCTTACAACATAACTTACAGAGACACTTCCAACACTGACTACTGAGATCTACTGCATGGACCTATGAAATCCTCTTAAGTGTAGAATGAAGCACAACAACAGGTCCTGACGAGACAGAAGTCCTTCATTTTGACTCTTTGCCTATATCCCAATCAAGTCCAAGAACTGCACCATGGAAAACCACCTTCAAGTGCTTCCAGGCAACAAAGGTTAAAATCTATTTCAGAAAGCTCTACCATCTCCTCTAGACTGGTGAAGTAAGTGGGGAACATGAGTTTAAATGCATTTGCTCATGAGAAAGCTTCCATTTTACAGTGCCCAAACCCCAAAACTCACTGGCCTGGCCTGGATATGCACATCCCAAACTCAGCAGCAGTAAAGTTCCACTCTTGGCTTTTGTAGCAACTCAGACTCTATTATAACAACTCCATGGCAGCACTACAAGCAAAACCACACAAAAATCCTCCCACATACAGCTTTGCAAGGATATGTAATAGTTCTAATCATCTGGTCCTCAAACCAGGCTTATCCATCCAGCAATGTACAACAGAGCAGTCAGGATGCGTCACACATGCCAGCAAAGACACCTGAGGACCCCACAATCCAGGTAACTCCTTACTATCATACTTTACAGATTAAGTTGCTTTCATCCCCTCCCCTTTTTCAGCAAACAGCAGTTGTCAGTACTAGCACAAGCAATGGGACAGAAGCTGAGCAGGAAGGACAATGAGCAAGGTGGGTAGCGTAGGACCAGCAGTGAGGGAAGGAAGAGGGGGAATAAAATCACTTCTGTACAGTCTAAAATCCACAGCAGCAGCTGCTGACTTCAAGGAAATGCAAAATTTGATAATAGCAGTGCCATTGAGACTGTCTATGTATCAATCCTCACTTATTAAATACACTTTAAAAGCAGTAAACAGTGGAGCCCACATCACTTCATCCAAACGTCCTTTTGTCACTGAGCTTAACTGGACTTTTCCCAGTGAAGTAGCTGAAGCAGCAAAGGAGACTGAGGGGAAACACTCAGTCTCACAGAGACTATGGGCCCCCAGAAAGGTGACTGCAACAGTCCTGGTTTTGCACACAACCAACAAAATATGACCAGAGGGAAAAAGGATTAAAGTCCACCGAAACCTACCCTCGTTGCCAGCAACTGCACTGCCTGGAATTTAAATAAGGCTGCCGTGGAGTTTGGAAAAGAAAATTCAGCTCCTGGATTTCCTCTCATGAATGAGCCCTCGGGGTTCATTCACCAAACAGACCATTACCAATGCTCCATTTCCTACTTCTGCTTACAGAACTCTGCTGTTCCTCATCTTTGCCTGGTACTGATGGCACAAAATGTCAACCTCAGCTTCAGAAGCCTTCACTCTTTACATTTTTCCTCCCTCAACATCGACCCACCAAAACCAAACCCTGTTACTGTTTATGGAAGAACTGACAGAAGTTATCCAAAAGATATCCAAAGATGTTTTGCCTTTGAGATAGTACTCAACCTGCAGTCTATAGACTATAATAGTGCTGTAAAATTTTGCCTCTCCTTGACAGCAGCTGAACATTCAGTGAGCAAGTGCCATTTGGGAAGATAAAACTAGGACTATATTAAGTCAGGGTCTGTACAAAGCAAGGCCACCAAGCAAGGCAACGACGCTCCCGCTGGGTTCCTTACCTGTCAAAGGCTGTCCCAGCTCCGCCTGCACTTTACCCTTCGCTGCTCCTTCCAGAGGTAAAGCACCTCTGTCCCCTTTGTAGAGTTTCGGTTTAAATGGAGAATCTTTGTCTTTACCTTTTGATCCTTTAGGCCTGCCTGCTTGCTTCTTCTTGGATTTACCATCTCCCTTCACACCCAGCAGCGGATGGACTTCTGTGGAAAGACAACATGGCACCAAAGCGAATTAAACTTCAGCATGTACAGCACCAGATACAAACAGCATTAGAAACCAACAGTATCAAGATATCTTACTTCTCCCTAGCTTGCAAAATGCCAGCAAGAGTGGGTGGCTATTCATAAGTGTTACAAGAAAGTGACTTCAAAATAACCAGCGGCCTTCTGAACTTCTGCTCTTCAGACAAGGCAAAGGCAAAGCTAAAAGCCATCTCAGATGCAGAACAAGCACTAAAACAACTGCAGCTACCACACACCATCATTAGGTACTCCTTGTAGTTCAATGTTGGTGGTTTTGGGCTTCTTCTTTGGTGCCTGGGGTCCATCAGAGGAGCACTGCCTCTTCTTCTCAGAGCCTATTCCCTCATCAGTTAAAGAGCTCTGAACCGCATCTGGTGGAGGCCCATAGGGGTTTTCTTCTGGATCTTCAACTTCAGGAGCAATGGGTAAGTAAAGCAGAGCCTTGGAGTCCTCCAGTTCCTCATCACTGTGAAAGAAAAATGTCTGCTTTCATTTAAAACTAGGGGTTATTAGAACATATTAGACAGGGAATATTAGTGATACATTCTGTATTCATAAACAAAAGGTTCTTCCACCTGCTACAGAAGGCAGCAATGGGATCCACACTCGTCACATCCACTTCTTCATCTTCTGCAGCATCAGCACCTGAGAACCAGGCAAAAAGGTAAATTCAAGACAGCAAGGAAAAGACCAAATTTCAGGGAAAGAATGCTTAATACCCACAAACCAACATTACACTTGAATATTAGAAACTGCCAAACAGCAATTCATCCAACCAGGAGAAGTGCTGCAGAGCCTGGTAGCAAGGAAAGCTCTATGGTGTGCTGGGAATAATCCGCTCTGTCCTTAGAGGCGGGGCTGGCACAGGACACAGTTTTCTGGCACCACCAAGTGGCCAGGTTGTGTGGCCATCGCTTCCAGTTCAGCACTGCTGCTGCTGAGGAGGCCTGGACAGCCACCCCTGTCTTATCTGCTACTGTTTTCTGTTGTTAAACACCTACTGAAGAGGGGAGGAGTTTCTAGAAAGATCATAGAATCATGGATGGGTTGGAAAGGACCTTAAAGCTCATCCAGTTCCAACCCCTGCCACAGGCAGGGACACCTTCCACGAGACCAAGTTCCTCCAAGCCCCATCCAACCTGACCTTGAATCATACCAATTGTGTTAGTTCACCTGTCTTCATTTACCCTCTCCTGTTTTGTCATTTAACACCCACCTATACCACTGTGAGCACTAGTTTTCATTCCTGGTATGGATACGTAATTAGACTGAAAACACAGTTTACACAGTACCTGTCTGTTCTGGTTCACTCTTATCTTCATCCTCAATGTCAAACTCTGACTCTCTCTCTTCATATTCCACATTTTCATCCAGCTCTTTGAAGTCAGGAGCAAAGGCACTCCAGTTTTCCTAAACCACAAAGTCAAAGTGATTTTTACCTTATGCAAAGGAACAACAACTGGAGTGAGGACACAAACAGTTACAGTCTCATTCTGCATTAAAATCCCCCAAGCCACACACAGGCTCACAATAAAATCAAGTTTCAGTCAGGTCCAGAGTCACACAGTAAATTAGGAAGTGCACAAGTTAGTTCTTACTGAAAATACAACACTGTAATCATAGAATCACAAAACAGTTTGGGTTGGAAAGGACCTTAAGATCATCCAGTTCCAACCCCCTGCCACCCGCAGGGACACCTCACACTAGACCATGTCACCCAAGGCTCTGTCCAACTTGGCCTTGAATGCTGCCAGGGATGGAGCACATAATAAATACTGGATTATGCTTAATACTGCAGGTTAGGTTTGGGAATCCTCTTAAGGAAACTATGTAAAACACTTACCACTTGATTCTGAGCCCATATTGAGACAACACCGCTCGAAATAGAAGCTATGATGGGTCGGACAGGATGCCACTGGATTTATTAGAAAGAGAAAAGAGAAGTTTAACTAATTTGAATTAAGAAAGCTTAGTTTTCAAAGTAACAAGAAATGCAGTCAGTTTTCTTACCGCTACGTCCAAGAGCAGCTCCCCTCTGGTCCCATGCAGGATTTTCACCAGGTTTCCAATGCTCTTCTCCCAGATGTACAGGGCATGCTGTCGTGCTGACCCTGCCACTATATATTCACCGTCACCAGAGAAACAGCACTTCTTCCACGGTGTCCTGCAGGCAAAGACAGCAACACAGGTTAAACCCCTAGACCTGAGGAGAGCAGGGAGGCTGGAGGACTGCGGAGTGGGTTTGTTCTTGAGACTGAGATCTTGCCTTCTCCCACTAGTGCTGAGCACACAAACCTCACCTTTGCCAGTGAGGCTGACCGGCCACCCTGCTGCCCCTTACCTGTTCACTAAATCCTGCAGCTTCTGCATGGGTTCAGGCTCCCCATCTCGTCCACAGGTGAGAATTTCACGGCCATCGTACACCCTGATTATCCGGTCAGCTGTGTTTATCAAAAAGCAGCTGTAAAAGGAGGGCACAGAACACGTATGACATCAACAGACCGAGAAACAGAAAGAATCAGATTATGCAGCCTCCCAGTATCTAAAGGACTACAAGGATGCTGGAGAGGGACTCTTCACAGGGACTGCAGTGATAGGACAAGGGGTGACGGTTTAAAACAGAGTAAGTTCAGGGTAGATATAAGGAAGAAGCTCTTCCCTGTGAGGGTGCTGAGACGCTGGCACAGGGTGCCCAGAGAAGCTGTGGCTGCCCCATCCTTGGCAGTGTTCAAGGCCAGGTTGGATAGAACCTTGGGCGACATCTCCTAGTGTGAGGTGTCCCTGCCCATGGCAGGGGGTTGGAACTGGATGACCTTAAGGTCAACCCAAACCATTCTATGATTCTATGTTCCACGTAAGAGTTATGGGGGTATTCACACCTCAAATGCTAAGTCAATATACCCTGTTCATCTTTAAAGCTACCACTTGGTAGATGAAGTATCTCACCTTCCCTTCCGAGCAAACTCAATCGATTTGATAGCTGTGGTGTTGCTGGTTCCAGTTGTCACTCTGAAGGAAGCAACAAGATCCTGAGTATCTGTTTTTAAGACCAAAATCTGCAGATGAAGGAGACAGGAGGCAGTCAGTGTCATCATTAGAATTCAATCCCCTTTTGCTACCTCTTCCACCAGCTACTAACCCTGACAACAGAAGCCTCAGCAATCTACACAGGAATAGTTGGGATTCTGCACCTGTAGCTGTACTACAGTTTCTGCAACAGTTCTGCGACATAAGCATTGCTTTATCTACACTGGAAAAGGATCCAACAAATATGGTCAAAAGCAACATAAAGGCCTGAGATACAGATTGTAGCCTAGAGATCTTCAAAGGTAAAGCATGATGTTACTTGTAAGATTGTATCAACGCAGGATCAATCGCTCAAGAGACATTCAGGAAGCTTTATTTGGGTACTAAAACAAAGAAAGCACCCCAGAAACATGAAGCATCTTGCTACAGTCAGGAATTAATCAAAGCTATGGCACCCAGTGCCACCTGCTGGAGCCTCACCTTCCCCTTGGCATTGCCTGTGTAAATGTATTCCCCTCGCCTGTCAAAGGAGGCCACGACATTGAGATCAGAGTCATCATCCACAGGCAGGACAACGTGTTTGGAGTCTGACAGCGTCAGCATCACCGGCGCCGACTTCATGGGGCAAACCAAAACCCTGTTTCTGCAGAGCAGGAAAAGAAGGGTTAGGAGTTTCTTCTCCAGAAAACACCAAAACAAAGAAGACATTTCTGCCCACACTTCCAAGGCTCATTCCCATGTTTACTCTCTCCCCATCCTGCTGTTTTCATAATAAAAAGAGCCACAACAAATTACAAGTCGATAACACCAAAACCCTCTATTAAATATGGGAAAAATCCCTTTGCAAACTACAGGAAAAACATTTTAATCACCATTAGTTCTACCAAAAGCAGAGCATTCAACCCCCTTCTCACAGGACTTACTGGTCTCGAGGGTGGTACTGAACCTTCAGGATGGGTGAAGGAAATCGAAACCTCTGGTCGCAGTCTCCAGAGAGCACATCCCACTGTGACACGATGTTATCTGTGGAAGCACTCACCAGTTTGTGACCATCTCGACTCCAGCTGCAGGAACAAGAGGCAATTTGAATCAGTTATTCCTCAAATGCATAAACCCCTAACCAAATGATGAGACATATACATATATATACATAATCATTGAGAGATCTGTATCAGATATAACCCTGTTAGGGTGAAAAGTAACCCAAAACGTTAACAGGCATAACCTGTTTCCAAATTCTTTCCAAGGAAACTACCCTGGAATGCAGGGAGTATCCCGCAGCAGGCTGGCATTTAGGCCATTGGCACACCTGGGTGTTAGGAGCTGTCAGGACATCAGCACCTGATGCTCAGCAAACACAGGCACGGGCAAATTCCATCAAAAGAACAGCTCTTCAGTCCTGCTAATGGCTGGGATGGAGTTAATTTTCTTCCCAGTGCCTGGTACAGGGCTGTGCCTTGGCTTCAGCCTGAGAACAGCACTGACAGCACGCTGATGTTCTGGTTGCCGATGAGCACTGTTTACCCTCACCAAGGACTGCAGTTTCCCAGGCTCTGCTAGTGACATGGGGCACAAGAAGCTGAGAGGGGGGAGCACAGCCAGGACAGCTGCCCCACACTGGCCAGGGGGATACTCCACACACCAGCCAAAGGGGTTTTCCACACCACAGCTCACCAGGCTTGGTGCAGAATGGGGGGACTTGGCTGCATAGCACTTAGCTGGGTTTAAACCACGACACCCTCATACCGGGTGCATACGCTGGGCTCAGTCATAGGCTCCCAGCCTGGTTCAGGTTGGAAGGGGCCTCAAAGCTCATCCAGCTCCAAGCGCTGCTCGGGCAGGGCCACCTTCCACTGGAGCAACCCCACCTCCCCCAGGGCGACCCCGGAGCTCAGCAGCGCCCCGGCCCCGCGCCCCTCTCACCACAGGGAGCACACGGGGTGGATGTGGGCGCTGATGATCTTGGCGATGCCCCTGGTCAGGAAGTCCCAGATGACGATGCGCCCGTCATTGCAGCCCACGGCGAGCAGCGTGCCCCAGCGGTTGAAGGTGCACGTCAGGGCCATGCTGATGCAGTCCAGCGTCCCATCGGCCTCCTGCGGGGACAGGGCAGCACCGGGGGCGGAGGGGGGGGTCAGGCCGCGGCCGCACCGAGCCGCTCGGTGCAGCGGGCGGGCGGGGGGGGGCGTTTACCTCAGGGTAGTTCTGGCCGAAAGACTCTGCAAGGAAACGCAAAGGCAGCGCTTGAGTGAGGGCCCGGCCCGCACCCCCTGGCCCTCCCCGCATCCCCCGGCCCCGGCCCGCACCCACCGAGCAGCTCCAGGTTCATCGCGGCCGCCGTCCCGCTCCCTCCGTGCCCGTCGCCGAAGGACCCCGCCGGGGGCCTGCTCCGCGCTGCCCTGCGGTTCGCCTGACGGAGCCCCGCTCCCCTTCTCCTCCTTCGCCACCAGCCCCTCGCCGCCCGCCCCGCCTCGCCCCGCGGGCACCGGCCGGGCACCGACCCCTCTCCCCGCGCGGTGGGCGTTGGATGGCGGCCGGCAGCGCTCAGGCGGCGCTCAGGCAGCGCCGCGGGCAGCCCGGCGCCTGCGCGGGGAGCGGCCCGGGCGGGTACCGCGGCCGCGGGGCTGAGGTTCCGGGCTCGGCGTCAGGTCAGGTCAGGTGCCCTTTTACAACACACTGTCCCAAACCTCTTCAGTAGAACGAGGAGATAAAGGTGGCCTTAATACCTGCTCAGCTCAGTACCACCTCCAGTGTACAGCCTCTGGAAGGTGAATAAAGCCATTATTCACCTCATTTGCCTTGCTCTAATGGGAGGGAAAACTCTAGTTTTAAACATAAAGCGGGTGCGTGGAATGGCTCAGCACAACCTCAGGCCAAAGTAATGCAGAGACATTGTACTGAGCCAGGGAAAACCTGCAGACCCCCCCCACCCGTGCCGAAAGAGAAACTGAATGGCAACAAGGCAGCTACAACCAGGGATAAAAAGGCATCAGCTGAAGATGGAGATGGCCACACAGGAAAAGCTACGCACGACAGCTCTGGGATTGCACATACAGAGATTGAGATTTTATTCATACAGTTATTATTTACACGAGCTACCTCTAATAATTGCAAGAGACTGACCTTGACTCTCCTAGGTTTAAATAAGGTTACGGACCAGCACACACGGTTGGACAGGGTTAATGCTGTTAGTGGCACTGGTGGCACCAAGGCAGTGGGATGCTGAAGGGTTCATCCTGCGCGTGTGGCTCCGGGTGGCTGCGCTGGGAGCAACTCCTGAGTGTCTGGACAGAACCACAGCATTAATGCCACCACAGACCAGAAGAATGCCCACACGTGCAGGTAAGTAAAAAAAAGTCTTTATATATATATACATAAAAAAGCATTAATTCTGTTTATTGCACAAAGGAAGATTTAAACTAAACTAATACTGCAGGGTTATGTATCCCTTTCCTTTGTTCAAGCTGTTCACCAGGCAGACTATCGGTTGTCATTTTGCCGTATCCTAGCCAATAAATTCCAGCCACAAGGTGCAGTAATTCCACATCCCTCCCCTACTTCAGATGCAGCATGTCAGCTTTCCTGGGAAACAAAGCCATTGAGTGCCCATCCTCTGCAACTGGAAGGAACAGGAAGCCCAGGGAGAACTTGCCAACTCACTATTTCCTCATGTCATAAACAAGGTGCGTGTTCTATTTCAGCCTCCACCCTGTAAGTAGGTTACATTAAGATCAATCTTGCCCCAGAAACGCATAAAGGGCAAGGAGATTATTTGCAGAAGCAGCCCCCCCTGCCCATACCCTTGTTGCAAAGGATCCCTCCCCCCCTTTTTTGTTCAATACAGCCAAATTCAGGATCCCGGAGTGCAGTGGTCAGATGAACAGGCACAGCCACTGAAGAATGAATGAATGAATGACCTGTTTCCCCTCGAGTATGCTCTCACCAAGCATGTGACTTGAAATAAAAAGCTGAAGAAGAGCTCTTTAAAACTATGGCTGGCACAGCACAAGTTAAAACTGCTTTTCCAAACCCCAAATGTCATTAAAAGGAATTGGCATTTCCCCCATGGACAGTCATTAGTTGTAACGACCTGGTTTTGGTATTCCACCGTGTTACGTCTGAGCAGCCTTCCCTTGCACTGGAAGACTGGAAAAGGCCGCTCAGGTTTCTTCAGACATTCAAATAACTCTTACGAAGCAGAATGACCAGAAAGACAGAGCTTGTTTGCAGAAGGAAGAGGTGAAGGGTACAGAAAGGATAAATAGCTTATAACCTGGGGCATCTGCACTGCACTGGCACAGTAGGTAAACCCCCTTAGTAAAACATGGAAGCTTTGCTCCTGTCAATGTAAACATGTTGAGTGTTTCAGGAAGCTCCTCCAGGGATGCTCTCTTAGCTTCTGAACACTTCCCAGCCTAGAGCCTCTGCTTTCTCCTTCCTCTCCAACCACGCTGTAATTGGTGCCAATCGGAAAGTGATTGGGATGTAGTTATGTGTGGACCAAAGGCCACCCAGGACCAGCAGTTAATGGGAAAGGTCTTTACTTTCCCAAGTAAAGACTGCTGTGATCAGCTCCTGGCAACACAGGTGCTACCTGAAGCACAAGAGATGTTTCTTTGATTGGTGTTTGTGTGGGATTGGCAAAAATCCCTTTCAGTTCAAGGGCATGGATTTTCTACCTTAGTTGCACAATTCCATAGTAAAAGCTGCAGTGGGATAACTGGCATCAGTGGGGTGTGCTGGGGGAGATATCTCAGGCTGCTATTCAAGATGGAACATCCCCGAGGTCTCACCTCTTCTGGTTGCTGTTACCTGTCCCACTCGTGTTAGCCACAGAGAGCTACACCGCAAGAAGCCCCCTGCAGAGCCAGGGCTTCCGAATTCTCCCACAATCAAAGATTCTTCTGTGCTTCCTTTTCAAGTCGAGTCATCCAACCCTTTATTTGGGTGCTCAGGGCTTGACTTGCAGAGCCTGTCCATGATCCCCTGCAGCATAGGCTGAACAATGCCCAAGAGAGGGCGCTGGGAGGAGTCTCCATCCCAGCAGGCTTCCATCAGCTGCCAGCATTCCTCATCAAACACAGGGAGACGCTCCGGGCGAACTCCTGGCAAATGGAGAGGGACATGGTTACCATCAGTACAGCTCAACCAGAGAAAACACTGCCTGGTGCTCACTGCTCTAGTGCAGGCTGAAGTGACCCAAGTGGACTGGCTGGGGTCTAATGCTCTTGACAAAGGCTTACTCTTCGCAGTGGTGCTGACATCCTTGGGAGCATTGCTGGGTTTGCTCAGATCATGCACACTTCCAGGGGATGGCCAACACATCGATTCTCCTAAAATCCCAGACTCGGGTTGGGTTGAAGGGACCTTAAAGCCCCTCCAGCTCCAACCCCTGCCACGGGCAGGGACCCCTTCCACTGGAGCAGCTTGCTCCAAGCCCCTGTGTCCAGCCTGGCCTTGAGCACTGCCAGGGATGGGGCAGCCACAGCTTCTCTGGGCACCCTGTGCCAGCGCCTCAGCACCCTCACAGGGAAGAGCTTCTGCCTAAGAGCTCAGCTCAGTCTCCTCTCAGGCAGGTTCAAGCCATTTTCACTGGAGCTTCCTCATTGCAACTCTTTGGGAGCAAACTCAGGTCCCCCCCCAATCATAGTGGTGGCCATGGGAGCCAGTTCAACAGGAGAACAAGCACTGAGTGCAGCCTCCTGACCAAATAAATACAAGACTCACTCATCTGAGTTAAATCTTTTTCACATGAGAAGGGGAGAGTTTATATGGACAGGAACTAAGGAGACAAAGAAGGGAAACATTCCAACACCATGAGGCAAGCACAAAGGATTAAGCTACCATAAAACATACACTGCACCTACACAAGTATGAGAGTAAGTTCCTATTCTGGGGAACAACTCTGTGTTTGACTCGACATCAGCTTCCTCAGCATGCTGCACACTATAATGGTACAGATCACCACAGCCTCCAGAAACTGCAGGGGATTAAACATTCCTTAGGGGATCATGCTTGGCTGGCTCTGGGGCCTGGTTTACTTCCGAAGTGGTGTACTGTTCGCATGGTTCAAGCAGTGCGCTGGCAGAGCTCTACAACACTATGGCAAAGAGGTGGTTAACTGAAAGCCTGGTTTATCCCTGCTGGTTTTAGTCAGACTTCGAGAGTATTTCCAAGTTTAACTCTTCAGACTGCCAGTAAAGCAACAGAACTTGTATTTCTACCTTTTGGTTACAAGGGCTAAGACTGGATTTTCTCCTCTCCTCCCATTATACTCAAGCATCAAAGCATCAACCAAGAGAGTTCAAATAAGCCACTGATACCTCTTCTAACGTTATTCCAAAGGTGATCTTTGCTTGCACATCTCTCGAAAGCCTCTGGTAACTTCACGTGTCCCGAACAGATGTACCAGAACAGAATGCCAAACGCATAAACATCCACTGAGTTATCGTACTTCCCTGTGACAAAACCACATGTGATCAGCAGGACAAACAGCACCTTCATCGCTGCAAACCCAGCAGTCTGAGAGCAAATGTCAGTGTTCCTTTCACTGCCTCAACTTAAAGCCACAACTTCAATGCCTGAAGGCAAGGCTTGTGTGAAGCCAAGGAACCCAGCAGGAGTCGTTGCCAAAGGTGGAGGGATAAGAGTTAACACCTTCTGGTTCTCAGAGGATTCATGCACTTAACCTGGACCAGCAGCTCCCAGGCTGAGGCTCACAGACCACTGCAGGTGCTTGGACTTCAACACCAACGTCTGTAAGGCTCAGTTCTGCTGCTGCTGGGGGTCTGTCAGAGCCAACATCAGCCTCAGCGCAGAAGCTGGGCAATTCCACCCACTGAATTAGAACAGACTGAGCACACTAAGAGCCAATGCTCACCTCTGTAAGGCCAAGTCTAACCTGCTAGGCATGAGTGTTTCGGTTAAGAACTACCTAAATGGTACTGTCTAAATCAAATTGAAGCAACCCTATTTGTGTAATTGCAATCTTGTCCAAGCAGGGACAGCATCTCAGACCAAAAGGATTCTGTCTGGACCTCGGTGCTACCCTAAGATGCTTGCTTAGGAGAAATGTTTAGAGAGTGCTTGCTAGAAGCACAACTCACAGTGAATTTGAACACACTCCAAATGTTAGTAACAGCCTGGAAATCCCTTCCAGGGGACCCTTTCTGCAGTATTTGCCTATGAAAGCCAAGTATTTCCAGCTTCCTAAGAACTAAGAATTTAACTTCCCAGTTGCCAAGAGGACTAACAACTTCAGCAAAGCTTTTGAATCCCACAGTTCTCCTTCAAGTAAGCAAAAATTTAAGACCAACTTAAAATACAGGAAAAAATAGAAAGCATGCATTGTAAGCAGTTTGCTTCTGGGGTTTGGGTTTGGTTTGTGGTTTGCTTTATCATTAAGCAAGCTGGGATCCTCATTCAAAGGAATGGCCTTCAAAACTCAAGGCAGAGCAGGACAGCAGCGGATTCAGTCAATGAGCATACCTGTAAAGAGCTCAGGAGCCATATGAATGGGTGTGCCTACAATACTGCCAGACATCATGGCTTCTGGTTTGCAGAACCCCAAGTCAGTGATTTTGGCTCGATTCTTTTTGTCAAGCTGTAGAAGAATTCATACACAGGCAGCTGAGCACCACACTTCTCAGGTTCAGGATTGCTTTTCAACTGTTTAACACTGAAGGGCTGGGCATCTCTCCCTAAGTCACCTTCTCTGATTCCTTGGCTGCTCTTGAACATTTACCTAGCTCACCTCAGTAACAAGACATGCCTTCACTTGTCTTCTCCATAGAGGGTGTGGTTGGGATTTAACAGAACCAGGAACTGTAAGTCCTACTTGTAGCTCAAGCTCTCCACCTTCAAGAGAAGTCACTCTACTGCTCCCTTTCCCCTAGACTTTCTGCCTGAGAAATGAGCTAGGGAACCCTCACTGCAAGGCAAGTTGTGCCTGAGACCACAAGTTAAAAGATCCTGTATAAAGATGCTATCATTTCATTTCCATTATGGCTTCTCCCTCCCACTAAAAGGACCTTGTAAGGTTCAGGATTAGCCAGATACAAAAGTTTTCCTTACCAAGACATTTTTGAGTTTGATATCCCGGTGCACAAGCCCCTGACTGTGAAGATAACGGATTCCTTCCACTACATCCAAGGCAATCTGTAATCGTGTTTCTAATTCTAGCCCAGCCTGAAGAACAAACACAGATTTCATTCCTACAAATGTGCCAAAAAAACACTCAAAACTAAGCAATTCTACCCCTGGTTTACAGATTAACAGGTATTTAGATGTGGACTGTTTTAATGTAGGGATATAACACGTATGTACACACACACACAGAGATTGTGGTTACCTTTAGTCCTGTATAGAGGTCTCTGTGCAACCGTTCCATTATGAGTAGGACAGCAATGCTGGAGCCTCCTCCATAGCCATAGTCAATCACAGAGCCATGGAGATGCACAAGCCTCTCGTGTGTCTGCAGAGACCTAGAAGCAGTTCAGCACAGACTTGGTCAATTTTATACCTTCCTCCCCAGGCCAAGCCTCACCTCGTGAAGACAAATGCCCAGTACCTGCAGCTTTAGCACAACAGTACAATACACTTACACCGTGCACTGACAGCTCCCAGCACCCCACAGCTCTGAGGACCATAACAATATACATCTGCCCAATCCAGTAAAACACAAGAAAGCCCATTAAAGGTTACAGCAGCAAAGAAACACTGCAGGATTTCAGCTGTCTGCACTGCAGTACCTGCCTGCAGCTCTTGACTCAAAACAAGCTGGTTTCTGCAGTACAGAGCCATCACTTTCCTTTGTGAATTCAGACACGACAAAGGCAGATTGAATCATCCCTCCTTTCCCAACACCAAGAAACAGGTGAGAAGAACCATTTGCTATCATACTCAACTCTAATTTGCTTTGCATTTGAACAGCACACAGACCAGAGAATCAGATTAAGGCAGGAAGGAGCATGCCTGCCTCCCATGCCTGGTGTATTCCTGCAGTGGCACTGGCAAGATGTCCTGTCTCTGCTAGAAGGGGCAGCTTCATGAGATGAAGTCACTGGTTACAGCATAGAATTACAACAAGCAAGGTTGTGCCTATGCAAATAGCATTTGTTTGCAGCAGTGAAGTGAAGGAGATCCATGTGCAAGGAGATAAGTGCTTGTGATACACACCTCATATAGTGAAACTCGAGTGCAAGGTCATTCCAGTGCTTCTCATCCGGAGGAACAACAGACTTGAGTGCACATGGGAAATGCCCTCCCCAGCTGTCACACAGGTAGACCACTCCATACTGTCCTCGGCCCAGCTCACGGCCCAGCTTTGGTTTGCCTGGAAGGCACAACATCCATTTAGTCAGACTTCAAACCATGTTTATTGCTTCCTGTAGACCATCAATCAGGCTGGCAGCCCAGAGCCTGGCACCATTCAACCACGTGTCAGATGGAGCCTCACAGAAGCCCTTGAGCGAAAAGCAGAATAGCTCTCCCACTCCATGACACCCACTGGCTGCTTCAGGAGGTAATCCAGAGAACACCAAGCACAACACTCACCGTGTAACAGCACATCCTGAAGGGACCTGCTCTCCAGCGAGAGCCGGGCCAGCCGAGGAGCGTGGTCCTTCCGCACCTTCAGCCACAGGTCTTCTGTCCTCTCCAGCCTGCCAGAATGGCCGTCTTCTAACTGCAAGAGATAGCCCACATACACTGCAATCCTGCCTGCTTTGAAGCCTCCTGTAAAGAGGTCAACAGGCCTTGTACAACTGGGTAAAGATCCTACTTAAAGCATGCCTAAAAGCAGGACCTTGTATTAGGGCACTCGCATCAGCTCTGCAACCTCTGCCTACAGAATGGCAGCATTAACTGCATGAGCTGCAAGTTTAGCTCTCTCTGCAATTAAAACCCCTCTTTCCAGAAGTGGCATGGTAGAAACCAAGGCCTCCTCAACAGCTCCACACACTCACCTGACGGAGAGAAGCTGCAAAAGCCTCATGGGAACTGTTTAGCCTGGTCCGGAACTGGCTGCAAATGCTCTTGGCTAACTTGGATGCACTGAGGCTCTCAATAGCATCCTGAGCAACTTTCCTCTTCCAGTCACTGGTGATGGCAGGAGGGCTGACCCATGTAATCCGCTGGATTATCTACTCCAACAGGAGAGAGAATTAAGGCACTAGCACAAAAAACCCACAAAGGGTCAGTCCACTTAACTCATCCTGCTTAGATACCTGTGATAATGCAGTCATCTAAACATAGAATTGCAATAAACTACTAACAACTTAGAGTTAACATGTTGTTGCTGTACACACACACTAAGAGATCTGATTCTTCCTCAATATCTGCTCAGTTCAATTCTACATGCCAACCATCCTTTCATGTCTGGCCAAGAACACACTTGACTGGACAACACCACCTGGAAAAGCACAGTTGTGGTGCAGCTAAGTACAGGCACAGCATGAGCAATAACCCAAAGAACTGTTCCCAAACTGATGAAAGCATCAGGGAAGCAGCTTTCTGGGGGACAGATGCTGTCAAGGTGTGGAAATCCTTGCTGTGGGTATACACATCTCTGAAATTGCTGGCTGATGAAGATGCCCTGCTCAGCCCTTTATCAGAAGCCACAGAAATCCAGCTCTGCACAGCCAGGCTGGATCCTTCACCCAGGCTGAAGAAGAAATCGAAAGGTTTGGTACCACTCCATCTGCACTGCACCTGCTTGGGGAAAAAAAGTCATATTCCTCCCATCCATACAAGGAATCTCAAGGGGAGAAAGCAGTAAAGGTCATCAACAGCTCAGAGAAAGAACTCCAGACAGGTGAATGCTTTAAATTCCTGCCTGTTAAAGTAAAGACCTGGGGAAATCTGGGCTGCTCTGGAGGGAGGAGGGTGAAGTGACACTGCAAAACAAGCAAAGCACCCACAAGAAACCCCCAAACCCCCACCAGTTACCCAAAGCAAACAGCAAGTTCAAAATGCTAACCATCAGAACAGAAAGGAAACACCAAAGAGATACTTCCCTCACATCAAGTATTAGTATCCCCAGGAGAAAACTACACTTTATATATATACTTATATACTTATACATATGCTTTAATGGGGAAGCAACAGCTTTTCAATGCATGGGCCCAGAGCCAAAATTTAGAGGGCAGCTGCTCCAAAAGCATTTCACTGCACAGTGACAGGTATCAGAAATCAATGCTAAAGATGCTCATACCTGTTTGATCTGTTCCCACAACATCCTGGTTACTGTTGAGCCAGAGTGGAAAGTGACTTCAACATGATAAGCTGCATTTAGGATCTAGAAAGCAGGGGAAAGATGAAAGTATAGGAACTGGGCAAGCTTTGATCACTATAAAATGTGCTAGACCCTCCGAAAATGAGACGGGATACTCCATGATTCACTCAGTTTAATTTATTTCCTGTATTAAGCTCATAGGTGTTTTTATCTGGATCCTATATCCAGATATTGGAAAGGTAACTCCTGGGCCTTTACATGAGTTTCAGAACCTCCCTTGATGCCACCAGACCCACCCAGAGCTCTGTTCCTCTCATTTCGGGGAGCATTGCTCCTCCCACCCCTGCTGGATCAGGATACAGACAATTACTAAGGATACTCTAGAGAGCCATTTAAGCCACCAGACCTGTTTGAGATAATTGCTTGTGATGTGCACAGAAACATCCTTGGACTTCTCCCAGCTTCTTGCAGGATGCACTGAAACCTCCCAGGACTCCTCCAGGCTCTTCAGGCACCTCTCCAGAGTCCCTACGAAGCTCTCTCGCAGGTAGTCCACCGAACTGATCAACTTGTTGGCAACTGCTTGGTTTAACCGAGAAATAATCAGCTCCTGGATTTGCTTAATACAACACTTGATGTCCTTGGAACTCACAGGCTCCCCATTCTCAGGAATGATGATATCTGCATCAAAGGAAAGAAAGAGGCATCTTCTGTATTCAACACAGCATCGGTGCGCCAAGGACTGAGAGCTGCTTGGAGTGGTTTGTAGAGAGGAGCTCCAGCACAGCCCCAGCTGGTGGCTGAACTCACAGAATACTCACCACCAGCACTCTGTAGCTACTACAGGTTTACAGTGATGACAAGTCAACTATCACCTCAAACAGCACAGGGCAGAAGCACACAGCTGTATTTCTGTCTAAAGAAGTACAGGCCAGGAGATGCTTCCAGGCCATCCATAAGCACTGCTGGATGTTGAATGTTCTGAAGGAAGTGACAGAACAACCACCCTGGTTCCAGGACACCTCTTTCCTGCTCCTGGAAAGGTTCATTAACACCTTGGTATTTGTAAACACACACTGAGCAATCACTGCTCCCACACTGAGTACTACTATGTTACTACCAGGAGATGAAGGCCTTGTCTCTGGAGTTTGGCCAACACCAGTCTAGTGTACTTAACACAAACCCAGTGATCAGCAGATGGCATTAGCTCCTTCAAGTAACACCTTCCTTCTTTTAGGGTACTACTGCAGATACTGGTATCCAACGAGATGCTACACTCTAAGTGATGCCTGCTGTGCAAATAAATACATACACGTATTTACTGCAGATGTTTTACCTTGTGCTGCCCCTAAACATTCTCCTAGATGTAAAGAAACCTGAACTCAGGTACTGCAGGGCTCCAACTCTGGGAAGAGTGGGACAGACAGAACACAGGAATTACCTGTCTTGCTAATGGAACAATAGCAGCCCTACACAGGTAGAATTAACACACTACTGTTAGTGTACACTAGCTCGCTGGGGTACTTTATGGCATGCAAATAAGCTATACTGCAATTAAAACGAGCTCTTTATGAGGACTACATTTTTGTGGGGGCACTACAAAGCAACCATTTCAAGGAACAAGAAAGATCTCACCCAGTTCCCACCTGCAGAAGCAAAACCATCAGATCCTAACCTGCAGTATTAAACATAAACCAATATTTACTCTATGTTCCATCCCTGGCAGTGTTCCAGGCCATGCTCACAGAGCCTTGGGTGACATTGCCTATGTGAGGCGTTCCTGCCTATGGCAGGGGACTGGAACTGGATGATCTTAAGCTCCTTTCCAACCCAAACCATTCCATGATTCTATAAAACCTCTACTTAAAAGCAAAGCAGAAAAAAGAGAGTTGTGAAATATCCAACCTACACCTTTTCACTGTGATGTTTATGACAGACCCCATATCCCTGCAGACAAACTCTGGGCAGGCTCTCACCCTCCGCAGTTTACACATCCTTGTGTGTGCTTCCAGCTCCTGTGCTCCTGGCAGTTGTGCTACAAGAAGATGCAGTGAGAATCCTTCCATTTGCCAAACCCACACACTAAATGCCAAGCAGAGGCCTCAGGAGCACAGATTTGGGGGGTGGGGGGGGTTAAAAGAAGAACTTTACCTACCCAGAAGGATTTTATTTTAGGAGGTTTTCGACCCAAAAGCCTTACGCAAGCCTCTCAAAGGAATCACACAAAGTACAAATCAAACCTTCGCTGCTACATCTCAAAGAGCTTTTTTTTTTTCTTAGGACAGATTTATTCCCAAGTCTCCCTGAGGCACAGTAGGGAGAGTTCCTTTCTTTTTCAGCAGAATAAGAACTGAAAGCAGGAAAGTCACATACCCTGAGAAGTGTGCAGCAAGCTCCAGGGGGAAAGGTCTGATTTGTAGGAAACCAAGGCTGCATTTAGGGGCTGCACAAGATAAAACACCTGCAGTAAGTATGTATGTGCATTTCTTTGCACATGAGGTCCAGGCCTTGTTTAAGGACAGTGCTTTTTACTCATGAAATACTATAGCTAAGTTCTCTGTGTTTTACTTCTCAGTTTTCTTACAAAGCCACTTGCCTAGGCTGTCATTAACCTTCCCTTAGCAGACAGCAAGGGAAGCCACTCTTCTTCAAAGCCCCCAACCTTCCCATTACTCTCCCAGCAGTAGTTACCTTTGAATTCCATATTAGCAGCATCCTCCAAGAGCTCCTCCTTCATATTGCTGAGAGTCTCTATGATCATGTCCTTCATCTCCTCTTGCTTGCGGTTGGCAATGTTCATCAGCGACTCATAGAGCTCGTTCTCCTTCTTGCGGGTGTACTCCAGCCTCTTGGGGGTGATCTGCAGGTCCCGCTGCATGTCAAAGGCCTGGTTGATGAAGATGTTGAGGCAGCGGCAGTGCACCTCGTTTAAACTGGTGGCTGCTTCCACCAGGTGCTTCTGAAGGACCTGCCTGGAAAAGGTGCTCAGGAGCCGGAGCTTCTCGAGCTGCTCCACCAGCATGCTTTGAGCATCAGCCTCAGCACCAGGCGCCCCGCAGCTGCAGTGGCTGCTACTCAGGTACTCCAAGTCCATCAGCTGGCAGTAAAGGGAGGACTTTTCCTGCTCAGTTTTTTTGGGAGAGATCAGGTCAGCCCCCGCCTCGGGCACTCTGAAGAAGAAAATGGGCAAAGAGAATTTCTCTTTGATTTGGCGCAGTTCGTTCTCATCGGATGAGGAAAGCTCTGCCTCGCTGATGGCAAAGACGACCACAGGCAACACCTGGTTCACGTACTCCCCGAGGGTGGCTTCAGCAGACTGGAATCCGCGACACGGTGCTACCACAACGTCCACTTCCTAGCAGGGGAGGAAGTGAAAAACACAGGGTTTTGTACAGAGCCTTTTGAAAATGGATCTATCCAAAAATGCACCGTAATTCCTTCACAAAGAGCAAAAGGAGAAACAACCAAACCCTTTCGAGCACTTACGGAGTCTCACATACAACATCATGCTCTTACCTTGTACTAAGTTATTAGTATTATTGTACTAAGTTATTAGTTATTACTCTGATGTTGAACTAAGCCTTCCAGTTCTAGCTCAGTTCAGATCAAGACTTAGAACAAGATTCCCAAAGTGCTCCATGTCATTCCTTAGCCTACAGCTGCCCCATTCTGCAACCTCTCCCACTGATGTTTACCAAAGCTGCAGCTCTTTGAGGAGATACCCACACCATCAGCTTCCAGTGCAGCTTCCAACAGCAGAAAGCACCACACCAGCCACTGCTGCCAAGACAAAGGCAGCATAACAACCAATTCCAAAGAGTAGGCAGCCAAAGGACAGGCGGGGGAACAGATGGCTGTAACTAAGCTTTAGTTCTGACTTGCTGCAGATCCAAATGAAAACTAAGAGATGGGATTTATTTACTAGCTCTCGTACTGCACAGTTTCACTGCTTTGATCATGCTCTTGCTGTTAGAACATCTTAGTAACCCTACTAAAAAGGGCCAGTTTTGAACCCGCTTCCTCCCCTTCCAAGGGAGGAGATGAGACTCACTTCTGGATGTGCAAGAAGTGTTAGGATTGCATGTATGACCCCAGTAAAACAGAATCGAGCCTGGTCTGAGTTGGAGGGACCTTAAAGCTCATCCAGCTCCAACCCCTGCTTGCTCCAAGCCCCTGTGTCCAACCTGGCCTTGAGCACTGCCAGGGATGGGGCAGCCACAGCTTCTCTGGGCACCCTGTGCCAGCGCCTCAGCACCCTCACAGGGAAGAGCTTCTGCCTAAGAGCTCAGCTCAGTCTCCCCTCGGGCAGGTTCAAGCCATTCCCCTTGCCCTGTCCCTACAGGCCCTTGTCCAAAGCCCCTCCCCAGGTTTCTTGTAGCGCCCTAAGGAAGGGAAGTGTCAAAGGCTTTGAAGTGAAGCTCGAATCTCTGACCTGTAACAGGGGTGATAACTGAGCATTCTTCAATCACGTTTTCTCCTCCAGAAAAATGGGGAGACTTGATGAGAATGTGAACAAAATGAGGACACTTGGCCCCATCTCCCACTTGCTCTCAGTGCTAGCAGGGAATCCTTAAAGCCCCGGGGCTCCACAGTGCTGAACCCAAACCTGAGTGATGCACCAGAGGCTGGAGCAGGATGCGGAGTGCTGCAGTGTTCACCAGAAGGGCTGACTCACCCCAGGCACTGTAAACACAGGAGGAAGCCAGTGCTGTCTCTAGGAGACAGGGAGGAAACCAACAGCAGCAACTGGGTCTCCTCCTTCCATAGAGGCCACTCAGCCTCTTTCAGAGACCATCAGTAACATTCCTTGCTCCCCCTCTTTTAAATGGCCTACAGAATTTAAGCACAGGCCATGCAGTTTCATACTATGAGGGATCAAGTCTTCTTCTATGGGAATACCTCTGACTCACACCAGATTCCTGGAATTTTTAAGGTGGTTCTCACAGGGTCACATCGCTGGAAGCACACTTGGAACACTTCTGACAGAGCTGGAAGCATGAAATTGTGCTTAAGTAACTTTACTCCTCTTTCCCTTAATGAAAAGGCCCTTTTTGAAACATGAAAGCCTCCTAGTTCGCAACCTGGACATCAGGAATGCAAAGATCAGTCAAAGCTTTTCCACTTGTGATGCAGAGATGCCTGTCAACACCAAGACAAAGGGGTCTAAAGAGAATACCATGCAGACACCATGTACTCATCCATGGATTCAGAGCTGCAGGGTAACTGCTGCATCCCACCATCCTAAAATAAAAATGAAGGATCAAGTAGGTCAGGACCTCCTGTAAGACAAGAGGAGTCTCCCTGAATGCACTCAGGGACCACTCAAGTGCTGTCTTCCTCAGTCAACATCAGTTAGAAAGCACTTATCTGCTGCATCCCAAGAGGACCTGCTCCTGTTTTGCCAGGCTGGGGGCAGTTCAATCACTGTTTGCTCTGTGAGCTGAGGTGCTGAGAAGCTAAACCCAATTTAGACCCATTTTTACCCAAACTCCTCCCAGCCAGATCAGGCTTTTGCTAAACCAGTTTGAATACTCTGCCTTCTAAGAATAGTCTGTGAATCACTCAAGTCTGACAGTTACTGCATTTATGACATATGGGAGCTAATTCCACTGCCTCCCTATTAATCTGTGGTGTATATTTACCCTCAGATCCTAGTTGGGATTTTTGTGTTTGTTTTTATACACACTCCTCCCCAGTTGGTCTGAAATCTTCCCGTTTTATTGTGCTTCCATGAGGATCCAAAGCTGAAGATCAGGAGCTCTCATCTAGAGAGACTCAAAGAAAGCTGAACACCTCTGGTCTCCAGCAAACACTGCTGGTCAGGAGATCAGGGCACATCCTGCCAAGTCTTCCAAACCTGAAACACTCTATGGACATTAAAATAACCACCCAATAGGTACTTAACCACATCCTTTGCTGCTTGTAACAACTCCTGATTCATACAACGTGAATCAGAGCTGTAGGACCTGAAGAGATGTAACAATAAACCCAGGCTTCTCCTGCCAGAGCTCACAGAGCCATCTTGTCTTTCTTCAGTCACCTTCCAGCTTTGCCAGAGCAGCTGAAAATGCTTCTTTCCCTACAAATCCTGGCTAAAACTCTTCAGACTGAGACCCAGAGTCCCATGAGGCACAAAGCAAGATAAAGGCACGAAGCAGCAGCTCTCAGCCCTGAGACCCTCCTCCCATTCAGCTGCACCATCCAGAGGAAAACCAGTCCTTCAGAGAAGTCCCTTTCAGCTTCCAGGCACAACTGATAAGATTTAGGAAAAGAGCCAACTGTTGACTCCCAGTATAAATCTAACAATCTCTCCATTTAGCTGGATTACTCCCCATGACCTAGATGCATTCCTGTGCAGTGATCCCCAAGGAGCAGAGCAGCTTTGCCAAGGTTCTCCCTTCCCTGAGATTTTAAGTTTAAAAATAACCAAGTTCACCAACCTATTAGCACAAAGTGGTGTTCCCACAGCAGCCAAGCCATGCTAATGGGACTTTCTGCTCCCTCTTCACCCCCTTTTCTGTGAAACAAGTTTGCAATAAGACATCCTCTGAGGAAGCACCATCCCACCCTGGATATCAGCCTCAGGGTGCTCCCCTGGCAGTTCAGTATTCAGAAGTGGTGTATTCTGCACTTGCATTGAATTCATCTCCAAGTGACAGCAAGCAGTTTAGTTAATATTTGGATACTGTTAACTTACCAATAACTCAGCCATTCTTTCCTTGGAGCAATGGCTAACCAGCTTTAGCACACAAGTATGTGCATCAGGGAGCATGAGTCAGCATTAGGTGCCTGCACAGGCCAGCAGCGTGTCATGTAGGTGCTCCAGCCAGCCTGAGCAGTGCAGTCTCTTGGTAAAGATGCTCTCAGGCATGAAGAGCTGCACAGCATTCCCCAGGTCCCGAAGCCACAGAGAGCTCAAGGGCAGCCCATTGGTAGGTCAGTGCCCTCACTATGGGGAACAAGTATGATTTCAAACAGAGAGGCACAAATGAAATGCTCATCTCCTGTAAGTCCACACTACAGACCCACAAATGCTCCTTCACATACTGGGAAGGTGCTTGAGTGGCTAGAACATGAGGGTTTCATGAAACACAGTACACCTACCAGCACACTGCTGCTGGGAGAAAACCAAACAGATCCAGTGTCTGAAGGGGGCCACAAGGACACTGGGGAGGGACTCTTCATCAGGCACTGTAGTGACAGGACAAGGGCTGATGGGTTCAAACTGAAACAGGGGAAGTTCAGGTTAGATCTTAGGCAGAAGCTCTTCCCTATGAGGATGCTGAGGCACTGGCACAGGGTGCCCAGAGAAGCTGTGGCTGCCCCATCCCTGGCAGTGCTCGAGGCCAGGTTGGACAGAGCCTTGGGTGACATGGGCCAGTGTGAGGTGTCCCTGCCCATGGCAGGGCGTTGGAACTGGCTGATCTTTAGGCCCTTTCCAACTCTAACAATAGTTATGATTCTGTGAACAAGGAGTTCTAGGTACCTGGTATGGTAAAACTCAGGTTGATTTCTTCCCCCTCTGCCCAAAAGATGCTGAGCTCCTCAAAATTCTTTGGTCCCTTAAGCTCTGTACTGAATATCAGGTTAGCAGCAAGCATGCAACTGTTACTGGGCTCCTGGTTCTGCTTCACAAGTTAAGAAGTTCCTTCGGAGCAGTTCTGCAGACATGACACTTTGGATAGCATCCAAAGACCTGCATCCATTATTGCTCCAGATCCATATTCCACTTGGTACAGGAATAGTGCCCACGAGCAGCAGACATTCACTTTAAGAACTGACATCCTGGGGTGTGTGGGCAGAGCTGGAGAACTCACGTTAGCTGGAAGGGTGGAAAAACCCACATGCCTCTCAACAGGAGCTCAGACTCCTGGCATCTAGCAGGAGGTTATCCCTAACCCTGTTACCTGCTAAAATGCACTGTGTTCTCCCATCAGCTTTAAAACTGTGTTCATCCTTTAGCCCCCTGAATTCATGGAAGGAATCCTTCGCCTCCATGTGAAGCTAGCTGTGATTGACCCTCCCTTCTTCTATTGGAAGAGCTTTTTATTTCACCAACCCTTTTCAGATCCATCTGAGTAGCTGTTTTCATCTAAGTGGCCTAAATATAACCAAAGGCAGACAGAAGCATCTTTGTCACTCACATGAGAAATCTGAAAGAGGGTTGTAAACTGCCCAAATAAGTGTAAAGCTAAATCCTCTTCTCTCATAGCAAGGCAGAAGATCCAGAACAGGCATTTACTTTGCAGCACCAGGAGCTGGGCTGGCGCTCTCTGCGGAAGCACTGGATGCCTCACAGAGTTCATACAAACATGGCTCTTCTGTCCTCTCTCTGTGGATCCTGGAAGTCATAAAAGCACCACAACAGAGCACTGATGTGGCTGATCTCATTAGGATAGGCTTAAATGTAGCTACAGGCTGGCTCTGTCAACCATATTTCAAACTGATGCATACTGGGTCTTCATTTGCTGCCTGTTCCCAACCACACATCCAGAAAAAACTTACCTTGCTATTTTATTGTTCAACTCTGACATTCAGGCTCTCATTCAAGTGACAAGAGATCCTATTCATGCAATTTCTATTTAAGAATTCTCTATTCCAGGTATTCCCCTTTTTTTGCCAAGCACAACGCTCCACAAGTATTCTACTGCAGTAGCAAAGGCTCAATGTAAGATATGAAATGCAATGGAAGCTCATGGAAGCTATAAAAAGCTATGAAATACAGCCCCCACCTTTAAAGCTCTCTGCTGAACACCAAACTGCAACACTCAGAACAGGAACGTGTTACATAGACAAGCCAAAGGAAAGGCACAAAGCAAGATGCAATGTCAGGAACAGCTCTGAGACCAGACTCCCACCTTCTAGCTCTTAACATCCTCAGCTTCCATTGGCACCACAGGGATGTGAAGAGCCATCCTCTCAAAGGAAGTCGGGTCATTTTATCAGATGTTGGATTAAGAAGCTTTTTTCTTGCATGACAGCTTGTAGCTACTATCAGACAGCAAAGCTAACTCTGAATGACCTGGAAACTGGCGTAAAACTTCAGAAGACACTTGGAGTTCCATGTGAGCAAGCTTGGCTTCCGAGATGGATGCAAACATTACAGAGGAATGCTAACGCTCAGAGTTGACATGGAAACAGAGCACACAAACAGATGGTGATGTCCAGTTAAAATCCTAGCACCAGACTTCCAGCTCCCCTATTAAAATGGATTCCTGTGTTGGAGAGTTTTCACCATTTGCTTTATTGTGGCCCATAACTTATAACTGAAGTTCATTATGACAATGGTACATGGACACCAAGTTACCTTTAGCAGTGAGTAGGGCAGCATGACCTCCAGCTCTGCTATCTGGTGAGCAGGATCTTCATTGTCCCCATGGATCTCTAGGTCCTCCTCTGGTATGGTGTCCCAGTGCCCACGGTGGGCTGCCATCATCTGGACCAGTTCATACTGCCCAGGCAGCGCCAGGCTAATCCGGGTTTGTGTGCCATGGGTGAAACGGATCCGGCGCCTCTTGCAGTTCTCCTCGTTGGTGATCTTGGTGGTGGGGAGCAGCTTCTCCCCCAGCAGGATGTTGAGTAACTGGCATTTGGCATTGCAGTTCTGGCCAAGGATCAGCAGGCAAGGGTGCCAGCTCACGGTCCGCTGGAGCTGCTCTTCTTCATGGCAAGGGAAGGCGATGAAACTCTGCCCTAGAATTGAGGACAAGCTGCGTTAGGGCAGGTTGACTGAACAAGTCTATCTCCAAGCCAAATGTTCACACCACTGTCCCACTGCTAAGAAACCCACATAGCACCAAGGCTGCCTACCAGCCCCACACAAAGATCCACAGCAGCCTGTCACACAAAGCCATTAAGACAACTTGCCACCTATTCCACCCAAAAGCATTTACACAGAGCTCTCCTCAGCAGGTGAATGGGAGGCTCTAAGAGTCAAGAGGCAACTCCTGTCAAGGCTGAAACAACCAAAGGACTAATTTTGCCTTGGGTTGGAAGTGTTTTGCCTTGCTCCAGAGTTCAAGGAGGCCCAATGGGTCACCAAGGCTAATTCTTGCCCAGTTTTGATGCCCTGGCTGCACAGAATGTTCCTATTGCATACCAGAAATAAACTCAACTATGAATAGGTGACAGTCCCACCCACACACTTCAAAATGCCAAATACTTTGCATTGACCAAATCCCACGAGTATTACTGCCCAAGCTGGTTGACCAAAGGCTAAGATCATTGATAGTGAAGCAGCAAAAGCTCCTTTCTAGCCTCAGGGGAAGAGTCTTGCTAAATTGCTTTTCTCCAGCAGGCAGATGACAAGACCCAGTTTGCTGAGACATGGCAGCAGAGCCAGCAGCCTCTGTCAGCAAGCACAGTCCCAGCTCATGCTTCCACCAGGGTAGAGATGAGCTGAAGTCAAACACTCTTTGCCAGCAGCCAGGTTCCTAGTGCAGCCTAAACACGAGGGAGCTTGGCTCCCTTGAGCACACCAACACTACATTCCTCTCCTAACCTGCACAGCTGAAATAGGCACGGTTTGCCAGATATTCTTATGGATTTTAAGAAGATTTAAGCTGTAAAAGGAAACAATTCAACATCTGTATCTTCTTCAGAGTAGCAGGACTCACCCATCCTCCAGCTGCAGCACCACTTGTACCATCCCACTAAGCAGGCCCTTTGAACCCTTAGCCCACAGTGCCACTACTCCTTGCATTTGCCTTGCCACACTAATTCAGTCTCAGCCCTGAATTTAGGTCCTGTACTCTTTTACAAGTCCTAAATACAGCTTTTCCCACGCTCAGCCATCGAAGCTGAAGCCTAAGCAGCTTTGTGTTACCTTATGCATAGCAACAGAGTAATTCTGGTAGTACAAAAAACCCGGGATACAAACAAATTCCCCATCTGCTGCACTTGAGCACAATCCCTGGAGCACAGAGCAGCCAGTGTTCCACCACAGGCAGGGAGCTGGCCCATGTTCCCAGGGCTGAAGGCAGATGGAACCCAAGAACAAAATGGCAAATGGTGACAGCAGTCCCCAGAAGAGCTGCCAAAGCTCACAGCTAGAACCCAGTACAACTGCCCTGGTATCAGGCAAAGCAACAGGAAACCAGTTTGAAGAGACACAAATACAACAGAGCAGAGAAGCAGCAGTAGGGATTCTGTAGGGAGAAGTCCCGTTTCACCAGGGCTATTAAAATCCTTTTAATGAATCATGTTCTGGCATCCAAAATTGTTTCAGCATCTCAAGCCCCAAGATGGATCCTTCCATCCCATACAACACTAAGGAAACCCCTCTCTGCGTCTCAGCAAGCCCCTCTCCTGGACCTCTGCCCCACACAGCCCCAGATGCTGGCCCCATAAACTGACAGCTTGGAAAAAGGTTATGGGAGATGTCACTTGAAGTAGGACTGGCGCAGAACCGTAAGCAGCCTTTCAGGACTCAGAGTGATAGCAGAGTGGCCACACGCAGTGAAGGGCAGAATCTGGGTAGCAGCTCAGAAAGAGAAAATCCAGCAAAAAGCCACAAATAGGACCCTGAAGCCTTCATGTACGAGATAAAGAGCTCCTTTGATCTGGTTCCATCTATTGAAGCTTCAACTGGAATTCAAGCTTGCTGTTCAGCTGTACACGCATCAAACCACCTCTGCCCAGGCTCTGGAGAAGGACAGAAGAGGCTGGTTGCACCCTCTCCTTGTTCTGGGTGGCCTCTGCATTTACAGGTACTTACTGTCAGTATAAAATGACCGAAATACAGCAGCTCAGCTCAGTTACTGAAGCACAGGATGGATACAGAAACCCTACATCTTTCAAACACTTCCCATCTTTTCATGCACACAACCTCCCTGTGATAGGTCAACAAGTTTACTACAAGTGGTTGTCAGTAACAAAGCCATTATACTTCACATTGTCACAGTGAAATATTCCGAGTGCAAACCTGGCACCAGCACCAGGAGTCAGATTCAGCTCTCTCATAGACCATAGAATGGCTTGGGTTAGAAAGGATATTAAGATCATCCAGTTCCAACCCCCTGAAGGGGCAGGGACACCTCACCCTGGACCATGTCACCCAAGGCTTTGTCCAACCTGGTCTTGAACACTTCCAGAGGTGGAGCATTCACCACTTCACAACTAATCCAGTGCACCACCAAGGCACCCAAATCATGGCAGTGGTTTAATGCTGCACAAATCCATCCCTGGGCATCTTACAGCAACGTCAAGCTCCCAAACCCAAGCAAGGGCACGGTGGTGGAGCTGTGGCTCACATTCTGCACTGCAGAAAGCGTAGCACTATTTCTGCACATCCGAATAAGACACAAGGTGAAAACTCTCATGAAGGGTGATGCCAACACTCGGAACATAAAGAACTCAAGCACGGAGGAATACGAGCCCCCCGATTACCTAACAAAAACCAGATTAGATCTCGCTTCCTGAAGAGAGGCAGGGATACTCCCATATCTATGGGAACAGCTCCTGTTTGTGACAGAAGTCTTGCCAGAGGTCTTAGCTGGTGGTATGTTTTGTGTCAATGTACCACACCACTGGGAGACATGTGATAAAGACATCAAAACAAATGGCTGCAGGGGGAGTCCTCCAGTGCATGCATCCTGTTAAGCCTCTTTTGATGAAAGGAGGCCTGTCCATAAACAAGGACGTCTCTCACCAAGACTCATTTCATAATCCACTCAAACACTTGACAGATGAATCCTAGGCTGAGTTTATGGAATTTTAGGTTGAGAAGCCATAAGCATTTACTCACTCCCTCTACACTCCTGGTCTCACTTGTGTTCCTATTCTAGCTTCAATAGTACACACACATAACAGTGCTTAACTACAGCTGGACCCTCATACCTATAGCAAATACCGCTGCCTTTCACAGGAATCTTTCCATTCCTGATGGTTGCCAGAAAGCCAACCATATCCTGGCCTGCCTCAAAAGGAATGTGACCAGCAGGTCAAAGCAGATGATCCTGCCCCTCTGCCCTGCCCTCCTGAGACCCCCCTTGCAGCACTGGGTGCAGTTCTGGTGTCCCCCACGTAACAAGGACATGGAGCTGCTGGAGCAAGTCCAGAGGAGGCCAAGAGGATGCTCAGGGACTGGAGCAGCTCCTGTATGGAGCCAGGCTGAGAACACTGGGGCTGTTCAGCCTGGAGAAGAGAAGCTGTGTGGAGACCTCAGAGCAGCTTCCAGTGTCTGAAGGGGGCTACAAGGATGCTGGAGAGGGGCTCTTCATCAGGGACTGTAGTGACAGGACAAGGGGTGATGGGTTCAGACTGGAACAGGGGAAGTTCAGGTTGGAGATAAGGAAGAAGTTCTTCCCTGTGAGGGTGGAGAGGTGCTGGCCCAGAGAAGTGGTAAATGCCCCATCCCTGGCAGTGTTCAAGGCCAGGCTGGACAGAGCCTTGGGTGACATGATCTAGTGCTGAGGTGTCCCTGCCCATGGCAGGGGGTTGGAACTGGATGATATTAAGGTCCTTTCCAACCCAAACCATTCTATGATTCTATGATTCGTAGCATACTTTGACCACTACAAGACTTAACATACAGCTGCTGCACCATTAGTAGCTTCTATGGGCTGCAGAACCCAGCTTCACCTTCTGCTTAACTTGAAGCTTGCTAGTGAGTACCTCCTCCCATCTGTTTGAGGACTTGTTTCACAGGTACCCTCCCAGCCACCCCTCCACACATTATCTAGTCTTAAACCCCATCTTCTCATGTTGACACAGCTCACAGCACAACAGCAGCCCCAACCTTTTGAGCATCGTAGTGATCCAGGCAGAGTAGTCACATTTTAACCAGGATACAGACCCTCTGTCAACACAGCAGCAGGATGAGAACTCTTCTAACCCCTCTAGTTAATACATTCACCCCCTATGAAAGGCATTTCTATACAGAGTCATTAGGCTACCAAGCCTGCGGCTTTCCACACACACTCATTAAGATAACACCAGAGCTGCTGGCCAGAACCCTGGAGATGCTCTGCTCTGAGTACAAGAGGCTTACTTGTGAAACAAGTAAACGCAGTTTACTTGTGACATAAGGCGAAAGAAATACCCAAATCTCAGGCTCCTCAGCCAAGAGTTCAAATTATTTCAAGCACAGAATGAAGCAAACCACTATTAATAGAAAGGGTTGTGCTGGTTTGGGTTTCTTCTTAGTATCTTTATGTATTTAAGTAAAATCTGCAACTGAGTCCCTAAGAATATGGTTTTACAGTAAGTGAGAACACAACACACAGGAATAAAGAGCTGCCAGGGCTGCACAGGCTCAAGCTGCAGATTGTCAGTGTACCTCAACACATCATTCTTCAAAGCCTACTCATGACAAAGCAGACCTGGAGAACAGACAACATTTCCTTGAATGCTTCAGAAACACAGACAGTGCAAGCAGCGCTCCCTCCCTCCCCTCACAAACAGTAGCTGGAAGGCAGTTCTTTTTTACCCTTGAATTTACTATGAGGAGTAACTCCTGGTGCCAGAGAGGCCACAGAGGAGCCACCTGGCCAATGACAATCCTGTATGGACAAACACTGCCCATCATGCTCCTAAGCAGAGGAGGGTGGGATATAAAAGCAAGCAGATATTTGCTCCTTCAAGTACCCAACCCTGGCTGCCTCAGCTTACCTGAAA
The DNA here is from genome assembly GCF_033783945.1 of Neopsephotus bourkii. Taxonomy (NCBI): domain Eukaryota; kingdom Metazoa; phylum Chordata; class Aves; order Psittaciformes; family Psittacidae; genus Neopsephotus; species Neopsephotus bourkii. The sequence goes on from NW_026901625.1 coordinate 582,558, forward strand.
GGTCAGTGGCTACCTCACAGCTTAGCAGACACTCGGGCCTGATTTTAGACACAGTAACTTAGGCTGTGCTTTAGGCTGCTTGAGTTGACTCTAGAGGCAGTTCTATGCTGGTACAGCAGCTCACAGGTGTCTCAAGAGCAAACCCCTTCACATCTGGTTTGTTTCCAAGCCCTCTGAATTTACTCTCCCAGTTTGTTTTTGCACTTCAAGCCCAGCACTAAGTGTCCTGCCCATTTACCTTCCTGCTCTTTGTGTTGCACAAAACATCAGCACTCACAGACTAATTCCCACTGCAGAAGGTCTGCAGGATTATTTGGACACAATTCCTCTCCCTTTGACACCACCTGTAGGGCAGATTCGAGGCAAAAGTGGTTCTGTCAGTGAGAACTGTGCTCCTTAAACCCCCTGAGAGTGCAAATGATCTCCCCCTGTCAGGAGCTTCATCCCCAGCCATGAACTGTCAGAGAAACAACACAACTACAGCTTTATGGAGACAAGAAATACCAAGGCTCTGGGCTATGCATCTTCCCATGTCTTACCCAAATCAACCATCAATGGCTCCTCATCCTCACTGCTTCACAGTTATTGTGCAGCCTCCCTATTCCCCCAAGTGCTGCTTTTCATCCTCTCCTTTCCTCTTCCCACACTCCCCTCAAGACAACTTCCCACCTTCCAGCAGCTTTACTGGCTTGTGTGTGCCCTGCCCGGAACACGTCACCACTTCACCAGCTTCAAACCTACTGAGCTGAGGTCTCTGTTACAAGAAGGGTCAATGTTAGCCAACCTCTGCCGCCTGAAACCCCGAACCAAGAGGCCACACTGTTATTAGTTTGCATGAACAAGCTCTGAAGCAGTCAGAGCCTTTCCTTGGGGCCCTGGCATTTAAGGGCCAGTTGGCAACAGACCGAGCAGGAGAAGTCAAACAGGGTCAAGGCAGGTATTTAAACAGAAAAGGTTCTAAGTGCTCTGTATTAGAAACACCAGGTTTGGTGATATGTGTGTCCCGCGTTAGGAATGCTGCATCCCCACCTGCAGAGCTCTATGAGCAGACCTGCAGAGATGCTATTTGACAAGCACTGTTTTACAAGAAGTCACCGAGCAGAAGAGCAACTCCCGGGAAGTGCTGCCATTCAAACAGCCTTGAGACCCACAGAAAATAAGGGAAAGCAACTAGTTAGAAAGGAACTAACTAGTTCCTGCTGCCCAGCAGTCAGAGATGCAAACAGAGACAGCACACCTGTACATTCCCTTCTGTTCTGACAGTTCCCATGCACGTGCTTGACTTTGGCTGGCCACCACGTGCCCCCCAAGCTGCTCTATCACTGCCCTCCTCAGCACGGGAGGGAGGGGAGAATAGAAGATGGAAAAGAAAGCCCTTGTGGGTCAAGATACAGGCAGTTTAATAAAGCAAAGGCAAAGGCCCCATGGAGAAGCAAAGGCAAACAACAGATTTATTCTCTGTTCCCCATCAGCAGGCGATGCCCAGCCACTTCCCGTGAAGCACAGGTAGCAGTGGCTCCAGAAGACAACTGCCATAACAACAAATACCCCCTGCTCCTCCTTTCTCTCAGCCTGTGTCGCCAGGCCATGGGCACTTTGGGACAGTCCTGGCTGTATCCATCCCCTCCCACACTCAGCACCAGCCCAGCCCCTGGTGGGTTGTCAGCACCGTCCTAGCTCAATGCTCACAGCACTGCAGGGCTGCTAGGGGTTAAATTAACCCCATCTCAGCCAGACCTGGCACACTGGGACAGCCCTGCTTTGACACAGGGTGACAGAAGAGCTCAGCAGCACTTTAGATGAAGGGCAAGCCAGGAATGGACAAGTACCGTGGACAAACAGCCAAGAGAGGTGACGCAGGAGCCATTTGGAAACGAATAAAGAGCTTTATAAATGTCTTAGGTCACAGCAAACTCCTCACAAGACAGTCTTCTGTACAGAGTCGTGCACACGCAGGACAGCCTGCACCCGCGACAGACGGGGGTGAAGGTGATGAATGAAGCCCAGCACCATCCCTGCTATTGCCCACAACAAACGCACTGCCACGCACACCAGCCCCATGAGCTGCACCTTCCTAACTCCCCCCCCCAGCTCCCGGACCCCATAAGGATCCCGATGATGAGCAGAAGGGCCCCTCAAAGCTTCTCACACCCCCAAGACAGCGCTCCATACGCGCTCCCACCCCATCGAGCCCCCCATCCCAGACCCAGCAGCTCCCCACAGCCCACCCCCGGCCTCCCCAACCCTCTCAACGCCTCCCGGCTCACCCCACAGCACCACGTTTACCCCTACAGCCGCCTCCCTTCCCCGCACACACCCCCCCCCCCGGCCTCCCCGCCCGCCCCAGGCCCGGCCTTCCCCGTCCCCCTCTCACCGTCCTGCGGGGCCCCGTCCCCGGCCGCGGCGGGGAGGCCGTCGCCAAGCGCCGCCGAGGCGAAGGGGTGCCCCTGGGAGTACTTGACGTCGCGGAAGAACTTCTTGGTCTCGCGGAGGTTGTGCTGCAGCCGCGCCAGGTGCCGGTTGTAGTGGCCGAAGGAGCGACACAGGTCCCGGATCACCCCGCCGGGACCCCGCCACAGAGGGGCCCCTTCACCCTCCATGTCCTCCGGGTCCGTTCCGCTATCCCCTCCCCACCGCGGGGGACACTCGGCCCCTGCCAGCCTGCCGCTCCCGGACGCTCCGCCCGCCCCAAGGGAACGGCGAGGCCCCGGCGGCCGGGCCTTCCTCGCTTCCCCCCACCCACCCCTCCCGCCTCCCCTACCCCCGCCGCCGCCTTCCTCCGCAGGGGCAGCGCCTCGGCAAACCGCGCTGCGCGCTGCGCGGAACCTTTATCGGAGCGCCGCGGGGCAAAGGGGGAGGAGGCCGGGCGGACCCCGGCCAGCGGGGCATGCCGGGAGATGTAGTTCAGGGGCGCAAGGAGCCTGCGCGCCGCGCGGGGTATGCTGGGAGTTGTAGTCCTGTCGCGCTCCCCGGGGGCAGGGCTCACCTCGCCGCGTTCCGAGGGGCGCAGGAGAGGTTTCATTATTAATTACAATTAGAACCAATTAATAAACAGTTAATATCAATTAACAACTGTATCGACAGGGGGCACGAAGCTCGCGTCGCCCCCCCGCGGCTCGCCCCGTCCCCGCGCTGTCGGCCCGGCTCGGCGGGCGCGCCAGCACCGCGCGCCGCGCCAGCTCCGCGCCGCCAATCGCCGCCAATCAGCGCCTCCGGCCCCGCCCCTCGCCCCTCGCCATTGGCCAGCGCAGCCGCCACTCAGGCCCCGGCGGCGGCGGCGGCGATGCCGATGCCGGTGCCGGCGGGCGCGGAGCCGCCGCGGCGCGGAGCCGCCGCCCGGCCCGGGCACGGCGGGGGGGGCGCGGGCGCGGCGGGGGGGGCGCGCAGCCCGCGGGCCCCACAGCGGCCGCCCGGGCGCCGCCCGCCGCCGCGGCCGTAGGACTCCCCCGCCGCCCGGGGGCTCGGCGCGCCGCTATGAAGCGGTGCCGCTCGGACGAGCTGCGGCAGCCCGAGGAGGACCCCGGAGCCGCGGGGGAGCCGCCCGGCGCTGCTGCCATGGAGGCCAAGCCCGGGGAAGCGGCGGCGGCCCCCGAGGCGGGCGCTGTCCCCCCGCCGCGCACCAAGCCCCCCGACCTGAAGGTGAGCACCGGGCACCTGTGGGCTGGCAGCGGGGCGAGCACCCCGGGGGGGCACCGGAGGGGGAGGACTCCTTGGGGTCCAGAGTCGGGCAAGCACCCCATGGCGTCACCAGTGGGGGTCCCGGTGGGATGGACGCCTTGATGGGGTGCCAGCATCCCCAGACCCTGGTCCGTGCCCTGCTACAGGTGTGACCTTGGAGGATGTGGGATGGGGATGCCCCGGGGCTAGGGATGCTCCCAGAATGGGGTTGGTCCTAGAATGAGTAAGGTCCCAGGATGAGGATGCTCCTGGGATGAGGATGCTTCTGGGATGAGGATGCTCCCAGGATGAGGATGCTGGTGGGATGGTGATGGTCCTAGAATGAGGATGGTCCCAGGATGAGGATGCTGCTGAGATGGGGATGCTCCCGGGATGAAGTGGTCCCACCTTGGGATGCTGCCAGATGGGGGATGCTCCCAGGGGTGGGAGTGCTCCTGGGGTGTGCAGAGCCCGGTGGAGAGCAGCCAGAGTCACCCCGGTGCTGAGTACGGGGGAGATGCTTGGGAGCAATGGGATTAGTGCTGCGGCAGCCGGGAAGTGACAGCGTGTAAATGGCCCCGAGGCTGCTCCTCCCGGTGCCTTCGGGCTGTGTCCGGTTCCTGAGGAAAACAAGTTACGCCGCGGCACTGCAGCGCTGCGGGAGGGAAGGGACCGGGTCCCGGCGGCAGGGATGCAGGGGGGCAGGACAGGGCCATCCCTTGGGAAATCGGGCAGAAATATGCCATGGGTTGGGAAGCGGAGCAGCTCTGAGCCCCGGCTGTTCAACAGGGTCCCATTGGTGTGGATGTGGTGGGGTTTGATGTTGCAGAGATGAATTCCCTGCTTGTAACTTTGGTGTTTCCAGGGGCTGCTCGCGGCAGCGCTGTCAAAGGCGGTGTGGTGGTCGCACCGAGGTGGTGATGGAGGTGCTGGGTTTCAAAGAGACCTGGACAAAACTTAGCCTGGCATCCCGGATGGAGACCCTTGCTGTGGGACACCCCAGCCTGCCGCTTGGCCTAGAAGGTCTCACCAGCATGGTCAAGGTCAGGGAAGCAGAGCCAGCCCTGCCAGGCTGCTGCCGTGCCTGCCTGCATCCCTTCCAGCAAGGCAGCCAGGAAGGAAAAGCCGTGTTCCCGTAGGAGAACTCGGCTGCTTTAAAGCGCAGGAAGCCCCATGGTTGGTTGCAGGACACGTGGTACCTTCCCCTCGATGTCCGAGCTGCAGCTCCTGCTCCTGAGGCTGTTTTGGCTTTGCTGACGTGATGATACAGCTGCTGCTGCCCTAAAAACAGCCGGAGGGGAGAGCCTGGTGCCAGGGGAAGGCGCATCCATGGGGATATGCTGCTCAGGGCTGGGTGGAGAGGGACACCCTGACCTCGAGGAGGCTCAGCTTGGCTTGACCGGGGTGATGCTTCTCATCCGCATCACCCCCAGCCTCTCTCCATCCCATCTGGGCCCTTTCACCTGCACAGTGATTTAGAACGGGGGGGAGCATGGGGCAAAGGGAGCTGCAGCTTCCAAAGGGGATGGCCACGGAGCCAAGCATTCCTTGGTTGCTCATCCAGCTCGGAGCTGATGCTCAGCCCGGTCCAGCTCGCAGCAAGAGCAGTGGCCAAACGGCCATTGATTTTATTGATGCCCTAATGCAGGTTTGCTTTGTGCTGTTCACCTTTAACGCATTTGTAGCTCAGCAATTAATTGCCCTCATGGATGGAAGCCTCAGACTCGCTGTGCCAGGCAGGACACATGAAGAATTGCATCTTGGTGCTGCCCACAGGTGCCGCAGCGGAGCCGGGCGCGCTGCCTGGCCACGCCACAGCCACCGCGGAGTCAGCCTCTACCTCCTGTTGCTACCGTTGGTGGCATCGTTAATAGATCCTGAAGGTTTTCCTGCCCCAAACCCCCTCTGGCCCTGCCCCAGCATTCACTGCTGTGGGGTGGGTTCAGACGAGCAGGGCCCTTTGCTGTCCTCATGCTCGTGCCTGGTGTCACACACCAAGATCCATCTCCCTGTGGATAGGGAGCAAACACCAGATGTAAGCTCTTGTTTGCTGCCAGCTGAAGATGGATTTGAGCTGGCAGCCTGGAGACAGCAGCCTGCCTTGCGCTGTCTCCATTCCCTGACCCCGGCACATCCACAGCAGCTCCTGGCTCCAGCTCCTTTGCTGAGTGCGAGGGTTCCATTAGGGAGGCGAGGAGGGAGCTCTGGCACGGAGCACAGCGGATGCATGACACAGTCCTGCTCACAAACACATCAGGTGGTGGGGATCTCTGTGCTCTGCAGTGCAGTGACTGGAGCCATACAAAGCCCTGCAGAAGGAGACATCCAGCCTCTCGCAGCCAGCGGGGTCTCCAGGGTGTCCCACCACCACGGTGTTCACCTCTTGGCCCCACTCCCGCTTTCAGGCACCTCTGGATGTTTGCCCTGGCTCTCTTTCTGTTTTCCCAAAGGAGACGAGGGTTGAAAGTTGAAGCCTGGCATCGTTTCCATCTCCAGTTTCACTGTCTTGGTCTTCCTGGCTCCCACCTTTTCCTCCTTTGAACCTGAAAGCCAAGGACAGCAGGAGTCCGGAGGCACTGGCCTAAAGCTCTTCCCTTTTCCCAGGGCCTGATCCAAACTTTATATCCATGGACATGAAGCTTCCCCTGGGCTTCCTGGAGCTGGGGAACCTCCCCTAGGGAGGAGGGGGATGAAAGACAAGGGGAGGCCCCACCATGGGAAGTTCAGTGCCCAGCCCATAGGGGTTGGGATGGGGTGAAGCACTGACCTCCCGTTGCCTCATGGCAGCTCAAACCCAGCTAGTTTAATCCTTTCACTACGAGGGGATGGGTCTGGGGTTGGGGACCCCATGATGTGGTTCCCAGACCCTCCATGCTGGTGCCTGTGCAGACTGCAGGGAGGATGTGAGGAATCCTCCTCTCCATAAAGGTCTCCAGCCCCTGTTCTAAGCCCTCAGGTACATTTCTAGTTAATCCCACGCACATCCAGGCATATTTTGGTGTGGAAAGGACACGGCCAAGGTGAGCCGGCTCCCTGCGGTGAGCGGGATGGAGCTGCTGTTGTCAAGCAGCTCGAGCAGGAGCAGTGCAGTCCCTGGAGCAGACGCATCCATCATCTCCTGGGGCATCACTCATCCAAAGCACTCAGGCTGCTGGCAGGGACCCCAGCAGGTTCCCACTCTCGCAGTGTGGAGCTGCACACCAGGACCCCCCTGATCCCATCCTCCTGTTGGGGTGCATCCAGAGGGACATCAGGTCCCTGCTGGGGTTGTGCCAGGCGCAGCAGAGGGCAGGAGATGAGACCGGGATGCTGTGTGCTGTGTCCCTGCAGGCACACACTCATGTTGGAGTGGGATGCTCCATGCCCACCTGCCCACAGTGCCATCCCCCAGGGTCCCATCCTTGCTTCCCACTGCCTTTCAGCACGCAGCATCCCAGCAATCAGTTCGGGAGATGCAGAGGTGACAGCGTGGGAGAAGCCGCTCGCTGTTATTCCCCCCAGGAGCACATCTGGCTCCTCTGGTAGCAAAGATCTCACCCTGGGAATGCCACCTGAGGCGGGGAGCTGGTGGGGGCCTGCAGCATCCCCATGGCCACATCTGGGAGCTGTTGCTGGCCCTGCAGGTGTTGCTCTGGAGTGGCTGGGGAGCAGCGTTTGGGGAGAGCACTCACAACGTGACTAATGTTTGTCACATGGCTGTGCTCTCATCCTGGCCCCGGGAGGAGAAGCGCGTGTGGGGGAGTGCTCGCGTTTCCATTTTAGAGCATCCGTGCATTTTCCTTGGCGTTTGTGGCAGCGGGAGGAGAGGGATGTGCCCAGGACCGCAGGAGGGTCCACTGGAGAAAGCAGCAGGAGGGCTGGGATGGGATGGGATAGGATAGGATAGGATAGGATAGGATAGGATAGGATAGGATAGGATAGGATAGGATAGGATGGGGCAGGATGGGATGGGGTGGAACGGTCTTCCACTGCATCTGTGCGATGTCTTTAAAGGGCTGCAGAGCCTTGGCTGGAGCCTCTGGGCGGGCCATGGCCATGAATAATTAATCACAATGGTAATTAAGCAGGATTTGGCAGCGGGCGGCAGTGCCATGAGGTCGTGGCAACCAGATCCTCTCAGTGTGCGTCTGAAAGCCGAGTAAGAGGTTTGGATGTCGGGGCAGGGCTGGAAGTTAGTGAGGAACTGGGAGGTTTCAGGATGTGTGGCAGCAGCAGGAATGCTGCAGCACATCCCTGCACAATGGGCACAGGCAGCACCAGGAGCATTTGGTGTCTCCTGTGGGACATTGCCAAAGAGCAGTGTTCCAGACCAAACCCTGCAAGGTAGTGTTGGTTTGGGTTAAAACGGGGGCTTTTCAGCTCTTGGCCAGGCTTGGCTTGTCTCAAGAACTGATCCACTTACCTGGGACATGAAGCAGGAGCTGCTCCTTTGAAGTCCATGGAAACAATCCCTGCTGCCAACTGGGAGACCCTGGCTGCAGTAAAGGAAAAGACAACAGAAGTAAAGCTATCTCTGTATCAATCTCAGTGCTTTACAGCTGTCTGTACTGAGAAACGAGCCTCTGTATCCCCTGCATCAGTTATTAAGCAATGGCTGTTCCAAAATAGCCCGTGCAGATGCTCTGCTCTGAGCCACGAGCGGTTTCATGCCAGAAAATGCCACTGCTTTGGAAGTGCAGTAAGAACCCTGGAGTAATGTGGGAAAAGAGAGGCTTTCCATCAACAAATGCTCTGCAATAGCACTTGTTTGTGGTGACCGTTCCCAACAACTCTTTAATGTAGGAAAGCCTTGAGCTTGGCAAGGTGAGGTTCAAGCCTGGAGCAGTGGTGCTGGCATTCCTCTTTCTGCTCTCCTCCCCTCTTTCCCTGTGCTGATCCCTTCCCATCCCACTGGGAGTCTCACCTGCAGAGCCCATGAAAGGCTCTTTCATTAACACTTGGAAAGGACCCCACGGGCTTCTTTTTAGAGGTGAGTTTCTATCAGATAGGCCCAGAACCCATCTGAGGAGGGAAAACTCTCCTTTATTTCCTTTATTGTTGGCTTCACCTTCATTTTGGTTACACTCAAGGAAGGAAGTTGGTCGTTTCTTTTCGTGGAGACCTTCTAAAGGGCTAACTGTGCCATCCCCTTGATGGGAGGAATCTGTGGGTTTGTAGTTATTACCTACCTAATGCTGCCTCCGTTTCCATAGAGACTCTATAAATAGAATAAAATTTAAATCACTATTTCCCAAAGTAGCACTTCAGCACCGTCGATTTATTATGTATTTCCTAGGAAAAACCAAAAGGTCAGGAGTTTTCACGGGGAGTGGATAACAGGAGGATTAAAGTGTTTAGTGACAGGATCTGATTGCTGATTCCTTGCCAATACTACAGGTGCGATGGGGATTAGGCCCTTATGGATTTGTGACTCCTGGTGTTCATTCTTTACTATGAGGGTGCTGAGGCGCTGGCACAGGGTGCTCAGAGAAGCTGTGGCTGCCCCATCCCTGGCAGTGCTCAAGGCCAGGTTGGACACAGGGGTTGGAGCAAGCTGCTCCAGTGGAAGGGGTCCCTGCCCATGGAACTGGATGAGCCTTAAGATCCCTTCCAACACGAACTTTGATTGCATGGTTCTATGCCCAGGGTTTTAAGGAATCCCTTCTGGCCATGAAATCCTCCATGGTCTGCAGCTCCGGAGGTCGTGTCTCAAACGTCACTGCTTTGCCAAGCAGCTCCCAGTCCTGTGCCCATCTCCCACTGGTTTTCAACCACCAGTAAATGCGGTGCTGCAGTTCCAGGAACCAGCATCCCTGGGGAGAGTCCCGGGTGCAGTACATCCGTGCGGAGATGCCCCTGAACGTCAGCAGGGTCAGGACTGGTGTCCTCACAGGCAGCGTGCTCGGCTCCCCTCCAAATCCCAGGCAGAGCAGCAGGGCAGACCTGTGCCTTGCGAAGTGCTGGGTTCCCGGGAGCTGCGGGTGCTTTGGGAGGAGAGAGGCTCTTTCATTGTCCCAGGATCACAGTTGCTGCCTGGCAGCTGCCATAGACCTGGGATCTGGGATCCATCCTTTGCAAGTGCTGGAAGTTGCCACCCACAGCACCAGGGATTGCGGAGGGAACCCAGCCAGGATCTCTTGGGGATGCAAATCTGGGCATTCCAGTGGCTGCGGGGAGCCCGCTCCGGAGTGACCCGGCTGTAACGTGAGCAGGATCCGTTCCACATCCATATTGCATGACCCGGCTGCAGCCAGCGCGCTTCCCAGGAGCCATCCCAGGGAAAGTCGTGTGGGAAAACAGGGCTGAGCCCCCTGGGACAGGGAACCCATGGGAGCAGCGTGCCCCAGGCACCAGTGCTGCCCAGCAGGGACTGCATTTGGTGCAGTTCCACCTCCATAAGCGAGGCCAGCCCGGTCCGTGCTGTGCTCAGGAGCCATGGAAAATCCCCCAGGGAGAAGCGCTCCCTGATCCTGTTCCAGCCAGCAGCTGCTCCTGGCACTGTGGCCAAGGCTCCGAGGCTGGGAGTAACCCCCATTGCACTGAAGGGTCTTTCTGCTGCTCTTTGCTGCGTTTCGGGGTACCTGCTGCTGCTCCAGCATGGGGAACGCTGTTGGAGCTGCGTAGTTTGGGACATCCCAAGCCACCGCGCTCAGCCCGGTGTGCCATCGAATGGCCACTAATGCTTAATGCTTCTCCGTGGGTGTCCAGTGAAGTGCTCGAGCAGCGCTGTGTTCCTTTCCCCAGGGCTCTTTGGGCTGCTGTGGGGTCACCAGAGCCCTGCGGAAGCCCTTTGAGCCCATGAGCCTTGTGTTTGGGTTCGGTGCTGGGGCAGGCACCGTCCTCCCGAGCCGTGGGTGCTGAGCAGGGCGATGCCGTCCCCTCCCGGCAGTAACCGGGGCTCTTTCCTCTCCTCTCCCGCAGAAGATCCAGCAGCTCTCCGAAGGGTCCATGTTCGGCCACGGCCTCAAGCACCTTTTCCACAGCCGCCGGCGCTCACGGGAGCGGGAGCAGCAGAGCTCGCAGGATGCTGCACCCTGCGCCGCCTCCGACCATGACTCCCCCGACGAGAAGGAGAGGTCCCCCGAGATGCACCGCGTGTCCTACGCCGTGTCCCTGCACGACCTCCCGGCGCGCCCCACCGCCTTCAACCGCGTGCTGCAGCAGATCCGCTCGCGCCCCTCCATCAAGCGCGGCACCAGCCTGCACAGCGGCAGCCGGCGCGCCAAGAGCGGCTCCTTGGAGCCGCAGAAGGGGAGCCCCCATCTCCTCCGCAAGGCCCCCCAGGACAGCAGCCTCACGGCCATCCTGCATCAGCACCAGGGCCGCCCCAGGTCCTCCTCCACCACCGACACTGCCATCCTGCTGGCCGAGAGCGGGGCCGTCTACCTGCTCACCGAAGACACCGAGTGCCTGGCCGATAAGGTACCGGGGGGGCATGAGCATGCATGGGGGGCTGTGGCAGAGCACACCAAGATGCTGTCGAGAGATTGTCCCTCTGGCAACCCTGGGTGTGCACAACAGTGGCAGCCCCTGACTGGGAGTGAGTCAGGTCCTGAAGCTGCTGGAGCTGATGCTCCTGCTGCAGAGGAGCAGAGGCAGGGAGATGCCCAGCTCCGATTCCCAGAGTGGGATCTGGGGGAGAGAGGAAGGGATCTGTCAGGAGCTCTGTGCGCAGTGGGACCCGGCACGGGGCTGGAGGGGAGCCCAGGCAGCCCAGCGCTGGGTGTCTGCAAGGGGTTGGCCAAGCGGGTCCTGTCCAAAGTGAGTTTTAAAGCAGCCTCGTGCAGAGCTGGCAGAGAGGGCGACGCTTCCATCCAGCCCTCGTTTTCCTTTGGTTTTCCTAACTTACCTGAAAACACAGCAGTGACTTGGCAGAGCTGTAGGGCTGGGGTGGGGAGGTGGCCAGGGAGGTCCTGGCACCCATCAGGTGGATGAGGTCCTTGTGCTACTCCCCAGCAGTGGGACCCAGCGGGCGCAGGGACTGTGGGTGATGCTTCCCACAGGTTCCCCTTCCCCAGCCGCTTGTCTCTCCTTGGCACCGAGGGGGAAATCTGACCTGGAGACTCCTGCCCTCTGAGCGCATGGAAAGAGGATCAAACAGATCCTTTTCCTTTCTGTTTTCGCTCGGGGGGTTCAGTGCTGCAGCTGATGCTCAGAGCTCGCAGATGGTGCCAGTGCTGCTCCTCTGCCACAGCCACGTGGGGACAGGGCCGCTGCCAGGATGTGGGAATCTGGTCCCAGAGGATAACCCCATCATTGTAATCAGTGGCTTGGCTGCCCAGGTCCCTCTATTCCCCTTTACTATGTGCAAATCAGGACACCCTGGCCCTTCCCTGGCAGTCCCTGCTCCTCCCCACTGGCCCACGGCACCTGGACCAGGCACTTGGGCAGGGCCAGGAGCCATCCGGGTTGGTAACTTGGGTACCAGCAGCCAAAATTCCATCCCTCTGGCCTGTGGCATTGGCCTTGCAAGGAGCTGGGTCCCTCTGAGCCCCTGGGTTATGGCTGATGCTGTGAGCTCAAGCAGCTCGCACCGGGACAGAAGCTCCCGGGTCCGTGTCCGCTCCCGGAGCAGCACAAAGGGGATGAATAATTAACTGCATATGACACAAAGAGTAATAAGGAGAGAGGCGATACTGGGGCCTTTGTGAGGCAGTGGAAAAATATCCTGTTTAGAGAAACAAGAGCTGGGTGATATTGTCAGGCTGTATTATTTTCCTGTAGCCCTCGGGAAACCCATCCCCTGCCCTCATCCTCGGGGCTGGATGGTGCTGCCAGGCTTGAGCACACGTGGCTCTGCTCTGCCAGACCCCAGCGCTCAGCTTGCACCCAGTTTCCCCCCAGAAATGCCACGCTGTTTTCTCCACCTGTTGCATAAGGGCCTGAGCTCACGCTGGGTTAATCCCTTGTGGGATCGCTCAGCCTCAGCAAGTGCTTTTTGAGCAGCTACTGATTCCTATTGCCTTTTACTTTGTAATTGGCTTCTTGCAGTTTTCCCTTCCCTACCTTCGCTGCTCTGTTCCTCACCACCACTGGGCCACCCTCTGCCTTGCTGAGGCCAGGCACACATGGCTCTTCCCCCTTAAATCCCCCCAAGAGGCAGCTGCTGGGGAGCAGATGGGGTGGCTGGAGGAGGAGGGTGGGAATATGGCCTAGGCTGAGCATCCAGCGCCAGGCACTGGTCCTCACTGGGGCGCATGGTGTAACCCCAGAGATGCTCATGTGTCCTGCACTGTGCCCAGTGTGGGCATCATCACCAAGCCATGACCCCGAAGGGGCTGCTGGCCTGTCACCCGTGCCACACTCTGGGACAAGGCTGTGCTTTGCAGGGTGATGCTTCCCCTGCATCCTTCCACCCCGCTCTCTACCCACCCTGTGCATGCACAGAGCTTTGCATGAGGGTGAGCTGGCTCCGACATCCCCCTGCCTCCCACCTGCAGCTGCATACAGCTTGGGACTGAGGTTCTGTGTGTGACTGCTCCAGGAGCTGCAGCTGGTCGGTGGGTGCCCATGGGATGAGTGTTCCCCGGTCTGCAGCACCACGGAGCTCTGCTTGTTGGTGAGCTGGGAGGGCGCCCCTTCTGCAGGGCTGCGGGTACCACGGCACTTCCAGCATCGCTCTCCTGTGCATCCCATGGTGCATGGCCGGTGCTCAGCCCGAGCAGGGTGGCACAGTTGGGGCGTACACGGCTGCTGGTGCACCCGGGGGAGCGCACCCCGGTGACGGTTGTGGTTCACCCGAGGACGCGCCGGCAGCGGCTGGGCTGGGGCAGGGAGCGCGCGTGGTGACGGGAGCGCGCTCAGAGCTCTCCCCTTACCTCACTAATCCGCCCCTGGTGCCCCGCCAGCGCCTCGCTGGAGCCGCACGCAGGCGGCTGTGGGGCAGCCCCCGGGCCCTGCAGCGCTGGGCTCAGCCGAGCCCCGGGACTGGCGGGGCAAAGCCCCCCGGGGGGGCCCCCCCGATCCCCGCTGGAGCCGGCTCGGGGCGGCCGCGGGGTCCTGTGCCTGGTGCTGCCCGGGAGCTGCGCGGAGGCCTGCGGGGACTGCGGCATGGTCCACGCGCAGGTGAGACCCGCGCTGGGACGGGGCTGGGGATGGGGGGGGTCCCTCCGAGCCCCCCGCAACCAGCGCCGGGGGGGCCCGTGGGGCCGGGCTGGAGCGGGGCCGGCGAGCGGCCGTTAGAGGGCACCGTTACCGCAGCGGTAACGTCCGGGCCGGCTCCCCCGCTCACACGGGTCACGAGTGCGGGGTTCTCAGCCCCCCGAGCAGCTCCCCAGGGATGCGAGGGACCGGACCCGGCCCCTGCCCCTCTGCCCTCGGGGTCCCTCGCAAGTGACAGCAGCAGCGGCCGCTGCACCCCCGGGCCCTCCCTGTGCCACCTTCCCCAGGATGCTTCTCCCGTGAGACACAGGGGAGGAGCGGGGGGGACTAAAGGGGGTTCACGCCACATCTCCTCTTTGGGCTCACGGGCAGCTCTGGCTGCTGCGAGGCTGGGAGCTGAGCCCATGGCCTGAGTGCCCCATCTCCCTGCTCCTGTCTCCTCCATCCACACCCCTGCTGCCTGCCCAGCCTGGGGGAGGTGGGCCGAGGGTCCTGGACCTGTTCTTATGGCCCCGTCCCCACTGCCCTGCTGCCACCGGGCAGGATTCATCCTGCTAAATTTAGCTGCCCAGCGGGTCAGTGGCTATATCGGGGTGAGGCGGATTAGAGTCAGCAGAGAGAGTCCCTGAGCATCACCCCGGGTGGCTGTGGCCATCAGTGGCTGGGAGGCCATGGGACAGCTCAGGGCCACCAGGCAGAGCTCATCTCCCTTGCCCTGGCCTTTCCTTTCTGGCTACCGCGTGTCCAGCTCATCCCTGCTCCCTCTGGCTCCACAGCATCCAATCGGTTTCAGGGCAGGGAAGTGGTTTGTCACCTCCTACAGCTCTGGTTACCCAGAACGGGTCACAGGCAGCCTGCTTTCTGGAGGTGTGGAGGTGCTGTCACAGCTAAAGAGACACAGGACCTTCAAGTCTCACTGCTTTTGGTGCTGTTTCCACATTAACCCATGCAGGAGACTTGCAGCAGTGGTTTCCCCTCCCTCCCTGCCTCAGTTTCCCCAGCTGGGAGCCAGAGCCAACAGTTCCATGTGTTTGGGGAAGTCCCTTGCATCTCTTCAGTAGGATTTGCTGACAGAGGCAACGTGCATCCTCCCCTCCCACCCAAACTTCAGGCGAGTTCTGGTGTTAAAATCCCAGGGGAAGGAGCTAAAACAGGCCAGGGATGACTGCAAGTGTGAATAGAGGGAACGGTGGTGGTAAAGCTGTGCTGCCTGCAGCCCTCTGGCCCCACATCCCCTCAGCAGCATCCCAAGGGGATGAGTCGGGAGCATCCCTACAAGGGTTTTGGGGGGGGGGCAGGACTGACCTTGGCTGCATGGCAGATCTGGAGGTGTGAGAGCATCGTGTCCAGGTCAGCTCCCACCTCTCCACCTCCCCACGTGTCACAGGGGAACGAGAGCGTGAGCGAAGGGTGGTGGTGGGAACTCGTTCCCTCACTCCCGTTGGGGTGATGCGCTGAGGAGCACTTTGGGAAAAGCAGATAATAGCTGTGAAGACAAAGATACCCGCGATTGCTGCTTAATTAATTCAGCTGAAGAAGAATATCAGGCTCTCGTACTGATTCACCCCCTAGCAAAAGACAGCCTGTTCCTCAGCCTTCGTTGACATATGGCTGTTGTTTCCAGCCCACCAGCAGCTCCCGCTCCATGGCAGGCAGGCACTGGGAGTGCTGCCTGTCCCGGGTGATTTAGATGGAGCAGGCGGCTGGGGGTCAGCATGGATGCCCAAGGTGGGTAGGGCAGGACTGAGGAGGGAGTGCCCATGACTTTGCTGTGTTCCATTCTGCCCGTCCCCTCCCACCCCAGGGTTATCACTGAGGGCAGGGGTTGGCTCCTGAGTCAGGATGAGCAAATCAGGGTCCTGCTTTGTGCCTGCTCTCCTCTCCTCTCCTCTCTGCCCCTCCTGCTTCCCCCTCAAGCACACAAAACCTGCTGAAAAGCCTCCCAAACACCCTGACAGAGGGGCCAGAACCCGGGCACAGCAGGGGCTGGGGGTGCTGCTGCTGGCTCCAGTGCTGTCCCCCAGCAAGGGAAAGGGCAGTGCCATTACCTGTACAGCAGTGGGGGTCTGTCCACATGCTCCAAGTGTCCTCAGGGCCCTGAGCAGCCTCACCCGTGAGGGATGCTCCTTGAGCCCTCCCTGCAGTGTCCCTCCTGGTGACCTGCAAGCACAAGGGACAGTTCCTAGCCTGGAGGATGCGGTGTTAGGTGAGGGAACACTGGGTAGGGGAGGGCACAGCCCAAGGGATGGATCCCGGGATCTGCCCCTCTGGATCCGCTCCCCTCCTGCTGCCCCCAGAGCCCCGTGGGACGATGGCACCGTCCCAGCTGAGCCCGGGCAGGCAGCGCTTGGCGGTGCTGTTGTTGTGGAGGAGCAGGACCGGCCCCTGTGGCACCCAGCCTGTTCCCGGCTGCCTCCCTGCTCGCCAGCCTGTGCTGCTTGTTCTTGGCTGCCTCCCCTGCAAGCGCTCCCTGCGCCATCCTCGGCCCCTTCACCGCAGCCATGGCAGAGGGAGAGGATGCGGCTGCCTCCCGGAGCAGCGCCCAGGCGCTTTGCAGGAGTGACCAGGGCATCCTCATGGCAGAGCTGCATCCCCCCGAGCCCTGCCCCGGGAAGAGGACATTGCTCCTGAATTCGCTGCTGGGTGTCTTTGTGAGTATCCCCCTCTGCTCTCCTCCCTGCTCCTTAGGCAAGGCAAGGACTCGGGATGCCCAGGGATACGGGGTGAGGAGCTGCAGGCGATGGGCAGGCGGCTGCTGGGCTCTGTGCAGCTCCCTGCTTGCAAGGGTTGAGATCTTGGCCAAGAAGCCACTTGCTTTGGACACCCAATGCACTCAGGAGCAGTGTCCTGGCTCCCAGTAATCCATATGCAGCTCTCCCAGCCCGGCTGAGAGCACTCTAGTGCAGCTCAGCCGGAATTCCTCCTTGCTTCTCCATGCTAAGCCCATCCGCAGCTGCCACCCCATAAAGGCAAAGCCCAAGCCTACCATTTGCTCTGTGTTGTGTGGCATCACCAGGTGACCCGTCTCGTGGCTGAGATGCTCGGACCAGGGCTCTGTAGGTGCTCAGGGCTGGATTCTGCACCGCACACACCAAATGTGCTGTGATTCTGTGGCCATCCAGAGATTTTCTTTGCCATCCCAGCAGGGTTTCTGTGTGTGAAAGGGAGGGAAGAAGCTGCACTGCTGCTTTGCTGGGGCATCAACAGGCACCGGTCTTGCTTCTGCATTATTTGCTGCTCCTAAAATTCCCCTTGTGCTGGGGAGCTGAGAAGAGGCAGTTTCCTCTGAATGCAGCTGCCTGAGGTGCCCAAGGAATAACCAAGCCTCATCCCAAGCATCCTGGCATTTACCAAGTCCTTTATCAGGAAGCAGGGCTGTTCCTGGCAGCCCCAAAAGGCTGTGGGGGGAGCGGATGGGCTTTGGGGCAGCCCCAGAAGGGGGAGCTGGGAAGCAGAGGGTGTTTTCCAGAGTGCCTTGTGCAGCTGGGGATGTTTCCCACCCTGCTGAGAGCGATGGGAAGTGACCTCTGGCTCCTGAGCTGAAACGAGAAGTGATGCTATGAGAGACAGCCACCCAAAGATGATGCCCCTCAGTAACCTGCCCACAGGCATCCACGCCCCCAGGCTTGGCCAGGCTGCAAACCCCACCCTGGCTGCAGTGTCCGTGCGGCCCCAGGACCATCCCTGCTCCTTCTCACCCTTCCCATCGAGGCTGAGCACCACATGGGAGGCACGGCTGGTTCCTGCTCCTGGGGCTGTGACTGCCCTGGGGAGTCTGCTCTTCTCTGTGCTTTGGGTACGGATGGTACCACAGCCGCTGCTGATGGGCAAGCGTACAGGAAAGGGGCTCAGCACTGGTGTGCACAAAGGTTGCTCACGCAGATGGGGAAAGGAGGCTTTTGCCTCCAAGACCCTGTCCTCCGGAGAGCACAGACTGAGAAGCCCAGGGTGCTTGGTGCAGTTTGTCCCTTGCTCCCAAACACTCTCATCCAAACCGCTGCCAGGCATGGCTGGGGATACCCTGAGCAGGAATTTGGGGCCACGGCATCCAGAGCTTGGGCTAAAGGCATCCAAGGGTTTTAGTTCCTGGTGCTGAACTGTGCTTTGGCAGCTTCACATCACGGATCGGTCCATGAGAGCCTGCTCCAGCTCTGCCTCCTCCCTGCTCCGTGTGTCCGGGGCTGCAAGCACAGGCTGGGAGGGATAAAGGTGATCCAAGGAAATGCCTCCCTGGCTCCGAGCAGCCCGGCGAGGCTGCTGCTGTGCTGGTTTCCTCCTGTCACATCACTGAGGTTACCAGAGCAGCGCAGACAGCCCCTGCTCCGGAGCTGGCAGAGCCCAGCAAGGGAAGCATTCCCGCAGGGAAGCTCTGCCGGCGTCGCAAGGGTGTTTGGTGGCTCTGGTGAGGTTTAGGGAGGCTCCATTGGCAGGATAAGAAGGGACCAAAGGGATGGTGCTTTTGTGGAGCTGTGGAACCAAACCTTCCCAATCCATCCCTGCCAGGGCAGGACCAGCGCCAGCACGGGCAGCACTGAGCACCGTCACTCAGAGGTGCAGCATTGCACCCAGAGCCTGTCCAAGGCAGCAGGTTCCCCTGCCAGGGCATGGATGGATGGAGGGGCAGCCCAAGAGGTGATGGGAAGCAGGAGGCTGAGCGGTGCTGGGCTCAGCTCAGCGGTGGGAGCAGCACAGTCTTCCCCATTAAACATGCATCTAGGTCACGATCAGCTCATCGGTCCGGCCTGCACAATTCACTGTGCCTGGAAATGCTTCCTAAGCTGCTGTTGTCTCGTCGTTTGGTTGGGGTTTTAATGAGAAACAGCTCAAACCAGAGCTATAAATGACCCTTCCTCGTGTAGCCCCTGGTCTGGGGCTCTGATCTCCGGCTGTTTCAAACAGCCCCAGCATCAGCTCTGGGCACTGAGGGCTTTGGTGTGGCACAGTGTTAAGTGTGGGGGTTGAATTCTGCTTCCCTCTGTCGCTCTTATCCAGGCTTGATCCTGCAGCAGTGGGCACATCACCCTGCTCTGTGCACCCCCATCGGTTTGGGCTCAAATCCACAGCTCTGGGTCTCCTTTCCCGCCCAGGAATCTCGCTTTAGCCCCTCACCAGCTCCACTGGCCCCAGCAATAATGCAGTGCCTGGAGGGTGACTCAAAACTGCCACCAGCTCCTGCAGACCCAGAGCTCGCTGCTTGCTTTTTGGCTGTCCCATTTAACGTCTCCAGCACTTGTATCTGCTCAGCCGGATGGATGTGTTCCCGGGGCACCGCCTGTTCTCCCATCGGCTCGGTGCATCCTTCCCCATCACTCTCCATGGTGTGAGCGGGCTGGATCCGGGTCCATCCTGCTGCATGGTGTCGGCCAAGACACCACCAGGTCCTGGCACAAGTGGCTTTTAGCTCCCTCAGGCTTCCCAGTCGCTGCTTGGCGGCTGCCGTTGTCGGTCCCAGCCGGGGCTGTGCTTTCTGCCTCTGCCGAGCTCGGCGCCCTGGTACGTGACACAGCAGATGACAGGAGCCCGTCCCGACCCCCTGCGTCAGGGCACAGGCAGCGTATGGGGCTGGAGGCGTGTGAACATCCCGCCACAGGGACGGGGGGGTTGCGTTACAGCCCTGAAAGCTCCGGCGCTGGGAGCTGTAAACAGCTCTGGCGCGATTCCCGGCTCGGCGATCCCGCCGCAGCCACCGGCTCCATCCCGGCGCGCTCGGGGACACGGGGCCAGCCCTGACGGGGGCTGCACCGGGGTGTTCCTCCCCCCCCCTCGCTGCTACCCCCAAACTTTGCTGCCGGAGCTGCCGCTGTGCCCCGGCCATGGCCGCCTGCGCTGCCCGTGCATCACTGCCGGGCTCCGGGATGCAGCGGGGACGCGGCCGAGCTGCCCACACCGAGTAGCCCTGGGGAACCCGAGCGCTGCCGGCGATGGAGGTAGGTGCTGGAGCTGCTTGGGGTGGGGAGGATGGGGATGGGCAGGGAGAGCCGCGGGGGCTTTACCTACCTCCGCTGCTGGCGCTCGGTGAATGAAGCCCACCGGTACGGTCCGTGCCGGCGCAGGGGTGGGAGCTCGGCTGCGAGCTGAAACCTTCACGTTCCTGCCTGTATTATGTAAGGAAAAGCGTTCCCAAGCGGGTGCATGAGCAGAGGCAGCTGCTGCCGGGCTGCTGTGTCCGTGCAGGGCTGGCAGGGGAGCACACAGGGGCACAGGGCTGCCTGCTCGGGTCCCTGCCGCAGGCTTGAGGAGCCTGGGAAGTGAATCAGGGCTCCTGCTTCTATTTTCAGCCCCTGGGATGGGTAACGCGGTTGGGAGGGTCGGTGAGAGCTCTGCTCCGGCTGTGAATGCACGTGGGGACACCCAGAGCCCTGCCACGCTGGCTTTGAGTTGCAATCATCAAGCCATGGGGTGGATCCTGTCCCACATTGTGCCCATAAAGTGCTCTGGGGAAGAGGGGCCAGCTCAGAGCAGCAGGTCCTGGGTCTGCCCAGCATTCCCTGGCAGCTTGGTGGGACTCGTGTTCTCCACGCTTGAAGGTGCTCGTGGTGCTTGGTGCAGGTTTCATCCCCACGTTGTACCTCAGCTTGGAACCACGGTCACTCCTCATAGGGAAAGTCCTTGCTCAGGGTGGGTATGGAGCTGGAGCCAGGCATGAGCTCATCCAGTGCGCTTCCTAGGAGGCTGAAGGGGATGGAAACCGGAATAGTTCAGGGCATGAGGGAGCTTTGTGCTGAACTCTGCAATTACTGTGCAATTTGTTAGCAATGGGTTTCAATCCCTTCCAGCCCTGGGTGTGCAGGGACCCCCACAGCCCCTGCTGGGGCCACGGCCACAACCTGCGCCCCAAGCTCCTCACCTACCACCAGGCTTTGCTCCATCAAAGAAACCAGCATTGCATAACTGTGCCCAGCCGTGGCCCTCCAGGTCCTGTTTGCTCAGCTCCTTAGCTTGAGCCTTTTGCATATCTCAGCTGTCCTGGCTTGAATTCTGTTGATAAGAACAATTTCTCTCCCTGCGTCCCGCATTCCTCCCGCATCCCACATGAGCCCCTGCTCTCCTGCCTGGAAAACAAGCGCTAGGAAACAGCCCTTTCATTTCACTGTGCCGAAGCAGCAGGTTTTCTGCATGTAGGGAAAGTGTGCCTTCTATTAATCCCCTGCTTAATCCACTGCACAGTCATCGAGGCTTGCTGGGATTTAGCAGGCAGTGGCTGGTAATGCTGCAGGGATCGGTATTGTCTCTTTTGGGGGGTTGCTTTCAAAGCAATAACCTGGTGGGGCTTTCCCGTGGTGGGGCTGAGGGCAAACAGAGCTTTCAGTGGGACTCGGGTGAAGGTTTCAGCCCAGGCCTGTCAGCGTGGGTCAGCAGCACTGGATCCATGCCATTCCCCACCCCTCCTACCCTCCCAAATATGCTCCAATGAACAAACCCCAGAGGTCAGCTTTGCAGGGGCAAAGGTTTGGGTGATTCCCAAACCTTTCCCCTCTTTGGAAACAAAGCTTGAGCAACTCTCCCCTTCAGTGCCCCACTGGGCTTTCCCCTTTCAGCATCTCCGGGGCTGCCTTTTCCTTCTGTCTGGTTTGTTTCTGTACAAAGAATTGCAGATCTAGGCAAAAAAAAAGTCTGTTTCCTGCTTCTAATTTCTGCCCTTTGATAAGAAACCCAAGCAAAATCCTCTGTCTCCGTGCTGAGACCCTGGCATGAAGCCTGCGGGCTCCCAGCGGGACAGCAGCACCAGGGAAGGAGGAGATGCAAGGAAACACCAGTGTTTGTTCCTCCTTTTCCCAGCCCCGTGCAGGACCTGCTGCAGGCCGGAGTGTTCCTAAGCAGCATCTCGAGAACATTCCTCCCTCCCGCACAAGGCATTTCCTGGTGATAACACACTCCTAAGTAATGATCCCGCAGCATTATCCCTATTAAAGGGTCATTCGGGGAAAGTGTGATGGAAATTAGACATTATTCAGGTCTGCCAAGAGTATTTAACTCTCAAGCAGCTCTTAATTAGATGCCAGGAGCCATTTATACAACCACTGAGATTTGCATGGGAACCCCAGGAACCGGGAAGATCCAGTGACTTACTGGTCCAAGCAGCGTGGCCAGGGCGGAGTGTGGGAGGCAGGACCTGGCTTTGAGTGCAGGCTCTGCCCGTGATTCCAAGCGTGGCCTCAGGCGAGGAGCTCCCCCAAAGCCCCACTTGTTCTGTCTGTAAGATGGGAATGGGTTTGTGCCTGAGCTTCCCAGGCAGCAGCTTGTGCTTGCAGGAGGAGTCTGGCCCTGCCAGGCGAGAAACCTTGGGAAAGCAAGCAGAGGAGTCCCTGCTCCTGCAGCCTGCTGCTCCCTGGGGACCAGAAGACACCCACAAACCCTAACCCTAACCCAAACCAGGCAGTTCCCCTTCTGCTGCGTGCAGGAGGCTAAAAGGCAATGCCTGAAAAGGAGACTGAAGTCCCTCCAGGTAGCTCAGTTCCTGCGCTCTCCACTGGTTTGGTGGAGGTTTGACACTGGGCTCCAGGGGGGGCCTCCCCAGAGCGCAGCACAGGGGGAGAACCCCCCATGACCTGCTGGTGATGCAGCCATCGCTCTGGTCAACTGCTCTCCTGCCCAGCTCCATTCCCCTCCCACCCTCTGCCCAGGGCGGTACCTCTCTCCTTGAGCATCCTCCTCCTCTCTCTTTGCCCGCAGCTGGACAAGGGGGATGTGACCGCGCTGAGCCTGCCCTCCACCGCCGGGCACGGCGACACCGATGGCACCGTCTGCCTGGACGTTCCCGAGGGCACCCCCGACCCGCACAGGACGAAAGCAGCCATCGAGCACCTGCACCAGAAGATCCTCAAGATCACGGAGCAGATCAAGATCGAGCAGGAGGCCCGGGACGACAACGTGGCTGAGTACCTGAAGCTGGCCAACAACGCGGACAAGCAGCAGGCGTCCCGCATCAAGCAGGTCTTTGAGAAGAAGAACCAGAAGTCGGCCCAGACCATCGCGCAGCTGCACAAGAAGCTGGAGCACTACCACAAGAAGCTGAAGGAGATCGAGCAGAACGGCCCTTCCCGGCAGCCCAAGGATGTGTTCCGGGACATGCACCAGGGTCTCAAGGACGTGGGTGCCAACGTTCGCTCCAGCATCAGCGGCTTCAGCGGCGGCGTGGTGGAAGGCGTCAAGGGGGGGCTCTCGGGTCTGTCGCAGGCCACGCACACGGCCGTGGTCTCCAAGCCGCGGGAGTTCGCCAGCCTCATCCGGAACAAGTTCGGCAGCGCCGACAACATCGCGCACCTGAAGGACACGTTGGACGACGGGCACCCCGAGGAGGCCTCGCGCGCGCTCAGCGGCAGCGCCACGCTGGTCTCCAGCCCCAAGTACGGCAGCGATGACGAGTGCTCCAGTGCCACCTCCGGCTCGGCTGGAGGCAGCAACTCCGGGGCCGGAGCCGGCGGGCTGGGGAGCCCCAAGTGCAACACGCTGGACAGCCACCACAATAACTTCGACACCATCCTGGAGGAGCTCCGCGAGATCAAGGAGAGCCAGTCGCATCTGGAGGACTCCATGGAGGACCTCAAGGCGCAGCTGCAACGGGATTACACCTACATGACGCAGTGCTTGCAGGAGGAGCGGTACAGGTAGGGATGGGGGGGTGCCAGGGTGGAAGCGCATCACCCAGGTTGGACACGGGGGCTTGGAGCAAGCTGCTCTGGTGGCAGGGGGATGGAACTGGAGGAGCTCTATGGTCCCTTCCACCCCAAACCGTTCCATGGCTCTTTGGGAGCCACAGGGCTTGTCTGGCTAAGCCAGGGACATGGGGAGCTGCCATCCCTATTGCCCTCCTTCCTGCCAGACCCATCCCTTTGGCCATCGTAACCAGCTACAACCAGCAGTGAGGTGGGTCCAGGGGGGTTCTCAGTGCCAGGGGAAGGAGGGCAGGGGTTCTCTATGGGGAGACCTCCCTGCCCCAGCGCCCCTCCACCCCCTGTGTGCAGGTACGAGCGCCTGGAGGAGCAGCTCAACGACCTCACCGAGCTGCACCAGAACGAAATGACCAACCTGAAGCAGGAGCTGGCCAGCATGGAGGAGAAGGTGGCCTACCAGTCCTACGAGAGGGCACGGGACATCCAGGTAGGAGTTCAGAGCCCTCTGCACCCTCCATTCATGGGGCGCGGGAGAGAGGGTGGGCAGATGAGGTCCATGTGCTGACGTGCTGCCCCTTGCAGGAGGCGGTGGAGTCCTGCCTGACGCGGGTGACCAAGCTGGAGCTGCAGCAGCAGCAGCAGCAAGTGGTGCAGCTGGAAGGGGTGGAGAACGCCAACGCCCGGGCGCTGCTGGGCAAGTTCATCAACGTCATCCTGGCCCTGATGGCCGTGCTGCTCGTCTTCGTCTCCACCATCGCCAACTTCATCACCCCGCTCATGAAGACCCGCATGCGCATCCTCAGCACCGCCCTGCTCGTCCTCTTCCTCTTCTTCCTCTGGAAGCACTGGGACTCCATCAGCTACTTCCTGGAGCACGTCCTGCTCCCCAGCTGATCCACAGCCCCAGGGGGCTTTCCATTTCCTGCAGAGGAGAGGGCTGGGGGGACCGTGGTCCAAAGCCTTCAGGTTGCTTCTTCACACACTCAGTTCAGTTGCTTTCCCGTCTCTCCATCCTCGCTGCAGCCAGCGGTGAGCACTTGGAGCGTGTTGAGGCTGGGATCCGTTGGTCTCCTGGGATGTTTAAGGAGGGTGGGGTGTGCAATGAAGAGTTTTGGAAGAATCTGGTTAGATTGATGGGGTGCAGGGTTTTTCTAGGGTTTTGGGGGTGTTTTCTACGTGTAATTCTGTTCAGAAGGTCTGTGGGGAGGCCTTCTGCCGAGGTTCCCTGTGGTGGGAAGGGTTGAGCTGGACCGAACCCAGCTCCATGCAAACTTTCTGCAGGGAGAAGCGCGGGGTTGGTTGGGGCTGGAGTTTCCCTTTCACCCTTGACAACCAAGCCAGCAAAATCTCGGTCCTGGGACAGAGCAAGAGCGAAAGCAAAGCAGGTGCTGAAGGAGAACGCGGGTCCAAGGTGAACGCAGCAGAACGTGCGCATCCCACAGCCCCCCCCAGCCCCAGCGCCGCCCAGAGCAGGGCTGTGACACTGTCCCTGTGTGCCCACAGGGGCCCGGGCAGGCACAGGGGACCTGATGCTGGAGTGGGCTCCAGCACAAGCGAGATCCCCTCCGCTGCTTCCCCCTCCCTTATTTATTTCCCCCTCCTTTGGCTGCCGCTGATCCGATCTCTTCAGGGACCCCTGGACTTGCATCCGCCGCTGTTTGGCAGCCCCTGCACCGTGTCCTCTGTGTGTGTGTGTGTGTGTGTGTGAGCTCCCATTGAACCCAAGACTGGTCCCACTTGTGAACCCAAGCTGGGGGAGCAGGAGGAGGCGAGCAGGCGCCTTGGCAGCCCCTGCGCCAGAGCACAGCATGCTGGCTCCGATGGGTCCCAGATGATTTCATACATATATATTTATGTAATATATCTATACACACACATATATAAATATATATATAAATATGCAGAGTCACGGCCTCCTCTGGGACAAATGGTGCCACTCCACTGACTTTAGAACCAGTTTGCCTTAGCTGAGAGTTTAGCCCTTTACCTCTTTGGTGGCACTTCACAGCCCCATGCACAGGGCATGGGGTTGCTCTGAGGTCCCACAGGAGGGGCAGAGGCAGCTCCAGAGGGGAAGGTGCACATCTCCCACCTCCTCCACGCTCCCAGGACCAAGCAAGGACAATACAGACCTTTGTGGATGCTCTGTGAAGCCAGGTGCATCGCTGCAGGTGGCACCCAGGGCCCATCCTTTCTGGCCATTATCTCCATGAGCTGCCTTTGTTCGAGGTGGGGTTGCTCAGAGCTGCACTGGGTTTGGGGAACCTGCCCCATCCTCACGTTCCAGCCCAGCTCTCTCAGCCTGGCTCCAGAGCAGAGCTGCTCCAGCCCTCGCAGCATCTCCATGGCCTCCTCTGGGCTCACTCCAACAGCTCCAGGTCCCTCTTGTGCTGCTGCCCCAGCAGTGGAGCAGGACTGCGGGGGGGGCTCCCCATAGTCAGCAGAGGGGCAGGATCCCCTCCCTGAGCTGCTTCTCACGCTCTATGGGTGCACTCAGCACGGGGGTCTGGGCTCAAGCCGGGTCATGGGGAGCTTCTCATTGACCAGCACCGCCAAGTCCTCCCCCTCAGCACTGCTCCATCCAGTCTCCACCCAGCCTAAAGCTGTGCTTGGGATTGCCCCGGCCCGGCTCTCTTCACACCGTTGAGTACCTGCGGGAACAAAGCCGTGAGCAGCCGCATCTCCGAGCCTGAGCTCCCTGCGTTCTGCCCGAGCCCAGACCCCGAAGGGAGGAAGGGGACGGCGGAAAAGCCTCGTTGCTACCGGTCTTACCGAGCGAGAAGGGACCGGGGCTTTGCGAGCTCTCGGCCGCAGGGGGGCCCCCGGCCTCCGCCAGAGAAGAGAACGGAACGAGCTCGGGAGCATCCTCCCTAAATGCCGCATGGGGCAGGGCGGGTCCCTCACCTCAATTAACGCTTTAACCCTTCCCTGCCCGCAGCAGCCCCGTCCCCCTGCTCGGGGGGGTCTGCAGGGGATGCCTGGGACCCGCAGTCACTGCATCCCCTGCAAAGCGCAGGGTAGGAGCACAGGGCATGGGCCCCGACACCTCCCCTTGTGCCATCAGCGAAGGGGCCTGTGGCACTTCGGGGCATTCACACCAAGATGCTCCTGTCCTGGTACCCACAGCCCCTGGGACCTCCTTGGCAGCGGTTGGAGGAGGCCCCGGTGCTGGGGCAGCTCCTGCTCGGTCACTGCTGTCCCTCCCCATGGGAATCGCGGGACCTCTGGTACCTGCCCGCATCCCTGCCTGGACCGGTCCCCACTTCCAGCCCATCCTGCCCTGGGCAGCAGCAGTGCCTATGGGCTGGGTGGTGCCATCCCGCCAGGAGCAACATTCCCAATGCATCCCTGTGCAGCCGAGTGCCCATCTCCCGGGCCAGCGGCTGGCACGCAGGGCCGGATGGCACCTTCCCATGGGCAGGGGGAGGAGGGAGCTGCCGGTGACAGGGACAATTCCCGCATGGGGCTCCCTGAGGACTCGCGTTCTCCCAGCGGGGGCTCATAACGTGCCCCTTTGTGCCGGTGGCGGGAGGGGAGGGGAAGCTTTGACGTCAGCCCGGGAGGAATTCCTTAATGCCATTGAGGCCTCCCTCGCCCTCGCCGCTAATTGCACTTTATGTAATAGCTGCAGCTGGGCTCTCTATTGAGAGCGGGCTAAGGCAGAGGGACAGCGCCAGCGGGGACCCAGGCAGCGCTGGTGGCTGTGGGGCACACGGCCCTGGTGCCATTGGCCATTGGGAGCCTCGTCACCCCATGGCTCAGCCACCCCTTCCCAGCCTGTATCCACTGTGAGCACGCAGAGCTCAGCTGGGGAAGTCAAAGACAGGTTGGAGGGTTCCTGCACCCTGGGGTGCCCGGGGTGAGGGGTGGCCCCCATCCCCTGCCTTGCCTGCGTGATGGTCACCGCAGTGAGCTTGGAAGCAATAATGATGATGGATGGGGTTGGTGTCTAAGGGGTAATTGCACTTATTGGAGATGAGCGAGGCAGGTATTGGTCCTGGGTTCGGTATTTGATCTCTGTTCTGCTGGTGGATCTCCCAACGCACCCTCGCAGCATCCTTAGTGCCCAAGGAGAGGAGCACCAAGAGTTGGAGGCTGCTCCCTCATGCAGGCACCCAGAGGTGCTCACCTCCTCTTTGGGGTGCTACTGGCATTGCCTCAGCCCTGCTCCACACCCCCTTCACCCCTCTGCAAACCCTGGCTTGGAGACCCTCACCCAGGCACCCATGGGGACACCCGACCCAGGCACACCGTGGAGTGCAGTGCAGGGAGGTGGCGGTGTCCCAAGGAGGAGGAGGAGGAAGATGAGGAGGAAAGGGGGGGATGTTGGCACTCATGAATGGGAAACCCGGCCGGACCCCAGGCATTCCGCCCCCCCCTCGCCCAGGCTTAGGCCCGCTAAAGAAAGAGCTGGTACGGGGATAAAATGCTTCGCATTCCTGCGCTGTCTCCGGGGGAATTTCGACTGCTCTGCATGAGAAATGCTCCTGCCCCCGGGGGCAGCGCGTCTGGAGGACAAAGATCCGAGCGGAAAAGCTTAAAGCGGAGCAGAGGCAGAGCCGGCGGCAGCTCCGGGCCGCTGGGGCTCACCTGGGTGCCGGCAGGGCCTGCATCAGTGATGGGACACGGGGTGATGGGCTCAGACTGGAGCAGGGGGAGTTCAGGCTGCAGGCGAGGCAGAAGCTTTCCCTGCGCGGGTGCGCACAGGCAGGGGCAGGCAGGCTGGCAGGGGCAGAGCAGAGCATCCCTCTGCAGCCACCACAGGCACATGAGCCGAAGCTTGTGGTGACACCGGGCTTCAGGAGGGGCAGTGTCTGTGGGTGCTGTGCTGGGGCCATGCTGCCCTCTGCTCCCTGCTCCTGCCGGCCTCTGAGCCCCATACACCCATGGGGCAGCCGCTCCAGCTCCTATGAACCCGTCAGCCCCCGTCTCAACTCCACAGGGAGGGGAAAGGCTCAAGGTTACCCCTGAACTCCGTGTTGATCCCCGTGGATCCGGCTGCTCGTGGCCAATCTCACAGCCTAATTGCACGTTTGAAAACAAATACTTGTCTGGGGCTGGGGTAAAGGGAGGCTTTAAGGAGGAAAATGAAGAGGAATTTAATTAAGGGCAGTGCTGGGAATGTCTCTACCACAATAAAGATAAGGAGGATCAATTGCTTCTTTCCTAGGATCAAAGGGACGGGCTGGAGGGGGAAGTGAGGCTGTCGGGCAGCTACAAAGCGCAGGGGAGGGAGGGGAAGGTGAGGGGAGAAAGGCACAAGAGAAAGCAGGAGGAAGACAGAGATGAGACAGAACCGATGGTGATGTCCCCAGGGCGGCCGGGGCCTGCGGGTCCATCGGGGAGTGGCAGAGATTGGGGGTCCCCGCTGCGGCCAAGGCCACCAGGGAGGAGCAGGGGCCGGGGCAGCATCGTCTGTCCCCTTCAAACGGCCTCGTCTCACCCAGCCAGGCACCAGCTCAGGCCATGGCTCGGTTGTGCCTTCACGAGGCTGCGCAGGTCCCAGTGTACATCAAATGCAGCATCTGGTGCCCCACAGCAGGCTCCAAATGGCCAAAGGCAATGGGCAAGGGCTCAGAACGCTGCTGCTGCCCCAGCTCAGCACAGGGCCGCCGTTATCTTGTGGGGAGCAGAAGGCTCTGAAACACCTCTGCCAAGAGCCTTTTGTGCACCAGGAGGGAGCTTCCATCCCGCAGCCCAGCGCCATGGGGGAGTTCATCCCATTCTCACCTGGGAGCGGAGCACAGGACCGCTGGGAGCTGCAGGGGAGGGCGATTTCCCAGCAAATCTGGGTGCTGTGAATGCACAGAAGCACCCAGACGGGTTTGTTGGGAGGGCTGGACCCGGCTGGTCCGGAACCCAGGAGGTGGTACCCAGCCAAGCGAGGCAGCCTCGATGATCCAGCGAGGCTGCGCTTTGCATCTCCAGGCACCCGAGTAACTGTGTGAGCTACTGATTCCAGTTCCTCCAGGTGGAATGGGAACACCAGTACCCACAGGACCTACCAGGGAGTTTGCCACGGGGCCTGCTTCTTGCTCCCGTGGTGTTTGCATAGGTGGGGACATCACTGCCACGGAGGAGCAGGTTTGCATCCCCAGCTGGGAACCTCTGCCCCACGTGTGAGCCGCTGCCCGCGGAACGGGCTCGTCTCTTGCCTCACCTGCTTGTGCACGGAGCCAAACCCGCACCCGGAGGAAGCGGTTGAGCCGGCTCCGGTGGCAGCCTGGCACCGAGACAGCATCGGGGTGTGCCAGGGCCCCACTGCGCTCGCTGGTGATGCACAGCGGGGCTGGTTCAGTGTCCCCATCAGTGCCTCCCGTGCCTGCTCTGCGCATGGGGGAAGGCCCTGGGGGGCGCACAGGGGTTTATTGCCGGATGGAGCTCTCCATGCGGCCGTGCCCGGAGGATGGGGCTGTGCTGGGCAGGATGCTCAGGTAAAGGGTGAGAGCATCTGTGTGGCTTTCACATCCCATCAGCTCATGGCGGGGTGAAAGCCAGGGCAGGTTTGAGGGGAGACTGAGCTGAGCTCTTAGGCAGAAGCTCTTCCCTGTGAGGGTGCTGAGGCGCTGGCACAGGGTGCCCAGAGAAGCTGTGGCTGCCCCATCCCTGGCAGTGCTCAAGGCCAGGTTGGACACAGGGGCTTGGAGCAAGCTGCTCCAGTGGAAGGGGTCCCTGC
This sequence comes from Neopsephotus bourkii, assembly GCF_033783945.1. NCBI lineage: Eukaryota > Metazoa > Chordata > Aves > Psittaciformes > Psittacidae > Neopsephotus > Neopsephotus bourkii. The sequence continues at coordinate 612,585 of NW_026901625.1, forward strand.
CCGTGGCAGGGGTTGGAGCTGGAGGAGCTCTAAGGTCCCTTCCAACCCAAACCAGGCTGGGGTTCTGTGGTTCTATGACAGGAGGTGGTCCCTTAGGTGAAATCCCTGCTCCATGCTCTGCCCCCTCCTGCTGCAGCCCCAGTGCTGCAGGCTCTGGTCTGGAGACATGGGCAGAGCCCTCCTGCTTGGAGACAACCTGGGAGCTGCCTCCCTGAGCAGCACCACCGGGGTCCAGAGGGGCCCAGGGGCTTCAGGAGGTGAGGTCCAGGATCCCATGCGTAGGTCTCAGATGTGACGCAGCCATTCCTCATGCTCCAAGGAACAGGATCAAAGTTCCCGGGTGCTGCTTTCTCCCCTTCCTTGGGCTGCTCCGGCCTGCAGCAAAGCGCCATTGAAGATGGGAGCACTTTCATGTGGGGATTTCTCTCCTTCAGATCTTCAAAGACTTGCAGCAATCAAACAGGTCCCTGTGCAGGCATCCTAAGACACAAAAAAAGCCCCACTTTGAAAGCATCACAGGCGAAAGCAGCAGCGGGACTTTGTTGTGTTAATTGTTCTGGCTCCACGTTAGGACAAAACGCCTTAGAACTGGGGCTGGCTCCGGGCCCAGGGGCAGAAAAGTGCTCCAGAAGGAAAGCTGAGGGAAAGGAAACCACCAAGAGGAGATTCCCACCGGAAGGAATGGCCGGAGGTGGCTGCTGGGGAGATGACAGCCAGCGGGCAGCTGATAGCGAAACCCCAGAGTACCTGGGGCACCCGCCTGTGCATCACTGAGCTGCTCCATGCCCTGAGCATCAGCAGGAGCTGGCTGCTGTGAGAGCAAACGTGGCATTGCCATCGTCTCCTTTCCAGCATGCCCATGGCAGGGGTTGGAACTGGATGAGCTTAAGGTCCTTCCCAACCCAACCCATTCTGCGCTCCTCTGAGAGGGGCTCTATGCACGGCTGTTAAAGAATCACAGACCGGGTCTGAAGGGACCCTCCCGCAGTTCCACCCCTGCCGTGAGCAGGGACAAGATGCAACGGGGAGCAGAGCCCCGTGATGTGCTTTGGGTCCCAGGACACGGCTCCCTCCCCCCAGTCCTGCTCCAAGCCCCAAATATGGGCCCGGCACATCCGTGCTCCGGCACAAGCCCGGGCAGGAGCGGGCCCGCGGGGTGACTCAGCTCCCGGTGCGGGGGAACCAGCCCGGCCGGGCAGGACCTGCGGGGAGTGGCGCTGGAGCCGCTCCTGCTCCCCAGCCCTGACCCAAAGCACCCCCTTTGTCCCCCAGTTCCGGGCGCACGGGCGCTGCGGCTGCTCGGGGGTGGCGCACGGGGACCCCCAGGTGCCCAGCGCCCACCATAGGGGTGCAAGGGACCCACCGAGGAGCACAGCTCCGCTCCCCCCCGCAGAGGCAGCAAAGACAGAGGGGCCAAATGCCCCAAAGATGGCATTTTCTCAGCAGAAATGCTGCTGAGGTCACGGTCACCCCCCTCGAACCCCCCTCACCAAGTGGGTTGGATGGAGCTGAGCAGCCTCCGGGAGCTCGGGAAGCAAAGAGCTTGAGAATCCTAGGGATGAAAGGGCTGGATAAAAGAGAGCCCTTAATAATAGTGGTGGCCTGAAAGGGGGGCTCAGCCCCCGGCTCGGGGGGGGGGGGGGAGCTGCCGTACGGGGGCAGCGGAAACCAGGGCTGGGATGAAAGGAGCGTTGCCAAGGGCTGGAGCGGGAATGCCAGGAACACGGGCACGGTGCGGAGGGGGGGTCTCAGGGGTGCCTTTGGGCTGAGGCTCCTTCACCCGCTCCTCCAGGCTGGGGGCTCCATTGGCTCCCCAGCCCTGCGCATCGCCCCAGCTCAGCACGAGGGGAGGTTCTCCTGCATCATTGATGGAACCAGACCACAGCACCCAGGGATGCTCCAGAATCAAACCAAAGAGGAGGCCCTGCCCCTCAGGTCAAACCGCAGCCCAGCCTAGGGATGCTCTAAGTGCTGGAGCCCCCACTTCACCCTCAGCACCCACAGGGCACAGGGACTTTGCCCTGGCTAAGCTGGATGCCCTCGGAGCAGCTTGGAGTTTCCCAATAGCAAGGGAAGCACGCAGGGAATGCACAGTGGGGGCAGAGCGCTTGGGCCCCCCACGGCTTCAGCCGTGGGCAGAGGGGCAGCATTGCTGGCAGGCAGCCCTGCCTCCGTGCCACAGGATCTCCATGGTGGAGACTGGGAGCATCTCCTGTTAACTGGAAATTGTTCCAGCACTTGACAGAGCCATAAAACCGGTTTCGATGGCACGGGAGGAGGAGAGGAGGAAGGAATGAGGGGGGAAAGGGCTGGAGAAGAGGCAGCCCCTGCTACCTGTCCCAGCCGAGCTCCAGCTCATTCAATGCCTCTGGGTCAGGGGCTCAGCTCTGGCACCATCACTGTGCTGGGGTACCCCAACAGCAGGGCCTACCTCCATCCATCACCCTCCCATGGCTGCTGAGCCCCTAGTAAAGGGCTGAACCACATCACAGCTCAGCAACGCACAGCACGGAGGCACCAGTTTAAACTCACACAGTGCATGGAGATTTTACATTCACAGAACACGTGTCCAGAGCCACAGGGAGGTTTCACATCCCATAGGATGTGTGTTCAGAGCTAACTCACTCTCAGTTATACTGCCGTGAGGCCTAGCCCCATCCCACAGGATGCTGAGACAGGCACCAGCACCCATCCCACCTCCCTGCCCCCCCGGCGCTGCACAGCAATCACAAGAACAACTCGGGTCTACTATTTGCTTTGAATTTAATGGTTTTTCCAAGACCACTTTGTAGGGAGGAGGGAAAACCGCACCCTGGAGAAGGGAAAGGGCCAGCGGATAGGTGGCAATAGTGCAACGGAGCTTCCACATGTGGCACATGAGACGACAGCACAGACACCTCCATCCCTCCATAGAGAGCCTGCGGGAGGCTGTGATGGAGCCAGGCACATCCCGTGCTGCTGCAGCTCTGCACCAAGGTGGGCAAAGGCAATAAATAAAGTGGTGCCTCCCCAAAGGCACTTCTGTTTTCCTCCTTTCACCATTAAAAAGCAACAATTCCCCCCCCCCCAACCCCACGTTGGCATCAGAGCGTTCTCAGATGGGTTTTGGCCAGATCCAGTTGTGTTTCTCAGTGCAGGAGAGGGAAGAGCCAGGGTCTGGGCACTATGGACCCATTGCCAGCACATCCCAAGAGCCTAGAGCCCTGCAGCAGCTTCCAGCCCTCCGCAGTACCCTGCTACATGTCCAGCTTGTTTGAGGTATATCACCCACCCCATCGCTACCTTGTGCAGCCAAAATACAGTGCAAAGACAAAAACACCCACCCAGCCCCCCGGTTTCACCCTCCCCACCATGAGATGAGCCTGCTTGCGAGGGCAGGATGGAGCAAGGAGCCTCCGGGCCCCGCAGCCCCTCCAAGGGGGATCACTTGGGGCTTTGGTCCATTTAATGTCCTGGGGCATCCCCCTCCCATGCCCCGCAGGGCACAAGGCTGCAAGGTGAATGTGTGGGACGCGGCTCCGCACCCCCAGGCGCGCACAGCACCGCGGTGGGGGGGTGCCCTCAGCTCAGCTTCATGCCGATGGGCACGGCCCGGCTGTAGAGCTCGGTGACGCTGCCGCACCCGTTCCGGGCCGCGCTGCTCTCCACCAGCGGGCTCCGGCAGTGGGTGACGGTCCAGCGGCGCAGCCTGCGCCCTTCCTCCGCCGCCTCCTCCTCCTGCAGGCGGAGCAGGCTCTCGGCAGAGACGCAGCCCCGCATGCCCCTGCTGCCGGTGGGGATGCGGGCGGGCAGGTCCAGCTGCTCGAAGGACTCCGTGGACAGGATGCTGTCCTCGCTGACGGCGCTGGACGGGCGGGCGCGGGGCGCCTGGGGCAGGGGCACCTCATTGAACCCCCCAAAGCCCTGCCCGGGGGGACTCTCCGCCTCGGTGCTGCCAGAGGAGAACTTGCCGTTGTGCTTGAGGATGCCTTTCCTGCGGGCAGGGAGACCCTGGGCGCCCGGCTCCGGGGACGGGGTGTCAGCAAACACGTTCCCATCGAGGTCTAAGCTGGCTGCATCCAGGACATCCCCAGACTCGCAGCACTCCAGGGACGAGTAATACCCCGACTCCCTCGCCGAGGGCTTCTTCAGTATTCCCTTCTTGGGCACGGCTGCGGGCACTGCTCCGGCGGCCGCGCTGCCAGGCAGCATTCCCGAGGACAGGATGCGGGTGAGACCCGGAGCAGCCGCCTCATCATCCTCACCCCTCGCCTCTCCCATGGGCACTGCCGCCGGGGGGCCGGGGCCGGGCACCTTCTGCTCGCAGGAGTTTCTCTTCTTGAGGATGCCCTTGGGCCGCTTGAGGATGGACTTGGAGGGGTTCTCCGGGGCCAGGGCCACCTCCTGCAGCGCGTGGGAGACGTCGTTCTCCTTCTTGGACTTCTTGAGGGAGCGCTGCCGCTCCAGGGCCGCGCCGGGCAGGTGCTGCTTCAGGAAGCATCGCACCTTGGAGCTGTTCTCCAGCAGGGGCCGCGAGGAGCGGCGAAGCCACTCTGCCACCGTGGCCAGGGGGGAGTCGCTCTCCCGCAGCAGCTCCTGCTCCCCAAGGGGCACTTTGTAGCCCCAGTTCACCCACCAGTGCGTGGCGATGTCCTCGATGGTGGCGCGGCGCTCTGGGTTCACCATCAGCATCCAGCGGATCAGCCCGCAGGCATCTGTGGAAGGGGCAGGTCAGGGGCTGAGGATTGCCCATGGAAGGGGACACACACACACACAGGGGGTTGGGGATCTGCCTACCTGAGAGCTTGGTGGGCTCCCGGTAGTCCCCACTCGTGATCTGCTTGACCAGAGTCTTGTAGTCGTGGCCATCGAACGGCATCGTGCCATGGACCAGGATGTAGAGGAGGACACCCAGGGACCAGCTATCCACCTGCCGGGGGGACAGATGAGCCTGGAGAGGGGGCACAGCAGGACCAGGCTGCCCCGGCCCCCACCCTGGCTGCAGGACCCCCCCAGGCAGCCCCAAGGGGGGGCTGTCACCAGTCTGTGGTTCTATGAACCAGCGACTTCCCCGAGTGCAAGCAAAGAGAGGACAAGAGGTTCCCGCACACAGGGGTAAGGCATCACCTACCTCGGGGCCCTTGTATGGCCTCCCATTGATGATCTCGGGGGATGCGTAGAGGGGGCTGCCGCAGTATGTCTGCAGGAGCTTGTCCTGCTGGTAAACGTTGGACAGGCCAAAGTCTGCAATCTAAAAAGATGATTTAGAGCCGTTATCCAGCAGCATCACCCCAAAGCTCCCCAGCTCCAAGGCTGGCTGCATCCAGCGCTGTGCTTAGCACCCTGGTGTGCTCAGGGAGCAGCAGGAGCCCGGCTTCCCACCCCTGAGGCTGCTCCATCCCACTCATGGCAGCTCTGTGGCTCCATCATCAGCACACAGGGCACAGAGGCAAAGGTGTGGTTATAGGGAGAGCCTCCAGCTCCCTCACAGCCACACGAGGCTGCTTCAGTCCCTGTCTGCTCCACTTAGATACAGCTTTCACCATCCCCCTCGCACCAGCCCCTCGCAGTGAGCAGAAGGTCCCAATTCCCAAGAGATAGAGCCCTGCACCCTGTCCATCACCAGTTCCAAGCTGTGGCCGTGTCCTTCCTCCCTGGGAGGCTGCAGGCAAAAAGCATCACCCAGGGCCAGTGAAGCTGGGAATCTCCCTGGGAGAGCCCTTCCTTATCCAGCTGGGCGGGTTTTGACCTCAGTGTTCAGACTTTGCCCTCTTATCAGGAGGCACATATACACATTCTGGTGTTACTGGGCAGCACTGCGGCTCTGCAGTCTCTCTGGCTCCATTGCCAGGCACAGACAGCAGGGGCAGGGACCAGCACCCTCCTGGCTCCCCATCTCCTGGGTAAAGAGCATTGCAGGCTGATGGCAGCAGGCCCAGAGCTGACAGATGGTTCTCCACAGCCCTGGGAAGCATGTGTCCTAAGGGAATGGGGTGTTGTGGTCACCCCCTGTCCATCCCCAATGGGCAGCATCCCTTAGACCCCTGTGCTGGGTGACACCAAAGCATGGCCAGGCTCTCACCTTGATGTTCCCATTGGCATCGAGAAGGATGTTCTCCAGCTTGAGGTCCCTGTGGACAATCCCATTCTGCACAAGGGAAGGGGGAGCAGGGGTTACTTTACAGCACGTTTGAGAAAGGGAAAGTCAGGTCACGCAACCAGGAGGCGGTGACAGCGATCAGAGGAGCAGTAAATGCCCCCGGTGTGCCATGAGGATGAGCTGTAAACCACATCCCAACACGGGTGCTGTTGGGAGCAGGGTGGCACTGCGGGAACCATGAGCATCGCATCCCAACTGGCCCACTGCAGCCCTGCTGGGCCCACAGGCGCTGACCCCGGCACCCTCGCGGTGGGAACGCGGTGGGAACGCGGTGGGAACGCGGTGGGAACGCGGTGGGAACGCGGTGGGAACGCGGTGCTCCCCCACCTTGTGGCAGTAGTAGACGGCTGACACGACCTGGCGGAAGAAGTGGCGCGCCTCGTGCTCCGTGAGCCGCTGCCGCTCGCTGATGTAGTCGTAGAGGTCGCCCTTGCTGGCGTACTCCATCACGATGACGATCTTGCTGCTGTTCTCAAACACTGCCGGAGGTGGGGGTTAACCCGTCAGAGGGATGCTCCGAGCTCCCAGCACCTCCCTGGGTGGCTCTAACACTTCCCACCCCACTGCCCGTCCCTCGGTCTGCTCTGCAGGGCAGAAGGTGTTGGGGTCTGTGCAGGAGGGGATGGCGGAGCTGTTACCCTCATCCCACAGTGCCACCGGGGCTGCTGCAGCCATAGGAGAAAGGGCTCTGCTCTGCCAGGAGGGGACCAAGACCTGTGGTTCTTCACTAGATAGAGCCCTGCCAAGGGGAAAGGCGATGGAGCCCCCGGTAGGCACAGCCATGGGGCCCTCCTCTGTGTCCCCATTGCTCCCACACGTCCAAGCCAAGAGCTGTTTGCAGAACGCTCCCTCCACATTTTCAGCTCCAGCAATGAGTGACTCAGCCCCTGCAAACAGCGCAGGAGCTGCCAAGCCACTCGCTTTTGTTTGGAATACAGAAGGACTTTGGATACCTCACATACAGCAGCGAGGTGGCACCGGCCACGTGTTGGCCCAGCACAATGAACCTGGGCAGATCCAGCCCCATGAAGAGCACAGGGCACCCGGGGTTTCAGCAAAGACTGACTGACCCAGTTGGGATTTGCTCAAAGTCTGGTCCTATCTATAGCTTGAGAAGTTCCCCTTTGGCTGGTGTTGCCCCACACCTCGGCAATGGGGCAGCCCTGGCCATAAAGCAGCATCAAGAACTCTCCCAGCTCCCTGTGGGTTGGTTTTCCTATGCTCCAGGGAGGGAATGAGGATTCCACCACCGAGATCAGCTCCTGCCTAAGGCTGAGAGCATAGCTGCAGGTTCCCACTGCTCCAGCACTTGCCGTGGTTGGGATGAGCATGAAGCACAACGAGCCACACACAGCACTGGGTTCATGGGGACCAGCTCCCCACCATGGCACATCCTCTCACCAGCTTCCTGACTCCAAAGGCCACGTCATTGTCTGGAATCAGCTTCCCTCTCCAGGCAGGAGGGGGTGGGATGGGAAATGGCTATTTCTGGAGCAGGTATTTCCCCTCGAAGCTGCAGGAAAGTGAGGGGGACACCGGCAGCACTGAGTCACCGGACACAGCCAACAGCTTTGGCTCTGGATGAGCAGGGGGAGGAGAGCATGAATGTGAGCCCCACTGCAGATCCTGCTCTGGTACCCAGCCCTGGGGTGCCTGGGGATGCTGCTGGAAAGGGGAGGAGAGGGAAGAGGAGGGCTCTCACCTTCATGGACAGCAATGATGTGGGGATGGTTGAGGGAGGACATGATCTCAATCTCTCTCCGGATATGGACAAGGTCCTGCTCATCCTTGATTTTGTCTTTCCGGATTGACTTGATCGCCACCTGCGGATGGGAACACGCACACAGGGTCACCCATCTGCCAGAGGCAGGAATGCTGTGCCTTCCCAAAGCCTGATGCCAAGCAAGAAACCCACCCTCTTCTTCCGGGAAGGGGCTCACAAGCAGGACATCAGTGGCCCAGCCTCTCCATCAACTCCAATAAGCATGCACTCTAGCAAATAGGGTTTGAGACTTCCCAAGGGAAACCTGCTGCCCGCTCCTCCTAGAGGAGCTCCCAAGCCTCCTCCCGCAGGTGGCGAGCCCCTGCTCCTCCTTTATGCACCGTGGCTTACAGGAATCGTGTCCCCGGCTCCAGCCGCCGCTGGACCGCAGCCAGCCAAAGGAATGTGACCGGCACACATGACTTGGAAGATATCAACAACAACACCGACGTCTTCCCGGGGTCAGGAAAGTGAAAAGGAACAAACCAGGTTCTGCTTTCCCTGGAAATGCTTATTTCAAGGAGCTGATTATGGAGAGGTAAGAGAGGCCGGGATAAAGAGCAGCTCCTTCCCAGCACAGGACTGAGGAGACCCAGCGCTGATGATGCAGCCCCTTTCCAAGCTTTTCAAGTTATCCTCTACAAGGAAATTGAAAGGGGAGGAGAAAGACGAGTAAAGGCTGGAGAATAGATGCCTTCTAATCCTCTTTCAAAGGGGCTGGGGAGAGACAATGTGCTCCTAGGGTTGAATTTACAACTGAATCCAGCAGAACCTCTTTTATTTCTACCAGGCAAGAATGCAGAACAGCATTAATCCTGCAAAGGGACCCCCACGCTGGTCTCCCAGCAACGGGGAGAGGGGCGATGGGCACCCACCAGCCCCCACAGCAGTGATGTTCATGGCTTCACTGCACAGGGACCTCCTCCAGCTTTGGCTGTGCAGGATGGGTGCTCAGCCGTGATTCCCTCTGATTTAGGGGGGTTGGAAACCTCACTCCTTGGGCCCACCAAGCAGCAAAAGGCTCGGAGCAGGGCTGCAGCCTTTGTTAAGCCAAGCCCATCGTACCCACAGCAGGTCTCCAGACATTAAAGCAGCAAGAACTCAGCCACCACATCAGTGTCCTCATGGGAGAAGGACGTGGCAGTTTTGAGGGCTCAGGTGGGCATGGGAGAGGTGACCATGGGATCCCTTTGGCCTCAGAGCACATCCCTGCTGCATTGGCCAGGGCAGGGGGTGCCCCTAGTGCACCATGAGAGCATGGTGCCTGCACCAGCCTTATGGCTTGAAGTAACGAAGCAGGATGGACTCCGGCCAAGGGAAGTTCAACAACCCAGGCCCAGGTTTCTGTACAAAGCAATGCTGAAAGTGCTTAATAGCTTCTCGAAAGCCAGCTATTCTTTTCCATGACCTTTGCGCTAAGTGAACAGGTTAAAGTTTAACAAGCTTTTTGCTCCTGACCCCCATTAGAACGCAGGCAAAGCCTTTATGCAGCAAATCAGCCTCTCCTGCCCTCCCAAATTCCTCTTGGCTCGCTCTGTTCACCTCCCTGCTGGGGTTCAGCACCCAGCCCAACACATTTGCCTGCAGATCAAGGTGCTCCTGCACATCCGCTGCCGAGCCAGAGCTCAGGGCAGGATCCACAGCCCATAAAAACCCCGGCGGCTCCAGGCTGCCGGCGCTGGGAGCCTCGGGAGATGCCATCGGCTGCATCCAGCAGGGCTGGAGAACGCCCTCGCCTCTGAGCCTGCAGTTAGTGACCTCCAGAGCAGGGCTGCAGCAGCAGGGAGCAGGTTTAGGGCACTGTTAGAGCCCAGGGCTACCCTTGCTGAGTGTTGCCTGTAACGGGCACAGCACAGAGTGAGGGCACGGCACCATCAGGGTCTGCATCTACAACAGACACTGAAGCAGCCCCTCGGGGGGGGGGTGGTGCAGCCCTGCAGGGAGGGTGGTCCCTGCCATCCCTTCCCTCCTCAGGGATGCTGAGAAGCAGCTTTGCTCCAAACCATCCCCTACCCAAGAGAGCTGAGAGCAGAGGATCTCCCCTTGAGACAGAGGAGGCCATGCCTGCCCATCCTGCAAATGGGGACCAGCCCCAGCCTACACAGCGCCTTCACCACCAGTGCTATGAGAAGAATCTCCTGCAGGAAACAGCCCCAAGAAGTCCCACTGTAGGAGCCTGGAGAACTTGAAAGTGCTTTCCAAGTCAAAGAGGCTTTAATTAAAGTTTTGGGGGCAGAACAGGTATTTTCAGCAGCTGCTGAAAGATGCATTAAGCTACAACCTCAGGCAGCACTTCAGAAGTTGTTCCAGATTGCAAAGTGCTGCATTTCATGCTCCATGAAATATGGATTACAACCCACTACGGAAGAGACCAGGGCTCACCCCTCGCTGGAGATCAAAAGAGGCTTTGCTGCTTGGGAATATTCCAGGTGCTGCCTTCCCCTTGACACCACACAAGCCCACAGACAGGGCAAGTGAGTCCCACAGGGCTCGGATGCTGCCATGCAAACAGGTACACAGGGCAGTTTACACCACCATGGCACACGATGCTGAGCCTTCAACCCAAAAGATGCAGGGACAAAGAGGAGGAAAAAGGAAAGGGAAACAATCTGCTTGATGCTTCAGGGACACAACAGTTTTCTAAGGGCACACTTCAAAAGGCATGAGCATTGTTTCACCTAAAGGCTTTCTAACCATAAAACATGGTGTTTTCAGACAAAGAACGTTCATGGAACCCCCCCCCAAAACCAGCTGCAGGAGCCTGGTCTTTCCTGCAGTTGACCAATTGATCAGACACATCTTACCCCAGGCTAAGTCCTGGTGGGTTGGTTCAAATTGAGAGGGAAAGAAGCAAGCTGGGCAGTACAAAGATGGTTCAATATTCAGTGCCTCTGACAGGGGCAGCTTCTGATCAGCCAGAGGCAAACCCCATGGATGGAGCAGCTCCAGCTTTACAACCTCAGCCGGTACCATGGGATCCCGCGAAGGGCAACCGGCGGAGGTGGCACTACCTGCTCTCACACCTCGGTGTTTGGGAAGTGAAAGCCACTTAAAGCAGGAGCAAACAAGCACCCTGCTCCGGATAAACTGCAGATTAACCAGGCCCGGAAACAGCGAGTGCTCCAAGAAGGAATTTGTGGGAAGAGGAGATCCGCGGTTAAACCTCCTGCTCCTACCGGGCCAGTCCGATGAGGCACTCGTTAGCCAAAGCTGTGACTATCTCCTACTGAGGAGTCACTGGCCTGCGTGTTCAGTTTGCGTTACAACAGCCCAATGCTGCTGGTCAAAGGCCCTGTCCTGAGGGGCTCCCCACACCGGTAGGTTTTCCTGCAGTTCAGATTCCCTGATCCAGCTTTGTGAGGAGCAGGCAGGGAAAGCCAAGACTTCTCGCCCATCCCGAGGGAGGGACCCTTCTAGGGCTGTGGGTGGAAGCTGCATTTCAAGGCCCTGATTATGCAGCAAAACAGCAGCTTCTTCCGAATCAGATCGGCTGCGGGAAGTCACAGATGGGACTTAATGACGAGCTGTCGCGTTACACAAGAAAACCTCTCACATTCAAGTTGTTTCCCTTGCCATGCCTCTGCAGCCTCTTAGTGACTTGTTCTCACACCCTGCTCTGCCCATCTGAGGCTGGCTGGGCCAGTCTCACTGGTCACAGCGAACCTCCTTGCTCACCCATGGCCTCAAGGCTGGTGGATGTGCAAGTGCCTTTCGTGGGGTCCATCCCACACCGCTGCGTGCTGGGGATGGAGCAGAGGCAGGGAAATCACAGTCATTTTCCCCTTATGCCCTTGCAGATTCCCCAAGGACAGGGCTGTGTGGCTTCAAGGCCAGGTTGGATGGGCTTGGAGCAACCTGGGCTACAGAAAGACATCCCTGCCTATGGCCATGGATGAGCTTTAAGGTCCCTTCCATCCCAAACCATGCTATGACAGCAGCACCCACTTCCCCGGGGCCCCCCTCCAAGCTCCCAGCACTGCACCACTTTGCTCTGGGTTGAGCCACACGTCACACAGAGCCCCTTGATTCAGAGGGGCCGGGTGCTGCTGGCGTGCATCAAACCCAGCCAAGAACCGGGGCGAGAGGAAGGGGAAAGCTCTTCAGACTCGAGAGCTGTGTTTGCTCTGGGCTGCCGGATGTCTGTGGGCTCCTTTCACCAGGAAGCCCGGCGCGGTCAAGTGGGCGAGAGGAGCTGCAGCCCCCGGAGGTGCTGGGTTCTCCCGCACCGCTGCGGCGGGGGGAGCGGGGCCGGGACCGGCTGCGGGGCCGCACTGGGGCTAGGGAACAGGGATGGAGGCACCGCGGCCGCGCTGCTCAGCGCGGGGGGATGCTCAACAAGCCCGCCCCGGCTCCCCAGGAGGATGCGCGGAGGCTGGGAAGGGAAGAAAGGCTCCTCACCAGCTTTCCGGAGCGCTCCCGGGCTTTCTTCACCTTCCCGTAGGTTCCCTTCCCCAGCGTCTCCAGGAACTCGTAGCGGTGCTTGAGGTTGTGCTTGTGGTGGTGCCGCTTCACCGCCTGCTTCTTCATCAGCGGCCGCGGGGACTTGGTGAGCTCCGCGGCCAGCGCCGCCCGCTCCATGCCCCGCTCCATGCCCCGCTCCATGCCCCGCTCCATGCCCCGCTCCATGCCCCGCTCCAGCCCCGGTACCGGCTGCGCCGCCCGCCCCGGCCGCTAAAAGCAGCTGCGGCCGCGCCCCCCCCGCGCCCATTGGCCGCAAGGCGGCGGCCGCCCCGCCCGGGAGCCGGTGCGAGGAGCGGGGGGGGCCGGGCTGCGGGGAGACCCCACGGCGGGGGGAGACCCATGGGCAGAGGGGGAGAGCGCAGAGAGCAGGGATAAGGGGGAGCCGCAGCCCGGGGTGCGGGGGGGCAGCCACAAGCTGGGTGCGAGGGGGCAGAGGCAGCGCAGGCACAAAGGGGAAGCAGCGGCTGTGAAAGGGTCCCGCAGATTATGGGGAGCTGAAGAGGTTCCGGATGATGCAGGGAGAGACCCGGACCCAAAGGCTGAGAAGAGGCTGTGATTTCACCACAGGGTGCCCAGAGAAGCTGTGGCTGCCCCACCCCTGGCAGTGCTCAAGGCCAGGCTGGACACAGGGGCTTGGAGCAAGCTGCTCCAGTGGAAGGGGTCCCTGCCTGTGAATGAGCTTTAAGGTCCTTTCCAACCCAGACCTGTCTGGGGTTCTATGATTCTAAGAAGCCCAGGACCAGAGCACTGGGAGGATGCGGGGCAAAGCACCTGGGTGTCAGACCCCAGGAGAGATGCAGGGACACAAGGCAGGCAGATGCACATCCAGCCGAGACACACACACAGACTGCAAGGAGGGACTGAGCGCCTCAACCTGCACCAGGGACTCAGAATAAAACATTTCTTGAGGGCAAAATCAGTGAGAGCCCCGGGCAAGCGCAGCCGGACCGCGCTCATCCCAGGACCATGCTTCCCGTCCTGGCTGCCCGGCTTGTGGGGGGAGCACTGGGGGAGCACATCAGTGGCTGCTCGGGTGCTCCCACACAAAGGCTTCTCCCAGCCGCTTCTGTTCGGCTCCGCAGCACCTCCCGTGTGGTCTCTTTTGCCCCTGTGGTAAATCTTTGTTTTGAGATATTAAAAGAATGCAATTACTTCCCCAGAGCAGCCAAAACAAGAGGTCTTGCCCAGCTCTGGCATGTGTGAGGACACACCGTATTGATCGAAGAAAGAGATAGCTGCAGCATTACTCATCTCCGCGCTCAGAGCTGGATTTTCCCACCACTTCCAGCAGCTCAGGGGTTTGGAAGCGTCTGGGAGGGATGATTTAATCCAGCACCGGCCCCTCTCTGCGGGCTTTGTGTTCCTGAGGCGGTTCAGGACGGAGCTGTGCCGTGTCCCAGCAGCAGCGCATTGCAGCCGAGCCACCTCCGCGTCAGGATGAGACCCAGACAAGTGTCACCGTGCCCTGGGTGGTTCTGCAATCAGGGTATTGGAGGATGGAGATGATAACATCACCCATTGAGGACATCTGCCCTGCAGGGTTCAGCTGGATTCAGCCACGCACCGGAACACTGCTCATCCATCACTGTGACAGATCACAGTGCTGGACAAACTACAGATGAAATATCATTGCAATGCACTAAAGACACACAGATATCTTGTACTGCCACTGCTCCTAATTCTGATTGCCTGTGGCCATGTGGCTCCTCCGCTCCACACAAGATGCCAGGGATGAACAGCTTGGCAGCTCCAGCCTGCCCCTGCATCCTTTCCAACCTCCCCCGACACACCATGACCCAGGGGTGAATCTCTCCCCCTGGTTTAACACGAGCCTGCCTGAGGAAGACACTGAAGCAGAGCTGTGATAATGAATTATTTACTGTGCAGTAACAGGAGCTGTGCTTCCCTCTGCGAACCAACGGGCAGCAGGGCCCATAGGGGAGATAAACAAGGCGTAGATGAGATTAACTCAACTGCTGCAATTTCAATGTCAAAGTAAACAGATAGGATCCTGTTCAGGCACGGCCCAGAGATTGCAGGAGAAGGGGGAAGGTCCAAAGCTCCCTTATTACTGCAATAAACAAAGCGATTTCACTCTCCTAAGTTACAGCCGCCTGTGTGCCCCAAACACTGGGAGCCCAGCAGAGCTATCAGCAGCTCCCGGGTGAGCCCAGCAGAGCTATCAGCAGCTCCTGGCTTAGCCCACCGGGCCAGGAAAGCACTTTAAACACGTTTAATAGCCCCGTTGGTTTATAAAGATGCTTCCCGGAGGCTTTCCCGGTGATGAAAGGAAGCCTTGGGTAGCTTCTCTTTCTGTTTCTAGCAGATAAATTCTCCTCTGCAGTTTGCTGTGCTGTTGCTGATACACAGGCTTAGGCACGCTTTTGTTCTAGACCGGCTCAGGAAGCCTATTTTAATGGAAATGTCAAGGGACACAGATCTAAGTCCACTGGAATCCACTGATAAGGATCCTCCATTGTAACAGCACCGCGGCAGTGGGGAAATCCACTGACATTCCCAGCTGCAGCCTTAGGAATCCCAAGCCGGGCTGCCCCACAGCCCTCAGTGCGTGTCCACTAAACCGACGTGAAAGCCAACGAGGAATTTGGCTCTGTGTCAGGGAAACCAGCTTAACGCTCCTCTAATCACCTCGCTGCTTTGTCCTGACGGAAGCTCTATTCACTTGCAGGCTCCTCACTTGGTGCTGATTTGGCTGTTGGTGACTAAATGCTCCAGCGCGGCCTCAGTGCTAAGAACAGCCACGTTCTGGGCAAAGCCTAGGGCTCTGCCTTTGGGTTTGGTGGCAGCAAAGCTCTGTGCACCTCTGCTTGTGGATAAGCTGACAGCAGCGAGCCCTCCAACAGGGAAAGAGCCCCAGCAGGCCTTGAAATGCCAGGTTTAATGATCACCGCTGTTAGTGGCATTCCGAGCTGGCAGCATTCCTCAGTAGTGCTCGGGCAGGTGTGAAAGCCATTGGTCCTCTGAGGAAGCTGGGTTCGCTCTGACCCTCCCAGTGGGGTGCCCCATCCATCAGCAGAAGGAGGGAAACACATTAGCACCAATAAGGGCCTTTTGAAAAGTCATTTATTGCCTACCACATCTAATGATTATAGCAGAGGCCAC
The DNA here is from genome assembly GCF_033783945.1 of Neopsephotus bourkii. Taxonomy (NCBI): domain Eukaryota; kingdom Metazoa; phylum Chordata; class Aves; order Psittaciformes; family Psittacidae; genus Neopsephotus; species Neopsephotus bourkii. Next base: position 628,070 of record NW_026901625.1, read on the forward strand.
TTCCACTGCAGATGTGGATTACACCACATCCATCCATCCATCCGTCCATCCATCCATCCATCCATCCATCCATCACAGCCACCTGCCCTGGGTAAAGCCATGCTCATGTTTCCCAGCTTGGGAACCACTTGATGAGCAGATTCTGTGCCCAGACTGCATTTTGCGAACCCCATCAACCTGATAACATTTGCATTGTGGTGCTGTGAAGCCAGGTCCTGCCGTATCTCCTTTGGAGTGGGGAGGAGAGCAGAAGGGAGCAGAAAGACAGACTCTGGCATTGGTGTCCTGCTTGCTCTGCAGCTGAACCAGGCACAGAAGAGCTCAGGACCCCATCTCCCAGCCGCTATAACAGACACATCCCGGTGTTTCCCAGTGCCACTGCAGCTCTGGCACACGGAGGAGCTCTATGCCCAGGTATCCAAAGATAAACTCATCTCTGAAGCTGTGCAACAGCGTTCAGACCAGTATGGGTCCCTTTCGGGGAGCGTTGGCCAAATGATAACGAAAGGGCAGCACTGATCTTAAAGAGCATCCCTGCTCCTCGCCAGGACCAGCCGAGCAGAGCAGCGCTCTGTGTTCCAGGCCATGGGAAGCTCCAGGGGGCTTTCCTGCTCCACAGCCCCGTCTGCCAGAGGCTGTCCTTCGCTGTTCATGCAGACGCGGGCTGTTTGGGGCAATGGGAAGCGACGCCTTTGGGCAGGAGAGCCCCGGCATCACCGCGGGCAGGAGCAGCCCCCGGCGCTGGCAATGGGAATCCCGGCTCCCAGCAAACAGCCTCCAGGAGCGGGGGTTCAGGCGAGGACACGGCCACTGCCAGCGCCGGGATTCGCGGAGCCCCATCAGGGAGCTGGAAACCTGCAAGAGCTCGGCTGGGCTGCAGGCAAGGGCGCACGGAGAACAGCAATGGGGAGATGAAACCTGGGCAGAGGGAGCAGGCCGGGGCCCCCCGCAGCTCCGCAGGGGCAGAGGGAGCTGGCAGATGTATGCAGTGACGATCAGGAAGGAAGAGTACCGCAGTGCACTGCTCAGAGCACTGGGTGTACTGAAATGTGATCCCGCTCAGTGCAAGGCTGAGAGATAATACAGGTATTAAACAAGAAGAAAATAGTACAGACCATAGGCAATCCCTTCTCAGGGTTGCTGGTGACCACTCTTCAATGCAGGTCATATTTACTGTGTATTTTGGAAGGAAAGTTGGGTTGAAACCCAGTTATTTTGTATTTGCTTTACTAACAGGTTGTCTTTGCACCAGCATCCACAATTGAAAGGTTCAGCAAATATGGTTTGAGATCAACAGGTCTTCTATGCTAAGACACCCCTTACACACCTGAATTGGCATCAGTGTTAGACAACAGCCACCAGTGATGCTCACAGTGGGAGATGAACGTGGCAGCTCACTGAGCTCCCTGCCTTGAAGAGCAAACACCATGGGTTGTTTTCGGGTGGCTTTGGGGAACACTGCCCTTGGTCCCAGGACATTGTTTGAACGAGGGCCTGTAGCTACAGGACAAGGGGAATGGCTTTAACCTGCCGCAGGGGAGACTGAGCTGAGCTCTTAGGCAGAAGCTCTTCCCTGTGAGGGTGCCTGGGGGACTGAGAGCAGATTCAGCTCTGCCATAGCTACTGCAAGGTGTTTGCAGTCAGGTGATCCTGTTCATGGGAATGAAATGCTGGAGAAGATGCACAACATCCTCACACCAAACTGTTTGCTGGATCCTTATTAGCCAGGATCCCTGCACAGCCCCAGTGGCACTTGGGAGCCAGCGCCTCCATCCCCCTGCCTGCCGGGAGGTGCTGGTCCAGCCTGCGCTCAGCCCATGGATGCCATCTGCCGTTCAGAGCACTGCGAGGAGAACAGGAGCGCATCCTGCACTGCTCAGCCCAGCCCAGCTGGAAAACAATCCCCAGCACACACACACAGAGGCAGGGTGCGACTGAATCTGCTCCCCAGCCTTGGCGCAGGGTCCCCCATCACCCGGAGGACAGCACAAAGCCGCTGGCTCTCAGAGGAGCCTGCGTGGCTGTTGCTGAGTCCCACAGCACCTCCTTCCAGTCTTTGATGAGCCTAGAAAGGACTTTCAATAACCTGGTGCTGCTCAGGAGCTGGGAACCCACCAACCCATGGGAGATGCTCTTGGTCCAGAAGGGTCTGTGGATGAACCACCAGAGGAGTCCAGCAACAGCAAGGAAGCCCAGGAGAGGCTGGGGGTCAGGAACAGCATTGACCAAGCCAGTTTTGGTGTGCAGTGTGAGTGCTGTAGATGGGACACACAGTGCCTGGAGCCTCTGCCTTTCCCAGCAGGATCAGGGGAGAAGGCAGCAGAGCGAGCAGGACACGGCTGCAGAGCACACTGCCCAGGAAGCTCCCAGTCCTGGAACTGGGATAGACGTGGACACAGACTCCTGGGGGAGTTTTATAGCAAGGGAAAACTTGGCTGTGCAGAGGGAAAAGCAGCCCCAGGCAGGAGCAGCCAGCACCACAGCATCTGCTGCTTGGGCCGAACCAGGCATCCTGCTTGGTGATGGGAGCTTCACTACAAAGGCAGCTGACCTGGAGCTGCCCCTCGCTGCAGAGCTGCTCTTTCTCTCCCTCTCTAAATGCTGGGCACATCCCCAGCTTTGATTACCAACCAGCCTGGTCCCCAGCCCCTGACATCCCTTCATTAAGTCCTGGAGCGGGTTTATTCCCATGACACTGCTTTGTCTGTCACTCTCCCCAGCCTTTCTGCAGGGAGAAAGCAAAGGATCAGCCTCCAGCTGTGCTGCAGCCAGACAAAGGGAGCGGATTCCTCCTCCCCTTGCTCCAGCTTAACAAAGCCAGCACAGCAGCACTGAACCCTAAGCCCTGGCCAGCAGCCTCGCTGCAATAACAAGGCTTAGTGCTGATGAGAAAGGAAAGCAGAGCAGCATCAGGCTGTGCTCTGTGTGGGAAAGGTTCCTTAAGGACAAAGGAAAACCCGTCATTAACAGCCAAAGACTCTCATTGTGCAGAGGCAGCCGGAACGGAGATTGGCTGTGCTGGGAGACATGGGCTTGTTCTGGAAGAGGAGAAGGCTCCCTCTTCCCGTCCATCCTCCTCCAGTTCGAAGGGGTGCTCCATGAGGGGCAGGAATGCAGCCCCCCAGGGCTGCACGCGAGCAGAGGGATGCTCTCAGCACCTCCCACCCCCGAGGGATGCTCCCAGCACCCCCGAGGGATGCTCCCAGCACCTCCCACCCCCGAGGGATGCTCCCAGCACCCCCAGGGATGCTCTCAGCACCTCCCACCCCCCAGGGATGCTCTCAGACCCAAACGCCGGGTCCCGCCGCCCCGTTCCCTGCAGCCTCACCCCAGAGCCCTCCGCTGGGCTCCGTGCTCCTCACCGGGGCCTGGACCACAAACACCCCCCCAGCCGGTGCCGTTGTCGCGGCCGCCGCACGGTGTCCTCGGTGCTCCGCAGTTCCCCCCTGCACCGGGACCCTGCTCCTGCGGCCAGGAACGGCTTTAAAGGGAGGATCAGAGGCACTAATGGTTTGGATTGAAGGGACCTCAAAGCTCCTCCAGCTCCAACCCCTGCCACGGGCAGGGACCCCTTCCACTGGAGCAGCTTGCTCCAAGCCCCTGTGTCCAACCTGGCCTTGAGCACTGCCAGGGATGGGGCAGCCACAGCTTCTCTGGGCACCCTGTGCCAGCGCCTCAGCACCCTCACAGGGAAGAGCCCCAGCGATGGGGCAGCATGCAGAGCATGGGGGGCAGCACTGGCTACAGCACCTGCACTGCCCCCTCTCCCCCTTTTCAGTCTGGGTCCCACATTTCCAATCAATCATAACCCCGATGGAGCCCATAGCACAGACAGGGCTTTTCCAAGGGCTTTTCTGAAGACAGCATTTAATGGTGCAAGAGCTACAAGCTAGAACTGGTGCCCAGCAGTTCAGCCACCCCTCCCTCAAAGTGCCTGGGAAGCAGGAAACCAAAGAGGAGGCGACAGCCAGGGAATTCTGGCTTTGCTGAGCAAACCATCACCTCCTTTCTCCCAGGGCTGACAAGAGGATCCCAGATCACTACAGGAGCTAAAAACCAACTTGGAACGTTGTAGGTTGAGGCCATCTTTGCGTGAAAGCCAGCAAAGGCAGTACTTGTGCTAGTCCTGTGCCAAAAGGAAGGTCTTCTCTCTGGCCAAAGCAGTCACTTGGGCATCCATCCCTCCCAGGAGCCCTGGCAGCTCCAGCTTCTGCCAAACTGACTGTCAAATGCTACAGGTTTGCAGGAAAAGCCTTGCTATGAAGGCAAAAGACTGATCCCCGGGCTCTGGCTGCAAGGTGGGGGTTTCCCTTGTTGCCAGCCAAGAGGATCTGTGCCGGGAAGCACACATCAATCCCAGGATGCTCAAAGAGGACAACATCCCACCAGCTCTCCCTGAACCACCAGTGACCTGTCTGGACACTACCAATGCAGTGCGAGCAGTTCCTCCACCTGGGATTGCCCATAGAGCTCCAAAGACACCTGGAGGGCCCAACGTGCTCCTCACCTCCATGGGGCCAGAGCGGCAGCATCGAGGAAGGGGAGGACCAGGCGCCCTGGCTGCTTCGCCTCCACTGCTGGAGGCAGCGAGGGGCAGGGTCCTTCTCAGGCGTCAGAGATGCACAGAGCCTCCACGGCACTGCTCAGGCCCTGGCTCACCCCCCCAACGGCCAGCAGGCAGTTGTGCAGCACGATGCTGGAGCAGGCGCAGCGCGGGGTGGGCATCGGGGGGAGGCTCTCCCACTTGTTCTTCTCGGGGTGGAAGGCTTCCGCCGACTCCAGGACCGTCGGTTGGTTCCCTGGAAGCACAGTGAGGGATGGGGTCAGCGGGAAGCATCCTCTGCGCTGGGACAGGGTCTGTGCTCCAGACACCATCCCCTATGGGGTCTGTTCTCCCTGCTCCCTCAGGCCAGCGTCTCTCCCCTCTGTAATGCTAACACACAACCCACATGCACTATTAAAGCATCCCCACCGTGCCCGCAGCCTCACCGAGTCCCCCAGCCACGACAACTCTGCCTTTCAGGTAGCCAGCCACGAAGTCTGCTCGCCTCTTCTTGAGGTAGGAGGAGCGCTCCATCTTCATCCAGCCACCTGGAAGGGATGGGACAGGGCATTACAGGAGCATCCACCCCGGGACACCATCGGCCTCTCTGACCCACGTGCTTGTGGAAGCGCTGTTTTGCTGCTGCACCCTGGGGCAATGAAACCGGGGAACGCAGGGCTCAGCTTCCTCACTGCCACGTCAGGATACCCAGGACTGTGGGGCTCTCCTCTGCTGCCCTGATGCTGGGCTCAAAGCACCAGCTCAAAGCAAGCAGGAGGAGACCGAACCCAGCGGATGAGCGCTCTGTGGTCTGCAGACACAGCAAAGCCCCCTCGTGTGCCACCGGTCCCGCTCCTTCGGGCAGGATGGATGCGGGACAGCGCCCACCTTGCTCCATGTCAAACATGTCCACGGTCCTCATGAACTTGGGCTGCCGGTAGAGCCGGCCCTGGCGCAGGCCCCCGAGGCTGAAGAGTTTGTCTTCAGTGGGCACGAAGCTGGAGAAGGCCCTTTTGTTGGGGATGTTGGGAAACTTGGTCCACGACCGGGTCTCGGTGTCAAAGACCTCGAAGGCATTGATGGCGTACTTGGACTGCCTTCCACCTGCGGGACAGGGAGAGGGAAGGCTCAGCTTGGCTGACAGCACCGAGGCAGCAGCAGCAGGAACCAGAGGGGCCTCCTGGGACAGGCAGAGAGCAAGAGAGCTGCTGAAACGGGACCCATTCACAGCTCGGATGCCTCTGAAGGCAGAGCCTGGGCTTGCTCCTGGCCCCACAGGGTGTTTGCTAGCAGCAAAGTGCAAAATACATCAGAGTCCTTCTGGTAGCCCCTAAGGAGAGGCAGGGGCGTGCAGGCTTGGAGCAATCAGGGCTTGTGCATCCTGATCCTGAGCCATGAGCAAACAGCAGCGGTCCCTGCCTTGGCTTCCCTTTCTAATGAACACCCCCGGCACAGGATGCCCAAAGAAGGGGTAAATGCCCCATCCCTGCAGTGCTCAAGGCCAGGCTGCACAGCCTTGGGTGACAAGGTCTGCTGTGAGGTGTCCCTGCCCGTGGCAGGGGTTGGCACTGGATGATTCAAGCTCCTTTCCAACCCAGACCATTCTATGGTCATCCCCTGCGAAAGGCTTCGTCTGACATTGCCCACCTATAGCAGCCTCCAAAGCAGCTACAAAGGCAGAGCCTCTGTGAAGCTGGGGGATGCTTGGCTGATATATAATGTATAGAAGCATTTTAACACCTTGGTTGAGCCCAAGGGCTCCTGGTGCAGCTGCAGGACTGAGAATGGAGCAGAGACCAACTGCACCTTTGGCTGCCAGCACCCATGGACGGTGGGACAGGAGAGGGCCCTCACGCAGCACCGTGAGTCTCAGCGTGCTCAGGGGTGCTCGCTGTGGAGCTGTGAACCCAAACCCAGCACCAGCCCCTCCACCAGCAAAGCTCGGGGGATCTGGAAGCACAAGAGAGGAGGCAGAGATGGAGGAGAACGTGCCCAAAGGCCCAGAGCAGCGGAGCCGCTCGCTGAGGAGGAGGAGGAGGAGGAGGGGAGGCAGGACTGCTCCTTACCCAGCACGTAGATCTTGGTGCCTCGCAGGAAGGAGGTGGCAGCGTACCTGGGTGTGGGCATGGCCGCCAGGGACACCCAGATGTCCTTCAGCATGTCATAGTGCTGCAGGTAGTTGTGTGCCCGCAGGTCGGATCCCATCCCGCCGGCTGCATAGACTCTGTAGTCTGGGCAGGGCCGAGAAGTAAAGAGAAGCCCACAGAGTTATTACAGGGAAGCATCAGAAATACCCCCCTGACACAGAACTGGTCGCTCCTTGGAACCCCAGCCTGGTTTGGGTTGAAGGGACCTCAAAGCTCCTTCAGCTCCAACCCCTGCCACGGGCAGGGACCCCTTCCACTGGAGCAGCTTGCTCCAAGCCCCTGTGGCCAACCTGGCCTTGAGCACTGCCAGGGATGGGGCAGCCACAACCGAGCTCCCAGCCCTGGGGCACAGGAGGATGATGCTGGTCCTGCAGCAACGTGGATGCTCTTCCCCAACCCCACTCCCTCATCCAGGGCTGCTGCTCCCATGCTGCTCCCCTGCTTCGCCCCAGCAAGCTCTGGCACAGGAGGCAGCTCTGCAGGCTGGGACAGGAGGCTCGGAGCCAAGGCACTGAGGCTCCTTGTTCCCCATCAGCTCCATCCGCCAGTGGCAAACCCGGCTCTCCAGATCAACCCCTATCCGCACAGCATCATCATCTCCTCCAACAAGCATCTCATGCTGCAGACAAGATGCAGGAGAGCAGTGAGAGCAGCCTTGGCCTTGCAGCTCTAAAAGCAGAGAGCAGCCTGCACGCTGCAAGGATGTGTGCAGCTCTCTCTGCTCCTGGCCTCTCACAGCACATTGACCCTGCTCCATCGGTCAGGCAAGCTTATACCCAGAGAGGAATCCATCTCCAGGATGGTAAATATTATCTTTAAGCATTCCGTGACGGGAGCTTTTAAACCCACTTAAGCAGAGAAGCCAAGCAGCTCTCCAAGATGCTCCCTGCAGATTAGAGCCCTAATCCCAGGCAGGGTGGGAAGCTCCCTGAGCCCAGCTCCAGGCTCAAAGCAGGGCAGAGCGTGCTAAAGGAAACCCACATCCACATCTCTGCTCTGCAATGGAATGAATGGGACAGGCTGGTAAGGCAGAGCCCGGCAGGGATGTAACCAGCCCCACTTGAGGCAGGAGCTGAGCCACAAGGGCAGCCACTTCCCCTCCTTCCACAGCTTGAGCCCACGTGAAGCTGACTCTCTCCTGGCTGGTTCTGGGTTTGGACCAGAGCTGTCTCTCTTCTGAGAGCTGGTCTGTGGCTCACATCCACCCAGCAGCATCATTCCTGCTCTCCCAGCACCTGCAGCACTCAAGCTGCAGCAAGCAAGAAAGCTTTAGTGCCTGCTGCACCAACCGATGGGACCCCTTCTCCATCCCACCACCCACAGGATCCCTGCCTGGCCAGGAAGGACGCAGCAGGAACCGGGATGCTCCTTGCCTTTTGCCGTCACAGAGATGCCCATGGCCGCCTCCCTCAGCGAGTTCCTCTTCTTCCACTTGCCCTCATCCGTGTTGTACATCTCCACTATCTTCACCGGCAGCTGATTCACTCCCACCCCTCCGATCACCATGATCCTCTTGCCCAAGGTGGCCACGGCCACCCCAGCCCTGGCCGTGGGCATGGGGGGCAGCGATGTCCACTGGTCAGCCTCTGGGGAGTAGACCTCGAAGCAGTCCATGGGGACCCCGTTGTCATCGCAGCCCCCGATGGCAAACACTTGCCCCCCGGCTTCCACCAGCGTGGAGTAGACCCTGCGGCTCGGGAGCGGGGCCAGGGTTTTCCATTGGAAGTCTTTGCTGTTAGCGAGCTCCATGGTGGCTGGGGGGGACACAGAGCATCGGTGCCTGCCCAAGGGATGGGGCTGCCTATGCTGTGGAACAGCAGGGGAAGCAATGGAGAAACACGAGGTGCAAACAGCGACTGGGGCAGGAGCATCCCTGCCTGCAGCCGCCGGTGCCTTCTGCCACCCCCAACACACAGCAGCAGCCGCCGGTACCTTTCATTGTGTCCCCATGAACCCTGCAGCTCCGGATCTGCTTCAGAAGCTTCTGCAGGGACTGGGCCTAGGATGAAACAAAACAAAGGATGGGGATAACGAGGAAAAGGCAGGAGAGGCTGGAGCCGGTTCCTGAGCATCCCCACCCCAGGCAGCGCTCCCAGTGAGGGGGCTGCAGGTGTCTGCTCACTTCCCCTCCTGCTGGGGACCTTTCCCTTACACCCTCCCTCTCTGCCCTCGTTATTCCCCCTAACCCCCGTGCCCATCCTGGGGGGAAGCCGCCCCAGCAAACCCTGCCTGGGGAAGGCAAGAGCCGGCCCTCGTGTCTGCAGCCCAAGCACGGAGCTGGAAGGGACCAGAGCAGCGCAGGGAGGGGAGGCAGAGGCTCTGCTGGGAGCCCACGGTGTCCCCTTCACCTCCTCTCAGGAGCACGCAGAGGAGGTTCATTAGGGCAGGAGGACAGAGAGAGGGCAGACAGACAGGAACAAAGGCAGCGGCTTGCTGGCTCGCCCAGCACCCAATGGGATGTGGTTTGCACTGAGCATCTCCACCTTCACTGTGTAACTCGGTGCCCTTCAAACCAAGTGGGGTTCATTCCACCCTGGCAGAGGCAGCAGCCTCTCCAGCAGGGGATGTTTGACACAGGACTGCAGGACAGAGCCAGCCATGCCATCAGGAGCCCCAAAGGCAGCGGGCTCCTGTGTGAGCGCAGCCCTGGGCTAAGACAGCATCGCCCCCCCTTCTCCCCATGCAGACCCCTTGGGGTGGGCTCTGCAAGACTTCCTGAGCCAGGAACAGGCCTTGTCCGCCCCCCCCCCAGCACCCCTTGCCCTGCCACAGCCCTGCAGCTCCCCGAGCCCTGACAGCCGGAGCAGGCACCGCCTGTAGCTTAGCAACAGCCACCTACAGCCTCCTGCCATCACCCGTCACACTTGGGATGATCCCAGCGGGAATCCTGCTGCTGTCACAGACCAGAGCACAGAGCAATGGGGCAGGGGTGCATACACACACAGAGGGGCTGGTGTACCCCAGACTCACCCTGTGTGCAGCGCACTGGGGGTGCCTGTTGGGTTTATCAGGTAAGCAGGGAGACAGAGGCATCCCTCAGAGCAGGATGGTTGCTGTTATCTCAGGTACAAAACATCACCCCCCCAGACTCATCTCTTCCCCGGGGCTCAGCCTGCAGGGCCCATCCGAAGGGGACATCATTTTCCACGGTCACGTTAGCTCCTACATCTCCTCTGCCAGTGTGATGAGAGGAGGGCGATGGAAAAGCATCACTGAAACAGGTCTCAGGCCACTGGGCTGGGATCCATCAAACCCATTTCCCACATGAGTGCGAGCTGGCACCAAACCCGACCCATCTGAGCAGGGCTTTTTATTGCCATTCATTCTCCCAACTAGTCAGCTGAACACCATTTACTGCATGGAGAAGGTGGTTCATAAATACCACCTCCATGGGCTGCATCCCCCAGCAGCAGGCACATGCGCACAGCACAGAGGAACACAAAGCAATGCTAAGGAGGAGGAGCAAGGGGCAGACAATGGCTCAGGTCACCAGCTGCCCGTCTCCTCTCAATCCCTTCTCATGTGATGCGCATCACTGCCGGCAGCTGGATCCGCTCGGGGAGCTTGGGCAGCTCAAGCGGCTCTGGAGCAGGGCTCTCATGGATCACTGCTGCTCTTGCAGGTGGGTTCTCATGCATGACCACAGGCACAGCCACAGATGAGACGGGCAGAGCTGGCTCCTGCTTCCAGACACCAGAGGGTTCATCCTCCTGCCCTTCCTTCTCCAGCTGGAACGTGCAGCCCTGGGATGAGACCCCGTCAAGCATCAGTGACAGAGGCAGAGCTCGCTGCTGGTGCCAGTGTCTCTGCTGTCACTACGGTTACCCAAAGCTCAAGCAGAACTGTCTCAAATGGCCTGGAAGCGTCTGCTTTGAGCACAGCAGCTCACAGCAGTGACTCGGAGCACTTGGAGAGGGCTGCGGTGTTTCTGTGGGTCCTTCATGGGAGCAGGCAGAGCCCAGACCTGCCCATGCAGCCCAGTGTGGTCCCAGAGAGCAGAACCAGCAGGACCCACCCTCAGCAGCAGCAGTGCAGAGCTCTGCCCCAGTCCAGCTGCACACATAACTCGCTATTCTTGGCTTCCACGCTGGTTAAAGACAATGAAACCAGCGTGAAGCCCTCTACGCACGCACTTGGTTTCCCTCCCCTTCAGCATCACCTGAATCCCACTGGGAAGCGATACTGCAGGAGCCAGGAGCTGCCCAAGCACCCCCTTCCCTGCAGCTCCTCCCAGCCAGAGGGAATCATCACTTCATTATCCCAAACACTCTGGGAGCATTAACAGTTTTCCTTCCTTAAATGGCCACATTAAACTCAAACTGAATGGTAATTGCTTCTCTATCAGAGCTGGGCCCCTCCAGGGCACGGAAACCCCAGCTGTAAGGGCTCAGCACAGCTCAGCACCCCCAAAAGGTCTTTGCCAAGCGGCTGTGGAGCATTGATGACCTGCAGTGATTTGTGATGTATAAGAGATGCACTGGTGGGTATTAGAGTGCTCTATGGGCTGAACTGGGGAGAGCGATCTCAGTGCTGGTCACTGCTTTCCCTTTCCTTCCTATCTCACCCCACAGAGGTTGTGTGATTCCAGGTCTGGAATTCCCTCAGGAGCCAGCACACAACCCATCCGGAGCAGAATCCTGCCCCCTCCAGCCATCAGGGTGTCATTTACGCTCTACCCTAAAGAATGCGTTGCAATGAGCACAGTGAGGAGGGATCCCGTTGACACCTCTCCAGATGGAAGCCAATGCAAAAAGGCCCCAGAAGATGAAAAGCCACAGAGATATTCCCAAATGTTCCATGCTTAATGCTCAGACTGAGGATATGCACCCCGAGACATCACCATCCACCCACAGCCACACTCATACACCCTCCACCCAGGGAGGACCTCAGGCCATTTTATCCAACACGTATGAAACTGTGCATGCTACAAACAGAAAGAGACCCTTAAATTCTCCCTCAGACCGAGGCAGATCCAACCCCATACAAACTGATGCTGTCCCGCTTGCTCTGAAGAGCCTCCAGCACTCACAGAACCGCCTCAAACCCTCACTCAGGCACCGTGCCCACATCAGGGCCACCCCGAGGATCCAGGAGACCACAGCACTTCCTCCTGGCATCTCATCCCAAGTCCACCTGGGCCACAAGAGCTCACCCTCAGCTTTGCTCACTCGAGGTTTCCACCCGCGGGTCAGACCCAGGGCGCCCATCACATCCCCATCAGGAGCTGTGCTCCAGACATCACCGCATCACCTGCCAAGCGTCCCCCTGGTCCTCGCTGTCAGCAGGAGCAGGTTAAAGCAGACCCAGACGCCAGCCTGCTAAAGAAACCGCTGCTTTCAGAGGCAAAGCCCTTGCACTCACCTGAGCATCAGGGTCAGATGAGCACGGGGCAGCCCGGCCGTGTGGAGCCCCCCCGCAGCACAGGGGCTGCAGGGCTGAGCTGAGAGCAGGCTGCCACCCAGGCAGCAGGCAGCAGCGGCTCCCAGTGCTCCAGGCGTCACAGGAGAGGCAGGAACAGGGACAACAATGTGCTGGAAATAGCACACAAACCCCGAGATGAAATCACAGCTCCCGCTCCTCGGCACCGGCAGGAACCAGCAGCTCCAGCTCAGCTCTGCCCTGGCTGCCTGCACTCCCTCAAGTAAGGAGATGACACAGCACAGACAAAGGCAGCTGGAAAGAGGCTCAGTGCAGGGGACGTGTGTCTGCCCCGAGGAGCATCCATGCTACAAGGCCAGGAGCAGGGACACAAAGAGGAGATCCCCAGGAGCCAAGGAGCCCAGCTCCCCCCTGCCTGCTCCTGGTTCTCTTCCCAGTACAATTCCAGGTCTCAGCAGCACTCTGGTGCTTTCCTGACTTCCAGGCGCAGAATCCAATGCAATCCGGAGAATGGAAGGAACCATCAATCCCTGTGGCTCAGCTCTTCTGCTCCCAGTGTGGCCCCAGCCCACTCAACACTCATCACTTGCTTCAAGGGGCAGAGATGGAGGTGGTGAGAGGTGCCAGGTATGGGATGCTGCCACACAGCCCCAATACACCTGGCATAGGCAGGGACCTTGGTCCTGCCTGGGTACCACGTGCCATATTGGCTAAAATCAGGGGTTTCACCCAAACATAAAGGACAAGTGATGAGAAAGGACAGGAAACGGGGACAATGCTCTTTGTGCTGCCTTCAGCTTCACTGGAAGCTGGCAGGACACGAGGCACCTCGGATAACACAGCTTCCAATGTGGGAGCAGCACCTAAACCTCCCCATTAATCACTGCGACTGAAGTGAGCTGGTTTCCCTCCTCGAAGCACACAGATGTCACCTTTGCAGTGCAGGATAAACACCAGCAGGGTGTGAAGAGGCCCTGAGGGCTCAGGTACCAACCGCTGCTGTAAAGACACAGCCAAACAGGACACTGGGGAGGGCACCGCTTCCTGGAAGCTCCAAGCCCACGTTTCTCCCTGCTCAGCACCCAGAGGAGACCCCTAAACCCCTCCCCACCAAGCCACAGGCACCCTTTCTGCAGGCTTTGCCCCCTCCACATCTGCAGCACCACAGCTGGGCTGCCGAAAGCCTCCAACTTTTAAGCAGAAAAGGCTTTAAAGAAACCCCCTGAGCCGCAGGGGCTCCTTTGCTGCTCCCTGCTCACACCCCGGCAGCTGAGGCTTTAAACAGAACAGGAATGAAACGCTGAGCCCGGCATTTCTGACCTCCCCTCGCACTGAATCGAGTTTCCTTGCCATAGTAACAGCTCCCCCGAACAACAACAACAAAATCCGCTGGTTCCTCTGCAAATACCCACTTGGCAAGAAGAGAGAGGCAGAAGGGAAGAGCAAAAGCACAAATGCATCGTGGCAAGCAAAGGAGAAGCAGCAGCTCACAAGCAGCTCCTTCTACTCCTGTTCCCCAGCATCTCCCTTTGCAGACATAAGTAGGTGCAGTTTGAAGGTGAAGAGGCTGTGACCGAGCTGACCCCCCCCCTCCAGCTTCACTCCTGCCCCCCAACACCAGTCCCTTGGGATCATTTCCATGCCAAATGCAATTCCCAGGGGTTGCTAATACAGAAAGGCAGCAAGGTCGTGGAAGGAAATATTCCACAGCAGTTGTGCATCAGGAGGGTGCCAGGAGCTTTAGCAGGCTCCAGGACAGCAAGGAAAGCTGCTTAATCTACAGAACATCCCAGCCCATCCCTCCTCCTGGATGGGCTGAAGAATCAGCAGAACAAGATGCACATCCCAGTTTGTCTCCAGGGAGAGAGCTGTAATTCCATCAAGAGGAAAGATAACCCACCTGCAAGACTAAGGATGCCCCGTCCCTGGTCCAGCTCCCAGCAGCATCCTGCATCTCCTCCCCTTGCCCCAGCTGCTGCCGCTGCTCTCCCCACAAGCAGCTTCTCTTTAGCACAGGTCAAATGCAGAAGGTGCTTTTCAAGCCCTGCAGCCTCACTGGTGACGTTCATAAAGCTCTTGTTACTCTGTGCTTAGGCTGCATCCCTCCGCAGGGAATGGAAAGAGCCTGGGTCAGACCTCAGCTGGGGGCAGCGCAAGGCAAACACCATCGCTGCTGAGACAGGGCCTGGCCTGGGAGAAGGGCTGAAAATGTGGGATTTGGGACTATGGGGCTGGGAGGAGAGCCCCCTCCTTAACCCACTTTTAGCACAGTCTCAAAGCTTTGTTGCTGGTTGTTTATTAAAAGCCTGGCCTGGCAGTGGGAGAAAGCAGCTCCTGCTTTAAAGCATCCCACTCCCTTCCCCATCACCCACTGACCTCCAGCAGAAACTCCCTCCCTCCTGCCAGGAGCTTGGGAAGCACAGGGATGTACTCACAGCGCTGTGTCCAGGTGGAGCATGGCTCTGGTTACAGATGCTCTTCAATGCCCGAATCCTCAGTGCCTGTAGAGCATCCTCCTCCTCCTCCCTTCCCGCGCTGGTGGCAGGGATGCGAGCAGCGCCGGGAGCAGCCGGGGCTGGGATTGCTGTGTGGGAGGGATGCAAGGGAAGAAAGGAATCAGCATCAATCCAGCAGCCCTGATCCTCACCCTCCCGAGATGCAGGACAATGAACGGGGAGCGCGTTTCCCCATCTGCTCTCCCTGCTCTCAGCGCTGCAGCCGGGCTGTGCGTGCCTGTGTGTACCCGCTGCATCACCAGCCCCAGAGTTTAAGCCTTTTATGGCTCCCTGTGCTCGCACAGGGTGTTCTGTAACAGCAGCTCTCCCTCAGCCCGCCCTCCCCGCCTGCGAGCACACAGCTCCAAGGCAAAGGACGGAGATGGGTGAAGGGAGGGGAGCAAGAAAAGCAGGAGCTGCCTTCAAGAGTAGCCCTGGGGCTGTCCCAGTGGTGGCTGGGACTGGGGGACCCCATGCTGCACGGATGTAGGACCCTTTGGATCCCTGTTCCCATCCTAAGAGTCACCCCAGGCTTTCCCTTCCCTGCTCCTCCTCGAAGCGCTGCAGAATAACTTTGCAGAACAAATCACTTCTAAGCCAAAGCCGAGAGAGCGATCCTCTCACCGCACCTTCCATGGAGCTTCACAGCGCCTCCCCAGAGATGCGCTTGCACTGGAGCCCTGCAGACATCCCCAGTGCTTCAGGAAGTGCCCGAGCTCTGGGAGCCCCCAACACCCTCAGGGATCCCTGCTCCTTTCAGCGCTGCTCAGCTCTTCCCACCAGCCCAGACCCCCAGCTCGGGCCATGGCTGGTACCCGCGCAGCAGCATCGAGAACCCAACAGCCCCTGAACCTGCATCTTCCAGAGTCCATTTCCATGTCCTGGTCCCCTTCCCTGAACCAGGGACAGGCTCCAGAGGTGCTCAGAGGAGTTTCCAGGTTGAGCCCTGACAGAGCCCCTCGGTGCTGACCCCAGGCTCAGCCCTGTACTGATGCAGACTGGCTTTACCCCTCCCCATCGCTCATAGTTGAGATAGGGAACTATTTGAAAGCAGCTCTGGCCGTGAAGGAAGAGAAATGAGGAAATCAACAAGAAGTGGAGTCAAATGACTCCCCATAAAGCACATTCTCATCCCCTGGCTGCTATTTAAATCTCCTCTTAGCTTTCCAGTGGGAGGATTCAATTTGCATTTAAATAAAAACCTCAAGCAGGGGGGCAATCCAACCCAACCTGAAGATGTTCATTACAAAGACATTCACTTAAGAGCTTCAGAAAGACCCCATCAGGACGGATTCTAACAGGGGGCTGTGAGCACCGGGGCATTATCTGACACTTGCCATTGGGAAGCTGTTGTTATTTACCAGAGCCGTCGCAGCTCTGAATAAAGGCTTCCATGAGCTCCCTGCTTACAACCAGGGTAAATCACAGGAGGTCGTCTCAGAACGCTGGTTCCTGGGGAAGGAAAGGGGCGGCTGCAGGACAGGGTTGGCAGCTCCTGTCCATCCCCACATCAAACCATGGAGCTCCCGTGATGGGCACCATAGAATGGTTTGGGTTGGAAAGGACCTCACAGCTCATGCAGTTCCAAGGCCCTGCCATGGGCAGGGACACCTCACACTGGAGCAGCTCAACGCTGCCTGGTACTTGGGTGACCTTTATGGGTAAAAAGGAAGCAGAAGCCTCGATACCCCTCATCCTCACAGTCCTGCACATCGATGCTGATAACTTATTAAATACTCTTCCATTTTCATAAGTGTCTAATTCACCCATTGAAAACCAACCAAGGTACCTCCAAACCCCCCTGCATCCCTTCCTAGCTCAGCACAGGCAGCGTCACCTTCCCACGAGGAGCAGTCTGCACCACGTCAACACCTGCAGGAGACAGCAGAAATGGAAGATGAAGGTGAAAAGGGCGAGTTTAACTGGGACAACAGCAGTGAGACTGGGACAGCAGCTCGGCCATGGAGCCCCAGCCACTGCCTGAGCAGTGCATGGGTCAGGCTGCAAAGTAACTGGGAAGGAGGGAGCTTGTGCAGTGCCCTATAGAGACCAAACAAAGGCAGCGTTGGCTTTGCTCAGCAGATGGTGTTTGAGCAGTGGGAATGGCACAGGACCGGAATACCTTGGAAGAGAAGGAAGCCTGAGGGACACCCAGATTTGTGCTCAAAAGGAAGAACTTTTCCAGGCTGCTTGGAAATTATAAAGGTGGCACTTAAAGAATAACGTTAGTGCTGGAAACCTGTAGCAGCTTCCTGCAGTTCCACATCTGTTTCCATGGGAACAGCAGGAGAGGTGCAGGAATTCCTGCAAATGCCACAAGCCAAACGTGGGGAATAAACATCTTCCAGCAGCAGGGTAAGGGGCAACAAGCACAGACTGAAACACAGCAAGTTCCATCCGAGTATGGGGAAGAGCTTCTTTAAGGGTGGCAAAACACTGGAACAGGCTGCCCAGGGATGGGGGATGCTCTGGAGACATTGAACCTGCTTTAGCAGGGGGTTGGACTGGATGCGCTCCAGACATCCCTTCCAGTCCCAACTGTTCTGTGTGATTCTGGGATTTCATTTCCCTCCTTCTTACCTGCACCCGTTCAGGTTGAGCCAACCGAATCCAATGAGCACTCAGCCAAGTGCATGGGGAAGGCATGTTGAATTGCAGTGAGCAGGCCCCAAGCTAAGAAAATAGGGAGAAAGGATTAAAAAGCACAGTCAAGCTTTTAAGTAAAAGGCTTTTCCTTTAGAAGAGCTCAGGATCATGTAGATAAAGGGGGGGAAACCCTACAAGAGGACCAAGACCTGCCCATGCATCTCCGTTCCAAGAGAGGGTCGAGCACACAGCATCCCTGGCACTGCTGGTGATGGAAGAGAGCAGCGCAGGGGAAGCAGAGCCAGCCCCTGGGCCTCTCCCCTGTCATCCCTCGCAGAGACTCGGCAATCTGACAGTTCATTAAGCAGTTAATTCATTAATTCTCCCTCCTGCAGGGCCCGGAGCTGGTTACAGCCCAGACAGAGACCGTAATGTGCGGAGACAGGAGCCAAGAGCTTCAGGAGCTCTCGGGCAGCGTTTAACCCAGGGGGAGAAGTGCACCAGCTGTGTCTGCCCACTTGATGGGCACAGAGAGACGTCAGCTCGGGACACAGGGGCACTTTGAAGAGACAGCTGCTGGGGAATATGAAAACCCAACCAAAAGCCAAGCCCCCTTCACACACAGTAACGCTCCCATCAGCTACAGCGAGCAGAACGGCAGCAGCGGCATGGAAGAGCTTTAGGCTGTGTGACAGGGAGGGGATGGATGCATGTGGCTTTGCAGGCTTCTAGAGCAGCATGGTTACACACAAAGAGCTGTTTGGGGGGTTCATGCACGATACAGCAGGGTTACCACAACATGGGGACAAGGCAGAGGTCTGCGGGCATCCCAGGCTGCATCCCTTCAGTGTTCACAAAGAGAGGGTCTCTTACGGTGGAAGATCGCATCCTCCTTCCCGACCGGTCCAACAGGAGTCAACACATTCCAGTGCAGGACCCAGGGTGCTTTGGGTTCTCCATAGACTGTGTCCAGCCCTGAGGAGGAGCCGATGCAGGAGCAGGGACCTGGAACGGCGCCGTTTTGCTCTCTGGTCTTCAAAGGAGGCGAGGGTTGATCATTCCCAGGGCAGGCAGGGATAAGAGCCAAGGGCAGCCTGCGTGGAGAAAGGGTTTGAAAGGGGCATTGGGAAAAACACCTCAGTGCAGCTTTGTGGGGTTTGTAAGTAAGCAACGATGAGATTGTGGTCAATTAACCCTCGGTCTGTCCAAAACCTTTCCCTTGAACCGCAGACAACACTGGGGTTCTTCGCTTGTCTCAGGGGTGAGTGCTGGAGCATCCCGTGCTTTACAAAGACCACTCTGAAAGTGACCCATGTCACAAGCCAGATGCTTTGTTTCAAAGGCTGCCACAATGAAACGGGTCCGTTCCTCAGCATTTTCACCTTTGTTTTGCTGATCCCCAAAGCTAAGTTCATGGGCAAACATTAATCTGTTCACAACGGCCTTTTGCTCAGTTCCCCCTGGATTAAGGAGTGTTCTTGGCTTCCAGTCCTTTGTGACAAGCCATCAAACCCCCTCCATGTGTCCATCCACAGCAATTCATTTCCAGCTTGGCTGGACCGTGACAGCCTGGCAGGCACCTCTGGCCACCTTCTCCTTTCTACATTCCCTTCAATCCTTATAGCTTGGCTGCAAAATTGCTTCTGCACCTGCAGGATCTTAAGCATGGTTGGATGGAGCTAAAGGTCAGAAGAGCCAAATGATCCAGCAAAACCATCCCTAGGAAGAGCAAGGCAGACGCAGAAGGAAGAGGATGTCTCACCCATGTCTTCTGTAGCTTCCACTCTCCAGCCCCAGCTGCTGCGCATCCTGGGGTGTCTCTGGGAATAGAGGGATGTGCTGCAGGGAAGTTGATCCTAACTGACCTCACTGCTCCAGCACTTCTCCTGGTCCCTATTTAGCACCCATGTTGATGCCATTACTCTCCCACAGCTGTTCCTGCCAAGCACAGATCCCTGCTGACAGGACTCTGGAGAAGGCTGCAGTGCATACAAGCAGAGGCACAGGAGGCAGCTCCTCACAGGGACCTGGGGATGGTGCTGGGGGCCCGCCTGCACCTGAGGCACCGGGGTCGGTGCTCAGCGGGAGGAGGTGGGTGCTGATGGATGTCAGTTTGTCATTCATCCTACCCACACCCGCAAGGGAGCTTCCCCAAGCAGGGTAAGAGGAGCTGGAGGCAAAGAGAAGTGAGGCAGCTCAGGCACCAAGAGGAGAGGCAGTGCAGAAGAGCAGCCAGAACAAGCGTGTTCTCTGCTGGTACCCAAAGCCATTGCTCTTCTGCAGGTATCAGGAAAACCCCGAGCCCCCATCTCCTTTGGGAAGTACTTGAAATCACCAAGAGACCAGGTTAAAATAAAGGCTGGTTACCTGCAGTCTACTCTGCCAACATGGATGCCTCTGGAACACCAACTGCTATTCAGTAGATCATTGTGCTCTTGTCCATCATTTTCTCATCCTGCTGGAAAAAGAAATCCCCTTTAAACTCATTTAGTGCATCCGTCAGTGAGTAATGCACAATAAACAGTAGTTTGCCTCTGGACACATCATCTAATCACAGCAGCTCAAACTCATCTGCATGTGAGGAAAACAGTGCTATAATCAACATCCCTGGTACAGCGCTTCAAGGCCTCGCTCAACACTGGAGTCCCTTTGTGCTGGGTGCCACCAAGAGGCAGGAATCTTGGGCCAAAGAGGCTGATGACCATTCCCTGCAGAGATTTAGCATCATGCAACAAGGCCCATTTCCAGGGCTGGAAACTAAATACTAGACTTTTCAACAGCTTACATTGCGCATCACACAGGTAAGTGCTTGGGCTAAAAGATCCACTCGGAACTGCCTGTTACGAGATGATCCCTGGCTGTATTTTAAATGTTAAGTGGAATTTATCCCACAGCTACATCAAAAAGTTCTCCCAGATCATTCTCTTCAAAAGAGAGCACCACCTCCTTTATGGTCACCACCTCCCTTACGGTCACCACCTCCTTTATGGTCACCACCTCCCTTACGGTCACCACCGCCCTTACGGTCACCACCTCCAGGTTAGAGCCATGCTGAGAAGGAAGTGGAATGCCTTGAGGGAACCCTGCCAGAATTCCTCTGGAATGAGCAAGCTCCTTTGCTCAGGAGCACAGCAAAGTGCATGTTAGATAAATACAGATAAGATGGAAGATCTCTAAGCTTAATCTTAAGAGACCAAGGTCAGTGCTTCTGTACTGCTGTATTAGCAAGTCAAATGAGATGCCATAACTCGTGGCCTCGTTTGGATGGGGCAGCAGTCTGAGGGTTGTGCCTTGGAGGTGTTCTGTCCCCAGAGGAGTGCAGGGAGGTGCCTACAGTAAGTTAATGCCTGGTACCTTTACTTTACCCTGCGGAAAGCCTTGGGAGTGCTGCGGGCTCTGCTGCCAGCTGGTGCCTGCATCGGGTCCCTCAGCAACTCATCCCCTGGCAATGTCTGTGCTACCTGTTCATGTTAGGACAGAGCCGTTAGTGCAGGCTGCGGGCAGGTAATGAACCCAAAGGCCTCAATGCCACAGGACACAGCCCACGTCCTCCTTACTCACACTGATTTAACACCAAGATGCTTCGCCTGTGATGAGACCACACACACAGGGACAAAGCAAAGCTGATTTAAAGGCATGGAACCGACAGCCTCATACGATTTACATTCAGGAAGTGAGGACTAAAGCAATCCTCAAGACAGCTTTTACTTTACCACTCATTAGTCATCTGATGTGTACCCTATTCTTTATCAATCCTTTATCTAATTCTTTTCTATTTAAAACCCTAATGAGAGGTGGCCCATCATGAAGTGGCACCAATTTTCATTTGTTAGCTCCTATCTCACAGTTATCCTTATGAAGATATTGAAAGCTACCACATCAGCTTAAGAGATGGAGTACAAGGAAGCGGTTTAGTTCTGTTGCCACAAATTAACCTGGCTTCCTTTAATAGTCATTGCTAGAAAGGCAGAATGCAGACAGCAAACAGTGCTGGAAGCCCCACTGAAGTTCACTTCACATGGGATTGCCAGCTGCAAAGACATAACAAAATGAATGTGGAACAAGTACACATACTTCCCTCTATTTCCTCCTTATTATCTTGATTAACCTGAATCAGGCAACAGAAGCTTCATTCCATGCTCAGTCATTTGAAGGTGTGAAGGCAACGAAAGAGAGGAGCCTGATGGACTGAGGACACCCCAATGACCTTCCCTGTGGCATTAAAGGGCAATGTGTTCTCTGATAGCAGCTCCTCAGTGAAGCAGCCAGAGAAGAGCTCTGAGAGGCACAGCTTCTCACTCCCCTTCCAAAAGAGAGCTCAAGCAACTGGAGGCAGGTCACAGAAGGATGCTGTAATTAACTGATTAGAGGTAATTGCTGCATTTGTCAGGAGCTCATACAAAGCACGTCAGTTGATATCAACTCGCAATTTCCCTCAGTTAGCTGTAGAGACATCAAATATTCATGTGTTAGCAGATCCCTTACTTCACTATGGCCAGAGGCGCAGGCTGCTGTCACTTTGAAGTCTGTTGTTCCAAAGGTTACTCCTGGAGCTCTGAGTGAGGAGAAAGGGAAAAACGTTCCTTAAAACACAGTGAATTCACCTGAACCTCCCACACCAGGCTGTGATGGGATTCCTGATACAGCTGCAGTGCATCAGTGATGGAGCTCCTCTTGTGCAGCCTCCGGTCACTCGGTGACCACAGAGGTGCTTTGGCAGGGTGCTGGTTTGCATCCACAGAGCACGGCTGCAGCATCACAGAGGGGCTGCAAACAAAGCCAGCGGTGAGCAGCCACGCTGGAGCCTGAGGACCCCACTCATGTGCTGGGGATCACCCACCAAACCCCCACAAACAGCGATGGATCCAGCCCAGGCAGCAAAGCACCTTTCCCTTTAACTCATTCCCAATCCCTGCACAAAGCAGCTGTGTTTGAACCAGCTCTGCCTTTGTGATGCCGGCTGCTGCACAGTCAGATTAGCCCCATGCACAGCTGGTGGCTCAGGGGGGTTCACAACGTGTCTGAACCCTGCAGGAGCCTGAAACTTCTCCCTTTTAAAGCAGCAACAAAACTCATCCCATTCAAGTCATCGCTGAAACAAAGCTGGATCCTCATTACAGGCTCCAGCAGAAACGGGAAGTTTGGCTTCATCTTTGAAGGGAACTTCAAAGGACATCACAAGAAAGAAAAGGTGGGGGCAGAGCAGCTTTGAGTGGAAGGAACTCCCCAAAAGGCCTTTGGAGATTAAACCCCAACATTCTACTCGAGTACAAACCCCTTTCAGCTCTGATTTTCCAGGTTAGGTGACCCCTACAATGGTCCCCCCACTTCATCCTCTCTGTTCTGCCTTTATCTGTTCAGCCACAGTGCATCTGCAACAGGGTTTTGTTTGCTTTCCACACAACTCCCTGCTGTAGCCTTCATTTAGTCAGTGCTTTCTGTGCTGAAGGTATTGCTCTGTCAGTCTGAAAGCAGCACACACATACAGACGGAGCACAGTCAAGTGATGCTGCCTGCCTGAAAAGGCAGATTGCCCGTGTGTATTTGCCATACCACGAAGGGAAAAGCTATGTCAAGTCCACAAATCAATGAGCAGCATTGTCAGGGCCCTGGGAACACAATGGGTGGGTTCCAGCGATGCTCCTGCACCACATTTCCATACATATGACACAGCCCCAATGGATCATTGCTAGCACAGAAACCCTGTGCACTGCTGCATGCAACAGCTGCTCCTCCATGCCTCGGTCTCTGGTGACCTGATTTTGATTATCACATTTGCCAGCTCCATGAGGGGGGGAAATCAACACCCGAGATCAGAGGCTGCTTGTTCTGAAGGGCAAAACTGCCTCGAGCTGCTCCTCTTCTGCCTCCCCTCAACAGGACGGAGCCTTCAGATCTGCTCTTTAATGTCTCCCTGGTTGGTTGCTCTTCCCTTTCTCTGCACTATTAAGTGAAGCAATTGGGGAAGGATAAAATGAGGTGACCTCAGCGACACTCCCATAGTCTTTGTTTCCATTGCTGTGTGGCAAGTGACAGGTACCTGTCTCACAGGCCATAAAACCCCTCACTGCTATAGACATCTATAGCTATAGACAAACATCTACAGCAAGCACTCAGGTGAAAGGGGGTTTGGAAAGAGGAGTCCGTGTTCACAGAGAGTCGAGGAACATAAAGATCACATAAGAGAACCTCTGAGTTCCCCACGTGTTGTTCTCTAACACAACAGTTAAACCTTACCCACCGCTGGGTGTTAGCAGCTACTCTGATGTAACCTCCAGTGGTGAAGTCAACTGGAAAGGAATTTCACTTTGATGTAGAAAAACCCTTCTGGAAGAGTGCAAGTTGGAAGCGTCCCAGGAGCTGAAAGAGAAAAATGAAATATCCAAGATTATCCAAGAAAAAACCCGATTCTCACCTTTTATGGGAGCAGAATGAGAAAGACAGCGGCAAGCATTGCTGGGACAAGCCCAAGTTAATGCATCATCAGACAGAAGTGACTAACGGGGCTTTGCCAGAGCCTGCCAGGGAAGAGAACAGCACCTTGGAGGCTTCTTTTAAATCATAATAATGATAATGATGATAATAATAATAATGATTCAACTATTTAATAGTAACAGACTGAGATTAGAGAAGATGCTCAGGTTCTAGGTGTTACCCTTTCAAGGGTTCCAGTCACTTCCATTAGGCCACCCCATCCCTCCCCACAGCACAGTTAGACACCAACCCAATTACACACCACATAGCAAACACATGGGAAGCATTTATTCAGGCTTCCAGAGGGAGGTTTGGATGCATCCTGCTGTCACCTTACAACTGGCTTTGGTACTGCCCATGCCAGGGAGCTCAGTGCTCGGGATCTGTGCTTCCAGATAGGAGGTTGTTTTTTGCCAGCCTTAATGAGAGTTGGAGCAGTGAAAGCAGGGCAGGGATTCAATTCCTCTTTCTTTTAGCCTGTTTTCTAACACAAAGGTAATCTTTGTGGCAGAAGCTCAAGGCATCATTCCTATGTGCTGTTGTGAAGCAGTGAGGCTCAAAAGAGAAGCTAGTTAAGACAAAAGGCATTTAATGGAAAGAGACCAGGACAGCAGGAGCCCATCAGCTGCTGAACAGGTTAAAGCAGTTAAAAGGAGTTAATGAGCACAGCTTTCTCCATCCTGCAGGTTAGATTTGGCCTCATCCTTCCTTCCAAAATAGCTTCAGGTGCACTCCCGACTCAAAGCTATTGCTGCTTCTGCTGCTGTAAAGGCAGGAGAAGGGCTCTGTGTGGAGCACCGTGTGCTGTGTTTCATTCCAAGTAATAGCTTAGCAAGAAGAAAGGCACCACTAACTTCCCACAGCACCACAGGAGACGAGCGTCAGCACAAGCTCCAGCTCCTGGTGGTTCCACGAGGTTCATCCTCTCCAGTCCTGTTGCCAAAGTTCCCTCTAAGGCTGCACAAGTGAAGACAAAAGCATTCCTAAAGCATTACTTACATCACTGAGATCCTGGCTGATGCCATCGCTCCCACCACACGGTTCCCCAGCATCCCCAGGACCAAACACCACTCAGTTCCCAAGCCCTTTGAGGTCACAGCTGCCTATGATCAGTGCACTGAGTGCTGCTGGTGCGGAGAGGCACAGGGGAAACCCAAATCCTGCAATTTGGCACTTCCAAACCCTCCAGAATCATGGAACCGTTTGTGCTGGAAGGGACCTTAAAGCTGATCCCGTTCCAACCCCTGCCACGGGCAGGGACAGCTTTCATTAGGTGAGAAGCTGCTTCCTTTATGTGGGGTGAAGCACAATCGTGCCCCAGGTCCATGAGCTCTGGGTACGGGTCCACAAGCCCCTTCGTTTGACTGCAGCACCCCGGGGCCACTGAGCATCGCATGCCACCCACAGCAAGAATTAACAGCCGAGGAGAGCCCATCCTCTTCTCACCCCATCCCTGCCGCTCCCCGCGGTACCCTCGAGGCCAGCCCCGGCTCTTTGTGCCCGCGCGCCGCGAAAAAGTGAACCCCGAAGGGAGCAGTGACCCCGACGTGATTCGAACACGCAGCCTTCTGATCTGGAGTCAGACGCGCTACCGTTGCGCCACGAGGTCTCGGCAGCCGCAGCTTCCGTGTGCCCACAAGAGCCGGCGTAGCGTTCCGCGCATGCGCGCACGGACGGCAGTGCCCGGTCTCGGTACTCGGTTCCGGTCCGGCGGAGAGAACCGCGGCTCCCCCCACCCCCGGCCCGCTTTGAAGCCGCGCCTGGGTCAGCCACGCCCCCATGGTCTAGCCACGCCCCATGGGCTGTACCACAGCGCTGGGAGGGGCTCACCCGCTCCCCCCCGCTGTGGGCTGTCCGGATTTAAAGGGCCAGGCCCCGACAGCGGCAGCCGCGTTCCATGCGCTGAGCCGGGGCGGGCCGCAGTGCTCAGCAGCAGCGCTGGCCGCACCCGGCAGCCAGGGGCCGGTGAAGGGGTTCAGGTGCTTTGTGCTGCCCGTTCCAGTGCGGCTCTGGTGAAGCGCGCACAGTTTCGGCTGCCTCTGTGGGTGCCACCTTTGTTTGTACCCGCGGCCACCTCGGGGCTTGGGACCTGACACCGCTCCCGTACCCATCACTGGGTTGTGTTCGGCACCCGCTCTGGGGTGACCCTGCAGCAGGGCTCGGTGGGAAGGCACAGGCTTGGGAAGCGATGGGACCTGCCCGTCTCCTGCCACAGCATCCCCAATCCCCCCTCCCTCCCCTCCTGCTCCCACCCGGCTCAGGACCACAAGCAGCACACAAGAAACCAAACCCATGTCTCTGAGGGGCATCATCGAGCCGGTTTATTGCAACAGCTCCATAGCTGCTCCCCTGCGTGCTGGGACAGGGAACGTGCTTGGCCCGAGCGCAGATGCACAGATGCACAAGTGACCCTCTGCAGCCCGCTGCTTCCATGCGCAGGGCCGCGGTGGTCCCAACAGCGACCAGCAGCAGACAGATCAATAGGCGAGTCTCTGGGTGCAAACCGCAGCCGTGATTTGCATCTATAATTTATAGGACAAACTTGTAAACGAGACCCGTGCCGGCAGAAGCCATCGGATCAGTGTTTACAGCTCCAGGGTACCCGGCAGGCATCAAAAGGACACGGTCTCCATCACCTCTGCTGGATTGCTGGTCCCAGAGGATACAGGGATGCTCCTGCATCCCCAGCATTGATACCCCCGAGGAGGGCAGCAGGAATGGGCTTTGGGAAGGGGAACATCCCGGGAGACGATGGTTTGAGGGAGCACTCCGGGGCAATGCTGCTCTGCCCCAGCTCCCATCCTGCTGCATTACCCGGGTTGCTTATTAGTGTGTACCGAATGATTCCCCGGATAAATGAGCCTTTCCATCTTTGGCTGCGAGTTTTGCAGCTACCCCAGAGTAAAGGCATTGCTGTGGGGCTGAGTTATGGCCCTAGTATTGCTCTTACCCTCATTGATCCCATTGCCAACCATGGGTAATTGGATTAGGGGTTCTCTTGAAGCAGGAAAGGAGGAAGCTCGTCATGTACCTAAAAAACCCTGATCTCCGAACGTCTGTAAGATCCATGCTCTAAAAATCCTTATGGATACCTGCTCTGGCATGGGAAATACTGGAGGAAGCAACGCCCTGTGCGTAGAGAGAGGTGCTTATTTACAGCTGCCACATTCAGTGTCTGTGCATGGGAGAGGACGCCCGCCCTGCTGGAGATGCTCACTTACCACAGGAGCCTGACGGGGTCTTCTCTCTGTCCAAAGCAGAGGAAAGTCATTTACTGGCATCGTGAAAACAGGCTAAAAATAGCCGGTTTCTATGGCTACTGGGGCTGGGAGACTCCTGAGGAACACGTCTGGGTAGGTCCCTCCGTGATGAAATCCAGACAGAGGGATGAAAGGAAAAGGACAATAAAGAGAGGTTTAATGCTTTGCTCCTCGTTCGGCAGCACGAGGGAGATGCTGCAGGGATGGTTCTGTGCTTCCCCTCTGCTTGGTGCTGCACGCTTCAGCAGGGCTCAATGGGGGCTCATTATGGGGGGAATTAGGCAGATTTAGTGGATGGAGCAAAGCCCCAGAGCAAACACTTTGAGTTGAAGCAGGGCTCTGTTGGCTCAGGGCTCCCTCAGCCTGTCCTCGCCTGCTTGTGCTTGTGGTTGATGCGCTTTTGCATAGGGATGGGGCTGAGCCACACTGAGGAGCAATCTGAGCGCTGGGGTCCAGTCCAGGCTCGTTCTGCAGAGCTGATACCTCTGTAGACATCTCATTCTCCCTGGGCTTCTACTGCCATAAAACAAACTCCAACCTGACCCGGATCTTTACACTTGCAATAACTCCAGAGCAGTGATTCATTCACCCCTAGGCTCGTGTGCTCCCCATTGGTGTTACAGTGCAAAGCTAACACTACATTAGAGCACTGCAGTTTGTGTTTCACCACCTTCCTCTTTGGCCTAAAGATAAATCCCAAGGTCCTCGCCAAGGACAGCCCCGGGGCTGCAAACCCTGGCTCCCTCAGGCTGTGCTGATGTGCAAAACCGGGAACAGAACCAGGTCAGCATCTTTCCTAAACACCATTGAGATGCCCGTGCCCACCTGGAGCTGCCTGAAGCTGCCTGTTCTTTGTCCTCTGAGTACCAGCCGCCTGACAAACCTGGTGTGCTGGGGCAGCGGTTGTGTTCTGAGCTGTGGGAGAGCAGATGCACAGGGAGGATCGAGCCCAGCCACGGACTGAAGGCATCATCAGGCTGCCTGGGATACTCCTCCATGCAGAGGGTCAGCACGGGAACATGGAGCAGCTGGAGGAGCATCCTGCCCGTGGGAGGGAGGAAGGAGGCTTTGTCTTGTTCTCTTCTCTCGGGTACCACCTGGGATGCAGAAATAGCCCTGCCTGTGCAGACACAGCACTCAAACCCAAGCTGATGCTTGCAGGGTGTTCGGTGGAAGCTGCCCATCCTGCTGCAGTGCTTGCATCAGGAGAGCCTGGGTTATTCCATAGGATCATAGAGCCACAGACTGGCTTTTGGGTTGAAGGGACCTTAAAGCCAGGGGGATGTGAATGTGGGGAGAGAGAAGACAGTGTTTGCACTGTGACAAGAGCTGCCACCTCCCAGTCTTCGGGAGCAGACACTGCCCTGTTCAAATGGTGCCACTGGAAAGAGAGGAAAAGCCCCGTTTGCCCACTGCAGATCCATGGAAGTGAGCAGAATGGGGCTGGGCTCCAGGCAGGTTTGCTACTGAAAAGGCTGGAGGCTGGTGGAAAACAATGTGGAGATGAAAGGAGCCTCAGCCGTCAATCCAGAGGTCAAGTCATTATGATGGGGGAATCAGAAAGCACCGCAAGCCGTTTATGAACACAATAGAGGTCAACCCAGGAGCAAAGCATTTTGCTCGGAGCCAGGGTGGAAAACATATTGCTGTTGGAGAGCTACATCCATCCGGGAGGTGGGAAAATGACTGCAGCTCCAGTGCTTGAACGTGCGCATGGGATGCGTTCCGTGCACATGGAACGGGGGTGGGTGGGTGGTGCCTGTCTCAGGTTTACATGATGGGAATATCTGGGACACAGGGAAAACCTGAGCAGGGCAGGACACGGAGAGCGGCTTCCTGCAGTCCCAGGCACTTGCTTCAAAGCACAAACCAACCCCAAACCAGCTTGGTTCTGACGTTCAGCCACTCCTCAGCAGCCAGGGCCAGGCTCTGCAGCAACAGGACCCCAGGAAGGACAAGGTCTGGCCCCGGCTCTGGAAACCCTTCCATGTCTGTGTGTTGGGACCTGCTGGAGCAAGGGCAGGCTCGGTTCCTCAGGAGGGAGTCTCTACCCCGCTGGGATGCAGGGTCCCTCCATCACTGCCTGCTCAGGTGCCGAGGGCGCAGCACAAGGATAACGTCCACAGCGTCCGCTTCTGCCTCTTGGCAAGGTCATTCCCATGCTTTTGGCCACACAAGAATCTGGGAAGAGGGAGGGGAGAGAAGAGAGAAGCCACAGGATAAATGCATTGGAGCAGATCCATACCCGCAGAGCCATTGCTCAGCCCCAGGCTCCCCTTCCCCTGCCCAGCACCGTCCCCAGCCCCTGTGACCCCTCCATGCAGTGCAGGCAGAGGGTGATGCTCGGAGGGGAACTGCTCCTTGGAGAGGGGAGAAGAAAGGAGGCAGCAAACGCCCCCCCCCCAGCGTACCAAGGGGAAGGGGATGGGTCCCAAGGTGCAGCTCAGTGGGATGCACACAGGAGCCTGCTCCTCACACTGCCGTCTCCTGCTCCGCGCTGGACTCTTCTTTCTTCCTCTTCATCTTGCAGAAGCCATGGAGCCCACAGAAGCAAGCGAAGGTGAACTGGGGCATCACCTGGAGCAGGAGGAGAGGCTTGGGAGCACCCCTGGGAGACCTGGATGGGGACAGGGAGAGGAGTCAGGGCAGCTGTGGGTGATGGTAATGGTTTGACTTGATCTTCAGGGTCTGTTCCAGCCTGCTTGGTTCTGTGATTCCATGCACAGGGAAGATGGAGGGTGTGGGACAGACCCCCCCATCACCAGAGCATCACCCTGCATGGGCGCACATCCCATTATCCAGCCCCACCGCCGCACACTCCCAATTCCCCACCCAGCGGAACACAAGGAGGTCAAACCCCTCTCCTCAGCAGTGAACAGACATGGGGACAGCTTGCAGGGCCTGGTGCATGTTTGAGGGCTGGGGGGGAGGCCCCTGGGAGCCCCCGGCACCAGTGGTTATGGCACAAAGAGGCAAAGCTGAGAGCGGGGTTCACTCCCTTTGTGTGTGCTGGTGCCCCAAAGCACAGCCCACGTCATGGCCCCATGGCTGCAGTGTGATGGTGCAAGTGAAAGGCTGGGTTTACATAGAAATAAATATCAAACATGCAGAAATCGTGTCTGAGTGAGCCCTCCATCCTCTCCCGGCTCCATTCTTAGCTTCTGTACAGTTTGCTGGTGACCAGCTCTGATTCTGATGCTCGATGCCCAGTGAGTCACATTCTTAGCACCAGGACCGTGCCATCCCACAGCCATGCAGAGGGATCACAGCATCCACAGCTCCCTGCAGCGCCTGGACTCAGCATCTGCTCCCCATGAGCAGGGAACATCTCGTAGCCTCAATTTACCCCTCTGTGCAATGGGGGTGATGCTGCCTGGGGACCAAGTGGCAACCTCAGTGTATGAGGCACTGCCACCTCCCGAGGCTCATGGACATGGGCAGTAGCGAGCAGAGAGTGGGCACTGCTGGGAGCCCTGAGCCTGCTGCCTGCAGCCCACAGCCCCAGCAGGGCCAACCAGAACAATAACCATGGGGGAAAGAAGCCAAAGCAAGTGGGGTCTATGGACCCCCATCTCTCCACACTCTCCACCAGTGGTGATGATCAAGGGGGTGATCCCACATCCCTGCCTTTCCTCTTTCCCCCTTTCCAAGGGGCCCATCTGCAGCACAAAGCCAATGGCAGCATCCCATTTAAATCACTCCTGCTGCTGCCCCCCCCCCGCCATCTGGGTACCTGTCTATAGCACCCACATTGAGCCAGGCTACCTCTGGAGCTCACCCACAGTGACCACAGGCCCTTTCATGCACCTCCCATCCCGAATGTCTCCTGAGCACACCCAGGTTTCCCTTTGTGCTGCTGCTGCTTTGTGTTACCAGGCTGGGAATGGCTGGGTGTGGGGCAGCCCATTGGGATGGGAGCCACTCACCTGCGAACCCTGCATCCTCTTGGCTTTGCACAGCTTCAGCTGGGGAAGGGATGACAGGAAGGGAGAAGCATTGAAACCTGTGGGAGCTGGGATGATGGGGAGGGAGAAGCATTGAAACCTGTGGGAGCTGGGATGATGGGGAGGGAGAAGCATTGAAACCTGTGGGAGCTGGCACCCTGGTCTGGCACAACCAGGTCTGACCCAGCACTGCCAAAACCGGGTTGGGCAAATGCCTTCCTTGCCTATGCAGGGCTCTCACACAGTGCTTGACACCCTTCCTATGAACCAGGCAAACACGTCTGCACCAGACCCCCCAGGTCCCCATGGGGACCAGTCCCCCCCTATACCCCTATGGCCATCCCAGCCACCCCCCCTTGCACAAAGCCCCCCATGAGAGCCCGGGCGGTGGGGCTGGGACCCTGGCTTCCATTAGGAGCTATTGATATTTAGAGGAGCTTGCAGCACGGAGGCTTTTCTGCCTCCCATTCAGGCAGCAGACAATGATGAATGAGCCCCGCAGAACAGAGGCAGCCCAGCTGAGCCCGGCGCTCCCCTTCTTGGAAAGGTGGAAAAAGGGGCCTGGAGGAGCAAGGACTGGTGCACAATAGAAATGACCTGGCTTGGGCAGCACTGGTTTGCAAGGGCTGGGCCTGCTCCACAGCCCAGTACTACCTTTCCTATGCAGGGGAGATCAATTTGGCTGAAACTGCACTGCAAACACGAGGAGCAATAAGGATGTGAAGCTGGAGAATTCCCTTTAGTGAAGTGCATCACCCCGGGCCGTGTTTGTCACTGTCACAGTGATGAATTGGGAGCTGTCTGGAATCAGCACGCTCGCTTTAGCAATGGCACTTCTCCCTCAGCCCTCAGAAATGCCTTTCTGAACCAGCTGGACACAGTCTATTCCTTCAGCCAGCAATAACCCACTTCCCTGGGCAGGCAGGAGGCTCAGACAGGGCAGTGCCAGCAGGGAGGTGCAGGCAGGGATGCTGGCAGTGATACAGGCAAGGATGTAGGCAGAGGTGCAGGCAGGGATGCTGATAGGGATTCAGGCAGTGGATGTCAGTGGGGAAGGGGTGCTCGGCTGCTTTTCGTCCCCTGCCCCAGTGTTTCCATTGCTGAGCAAGGGCATTGAGTCCACTTTTAGCTACTTGGTTGGAAGAAAACCCATGCGAAGTTTTGCATTTTAAACCCCACATTTCAAAGCTGCCTTTTGCCACGCTGGGGTTTGTTTTCCTGGGAAATGAGCTCATTTGCAATGGAAATTGCTCCCATGGTTTTGCAGGGAACCAAATGGGATGAAATAATTTGTAGTGAAATGTAGAAATGTTCCCACAAATTCATCTCGATTGCCTTTCGTGGTAGCGAGTCAGCATCGTCCACCTCTGCAGCCAGGATGCTCAGGAAGGGCTGGGGATCACCAGCCTGGTTCTCCAAGATCCGCTTAGGAGACACCCTTGGAGAAGCCCAGAGCTCATGGGACTTTCTTCCTATAATATAGCATTGAATCACAACCTGGCTTTGGTGCAGCGACCTTAAAGCTCCTCCAGCCCCAACCCCTGCCACGGGCAGGGACCCCTTCCACTGGAGCAGCTTGCTCCAAGCCCCTGTGTCCAACCTGGCCTTGAGCACTGCCAGGGATGGGGCAGCCACAGCTTCTCTGGGCACCCTGTGCCAGCGCCTCAGCACCCTCACAGGGAAGAGCTTCTGCCTAAGAGCTCAGCTCAGTCTCCCCTCGGGCAGGTTCAAGCCGTTCTGCAGGAGGGTGCATGCAGCCCTGGAGCTGTATTTCAGTTTAATGCCAGTTTCGCTGGTGCTCAGCCAAGCTTTCCGAATCATTATTTCCTGTATTTCCCCCCCTTTTCCTCCCACAAACCTTGGCCATCTCGCTGCTTACAACCAGCCCTACGAGAAAACCGCCTTCAAAGCACTTTCTATAATGAGCAACGCCGCATTAGAAACCCGACAACGACGGGGCCGGGCTAAAACTAACCTGCAAAGCAGCAGCATCCCTTTAAGGGGAGATAATGAAGGGCGAAGATGCTGCCTGGCGTGTTTGCAGAGCAGCAGCGCTAATTAAAACACGGCTCCCGTAAAGTCTGCTGAGCCCATGGGTTCTCCCCCCCCCCATTCATTTGCCGGGGGAAGGCAGTGTCGCCGGGGTCCTCATTAGAGAGATTTCACTGGCTGCAGTTAATGGTTGTAATTAATAGGTGCAATAAGTTTCCAATGGGCAGCCCGGGTGTTCATTAGCCCTGGGCTGACTCAGCACCGGTGGCCTCCCCGCTCACTAAAGAGCCCATTTCAAGCAGGAGGGAGGGGAAGGTGCTCCATGGCCCGACCGGCGCAGGCGGCAGTCCCTGGCCGGAGCAGAGCTGGGTAAAGCATTCCCATTCAGTCCCACATTTGTCCCGTGCAAACCTGCTCCAGTGACCCGCGTTCCGGGCGGGATCAGCGCTCCAGGAACTGAACCCTCTGGTGCAAAGGGGGGGTAAATACACAGGGATAATGGCATGGATCAAAGCCGGGGGAAGCTGCTCATGCAAAGCGCAGCCCCACACGCGGATGGCTCTGCCCTCTGGGGATGTGGGGTTCACTGTGGTTTCCTGTGCCCTGTGGGCATCCGGTGGTTTCAGATCTCTCCAGGTTCCCACTGAGCATCATCCCCTCTATAGGGTATCCCAGTGCTGCTAGCGAGGTGCTGGGAGTCCCACTGTGTCCCATTAGGGCTTGGTGCTGTCACAGCTTTGATTAAGGCCCCAGCTTTTCAGTTCATTATCATCTGGCTGTAATTAAACTATTAATAATTGGCACTTATCTCCTGGGATCAGCAGCCATGGGGCTGGGTGACCCAGCGCTGCTCCTGCTCCTCTTCCAGCGCACAGAGGCAAATCCCATCCCAATCCCCATGCGGGTTAGCCAGCAGGCAGTGATCCCAGTGGGATGAGAGCCCTGCTCTCCCCAGCACTGTGTGGGAGCTGTGCACAAGCCTCTTGGTTCTCACACTCCTGTTGCCACGAGGGATGCCCAGGATGCGGATACGGGATGGGGGCTCTGTGTTGGGGCATGTGGCTGTGATTCCCCCTTCCTGCAAGGCAGCACAGGACAAGCCCGTGCCTCATCCACTGGCAGCTCTGGGATACGGTGGATGCCTCACTCATACAGAGCAGTTATTATCTGTAATTAGCAGCTTGTCCCACTCTGCACATTTGCTCCTGGGATTTGAGGAAGGACCAGGGACTGCTGGAGGGGTCCATCTGCTCCAGCACCTTCCTTTGCGGGTGCCTTTGGAGGTGGAGATGGCCAGGAGCCACCTTTGCAGTGGCTCTTCCTCAAGCTCACTGCTCTGGACCAGGGATGGGATTTCAATCACTGCATTTTAATGATAGGTGTGTGCCCAAGTTCTTGAAGATGCTTTGGGAACGCCAGCCTCATCTCCTGCTTTAGTTAATGCCCCCATGCTGTGTAAGCACAGCAGCCGAGGGGTTCTGCTTTGTGCAGTGATTGCAGCCGCAGGTAGAGGCTGTGCTAACTGAAAGGTGCTGGAGCTGCTGCTGGGAGGTGGATGCCAGACAAGCCAAGAGCTCACCTGGTGCTGGCAGCACCTCCTCTTGGCCATGGACCTTTTCCAGGGGTCCCTGCCAATGCCTTCTGCACGGCTCCCATCAGAACACTTGTCCCATACAGGGCTTCCAGCCTGCCCTGGGGTCAAACACTGAACACCACAAATCAAGCCCTTTGTGCATTGCTGGAGGGAGCTGGAGCTCAGCAAGGAATGGCAAGAAAGAGATTGGGTCCCCTGGCTCCTGAGCACAGCCACCCCATCCAATGGACCCGTTCAGTTCATCCCATCCTGGCTGCTCCAACCACAACCCCATGGAAACCCAGTCGTGGTCCCTCCATCTCTTCCCTGCTTAATGCCTGCCTTGCTAAAAGAAGACTCAATGGTGTACAAGGCAGTGAGAGCAAGTCTCAGTGATGGAGCATCTGGGCAGCACAGCGCAGACAGGCTGCCCATAGCCCTGCTCTCATCAGTTGGTATCTGCCCAACAGCCTCAGAAATGCTGATGGGTGTTTGCATCCCTCCGTGCTCTCTTCACCATGGGCAGCCACCACCGGGGATGGGTTCTGAACCCCTGCACCAGGATCCCCAGTAGCTCTTCCCCAGTGTCTGCAGGAACCTTGCTGGGGGGCTTGAGGCTGCCCTGGGGTTTTATTGCACCCACTGACCCACCAGGACCAACCTGAGAGGGGTTTGCTCATTGCCTCCCCAGGGAAGTGTTTGGGGTTGCAGAATGAATGGCAAACCCAGGTATTTCTGGTTAATCTGCCCTGTTCTCCCTGTCCTGGGGGTTAATGGCACCCTCACAGCAGGATCCCCATGCGGGGATGGGAGCAGCAGGACCAAGCCATGCGTGTCCACCAGCGTCAATGGCTCTGGGCAGCCATTGTCAGGGGTGAATTTTCTGAATGAGCAAATCCTCATTAAGGAATAATTAAACGAGGCCGGGGAGGCCGGCTCCATCCCCTTCACTTTGACGGATGCTGCTTGGTGTCGCTGCTTGCTGGGCCCCAGCCTCGCCAGCTCTCCTGCTTTCATTGTTGGACCTCGGGGGATTTCACCATTCTCTTCCTTCCACACCTCCCTGAGTCATGGGATCACAGCTGAGCCTCAGCTCCGGGCTCTTTTCAATCACTGCTCCTGTTAAAGGTGCATTCCAGGCTGGTGAAATAAAGGTGGAAGCCTGACACCAGGTGACCCAAGGTGCAGGAGGGGAGAGGACAGGGAAAGAGAGAAGGGAAATCACTCCTTCCTGCTTGGCAAAGGTGGTTTGGAACCCCCACCACTGCTCGGGTGCTGACAGAGGCAGCAGGGGCTGGGTGATGGGGTCTGCAGTGATGGGGTCTGTGGTGATGGGGTCTGTGGTGATGGGGTCTGCAGTGATGCAATCAGTGGTGATGGGGTCTGCAGTGATGGGGTCTATGGTGATGGGGTCTGCAGTGATTTGATCTGCAGTGATGTGGTCTGCAGTGATGGTGTCTGCGGTGATGGGGTTTGTGGTGATGGGGTCTCTTCCCACCCCGTCCACCCTGCTCTCCAGGCTGCTGTGCTCACAGACATTGAACTGTGTTTAACAAGTGCACACTGTATGTAACCTGTCCTTCCCAATGCTCCCAGCCACACATCCTTGGTCCATGGGGTGGCTACGGCCTCATGGTCACCACAGGGATGGATCCTGCCCGGTCTGCAGCACCCCTGGAAGGGTCACGATTGGGGGGGAGATGGGGCTGGAGGTGCTGGGCTGCTCTCAGCCCCCCAGGACACCACCAACAGCAGGAAGGGCTCCTGCCATCACCTGCAGGCGTTTCGGTGCCCTTGGCCATGCCCTTGCTCTCTGCCTGATGCTTTTGTTCCATGGGGCTGCAGGTGGGGACGCTTTGGACCGTGTGAGAAAAGCTCTCGCTGCCAAAGAAAAGCAGCTCTGAATGGGGACGCCGGCGCCTGAAAGGCCGAGCCCCCCCCATCCCCGTCCCCCTTTGTCTGTCCCTGTGCTCTGCAAGGCTTCAATGCCCCCTTTCTCTCGTTATTTGTTACCAAATAAATATGAGTGATTAAAAAGGGATCAGGAGTCCGGGCGGGTGCGGAGGTGCCTGGAAGGTGCAGTCCCTCCTCTGTGTAGCCCATGGCTTTTCGCCCTACATGAGTTAGGCAAAGCAATCACATAGGAATAAAAAGCCATAGACCACAGCAGAGGGCTTACCCAGGATAAGCCAGCGGTCTTTGGGGAAAGAAAAGGAAGAAAGGGGTAAAGGAGGCTGGAGGGAAAGCAGCCCTTCCATCTGTATTGTCCTCCCTCCCTGCTTAAAAGACAACGTGCCATACCCTGGATCGATGGCAGCATGGCCAAGGAGCAAGCAGGGAAATGGTTTAGCCTCTCTCTGCAGTGTCCTGGCCACAGGTACACCTTACCTCTGTGCGTGCATTCCCCATCACACCTTCTGTGCTGCTTTTGAGCATCCCAGGAAACCCCTGAGCTACAAACCAGAGTCCCCTGGCTGCCAATGGAGCAGCACAGACGTACACAAGGTGATGTGTTCCGTGCTGCCAATGGAGCAGCACAGGCGTACACAAGGTGATGTGTTCCGTGTGATGTGTTCCGTGGGGTGCTCCCATCTCCATACCCCCAGAAGAGGCATCCCAGGACAAGGCGATGCCCATGGGGAGAGCACATCTGCAGCAGCTCCCCCGAGAGCCGGCCACAGACCTTACCCTTAGCAGCAGCCTCTCCACCTCCCTGCACCCGGTGGCACCCGAAGTGCCCTGGGAAAGCACCAGCCTCTGCCTCCATCCTTTCCCCTGCCAGGACTCACTCATTCCGCAGCAGTGCTGCCGATTGCCAGGAGCTGATGAGGTCAGCTCCGCTCCTGAGGGCAGGAAACTCCCTTTCTTGTTGCCCTAGCAAGAATCCTTGGGAACCTCAGTGTTTCTAAAGCTATGGAGCAGCTGGGTTTGGAAGGAGGAAGGAATTTGCGCGCTGCGGTTCGTAATAGCAGCGAACCTGACTTCGGCCGACAAACCGAGCTTCTGAAGCACTCGGGTAGCTCCGAACTGCCGTTTCCCGAGGTTTTTCCTCTTTTAACTCCCATACGTGAATGGGAAAGGGAAAAAAGCCGCTTTCTGACACAGCCCTGCTCCCGTCCCAGCCCCTGCACCCTGCAGCAGCCGCGGGAGGATGCACCCATAGGCAGCCCCATGGCTCGAGCATCATTTGGCCTTGGTGTTGTGTCCTTGGGTGCTCTGGGGAGCTCCTCCAGCAAATACCGTGGGGTGCTGTGTGCATGCAGGACCCCCACCTATGGGTCTGCCCCCCAGCTCTGGCACCAACCCAACCCCTTGGTCCCCAGGGGTACACTAAGGGCACAGCCCCAGTTTCATTGCTCATCAAGGGGTAGATCTGAAGTTAAGCACTCTTTGGGTATGGCCCTCTCTGCTTTGTGGCTCTGCTTTGGCACCCAAGACCTTCCCAAGGAGGTTGCACCCAGCACAGGGCAGCTCCAGTGCCCACATCAGAGCACAGGGACACGTCCCCATCCCAAAACCCCAGCCCCACACCACAGGGACCCAAGGACAGCCCAGAGCATGGCTGAGCTCACCTTTGGCAGCGTGGCATCCTCTCCATGGGAAGACACCAGGATACCCGGCACTGGCCTTGGGATGGCATCACCTGCACCATCCTCTCCCGGCCCTGCCAGCGAACCCCAGCACGCAGGGATGTGCAGGGATGCTCAGGGATGCGCAGTGATGTGGGTGCCCCTCATCCCATCACCTCCAAGCCCCGTGTGGCTACGGGGGGTCCCGTTTGTGGATCCCAGGCTCCTGCTGCCATCCCCATGGCTCTGCGGAGCCTCGCCGTGTGCTGCATGCTTGAAATGGTTGAGCACCGAGGGGCTGGAGGGAGGGAGGGAGCGGGGGGTCAGGTATTTCTCCATCCCCAGCTCCGGAGAGCTGGTAACAAAGGCGCTATTGAACTGCAGCCTCTCTGGTCTGTGAAGCAGAAACCTCTTGTATCTACTTCACTGCCTTTGATCTAACTCCCCCAGTGGGATGGATATTACTCATGTCCTGCTGCTCGGGTACTGCTGCCAGCATGGGACGGGGGGGAACAAGCCCCCTCTTGTCACCCTGGGTTTGGGAAGCATCCTGCCTGCACCAGGCAGGAGCACCCAGTGCCCATCTCCGCTGCGGTCCTTCCCTATGGCCCCTCTTCATCCCCTCTCCATCCCAGACCTCGGGGTCTGTGTGCGGGCACCCGAGCGTAGAGGCGGGAGGAGCAGGGCTCTGCACTCGCATTCCTCTTCTGTAATTAAAGCCGGTGCGCTGGGTGGAGGGGGAAATTCCCAAAGGGTTTTGCTGGCATCTGGACAAGGGTCAGACAATGAGAACATTTGACAGGGAGCCCAAATCCGCTCTGTCTTGGATCAGCGCTCAAAGCCTCCCCCGTGCGCTCCGTCCCGCGGTGGGGAAGGTGGGGGGCTCCTTGGTGGGGAAGGGGGCTGGGAGCTGGGGACTCTTTCACACCCCCCCTTCAAGCCTTATCCCAGTGAGGCTGCCCAAAATCACAGCACTGAAACCGCGCTCCCACCGGGATCCCCAGGAGAGTCCCAGGTAAAGGCAGCAATAGCAGACCTTGGCCTTCCCAGTCCTGGGGGCAGTGGGATGCTCTGACAGCCCAGTGCCACCACCCCAGGTACCAGAAGCGCTTGAGTGCCTTTGGAAATCTCATTCTCCCGTTCACAGGAACCCTGCTCCCAGCAGCTCCCAGCAGCACCGGGGAGGCAGGAGAGGGCATCGCCTCTGGGGGTACCCCAAGTGAGAGCACCCAAAATCACAGCAGCAAAGGAAGCCTCCCCAGAGCCAATGGCTCTTAGCTCTGCTTCACCTTTCCCAGAGCTCATCCCTTCCTTCCCCAGCTCCCTGCCCATGTCTCAGGAGTGGGAAAAGCCTCTCCAGGGCTGCATCCATCCCCACTGCAAGGTGGAGAGAAATAACATGTACCTTACAAGTGGGAAGGGTGGGTGGACAGATGGATGGACAGATGGACGGATATTCAAGAACAGGAGCTGGGCACACCTAAAGGATATTGTTTTCCACAGAAATCCAGAGCAGTTGCATCCCTATCAGCCTTCCTTTTAGGGGATCATCTGTGGTCCCCCCTCCCCATCCCCTCTCTGGCTCATGCCCCATGTCAGGGAGTGCAGGACCCAACTCTTGCTTCACTCTCAAGCATTAACCACTAGAACTTGGGGAGCAGTTGAAGTCAGAGTTGGGCAATGATCCATTTTCAAGCTGTCTTAACTGGCTCCAGCACAGCAAGATTAGATCTACTAATCACATTTATAAGGCGCCCAGGATCATGAATTGGGTATTTGGAGAGTATTTGTCATTGTAACAATGTCATTTCCCAGCCTTCAGCAGGCATTACCTTGTTCTCCAAGCCATTAGGGGTGGACTTTTTGGCTTTATAGAAACATTCACACGGGGAAGAGGAGGCTCCAAAGCAGCTCTGGTCGCAGTGCTCTGTACAGCTGAAGGTGCACGGCGTCTGTCACTTGTATGTCCCATGGGTAGGGTGATACTGGGGTTCTTTATGGGTTTTAACCAGCTTTCTCATCACCTGATTTTGTATTGTAACAGAATGGACATAACCCAAATCCTTGCAGGATGCTCCATAAACCCCCTCTTACAGGCGATAGGAGGGAGGGCAGGTGAGCTGAACAACATCCGGGATCACACAGCGCATCCTTAGTGCTGAGCCTGGGAAAGCCACACAGATCTGCATCCCTGTCGCGCCTGAGGATGCGAGCACGCTGCCTGCAACACCCTGCCCAAGACGTGCCAGAGATGTGCTCAACGAGCCCTGCTTGCAGCAGCAATCACAGCCTGTGCTCAGCCGCTGCCGCCGGTGCTGCTGCAGCGCATGGAGCAGAGACCAGACAGACCCCAGGCCCCCTCCATGGGGTGTTCTGGCAGCCACAGCAAAGGACAAGGCCAAAATAGCCCCGGTTCCGCAGGTGCCACCGCACGCTCCTTCAGGACACAGCATAAACCTGGCTTGTTTGGGAGAGGGAAGAGGAGGAGCCCTGCACCCAGCTCTGGGGCAGCAGCACCGCAGGGACCTGGAGCTGCTGGAGCGAGCCTGGAGGGGGCCTTGGGGATGCTGCGAGGGCTGGAGCAGCTCTGCTCTGGAGCCAGGCTGAGAGAGCTGGGCTGGGGCAGCCTGGAGAAGAGAAGGCTCCTGAAGGGGAGACCTGAGAGCAGCTCCAGTGCCTAAAGGGGGGCAGGATGAGCATCACCCCTGCACCTTCAGCTCCCCTGAGCTCAAACCTGCCTCGGAGGGGCATCACCCTGGGCACAGCCTTGGGAAGGAAAGGGCTCAACTCATCTCCCACCATCACAAATCAGGGCTGAATCCACTGAACCAGACCCCAAACCCCCTTTGCGCGTGGCTTCACCATCCCAGGCACAAGCTCAACAGCACCTCCAAAGCCCCATCCCCAGCTCCCTCCTGGGACAGGAGCAGAGAATGGAATTCACACCAGAGCTGGCTGGCTCTTGCCTCGGGCTCTGCAGGGTCTCTGTGGCTGTGTTGAGCCAGCAGCCCCCGAGAGACCCATCTCCTGCAAGCCCAGCTCAGGCTCACCCAGCTCATGGGTGCTCCTTGTCCTCTGCTGTCATCAGCAGCTCGGTGCAACAGGCAGAGTGCAGGGACAGCAGCAGCACTGAGGGGAGGAGATGTGGGGCTGGGATTAGAGACAGCACAGGTTAACCCTGGAGAGGGGACCAGCAGGTTTGTATGGGCTGAGTGGGGAGGTTTGGGGAGCATCGTGGGCGCATCCCCTGTGTCAGGGGAGGCATTTGTGATGTGAGGTGTTTGTGTTCCATCTCCTGCTGGCCCTGTTGTTCGCTGCTGCCAGTGATTTCTCACATGCTGCTGACAAGTCCTCAGGGACACAATGTGATGCCCATTAGCATGAGGTGAGATTCTGGTGGAGAAAGTGTCTCTGGTGCACTTTGGAGACCTTCCCTCCATCGCTCCCCATGCTGGGCAGGGCACCAGGGTCCCATTGCTCCTTCCCAAGGGAGAAGAGAAGACAAACCCCATGGGGAGACCCATGCAGTGTGAAGGTGGCCCCAAGCCCATACCTGAGCCTGTCCTCTCTGCCTGGAGCCGTCCCAGCCCTGGTCCCACCCGACCCTGCTGCTGCATGCCACCGCTCCCTGGGGATGCAGACACAAAGCAGGAGGGGACATCCCTTGGGTTCCTTATTCTCTAATGATCACAGGCTATCACAGCACAGCCCCAGGGGTGCCCCCAGGCTCATGGGCACACACACAGAGCACCCAAATCTCTGCACAAGCCAACAAGAACTGTTTGGTGTCCCCAGACCCCGCCAGCCCTCAGGTTCCTTTGGTTTCACCACCCCAGCACATCAGAGATAACGGCAGCAACCCAATGACACCAAAACCAAGGCAATTCCTACCTCCAAGTCATTAATTTCCTCTCCCCTCGCTGACATCACCGCTCAGGTTAATACATGCAGCACTTCCCTTATCTTTCCTTGGGATTACCTCATCGGAGAGCACCCGGAGAGCCTCCCTCTGTGTGCCAAATACCAGCAGTGGTGCCGGAGCTGCAAGTTTGCAGCCGGAGGAAGGATTGCTCAGATGCAGCTCTGGCAATCCCGACCACACCAGCCCCTCGTGCTGTTCTCCTGCAGGATTCAGTGGTACTCAGCAAGGCACAGGCACCAACAAATCTGTTCTTTGCCCTTCAGTTCCCACTCATTGCAAAGCAAAACACGCTCTGCACCAGGCAGAGTTCCTCCTTCTCTGCAATCGGGGCTGGTGCACGGGCTTTCTATCCATTGCCATCAATGCAAAAGTGTTTGCACACCCTCCCCAGTCCTACAGAACACCCCCACTTCTTGTGTGTGCTACTTGAGTAAGACAAAAAGAACTTAGCATATGCACACGAGCATGTATTCATGTACAGGAGCACTCGTACAAGTGCAGGCTTCATCCTGAAATCCAGCACTTCAAGAGCTCACGTGTAATTTAGCTGGTGAGTACATTAACGTGTTGCATGTAATTGTGTGTCAGCATAAGTAACGTGATTACACGTGAATATGTGTATATACATATATATACACATATATACACACATATACACGTATAGACACATGTATACACACACATATATACACACATCCCCACAAACATTCATATAGTGATGGATTTTGACCAGTGGGTGATTATTCTCACCTAAACCAAAGAGGGTTCAATTTGTTTCAGCTAATTACATTTATACCCCCAAGAACATAACTTCATCTAACAAGAATATATGCAAGCGAATGCCACACATTAGCTTCAGCGCCGCGTGAGCAGCTGTTAACGCACAGACTCGCATCCCCACACAGAACACACTCTCAACACACACAATGAGCAGAGGAAGGACCTGGCTTGCTTTGGGGTGCCCATAGGCATTGCCTGGGGCGGGGTGCAGCGCAGGTAGCACACGGTGGCTGCGTGTGGTTCACATGTGCTCATGAGATGCCCATCGCACACGGAGCGAGCACACGCTCCTATTGACTGCCCCGCTCCCCCCCATGCACACACACAACTCCTCAGGCAAGACTTGAGACAAAGAAAGGAGACAAACGCAGCCTTACTTCGCTTTCCTCCTCCTTTTGCTCTCCTCCGTCTCTCCTCACCTCGGGACGTCAGCGGGACGGCGATTCTCCGCTGGGGATCATGGCAAGCAACTTAACGCAGCCGGCGCGGAGGGCAGGAGCAGCTCGGGCAGCACGGGAGGAGGAGGAACAAAAGCCCAGCAGTGCCAGAGCGGTGCTCGATAGGTGTCTTCCCAATTGCGGAGGGGGCTGCGAGGCTGTGTGTGGCTGCAGGGCGGGAGGAGGCGGGTGGAAGGGGCGATGGGAAGAGGCCTCCCCGCAACCCCGAGCTGAGCTTAGTGCATAAATTACCTCCCCACTGAGCCGCGCACACGGCTGCATTCCCGCTGCTCCGCTTCCCGTTCCCGGCTCAGCCCACCGCCGAGGCACCGGTCCCCCCGGCGCGGGGATGCGGGCTCGCCCCATCCCGCCTCTCTCCCGCTTTCTCCCTTTCTGCTTTGTCTTCAGCCCCGTCTCCCAGCCAGGCAGACACAAAAGAGCCCCTGACCTGGGAGGAGAAATGCCCATTTCCAGGGGAGAGCCCAACTCCCGAGCGCTCCGGTGCGTGCTTTCGGCAGGCAGGGGGATGAAAAGGAGCTGGTAGGGCTCGCAATCCGAGGCAGCATTCCTTCCCTAATGAGTGTAATTAGCAGAGTGAGGGTAGCAGCGTGTTTCCCTGGCTGTTCCCCGCATCTTTCCATGTCTCCGAGAGCCAGCCTCCCTTTGCTCGTCCACAGGCTTTGGGGAAACGGCGGTTTTCCACTTCCAGGAGCTGCCGGGGCAGGAGCTGTCCTTGGATGCAGCTACCAACACGCACTCCAGCTGCCTGAAGCTCCCCCTCCACCTCCGTCTCAAAATAGAGGGGTTCAGACAGGATTAAATCCCAAAACACACATCCTGAGTCTTCCGGAGCTGCCGAGGGGAAGACAAGTCGGATCTGGGACTTGGCTTTTTCACTTGCTCATTGCCATCCATCCACTTCAGCTCTCATAAA
The DNA here is from genome assembly GCF_033783945.1 of Neopsephotus bourkii. NCBI lineage: Eukaryota > Metazoa > Chordata > Aves > Psittaciformes > Psittacidae > Neopsephotus > Neopsephotus bourkii. Next base: position 672,105 of record NW_026901625.1, read on the forward strand.
TCCCGAGCTGTCAGTGGAACAACGGGTGATTCAGTGGGGATTTAGCCAAGCTTCAGACCCGTGGAGCGAGCCAGATCCTCCTCCCGCGGCAGTGCCTGACCCAACATGAGCATGTCATTACCTCACCCCGCGCTCTGTTGGGATGCTCTCCCTGGCGGGTCCCATACAGGGGGCAAGGACCCTCTTCATCTCTGCCCTGTGGATACCCCCTCAGCGATCCCAGCAACCCAAATTCTGCCTGGGATTAGGCTAAGCGTTGAACTGGCTGCATCGGTCCAGGTGAGCACATCGAGCGCCTGTGATGAGAATGAGGATGCAGCAGGCATCCTGCGCATCCTTCTCCCAAACAGGGAGAAACAGCAGCAGACATCCCATGCATCCTCTCCCAAACAGGGAAGGGGCAGCAAGAGCAGCCCCACAGCAAAGCAGCAGGCTGGGAGATGTGTGGGGCCCATGGGCCTAATGACCTGCTTGGCGGGGTTGACCGCACAAGCTGGAGGAGAAGCAGGAGCATCCGGATGCAGCGCTGGGGGCTGCGTCAGGGCAGGAGCGGCCAGGGAGGGCTGTGCTGTCTCTCAGCATCTGCTCGGCTCTGACATTGTGCTCACTTGGGCTTTCTTTTAATTGCCTTGATGTCCCTGATTTGCATAATCCCCAGAATGCAGCAGGACTTTTGCTCTGAGCTAATAAATAGATGACAAAAATAAACGTGTCATGAAAGATTTGCTTCCATTCCTTCCCTCTGCGATCAGCGAGGAACGATGCTCGCGGCGTCGAGCTCGCAGGAGCTGTCAGCCTGGCCTGCCATAAACACCGATGCTCGCTGTGCCCCTGGTGTGCGACTTGCCCAGATGCTAAGCTGAAGCCACGAGCTGGGAGCAGGAGGGAAAGGCGGCTGTGGAAGCAGAGGATGTGCTCCTCACCCCCATTGTCCCTCCAAAGCCCTTCCCACCAAAGTCACCCTAAAGCAGGCTGGCAAAGTGGTGGTGGAAGGACTGCAGAGCACACAACGGTCCATCGTTGTGTTCACAGTGTATCTGCAGCCAGCAGCAGCCAGGCAGGTACCTGTGGTGCCCTATTTTTAGATGTATTTCCTTTGAAATGACAGGGCTCTGTGGTTTCCTCTCCTCCCTATCACAGCAGCCAGCCCTCTGCTCGCAGCGGATCCACTACTCATGGAATTAGTTCCCTTAGCCGAGAAAAAGAGCAGTTGCTCTGCTGTGAGTAGCCATGAGGCTGGGAAAAGCACCATGTGTTTGCTGCAGGATGATTTTCCCCTTGGTTTTATAAGGACTTGGCTGGAGGTACAGAGCATCAATGGGAATGCCAAGGTTCCCAGCCCAAAATAGCCTTAATGGGCTCAAAGGTTTAAAGCAGAGGTTGCCATTATCCCTGGAAATCTTTGCTCCAGTGTGGGGCATCTCCCTGGGCTGGAGCTGCTGAGCATCACACCTGCATCAGGTCAGAGCAGAGGATCCCTTCTGAGCACCAGGGTTTGGATGTGAGGGAAGGCAGCAGTGAGGCTCTTCAGGTCTTCATCTGAAGGTGTAGTAGAGATGGGCACTGTACAGAGGGTGCCAGCAGCATCTGGAGATCCCACCTCGTGCATCCAGCAGTTGGGATTGGTTTTTCCTTCCTGCAGCCCTGTGATTCTGGAGGATTCTCAGCTCTTCTGTAAAAACTCCTTGACATTTCCAACTGCGTTTGTTGGAAAAAGCCTGAAAACAGGAATCCTAAAGGGTAACGACCAGAAGAGAAATAAAGACCTGGTAATATATGAGCTTCCTTCCTTCTTCTTTGAAAACCCTGACCAATCATAAGTCATTTTATGACTGTACTTAGCTGCCTCCTGCATGGGAATGCTGGAACTTGGGTTTATGGTAAATATGGATTCCCAGCTGCTGGGCAGTGGAGGGAAAAGCACTGCCTGTGGCTTCCAAAAGGCTCAGATCAGGCTGTGAAAGGAGCTCATCGCAGAGCTGCATGCACTTGGTTGATGTTTAAGGGCTCCTGGGATGAACCTTTCAGCTCGACGCAGGTTTCTCAGCTGAAGTCTCCCCATGCTGGAGGTGGGATGTGTTCGCAGTGAGCAGGGCTGGGATGCTCGGGGCTGCAGATGCAGATGGGCAGGGGGTGAAGAACAAGAGACAGGGAACAAGAGCAGAGGAGGAGGGAGAGTTGAGCTGTGCTAAGGCTGGATCATGGCTCTGGCTGTGGGGAGAGCTTTCCACTGAGCATGCAACAAGTCCTCTCCTGTTCATCCCGGTGCTGCAGTCTGCACCCCTCATGGTCTGGACCAGGCTCGGCTGCCTCCCAGCCCAAGCACCAGATCCATGTGGTGGGGTGAGACAGAGGGTGCTGGGATGAGGGAAGGCAGAGAGCCATGAAGATGGAAAGAATTAAGAACCAGCCAGAGAGGTGGAAATGAGATGAAGTACAAGAGCGAGGCGCGATGGACCACGAAGCATCCTTCTAGGATGCAGCGAATGATTTTCCCCTTCCCCAAAGCACCAGGGCGAGGGGATGGGATCATCCATCTTCATTACATCCCCAGAATAGGCTCTGTCAGGTTACACTGTAAAACTAATCAATATTCCCTGCAGCATTGCTGGCTGTGGCTCCCAGCGCAGGAGCAGCAGGGCACCGGTGCCACACACCATTCCTGGGCACTGCAACAACACCCCACAGAAGTGCATTGATTCGGGGAGCAAACACCCCCCCCAAGCCTCATTTACCCCATTGCAATCGCACAACCCCACTTACACTGCAAACCTGACTCACGCACAGTGACCCTGAGCTCATGCACACAGCAAGGCACTTCCCTCCACAGGGATACTCTGGAGCAGAGGGAAGGGAAGGGCTGTGCTATGGACATTGCTCTGCTCTTCGGTGCACTTTGGATCAGTTTGGTACCCAGTGCCTTGTGCCCAATGCATCCAGTACTGCTTTTCCCTGATGCTCCTTGTCTCTGCCAAGCCCTGCTCAACCAATACAGGGCCATGGAGTTAATAAAGCTGGAAAATGAAGGGCAAGATTCAATCCTGGGGTGCTGCTGGATTGCTCCTGAGAAGCACCAGCAGCAGGACAGACCCTGGGATGATGGGAGACCCTCAGGGCAGACACAGCCTGGTCCCACAGGTCTTTGGGTTTTCACTGGGGGATGCCGCAAGCAAACTGGATGGGGGGGCCTCCTTTGGAGGTAACTGCCCAGCAGCAGGCACCTCGTTTGGTCCATGCCCACCCTATGGACCTGTCCCAGGGCAGGAGCGAGCTCCAGGGAGCTTCGCCCCATCTGTTTCCAAGGCAGCTTCCAAAGCAATCACTGCTGCGCCGTGCCCGGGCTCCTGCTGCCAGCACAAGGCTCTCCAAGACAAGCCCCATCCATCTTGCTCTGAGCCTGGCTAAAAATAAGCCAATAAAGCAGCAATCACCTCGGAGCAGCAGCGGCTCCATCAGCGCAGGGCGAGAGGAGGCACCTGAGCCCCGGCTCTGCTGGGTGAGCTACAGCCCCTGCCTGCTCCCTCCACCATGGCACAACACGGGGAGAGCCAGCACGGATGCACATGGGGCTGCCCCATGCTCCTGCCAGCCCTGGCTCTGCCTTGCTGGGTTTCTCCTGATATAGACCATAAAATCAGCTGGGTTGGAAAAGCCCTTCAAGATCAAGTCCAGCCGTTCCCCAGCACTGCCAAGGCCACCACTGTCCCACAGCACTGAGGCCTCACCTCCACAGTGTGTGAGCACTTGCAGGGCCGGTGCCTGCAGCCCTGCCCTGGGCAGCCTGTTCCAATGCCTGAGCACCCTCTGGGGCAGGAATTGCTCCTCAGCTCCATCTAACCCTGCCCTGGTGCAGCTTGAGGCCGGTTCTTCTTGTCCCATCCCTTGTTCCTTGGGAGCAGAGCCCAGCCCCTCCCGGCTCCATCCTCCTGTCAGGAAGTTGGAGGCAGCCATCAGGTCCCCCCTGAGCCTTCTCTTCTCCACACTGAACCCCCCAGGTCCCTCAGCCCTTCCCCATCACCCCTGTGCTCCAGGCCCTGCACCAGCCCCATTGCCCTTCTCTGGCCTCGCTCCAGCCCCTCAAGGTCTCTCTTGTAGTGAGGAGCCCAGAACTGAACTCAGGATTTGAGGTGCAGCCCCACCAGTGCCTGGCACAAGGGAACAATCCCTGCCCTGGCCCCGCTGCCAGACTATTGCTGATACAGGCTGGGATGCTGCTGAGGATGCTCCTCACCGCCCCATGGCACACGCACTGGCATGGGATGCAGGATCTGAGCTCTGGCACTTCTGGGAGGAGCAGAGATGTGTTCATTGCAGCACCGGTCGCTTTGCCCCTCTCCCCTGTCCCCGCAGCTCCCATAACCCGAATCTGGGTCTCCTCCACACTGCTCGTGTGCCTCTGCCCATGCAGATGCTGGCCGAGGGGCAGCTCACCCTGCTCCGATGCACTGGATGTTTCCGTTGCAAACGCTCATTTGTCATGTACATCTCCTGGCATCTCTGTAAAGGGTAGATTAATTTCGGGGAGCTCTCAGATCCAATTTCCTCTGGCAATGGCTCTATTAGGCCGTGCACAGCAGAGATACCGGCTCCCGTCCTCCTGCTGCTCCTGATGGAATTTGATTCCGCGCTGCCAAATCTGCAGGGCTGCAAACACATTCTCACTCTTGATTAATGTGAGTAATTTCTGCTTGAAAGGAGGTTGAAATGAGCAGCCGAGGGGAAGCGAGCGGTGAGGGTTCCCCAGCCCTCCTCCTCCTCCCCATCCCTCGCTGCTCTTCGCTTTACACGGGCTGGCAGGGAAACGCGACCGCTGGCCCCGGTTCAAGAGCAGCAGAAGGTGCTGGGGTGGGGGGGGCACCTCGGTGCAGGCGGCATGCGGGACACGGGATGCGGGATATGGGATGCGGGACACGGGATGCAGGACACGGGATGCGGGACACGGGATGCGGGATATGGGATGCGGGACACGGGATGCGGGATACGGGATGCGGGATACGGGATGCGGGATACGGGATGCGGGACACGGGATGCGGGATGCGGGATACGGGATGCGGGATACGGGATGCGGGACACGGGATGCGGGATACGGGATGCGGGACATGGGATGAGGGATGCGGCTGGGACACGGCTCCAGCCGGGCGAGAGGCAATGGATTTGCCCCCCACCCGGGGTCAGGATCGGGGGTTACACGAGGGGGGCTCAAGGGGGTGCACGTGAAGGAAAAGGGTATCTGGTTGTGAGGGAAGGGGAAGGGGAAAGGGAAGGGGAACACAAGAAGGATCCCCCTCAGCGAGCGGGAGAGGCCCTGCCCCAGCCTGGCTCCATCCGCTCCTGCTGTGAGGGGCGATGCCATCAGCGGGGCATCGATCCCATCCTCACCCTTGGGTCCGCAGCGCCCAACCTGCCCCTGCAGGCCAAGGGCACCCTGCTCCCAGCACAGCACCCACACCCAGCCCTTCTCATCCCCTGGGGCTGCTGCAGGCCCTCCCGCATGGTTCTGCAGGGGAGAGCCCATGGCCCCGTGGGGAGCACCCCCTGCCACAGCAGAGCCTGCCCCTCAGCCAGGGTCTCTGTAGGACATCCCTGGGGGTCCTTCCCAGAGAAACCCCGTCCCTGAGGAGCAGCCGTGGCTTCGTCTCCTTCCCGCTGTATTTGCATGAGGAAGGAGGGAGTCGCATCCTAATCTGGCAAAATGTCAGCAGTGATTCAGAGCCGAGGCGAGCAGCAGGGAGAGGCGGCCCACACGCGAGGGATGCTTCTGGTTTCCAAATGTCAGCGTGTCCTTTAATTAAACGCTGATTAACAGGGGACGTGCTCCCTCGCGCTGGGACCGGCGCGGCTCCTGCTACCAGCACGCTCCACAGAGATCCCAGCCTGCCCGCTCCCATGGGATGCTGCCAGAGCTGGAATGACCCTGCCCGAGCCAGGCTCTGCACCCCACTGAGGGCACCGAAAGGGGCTGCTCAGCTTGGCAGTGGCATCCAAGCTTCCCACACCCAGATCCCTGCTGTCTTGTCTGAGCTGGGATTGTGCCGCTGAGGTTGGTCTCCAAGTGGAAGCTGCACTGGGTCTGGTGCAGTGGAACTCGAGGTGCCGTGGATGCTCTTACCTTGGTTTGAGCAGCTTGTTGCCTCCTCAGCTCCCCAGGCTGCACAGACCCTTTTGCCTTGCGAGCCCCGTGTCACACTGCACGCACAGAGCCTCTCACACGCACAGAGCCTGCCAAGGAGGTGGCAGGGCTGCGCTCCCATGCCAGACAAAGAGATAGCCTATAATGTACAATCACACCTTTCGGTGCCAGAGCTCAGAGGAACAGTGCTCCATGCTCATCCTCCCATCTCCACACTGTGCACACCCCTGCCAGCACCCACAGAGGCTCTGTGCTCCCGTTCTGTGCTGCCTGCCCGCAGCTGTAGGGCTGGAGATGTGGGTTTGGGTGGCCAGCAGCTCCGGAGGCCACCGCTCCCCATTCCCCATTGAGATATGCAACAAGTGCTCCGCAGCCACGCTGCCTATTCCCAAGCGCCACCTGATGGCATCATCTCCAGAAAGGCTTTGTTAGACAGCGCTCATCCCAGCACAGGCACAGGAACCGGCACTGGCACCAGGGGGGTGGGAGTGGGACATGGGGCCGCTTGCAAGCAGCCCTGCTCGCAGCACACAGCCCGGGATGGGGCAGGCCAAAGATGCAGTGAGCGCATCATCTGCTCTGCTCAGGACCACAGAGGCTCTTCCAGGCTCCCTGGATCCTGTTGGCCCTGCCTGGGACATCCCAGCAGCTCCTCTGCCCCCTCTCGAATTGCCCTTGGTGTGCCTGGGAAGCAGCTCTGTGTTGCTAAAGATGAGCGTGAACTGCACAGGGGTCCCGGGGCAGCACCTCCCACACGGCAACGGGAGCAAAGTCGCTGTCTCCTGCTGCCAGACAAGGGGGGTTTCCACCCTGGAGCCACCTCCACCGCCCTTTGCCTCCCCAGAGACCCCTGTGGGGTCCCTTCAGCAGCAGCTCAGGTCCCAACAAGCCAAGAGGAGGGGTCTCCTCCGCACAGCAAAGAGCCCTGCAACAGCGCATCAGAGGCATCCTCCATCCTGGCCTCCCCTCTCCCCAGACCAGTGCCTTTCAGGGCAGGGGCCTTAGGTGAGTGATGGCAGTGCTGGCTCAGGGTCCTCTTTGAGTGGGTGCTATCCCTGCTCACTGCCTCTTCCCTTCTTTTCCCTGGGAGCCAGAGGAAAGGCACCCGTTTGGGTGAGCCCCCATCACATCCCGAGCACCTCTGTGCTAAGCAGGGCACTGCCTGACTCCCCAAGGATGGTGCTTTCCAGCCGGGATCCCTGCTCTGCATCCAGCACAAGCCAACCCTGCATCCAGAGCCCATCAGCTCCGAGGTGCCACCCCCTGTCCTGCTGCGCTCCCAGGTCATGCTTTGGCCTCTGCTTGGGCACAAATGGGCACACCAAGACACCCAACCAAGGCACCCAGATGGAGAGATGCAGCAGAGTGTTTTGTGCTGGGAGGGATGGGGACAGGATGCAGGGGAAGGGAGGTGGCGGTGGTGGGGGTAGGAAGAGGGGATGAATCATTTGGAGGGAGCCAGATTTCCATATTCCCCCTGTTGGAAAATTAAAGTCTGCTCTGAGTTTGCATCCCAAATGTGATTGCTCTCGGATCCCTGCCTTGGAAGGCACGTACCTCTCTCAGCAGCCAGCTCTGCCGGGATCAGGGTCCGTGCTGCCTACCTGTCAGCAGGCTCTTCCTTCTGTTCACGCTGAGCATCCTATTTTCTTTGAACACAGAGGTAGTTAAAAGCTGCAACTTAAGGACTCGAAGGAGGGGTAGAGGTGGACTGAGCACGAGAAGCAGCTATTGGCTCTGCCTCTCCGGCTGCTCTGCCACTGGGTTGGGCTGAACATGTGTCATCCTTCCCCTTGCTTCCCCTCTTTCCCCATCACTGTCCCTCCCCACTCGGTGCTGGGAAGGAGGTGAGCTGGTGCTGGGTTATGGTCCATGCGGGCAGATGCCGCTGGAGCTGCCCTGCTCCCTGCCTGTGCCATGGCATATGGTGCCTGAGGGCTCATTTCCTAGGGCTCATATGGTGACTGGCAGGTTTCTCACCGTGCTTTAGCAGGCCCTTGGTTAACCCCCAGTCCTTCCTTAGTGCCAAGTGTCCGTATGGGCTGAGCAAAGCACTTCCCAATCCCTACTTCCTTCTTATTAAGGAAAGCTCTTCCTTTAAGCCCCAGGCAGGGCAGAGAGATCCATGTCCTGCCTTTAAAACTGCCTCTCCCTTCGTTACAGCAGGTGAGATGTGCTACTGGGATGAGGAGCTGGGCTCTAATCTCTGTTCAGACCCTGCCTACCTGTTACCTGTCAGCCCCATGTGGGATTGCCCTGCTGAGTGAAGCAGCTGAATGTTCCAACCAGCGCCAATGTGAGCATCAGGCTCCTCTGCAGGGCTGCAAACAGAGGTGGAGTTGTTGAGTCCCCTTTAGGCCCAGCTGGGAAAGCTGCTCCTGAAGCCCCAGCCCCTTCCCTTGCAACACCTGAGGTCCTGAATAAGATGAGAAATCAGTGCCCCCCCTTTGCCAAGTCCCTGCCTGGTGACAAGAGCCGCGCTGTCTCTTGGGTGACAGGCACCACTTCCAACAACACATGCTGTGCTTGCAGATCCCTCTGTTCACTCTTCTGCATTCATTACTGATTCCTCACGGGAATAGCTTGGAGCCTGCAGGCTGCTCCGACTGAGCCTGGGTCGGGGACTGTGTTTGAGCACAGACAGGCTCCGAGCACGCACAGCGCTGGCTGTGACAGCAGGAATGTCACCGCTTCAACTCCATCTCCTCCCAGGCAGGCCCTGCTGCTGCTGCTGCGGGTGGTCCTCAGGGCAGGGGCAGCACAGGGAGCAGGCAGCCCCTCGCCTGGTGCCTTGTGGTCAGTGACTGATTGTGGAGCAGCAGGGGCTGGAGGATGCGAACTCGCTTCCCACCTCAAATCCAGCTCCGCATCTCGCTGCGGCATCACCGTGGCGTTGCGGTCCTCTGCCTGGCATCGGAAGGAACAACCACGCTGCGCTGCACATAAGGAGCATGGCGAATGGATTTGCAATCTTCATGGACTTTGTTCTTTAACAAAAGGCAAAACTACAGGAGATGTAATCACTTTACATCACTGCTGTTACCAAAGCTGAGCCTCGCTCAGGCCTACCCAACACTCCATCAGTCACCTTTGTTCGGGCAGAGAGGGGATCCTCAGGGCAGCAGATGCCATCAGGGAAATCCTTCTGTTTGTCCTGCAGCAAGGAGCATCCCATTAGCTGTGCAGGAACGAAACACTCGGCTATCCATTTGATGCACAGGATGAAGATCCTGGCAGCACCTCTGGACCTGGGACACTGCTTCCTATAGATCCTGGCTAGAGGAAACCTCCAAGAACAGGGAAAGCTGCTGACAAACAGACACTGGTGCTGGTGAGGGGCTGATCCCATCAGCGCAGCACTTGGGCGAGCAGGATGGTGAGTGTAGTGCAAGGACTCTGCTGCTCACAGATGGGTGTTTGCATCCCCTGCAAGCCACAGGAGAGCTGCATCTAAGTTGTAGTTAATGTTGAGAGTTAACTGTAAAAGAGCAACATCCTCTAAGATGCACATATTGAGCTGGATTTCTATAGCATTTGCTGAGCTGCACCCAGGGCAGAAATGACGGGTGGCTGTCCATCCTTGGGGGTACTTCAGCTGCTCCGAACCACAGTGTTCTCACAAAGGCCCCCATGGTTCCTGTAACAGCGGGGAGGGAATCAGCGGCTGTGTTCGGAGTGCTTTACCAGAATCCACCCATAGCTGGCAGCAGGACCAGAGGCTGCTCATGGGAGCAGTGAGGTGCTGCCCTGCTGAGAGAGGGATCGTTGGTCTCAAACCCCGTTAATGCGCAGTGACCCTGTGCAATGCCCAGCCGAACCCTCTGTGTGCCAGCGGCAAACCTGAAGGGTTTCTCTAGAGCATTAAAGCCCAGGCAGCGCCCACAGCGGAGCGGAACTGAAGCACCCACACTTGGGATGCTGCTGGTGGCAGACGCGGGATGGGGACGCGCACGGGGATCTGACCCCCGTGTTCTGCAGCGCTCCCCATGGACCAGCACGGGCACACGGCCGAGTGCTCAGGGCTCCTCCGGCCCTTGGCCTCCTGCTGCCGCACAGGCACACGGGGCGGGGGGGATGCTGTCCTCCCGCAGAACAGGTTCAGCAGCTTCAGGGCCCCAGGCTGAGCTTTGGCCAGCGCCTGTGCTCCTGAGTGTGTGCACACATGGGCTGCGAGGGCGGGGGTTTAACACCAGGGGCTGCTTTAGCCCCTTCCCCAGCCCTGCAGCAGCTCCAGTCCATGCCCCATCCCTGGCAGTGCTCAAGGCCAGGTTGGACACAGGGGCTTGGAGCAAGCTGCTCCAGTGGAAGGGGTCCCTGCCCGTGGCACGGGTTGGAGCTGGAGGAGCTTTAAGCTTCTTTCCAACTCAGACCATTCCATGATTCTATGCTGGTCCTATGGGATACACCAGTGCTGGTCCCTGCATGCTGGGAAGCCTGGGCCCCGCTGTCTGCTGTGTGCATTGGTGACAGGATGCTCTGCGCTGACCCAGCATCCAGGCAGCACCGGGGCTGAGCAGGGTCACTGGGTTCCCCGCTCCAGCCTGGGTGAAGGCAATGGAGCGAGCAGAAAGGGTGGCCTGGCCCTGTTTGCGTCCGTCTCATCCGTGCGCTCGGGTGCAGGCTCTGGAGTCATTTCTGCAGAGGACCACGAGGTGGAAGCATTTTCCATCAACTCCTGAGATGATCCCGGATCCTGGGGAAACCTGGCTCTGGCTTGGGAACAGGGGGGAGCAGGGCAGCCCAGGAGCTGGACAAAAGAGAAGGGCTCAAGCAGGGGCACAGGCACAAGGGTAAAATCCCCTTCTCCAGGAAAGGCTCCTGTAACCATCCCTGATGCTCACTGCTTGCTACGCAGAATGCACCTCCGAGGCAGGGATGCAGAGGCACACACTGCACAGGCCATGCATGCTCCGGAGCATTGCTCCATGCACTGGTAACCGCTGCACTCCAGATGCTGAGCCCCGACATCCCGGGCTCCTCTTTCCCTTCCTCTAAGCAGGACTCCATCTGTGTGGATGTGTGGCAGCTCTGTGCAGCCCACTGCCCTGGCACAGGAGGGCCAGCACAGACATCCCCCTGCTTGTCCGTCTGCATCCATGCACCACGTCCTGCTGCTCATGGGGCTGTGAGCTGGTGGGACCTGCCTCTGCTTGCCTGGGAGGCTTTCCCTGGCCAGGCAGGAGCCAGGAGCAGGGCTGGGCACGGTGTGGAGCTCAGCCCCTGTTCCTCGTGCCTGCCATGGGGTGCTGAGTCACGGCCCAGCAGCGGTGCCTTATCTAGGCAGCAGCAGCAGGGATCACTGGAGCCAGGCACCGGCCTGCAGGGAGGTTCCCAGCCCATGGGAGGTGTCTGATGGTGCTTTCCCACCCCAAGAGCCCGGCTGCTGTCAGCCAGCGTCTGCCCCACACTGTATTGGGAACACAGCCACCGTGGTACCATTCCTCACAGCCATCAGCCTGTGCGGTGGTACCGTGCTCTGTGGCAAAGCCTGTGCTGAACACTCATCTCCCTGAAGTACTTTATACTTGAGGCACAGAGAGGGTAAAGCACTCGGCAGCAGTGAACCATCACTGGGATGGATTCACCTGAGTGTGATGAGGGCTCTGCTCAGTGCTGCTCCACCACACTGTCCCATCGACCTTCACCTCTCCCTCACTTGTGGCTCTGGACTTGGGCATTTCCTTGTTAGCTGCAGGTGTGGAAAGCTTAAACATGGTGAAACCAGGGAGGAGATCATACCCAGAGCCAGCTAAATAGAGACAGACACAGGTAATCCCACAGCCAGGAGGTGCCTGGCTTCCAAGCAGCACCAGCCTCTAGGCAGGACCCGCACTCCTTGCCTGGCTCCAGAGGCAGTCTGGTCCAGCATCCCTGTATGTGACAGGATAAATGTGCAGAGCCCAGCTCGGTATGCAAAACTGCCTTGACATTTCGCTTCCCTTGTGTTTGTTTAATAAGTAAACAGCTAAAAATAAGCTGGTTTTACCCAAGGGGCTTTTGAGTAGCACTAAACCAAGAGAGTGAAGGCTATAGATTGTGTAACAAAGCTGTATGCTGGGGAACAGAACTGGTATTTCCCTCTCTCTCTCAGTTTTACATCAGAGTAGTTTGATGGAAGGTAGAGGCAGAAGTGTTGTATTCAAGCCCAGGTTTCCATAGAGCCTGTTGGGATGAAGATAGGAGCTGACACTGAGGAGCACAGACCTCAGGAGCTCACACACAGCCCCATCAGGGGCACCCCATGCCCTGGGTGTTGGTGGCCCCACTGGGAGGTTTTTGGGATGCTGTTGCTGCAGCAACAGACTGGTCAGTGGATGGTGTGGGCTGAACATCAGCTCCATGCTCACCCATCAGACCCATAGGGGCTGCAGGGGCTCCAGCTTTGCTGGCGCAAGCACCAGCATATCCAGGAAGGTGGGACTGCACCCTCTCCACTTCCAGCTATCCAAGCGTCTTTCTTGGATGTATCCCCACCATTCCACCCTTTCCAGGGTGCTTTGCTCTGTGCTCCACCATGCATGTGTCTGGCACTGCAGTTCAAGCCCTTTCTTCTCTCTCTTCTTGGTCTCGCATTTATCCTCCCTCTAATACCCACTGAAGTTTCTGCCTGCATCAATGTTTTGGGCTGAAAACAGCTACAGACTGAGGCAAGCAGCAGATCCTGGCTTAGCATCCCCAGGCTGCTGCAGCCAGCAGGGAGGGAGTCCCTTTCTGGTGCCACCCAAGCTGTTCTTGCTGAGCAGTGCCAGCCTGCTGCCAGGGCTCCTCCTCTTCCACCCATCCTTCCAACCCTGTGGCCAGAGGCTCGGTAGAGTCCTTATCATTCTGTAGCCAGACCTGCACTGCCTACACTGAGGGATCGCACCCTGCTAATAGGGGTCTTACTGGTTTGGGCTGGAAAACCCCATCTGACGCTGGTTTTGATCACTGGTCCCAGTCCAAGCGGGGACTCCCACTTCCCGTCAGCAGGAAAGCACCAGACACTTTGCTGGTGTTCCTGGTGTACACTGGTGCAGAGATGCAGCTGGGCTGTTGGGTTTGCCCAGGCACGTTGCCCTGCAGTACTTTAACCCCAGTGCTCCTTGCTCCCAAGAGGAAGCAGAGATTTAAGGCCCTGTGCGCTTGCTCACCTCTCCCCCGCAGGGAGGACTGTGCCCAGCTGCAGCTCACCCTTGCAAAGGGGAAGCTTGAGTCAGTGGGAGAGATGGGTTGTCCGGGGACAAAAATAGACTTCTCCCTGCCCTTGCTTCACGGGGGGTGAGGAGGAGCAAGGTCCACTCCTAGGAGCAAACTCCTTTGGGAATGGTGTTCGGCTGCTTTTGAACGGCAGCGCTGGCGCCTGGGGTCCTCTCTGCAGAGCCGAGAGGCTTTAAACCCTGCAGACAACATCTGAACCCCATCTGAACCCATCACCCCTTGTCCTATCACTACAGCCCCTGATGAAGATCAGTGCCTTTGGGAGGTGCCAGCCCTACCTTGGTGCGGAGGCTTCCTCTGCTCTGGAACATGGACAGGGTGCCCGAAGAGAAACACCAAGGACAGAGGCCAAACTCCCCTTCCAGGCACACCACTGGCAGGGCAATGGATGCTTTTGGTCCAGAGCTACTTGCTGGGAGAGAAGTTCTGGTGCCTGTTGTACCCTGTGCATGTCTCTGGCTTTGCCCATGGTGCTGCTGGGTTCTGTTCACTGACAGGAGCATCCTGCAGGAAACACTCGGGGCACAGTTTGGGCTTTTCTCCCTCATTTGGCAGCTCCTGGTTGCTACGTGCGTGTCTCTCTGGTGTGGATTGGTGGATCTGTTGTTATGGTGATGCTTCATGGAGATCTGCTGCTGGATTCACCAGGTTGCTGTTGGCCTGATGGAGGCCAGGGTCAGCCGTGCTCCGGCCCACTGTGCTGTGTGAACGTGTCACACAGCATGGCAACAACACAGTGCTGTGCACTGAGCTTAGTCCCGGGGTGGACGGTGCTCACAGGCAGCTCTTGTGCAGCTCTTCTGGGCTCAGTTATGAACCCCAGCTTGGTTTGTGTTGGAAGGGACCTTAAAGCTCATTCAGTCCCAATCCCCTGCCATGGGCACGGACACCTCCCACTACAGCAGCCTGCTCCAAGCCCCTGTGTCCAACCTGCAGGGACAGCACCGGGTGCCTTTGGCCTCTCTAGCAGTGGCCATGAGCAGATCCGGACACTGGGCTGGCCTGGAGTTACACAAAGGCTCATATCCCCGTCTTCCTTGACTTAGCAGCCAGCCTTTAGACTGAAGCAGTCTGCTTGCTGCTGAAATGCAGCGCTGGTCTGCAGGCAATGATTTCCACATGCCTGCCTGTGCACAAGAGAGAGGGCCATGGGCAAGGGAAGCATTGAACACATTCTCTTTCCATGACTCGGTGCCTGTGTCGCTATTGAATGGCAGGGCAGCGGAAAGGGAGCTGCTGCCTGGATGCAGTCACTGTAAAACATCCCCTGCAGACCTACACACAGCAGCACACATGCATGTCCATGTGAGGTTGGTAGGGGGGAAATGTGCCTGGGAGCTGCTGGGGATCTGGAGGGATCTGTGGGCAGGGGAATGAGGATGGAGGAGCAGGGAGAAAGCAGGTGAAACCCGTGGGAGCTGAGCTGTGATTCCAAGTCAAGCACATTCCTGTTGCTGCTGTTTTATTGCTCTAGTCTAAGCTGTCAGGTTCAATGTACTTCTGTATTTCCTGGGATTGCCAGGACTCTCATGTGAGAGAACTGGGTTGCAGATTGGAGCTCCCAGACCTCTCTCAAGGAGACAGTGATGCCCACTGGGTACACACTGTTTGGAGGCTGTATCTTCATTAACTGCCTCTTACTGGGCCTGGCACATCATTGCTCAGCTCCTTTTGACATCTTCATTCCAGTCAGCTCCCTTCTAAGCACATCCAAATGACTCCCACTTAGGCTTTGATTCCAGCCTGGAGATGGTGTAGGGGAGCTCCTGCCTCTCACAGGGTGCTACACAAGGCACCTGCAGAGGGCAGGCAGGCAGAGTGCCCCCAGTCTGGGCACTGGGATTAAATGGGGGCTAACAGTTTACAGCAGATACTAACGTAAGAGGACAGGCTGCCTCCATCCACCTTTATGCATTTGGAGCCTTGGTATCACCTCTGCTCAGCTCTTTGCCCTTGCATTGGCCATGGGTCTGAGGTGCTCTCCCCATCACCCCAAGACTGTGCTGGCTCCTCGGCATCCGCGGTCCCTCTCTCCCATCTCTGTAGTGCTGTTTGCTGACAAGGAGGGTTTGGAGAGGAGCAGCCCTGGCAGACCCCTTGGGTCTGTGATTGAAATGCTGCTCAGGATGCTGCAGCCTTCCCTGCTGCTCCTGGAAACCGCTGCAGCCTGCTTGGTGCCTGCAGCCTGTGGAGCAAGACACTGCTGCCCCTGGCTTAGCACAGGAGCCCAGCTCAGCACCTCCGGCTGCTGTGGTTTCAGGAGGGGTGCAGAGGCATGTGGTGAACAGCAGAGATGGGATCGCTTCTACCTGGAGGATGCCCTAGCACTGTGCCAATGGCATGAGCAGCTCAGAGCCATCATCCTGGGTTACAGGCATCCCAGCCCTGTGCGGTTCCAGTCTCCATCCAGCCTGACCCCTGCTTGCTGCAGCTTTCCCTCTTCTCTCCCCTCTCCAAGCAAAGGCACAGCTGAGCTGAGGTGCTGTCTGCAAGGAGGTGACAGCAGAGGGGTCCCGGGGGGAGGAAGATCATCAAAAGATGCAGTTCCTATCAAGAGGGAGAGCAGGAAGGGATCCCAAGGCAAGGGATGCGCTGGGAACTGCACAACTGGGAGGAGGAGGATTTGCTGAGCAAAGTCTCCCCCAGCATGAGCTGAGGTGATCACAGGCACAGACTTACACAAAGCCTGCTCTTAGGCTGGAGATTTGGAGCAATTCCTTCTTCTCTGCCTCTGTGTTTGAGAGCCTCCCTGCAGGCGCTGCCTTGCAAACACTGCTCAGCACTGCAGAGGCACCCGCTGCTGGGTGCCAAGTCCAACACCAGTGACCTGAGCCCGTGTTGCCTTTCACAGAGCACACATTAAGGGACAGTTTGCTCTGGCTGTTCCTGGTGGAACAGACCCAGCCCCATTACACAGGGCAGAGTCTCATTGATGCCTCAGCAGTCTGGCAGGGAGATGCCCTGTGCTCCTGTCCCATGTGCTGGTGAGCATCAGGCTGGAACACAGCTCCCTCCCACCACTCTCTAACATGCATGCCATGGGGTCCCTGCCCGGCTTCCCTTCTCCACACCCTCCTCCCAGAGCCACCCCTGCCAAGCTTACAGCAACCCCTTCCTGCTGGTTATTGTCAGTTATGTCTGTGAGGGATGTTATGCTCCAATAACAGCAACTGAGCTCCTGTCTCTGTCCACTAATGGCTTCTAATGTTCTTGCTCCTTGAACGTCTCTCTTGGAGCTGGCTCCTCCGTCCATCTCCAGTCTGGGGCTTCCTTTCCTTCACCAGCCACAGCTTTTGCTGGAGATCTCCTTTGCTTTTTGATTTAAAATGGGCTCAGTGGTCTCATGGAGCAGGTGGCAGCAGTTGTTAGGCTGAGGGCTGGGCTGTGCTGGGAAAGACACAAGTGCTTGAGAGACCTCCCTCCTGGAGACATCTCCCCTTTAAGCAGAGGAGATGGGCAAGGGTGGAAGCCAGAGCCATGCCAGAGCCTGCGGGAAACATGCTGGTTCCTGCAGCCGGTGGCATGAAGGGAGCGTGAGGACATCGTCACCCCGGGCTGCGCTGACTCTGCAGCACACATGACCAGGTACTCATTGACCAGGGATAGGGGAGGGCCTCTGGGTCTCCCCCTTTGCTGCTCCTCCCCGTGCCCTGCGGTGCAGGGCACAAACCGGCTGCTTGTGTCACAGGGGATGGGCCTCACCCCTGCTGCAGTCATCGTGCCCCAGCCAGGGCAATGTGCCCCAAGCCCGAGCTCTGCAGGGGCAGTTCCAGCCCACTGAGCCCTGTGAGCTCAGCTGGGTCCTCGCTCATGTGCTCCCTGATGGCATTGACTGAAGAGCTGGTGTCAGATGCTTGACCCCAGTCACAGAGCAAAGCATTACTCAGGGCTTCAGGTCTGGGCTCAGTGTTGCCATGGGACAGGCTAAAGTGAACAAACAAAATGGGTCCTGGTAAAACATCCCTTTCCTCCACGGGGGCTGGTTTTACACTTTGGCAATGCCATCTGTGGAGCACTTCCCTGTTCTTCCAAGTGTCTCCCAGCAAGCCTGATGGTTCCAATATAAGAAACGAGAGTCAGCAAGTCCACCGAGACTCCCACATGCTAAGAGGAAAAGGGAAAAAGGAGTTCTGCCAGCAGCAGAATGAAGGAAGCCCAAATATGTGCGTTCTGGACAACCTTCCTTGTGGAATCTATCTGGGAAGGAGAAAATCCTGTATGAGAAGCTGCTATATGCTTCCCTGCAATAGGATTTCCTGCAGAGCTTGTGCCCCCTTTCCTCTTCCTCACCAGCTGCGCTCTCCAGGTTCCCACTCTCCATACTCTGTGGAGATGGATTTTGCTCCTTCCTTGCCGAGGTGTCCCGGGGGCATCCCTCTGCCTCTCCCCTCCCCATGAAACCTCCCGCACATGCCCCAGATTTAGGCAATACCCACTAATTACAAACACTCTCCTGACAGACAGGATGCTCTGTAGGGGGAAGGTGAGGATTCACAGAGCTGGGGATACAAGAAACTAATTAGCTTCAGCCAGGCAGCGCTGGCACCTCCCGTCAGCCTCGTTCCGTGGCTGCTCTATTTTTGGCAAACTGAGACTGTTTGGCTAAATATAAGACAACAAATGGCTGGGATGGATGGGGAAGGCACTGCTGAGCACATAACCCCAGCGGAGTGACGGCGCCCGGCCTCCCCTGCCCTGCCCAGAGCGGCGAGGACCCGGAGGAGCTCACGGAGTGGGGCGCTGAGGTTGGAGCAGCGGGCGCGCGTGTCCGCGGCTCCTGCGCGCACCGCTCCCGGCCCGGCTGCAGGGGCACAGCGGGGCCGAGCCCATCCCGGGGCTGCGGCGGGGAGGAGCCAGCGCCGCACCGAGCCCAGCGCCGGGTCCCGCACTGCTCCCGCACGGCTCCAACCCCTTCCGGCTCCGGCACCGCTCCAGCCCCGGAGCGGCCCCGCAGCTCCCGTTGCGCCGCCCCTGCCCTTCCCCGGGACCCGGCGTGGCGGCGGCAGGAAGGAGGAAGGAGGGAGAGCGACCTGCTCGGCGGTCGGTGAGTACCGGTAACCCCTGCCCATCGCTGCCCGCAGCCCCGGCGGCCGGGGAACGCCGCTGCCTTCGGGACTCTTTGGGCAGAAAGTGCTCGGGGAGGGGGGGCTGAACTTGGAGGTGCAGCTCTGGACAAGCGCAGCAGGGGGTTGTACCTGGCTGCGCCGTAGCGGGGGGAGCCCTGCGCGTGTTTTCGTCCTAAACACGTTTAGGAAGCCCTTGGGCAGCCCTGCGCTCTCTGTCGCCTTCAGCACGCACCGGTCGGTGGGAACCCCTGGGATGGGTCCCTGTGGGAAGGACTGGGGGGCCCCCGGTGTGAAAGGTTCCGGGGGAGCTGGTAGGGAGTGGGGTAGGTTCCCAGGCTGGAATCCTGCCGCCGGGGGGTTCCCGGGGTGGATCCTGCCGCCGCTGGCTTCCTGGGCTGCAGTCCTGCCCCTGGCCGGCAGCTTGGGTTCTCGTTGTGCTGCATTGGTTTGGGGTTGTCAGTCTCGGCTGGATCTCTCCAGTACGCCTGTTGCGCTGACAAGTTCCCAGGGGCATGCAGAACTTGCCCCTGGGTGCTGTCCCCCTCCTCTCTGGCGATGCTCCCCTGGGTAAGCCTGGTCTCCCTGCCATGCCAGCACTAGCTCCTGTAGTCAGGCTTTAATGCACTGCCCCTTCCCTCCGTGAAAATCAGCTGCAATGAGTGTGCTGGGTGGCGGGCACAATGGTGGCATTAGCTCTGAAAAAGAAGAAAGCATCAGGGTCCAGCCTGGGGCTGCTGGGGTTGGGTTTTGGTGCTCTGCATCAACCAAATGAATGGCGTGATGTGTGCTGGGGTTGGAGAAGGAGCCTGAAGGGGAAGTGCTTTGAACAAGCAGCAGGGAAAAGTTAGTGCCTCTGGATGAGATTTGTGAAGGGGCAAGTGCCTTCCGACAGGACCCTCTTCCTGCAAGGAAATGGGATTAATTTCCTCCTTAGTGGTAATGGGGCAGCGTGTGCTAACACAGAGAGCTGAGATGTGGGAAACGCAAACAGAGTCTTGTTGTGCAGTGTCACCAGGCATTGCCACGGCATCTGGTCACCCCATCTGTGGATAGTCATGAAAACCAGTTCCCATGATCCTTAAAAGATTCCCTTGATGCAAACAGCAGGCCATGAGCTAACCGGTCAGTTCGTGTCAGTGGGAACACATCAGTAGTGGCACGCAGAGATTTCCAAGTGCAGTCTAGAGCATCCTTTCCTCCCTGCAGAAGGCACAAGTACATTGATGGGAACGGTATGTCCAAGAGCCTGATGCGAAGAAGGAGCAGAGGCAGGAACAGAAGGAAGGTGCCTGGTTCACCCCATCCATGAAGCTCTATTTGTGTGTGTATGTGTGAAGCATTTAGCCCCCAGTTTCCTGATGTTGAGGTACCATGTCCAGTGAGGGCAGTTCCTAAACAAGTAGTGGAGCAACCTCCCCAGCAATGGCTGGGGGTTCCTCCTCTCTTCTGCTTGGAAAAGGGGAGATTTTGTGACTAAAGATCAGGACTCTGCAGGTGTGACCCTGTCCCTGGCCTTGCTGAGGGTTCTGACAGACCTTGGACACGTCAGCATACCCTATGCCTGAGTTCCCCCATCTGCTAACACTTGACCTTGCTTTGCTCCCCGAGATCTATAGAGCTTTGGGATGCTGGCAGAGATAGGCATGGAAGCACTGAAATACATGTCTCAGTGCTGCAAAGGCCCCTTTCACTACACAAGCACTCTTTGTGGGCCCCTGAATGGACCCTTCAGACAGGCTTGGAGTGACAAAGAGCAAAGTGATGGTGTCACACATTCCTCCGTCACAGGTGACTGAGATGCAGCTGAAGGAACGTGCTGGCTGCTTCCCACTGCCTTCCAAAGGAGCTGCTTTCAACCTCAGTGCATCCATTGCCATCGGTGCTGCCTGGTTCAGCACAGTTGGGCTGGGGACAGCCAAGAGCACGGGTGCAGGAGGAGACAGCTTTTGCCTTCTGTCGCTGGCACTGAAACCAGGCAAGAGAGATGAAGGCAACTTCATTTTGCACACAGGGAAGTGGAGAGAGAAAATGGCTTGCTCAGGGTGCTGCAGGGAGCCTGTGCTAGCGCAGGGCACTGAGATTTGACCTCCCAAGTGCCTGAGGAACCTCCATCCTCTGTCCTGCGTGCTGTGCTCTGCCGGATCGTGAGACAGAAACCTGTGTGTGCGCTGTCTGTACATCCTGTGTGCATTCAGGTACCCACGCTGCGGATTCCACTGAGCCCATGCCCTTGGGCTGGCCCTTCTGGCTAGGCATGGATGTCTGTCACTGCTTGTAAACCCTGCGGCATTCCTCTGGCTCCCACACGCACCTGAGGCCTGGGCCAGGAGCTCTGGGAAGCTCCAGAGAGTCTGGGCCACGTGTTCGGAGCCGTGTCCAAGTCACAGCGAGGGCTTCCAGGAGGGAAGAGCCTCCTGAATTCCCCTTCCACGCTCCGGGAGCTTGAGGCAAACATCAGGCAGCGTCTGCAGGGGTCCTGGCTACAGAGCTCAGAGATCCCAACCCAGGCTCTGCACAGTGACGGGGTTGGAAGCCTCAGAGGTCAGCTCTGGCTTACGGCATGGTCTTGGTTTACGCCTTTACAGGTAGAACACCAAGAAAAGGTCTCTCTTTTCCAAAGGCCCTTGAAGTGCTCTCAGCAAACTCTGCCCTGCAGAGGGTTCACCTCCTGGGTTGGCTTTCCTCTGAATTCCCTTGCTTCTGCTGTTTGTCAAGGGCAGTCTGATAGCAGAAACAACCTGTTGATGGATGTAGATGTGAGAGCCCCGATTGCAATCTGGTGCTCAATTAACTGCAGAGTCGCTCTGTAATCAGAGGGAGCATCTTTTGCTCTCTTTACACTGCTAAGCAAGGGGGGGGATTTTTCAGATAGCATTTTGCCTGCAGCTCCTCTGCTGCTTGTTTGCTCTCACAATCTCAGCTCCCATCTTTGGCTGGAAAAGGAGCTGCTGTGAGATGGTTTTCCAGCCCCGGAGCAGAGCCAGGAGGGCTGCAGAGGTGGATGGGGTTCCTCTGTGCTGCCAGCACCGCTGCACTCTCTCATCAGTCTTGATCTTTCTTTTGTCTCCCTCCTTTTGTGTGCCTGTTCTTGCTGTAGCCCCCATCACAGCCTGAGCTCTGTGTTCTGCCTTATGGGTTCCCCACTCTTTTGGGGATGAGCTCCAAGGCACCCCAATGAAGGCCAGGTTTCTGCTGTTAAGTCTGGGCACGCTGCGTTCCCACTGGGAAATGGCCACAGATCCCCAGCCCAGCACAGCCCACGGCTGAGGATCTCTGCTGAGGATGGGACCACTCCTTTGCACACCTGAGCAGCTCTTGTTGGATTTCTCACTCGTGCTGAATGCAGAATGCTCCAACGTGGAGGCAGGACCTGCAGGGATGCTGCTTGGAGCTGGATATCTGAAGGTCCTTTCCAGCCCAAGCCATTCCATGGATGCTCGCTGCTTTTTGGGAGCAAGGTCTCCCAGAGCAGCTCAGGTGGAGCCATTTCAGAGCATCTCAGTCTGTGCTGTGCCTCTGTTCCGCTTCCCTTTTAGCTTCCTCTGTGCATTTAAATCAGGGGTGTCTTGAAGCAGGGATGATGGCTGCACAGTGAGCCCTCAAGCTCAGGGGTCAGTGGGCACAGCCATAACACAACCAATACATTATCCAGGCAGCACATCCCTGGTGCAGTGATGTCAGTGCCCGGCACTGTCACCTCTGGCAGCCGCAGGAGCCCATGGTGTCATTGGAGCTGTTGCTGCTGCGGTCGAGGTGATGGAGATTCTGTCTGTCCTTTGGGCACCCTTTGCTGTCCCTGTCATGTTTCTATCACTGGAGACCTCCACGTGAGCCCGTTCCCCTCCTTGTCTTCCTTCCCCCTCCCCAAACGCTTAGCTGTACCCTTTAAAACAAGCCAGGTTTCCCCAGCCCGGGGGCTGGAATGGGGCTGGGTTGGAGCAGTTTCATGGGGTGCTGCTGTGGTGACTTCTAATTGAATCACTAAGTGAAAAAGGAGAGGCTGTTTGAGCTCGCCATAAACATGGAAACATCCAAAGAGATCAAAATGTGCTTTTTTGGGGAAGCGCAAACATTCCAAGCGTTCCGGTTATTTCTGCTGCTTCTCTATTTGGATTTCAATACTTTCTTCTTCCTGGCTCTATTGAATTACCTTGGGAAGTGTCAGGATGCTGCTCCCTCAGGGATAGGATTCAAGATCCCGCTTAGGTTCAGCTGCAGCCCCCCCTCTGCTGTCTCGCTGCCCACTCTTGGAGCTGGTGTCTTTTTTTAGCTGCTAAATATGTCAAGGTTTGTGAACGGGAGCCTTCACTCGGCGCTTGTGAGCATGCACATGCAGTTAGATTCAGCAGGGCTGGGGGTTCTGTCTGTGTTCCAGCATGGAACATCACCTGGAGCTCAGGTTTATGCCTTCGAGCATGAGCGGGTGGAAACCCTCTTAGACTGGGGGCTTATGCACCGAGATGGGTACCCCAAGATGCAGGCAGGGACCTACGGGGACCTTCAGTAGCGCTTTGGGTTCCTTTCTTTTTCTTTTGGACTTGAAAAATCAGGTTTGAAGACTGTAACAGCAGCTGAAATGGTGTCTTTTCACCCAGCAAGTGCATCTAGCCATGGTGCTCGGTTAAATCCCCCTTCCTGCCTTACCTCAGCAGATGCTTGAGTGGTTTAAATCAGCATTGCTCTGCAGGAGACCCACAGCAGCACAAACACAGGGCTTTTGTCACCAGCCCAGGCTGTGAGTGTCACAAGTCCTCTCTGGTTTCATAGTAGGACATCTTATAACGTGAGCTTGTGTCATCTCTGCTGTCATCCAGATAGCACAGAGAGCTAGAGACTAATTTCTGCAGCACCAGCATCCCAGTGACCTGATAGCGTGATCCAGGATCCAGTCCTGATCCAGTTGATCCATAAACAACCAACCAAAGGAAATGGGGTAGGATCCACTGCCAAATCTCCATTTACTTGCTGTGTGACCTCGGGTAAGTCCCATCCCATCTCTGCACTCCTGCTTTGGATACTAGAGAGGATGGCAGCGGAATTCACAGCCAGTACAGTTGCTATGAGTGAGATGCTTTGGCCATCCTTGGTCACAGAAGGGCGAGGAGCCATCCCTGTGTTCCTGTAGGCATAATAACCTTCCAGCATCTGTTCTCCACGCCTCAAATTGGAGCAGTGATTTAAGCACAGAGGAGAAGCAGCAAAGGAAAATCTGCATTCAGCCTAAAGCGCATTGCTCCTTCTGCTACAGCTACTCCGGAGGCTTGGTCAGCTTGTAATTATTAACTAATTAAGAGAGCAGTAATCACTGTGCCGCGGGATGCAGGAAGTGTTGGCAGTCGGGAACAAGCTGTATCTCACAGATCCCAGCCTTCCCTTATCTGTCCTTTGTATTTTGCCCATGTTGCGGTAGCTGAGTTCCAGCCCTGCCCGTCGGGCTCTCGGAGGGGCAGCGCAGGTCAGCCTGCGGCTGGATACCTCCGTGTGCTGTTTGCCTTTCATGGTTGCAATTAGGGGACTGAAGGGCAGTGTTAGACCAGCGCAGGGAGCAGCTCCACCCCAGGCTGTGGTTGTGAGCAGGACCTCTTGGCAGGTCTGCCAACGGTCCCCATCCTGCTTGAAGGAGACCACATCTAGGGGCGAGCCTTTGCAGCCCTCATGATCTGCTCGACAAGGAAGGCATTGAGGTGGTGTTTCCTCAGCATGGCACTGCCCAGAGGAGGTACTTTGGCCACTCCAGAGACTGAAAGCCCCTGTTTATCCCAGGGGCAGACAGGCTGGGATGGAGGCATTGCCCATGGGTAGAGCTGCCTATCGTTGGGGGTGTGGGGGACCATGCAGAGCCCGTGTCACCCCTCAGATGGAGCAGAAGACCCGTAGTCCATCAGCTGTATTCTCTTTCTTGAGGCTGGAACACTGCTCAGTGCAGGAGGAACCTCTGCAGGGCCAAGTCTCACTGTAGGCTTGTGTGATCGAGGCAAGAAACCCTTAAGGGGTGCTCAAAGCAGCCGAAGGGTTTGGTTTTCTGCCTGTTTGGTGTTCGGTTCAAGGCAGAAAACTGGGTCTGAGGTGGGGAGGATGGGCTGTCGGGGCCATCACAAACCACCCTCGGCATCAAGAGCTGAGAGGAGGTGGGGATACAGGGCCCTGGAACTACAGGAGTGGTTGTTTGAGCCCCACGTCCGAGCCTGGAAGGGTCCCAGAAGGGCTGTGGATGCTCTGGGCAGCCTTCCTGGTACCTGGGGTTGAGGCAGGAATTTGCAAACACCATTTGCAATGTAAATGAGTGTGTGGGTCAGGGAAGCAGCATTACCTGCCTGGGAGTCTCGGCAGGAGGCAGGACCAGTGGGTTTAATGCTCTTTTTGGTCATACCCAGAGGCTGTTTTGTGTCTTGTCCCCAGACTGCTCTCTCCATCATAACACCCCAGTTACCACCTTCGCATCCCTCCCTGCCACAATCCTCCTGCTGTAGCAATAGCTCTCAGCTGCCCTGGAAAGAGCAGTAGCAGGGAGGAGCTTTCCCATCCCTTGTGTTGCTGCCCTGTCCCCAGAGCCATGGCTGGGACGCACAGAGGTGCTGCTTCTGCTGTGGGATTCCTCCCAGAGCCCAGCAGTGATGGAAACAGGCACTTCCTCTGCGCAGGAGGAACACACAACAGCATCTGAGGGCGAAGACATGGTTTAATACATCCCCATTAGCAGCATGTGTTCTGTTTAAGTACTTAATCCCTTTCAATCCCTTCTTATTAATGATTAATTGTGCAATTCATTGCACTATGATAGCAGCACTGCGAGTGCAGTGTGTACAAGCAACCCCACCACTGTTAAAGCAGCTCAGGATCTGGTGTGGTGCTCGGAGGGGGACACCTGGGCTCTGCTGATGCTGTGCTCTGTGAACACAGGCCCAATCTCCTGTCTCTTTGGGTCTCGGATAGATAATCCTGCCTTATCTCGAGCGTCCCTATGAAGCACACAGCTTATCGGCTGGTGAGGCAGGAGAGGAGTAGAATTGAATGCAGCCAAGTGAGCTTTGAACAGCCCTGCTTGATGTAGTCCCTGTTCATCTCCTGTTCTCTGAGCTTTGGGGCTCCTTGACTCTCAGGGCCTGGGGAACCACATGGGGATGAGGGCTCCATCTCAACCCAGGTCCGGACGTGCTGCTGGTGTGTGACACAGGGCAGAGCCCTGGGGCTGGGGGCAGCGCATGCAGCAACGCAGCCCCTGCCTCCTCCTCACAGCATCCAAGGCCTGGGGAGCCCAGCCCTGTGTTTGCCTGCTCCCTTTCACTGGTTATCTCCTGCCGGGCTCCGTTATCTCCCCCAGTTGCCAAGGCCTGTGCAGGAGCCCATCAGGCTTGTCAAGGACACCAGAGCTGTGCGGGGGATCCTGCTCTGTGCAGTTTATCAAGGGGGTTGGGAGTGAATGGAGAAGTGGAAAACTGAGCTTAAACCCGCATCCATCTCCTTGCACACTCGTTCTGTGAAACCCCAGCAAATCCACTCGCTTTGGGCGTCATTCCCATGGCTGCCAGTGCAGCCTCCAGGCCACGGAGCAGGGAGCTGGGGCTCGGTTTGGCTGCGTGGCGCGGGTGGCATTTACACTTTAACAAGGAGCAAGGTTTACCTGCGCCCGGGGCTGCAGGAAGCGGTCGGTGCTGTCTGTGCGGAGGGGAGCATTGGTTTGCAGGTGCCCAGGCGCGCTGCCTCTGTTGGGACACGTTTCACCTGGGATCTCTGGCTCTGCTGTCCAGATGTGGCCGGGGTTGGTGCAACGTGGAGGTGTCAGAGCCGTGGTGCTGCTTAGGGTGAGGGTGTCAGGGATGTGGGTGCCTGCAGGCGGTGCAGAGGGGTCAGTGCAGAAGGTGCCGTAGGCAGATCTGCAGGCACATCCTGCCCTGCGCTGCCCAGGTACCAGAGGACATCAGGATGAGGAGCATCTCACACCAGGCTCCCCTCTTTCTGCTCTCCCAGCTTACTGAGAAGCTTTTTGGGCACACGTCCAAGCTGGTTGAGAGCCCTCAGGAGCTTCCATACATCTAGGAGAGCCCCTCATTTACCATTGCTTATGCTAGTCAGATCCTAAGTGGAGCAGGACTATCTGAGGATCATTTGCTTTCAGTGGTTGTTCCTTGAGACGTTTGCTGCTGTGAAAATCCCTTCTGGTTTGGTTTTGCATGATTCCTTCCCTGCATGTGGCCCAGACAATCTCAGTTTTTCACTCTGTTGCCCAGCCCCTGGCTCTTTGCTTCCTGTGCGTGAAGAAGGAGAGCAGTGTTGTGGAATCAGTGCTGAGATCTGAGAAGCCAGAGGAGGAATGACAGGAGCACTTGGCTCCCTTCAGTTTATGGATCAAAACCTGCACGTTCAGATGGGGAGCACAGGGACAGGAGAGCAAGTGAAATCCTTCTGCACCGGAGCAGCTTTAAGGGTTTGCAGCAGTTGTGCATCCCCGCAGGGCAGGCAATGCTGGTGGCTTTTGAGGTCGTGCATGTGCAGGAGCCAGGAGCAAGGGAGAACCATCCCTGGCGGGTGGTCATGCTGGTACAAGGGTGCCTCAAAGCCTGGCATCCAAGCAGCCACACAGAGCTCTTGCCAAGTTCACCACCTCAGAACAGTGCTGTTATCGCACCGGGATCCCTGGCAGCCACCTCCTGGCTCAGGGAATCTGCCTTCCTCCAGCCTTGACAGCAGCTTAATAGAGCAGAGCTCCCTCATCCCTGCCTGCAGCAAGGACCAGAGCAATCCCTTGAGGGTGAGGTGCGGGCTATGGGTCTGGGAAGCAAAGCCAAGCCAGGGAGATCATCAAGATGCCCGCAGAGCATCTCAGCCCTCTCAGCACAGGAACTGCGGTAATGGTGATAAGGAAGGGTCTGGGTAAAAGCTATTTCAGCATTATCATGATGGGGAGACAGGGGTGCCAAAAGCAGTTACAGCTCGTGCTGAGCTTTGACATCCTGGGGTCCCTGGAGCGTTGGCTCCTCGCACTCCCTACCTGTGTGGCTGCATCTGAGGGGAGATCGCACCCGCACACGTGCATGGAGCCCTCCGAGGGTGGCTGCATGACTGGTTGATGGGTAAATAGGAGCTGAGGGCAGGCCTTGGCAGGGCAGGACCTGCAGTGTTTGCCTTCCTGCCACATGACTGTTGCAGAGCCTTGAACAGATCCGACACCCTGCTGCAAAGGGGTTTACGTGCCTGATGCCAAGCATCAGCTGCTCCAGAGCATCGTCCTGGGGGGACCCAGCCCCTACCTGGTGCTGTCAGCCCTGGAGTGGGCAGGAGGAGCTCCCCTTTCATTCATCTGTTTCCCTCTTGCTGTCTGAGGGCTCTTTGGGGCTGGTTTAGCGGCAGCATCAGCTCCAAGGTGCTGCTGGATTGAAGCTGGGACCTTCCTGGGGGAAAAAGGAGCATTCATTCCCTGTGGAGCTGCCTGTACAGACTCCCCTGCTCCTCCTCCCATTGGCAGGGCCGGGTAGCACAGAAATCCATGGATGTATGGGTCAGGGTAGGGCAAGGACTCCTTCTAGGCTCCTAGAAATCATGTGGCCAAGTGCTGGGCTTTGAGTGCCTGTGGTGCTGCTGCTTCCTATCAGCGCTGTGCTCCTCTTTACATTAAAGCTGTTTCCTTCCTTCTGGGAAATGGAGGGCTCTCGAGATCCCTCGGTACCAGGGTCCCTTTCAGAAGCCTCTTCCCAAGGATCTGCCTTCTGTTTCTTCACCTTGCCCTTGGGAGCTCCTATTCTCCGCAGCAGCGGTAGCTGCACATCACGCATTCCCGTGGCTCTCGGGGGCACAGGGTGGCATTGCCGCTGCTTTAAACACCCTCCTTAGGAATGCCTTTGGAAAGGGGACCCGGGCCCCTGCTCCGGTGTCCCTGTGGGCAGTGTGATGCCAGCAGAGCCGTGATCACAGCCCTGGGCACGGCTGGCTCCTTCCGGCCTTGTTCTGGGCCAGGAAGAGGGATAAATCCGTGGGTCACAGGGGGAACATCCCAGTGTCTCCTGTTAGAGAAGGAGACGTCCCCTGGCTCCTCCTGGCCGCGGCAGGGAGAGCGAATCCAGGCTTCCCATGAGCGCTGGAGTGCGCGGCAGCAACGGGAGCGCTGTGTGGGCTGGGCACAGGGGGAAAGCTCTAATTAAAGCGAAGAGAAGGGAAAGGAGGGATGAAAATAGCAATTAAGAAGGCAGCAGCAGACCCTACATTGCGAGGGTGGGGATGGCAGCGTTGCACATCCCTGAGCTCATCCCGCGGGATGGTGCTGGGAGAGCCTTGGTGGGACTTGGTCTCTCCTGTCTCAGGGATCTGCTCCCATAAGGTGGATCCTCCTTCCAGGCAGCAGTAAAGGAGGGGCAGGTGCTGACAGCCTCACCCCCAGGTTAAACGCTCCTGAGACAGAAAACAAGAGGCTTTGTGCTATGGGGAATGACTTTTGTTGGCAGTCAGAGCCTGGCACCCTCTCCTCTGCCTCTCGCAGCCAACTGGGAATGCTGGCTGCCAGCTGCAGGGATGGCAGGGGATGTCTGTGTGTAGGGAATGTCCTCAGCAGGATCCATGAACTCTCTCTGGGTTGTGCTTCTCTATTCAGGACCCTCTGCTTGGACTGTGGCAGTGAATTGCAAGGAAAGGCAAGGACCAGGCTGGCTTTTGCTGGGAATGACCTGTGTTGATGCTGCAGTGCTGGGAGCTTGGTGTACACAGCTTGGTGTGAAGGACATGCCCACTGGGTGATAAAAGGGTGAAAGGAGAAAGTGAGTAATGGGAAGGGGAAGAGAATGGCAAAATACCAGGAGGCTGATGAGCATTGCTGAGCTGCCAAGTGCTGCTGCTGCCCTCTCAATCCCAGCACAGCTCCTTGCTCCCAAGCATCACATTGCTCATGGTCTAGCTCTGTCCTACAGCGCTGCCATCGTGGGACACACGCCCTGAGCGACCATAAAGCAAGTCTCAATAACTTAGATAGCTGCCATAGCACATGGAATAGCAAAGGGAGCGTCTTGTCCTGGAGCCAAGTGCTGGGCTCCAGGGACAAACTCAGCGCTTTGGCTGAGCTGTTTCCTGCTGCTGCCCTTAATGGTGCAGAGCAGCAGTGGTGGCATCTTCAGGGATCCTGGAGGGGGTGAATGTGCCATAGGAACACTGTCGTGAGCACCTCCAGGGTGGCCCAGTGCAGCAGACACTGGGAGCGCTGAGCTCCCAGCAGGACTGGGCTGTAGCTGCTGTCTGAGGGCATTGTTCTTGCAGGCAAAGCCTGGACCCCAGGTTAGCATCAGCTGAGGAAGAAGTGCCCAGTGTTTGCAATAATGAGCATCATTTTAATGCCTCCCTCGCTGCCCTGATCTCACCAAGAGCCGGGAAGGGAAGAGCCAAGGGATTGCTGCTGACTGCTCCGCACTGGGCTGTGGGCACAAAGAGAGGCAAAATACACAAAGGCAGAACAAACCTCCTTTGTGTGCTCCTGTTACTGGGCTCATTGTCAGCACCGGGACAAGTGAGAGGAGAGATGTGCATCTACCAGAGCAGCTTTCCTTCGCGCTCAGCCGTGCATCGAGCACAGCTTAGGACATCTCCAAAGGCTGGCCTGGCAGGAAGGTTTCCATAGCATTCACCATTCCCAGGTGATCCTCATGTCTGCTTGAGGCTGAGATCTGGATGTGCTCCAAGGCTTGGCGCAACCTGGTGTAGCCGTGGCAGGGGTTGGGACTGGGTGAGCTTTAAGCTCCGTTCCAACCCAAACCATTCCATGCTTGTCTCTTAACAACCTTCCAAGGGGTAGTTGCAATGCTGCAGGTGAGGGTTGGGAGCCCGGCAGTGCTGGGTGCTGTCCCCCCTGAACCAGCTCTCCCAGCCGAGGGCAACACCAGCAAGCTGGAGGGGAGGAAGGATGTGTCATCATCCCTGATTTATGGCTGGGAAAACCGAGGGATGCGGGAGCCGGGGGGGAAGCCAGGCTCCTGCCCGCTGCAGTCCCTGCCCTGAGGTCTTGCTGCTTGCTGCATGGCTCCTGTACGTTAATAGGAATTGACTGCCCTCACTTCCTGCAGGGTCCTGACCTCCTGGCAGGGGCTTTGCTCACCCACAGGAGGGAAATGTGAGGCTCAGAGCTGAGCCTAATGTGCAGATGTGGAGGGAGGAGAGAGCTGGCCTGGCTCTGCCCGCATCCCTCACCGTCTGCTGAGAGTAAGTGCTGCAGACTGCTGTGTGATGAGCACATCGCTGCCCATCCCGGAGCCTGTGCAGGATGGGGGCCCTGCTCTGCAGCCGTGCTGCTCCTTGCTGCATCTCTGTCCATCGGAACCAACCTACCCGAGCGCTCAGAGTGTGCTCTGCAGATCTGAGCTGGGCAGGGACCAGCTGGGAGCGTGGTACCCAGGGAGGATTCCATCCCGACAGCTGGGCAGCCGTGGAGGCGCTCACTCGGTGGCCAGGGGCTCACATCCCTCCCTGCTCTCCTGCCCTTGCCCTGCCGGGATTCCCAGCTGCTGCCCAGCCCCTGGTCTATGTGAGAGTCATCCCCAGAGCGCTGGAATTCCCTCTGGCTTCCCAGAGCAGCCTCAGACCTCTCCCCATCCCCTCCATGCCCATGCCCAGGACACGGCTCTGGCCCCACTGGGACAGTTTGGGGCATTGAGGAGCCAAGTTCTGCACAGGAGGATGCTCCAGGGATGGGGCAGCCACAGCTTCTCTGGGCACCCTGTGCCAGCGCCTCAGCACCCTCACAGGGAAGAGCTTCTGCCTAGGAGCTCAGCTCAGTCTCCCCTCGGGCAGGTTCAAGCCATTCCCCTTGGCCTGTCCCTACATCCCTTGCCCAAAGCCCCCCTCCAGGTTGCCTGTAACCCTTTAGGGGGTCTCCAGCCTTGCGGTGTGAGGAGGGGCCTGGTTCATCTGGAGCTGCGACTCCTTCCTTATGTAGCCCCATAGCCACACACGGCGATGCTCGAGGGCTCCCCGAGCAGGATCCATCCTTCCTGTGCCGCCCGCAGGAGTGAATCCGTGCTGCCTCATAGCCGGGAGCGGGAGCTGCAGCTGCTGAATAGGGCTGTTCATTTGCCTTGTAAACACAACTGCGAAGCTCTCGGTTTAAAACAAGCATCCCAGGCCCTCCAAGCCTCCCACCCTTTCAGCTGGGGAACGGGGGCAGGAGTCTCCTGTAATGGGAAGGGGAAAAATGGAGCCACTTACCGTCTGTGAAAAGCAATGAAGTGGTGACTGCTTGAAAGCCTTTCCGAGCCCCTGCAATGTGCTGAGGGAGAAGGGGGCAGCTTCAGACACTGATGATGCTTTGTCTGTGCCTCAGATACCTGCCTCTTGAGTTCCACAGCAGAGAGCAGCGGGCTTTGCTGTACGAATGCAAGAGGGATTCGTGTGGGTATTCCCAGCCCGAATGCCTCTGGGAACAGTTTGCTGTGAAACAGGGAATGTGGTTATTGCCGGTGCAGCAACTGCAGCTTCAAACGCGGTGTTTAAGGAATCGTTAACATCTTGTCTTGGGCATGTGATGGGTTTTCCTGATGGGATTCAGCTTTGGGTTCTTTGAAGTGCTTCAGCCAAGTATTTACTCTGACTGTATTACAGCAAGTGCAGATCGTTCCCACTCTGGCTTCAATCCCCGGGCCTTGGCCAAATCCCAACCAGAGTGATTTCATTTTTGCCTACCGGTGCCTAAATTCCCTGTTGCCACCTCAGACTGCTGCTTCCCTTCGTGTCCTGCCATGCAGCGTCGTGTTCCTGCAGGTTGTTAAGCAGCCAGCTTCTTCCATCCTGGATGACTACTGCTGAGGGCTTGCTGCGATTCCCTTCGAGGTCCCGCAGCAAGGAAAACCAAGTGATGGCACTGCTTCCCTTTGCAAGTGTCACTTTCTCTTGGGAGGTCAATCAATGCCTCCATTTACTACACCAAATGTGGGGGGAACAAGAGGCAGCCACAAGCAAGTCTTCCTTTGAAATCCACACTGTGGGAGAGGGCTGGGATGCTCCCTTCAGCTGTTAAAGGGATGCACCCAAGGAGACAATGAGTGTGAAGCGGGTTTGGGATCCATCCTGGATACTCTCTTTTCCCCACTGTTCAGGGTGCACAGCTTTGCTGAACCTCTCCCTTCCTCTCTGAGCTGTGATGTAAGCACCTTGAGGGACTGGCGAGGGGGATCTCATGCAGCTCACTCTTCTCTGCCTGTTGCAGGTGAAGGCAGGCTGGTATCTTCAGGGGGATTTGAAGTCAGGTCATTGCAGCGCTTGCTGCTGTGAGTGTCCTTGCACTGTGTTATGGACATGGGCAAAAGCCTCTCAGGATGCTACCAGAGTGCAGAGATGGGTGGAAACGTGCTTATGCTCTCTTCTGAAAGAGCAGGCACTGGGGACTTACCTGAGCATTAATGCAGAAAGTGGCTTTTGTTTGAGTCCCTGGTGTACCTGCTGGGAGCATCAGGGGTTTTACTCTTTAGACTTTATCCTTGGCCATGAGGAAAGCACCAGCACGGAGACTTTGTTAATGCTTAATGCACTGGTGCCAGCATCTTTGTTTCTGTAGTGCCCAGGAGACATTGCAATGTCTGAAGCCTCAAGTGGATGTGTCTAGCATCCTCCTGCCTCTCTTTGCAACTGAAAGCAGCCTCCAGCCTCCCTTCCCACCCCCGGGCAGACACCCCAGCCCTCATTCCAGGTACACAAGCTTTGCTGGTGAGCCCTTTTGCAGCATTAAAGGTGGGAGATGAATGGGGATGGTTGAGGGATGCGAGTCCCAGGATTCAGGTGAATCCCCGGGATCCTCGGGGGATTGCACCCACAGCAGGGTGCCGTGCCTCACAGCAGAGCCTGGCAGACACCCAAACAGAGTGGTTTTATTGCTGACAGATAATCTTTTAAGCTTTCAGATGCAGGCATGTCAAGCCAAGTGTTCCCGTTGCCCTGGCGACGCGATGCAGCAGCTCCCCGATGCTGTGTCTGAGCGCATCAGTCTGGAATGCGATCACTTTGTGCTGATAAGCCCAGGAGCAGCAGAGACAGGGAATTAGGCTGCTGGGCTGTAGCAGGAGCACCAGGAGCAGGGGGTGACCTGCTCCAGGAGGAGCTGCAGGGTGTGTGTAGGAAAGGACCAATCTTGTGTAGCTTTTGGTGCTGGTTTGGTACCCAGGGATGATGTGAGGCGCTGGCACAGGGTGCCCGGAGAAGCTGTGGCTGCCCCATCCCTGGCAGTGCTCAAGGCCAGGTGGGACACAGGGGCTTGGAGCAAGCTGCTCCAGTGGAAGGGGTCCGTGGAGCTGGAGGAGCTTTAAGGTCTCTTCAACCCAAACCAGGCTGGGATTCTGTGACTTTCCCCTTAAGATCCGCCCTGGGCCAGTGGCTGAGAGGAGCATTAAAGGAGCCCAGTGGTGTGAGTGGAAATCCCCTGCCAGACAGGTTAGAGGATTGGGGCAATCAAGGCTGGTGGAGGAGCATCCCTGTGCTCATCGGATTGGGAAGGGGAGGGGGGGGGCAGACCCAAACCTTCTAGGACTGGAAGGGGCAGAGCCGTGGCTCTTTGGCTCAGACAGGCCTGGCAGGAGCCACAGCAGGAAAGGCAAAGCCATGAGTGGCTCCCTCAGCCTGCTCCCATGGCTGCTCAGCTCCGCGCCCTTTGCCGTGTGTCCCCGGGGGGGTTCTTCCTTTAAGGGTTTTATTGCTTTAATCACATCCTTGGCTGAGGCCTTCCTAAAGCCTCTACAGGATGAGTCATTCGGGACCCTGAGAGCCGGAAGCATCTCTCCCCTTGCTGTGGCTCTCAGGGACTGTTCGCTCTGCACTGTTTTCCTTCTGTTTCTGCCCTGCTTTTTCCTTGTTTCCTGGAGTTTCCGAGGATGCTGTAAGGCGCAGCTGCATTGCTGCAGGTGGTGCAGGGTGCAGAGCCCTGCTCTGGGCTCAGCCCCGGTGTCCAGCTCCAGGCTCTCACCCCGCTCTGTCCCGTTCTCCGCAGGGCTCCGCCGCCCCTCGCAGCACGAGCCACCATGAACAAGATGAAGAACTTCAAGCGGAGGTTTTCGCTCTCGGTTCCCCGCACTGAGACCATCGAGGAGTCGCTGACGGAGTTCACGGAGCAGTTCAACCAGCTCCACAACCAGAGGAATGAAGGTGAGGAGCCGCCGGGCTGGAGCATCTGGGGTCAGTGCTGCCTGCCTGCAACCAGCTCCACTCCAGCCCTCAGGCCTTTCGCTGGGTGTGTGGAAAGTTACAGCCCCCGTGTCTGTGTTGTTTTCCCCGTATCCAGCAGGATTAATAACACCGAGTCATTAAATCTGATCTGCAGAGAGATTTATACTTGCATAAGGAAAGCCTTATTAGGAGGGGAAGGTGTTTGCACAAAATGGAGCGGAATGACACATCCGTGGTTAAGGTGGAGAGTGGGAAAGTGTGGGATCTCCTCCTGCCTGCCCAGAATGAAGGTGGTTGAGCCCTCCAGGCTGATACCTCCACCAAGAGCAGGGGAGCATCAGGGGCTCCATCCCTGATGCTCCAGGGAACCAGCCCTGGCTCCTGGACCCCACTGCTCCTCGGGTGCAGGGAGGTTTAGGGTTAACACCTCCATCAGCAGAACAGAGCACATCCTGCTGCAAACAGCAGCCTCCTGCAGGCTGGGGCAGGCTCTGCTGTCTCCTGTGGGCACATCAAGGGAGAGGCGATGCTGGAGGCACAGACTGGAGTGCATCGAGCCGAGGTGGCTGTGCATGGGCAAGCAGGCAGAGCACTGACAGCCCTTTGGGAACCCGGTTCTTCCAGGGGGAGGTTTGGTGCTGCAGGAGCAAGGCTGGAGCGCTCCTGGCCATCACGTCATGCGCCTGCTGCTGCCTCCTCCCCACACAGCGCACTCATGTCGGTGCCCTCAGCATCACTCGGGTCACGTTCAAGCTCTTCTTCCCCTCACCCTGCAGCCACAAGTGCTGGAAGCTTTGGCTGCAAGCAGGGGCTGAGGCCCTGATGTAAGTGCCTGGCACTGGCAGGGAGGGCTTGTGCTCTGCCAGCAAACCTGCTTGAAAGGAGAGATGAGGCAACCTCATTTAGGGCTGGCTTCCCTCACTCCTGCAGCTCCCGATGCTCCTCTTTATCCCTCCAGGCTGCCCTGAACAGCATCCCTTCATCCTGCCCTGAACAGCATCCCTTCATCCTGCCCTGAGCAGCATCCCTTCATCCTGCCCTGAGCAGCATCCCTTCATCCTGCCCTGAGCAGCATCCCTTCATCCTGCCCTGCTCCGACCCATGCACGCCTCCCCTCACACCCTAGCAATCTGTCAGGGCTATAATTAGACTTGAGCCCTTAATTAGATGTGCAGAAGCTGTGGGGATAACGTGGTGCAAGGCTAAGGCCTGGGTGCTTGGGGAACCTCTGCTCTGGGATGGCTGAGCCTGGGCTCCTTGTCTCTGCTGTGCAAACCCAGGGGTGGAGAGGAGACTTCTCTGCTCTTCTGCTTTCATGAGGTGTTTGTTGGTCACGGTTCTTCCTGTGCCCTGATCTGCCTGCAGGGCTGCTGGATCAGAGGCACAGCTGCAGATAGCACTTTTCAGGGCAGGCTGCGTCTTTGACCAAGGTTTTGGGCTTGTTTACCTGTGGGAACCAGCACAACTTCACCCAGACTCAGTTAAAGTGGATTGGTTGAACTCTCTTCACTCGGGTTTTCAGTGGCCTTTGGGTCTTTTCCAGGTAATTTGCTTAGGAAGTGAGCAAGTTAAAAAGATTGGATCCACTTTCGTTGATCCACATTAATTTCATACCTGCGATCAATTCCGGGTAAGCTTCCAAACCCTTCCTGCCCAAACAGATGGTGAGCAAGGGGCAGGGAGCAGAGGGGGCACTCTGTGCCTTGCTGCTTCCTGTGTGCCCAGCACCTCCTGCAGTGATTCAGGTGCTCCCGAGCCCTGTGGCTTGGGCTGGTCCCATCCCTTCGGTGCGGGCTGTCTGTGCAGGACACCCTGCATGGCTGGGTCCCCTGGTCCCGCAGTGACCGTGGCACCGGCGCACGTCTCTTCCCAGGTCACTTGCCTGCCACCTCTCATCCATCAGCTGAGCAAACGGCAGCCAGGTCCCAGCCCTGCTCACTGCCCCGTGAAAAGCAGCCTCCAGCAATGAGCTCATCCCTGGCTGCCTCAGCACATGCGTTAGGCAGGGCAGGGGAGTGTGTCTGTGCAGCCCAGGGGGAGGGCTTGGCGAGGGGCAGGGTCCCAAGCTCAAACTGGAGCATCACAAGGAGCCTGGAGAGGGGCTGTGGACAAGGGCCTCATTTCTTGCTCTCTTGAGGGTGTCTTGGGCTCATTGAGGCTTCACGCCCGGGGTCCATGGGGAAGAGCTGTTTCTCTGAGCTGCTTTGGTTCCCAAGAGGGCTTTTGTGCCCTCGGGGTTGGGGCAGGAAAGCCTCGAGTGTTTCCCCAGAGGCAGGGCTCTCTTTCTGGGATGCTTTCATACAGACCTAGCACAGAGCTAGGGAGCGGTTCCAAAGTGCAGGTCGTGGTTTGTCTAATGTGATGGTAGTGAAGGTAATAGGAGGTTCAGATGACCCCTGCGATGATGCTGCAGCAGTGCTGCCTGGTGGCTTGAGCACTGGGCTGGGACATGGGACATCTGCGTGGCCTTGGGTATGAAGCGGTTCCTGTCTCTGCACCCTCCTCCCTGTCTGCCAAAAGGGGCCCTCATTGCAAGGGGCTGCATGAGGGATGCTGCTGAGCGGAGCTGTGTGCGTGGTGATGCTCAGGAGGCTGCAGCAAAGAGAGGCATTCCCTGTGCCTCCTGGGTACGGAGAAGGAAGGAGGCTTTCCCGTGGCCTCAGAGCATCCCTGCCTGCTCTCTCTCTTCTCCAAAGCAGTGCCTTGGGCCTTGGCCCTTCTGCTCACTCTCCTCTCTCTTTGTCCCCAGACCTGGGTCAAGGGCACCTGCAGCTGGGACACCTTGGCCGGGACTTGCGAGCAGACACCAGCCCCATCTCCCCATCCGAGGGGGAAGGCCAGACCCCGATGGCCGTGCGCTACCGCAACAGCGCCCAGCGCCGCTTCTCCATGGAGGCAGGTTCTGCTGCGGGATGGGGCGGGCAGGAGGGATGCAGCAGGTCCTGTTTGTCACCTACCTGCTGGCGGGAAGAGATGGGGCTTGACCCGTGGGGACCTGAGCCCTGGCGTCCTCTTGGATGCACTGGGCATGATTCCCATGGTACCTGGCAAAGCCCAGTGCACATCCCTGTGCACACCTCCCCTTCCCCTTTTCATTTGTCTGAGGGTCCCACAGATGCTGCCCCCATTGCTAAGACCAGCTCTGTTTAGAGAGCATTTCTGCCTGCATCACCAAATGGTTTGGGTTGAAGGGATCTTACAGCTCCTGCAGCTCCAACCCCTGCCACGGGCAGGGACCCCTTCCACTGGAGCAGCTTGCTCCAAGCCCCTGTGTCCAACCTGGCCTTGAGCACTGCCAGGGATGGGGCAGCCACAGCTTCTCTGGGCACCCTGTGCCAGCGCCTCAGCACCCTCACAGGGAAGAGCATCCCAGTCCAGTGCTGTCATCAGGTGCGTTCATGCCCTGCTGCTCCGTGCCCCCCTGCAGGATGTCAGCAAGCGCCTCTCCCTGCCCATGGACATCCGCCTGCCCCCCGAGTTCCTGCAGAAGCTGCAGATGGAGAGCCCGGAGTTCCCCAAGCCCCTCAGCAGGATGTCCCGGCGGGCTTCCCTCGTAAGTGTCACCGTGCGGGGCTGCACGCACACAGCCCCGGCCAGCCGGGTGCCCCCAACCCACACAGTGCCGCACTGTGCAAGCTCCCCGTGCCTTGGACACACACACACACAGCCCTGCCCATGCAAACCCCTTTCCACACACATTCCCCCACCGTGCACACGTGCATCTCTGCTGTGCACAGCCCTTCACTCACCTCTGCACTTGCCTCTTGGCCTGGCTTCTTCCAGATGGGACGAGGTGGAAAACCTCCAGTGCTGGAGCGCTGCTGCTTGAAATGCAGATGCTGGTAAATAATGAATTAGCCTTTGCATTAGTGTTGGCATCTTGGTTTCTTCACTGCAGAGCATCAGCACATGGAGGAGTAAAACCCTGGTGCCCTATTTACAACAGTGCAGGCTCGTGTCCTGCTGCCCAGGGGTGCTCAGTGCTGTGCAGAGACAACAGCGAGGTCTCAGCAGGCCTGTTCGGATCTGACATGCGCTTTCAGGGGAGGGAGGAGGAAAGGAGAGCTCCCATTTACCTGCCTGTTCTGTCTGATCAATAGATCAGACACAGCCAATGTGCCATCAATATTCACGGTCCCCTCCATGAATGAGGCATGGTCCTGCAATACTCATGGCTGTGGGGTGTGTGCAGCACCTCTGGTTGCAGCAGCCACCCAGTTCCCTGCTCAGGACGCGGCTGTTGCAGGGGGTTTGGGGAAGCCAACGTGGAATAAAGAGATGCGCTCTGTTCCCCTGGGATTTGCTGCTCCAGATGCAGCCTGTGTGAGCAGGGAAGCAGCATCCCTGCTGCGTGAGCAGCTTGTGAGAGCTCTGTGGTCTGGGCAGTGCCTGTGGCAAGGAAAAGCCCTCCCATGGGGCAGAGCTGGGGAACAGGGGATGCTGTGAGAGCATCCAACCCCTGGGGCTGCAGGCAGGGCCCTGGGCACAGTGCAGGGGCTCCTTCAGTGCCTCCCTTCCCTGCAGAGTGACTGCTGTCCATCCAGCTCCATCTGGTGATGGTGAAAGGCATGGCAGTGATGTGCCTTGGGAGCCATCCCCTCCCCGGCACACAGGGGTTGGAACCGGATGATGTTAAGGCCCTTTCCAGCCCCCACCATTCCATGA
This sequence comes from Neopsephotus bourkii, assembly GCF_033783945.1. Taxonomy (NCBI): domain Eukaryota; kingdom Metazoa; phylum Chordata; class Aves; order Psittaciformes; family Psittacidae; genus Neopsephotus; species Neopsephotus bourkii. The sequence continues at coordinate 711,282 of NW_026901625.1, forward strand.
CTTTATGTTCCAGACTAACCAAAGAGGTGTCTCTGTTCCCACAGAAAGCAGCAAGGAGCAACACCTAAACCTGGGGCCTTGCAGCGTTGCCCTCTCACTGGGAGCAGGTCTCAGCAATGCACGAGTTACTGTTCCCAATGGGGAAATGTCCTTTCCACGCTCCATTTCCCCAGCACACAATGAGCAGAGTCCTGGTAAAGACCAGGGTGTAGGAACGCACTCGAGGAAAGGCTGGTGGTGTGGCAGGGAGGTGGCTGGGAGGAGAAGGGAGCTGCAGGGGGAAGGGGCAGGCGTGCAGCCTGATGCTGGTGCATCCGTCATCCCTCCTGTGATGTTTTCCTTTCTCTCTTACAGTCAGATATTGGGTTTGGGAAGCTGGAAACCTACGTTAAACTGGACAAACTGGGAGAGGTGAGTAGAGCATGAAAGCCCTGTGTGGATTTGAATTAAGTTAGAAGGGCAGATTGTAGCCGAATTCCTTCAATACCCTAGCAATTCGCAGTATGCTAGAGATTGGAAGGGACCTCAGAAGCTCATCCAGTCCAATCCCCCTGCAGAGCAGGAACACCTAGATAAGGTTACACAGGAACGTGTCCAGGCGGGTTTTGAATGTCTCCAGAGAAGGAGCCTCCACAGCCTCCCTGGGCAGCCTGGTCCAGTGTTCTGTCACTTCACTGAGAAGAAGTTTAAGTGGAACCTCTTGTGTTCCAGTTTGTACCCATTGCCCCTTGTCCTATCATTGTTTGCCACTGAGAAGAGCCTGGCTCCATCCTCGGGACACTCCCCCTTTATATATTTATATACACTAATAAGGTCACCCCTCAATCTCCTCTTCTCCAGACTATAGAGACCCAGCTCCCTCAGTCTTTCCTCATAAGGGAGATGCTCCACTCCCTTCATCATCTCAGTTGCCCTGCGCTGGACTCTCTCCAGCAGGTCCCTGTCCTTCTGGAACTGAGGGACCCAGAACTGGACACACTATTCCAGATGCGATCTCACCTTGTTCCTAGAACAAGTCTTTCTGTGGCCTTCCGACTTGGCCCCGTTGCTCCAAGCCATCCTCCCTCCAAGTGTCACAGAGCACACCAGTGTTGTGCCATTGGTCAGTGGTCTGCAGGGCTTGTGCTTTCTCTCTCCCCACGCAGGGCACTTACGCCACTGTCTTCAAGGGGCGCAGCAAGCTGACCGAGAACCTCGTTGCCCTGAAGGAGATCCGCTTGGAGCACGAGGAAGGGGCACCGTGCACGGCCATACGGGAAGGTGAGGCCAGGAGGGGCTTTCCCCATCACAGGGAGCAATGCTGGGTCGCGGATGGCTTTGGGATGGGTGCTGTGGGGTGACCGCTGCAGTGACCCAGGGCCCACTGCCCCATCCTGCCACGTCCTCTCCCTGCAGTGTCACTGCTGAAGAACCTGAAGCACGCCAACATCGTCACCCTGCACGACATCATCCACACGGAGCGGTCCCTCACCCTCGTCTTCGAGTACCTGGTGGGTCTGGGAGGGTTGTGTGGGAATGGGGGGGATGGATGTGGGCAGGAGGGGCTGACGCGTGCCTCCCGTTGCAGGACAACGACCTCAAGCAGTACCTCGATAACTGCGGGAACCTGATGAGCGTGCACAACGTGAAGGTAGGATGGGGATGAAGGGAGCTCAGCTGAGCGTGGTGCATGGGGCTGGGTGAGGCTGGACCCCCCCTCTCTCTGCGCTTCATTCTGGTTATGGTGATGCTCCTCCAGCATCGCTCCAGTCACTGCACTGTGCGTGCAGACGTTGTTCCTCCCCTGATGACGGGCCTGAACACTTGTCTGTAGCGCATCCCACCCCAGGCCAGCTTCGAGGGGGCTTTCCTCCCACGAGCAGACTCACTTTGGTGCCCGTGTCACCATGCTAAACGCAACCCCTTCTCCTCCCCACAGATCTTCATGTTCCAGCTGCTGCGGGGTCTGGCTTATTGTCATGGCAGGAAGATCCTGCACCGAGACCTCAAACCCCAGAACCTGCTCATCAACGAGAGAGGGGAGCTCAAGCTGGCTGACTTTGGTGAGTGGAGCTCGCTGGGGAGGGTGCAGCATTGCCAAGAGGTGCAGCTCCTCAATGCCCGTCCCTTTCGTCCTCAGGACTAGCCAGAGCCAAGTCAGTCCCTACGAAGACGTATTCCAATGAGGTGGTCACACTGTGGTACCGGCCCCCTGATGTCCTGCTGGGATCTACCGAGTATTCCACACCCATCGACATGTGGTGAGCTCCAGCCCCAGTTCCCTGAGCCCTCTGAGCTGCTGGGTTGGGCATTTCCACCTCAGCACTGTACATGCCCAGCACTGGTTACACCGCAGGGTGCTGGGATCAATCTGGTTCCGTGTCCCCTGGGCTCAGCTCTTTGGAGCCCCATCGGGGTGAATGGTTTCCTGTAGCAGAGAGGGGACGCAGCTCCTGGAGCTCTTTTCCCTCTCCCGGAACCTCGGCCAAGGGGTAGGGGCTGGCCCCAGGGCTTCTCCATCCCTCATGCCAGGGTCTCTGCTGCCGCTTTAGGGGCGTTGGGTGCATCCACTACGAGATGGTCACCGGGCGGCCGCTGTTCCCCGGCTCCACGGTGAAGGAGGAGCTGCACCTCATCTTCAGGCTGCTGGGTGAGGCTCGCCTTGTGCTGTACCCGCAGCGGCCACGCGAGGGCAGTGCGGGCCCGCGGGAGCCACGGCCGAGCGCAGCCCGGTGCGGGCCGGGCAGCAGGGGCAGAGCGCGGTCCGCACGGACCGGGTGCGGGGGGCGCAGGCGGGGGGGTCCTGCCTCTCTCTGCCGTGCATGAGGCTCTGCTCTCTGCACCGCGTCAACGTGGCCCGTTCCCCTCTCTTCCCTCCCCAGGAACTCCAACGGAAGAGACCTGGCCCGGGATAACGTCCAATGAGGAGTTCAAGGCTTACAATTTCACACAGTACCGAGCGCAGCCGCTAATAAATCACGCCCCAAGGTACCTCCCTGAGCAGGGACATGGGGGGCACGAGGCGGGGTTGTGCTGGTTGGGGGGACCGGTTTCATTTGCTGCTTGTGGTGGTGGCAGCTTCTAATGCAGCTGGGCATGGAGGGCCCGGTGCCACTTGTCCCTTGCAGTGACCACTGCAGTGTCTCCTGGGTGCAGTAATGCTCCGTTCTTTATTTCCTCCTTCTCTCAGGCTGGACTCGGAAGGCATTGACTTGCTGATGAACCTGCTTCTGGTGAGTGGTAGAGCACCCCATGTGGATGGCAAAGGGATTCTGGAGCCAGGCAGAAGAGCTGTGCATGCAGAATAAGCCATGGCTCTACAGCTATAGCCTTGTATAAGGCTATAGCCTATTACCTTAACGGGAGGCTATAACCACCTCCCATTAAGGACGGAGAACCAGCCTTTACACTGTGTCCTCCAACACGAGTGCGAGCACACAAACCCGATGCTCCATAAGGTACAACAGGAGCAGTGCCCCCTGTGCTCACACAGCTCGTGCCATGCCCTGTGCCCGTACAAACAGCACTGGGAGCTGCCTCCCTGGTGCGCGCAGTGCTGGGACCCGCAGCCACCCGCATGCATCTTGCTTGGGCACCCCCTGCGCGTGTGCGTGCCTGGGGGCAGCCCCGGTGTGTAACCGCCTCTCCCTGTGTGCAGTACAAAGCCAAGGGCCGGATCTCGGCGGAGGCAGCCCTGCGGCACCCGTACTTCAGGAGCCTGGGGGAGCGGGTGCACCTCCTGCCCGACAGTAAGTGCCCGTGGAGCCGGGGGCAGCGTGGGGGCTGCGGGAGCAGGGGGCAGTTGGGTGGGATGGGAGCGTTGGGCGCGAGGTGCAGGGCACCGGGGCACCGCTGTCCCTCTTGGACTGACCCCCCTCTCTCTGCCCCCCCCGCCAGATGCCTCCATCTTCTCCCTGAAGGAGATCCAGCTTCAGAAGGACCCTGGCTACCGAGGCTCAGCCTTTCAGCAGTCAGGTAGGAGTGGGGAGAAGCGCTCTGACCCCATGTGGTGCCATGGGTGCGAAGCGCTCTGACCCCATGTGGTGCCATGGGTGCGAAGCGCTCTGACCCCATGTGGTGCCATGGGTGCGAAGCGCTCTGACCCCATGTGGTGCCATGGGTGCGCTGGGGTTGATCTCAGTGGGTCCCACATAGGAAAAAGCCAAACCTCCCCCTGCTTCCTGCTTTAGTCCATAAATCACCCCTGGGGCATCCTTGCTTGTCATTTACCACGGCACCGAAGTCACATCCCTGTGGCCTGAGACGCTGCTCCCTCCTCCAGGACCGATGTGGGCTCGTAACCTCCTCTGCAAAGTGCTGCTCCCCAGCTGACCCCCCTGACCCATCTTTCTCTCTCTTCCTCAGCCCGAGGGAAGAACAGGAGGCAGAGTATATTTTAAACTTGGATCCCGTGTTCCCTCGTCACCATGGAGATCAGAGCACTGAGAAAGGAGACGGCAGCTCCCACCCGACCCACCGCACAGTTACTGACTCCAGCAGGACCATGCTGAAGCGCCCTTGGCCTTAGGCTCTCCCCTGCCTGTCCCCACCACCACAGCCCCTAATAGTTGCTGTTGAGGAACCTGTTGCCTTTCTCCCCTCTTGTTGTCATGTTACCCCCATCAGACGTGACCTGCACGTGAAGCACAAAACCCAGGGCAGCCCTCCCTGGTTTGCCCTTGCCTCTCTAAAATCCCTTTTTCCCTCTCCATCTTTTGTACCCGAATCCCGACGAGGATGGAGGGGCCTTCCCACTGCTTCCCCCAGCATCTCCCCCTCCTTGCCTCCATTGTGTTCCCAAAGTCAGTCAGCTGGATGCTCCCTAAGGATGTCCTGAGCTGTGAGAGCAAGGCCTGGCTTATCCTGCCTGGGGAGCAGATACCTGGTGGTGGGGCTGTGCAGAAGTGGAGCCTGATGTTGGCTCTGTGCTGCCTCCAAGGCCTTCATCCAGCCCTTCCCAAGCACCGACGGAGCGGCCCCTTCCTCCTCTGGGATCCTGCTGCCCCAGCACCCTCTGTGCCAGCGTCCCGAGGGGCAGGACACGGCTCCCAGCCAGCATCTCCCCCCGTGCTGAGCATCCTCTGCACAGCAGCGTGTTGCACACACCCACCCCAGTGCAGCTCTACCCAGAGGAAGGGGGGAGAGGTGCCAACCCTCCCACAGCTCAGCTGTGGGTACCAGAAATAGACCCGCGGAGAAGCAAATCCTCCCTCAAACCTCTCTGCCTGGCCTCTGTGTTTGCAGCCAGCACCAGATCGTACCAGCCCTGACTCAGACCGATGCTGTGTGAGCGGGATGTGCGCTTAGGTATGGTATGAACGGGCTTTGCTGGCTGAGGACTGCTCCTGGTGTGTTTTGCCCTCGGTACTTCGGAACGTGCCAAATCCATCCAAGCGAAGCGGCCCCTGCTGCACCTCTCCCCCACAGCCCGCAAACAGCATCAAACGTCTGCCAGTGCGTGAGCGTTGTCTCCCTGCTGTGTAACATCCACATCCCTGCTCTGGCTGGCTCCGCTCACTGGGCCTCTCGCCCACCTCCATCCTCCAGCCATGGATGTGGACAGGACACCGGGGACTTGGCGGGTGCTGTGACCATCACCTGGTGCTGGGACTGGCAGGACACGCCGATGCCTTCATCCCTCACGCTCTCCCTGCCCTGTTCCCAGGGGGTGAGGGCCGGTTTCTGCTCTGCTCCGTGTCGTTTGCTCTGTGATCCTTGGAAAATGCAAAGTGTGAGGATAAACGTGGAGACCCTGGAGGTCCCCAAAGCTTCTGGGGTGACTCCTCCCTGTGCCAGTGCTTGCTGCACCCTCTGAGCCCCCCCCAGTCCAACCAGAGCTGTTCGCTCGGGTTTGTCCTAGACAAGCATCCAGACGTCTGCATTGTTTGAGGTTTGCCCATCCCTGCTCCGCTCTCTCGCTGTGTCCGGCACAGAGCAGGCTGAATAGTTCATTAATTGTTTCCAGTTGATAGGGAAGAGCGTGAGCAGCCACCAGTGACGCATTCACCCCCATGGCAGGGGACTGAGTGCCTGGTGCCTGCCCCGGGCTCCTGCTCCATGGGGCTTTGCAGCGGGGAGGTTCACAAAGGGAGGAGGAAGCCTCAGCGCTCCCGTTGTCCTCTGTTCCTTCACAAAGGCGTTTGACACAGGCATTTCCTTGGCGTGGCAGGGCTCTGTGGTGCAGACGCGCTCTTCCCAGGGCAGCTCCCAGCAGGAAGGAGCTCAGCAGACAGGCTCATGGATGCAGCATCCTCTGCGCAGGTCCATGGGGGAAGAGTGGTGTGCCCAGGGGATACAGCCCCGCTGTGCTCGGTGAGCACCGATCAGAGCAGGGGAGCAGGAGCCCCCTCCACACACCCTGGAGAAGCTCGGAAGCTCATCCTCGATGTCTGACCTGGCTCTGGGGGGGTTTCTTGCTTGGCATTGCCGTCCCCATGCACGGAGGTTGCCTCTTGCTGGGGCTGGCACAGGGGGAGGATGGGGGCACAGCACAGCACAGCACAGCACAGCACAGCACCACCCGGTGCAGGCTCAGCTCTAACCCAGAGAGGGACATTCCTTCTGAAGGTCAGGGTCACCTCCAGAGGGGAAGCCCTAGCAATGGCCATGCAGACAGAGCTGCCTTGCCCGGGGTCAGATAGCAAAGACAAGCCTCTCAGCTGCTGTTTGTTCTCCATAGCCTTTGCCTTTCCCCATACAAATCCTCCTTAAAGGAAACGCTAATATTTATTAGCCCTGTGAGCTCCTGACAGCCCAAATACAAGATAACCCCTTTTGTTCCACCGCACTCAGTGGTGTTTGGTTCCTGTGTGTCAATATTTGGTGTCCCGCCGAGCAAGAGTTGAGCTCCCAAGCTCCTGTCGCTGCTGCCCTTGCTGGTGCAGGTCCCCTGAGGCCCATGGGTCTGACAGGGATGGTGAGGATGGCATCTCTTGGACTAAGGAAATGAGAACCCCCTGTGCTGGACACTACAGCTGCCTGACAGGAGGATGGAGCCAGGAGGGGGCTGGGCTCTGCTCCCAAGGAACAAGGGATGGGGCAAGAGGAACCGGCCTCAAGCTGCACCAGGGCAGGTTTAGATGGAGCTGAGGAACAATTCCTGCCCCAGAGGGTGCTCAGGCATTGGAACAGGCTGCCCAGGGCAGGGCTGCAGGCACCGGCCCTGGGAGTGCTCACACACCCTCAGTGCCATGGGTTAGGGGTGGCCTTGGCACTGCTGGGGAATGACTGCACTGGATGATCCTAAAGGGCTTTTCCAACCCGTTTGGTTCTGGGATGCCTCCATCTAAGAACCCCTGAGCTCTGCTCCCGCTGCTTGCAAGGGGAGGAAACATGTGGTGGGGCTGCGATGGCTTCGCTCCCTGTCTGGTCCAGCAGCTCATCCCGGGCAGGCTTTCCCCAGCTGGCTGCTTGCAGCAGCATTAATGAAGATGCTGGGAATGGCTGTGGCTTCTTTCATTCCATGGGTTCTCCCATCCTGGAGCTTGGACAAAAGAAAACTGTTCTTTTGTCTTTCCAGACAGTTTTCTTGCAAATATGGGGTTTGGTTACCGGTTCTGGTCCCTCAGGAAAGGCCCTGTTCTGCCGCCTCTCCAGCTGATGGCTAGCTCCAGAAAGGTAAGCAATGGCATGTGTGAAGCAAGGTCAGTGTTACAGGACAACGTTAAAGAGGCAGAGCTGTTTAATCTCACCCTCTCCATGCACGCATGCACACGCCTTTCCTGGCCAATGCGGTGCCAGATCTATTTAAGACTTTAAATAGCAAAACCACATCGTATCTTGGAGACCAGGGACAAAATAAGTGGGTTTTTTCCTTTCCCTTTACACATGATGAGAGAGAAATAATGAAAGCCGTTGGAAGGCCTTTTCCCAAGCTCAAATGTCTTGGTTTGGGAACCTGCCTGGCTCTATGGAGCCCAGCTCCGCTTCCACCAGTGTGTATCTGGTGTCCTGCATGGAGCTGGCTCGGAGCATGGAGCCAGCGGTGCCTGAACGGGTCCTGCCGGGGCCATCAGGGCTTGATCCTGAAATCCACAAGGTTGGAAGTGCTGTGGTCTCACTGCCTGTCCCTGTGCGCCCCATTGGAGGTCCCCTTTGTGCTTCCCACTGCGGCCCCTGGGCACAAACACCGTGATGCCCGCTCTGTGGAGCCTTCACTGCCGCCTTCATCCATCCTCAGCATCACGCTTGTCCTGCAGCAGGAGCAGCAGATCCGAGCAGCCGGGATGCACATACTGTGAGTGTTCTCTGCTGTCATCCATTTGCAGAATACCAGTAATGTATTTAAGTAGTGTTGGACAAACGGAAGATGCGCTTTAAAAAGGAATGATTTTAAAGATTTATTCCAAAAGAAGTGATGATTTTTTTATATGTATATAGAGAGAAAGGGTTTTCTGGAATAAATAGAAAGGTACAAAAATATTAAAGAATAAAAGATTGTATCCATCTCTCAATCTTGTGTCTGTTTTCTATTTCAACTTTTGTATTTCAGATGTGACCTGCACTATTTTGTGGATGTGCTTATTTTATTGCTGAGGCTGATATTGCACTTGTGTTGTGAATGCTCCGAGGCCAAGACTGGACAATAAACTTCATTGAACTCAGGCTAGTTTTGTACAGGGTTTAATTTCTCTCTTTTCTCTTCTCTTTGGTAGGAGCAGGAGCTGCTTTGGGGCCGAATGTCAGCTCGGTAGCACTGATGGCCCAGGCTGTGCGTCCCTTGTGGGGCTGCAGGGCGGTGAGTTGCTCCGTGCTGAGCAAAGGAGCCCCAGACACAATGCAGAAGGACTTCCACACTCCCTGACCTTGGCAGGGGGTTGAAGCACAAGACCTCAGGAGCCTGTGTGCAATAGGAAAAGGTTCCTATGGTCCCTCGCGCAGATCTGAAGGCCCTGAGCAAATATTGCCATAAGGCTATCGGGTAAATAAAGCACGGAGCTGTGACCTGCCCAGCCCGCGGTTGCAAAGCAACTGAAGGGCAGAGCTGGGGAAGGGACAGGGCAACCCCGCTTCCCACAGCTCGGGCAGCCCAAAGTCCCCCTCGGGTCAGAGCTGCTCAGCACAGCAACCCCCTTACGTGGTCCCACGCTCCGGTCCATCAGTGCTGCAGAGGGGCTGCAGCCACACGGAGCTGGGGTTATGGGGGCACCGGTGGGATCTCTGGGGCCAGAGCCATGGTGTGAGCCTGCGGGTGATGGGAAGGGGGCCGTGCCCTTCACCCCCTGCCCTGCTGCACCTCGGCCGTGCCCAACCTGCCTGAGTCACGTCCAGGCCCTGACATGGGCAGGTCCCCAGGAAGGACCTGTTTGCTGAACCAGTTCCTCCATCTGCCGCTCTCATTGCTCCAGTCTCACCAGGGCGGTGGCACCTGCCAGCGCTGGGGCCAGGGAATGCACCCAGTGTCCCAGCACACATGGAACCCAGCCTGGGTTGTGTTGGAAGAGGCCCATCACGACATGTTCTATCACTAATAGTCCTTCCCAGGGATCCAGCCAGTGCCCAGATGTTCCCTGCTGCCCAAGCAGCTGTGCCACCCTGCTCCATGTCCCTCCGTGCCTCACAAGGATGCTCAAGCCAGGTCTCTGATTGCTCCCCTGGTCTCCCAGCGTGTCTGCAAAGCAGGGGTGATACCAGCTGCTCGACATGGGATGATTTGTGTGTTGTTAAATCACAGGTCCAGCCTGGTCATTGCATTGCAGCCCACCCTCCTCTGCAGCAGTTTCAGTGCAGTAAAGGAGGAAGCACACTGACTCCAGCTCAGCCCGAGTGGGTGGTAGGAAAACATGTAGGTGAGTGCTTCCTCCTCTTAGACAAGTGTTACAGGATCTGCACCAACCGAGCCAACATCTCAGGCTGATGTTTGACCCAGAACTGGAGCCAAGCTTTCCAAATCTGCCAGGGTGTTCTGAAACTCTTGACTCCAAAACAACACGAGGAGAACACCTCTCTTGTGCAGCCCAGCCCATTCGTGCTGGGGTGTTGAGCTTCTTACACGCAGCCTCACCCCATATGGAGAGCTGACCCTGTGCTGTAAGAAGCATCACGTCTTGCCTCAGTAAGGTTCAGTGATTCAGGGGGGTTATTTACTTATCTGCCCAAGCTTGGTGCTGGGTTTTGGGGTTGGGTTGGAGCTGTTGAAAAGCATCAGTGCTCCTGTGCCCAAACGCACGCACAGCTCCTCAGCCCATCACCCCAGCTCGGGGCATCACTGGGATGATGTGTTGGGATTTCTGAGGGTGTCAGCCTGCATTTGCCATTTGTGGTCTCTTGGGGAGAGAGGGAAACTCTTTGACAGTATCTTTATCTGTATCTTTATCCTGTCTGTAGGGACAGGACAAAGGGAATGGCTTGAACCCGCCAACCCAACCAGGCTGGGATTCAGTGCCGGAGTAGTTGCCCCACTGGCTGAAAGGATTAAACCTGCTGCAGCATCCAGCCCTGCAGAGGCCCTGCCTGCCCTGGGAGCGTGCGAGGACACAGGGAGCAAAGGGAAGGTGTTCCTCGAGCACTGGTGGGATGGCTGTGATGGGCGCAGGGGATGCTGCTGCCGCCCGCAGTCGCGCTGCGCCGCTGTGCCTTCATTCAGCAGCTCCCTGTGCAGCAGGCGCAGGAGTGTGGGTGTTGAATTCATTGCAAGTATAACCTTGATTTCAGTTTGGAAAACAGCCTCAAGTGCCTCCTCGGGAAGCTAATTCGGGTATCGCCTATCCTGGTCCTGTGCCTTGCATTTCTATGAGGTGCCTCTGAGGAGCTGGGCTCCAGAGCGTGCAGCCGGAAAGGATCGGTGTGTTCTCATGCTGACGAACCCACCTACACCCTGGGTCTTATTTGCAAGCAGATCTCTGCAGGATTTGTGTTATCCCTGGTAAAATGGCCGATATTCCTGGAAGGAAGAGTGCTGATTAGGCCATTGATTAGCAGAGGGGGTCAGCTCTTGCAGCTGGGGTAGGGGCTGTACTACTGTCTGTAACCCAGGCTGTGCTACCCTCTGTAACCTCTGGTGCCTGGATGCTGCCTTTTCACCCAGGAGTGGATGCAGTGAACCTGCAAAGGTGGGCAAAGTGTTGCTCAGCCGTTTTATGGGTGGGGAAGTCAAGGTCCAGAGAGCTGATGCTATTAAGTGCTGGTGATGCAAGAAGGGAAGCCAGGGGCAGGGTGCAGGTTGCCTGACTCCCTGCCTGGTAAAGGGGGAACCAAGTTTGGTATCAAGAATGTGGTCCAGGGGAGCCCCAGGTAAAGACCTGTCAGCCCTTTTCTTGGAGCATGGCTCCTGGTGTGTGGATCTGCTGTTTCATCAGGTCACTCCGTGCACAAGGAGGTGTATGGACAAGGAGGGTCGGGAGATGACTCTCCCAGCAGTGCTTTGATGGCAAGGCTTTCCTGTCACAACCCTGCCTCCCTTGTGCTGTTGTGTCCCCACTTATGGATGGGGATAATGAGCGATTCTGCAGTGGTGTGGCCTCTGGAAGCTGGTTATTGCCTGGCAGGGAGAGCCCGAGGCCATGGCTCCCAGGGCGGCCTCTCCCTCCCCTCCATCAGGCTGTTAAGGGAGATGCTTTATCACCTCATGGTACAGCCCAGTTTCCGGCCATGCTGGTGACTCACTCCATGTCCATGGTTCATTCCTTTCTCACCCTCAATTTCCCCATCAGTAAAACAGAACAACATTACCCCAGCCCTGCACCAGCTGAGCTGGTCCTTTAATTGCTTAATGGCTTCAGGTGCCCCACAGGTGCTGCACATTAGGGCAATCAGGGCTTTGTTGACGACCCCCTGCCCTCTGCTGTTCCCCACAGCTCACTTTGGTGGTGGAAGAGGATACGATTCTGCTCCTTTTACTATGGGAAGACTCCAGTGGATACCGCAGACAGGGAGGAAGGAGGACTCGGATGCAATTTGGATTAGCTAAACATTAAGCTATGTCCAGGTGGAAATGAGCACCTGCAGCCTGGAGCAGCATTCCTGAGGTCACAGGATGTGTGAGTACATGTGCGCGGTCCCTGGCACTGCCATGGGAGGGGATGTGGTGCGCAGGCCTGGAGCCAGCCCTGAGCCATCGATTCTGCTTTGCCTGGAAAGAGTGTTCTAAAAATTGCCATAGTCTTTCCTAGCTAAAGTAGGTGAAATATTTATAAACCCAGCCTCTAGAGGAGACCTTTTGCGTAAGCATCAACTGCTCCGGCTTCCCAACAGGAGCCCCCATCCCCCCCGAGCCATCTTGTGCTTCTCGGCCACAGAAGGGGCAACTTTAATTGCGTTTGTCTGGAACGCCTGAACCTGTTTACGGGTACGGGAGACCGCAGAGACGGTCACAGCAGCGGGAGAAAAGGGATTTGGGGGCTTCCTTCCTTGGCTGTGCTCGGCTGCGGCCGGAGCGTGGTGTCAGTGGGGACGGGTGGAGGGGGGGGTACAGGGAGGACCGGGGGTGGGGGAGTCAGGATGCTTTCTGTGCCCGGAGGGATGCGCTGGAATGGGGATGCTCCGGGGCCGAAGGGGGGCTCGGGGGGGCTCCGCCCCGGTCCCGGGAGGCGGCGGCGGTCCCCGGTCCCGGAGGCGGAGCCAGCGCCCGGCGCGGCCCCGCGGGCTCCGGAGCCACATCCTGCAAGGGAGGAGCGGGGCCGGGAGCGGAGCCGGGAGCGGAGCGGAGCGGGGCCGGGCGGCGCGGGAGCCGCATCGCCGTGGCCGCCCCGCGCCGCCGCCCAGGATGTGGTGGGACGAGCGGGTGTCGGCGCGGTTCCGGAGGAACCTGCAGCCCACCCTCACCTACTGGAGCGTCTTCTTCAGCTTCGGGCTCTGCATCGCGTTCCTGGGGCCCACGCTGCTGGACCTGCGCTGCCAGACACAGAGCTCCCTCTCCCAGATCACTTGGGTCTTCTTCTCCCAGCAGTTCTGCCTCCTGCTCGGCAGCTGCCTCGGAGGGGTCTTCAAGAGGACGTAAGGCGCCTCCCGCAGACCCCCCCCTTCCCCTTCCCGAGGCTTCGCCTCCCCCCCCGCATCCCTCCATTGGGTTGGCGTGGGATGGGAAAACCCGAGTGGAGCGAGAGGGGAGGGAAAACTGCCCCTGGGATGCGGGGCTGGAGCCGTGCTCCCCGCTCCCGCATGGTCCCGTACCCCGCAGAAAAGGCTCCGGTTCCCCCGGCGCTCAGCATGGGGGAGCCTCGGTGAAGTTCCAGCCAGAACTTCCCGGGGGGGATTTGCCTTAAACCGGTTTTCGATCACGGCAGTGTCGTCGGGAGCCTGTTTTGACAAGCTCGGTATCGGGGATCGGGGCGCTGCTGTGCTCCCTGGGACCAAACACGAGGCAAGACGCGAGTGGCCCTCGTGGTCCCACTGCTGGGAGCCAGCAGCGCACTCCATGGGCCAGCGCGGAACGCGGGCAGGGATCTGTTCAGGATGCGTTTTAAGTCCCGCACAAAGGCTCAACCCTGACGATGGCCAAACAGGGCTTGGTGACGATTGAGCTTCGGTTGCTTATTTACCCTGTCACTAGTTCTTCAGGCAGTGATGTAACGTGTGAGCGCGGGGTGTCTCCGGTGTCCACGTCGTCTGCGTGTTTAGCAGGGAGAATATGGGGGAATTTTGCATGAAGCCTTCCCTGTAAAATGCTGTTTAAAGGTGGTGTGTTCAGCTCTTGTGGATTGTGGCTGATGAGGATGGCTTTAGCTCACCTGTTAAACTGCCATACTGGTACACTGAACCCCAGTCTGGACAGAGCCCGGGGGGTTCATGGAGCACCTCCTGGTCCGGCTGTGCCCGGAGGGGTGGCTGCATGGCAATGGGGACAGCACACGGAAACCTTGCCCCGGGTCTGGCACGGATCTGAGGCTGCTGGCTCAGCGGCAGCGCCTCTGCCAGCCCTCGCTCTGCTTCACGTGTGGTTGAAGGAGCAAATGCACGGTTGTTTCCTGCTCTCTGCTTCCTCCCCGGTGCTCTCGCCCTCGCCCAGCCGGTTCCGTGCACCCCAATGGGGCTTCGTGCTCGGAGACTCCCAAACTTCGACCTCTGGGGAGAAGAGCGTGTGCTGCTTGTACCGGGATGCGTTTGTGAGCGCAGCCTCCAGAGCGAGGGGCTTCGGCAAAGTGGCTGCGAGCCCCCCCGCAGAGCAGCAGCCAGGCGGGGGGGCATGGTTTGGGTAACGGTAGCTTGTGAGCACCGTGGGGGTTCACTCGGAGCGGTGTGATGTGCAGTGTGTGGGTTTGGGTGAGGACATGAACTGCTCAGACTCTGGCATCCCCTCTCCAGGGAGGGACCCATCGAGCTGTCCTGCTGTGGGTTTCTACTTCTGGGCCATGCTGCAGGCTTGTAAATCGAAGCCTGGCAGGCAGGGAGGAGTGCTGGACAGGCTGTGTTTCCCAGTTAGGAGATGGATAGCTGCTGGTAGAGGAGCCCAGTGCCTTGCCTGCCTGCAGGCTGCCCGAGCCAAGGTCTGGCTGCAAGCTGTGCTTGATTTCTGATGCCGGAGGGATGTAGGCTTTGCTGCCTGCTTGTGATTAACGGCTGTGCTGGTCTGAGCTGGCTGCTCCGAGTGATGGACTCCACGCTGTGGCAGTGGATTTGCAGCACAAACGGGTGGTAGGACCTAAATAATGGCTTGGTTCCTCTCAGCAGAGAAGCTGCTGAAGGCTGGGTTGTAGCCTCTGTGCTCTCAGCCCCGCTGGAGTCCTGGAGCACTGGGAGGACGGAGCATAATGATGGCATCCGTGCCTTCCGTAACTGGGCACGAGCTCCGGCATTCCCTCTGTGCGAGATTCCAAGGAAGAGCAAAGTTTGCCATTGTGCCTTTCCCTGAGTGGTGTGGAAACGGGATGGGTGCTTGTGCTGGAGACCCGGCTTTGCTGCGTGCTCCTTCCCTGGCTTGGCGGGGAGCTGTGGGAAGCTCAGCTCCCCATGGAGCAGCAGGACCCATTGAAGCTCAGGTTCCCAGCAGGCTGCTCCTCTCTTGGGGTTTGCAGGGTGGTAATGACAGGCTCTGCTTTGGAACAACACAGCTCTATAGAGGGTGCTTGCATGGTCCATGCTGGGAGCTGCTGGGATGGGACCCTTCTGCCCCTCTTCCTCCCATCGTTACCCAGGCACACGATGCAGGATATGGCCCTGCCCTGCTCCCTCCGTGCCCTTCACAATCCCACTCTCTGAAGGTTCCTGCTCGAACACGTGGCTGGGGCATGCAGGACGCTGCTCACTGCAAGTGACAGCAAAGCCTTTTGTATCCGAGAGCAGAGGGCACGGTGACTCGAACACGGGCTCCTCCGGGCAGGCAGCGCTCCCTGAGCCCGGCCGGTGCTTCCTGCTGGGGACCCGGAGGCAGATGTGGGATAATCCATGCAGCTGCCTTCAGCCCTGTCCTCGCTTCATCCCCTCGGGGCGCTGGGGCTTTAATGATCAGTTTGGCAAGTCGGAATTAGCCTGCTTAGCATTCTTCTTGATGTGAGTGGCTTAGACAACGCTCCCTGGGGTGGGGAAAACGTACTTGAAGTCAAAGAGTTCCTGCTGCAACAGGAACACCGAGGGGGGTTCTATGCGCTGCGTGGGAAGGAGAGGGGAGGCTTTGCTGACTATAGGATAGCATTAACCATCCTAATCCCATAGAGATCATCCTAGAACTTCTGCAGGGAGCTGCAGAGCTTCCCTCGAGCCTGATGCCGGAGCCAGGACGTGCTCTGGGTGATCCCAAAGCAGAGTCCATGACGTTCCAAGTCTCGTATCGCCAAGGGTTCAGCCCCCCTCTGAAAGTCATGGGGTACCTCACTGGAGGATGCTTACAAAGAGGTTTGTTCCTGATGAAACCTCTCAGCTGGTTGGTGGGTGCTGGCAGTGGTTCCTTGGTCCCATTAATGCCAGAGGCAGGGAAGGGGCAGCAGGCTTGTGGCATCTTATTGATATCCTATGACTGGAGCAGGGATTTTTGCTCATCGGGGAGGAGCAAGGTGATGCTTTTAATGGTTTTTAAGGACATAACATGGAATTAATGTTTTAACTCCAGTGATGGATGCGCTCCCTTCACCATGCACAAACGGTGCTGTGGTTGCTTTGCTGGGGCTGCAGAAGAGAACAGGGATTGCTGGGATGCCCTGGGGGTGTTTCCCTGTCGCTCCCAGCCTTGGATTCCCCCATTGCTTGTGCCTCTGCCTCTCTCCCCACTGCTGTACCCCAGTGGGTGCTCGACGCTGCTTCTCCGGGCTCAGAGCTGCTTCTCTCCCATTTGCTGGCTGGTTTTCCTGCCGTGACTGTGCACATCTCGCTCCGCTCCCTCCCTCATCCCTCCCCCAGGAATCCCACGCTGGCTCCCGTTTTGCTGTCAGGAAGATGAGGCCTTGCAGCTGTACAAAGCATTGGCTTCCCCAGCGTGGACTGGGAGATGCGAGCACCCAGCGGGGCTCTGGTGCAGCCAGGGCAGGAGGAGCAGGAGACCTGCCCTTGGCCTGGATTTCTCCTCAGTGCTGTTGTAAGCAATGAGCAGGATGTGGAGGGATAAATCCCTCCGGGGCTGCAGATGAGCAAGGGCTGTGCATGAGCACAGGGATGTGCCAGGGCTATGCAGGGCAGGAGGGCCAGCACCAGGCACCGAGGCTCTGCTGCACCCCCAGCCGGTGCCTCCACGGAGCCTTCTCCCCCTCTGGGCAGAGCACAGGGAGATGTGGGTGCTAGCAGGGAGATGAGGGTGCTTGCTTACGGGTTCCGTGTCCGTGCTGGGGACAGGGAGCTGTGTCCCGCATCCCCAGCTCATTGCGGCAATGGGCTTCTCCCAGGGCCTGGGAGCGGGGCTGGGGTTGTGCCTGTGCTGCTTCTCCCCTGCTGACTCTAGTCCCATCTCTGTGGTTGTTTCAGTGCTCGCTGTCTGGTCCCTGTTTCCTTCCTTCCTTCCTTCCTTTCCACTTGGCAGCTCCGGAGCAGCGCGGTGCCAGCCCCGGCGCCTGCTCCATGGCTCGGCTCGCACCGAGAGCAGGCGCAGGCAGGGCTGGGCTGCTGCCAGCCTTGGGGGGCCGGGTACCAGCGTTACCGCTGCCACACGCAGCCCCGGGCCTCCTCCGATGGGGGGGAAGCCGCTGCCTGCACCGGGAATGGCAGCGGTGCTGCGGGAGAGGATGATGCTGCTGGCACGGAGATGGCACAGGGCATGGGAAGGGAGCCTCAGTGGTTGCCTGTGGGGCAGGATGGCACTGAGGGCAGGTTTGGGGTGACAGTGATGCGGATGCTCTGCTGGGAGCTGGGGTTGCGCAGCAGTTCTCATGCATGCTCATGCGATACAGACCGATGTCCCTTTCCCGTTCCCAGATCTGCCCAGGTAACAAGGGGAGGTTGTGGGTGTTATTCTGCCTTGGAGTGTGCAGAACAGGGGTTTGAAGGGTGCAAAATGTGTCTCTTTGAGGTGTCACCGTGCCCACAGGAGGTGGCTGTGGCTGCAGTGTGGGGACACGGGGGTGCAGGGTGTGTAGCATCTCCCTTGCAAGCGCTGGAGCTGCGTTATTGGAGCTACAGCCTCTGGGCACATCTGCTAATGCCTACCCTGACGTGGGGCTGTGGGGTGGGTGCTGCTCTCGTGCTAATCCCGCCCTGTCTTTCCTCTTTCCCTGTTTCAGGTTGTCTCAGTCCTTGTTTGCACTCTTTGCCTCGTCGCTGGCAATCTCCTTGGTCTTTGCCATCATCCCCCTGTGCCACAATGTGGTGGTCCTGGCTGTGGTCATGGCTGTGGCAGGGCTGGCCATGGGCTGCATCGACACCATCTCCAACATGCAGCTGGTGAAGATCTACCAGAAGGACTCTGCCATCTTCCTGCAGGTGAGCAGGGAGCCCTCATCCCCCCCCGGCTGAGGAAGAGGAGCAGTTCCCCCCCACTTCACCCCCGTGTCCCATCTCTCGCAGGCCCTTCACTTCTTCGTGGGCTTTGGGGCGCTGCTGAGCCCGCTCATTGCTGACCCCTTCCTCTCGGACACCAACTGCATCCTCTCCAACTCCACGGCCAACGCCTCCAGCAACCTCCCTCACATCCGCAAGTCTCTGGTCCCGCATCACCCAGGGAACCTCTCCCATTACGACCTGCCCATGAAGGGCATGGTGGTCACGCGCGTCTCTTACGCCTTCTGGATCATGGCCCTCATCAACGTAAGTGCTGGGGACATCCCTGGTTCTTGGCTCTGGAGGTTGCTGCGGTGTTTGGGGGGTGTTGGTGCCCATTAGGTGGGTCCCAATGGGAGGTGGGGGTGAGGATGGGGGACATGCTAATGGTGAGGATGGGGGACATGCTAATGGTGAGCATGGTTGTGCTGGGAGCAGGTTGTACCTCCAGCATCCCCCGGGCAGGAGGTACACCACAAAGAGCCACAGCTCTTGCCCCATGGTCAGCCTGGGGAGCTCTATGGGGCTCACTCAGTGGGAGGTGATTTGCACTGATATTTATAGCGAAGTGCCATTGATGAACTGAGTTGTGGGGCCGAAAGCTCAGTTGAGCTGTCTCTGCCTATTTGCTGCTGCCCTGGTGGTTTGCAGCAGATGCAGAAGCCCTGTGGCCCTTCCTTTGTGAGCGAGATGGGTTTTGTCCTCTTCCTTTGTCCCAGAGCTGCTCCTCTGCTGTTGCCCTGTTCCCCACCCCCAGTTAGCACCCAAATCCCAGCATGGTTCAGTAGGGCCGGTCCCTTGCTGGGCTGTGGCTGTCACGTCCCCAGCAGCAGGAGCCCTGTGTGTGTCATTGTCCGTGTGGATCTGGAGTGGTGACACCAGATCGTGTTGCTGCAGCGGTGCTGTTGGTGCCAGGGGTGATGCTGAGGGCAGCGCTGACAATGGGGTCCCCCTGATGAGCACAGCCCTTGCTGTGGGGTGCTCTGTAATCAGCCAGGCGGGTGCTGGAATGGGTCCCTTTCAGTGCCCAAAGGAGCAGTCCCTGGCCAGGAGGAGGCTGCTTGAATCACCTCTGCCTCCCAGTGTGCCAGGGGAGAGGCGCTTTTAATTACACTGGAGCCTTCTCCATCCTGGCAGGCGGTGCTGAGCAAGCTGGCTGGGCTTAAAGCACCGGTTAACAGCTGCTTTGAATGCAGCAGTGGGGCTGCCAGGACCCTGCTCTGTTCCTAGCGCTGTCCCGGGGATGTTTTGGGGGCATGGATGGGCAGTGCTGGAGTCACCGTGTTCACAGCCCATGCAGATGAGGCCCTTGGTGCCATGGGTTAGCGGTGGCCTTGCTGGGAGGCTGATGGGCATTGGGAAACAAGCACAAGAGGAGCGTGGGGTTGGATGTGCACAGCCCCTGAGCGTGTCCCCTTGCCAAAGCCTTTCCCAAAGCCTGGCTGAGGGAGCTGACTCCATCCCTTGTTTGAAGTGAATAACCCAACCCACAGCCTGGAGGAGCTGGGAGCAGCTCGGGGCTGTGCCCCTTCCTTAGGCTCTGAACGTCAGAGAAAGAGGGGGATGATTTCAACCCCCAGGGAAGGGGATGGAAGGAGGGAGCTGTAGAAACGGGCACCAGGAGCAGCAGCTTGGTTATGGAATGGCCAGAGCCCCGCCGCAGCCCGGTTTTCCCAGGGCTCTGTGTATTCTGACAAGACACCAGCTGAAGTGATTCATTTCCATGCCTTGCTTTGTTTAAAGTGGAAACGTCTCCGTTTGGCATCGCTGCAGCGGGCGAAGCTGCCGGAAGGGCTGTTGCGATGTGATTGAGGTTTTGCTTTAGTGCGATGAAGTGATTGAGCATTATCGAAATGAAGCGCTGGGATTTCTCCCGGCCAAACCCTTTCATTCGGAAGAGCAGATTTGGGGGTTTTCATCCAGATTTGGAAGAAAACCACAGTTTTAAAATCCAGTTTTCCCACAGAACGGAAATTTCATCATCCAGCCCGTTCCAAGGGGCTGGAAATGAGGAACATGTTCCTCCGAGAGAGCCGTGTTTGGCCGGAAGGTGGTTTCCCAGGGGAAGTGTGGGATACTCCATTGTGCTTAGGTTGCTTAAAAGTAGCCTGGACACAATAGCAGGGAACAGCCTCATGCTCCTGGGGGGGGAGACTGAAATAGAAAGGGGAGGGAAGGGGCCTGGGTGATACCGAGGCTGCGAGCGTGAGGCAGCAACTGCTTGAGCTCATGATAATGGGAGAATGTTGGGATGCCCTCATCCCCTTGGGAAAAGAAAATCCTTCCTCTGGCAGTGGTGAAGCAGAGAAAGCCCAAAGCAAATGGTTCCTGTAGCAAAACCTCTGCCTGCCCAAAGGGATGGTCACAGAACCCCAGCCTGGTTTGGGATGAAGGGAGCTTAGAGCTCACCCAACCCCTGCCACGGGCAGGGACCCCTTCCACTGGAGCAGCTTGCTCCAAGCCCCTGTGTCCAACCTGGCCTTGAGCACTGCCAGGGATGGGGCAGCCACAGCTTCTCTGGGCACCCTGTGCCAGCGCCTCAGCACCCTCACAGGGAAGAGCTTCTGCCTAAGAGCTCAGCTCAGTCTCCCCTCGGGCAGGTTCAAGCCATTCCCCTTGCCCTGTCCCTACATCCCTTGTCCCAGCCCCTCTCCAGGTTTCCTGCAGCCCCTTTAGGCACTGGAGCTGCTCTCAGGTCTCCCCTTCAGGAGCCTTTTCCTCTCCAGGCTGCCCCAGCCCTGCTCTTTGCCTTGTGCCAGCCTGGAGCTGGTGCGGTTGGATAAAGCAGAAGGGACTTCGGTGCCATTGCTTTAGAGATGAGGATGTGGGGAGCAAGGATAAGCCTGGCCTTTGAGTGGGCATTGCAGGGGTCTGGAGCTGGGGCCCTTTCCTGAGTGCTCCTTAAGGCTGGAAGGCTCAGGGATGTTATCATGGCCCAGGCCCTCTGCATGGGGATATTTTTTGCCAGATCTGCAATTTGGAAGAATAAAACCAGGTCCTGCCCTCCGGAAGGATTGGAACTATCAAGCAAATGCCTTTCTCTTCCATGGGACCGAACTCACTGTTCCGATTCCCATTGTTCCCAGAACAATGAAGTCCTCAAAAATGAATTCAGGCAAGAGGGGCGGGATGGGGTGGGGGGGAATGCTCCATACATTTAAATCCTGCCCCGAGCCAACAAAAAGCAGGAAATTTGGAGCTGGGGCTCCCACTTGCTCACAGACATGGAGAAAACAAGCGCTGGGCGGCCGGAGGGTGAGCTGTCCCTTAGGATTTCCTGGCTTTCTCCCACGCTTTGCTGCAGGATCAACTCGGCTGTGATGGGAAGAGAGGACAATGGCTCCCGTTGCTTCCCTCTGCTTTTCCTCCCCCCAAAATAGGGAAGTTCCCTTGCCCTGAAGGCACCGCTGGGCCGTGGTGAGCTCAGGGTGCAGGGGGTGATGCTGCGGTGCCTGTGATGGATCCAGCCCTGAGCCAGTCCCAGGTCCCTCGGTACCAAGGGGCCGTTTGAAGCTGCGGGGCTGCTGGTGTTGGCCTGGGAACCACGAGCTCGTCTCTTAGGAGGTGCTGAGCAACCTCTGCTGATGGCTGGAACTGGGCAGAGCAGGTCTGGAGCTGCTGCTTGTTCCCTCACAGAGGGTTTCAGGCGCAGCTCTCCTGCTCTCCACAAGCAGCAGCTGCTTGATTGCTGTAATCTCTGGGCAGATGCTCGGAGCCCAGGACACCTGGGTGTTGAAGGAGTGGTACAGTGCTTCGTGAGGGTTGTTTTTAGGTGCCTTCCATTGCAGTGTCCTTGTTCCCAGGCGAATTGTTCCCATCCCACAGGACCCTCAGGAGATGCCCCAGTTGGGTTTCGCAGCAGGAGTCTTTGCTCTAAACTCGTCTTAATTCATCTTTTCCCTTTCCTACAGCTCTCCTAACACCCCCTATCCCTCCTGCAGTAGCTCCGTACCCCACTGCTGCCCTGTCCTTGCTCTTGGAGGTTAATCCAGGCACATGGAATGGTTTGGGTTGGAAGGGACCTCAAAGCTCCTCCAGTTCCACCCCTGCCACGGGCAGGGACCCCTTCCACTGGAGCAGCTTGCTCCAAGCCCCTGTGTCCAACCTGGCCTTGAGCACTGCCAGGGATGGGGCAGCCACAGCTTCTCTGGGCACCCTGTGCCAGCGCCTCAGCACCCTCACAGGGAAGAGCTTCTGCCTAAGAGCTCAGCTCAGTCTCCCCTCTTTTGTCTCCATACGGGAGCTGCTCCAGCCCCTGAGCATCTCTGTGGCCTCCTTGCTCCGACAGCTCCATGTCCTTGTGCTGGGGCTGCCGGAGCCGCACATGAGAGCGGCATCGAG
Organism: Neopsephotus bourkii; assembly: GCF_033783945.1. Classification (NCBI taxonomy): domain Eukaryota; kingdom Metazoa; phylum Chordata; class Aves; order Psittaciformes; family Psittacidae; genus Neopsephotus; species Neopsephotus bourkii. The sequence goes on from NW_026901625.1 coordinate 733,437, forward strand.
GGGCACCCATTGCATGTGCTCAGTGCAGTCCCTGCGATGCCATTGGGGTGTTGAGCTGCGCGGTGCTGAGTGCCCCCCTCTGCCCCCCCCAGCTGCCTGTGCCCATCGCCGTGTTCTTCCTGCTCTACAAGGAGCGGATGGTGCCGTGCTTCAGCAGCAGCAGCCACCCGCTGCTCTCTGCCGACGAGCTGGCCATGGAGACGCGCCCGGCGGACAAGGATGAGCTCAGCACCACGGTGCAGCGGCCGCCCGGAGCGGGAGGTGAGCGGGGGCAGCCCTCGGGTTAGGGGGGAGCAGGACCCCTGCATGGAGCTCGGTGTCCCCGTGCTGGCCTCAGCCCCTCCACACACGTGGAGGTCGGGTCCCTTTGTCTCCTGCTGGGTCCAGGCCAGGCTGGGAGCTCGCGGTTGGGTGTAACCGTGGTGGTGCAGGTGGGTAAATGTGAATGGAACAAGGATGGGGCCTCTGCTCGGGGAGTTAAACCCAGCGATGGTTTGCTCTTGAACTTGTGACTGCCCCCGTTCCGGGGGCAATAGCGTTGTTCTTTGCTGCCCAAGGGAAACCTCTCCAAGGAAACGCATGGTTTAGGGCTATCGGAAGCAATGGCTTTACCTGAAGGGGAATTCCAAGGAATGCTTGCAGGTGGAGGTGTTAGAGATGTGTTGAAGTGCTGCAGGGAAGGGTCACAGGTGGGTTCTCTGCTGTCTGGTAAGGTTGTGCTCATCTGATAGCATTTCCCTTAGCTGAGACACTGATGGTTCCTTTCCTCAACCCCGCCGCCCGTTTCCATAAAACCCATTGGAGCTTCACGTTCTTCAGACCTCGGTCTTCCTCTTAGAAGCAGTTGGGATGAATCCTTTGGGAAGCAGGAAGAGGCTGCATGGGGAATGTCTCTGACAGACACGTCTGTGCTGGCAAAACCCCTCCTTCCCCATATGAGTAGCGAGGATTCCATCTTTGCCACGCAGGAGCATCTCACCTGCACAGGAGTCCTTAGCAGCAGCCCTTGGCGCACCCCAGAGTGGGGCGATGCAAAGGGGAGAGTCGGGAATTCCAGGGGTCCTGAGCCCCGGCTTTGCTCTGTTCCGAGGGGGTGACTCGAGCTCGGCGTCCTCCCTCTCTTTCCCAGAGTTGGCCTGGTTGGGTGTAAATAGCACTTAGCTGAGGAGCGTGCCCCGCATGGCGCTCCCAGAGACCAGGGGCTCTGAGCACGAGTGCTGTGGGCAGATGGGCTTGTTCCTGTTGGCCCTAAGAGCAGTGCAGAGCTCCCAAATGGGAAGAGGAGCACAAGCAGCTACAGAAGGAGAAGTAGCAAATACCCCGGAGAGCGAGGATCCCAGCCTATGGCTCCTAACCGAGCCCATCTTCCTTGTGGTGGGTAAAGCCAGAGGTGGTGCCAGCGGAGGTCAGCAGCGCTCCACTGTTGTTCACGGTCCTCTATGAGTCTGGGCACAAACCAAACCCAACCCGCAGCGTGGGCTGGCAAGCACCCAGCCCCAGGGGGATGTTCCAGCTAAGTTTGCTTTGCATTGTTTCTCACCAGGTCATGATGACTTATTTAGCTGCTGCCAAAGCAAAAACTTCAGAGGGGCTTCTTACACCTACTTCGCAGTCCACATCACTGGGGCTCTTGTTCTCTTCATGACTGATGGGATTGTGGTGAGTTCAGCGGATAGAGGGATCTTCTCTGAGCAAGGCTCTGTGGCTTTCTTCCTTCCCAACCACTTAGAACAGCCCACAAAGCCAATGGCAGTCAGGCTGATAAGCGCCCTGCTTCTTGGGAGGGTTTTGTGGCTTCTCCTGTGTTCCGGGCTCTGTGTTGGTGCAGCCAGAGCGCTACTAACCCAACCGGTTCAGGGTTGTGGTGGTGTCTGCTTGGATGCGGTGCAGGTCTCTTCTCAGGTCAGCCAAGAGGCAGGAACAGCTTCCTCTTAGTTCATGACAACCGTGGCTCTTTGTTCCATGGGTGTCCTGAGCCCTCCAAACCCGAGCTGGGAGCACGTGGGGATGGTGCGGGCTCGGCAGTGGCCTGGCAGCGGGGCCCTGGCTGGGTGCACCGTGCGTAGCCCTCGTGTCCGGGTGAGCAGGATGCTGGCAGGGTGCTGCTCTTTGTCTTTCCTCAGCTTCGGCTCATGGTAAAACACTGCTGGGTCCTCCCAGGGCATTAAGCAGGGTCTGGAAGAGGAGCGGGGTTACACGCAGTAGCTGTCAGACACAGGGACTCTGCAGGGCTTCCATCGCCAAGGTGATCGACTCCAGGTTCTTAATGTGGTGTGCTTGAGAGTGCAGCGTTCCAAAAGGACGAGGCAGGCCCTAGAGACGAGAGCATCTCTACAGAGAAGAGCTGAGCATGCATTTGACCCAGTCATAGCGCAAGTCTTGCCCCTTAGGAGAGCTCAGGTCTTGTTTCTACTCCTGGTGGAAGCCTCTCCAGCTGCCACCCCTTGGGAGCAAGGCTCAGTGCGGGGCGGTAGCGCATCCATAGGTGGGCTCTGCAGCACTGCCACAGCCTTGGGAGTAACTGAGGGCAAAGCCTGGGAGTCCTCACAGCGCCGTGACTGCTCCTGTGTTCCCTGCAGGGAGAGTACTCGGGCTTCATTTACAGCTACGCCGTGGAGGAGCCGCTCTCTGTAGTGCACAAAGTGGCCGGGTACCTGCCCAGCCTCTTCTGGGGCTTCATCACGCTGGGCAGGCTCATCTCCATCCCCGTATCCTACCGGATGAAGCCAGCAACGATGGTCTTCATCAACGTGGTAAGGCTGGGTTTACTGTGGGTCTAATGCTGCTTGCCTCCGAGATGCTGCCTGGCTTTGGTGTTGATGGGTAAAGCCTTCCTCTGCATGCCTGTTGCTGATGCCAGTGCACGAGGGAGCCGAGGCTTGCTTACCTCTTGATTGCATTGCTTTGCTGAGCGATCCTCAGTTGATCTAAGCATAGAAAGCACCTCATAAAGTGCCTGCCAGCGTTCCTGCATGTTCTCTTTGGCCTCTACAGGGGAATTAATGCCCATATCAGCTGTGGGAGAGGGAAGGCAGAGGTCAGTCAATTCTCTACTTGGACTGTAGCAGCTGGCAAAGAAGCCAGTGTGATGTGAAGCTGCTTAACTTAACCAAACACATCCGCTTGGAAGGGGCAGGAATCCTTTCAGGACACGTGAGGAAGATGAATGTCAGGATGTGGCAGCCAACAGGGAGGGGTTGTGCCCATTCACGTTCCTTGCACCCAAAGAGGAATGGAGGGAGAAGGCAGTGAATTTACAAGTTATTGTAAGCACAGGTTCTTTTCGTAGCAGGGCTCACAGTCAATATTGCAAAGCCAAGGGCAGGCAAGGGGGTAAACTGCAGGGGGAATTCAGTGTCTCTAGAACCCAAATCGCTGTGTACAGACACGCACCCATTCCAGGGGCCGAACAAGGAAGAACTAACGTGTTGGTGCTGCAGAGCTCCCTCTGGTGACTCTGCCGTGCTGGATGCTGCATCTCCTCTCGGATGGCTCTGCTGGTCCAGGTCAGAGGCCAGGGCAAGTGTTTAAGTGGAGCTGGTTCTTTGGCTTTGCTGCTGTGCCTGGTTTCTGAGTGAGTTCATTCCTTAACGTGCTCAAACAGAGCTATCAGTGACTGAGATGTGACTGTTATGGAAGCGGCAGTATTGTTGGATTTAAAGCTGCAGAGAAAAAGTTAGTGTTTCAGCTACAATCTGAAGTCTCTACCCAGTGCGTTATGGTCTAAAGCCCTGTTATAAAAAGTACCAAATTCTTTGCTGTAAAGGCTTTTATTTGCCAGGTTTCTCCAGTTTCTCAGGCTGTGATCTTTGTCAGCATTTATGTTCCTTTTCCAGACTATTTTCTACATTAAAATTGAGTGTAGGTCCTATTCTTGCCACTCAGCATTTTCCACCCTCCTGTTCGCAGGTCGGAGTCCTGATAACCTTCCTCCTGCTCCTCATCTTCTCCTACAGCGTCGTCTTCTTGTTCGTGGGGACAGCATCTCTGGGGCTGTTCCTCAGCAGCACCTTCCCCAGCATGTTGGCCTACACTGAGGACATCCTGCAGTACAAAGGTGAGCAGGGACCGGGCACTGGCAGCAGGTCAAGCCCAGAGCCAGCACCTCCTTCCCTCCATCCTCAGGGATGCTGCCTCAGAAGCCTGGAGGAAAGCTCTGGTTCTGAGCAGTGTTTGTTCAAGCTGGAGGAGCTTTATGGTCCCTTCCAACCCAAACCAGTCTGGGATTCTGCGATTGCATGGAGATACCCATGGAAGATGAGGCCGTCCCTGCAGGCTGCCCCAGCATCACTTGTGCTGTTTCTTTGCAGGCTGTGCCACAACCGTGCTGGTGACTGGAGCTGGAATTGGGGAGATGGTGCTGCAGTTACTGGTGGGATCGGTGAGTGCGGACAGGGCACAGCACGAACTGAGGGCAGCCTTTAAGCCAAAACCTTAGTCCAGGCTTTGAGCAGCTGCCGGGGAAAAACACTGCCTTACCTTGGAGCTATGGATCAGTAACGCTGCTGCTGACTGAGGTATCTGAGTGCTGTGATGCCATCTGCTCCCTTTCCCCCTTTTCATTGCAGATTATACACGATCAGGGCAGCTACAGTTTCCTGGTCTGTGGGATGATCTTTGGAGGCTTGGCCTTTACCTTCTACGCCTTCCTCTTGTTTTTCCACAGGATGTACCCCAAGCCCTCCGCAGGTAAGGCAGCCCCAGGGCCCAGCACTGCTTTAGAATGAGAGGAAGAGCGGCACACGCAGCACCCCAGAGCCGGCTGCAGGGCCTCAGCAAAATGCAAGGAAATGGTTCTTTTGCTGCTGCTTCCCGTCCCCTCTTCCTGCTTTGCTTTGCCCACAAAGCCTTGGCAGCCACAGCTTGGGGTTTGCTTGCTTTGCTGGGGGAGAAGCAAGGGATAAAGTAGGACTCGCAGAGGACCCGTAACTCCCACGGGCTGGCTGTGCCAGCACTGCGGTGCTGCTGGACAGTAGCACAGACTGCACAAGCCTCCCCTGTGCGGGTCTGCCATCCAAAGAGAAAAGCCTCTCTGATGAGGAGCTCTCTTACCTGTCACCTCAATCTGCATGTGCTGTGTGTGTTCCCTTTGTAAAAGGTGCTTTGTGTGACAGGCAAACACTGGTCCAGGTTACTGGAAATGGAGGCGTGTCTTAATGGAATGGTTTAGGTTGGAAGGGAGCTTAAAGCTCCTCCAGCTCCAACCCCTGCCACGGGCAGGGACCCCTTCCCCTGGAGCAGCTTGCTCCAAGCCCCTGTGTCCAACCTGGCCTTGAGCACTGCCAGGGATGGGGCAGCCACGCTGCTCTGGGCTTTGCTGCTCTTGTGATGCAAACCTGATGTCGATGTTGCAGACATGGACGATGCCTCCCCTGACAAACCAGCAGTGAGAGACGACACTGGACAGTACCAGCGCTGAAGCAGCGGCCAAGCCCTAGCCAAGCAATAAACCACCCCACAACGAAGCATTGCTCTTACGGATGATTTCACATTTAATGACTGAATCATGCAAGTCTTCTGCAATCAAAAGCACATGAGATTGGGTAAGTCAGAATCAAGACAACATCCTGAAACACTGCGTCAAGCGAAGCACAAGCTGCCCCTGTCACACAAACCAAAAGGACTGCCAGCATCGGCGTGACCCTTGCGTCTGATGGCCGTGTATGGAGGGGCGATGGGAGCAGCTCCTCCTGCCAATGAACCTTCTTTCTTACCAGTTCAGGATGAAGGGGACGAAGGAAAAGGTTCTCTCTGTCCCATAGGTAAGACTGAGAATCTCCTGGCTTAGACATTGAACAGGAGATGTTTCTTTTGGCCTGTAACATACAGAAGCCCCACCACTTTATAGCACAATACTGGATTGGATTCCTTTTCGTGTAACACTGACTCGAGTATGTGTCACCTCCATGTACACTGCCAAAGGGGAAAACCTACACCATTGGTAGAGCCAGCCCACCAAGTGCACAGCGGTAGCAGGACCTATCTATATTTGCACAGTTGATTCTTCTCTCTCATGCACTATCATCATCAGTGTCTTATGCAGCATGCTAGGGCCTCTTGATCATTAAAATCATCAGCTTTCACCTTGGTTTGGAGTCAAGACTGACTTGTGGTTTGTTTTGCTTTCAGTCACTGGTTTAGCTGCTACGGTCGCAGTGTCTTTGAGGGTGGTTTTATTTCTAGCTTCCAGTTGAAGCTTAACCAGAGGTATTTGGGAGCCAGCCTCCAGCTGCTTAATCTGTGCAATACTTATTATCCAGGTGCCTTCTCTAAGGTACTCTCATAGCCCCCGCATGACCTATTACAAGCGATGAAGAAAGGACTGGCTTCAGAGGAGTGTAAAGCCCCATCCATCTATTTCTTCAGTGAGTGATTGGACATGTACTTTTTGCTTTAACTGCTGTATGTGGGTGTACATATGTACGTGTGTATATAAAGTAGTGTTTAATTAAAGGTGATTGATTGCTAGATTCTCAGCATGATTGGACTTGGATAATTCAGCTCTTTCTGGCCAAGGCTATCAGCTGCTGCCTAAATCTAACAACTCTTTAACTTACATTTGGTTCAGTGGGTCTGGTTTTTCAAGCAGATCTTACCTTCCATATGCTACCTCCCAAGCTCCCACGGGTGGTTTATAGAGAACAGACTCCTTGGCTTGCCTTAGTCAGACCTAAAGCTGAGTGAGCATCAGGCCAATGCTGGAGGGAGGGAGATGAGGTGAATCCCAGGCTAAGCCAATCCGTTGTCTCCAGGTACATGCAGCCTCACAGCCCGGGTGCTGCAATTCTGCTCTGGCACCAGAGGATGCCACTGTTAATCTCCTTGAGCTACCCAGGATGAAAAAACAAAGCCCTTGTGCAGCAACCCCCCCATATCTGTCATTAATAGAGGAGCCCCTCCCACCATGACAGCATTCTCTCCATCTCTGTACAGAGGAAGCGAGCACAAAACAATACAATGAGGGAGCTGATCTGGAGCGGAGCCTGCACAATCCCATGTATATCACACCAGGGACTGTCAGCTATTCAAAACCACCTCATGACGTCCGTGCAGCTTGCTAATACGCAGCTAAATGGCAGGGTAACAATCCTTTATGGTAGGGGTGTATGTGACAGCTCACATCTCCACCCTGGGAACAGAGCTGCTCCCCAAAGGAAACGTTCACCCAATAGTACCTGACCTGGTGCAGAGGGGGTGCAACGGCAGCTCCAGCTCCTGGCTCCAGGCAGGTGGGACACGGGCCAGCCCGTGCTGTGGAGAAGGGACAGGTTAGCTGGAGGCCTCACAGCTCCCTCAGCATCCCGGGGCCAGCAGCGCTGCAGCTGGGACTCTCCCTTTCCTCTCTCGGTGCCAAAAGGAAGAGGCCAAAAGAGCAGGAGCTTTGTTAAAAATATTTATTTAAAAAAATACAGTTGTTTTGCATGTCTGTTGCACATAACTATTAACATAGGATTGACTTGGATAATTGCTACAATGCTTTTGGAAAGCCAGCCTGCATTATACAAAGCAAATCCCTCGGTCAGTTCTTACACAAAATAGTTTTCTTTAACTGTTCCCACCCCGCTTTTAAAAAAGATTGCAATACAGTCAGTTGGGTTTTTTTTTTTCTTCTTTTTTTTTTCTTTTTTTTGCACAAAAATCGAAGCAATAGAAAAGTCACCTGATTCCTCAGGAAAGACCTGCGTGATGTGCGAGGACCAACAGCCAGCGCGCTCTAACAGCAGCCCCCGTTACTGGGACGTGTCCTTGCAGTGCACCTCCTCCAAAGTCACTTTTGCACCTTAGAACATTGCCCCCCCAAATCACATTCAAACCTGAAGTGTGTCCCAGTAACTGCAGCTCTCCTCTAAGCAAAGGGATCAGCCGTTGTTTTCCGATCTGCTATCGACACGCTGAAGGTCTTCCTAATATGTTATCTTGGAAGGTTAAATAAAAGCAAATTTAGTAACACTGAACAATTACTGAAAACTTTGGCTATTTATGTACTTGCATTACATACCAGCATTTGTTTTAGAAACACAATGGCATTAAGATACTCTTCCTATAAGGTATTACTTTATAAAGAAGTTAGACTGAGAAGCTATTCTCTCCCAGGTGAGTTCCCCCAACTTGCAACGCCAGCACCAAAGCAGTGCCAGGCTGCAGCTGGCTCTAAAAGACTGTGTCTAGAAAGAAAGTCTCCAGTGTAGGAAGTTAAGACACTCACTACAACTTAACGTGCTTTGTCTCTCGACTTGGTGCTATAGATATAGATATATATAAAGATAAATAAAATGCAATTCTGGTCTGGAAAGAGTAACTGAAAGCGTTCACGCTGCTGCTTTCAGTGTTACTTATTTTTACCACTGATGGCTCTACTAAAATGACAGGAAAGCAAAAAGAATCCATTCCAGATTAAAGAGTGAGTTCACTGATGTGACTGTCTGCTCAGTCTGCCCCAGGCAGAGCTGCTGTAGGATAAAACCACTGCAGACATCACTGCAAAGGACCCAGGGTCACCTGAACATTCAATTGAGCAGTGAAACACTAAAGGCATCAGGAAGTCCCTTTCCAAAGCAGATGTGCACTTTAAAACCAAACACCACCTGCCCCACGTTACCACAGCTGATTCGGCTGCTAAAGTTCTCTCAAATGGAACTTCAAGCTTCCCTCCCCTGCCTTCATCCGAGCCACAGCCGGGGTAAGTGAGACCAGTTGCAGCGAAGCCAATGGATCTATACTCTGATTTACAAGCTTCTGGCATGGGACTCACATCTGCCAGCAGCTGGCTCAAGGAGTCACAGAATTCCCAAGACAAAGTCTCAACCTGGTTCCGATCCCTATTCAGGGTCCTTTCAGTCCCAGATTGATTCCAGCTGCCATAACAGACGTTAGAGGAGACAACCACCATATCCTTACGTGCACGTTGCTGGAATTTTCCCTTTTATTCATCTCTATTATAAAGAATATACTTCTCAGCTATAAAAACGGGGGGGGAGATAAGCATTAAATGTGCTACTGTACTTATCACAAAACACTGTGACGTACATAAGGCCATCTGGTAACACTGCAACAGAATACAAACAAGGTTTTAAAAGGGAGGTTTAGAATACAACTCTCTTTTTAACTACAAGGAATAATCTCAACCCTGTTCACAGAGCATGAAGGTTAGAACTAGCACATCATATATAGAAACCTCTGTGCAACTGAACAAGAGCAGAACAAAAAGTCAACACAAGTCTAGAAAGCCGTTTCAAAGCCTGAAGATTTAAGACATGCCAGCCCCCACTAAAACACAACGCAGCTCAAGGAGCCGAGAGCAAGCCCAGGTATTTAACCCCCCCAGCACACAGCACACACACGGAACCATGCAGAGCCCATCCTCCGAGCCTTCCTGTGCTCAAAAAAGAGAGAAAAAGGAAATAAACCCCGAAAAGAATAAAAAACAGCTTCCAGTTATCAGTACAGCACCGCTGCATGTGCTGCCCGCGGCCCGAACCGGCTCCGGCCACGGCGCTTCCCTTCTCCTCCCTCTCCTGCCTGCGCTGCTCGCAGCTCATCCACGTCTCCACTAAGAGAGCCCTGATTCCCAAAGGTTCAGCATCATTCCGTTAACTCCCTGCTCAAAGTCCACCTCGGAGATGAAAACCTTCTGCAACGCGTGGTCTCAACAGAGGAGCAAGGGCTTGAAGTACGAGAAGTCCAAACTTCTGTTCCATGACCATAAAACTATTCAATAAAGACACAGTTAAGACATTTATGAATGTCAAAGGTGCAGTGAGAAATAACCTTTGGCAACCAATTCATCCACACCATGGTATAATGGAATACCAGAAACTAAAAAGCCTCCCAATAGCTCAGCAGCGTGTGAGAAGTGGCACTGCAGAGTGCAGCGTCTGCTCTGGTGTATGTGGCATTATCTAATGTGTTATCTCCACACATGCAAAGCCAGACTCTGTGAGAACACTGATCCTCCCAGGCAGTGAGCACGTGTGGCCACACGTATGTTCACAAGAGCTATTCCAGTCTCAGCTGAATCCACATCTACAGCTCTCAAAGCCTGGTTTTTAGCACACATCACAGAGCTCCACAGCCAAATCTTCCACTACATCCTTTGGGAGGGGGTGAACAAAACTAAGCTCTAGCCAGCTGGACTTTGTTGGGTGGAACAATGCAGATGAAGTGGATATCTTGCTATCCTGAAAGCTAAGAATACTTCAGCACACTCATTCAAGAGACATCATGGGGTCCTGCCCAGCTTCCTTACCTTGTTTTGCAAAGCATGGTTATGGTCAGCAAAGCTGCATCCTCCAGAAAGCATCGTTGCTCTGCAGTGAACACACTCCCCCTTAGTTGTGCTTGCTCTTTGTAAACAGGCAAGGGTAACACAGTCCTCAGCTCAGGATCCCCAGACACCCAAACCCAAAACTTAACCCTTCTGCTTTAGGTGGCACCAGGACGGTCAGGACATATGGACAGAGGGGCTGGTGATGCTAAACACAGGCTGCAGGAACCGGGCAGCGCTGCTGTGGCTCCTCTGTTACATCCTTGTGCCCAACAGCAGCCTATGGAGAAAAGAGCTGGTTTTCCTGTCTGGAATCAGCTTTCACCCCTGGCCCCTGCACAGGCAGCACTACCGAGTGGAATGGTGCATCCACAGGTGTTGAGCCAGGAGGAACAGCCCTGAGGGACAGTGTAAAACGGTGTCACTGCCTTTTTATCTTTCTACCTTCCTCTGAGAGCAGCTGATTTGAGCAGATCAGCTGCAGCATGGCACACACCACTCAGCACAGCGCAATAGCCAAAGGCTTCTGCATTAAGCAGATCTGCTCCATTCAGACTCAACAGCAGCCATTGCCCATCACTGTTTAATTAAATGCAAATCAAACCATAAGCAGTCCTGTTTAGACAAGGATACCAGAGCTCATGAAATCATCCCAAAGAGCTTCGTGATTGCAATTGCAATGGATTTTCAACTTATCCGCTGAGTGTAAGAGCACGTGGGGCTCGGGCCCTGGGTTTGCAACACCATGCTGCATGATTCTGAACCTCTCCATCGCCAGGACCTCAGCACCCAGAAGGTACGTGTGGCTCTTACACAGGAGAACTATGGAATGGAACAGAACAATGTTGTGATGGAGACCCAAAGCTCAACCATCAGTTTTAAAATACCTGTCACCTTTGACAATGTTCCTTAACTACCGACGTAGTTGAATTTCATAGCTGACAATACCAAGATAGCCTCTTGATAAACACTGAGATGTGTCTTGTAAACAAATACGCATAAAAATGGAAGAGGTTGAATCATATCAGAAACACAGGTACAGACAAAACTGCTATAAAACAGTAGCAAAAGGTAACTAAAAGATGCATGAAGAAACCATGGGGCAGCCAACAGATCAGAACCTCCAGCCCTGACCTCAGCACTAGATGTGGAGCAGAACTGGGCCTGTGCCCACCTGAGACACTGCATCGCGGCTCTTCCACTGCTCTCACCCTCGGAAGCTGAAGTCCTGAGGGAGCTGGCAGCCCTGCAGCTCGCTGCGTTTCTGTAAGCTGCATGCAGGAAGACGGGCGCAGGAGCAGCCCCCCCTGCTGCAAGTGAACGCTGAAACCCCAGAGGAATCCATCAGCCAGGTATCTGAGGGCTGAGGACACAGCAGAGGGAGAAACTCTCCCAAACCCACCACTGAACAGCCAAAGCCTTTCATATTAAAACACACGCTCCACTGCGCCAAATGGACACTGAAGCCTTAAGATGCTCTAAGTGAAAACAATGAATTCTCAAATTCAAGGAATTTTATCACTTCCTGACCTCCTGCAAAATGCAACTTGGGTGTGCCAAAGCCAGTGCATGGGAATCACATTCAGCATCCCTACTGAAGAATGATCACTGAAACAAGGAGCTGAATTTAAGCTGCTGCTAAGAAAACAAACCCAGACCTTGCCTCCACCACCCTCAGCATGAGGATCACATCCTCTGAAAGAGGTGAGACAGAACAAGAAGGGTTCTATAACCACGGGGTATTATTAACACCATTCCGCTTCCCATGGATGGTTTCTGCCTGCAGCACGTGTAGCTGGTGGCATCCTGACAGCTCAGCATCTCAAATAAAGCCTGACAGGGCACACACAGCAACAGCAGTGCAAGCTTTCGAACCCTGCAGTACTATTATAGAGCAGCAGTGACACATAAAGAGATTTCCAGAAGCAGGGCAGATGTTCAGCTTCCAAGCTCATCCAGCCTAATTCTACCACCACTGATGAATTCACTGATGCAAGTGTTACCAAGCACTCAGCAATACCACCTCAGCAACATGAGCTGTGATGAGATGCTTCTGTGAGGCTGCATGATGATGTTTTTAAACCAGCACAGTGCTAGACCCATATTACAGATAATCCATGATCACCAAGAGAGCCAGTATTAACCCCAACCTTCCCTACATAGAAAACGAGTTGCAACGAGCTGCAAACTGCTCCTGAAGTGAGCTTGTGGAGTACCAGCAATGCACAGAACCAAGCTCCAAGAAGTCACAGGAATGTGATCCCAAAAAGCTGACAATTAATACAATTGTTAGTAAATGTGTGCTTAATGAGGCAGCATATATACAAGATAATATTATCTTAAGTGACCTGAAAGTTGTAATGGAGAAGAGGTGGCAAGTGGCTCCTCTCCCACCTCCCCAGCCCTCTCTATGTGCTTTCCCAACTGCCTCCTGAGATTATGATCCTGTCTTTTCCTAGGCAGGTGCTTAAGAAGCCAAAGCAATCCTCTTCTCAGTGCTATCTGTGAAGAAGCTGGATATTTCAGACTAAAACAACACAGCCAGGCTGCATATTCATAGTCATTTCCTCTAGGATGGCATCCCCAGAGGTGAATGTGTATCACCAACCAGCTACACAGAGGGATCTTAGGAAGCTGCGAGGAGAAGAGCATCAAACCAGGCCAAGCACAACGAACAAGCTATGTTAGCACTTGGTTCTCCTGCATACCTATGCTGAAAGTGATAGAGTTTACACACAGTTAAGTGCATGTGTGCACATACACAACAAATAAACTTGGCTTTTCTCCATAGGGGATAAGGAAAGGGAAGCAATTAAATTGCAAGTCTTTAGTGCTCATTAATTCTGTTTTAAACTCTAATCCTAGTCTGCAATGTTGCTCACACTTGGTGGGCAATAAAATTGGCCAGCCTAAAACAACCATTAAAAGTGCTGCTATTTATACATAGCTATATATATATTTTCTAGAGCAGACTCACAAGGCATCATGCAAACCAGAGAACTCCCGGTGCCTGCTCTTGGTTAAGATCTGCCGCTTGCTTTCTGCATTCAAAACAAAAAAGGTCAATATTGCACATTGTCATCTGAAGAGCTGCTGGCACAGGAACTCATCCTGCATCTGCTGATGTCTGAACGCGAAGCAGCATCGTGCCTCTGACGCAACGGAACAGGAAGACAGTTCACCACGAGCTCACTCCCTGCTACCTCCACCTCCTCCCTCCCACCTCCAACGGGCAGGGGACTTTGGGGATGAGCAATGCCCAAAAAGCAACCCCCTCACCTCCCGTCTCGGGTGCTCTGTCAGGAACACACCAAGCGCTGTACAGGTTTCAATGCCAGAACACAGAAGATAACGTCACTGCAGTAAAGTCTTGGGTTTTTAAAGTGAATTCAGAGCCTGCAAAAGTGGCAAAAGGAAAACTCTGGAAAGCTCAAGTTCACCACTTCTGCAGAAGATGGGTGCAACTGACAGAGCGTGCGCTGTCAGCTCCTCTTGTGTACAGGTACAATCCTCCTCTGCTCATCACCACTGTGAAGAAAGCCAAAGGAAAGAGATGGTCTCCATCCGGTTTCTAGCAGGTATTTTACAGAGAGGATCACCTTATGTCACAAGCTCAGTGTGCACACACAGAGGTTGCTGCCTGACGTCAGATGCCCACAGCAGAAGGGCACCTCACCCCGCACCAAGAGTACAGCATCCAGCCTGCGAGAGGAGAGCCTCTCTCCTTTGATTCCTCTTAAATGCTCTCTTAAAAGCCTCCTGAGGTGTAAAAAGCTAACTACAGATTCCATTTCCCCCATGTTTCATGGCTCTGGACACCAGCCTTGGGTTAACCCATGTACACACAGCCATCAAGAAGAGGAGCCCAAGCACAGATCTCCTTGGAGGCGGACAGGCCGTGGTACCCTCTTGGCTGCACAGACTGAGCTGAAGTCGTTTGGGATCCAGTGCTTCTTCAAATGAGAAAAGCACCGGATCCAATGGAAACCCTGAAATAAGAGTGGGCAGAAGAGGAGCTTCTCCACTCCAGCTGAGGGCCAAGAGCAGGAACGTTACCGCTCTCACCCACTGCTGGGGCTGCTGAAACTCGAGCATCAGGCAGCAACCTCACAAATCCAGAGCCACCCTCAAACCTGCGTGTGAAATCCACCAGCCTGGTGCTGTTCCAGCAGGGCTCTGTAAGGTCTCTGGCACAAGAAATGTTTGGACTTGAGCATTCAAACCTTCTGAGAACCGGAAGGATCTAATCCCACCGCTCATCTGGCTCCAGATCTTGCCTCCTCACCGACGGGAGGGCAGGAAGAAGCATCCAGGAGCTTTCCAGCTCACTTCCCTGAGGAGCTGGGCTGTGGGGACACGATGCCATTGGAAAACTGTCCGGATGTCAGTAACAAATCACTGGGTATTCCTTGAAAAGCTCTCCCTGCAGAAAGACAAGCTGTTTTTACAGCAGAAAAGATGCGGGCTGCTCTGTTGCTGCACAAGTTATCAGGCCCCAAGGCGAAGCTGAGCGCACACACCCCTTTCCCAAGCATTTCCTGGAATGCCAGCTTCGATCATGATTAGATTTCTTCTTGCCAAGCACAGGAAGCAGAAGAACAGAGGGTTTCTCCAAGAGTCCCAGAGAAAAGACTTCTCTGATACTGTTTAACTGCAGTCAGTGCAGACTCAGTTACTGCAACACCAACCAAAGCTCCCTTTAAGCATAGGGAAGTCTTCCGATCCAAGGAGGGAAGAGAAGAGACTGGAGCTGCAGCTCCTATTAAGGCGTTTGCACAAACATTCCCAACCTGGGTCTTCAAAAAAAGGGAATTTTGCAAAAAAGGCATTTGATTTGGGAATGGCAAAAACTATGATAACTGCTGATCACCTCTGGGGAATTACAAATTGCTCATTTAAAAAACACGGTTTCATGTTAAGTGTCCTGTCTTTCCCTTGCTTGCCAGTCTGTCCTTCCCGTCAGTTCATGTGCTATGTCTTCTGGAGATCAGGGGAAAACGGGCCAGGGGTAGAGGGTCCATCCAGTCCAGACAGAGTAAATGGGCCATGACTGTTCAGCACTGATGGAAACTAAGAGACAAAACAAAACCGTTAGGCAAGAGGCCATGTCCATTCACCATTCCTGTCCTATCTGTGCCTGTGGAGACTCCCCCAGGAAAGAAAAAGACACCTCAAAACACAAAGGAAAACACCCTTGGCTTCCCCCAAGCAATTCACTGTGGTGCCCCTGCATCAGAGGGGAGCAACCCACTGAGGATAACCTCAGCGCTGAGCACTGATGCCATCCTCAATAAGTGACTTGACACAGGTTTTCCACATGCTCTGAATTGCTCCCCAGCTCATTCTCAGCTGTACATAAAGTGTCCAATGCATTTCCCCTCTACTCACAGTACATACAAAGCTACCTCCTTCTCCTCCACAGAGATCACAGATACAAGCCCAAAAGACTGATGGTTACATTCTGCCCTTTGCCTAAGCAGACTCAGGCAATGGATGTGGTTATTCCACTCCAAAGCAAAAGGTGGAAGAGGAACATGAATAATTATAAGGATGTATTTTTTTCTAAATAGAGGGGACGTTTTTATGTATGTATCAGGGATAGAAACCAGGCACATCACTGTCTGGGTCCTACAAGAGGTACTTGGGCTGGAGCCTGCAGGTCTCTAAAGTACCGCGAAGCACGGTGAGACTGGCTGAACTTACCTGGAAGAGGGTGTTAGCACCTTGCAACCTGGCAGGACTCAGAGGAGCAACGGGGCTCAGGGTGCTCCAGAAGTGAATGCTGGAGAGCAAGGGACTGGGGGTCAGCAAGATGGGAGTCTGCAAAACACAAGGAGAGAGCAGCGGTGGGAAGCGGCAGTGCCAGCAACGCGAAGCCCGCATCAATCCAGAGCCACCATCCCGGCTCCTGCAGCTGCACAGGCCTGGCTCCACAGCCCAAGGAGCTCCCATTCCCTCCTCCTCCCCCCCACAAACCCCACAACAGCCACCCCCATCCGGCTCGCCCTCCCCTTGCTGAGCAGTTGGCCCCCTTCTCCCAACAGCTGCCAAATCCAGCTGCAACCCACAGCAAATCGGCTCCTCCTGCAATTCAGCACCTGCAAGCGGCCATGGAACACTCAGCCTGCGAATTAAGAGCAGGTCGTGGGCACCCGCATGGCCGAGGTGGCACTGACAGTGTCCCTCCAGCTTCCAAATACTCCCAATGCTCCAGATTCATGGCCAAACACTTTGAAGGATGCCAAAAGATCGACTCCCCTCCATGTTTTCCCTGCCTTCAACCATTTCAGTTTGCACTCAGCAGTTTCCCTCCAATTTGAACGACAGGAAAGAGATTCAACCCATCCAGACCCATTTAACAGCCCACTTGGATTTGGTTCTCCTCCAAATTTTCCATGAGGCATAAAAACTTTCCTTTCCCACACAAAGATAACAACTAAATTAAGCAGCTGCTGCAAAGTCACAATACTCTGGTCTGCAGTAGCTGCCTCCTGAACCCAGGAAAAGCAAGCTGCTAAGCACACACCTCCGTGCTGCTCTATTTTTAAAGCAGTTTCAGAATCAGCCTGAAGGAAAATGGGAGGGTTGAGGGCTTTGGGAATAATTCAGGAGCACCCTGGCAAGATGCACAAAGGATCCTGCTGGTGCTGCTTTGGGTTTTGCCTCCACACGCCAACACTGCACAGACGTGCAGAGCTGACACACCGCTTGGGCACACTCTGGGGGAGAAGCTAATCCCAAGTATGAACAAAATGGGAGTGCCAGACTAAGTTTCCAGACTCCAAACACAACCTATGGACTATGTGTTTTTCCACTTGCTTCCCTCTCCATTTTCGACGAGAACACAACCACTATTGTTCCTTTAAACACCAAAACCAGGAAGGGAATTGGGTTACCTGAGAGAAAAGTGCTGGAGTAAGAGAAGCAGTTGGGAGAGAAGGACTCAGAATCCCCAGCGGACTTGGATCGCTGCCTGTAATGACGAGAGTAGGAGCCAACTCCAGCCCTTTGGGTTTTTTGGATCTGGAGAGGTGATTGGCAAATTCCTTCTCCAGCACAGATGAATCCTGCTCTTTGGGCTCTGGGGATTGATGCTGAAGGCTCTGAGCCTGCTCCAGCTGCTGAGAAGCCACGGATTCGATGTCCGTGTCAATGTCCAGGTCAGGATTAGAGCTCAGGGGTGGCGATGGGGGCGTGGAAGGAACCTGCAGGCTGGGGGACACTGAGGATATGGGTGGCGTTGGGGTGAAGCTGGTGGTTAGGTTTGGCAAAGGGGCTGGAGCTTCAGGGACAGGTAACTTGGGTAGAACGAGGGTCTCCAAGGTCTGGAGAGTGTCTTCTGTTCCCATGGGAAGGGAGGACACGGTTGAAGTGGCAGAAGCAGTGGAAGTGGCAGAGACCGTGGAAGTGGTGGAGACCAAGGGGACCGATGAAGGCTTTTTGGAGGGCATGGTCACAAACTTGATGACGGAGGGTGTTGGGTCCTGAGCGGGTTTCTTCTCGGTCAGCTTCTCAGCTGGATTCTCAATCTTGATGGACCTGAAGAGTTTGACGCTGGAAGAGTTGAGGGAGTTCAGAGTGAACGAGGAGTACAAGCCCGAGTGGATGTAGTCATTGCGGCTGGAGGACTTCGCACAGGACTGAGCCTTCTCCTTCCCGCAGCTTTCCACATCCTTTGGAGCACTGCTGACTTCTGCAAAACCACTCATTTCGGGGTCTCCTTCTATCCGGCCCACGACCAGCGGATCCATGTTTAAAATCTCCGGATAAGAAACAAACTTGTACACAAACTTCTTCCCATTCACTTTCTTAATGATATTCTGTGGGTAAGAAGATATAAATATGCATTGAGACCTTCTCCAGATTAATTTTCTTCCTACAAACACTGCCAGAAATAGACAGAGGAACCCAGGAGTCTGTAATCTTCCATCAAAAACTGTTCCTTCTTTCTTTATTTAAAACCACCCTGCTTTCTTGCAAGGCGATTCTGCTCCTCAGGTGGCATCTCCAGAGCTTGCAGAATAAAGGCTCTAATAGGTGAGCTTAAGCTGACATTAAATAAACTAACAGCAGCCTTAAACCTTTTCATATGTTAAAGAAGCAAATACCCATTCCCCGAAGCAAAGATCACTGCCCTGGGTCCAGTGAGTGCAATCTGACAGCAGAACTTGCAGAATTAAAGCTCAGAGGTTTGCAGAATGGAGAGCTAATGCTTCTCATCAACCCACCTTTATTCTTAATAAGATGATAATAAAGGAAAGTAGGTAGCTGAACTAGTCAGCAGAATGCAGGCAAACCAGCTATTTCAATACCACAAAAGAGCAGATGCCAAACTTGTTTTGCTCCCAAGTGAAACACCACACACAATCTGGGCCTAAGAAGGCTCTTAATGTCTCGTACAATTACCATCACTGAGACCTCTCAGTATGAAGTCAGATTTGTGCTGCCCAGCAGTGAGCTCCACACAACAGCACCAAAGGGGCAGGTTCCTCAGAAGTGATTTTGTACCTCCTATACCCCCCCAGTAACAGCAGTGGGATGAATGGCTCACTGCAAGCGAGGTAAAGCTCCCACGCTGTGGTTCTGGTTCAGCTTCCTGACACCACCCGAGCACTAAATGAAAGGCTCTCCAAGTTATTAGAAGACATCAGCTCAGTAAGAGAAGCATCTCACTCTGCTGGACCAAAGCTGCTGACCACATCAAAGGTGCAGTCCTGAATACATGAAGCATGCTTGGGCTGCTTCACTGCAGACCCTGGATTTGACAACCCCTTCTCAGAGACAGTTGCAGACAGATCTCAAGGTGGTTCCAAGTTCACCATCTCATAGAATCAGAGTGGTCTGGGTTGGAAAGGACCTTAAAGCTCCTCCAGTTCCTGCCACGGGCAGCAACGCCTTCCACTACATCTCATTCTGCTGCTTAAAGTGGAGTGTTGAGGATTTTAACCCTTGCAAGGGCATGTATTCTTGGAAAGGGGATTAGTATTCAAGGACAGATTTGTCTTAGCAATGACATAAATCAAAGAAGGCAACTCTGTGCACACAGCTACCTGGAACCTTAGAACAACCACCGGGGAGGAAATGCAGCAAAGTGAAAACCAAAGGGGAAAAACCCCTCTAAAACTAAGCTAACACACCTTAGTTAAGCCTGGGAGACAGAAGTAACACCTACCCCCTTGAAGGGACTGAAAAAGGAAACAAAGCCCATTAGGCAGAAGCTGGTAAGATGGATAAGGATTGGAGGTGGCTGTAAGGACTTTGTTACCTTCACATAATAGTATCTGAGAGCACGGCTGAGTTTATCATAGTTCATACTGGGCTTGTTCTTGCGGATTCCCCAGAGTCTGGCCACCTCCTCTGCCTGCAGCAGTTTGAACTCCCCGTCGTTGGAGGTCCAACAGATGATGTTCTTGTTCTGAGGCTCTTGGAGGAGCTGGAGGAGGAACTGCCACAGGGTGATAGCACTGTCCATAGCAGTAAGCTGGAAGGCAGATAAGAGGCAGCAGTTTAGGAGCAGTGCATTTTCTCAGTCTCCCTAGAAGGGGGTAATGGAGCAGAGATGTTATTTCCAAAGCCAGCAAGAGTAAAAATTATTAGTCACCAGTCGTGAAAGATGTTCCCTGCAGAACAGGGGCTGAGAGCCAACTGCTGTCGTCTCCTCCCACATGTCAGTACTTTTCACATGGGTTATATTTAGCCTCATTTAACTAAATCAGGTCACTTTGGGTAAGTTGCAATGAGTCACAAGCCAAAAAAATAACTTTCAAAGTTGTTCCATGCTCACCCACTCTGACTTGTCCTGAGACCAGCTCAGGTGCACGCAGGTAACACCCAACCACCCCTCGACACCTCCTTCCCCTGCCTGCACCCACCTCAGTACCACTATGAGAACAGAGCAGATCAAGGCATCACTTCATGGACATGAGGTGCAGAACAGCTCAGCTCTCCTTCAGTTCCCATTCCTCCTGCCTCTTGGTGCGCAGCCCTTTCAGTCAAGCCCCCATCTCCCTTTCAAATCTTACTTCTTTTCCACACATCATCCCTGTCTTTTCTAAGAGAGCAAACATGAAAGTAAAGACAATGATAACAAATGCTGCCAGTGCTTATCTCCTGACTCCTGCCACATCTTCCCTCCATCAGTCATTTAGGCTGGGACACTCTAGGACCAGGCACTTGACTCATGCACTTCCAGCATGGTTTTCCTGTACTGAAGCTGTCGATGCATCATCTCACCAAGGACGGACAAGGCAGCAGAGATGACATCTCTCCTTGACCATATCTGACCACATGAATCTGAGTTTCCACAGCTGTTTCCAAACAGAACACTAATAACCCTGTCTGCACAAGGGAAGTACAAGACACACTATGAATTAAAACAGATCAAATGATATTAATGAAGTATCCCATATGGATTCTCCTATTCCACAACAGAACAGCTTCTATTAATGCAGCTTAAATGTCTTCCAATGAACTGCAAACAATGCAAATCACTCTGCAATACCAAACATCATGATGAATTACACTAAAAGTGGTTTGATATGTGTAACTATGAGGGGCTTTTTGCCCATGCAAACAAGCAAATTCAGCACAGGCAAACCTATAGAGCACTGGGGTGATCTGCAGCCCAAGCCACCAAATGCTCCAAATCAGAGGCATCAAGTTCAGCTTCAGCAAGCAGCACCCACACTCATATTGCTTGAGGTCCATGTATACATATGGGCAAGTAAGATTTGGTCAGGGCTGCCAGTTCATCTTCATTACCAAAGCCTTTTATTCCAATCTCATTACTGCCCAGCACTTATCCAGCCCTATATAAGGAAGAGAACAGTCTACAAGTCAGAGCTTCAGAATTCACTCAGCCCTGTAACAGGATTACTGCTGACAGTTTACACAGGACTACACATTCTTATTTAAATAAGGTGCCCCAAGGCAGGTACTTTTTTTGGGCCCAGCCCATTGCATTTAACCTATTTTTATGACTCCCTGCCTAACGGCAGCTTACCTGGCTACACAGGGGTGCTCCATTGATCAAGACAGTTAAATTGCTGCAATTACAAGGAGCAATCTCCAAGCAGGACACCCACACCACCCCCCCGCTATGCTGGCCTAAGGTGCTTTCCTTGGTAATTACTATCTGCACACAGCTCCATGCTTGCCCAAAGTAATTGCTCAGTACTCTTAAGAAAATCTCAGCTGCTCAATGCACTGCTTTGAGCCTCTTCCCCCCGTGGCAGCTGAACCATACGGGAACTCCAGGCAACCACATGAAAACTCTTCCAGGCCTTCTCCTCCAGCTTGGATGTGGATTTGCCAATAACATCTTGTCTCTGCCTGCTGGCAGCGCAGAGGCCGCGCACGCTGCGGAGCATCATTATCCTGTCAGGATGATGCACACGCACAGGGTGCTGTGGAGACGTAGGGCCTCGCTGCTGCCATCCTGCCGAGCTGTCAATAGCACTGATAGGTGTTAACAGAGAAAGAGCAGGAAAATGAAGTTGATTATTCCCACGCTCCGTTTAGCTACAGCAAAGCCCAGCAGCAGCCCTGCACCAAGCAGCGCTGCCTGATGCAACGGGAGGCAATCACGGCGCAATTGGATCAGCAGCAGCATTTGAGTGGCAAAAGCTTTTTTCTCCCTCCTCCTCCCTAAAAATCCATGCAGATTTCATCCCAGGATTTAACCCCGTTATTTTATCAGCCCGCTTCCTTCCCATTAGGAAGAAGCACCTTGCCACTAACTCAATGCTCACCGGCCTCTACCGCAGGCAAGGGTTATTGCCAGGTCCCAGTGCAGAGTACACACGGAGTGACCAAAGTGGTAGAAAAACCCCACCTTTCCCAATGAAGAGCTCTGTTGTTCAGAGGAGCCATTACCAAAACAAGAGGTCACACTGCCTAAATCCCAACTACTGCAGCTTTCCAGCTGGAAGGATCCTTCTCCCAGGAGCAGCCAGAAACTGTACTGGAGTGTTGGATCAATCAAGTTACCACTGATGTTTGACATTTACAGGCTCGAGGGATGTCATGATCCTGCCCATCATTTGGAGGATACAGAGCACATCCTCAGCACCACCTCCTTTTAAAAGTCTTATGTTCTGACATGTTAACAGGGTGTGAAAGGCAGAAAGCACTTTGGAATTGCTAATGGATAGGTCACCCTATGAAAGAATGAATGTCCCTCTATTAAATACTTGCGAACAATGGAGCGATGCCTCACTGCAACTGGGAGCATGGTTTTTCTGAAGCTTATATACAAAGGGAAGGCCAGAAAATAACCCTTCAAGTTGGTCAAAGCAATGGAATCACAGGTGGAACTTGCCGCTTCAGAGCCCAGGAGTGTACTCTAACTGGGAAGTAGAATATGTACATGGGAGACAACATGCTATGAATCAAGACACTTCATTTAACGTTAATAAAAAGCTGCTTTGATTTAGCCAGAGAACACATGAAAGAACTGTTGCTTCTTCAGGAAGAAGCCGAATAAAAGCAAACATCACACAAGATGTAAAATTAAAACCAGCAGAGGCGAGATGAGCACTTCTCTTTGTTTAAGAACATGGTAAAAAGGTTCCTCCTTCTTCAGCACCTGGGGCAGGAGGCGGCTGATGCCTTTCATGAGCCTTTACCTTGCAACCAGAGGACTGAGCAGCAGTGGAAGCTCCCTGTGCTCCCCGTGTTCTGCAGGACATCCTCACCTGCCCTGGCATGGTGGGACCTGCTCTTACAGACACTGTTACAGCCATTTCCAGAGCCATGGACTCAAAAGCATCAGAATTCAGAAGAGTCTCTTGTCCCTTGCATTCACACACACACACCTCTGCAGTGAGGGGTCTGGTGTTACAGACCCGTCAGCTGAAGGCACTATAGAGATCAGGGTGAGGACAGGACCCTGATGTCCCACTCAAACAGCAGAGATACTGCTTCTCTCACCATCAGTAAAAAGCATTTCAACTCCCTTCAGAACAACATCTCCGTTTATAAGAAGGCATCAATCTCTCAGCACAGCCCCCATCAACATAAAAAGCCCAGCAGTTTAATTGCTTTGCCTTCAAACCAATCACACCAATGATTACAAGCACACTACTTCCAACTGCCTTTTTCTGCTGAAGGTATTTTCCTTCTAAGAGCCCATGGAGAAGGTCTCAGTTGAAAAGACAAGGAGGGAATCAGGCAGAGAGGCAACAACGGCCCTTCCAATCCTGCACCAGCTGAGTACAAGGAAAAAATAGTTGCTCGAGGCAGAGGGCAGTTACACTTTGTAATGAGGATGCTAAAATAGAGCACTATTATTGTCTTGAGAGCTTCTCTGACGCCTACGGATGACCCTTCAAGTATACTGAGTAGCTGACAGAATTTGGCTGCAGCATTCTCAATCCAAGCGCTGCAAACTTGGTTGCTGCAGCTTCAGCTGAAGTGGCTGGAGCTGGGTTTGAGGCCTGGACTTCACAAAGCCAGGAGCTTCCAGAAGGCATCCGAGATACGGATCTCTTCCGGTGCCTTCTCATCATTACCTGTGCCACAACGGGCCCCACGCAACGCAGCTGATTACAGAGCCTCCAGGCTCTGCACCCTGTGCGGAAGGAGTGCGCAATCCCAGATGGCACAGCAGGAATGTGATGTGGCCAGGAGCTACATCACGGCTGCAAACAGACAAGGGCTCACCTCTGGGTGCTCAGAGAGGAGAGGGGCACCTGGTGACACTGCCCTAACGCCCCTCTTCAAGCTCTTCTGGCAGTTTCCTGTGCTTGGCCTCAGCACCACGCACAGCTCGAGCCATCTCCCACCTCAGCTTGTTCCAGCAGCCTCCGACAAGCATCTGCAGCCTGATGACTTCTGCAGCTGGACTGAAGGAAGCAGTCAG
This sequence comes from Neopsephotus bourkii, assembly GCF_033783945.1. Lineage (NCBI taxonomy): Eukaryota > Metazoa > Chordata > Aves > Psittaciformes > Psittacidae > Neopsephotus > Neopsephotus bourkii. The sequence continues at coordinate 757,562 of NW_026901625.1, forward strand.
GTCCACAGCCCTGTCAGAGCCCCCACAGGAACAAAGGATGGGGCACGGGGAAGAAGGGATGTCACAGCAAAGGAAAAGTCAGTGCTACCACCTATTTAAATGGCATGGTTACAGCTGCCGGGGTACCTAACACAGAAGTGACATGTCAAAGGATGACTTTGGAAGCAGCAAAGAGCAGAGACAGATACAGAGGGTGCCAGAGAACCTCAGATCAGAAACACTCTGTTAACAGCAGCAAAAAAGGCAAGAAAAGAGGCAGCCACAGCACCACTGAGATGGTTTTGGGGACCTCACACTGAGTGCAATGCAGGAGGTGAGCAACAGCACGCAGGAGCACTCCCCTCGTGTGTGGAGCACACTTGGCTGCACTGCTCCATCCCCTTCCCTGGTTTCGAATGGCCACGGTGTGTGAGCAGGAGGAATTCGTTGACAACAGCTCCCGCTGCATTGTGCAATGGTTCTGCAGACACAAGGCCTTGAGAGCTGCTCCAGGGAACAAGCAATGAGGTAGCATTGGCTGAAGGAGATCTGTGGAGGTCACGGGCCCGGCTCCTTGTTCAAAGCAGGGTTAACGCCAAGGTTGGATCAAGTCTTTGCCCAGCACTGCCCAAACCAAGGGTGAAAAACCAGAGGTGAAACGTGGCTGGTAAAGGGTCTACAAGGCACAGCTTCCATCCAAACCCAGCCTCTGCAGGCTGTAAGCAGCTACGGACAGACTGACCTGGCAGGAAGCGTGTGGGTGCTCAGTCCTCTTCCAGCACACACAGAGCACTGCAGAGGTAATTTTGATATCAGCATGTCCTGTTTTCTAAGCTCACCTCCTCAAGACAGGTAAATCACAGGCAAATCTGTGTATACTAAAGGTCTATTTATAAGGAACCAAAAGTCAAGATGCAGGCATCTACCTCTGCACCACCACCATGAAAACACTCTGGACCCTGGCAGCTTCCCAAGGAGCAAACAACTTCAACCTGCTCTAACGCACACTAAAACCAGGCAAGAACAAGGGAAAACCACCCTAAACTCCACCAAATTCCTGTCTTCCCCTTGGCTCGGGCCCTCACTGCGCTGCTGCTTCCAAACCAGTCAGGAAAATCAGCTTGGTCTGAAGGAGAAGCCGTGGTTACGGAGGCAGGAAGCTCGGTGGAAGGAAATGCTGGAGGATGTCCTGGTGATAAGAGCAGCTCCAGAGTTTTCACTGCCCAATCCCGCTCCAAGCCTGACGGCTCTATTTGCTTACAACAAACACTGCTGTAAATGTGGGGCTCCTGGCTCACAAACTGCGTTACTCCACCTGAAACCAGGGCTGAGCAAATACTTGGCTTCCAGGAGGGAACTCTTTCAGCTTTTTAACTCCGGAGAAATAAGCGTTTCCTCTCCTTCACAGGCATTTGCTGGCGCTCACCTCTGTGTCAGCACACAGGAACAAGCCACAAAGAAGCACAGTGCCCCAGGATTCCCACCATACCCATGGCTGAAGCCCCAGGTTAGGAGAAGCAGATGAGCCAAACAGCTCTACTGCTCTGTGGACCTTGACAGAGAGACAACGGTGCCAGCTTTGGTGTCCAATAGGGCTTTGCCCAGCACATCCTGACCCTTAGAACCTTTCAACCTGTTTAACCAGGACCTCCCAGCACAGTCCATGTACATCCCGCACTGCTACAACTGTTCTGCTGCCTCATCCCTGGCTAAGGACAGCTCACTGTAGCCTCTTTTATGGACAGCAGACCTGATTCCCTGCTTTTCTGGGCTTACATGAAGCATCTCCCCTTTTCCACCTCTCCTTTTATAGGATACCAGACCAAACAGCACACAGGAAGCTTTAGGGCAGACAGCGGGAATGTTAAACTTCGGAACACCTCTGATCAGTTCTGTGCCTGGCATCCCACTGATGGGATCGTTTCCATGTAAGCCATAAACCCACCGGTCTCTGCAGCAGCTCCTCACTAATGACGTTTGCCTCCTCCTCCTCTGCCACCATCATGGGCTGAGGGGCGAGTTTACTCACAGCAGCTTAAATCAGCTCCAAAAGGCACAAGGCTCTGCTGAAAAGCATCCTCGGGTAAGAGTGAGGGGCCGGGTGTCCGCATCCCGCTCCGGAGCAAAGCCCAAACAAAAGGGTCAGCGTTCGCTGTCGTTCCTAACTTTATTATGGAAAGGAAGCCTCGCTGACGATGGAAAAGGTTTCCTTTAATAATGTTTATCACAAACTCAGCCCCGTTGCTATGGCGATGGAACAACCATTCCCTCCAAACAGGCGCTAAGCCCCTAAAAATAAACAGGCCGGCGAAAAGGCAGGAACACGCAGCGGCTCCTGCCGCAGGGATCGCGCCTCTTCCCGACAGGATGAGCACCAACAGGGATGCTGCACCCACTCAACAGCGCGCTCGGCTCCAGACCCAGCCCCGGGTTTCTGCTTCAAAGCAGCCCCCATTGAGGCCGAACCGCGGGGTCCCCGCGCCCCGGGCAGCGCAACAGGGGGAAGGAATCCCGAGAAGTTTGGGCTCACGAGCGCTGGGAGGTGCGGGTGTGCGCGGAACGCGACGGGAACGGCAGCGACCCGCACGCTTCCCCCGGGGAGCCGCGCATCGATGCGGGCAGCGCCCGCCCCTCGCACACGTTGGGGCACCCAAGTGGTGAAGAACAACAGGAGCGGAGCCGGGGAGGAAAACAACAACCGGGCCTCCCCCCCCGGTCCCGGCCGCTGCCGCTCGGTACCGAGCCCCGAGGCGCTGCCGCTCTGCAGAGCGGGTCCCGGCTCCCGGACACGGAGCTGAACGCCCCCCCACCTCCCCTCGAGGCGGAGACCCCGGCCCCGGAACGGGCCCCCCTAACCCGGCCCCGCAGCCCCCGCGCACGGTCCCGTCCGCTCCCTCCGCGCCGCCCCCGGCCCGGAAGCCGCCTCGCTGCGCCCCGCGGAGCCGCCGGGCCCGGCCGCCCCCGCTCACCGAGGAGGAGCCCCGCCGGTCCCCGGGAGTGGCGGTGCCGTCGCGGCGGGCAGGTGCTGGAGCGGCTCCCGCGGCCGCCCGTCATGTCCGGGCACCCCCGCGGCGGGCCGGGCCCCGGGCCCCCATCCCGGGCGGGAGGAGCCGGCGGAGCAGCGAAGGGCAGCGGCGGCGGCGGCGCGTTACATGGCGGGACGCGCAGCGCCCGTCCCTCCACTGCGTCCCTCCGCGGCCGCCGTACCCCACACTTCCGCCCACGGCCCCCCAGCGGCGCGCACGGCGGCCAATCCCCGCCCGGGCTGAGGGCGCCGGTGACCAATGGGGTCGCGCTGCTCCGCCCCCCTCTCGCAGGGCATGCTGGGGGCTGTAGTTCCCCGGGGCCTACCGCCCGCCCGCGGCCATGTGCCCTCGGCCCGATGCGGGCGGCCCCGGCCAGGAGGGAACCGTTCGCGTCCGGTGTCACCGGTAACGCGGGACTCGGAGCCTGCGGCCCAAGGACACAGCGGGGCGGCGCAGCCGGCACGGGCCATGGCAGCAGCGAGGAAGGGGCTGGGGCCACAGAACAGCACCAGGGCTCAGGGTGGAACAATTCATTAAAATGGAATTAAAGATTCGGAAACTGAAAATTAAAAAAGAAAAATAAATATAAAAATAAATTTAAATTAGTGAAAAAAATAAAAAATAAAATAATTAAGAGCTAAAATAGCAAATAAATACATAAGTAAAACCTAAATGACAAGCACCATCCTGCAGAGCCTGCACACGAAGCGATGGGAGCGCAGCGGGACTGAGCGCGCCTTCACTGGAGCAGGGGGCTGAAACCCCTGTGTCCAACCTGGCCTTGAGCACTGCCAGGGATGGGGCAGCCACAGCTTCTCTGGGCACCCTGTGCCAGCGCCTCAGCACCCTCACAGGGAAGAGCTTCTGCCTAAGAGCTCAGCTCAGTCTCCCCTCGGGCAGGTTCAAGCCATTCCCCTTGTCCTGTCCCTACAGGCCCTTGTCCCAAGCCCCTCTCCAGGTTTCCTGCAGCCCCTTTAGGCACTGGAGCTGCTCTCAGGTCTCCCCTTCAGGAGCCTTCTCTTGTCCAGGCTGCCCCAGCCCAGCTCTCTCAGCCTGGCTCCAGAGCAGAGCTGCTCCAGCGCTAACAGAGGAGCAGTCGGTCCTGAGCTGTCTCCTGTACCCGCACTCACTCTCACACCAGTGCCCTCCATCACATCAGGAGCACTGAGGGAACCGAGGTGGCTTTGGACCACAGAGGACTCTCACAGGGTTCCCCCCCAGGAGTGCTTAATGGAGGGGGAAGAAGGTTTTGACCATTCTTGACATATTTACAGATGTTAGCTAACACATTTTAGAGTGAAATTCACAATTTCTTTTTATCCCCACGTCCAGTTTTAAGGGAAAAAAAGGTGGGAAAGAATGGACAGAGCAGGGAAGAAAAGGGGACAAGACAAAGAAAACCCTCCACAAAAGCCCAGAGTCAGTTCCTCAGCTCCCAGGTTCATTAAAGCCCCTCTGCAGTGCTCCATGTGCTGCTTTCCTTTCCTTTTTCCTGTGCAAAGCACCGCATTTCCACAGTTATCTCCATGTTATCAGCGCAGCTTCCCCTTGGGAATGCCCGGGGCAGGAAACAGTGACCCAGGCACAGAGGAGGCCCCTTTTCCTATGGCTCTGAGCAGCAGCCTCCTCATCTGTACCTGATCTTGTGTGCTGAGATGCCCAAGTCCAGCCAATGGGTGAGCCACACTCGCCAACACAGCCCCAGCCCTCGGTCCAGCATCTCCCCTTATCCCCTGCTGTGCCTCATCCTCTCTCCTGCCCCCTTTGCAGCCTGGGCTCCTCCACCAGCTCAGAACAGGAGGACAATGAGGCCTCTTCCTGCAGTCCCGGTGGGAGGGCTGCCAGCACCTGCACGTGGGTGCCTCCAACGGAGCCCAGCCCGGCTCCTGGGGAAGGACCAGCACTGGGATGCTCACAGCTCACTTGGGAAGCTCAGTTTCCGCGCTGTGGGGATGGACAGTGCCGAGGACCGGCACATGCGGTGCTGCTGCCTTCCCGTTGGGCACTGAGCATCTGAGCATCCCTCGCTCAGAGCTCCGAAAAGGAGCCTTTCCCAAGACCCATGGCCACACAAAGGCGATGCTCCAGCACCCAAGGGGGGCCTGGACAGGCTTTGCAAGGCAAACGGCAGAGCTCCATCGCATCCCCACAACTCCAGCTTCTTCCCTGCCTCTGTTTCCCTTTGCAGCAGTAAAACCTTGCAGCACCCCCCAAACTTCCCATTTCCTGAGCACTCGGGAAACAGCACATGAATGAACCCAGAGGACAGCCCAGGGTGCCACGGGAGAGGGCCAGCAGTCACCTCCAAAGGTGCCACCTCCTGACACCCAAAGGGCTTCAGCTACAGCCGTCAGATACAATGCATCAGGCATCTTTAGAGGGAGAACACATTTCCTGCTGTGCTCTGCTTCCCCGGCCGTGGGTTTGCAGCCCAGCGTGGGCTTGTTCCTATCTTCAGCAACATCACAAGGGGAGAAAAATATAGGACAGACAAAGGGATGGGATCCAATGGAGCAGGCAGCGAGGCCAGGCTTGGAAAGAGCTCAGGCGCAAAAGCCCTGCTAAAAACGCAGCTCATGCAGAGGCATTTAAAGAAGCAGCACAAAAAGGAAATCAAAACCGTTCCAGTGGGGATTTGGGGTGAATCAGACACCAGTGCCTGGAAATAGACTTTGGGAGCAAGGAGAAAGGGAGGCAAAACTGACGTTGTGGGATAACACGGGTTAAGCAGGTCAGGGAAGCGCAGAGAGCTCCAAACACACTCACTGAATAGAGGGATCTTACTGCAAGGTGGGCTTGAGAGCACGAGCCGAGGAGCAAAAGCACTGGGAAGGATGCAGCAGCTGACCAGGCCTTGCTCCAGAACATGGAGATGCTGCTTTAACCCAGAGGTCCCAAGGATGCTGCAGGATGCCCACAAGGCGTAATGGGGACCTGCACTGGATGTCCCAGCAGCCTGTCCAGCTGGATCTTAACAGTGCCCAACCCTGGGTAACCCACCTCTTCCCTGGGGAGGCGATTCCAGAGGCTGATGGAATCTCCCCAGGGATAACTGGCACCTCTCATCTTTCCCATGGGACTCCTTGTTAAAAGGGAGTCTCCATTGGCTTCGTAGCCACCCTTTAGACACAGGAACAGGGTAGGGTCTCCCGTGAGCCTTGTTTTCTCCAGGCTGGAACAGTCCCAGCTCTCTCAGCTTCCCAGCCCTTGGATCATCTTTGTGGCCCTTCTTCGGCCTGCCCACATCTATTGTTGTGGAGAAGGAACCCAACTGAACCCAGCCTTCCAGATAAGGCTGGGTGCCTTCCAAAGGGCTCATCTCCACTGACTCACATGGACTTGGAGGTGGTTCCAGGTGCTTATGAAAGTTAAGCCCTAAAGCTGTGCACCAGGCCTCTGGTTATTGCACAACGTTGCCAAACTAGTTCCTGCCCTGGCATCTACGCGGTCCTGCCACTAAAGCACCATTCCTCTTGTCCAATTCCCACATCCCGAATGGAATTCCTAAACACAGCTCCTCAAATGCACTCTGGTTGTGGTAACAACAGGGAAAGGCAGGAGCCACCATCACCATTGGGATGGATCCCATGCCAGAGGCTGCTTGCACCAGGGTCTGCAGCAGCAGAGGCGAGGAGCAGGCTGCAGCCCGCGCTGCTCTCCCTGGTGTCATCCACAGCAAAAAGCCAACGCTTCCGAAGGCAAGCCCGGATCCATGGGTGTGGAATCGCATCCCTGATCCCCCCGCCCACCCTGGGCTTCCCAAGCCACACGAAGGCTTTCTCTGGGTGGATTCTCCCAGGGAAGGAGCAGCCCTTTCCAATACATGGTGCAGTCAGAGCAGATACCCCCTCCTCTTCCACAGGCTCCAGGCACGGATTCACCACCCCAGCAGCAGGGAACCCCCCGCAGCAAGGCATCAGGAAGCAAAGTGTTACCTGCAATGGAGAGCAGCTCCCAGGAAAGGGGCATCCCTGCAAGCAGCCTGTCCCAAGTCCATGCTGAAAACAAGCATCCAGCCTCGGAAAGATGCTCCATAGGGCATGGGATGAGCAGCAGCCACTCTCCCGTCGCCTTATTGGTACATGGAGATGCTCTTCCCTTCTCCAGCCTCTTTGTGGGTGGATTCCTACCTGCTCAGAGGCTGGTTCTGAGCAGGAAGGCACCAGCCCGGCCAGGGCAGGTCACTCCAGCACCTGGTTTAGCTGAGCTTCACCGTGCCCTTAACCCCTCTGTCCCCAGGTTGCTCCCCATGTGTGAGCTCTGGCAGCCCAAGGCCGTGATCTACCCCGCTTCTTTGCAAGGAAAACGTTGGATTTGTGCTCTGGAAGAGCTCGAACCCATCCCGGACACCAGTGAGGGGCTCTCATCCCTTTCACTCCCAGCTTTGGGAAGCGTGGCTGAGCCAGCGGAGGGTTAACACCTCCCCATAGGGCTGCAAAGCTTCCCCACCTGCATCCCTTCCCCACCTCTCCCTCCTCAGGGCCGCCTGTGGCTGGGGACCACCCAACTGACCCCATGATTCTGTGACCTTAGAGATGTGTTTGCAAAAGGGCCCTAAACCAGGCCCCGGTTTGCACTGGCCTTACCTGCTCCCCATGGGCTGCAGCTTGGGGATGTCACTGCTGTCACCGAGCGTCGGGGGCTCTGCACCACACACGGCTCCATCCCCAGCCCCGGCTGCACATGGAGAGGCTCTGCCTGGGTTTCTCTTTGTGCTCTCCCACAACTCCTCTCTGCTTGCCCTGCATTGCTTAAGCAGCACTGCTTAGCAACCTGACAGCACAAGGCAACCAGTTCCTCCCAGTCCCACTGCGCCAAGTGGGAACCACGGGAGGCACGCGGTGCCACTCACTCACTGGCACCCTCTGAGATGGAGCCGGGGTTACGGCGCAGCAGCTCGGGGGTGTGATGTGCTTTTGTCTGTGGGGAGGCACAAGTCCCCATCCCAACGCCATGGATCTCACCTGTACTTCCCCAAGCAACGCTTCTGCTCTGGAGCAGCATCCTCACTGGAGCAAAGGAGAGGCAATTACAGAGCCTTTTAAGCCGCTCACCCCAAGTCCCCAGGGGGAAGCAGGTGAGGCTCTGATGTGCATTGCACAAGAGATACACATCTGGGTGTTTGATTCCAGAACCATCCCTCCCCTCCCTTTGTGGTTTCTTTAACAGGAACGGCAAAACAAAGGTGGGGAGCTGCAGGGCACCAGCATTCCCAGCACGGATCCACCCGGCACGGCCTCGGCAGATGGAGAGCAGCGAAGCACTGAGGATGAGGCAGAGCTCTCCTTGCTCCACAGCTTGGAAACACAGCACCTCCCCGCTTGCCTCCGGCTGAGAGCGGAGGGGGCAGGATGGGGCAGGCCCAGGGTGAGCAGGGAGGCTGTGGAGGAGATGGGAGCAGGAGAAGAGAGCAAAGGGGGACAGAGGAAAGCCTGAGATGGGCCTGGGTCGATGCTGGAGCGTGGCCTGCGAAGGGAGCCTTGGAGCACAGCGGGCACGGAGCAAATCCCAGGGGACAAACGGCGACCCCAGAGAGGATGCCCTGCACACGGCAGGGAGAAGAGGAGCTCATTTCCCTCTCTTCCCTTGGGTACCACCCGCACTGAAGCCGGCTCAGGGGCAGCTCCAGATGAGCGCATGAGGTCCTGCTCTGGGGTAGCACTGGGATAGCAGCAGGGCTGCACAAGCGCTCCTGAGCTGCAATGAGCCCACGGGTGCCAAACCCCAGCTTGAGGCCCCGGGCAGAGCTCAGTGCCTGGCCCGGCTCCGGGCACTCCCCCCTTGGCTGTGCGAGCCCCCCGAGGCTGCCGAAGCTCGGGAATGGGCCAAGCACAAACCCAACACACGAATGCCGTCGGCAGCGCAGGGAGGGGGGGCACTGCTCCCCTGGCAGAGCCTGTGCCGCCGTTCTTCCGAGTCAGAAAGGCCTTTGCTGGAGCTGCTGCTGTGCCTCCTGCCCCCTTGCACTGTGCACCACTGGGGGAGCGGAACGGGTGCACAGGGTGCCCCATCCCTGGTGCCGGACACAGGGGCTTGGAGCACCCTGCTCTAGTGGAAGGGGTCCTTGCCCATGGCAGGGGTTGGAGCTTTAAGGTCCCTTCAACCCACACCACTGCAGAGTTCAATGAGCATCCCCACATATTCCAAATGAAGAACCAGGCAGTTGGGAGTCTCTTGCTCAAACACCATGAGGGGACCGCGCTCCCCTGCAGGATGCCAATGGGCTGCAAGGAGCTGGATCTCCCCCAGCAGCAAACGTCTCTGGGGACAAAATACACAGTTAAACACTTCAGCCCTCTTCCACCTACACCACAGGGCAGCTGCTGCTGCTATGGCACATGTGCCTTACAACTAGGAGTAAACTGAGACCCAAGAGAGGGTGCTGGCTTCATCACAGTGCAACCCCGGTACAGAGCTGTCACGGCTGCATTGAAGCTGCTTTGGGAATAGGGAACAGGACAGCTCGGACCCAGCCTGCCCAGGGCCATGCTGAGGGCTCACCAGAGACCACGCTGTGGTTACAGTGGCTACCAGTGACTCAATGAGTGGGTTCAAAGCCAGCCCAGGCAGTCACACCTCCAGAGAGCATCGCACACAGAGCGCATGGGCTCAGCCCACGGGGCCCTCGAGGACACAAACACCAGGTTCCCAAGCCCAGCATCCCCTGTGTGGTCCCCAGAAGGTGCCTGGTCCCACACATGGAACCCCCCAGGTGCTGCTGTGGCTCACAGGGATGCAAGCACAGTGCCCGAGCCCCCACAAACCATCCCTGCCCTTCCAGATGCAGCGTGGAGGCCGCATCCTGCTCCTGCAGCACCCGAACCACCCCGGGGGAAGCATCTTTTAACGTTTAATGCAGAAAGGGAGTTTCCAAGAGAAAGAGAACCCCAAAGTCCCTTGAGAACCTCTTCCAGAGTGAGTGAGTCCATGAGGCTCCTGCAAACCAGTCAAGCCAGTTCCTGTCAGCAGTGCTCCGCAGCGTCCTGAGAGCTGGGAAAGGGAATTCTGGAGTTCAGGACTAAACCAACTTGAATCCTTGAAGGTAGCGGAGGTGATGACTGCTGCTGGCATCCCTTTGGACACAGGCTTCCATTTGCTGGCATCCCTTTGGATAGAGGCTTCCATTGCGGGAGGAATGCTTCTGGCAGGGCCATAGTGTGCAGATGCTGCTGCAGTAGGGGCTGCGTGAGGTCTCCTGTCCTCGCTGGGGCTCTGCAGGCAACCTGCAGCTCCCCAAGGGATTCCTTGGAGGCTGTGCTCGAGGAAGGCCTCGGGCCCCATGGAGCTGCAGAGGAGCAGACCCGCAGGCTGCCTGGGAGCAATCCCAGCAGCTTTCCCCTCTGGTGTTCCTAAGGCACCAGGGGAGCCTCGCACCCTGCGATGGGAAACCAAGCATGAGTGACAAAGGTGACGGGGTTCTGCCCAACGCATCGAGCCAAGGGAGGAGGCGTGCCCAAGCCACCTCTAGGGTTTGGTGGGGGCAGTGATTTGAGGCCAGGCACTGCCATTCTGCAGCCCCTTGGGAAAAGGGATTTTCTGTGCTTTATCCGGGCAGTGGGCACAGAATTCCTCTGCTCTGGAACAGCCCGAACGCAACCTCCTCGCGGCTGACGAACAGCCCCCAGCCCGCAGCAGTGCGGGTGGATGTTGCTTGGGAAGCGCAGCCCGCAGCCCCCCGGCTCCCCGCCACTCACCCCGTGTCTCCGCTGCAGTCCGTAGGCGCTGACGGAGCGGGGCTCCCTGCAGGGACGGGACAGCCTCAGTTCGGGGAGCTCCTCGGTCCCCCCTCCCTTGGGCGGATGCTCCCGGCCGAGCCCCACGCGTTAAAGCGGCCCCGGGGGACACCGGGAGGCTCCGCTCCTGCAGCCGGGACCGGAGCACGGCCGCCGGAGGGGCGGGGCCAGCGCTGAGACCACGCCCCATGTTATCCCCTGGCCACGCCCCTCGCCGCCGCGGTGGTGGCGCCGCCCAGCGGCACACACACACACTCACACACATAGACCCAGAGCGGAGTCAATTCCCATTTAAAGACCTTTTAATGCCTTTTTCCATACACATCCCGAGCATCCCGGCTCCTCCCGCACTGGAGACAAAATATTCCCTCTACCGAATAAATAAAACGTGATCTCGCACAAAACCCCCACATCCATGCACACATCCCTCCCCAAGGCAGGGACTCGCAACAGCCCTGCCTTCAAACGACACCCTCCATCCTTCCTCCTGCTCCCCAGCAAACAATCACAACCCACATCTCGCACACAGAGAGGCACTGCATGATTCACTGGGAGAAGAAAGCAGAATCACAGACCCACAGAACAGCCTGGGTTGGAAGGGACCTTCGAAGCTCAGCCAGTTCCAACCCCCTGCAATGAGCAGGAGCATCTTTGACTGCATCAGTTGCCCAGAACTACATCCAGCCTGGCCTCCAATATCTCAAGTGCATTCAGCCACCTCTCTGGGCAACCTGGTGCACCCACTACCTGAAATGAGAAGCTCATGAGGAGCTTGTGCCTATACCCACAAGTGGTGGAGCAGGATCAAACCGCAGCGAGGTTCCATCAGTAACAGCACACAAGGGATGTGCTCACCTGCACTAGGACATGCCCAAGTCCCTAGCTGGTCCCTGTGTGATACATGTGTCCTCAGCAGAAGCTAGGAAGGACAACTCTCTGTCAACAGACACTCTGGAGCTGCTGCTTTATCACTTAGGGGTCTGTAATGAAACACCCAAGGCCTTTATCATCAACCCCATGCACCTGTAGCGTGGGGTGGAAGTTCTCTTTAGGCACTTAAATGGCTCAAAAAACACTTTAGCATCGTAGCAGCCTCCATGAGCTGTGTTGCCCAGTTTTACACAGTGTCCAGCACTCAGGTAGGGACCTGCTGGGAAACTCCTGCCCCTGAGGTCTCTGATCGCCAGGAGCATCTCTCCAGCCCACCTTTGGCATTAGCATTTTGCCTTAAAGACTTATTCCTGCAGTGGCCGGTGACCAGGGGAGGAAGGACAGACAAAACACGCTTTCTGTAGGTGGTTAAGGAGCTGCCAAACCCATCCCCAAGAGCACACAGCCCTTGTTGTGGGGAAGGGAGGCATATAATTTGAGAAGAAATAAACCCAAACCAGTGACCCTTTACGGGAAAGAAGTGCTTAAAAAGCTTGGGAGAAACCCTGGCAGGACCGTCTGCAGACAGCAGGGGAGAAGCTCTGCTTCCCCGCCAGGGAGGAAGGCAAATAAATATAGCAACACTTTGCCCTTCAGCAGAACCTCCCGAGTGCCCCTCGCTGCCCACACAACAGCAGTCACAGACACTGGGTTTGGAGCAGCCAAAGGTCCACAGCAGTTAAGGGCTGTCGAGCTTCCCCTGCACACTCACAGCCTCCAACAGACCAGGGGATGCTTCTCCTCTGCTGCAGAGGGGCTTGGGACAAGGGATGTAGGGACAGGGCAAGGGGAATGGCTTGAACCTGCCCGAGGGGAGACTGAGCTGAGCTCTTAGGCAGAAGCTCTTCCCTGTGAGGGTGCTGAGGCGCTGGCACAGGGTGCCCAGAGAAGCTGTGGCTGCCCCATCCCTGGCAGTGCTCAAGGCCAGGTTGGACACAGGGGCTTGGAGCAAGCTGCTCCAGTGGAAGGGGTCCCTGCCCGTGGCAGGGGTTGGAGCTGGAGGAGCTTTAAGCTCCCTTCAACCCAACCCATTTGGTGACTGAGAGCTGAGTTGGGATCATTTCAAAGCCCAAGCGCTGCCTATGGCCGGGCCCTTGACCCCTGTTGGGGTATGGGTGGTCTCTGCGTGGCTGAGCCACTGTGCTGGGGACCCACTGCAGCAGTGCCTGCTGCCAGGCACAACTGTGAGAGCAGCAAATCCCTGCAGCTCCCTCAGCAGAGCTCTTCCTGCCCCCTCTCCCTGTCCCAGGGCTGGAACCCCTCCAGGGACAGATTATCCTTGTGATGGATGCGGCAGCAGCCTCGAGGGGCCAGGGCTGGATCTGTTAAGGGAGAGCAGGCAGGAGCTCTGAGCACTGAGGGCAGAGTGACTGAGGAAAGCTAAACAGACCCATTAAAGCAAAGAAATTAAGAGGCCCTTTCCATCTGCTGCCAGCCGGTACATAGGTAAAAGATAAGTCACCTTTTGGAACTGCTCCTAATGAAACTTTACCTTGTTTGTCTGAAACGAGACACAGTCGTGTTTGTCCCGCTGGTTTCTCGCAGGCAGAGCAGAGCAGAGCAGGGCAGAGGTGGGATGGAAGCGTGCATGCACACATGGCCATACCTTAGCCACCCACCCTACGTTTTTCCCCAAGGAAATCTCCTCCCCGTGTCCTATTTGCAGAAGCGTTGCTCAAGAGGTGGAGTAGAGCTGCAAGAAGCTGGGCAAGAGGGTACAGCTCTAACTGGAGAACAGGGGAGCAAATGATTCCTTCCCTCCCCTCTCCATTGCATCTCCTGCTTAGAAAATGACCCGTTATTAAAGGAAAAACCCATTTCCTTTCTCCCCCCCCGGATAACCCCTTTGGTGCTGGCTGTGCAGTGCTGTCTTTTGATGAAGGCACCTTCGGAGAGCACTGATGGCCCAAAGCACAGGGCCCAATGCCTCCTGTTTACACCTGAGATTAGCGCTGCTGCATCTCTCCTGCCCTGAGCGCCAGCGCTACCCCTGGGGCTGCAGCAGCAGCATGGGGAGAGCAGGGAGCACACGGGGCCACATGAACACATACACACACACACACAGAGAGGACTCATCTGGCCCCGTGTGCCCCCATCACACCGCGCACTTGGCCATGTCACTCTTGTCAAAGACAACTTTGGTCGCAAAGTAAATGGCCACGAGGCCCAAGGCAGCAGCTGACACCATGTAGGCTGTCACGGACTGTGTAAACTGGACGATGGAGCCCATGAAGAGGGAGGGCACGACCTGAGAGAGGAGGAAGGCACTGTCCAGGATAGCCAGGTCCAGGCAGATCCCTCGGCTGGGAGCCTCCGCTTCTCCCACCATCATCCTGAGGGAGACGTCGCAGGAGGAGCCGACGCACAGAGCCGAGCCGGCAGCCGGGGACGAAGGGGAGGAGGAGGAGAAGAGGCTCCCAGTGTGCCCGTTCTGGTAGGGCAGCTTCTGGCTGGGAAGGAGCCCTTTGGAGAAGGATTTCTTGTCCAAGCGAGCTGCAGCTTCCTCCTCTCTGCTCTTGTATTTATGCAAGAACACCTAAGGGAAAGAAGAGGCGCGTGAGGAGGAGCGGTGCGGAGCCCAGCTGGCGAGGGGGGACCCCACTCTGCTCTGTGTGTGCTGGGTCAGGCTCTCAGAGGTGCGCAGAGCCCGCAGCGGGCCTGAGATAGGATCCCCAGGTGGGATGGGCTCCAGGAGCCATCCTGATGCGGGAGCCATCCTGATGGGGGAGCCACCCTGATGGGGGAGTCATCCTGATGGGGGAGTCATCCTGATGGTCCCCAGGAGCCACCATGATGGTCCCAAGGGCCACCCTGACGGTCCCCAGGAGCCATCCTGATGGGGGAGCTACCCTGACGGTCCCCAGGAGCCACCCTGATGGTCCCCAGGAGCCAGCCCCCCTCTTCCTGCCTGCCACAGGGGACGAAGCAGCCCTGGCTCACCAGGGGATGTGGCCGAGCGGTGCCTTGGTTGTGCTGGAGCCCAAAGGCAGCCCAGGTTCTGCCTGGCGACGCTGCACTGGGTTTCCTCAGCTCACCTTCCTCTTGTCACCTCCTCAGCGGGTGCAAGGGGAGCTGGCACCGAGCACAGCTCACTGAAGAGCAGCCACCCTCCATGGGCTTCACCTGGGCTCTGCTCGGCTGCCCACTGTACCCTTCAGCTCCTTAATTCCTGACTTTATGCTCCAATGCATCCATCCAGGAGCGGCACTTATCTTCTGTGGAGCTGAAACCCCTCCCACATGCCTGCTGTTGCCATCAGACTTCAAAGCAGCTCCAAACCCAGCACAGAAAGGGCATTGTGTGAGCCAAAGGAGGATGTCCCCCACAGCTCCAGCCCTTCCTATGCGACACTGATGTTCTCAAGGCTCAGGCCATGTTTCCTCGGTTTCTATAATGACCCAGGCTGGGATTTCAGTGGTACATGTTCTGGCAGGGGGGTGAATACCCAGTGTGGAGAATTAACCTAAATCCAGAGCAAGTGACTTAAATCCATACTCACAGGAATGAGCTTAGTGAGAACTCCTGCTTTAAAATCACCCCTTGCAACAGGATACAACCATGGGAGGCACAGGAGCCTCCATCAACAGCTTCATCTCGGAGAATCATGGAATGGTTTGGGTTGGAAAGGACCTGGAGATCATGCAGTTCCAGTGTCTGGCATGGGCAGGGACACCTCGCATTGGACCATGTCCAACCTGGCCTTGAACACTGCCAGGGATGGAGCATCTTTATCTCCAACCTGAACTTCCCCTGTCTCAGTCTGAACCCATTACCCCTTGTCCTATCACTGCAGTCCCTAATGAAGAGCCCCTCTCCAGCATCCCTATAGGCCCCCTTCAGACACTAGAAGCTGCTCTGAGGTCTCCACACAGCTTCTCTTCTCCAGGCTGAACAGCCCCAGTGTTCTCAGCCTGGCTCCATACAGGAGCTGCTCCAGCCCCTGATCATCCTCTCGGCCTCCTCTGGACTTGCTCCAACAGCTCCATGTCCTTGTTACTGGGGGACACCAGAACTGCACCCAGTGCTGCAAGGGGGACTTCCAAGAGTCTCCTCTGGAGCTGCTGGGCAGGGGTGGGAGGGAGGAACCCAGCAGTCCCCCACCTCCTGCCCCGGGTGAGGCCCCATGGCCACGCTAGGAGAGGGCATGCAGGAGGAGAGGGTGACTTACACAGGGTGTGCGGAGCAGGGAGCTCCAGCGGAGGCGGCCCCAGCGGTGCCACGGGGGGGGCAGCAGCAGCCACTGTGGGGGCCCCCTTCTGCTGCTGCGCTTCAGGAGCAGTGGTTAAAGACAGGGGAGAAAAGAGAGAGAGTGAAAACGGGGAGGGAAGAGAGGATGCAGGGAGGAGGGAATGAGGGGAGGCAGCAGCAGGGAGGAGAGGTCTCAACAGGAAGAGGAGAGGACAGAAATGGGGCAGATGGGGAACCCAAGGGCGCTTTGGGATCTACCTCTTGGGGCTCTCCCTGCAGCCTGCTGCAAAGTGCTCGGGGAAGGAAGGAGGAACTTTCAAGGCAGGGCAAAAGAAACCAAACCCAGCTACAGCCCACCCCGCACTGCACTTGGTGTCCAACGTTTCACACCCTGTATTTCCCTTGGAGCGAGGGGAATGGCGAGACCCTCAGTTTGCATGGTACTGATCTTCATGCTAGGGACAATAACTGCAAAGCAGACCTCGAAGGGAGGAAAATGAGGATTTTAGCACATCTCAGAGCTGCAGATGTGACTTGGTGCGGAATGCACCCAGCTGGAACTGACCTGCACCACTTTCCCTAACAATAAGCAGGACACAGAGGAACACAAGGCATCCCTTTTGATACACCAACCCCAGCTCCTTTCTTCCATCTTACCCACTCCCTGCTTTTTAAACCTGCATAAAGCCTGCTGTGAGCAGGGGCTGCCTAAGGAAGGAGATGCCAAGCTCTCTTATCAGCTCCATCCCAGGTGAATCTCCAGAGAAGACACAGCCTGGAGACAAGCGGCCCATGTGGAAAACCTTTGCACACAGGCACGTGTTTCTCTCCCCTGCGCTGAACTGAGTGGATCGGCTACAAGAGGCTCACAGCACCCTGCCCTCTGCAGCTGGTCCCTACCTGTTTCTCATGGTGGTACAGCGACGCCAGCGTGTAGGGCAGGATCTGGAGGGCAGAGAAGGTGAAGCCCGTCAGAGCAGCCGAGACGGTGACGACGGTGATGCTGTGGGAGAGGCACATGACGACGGCAGCGCCGGGGAAGAACACCACGCTGCTCAGGTAGACGGCGCGCGCCCCGAAGCGCGTCACCAGCCGGTCCATGATTGTCGAGAAGAAGATGGATGTGATGCACTGCAGGAAGAGCCCCAAGCTGCCCATGCGGACCCCTGCAGGGAAGCAGAGGGGGTGAGACTGCAGCCAGGCCTCACCCAGCACATCCACTGCAGCTCCCACCCTCCGCCAGCAGCAAGTATGCCCCACACATGCTCCCGGGCACCCCAGTCGAACCAGAGGGGCAATGGGACATAGGGATCCGAACAGCATCCTTGTCTTTGGAAGCTGTTTGCACCTTCCTACTCTTAAGCCAGCATCTGTCACCTGCCCATGAACCAGGATCTGTTGTTATCTGGTGCCAAAACCAGCAACAGAATGAAAGGAACAAGGAATTGTGCTTAAGCCAAGGTAAAGTATACAACATGCACTGAATGACTGCAGTATCCGGTAGCAATCCGGACCTTACCCTTTGCAGAGCTCTATCAGATTTCAGGGAATTAAAACCATTAACTCTTTGGAGCAAGGAGCATTACTCAACATATGTTTCTGTGGCAGCCAGCACAATGGAGCCCTGGCCTGCTGGGAGCTGTACAGTGCAAGTGTTAAACAATAATTAAGCTCCCTCTAAGTTAAACAGACATGGGGCACAAAGAGGCAGTGTGCTGCAGAGCTCACAGAGGCAGCGAGGGGAAAAACCAGAGGGCAAGATGTACAGCCGGAGGAGGAGGAGGGCCAGGAAGGTGCCTCCAACAATAAAAGACTTGGATCCGGGAGAGGAGAAGGGCCAGGAGCCAGCCGAGGCTCTGGCAGCACACAGGAGCCAACAGGAGCAAGCAGGTAACATGCTGCAGTGAGAGTATCCCATGATGTGGACGTGGCAGCTACAGACTCCCGTGGTGAGCACTATCAGAAAGCACTGGAGAAAGGGGTGAGAAGTGGGGAAGCTGCCCGAGGGCTCCCCAGATAGCGATGGGAGATGGGAATCTCAGAGCAGAACAACTGCAAGGTTGTGCATTACCAGCAGAGCTGAGCCCATCCCAGCTCCCACTGACTGCTCCTGTCCCAGGGAACAGATGCTGCACTTCTCACCTTCATCATAGTGGCGTCTGGCATCCGTGCCTGGCTTGGCCCTGGGGACACCGTGGTACAGCCCTTCCCCAACAAAGTCCGTGTAGAACAGCATGAAAGTCATGAGTGCCATCCAGCTGCAGAGCTCGGCCACGAACAGGCGTCGGATGACCTTGGGGATGCGGCAGTAGAGGCTGTGAAGCCGCGGCACCAGCGTGCAGAGGCTCCTCAGCGCCTGCATCGTGTGCCTGGCCTGCAGGAGACACGAGCTCCTGGAGATGTGGCAAGAGCAGCAGGCAGGGGGGCAGGGTTTAGGGGGAGCATCCTTCAGTGCGGGGCCATCCAGAGCATCCGCCTGGGTGGCTGCCTCCTCTGTCACAAAGAGCGTGGCCAGCACACAGCCGAGGAAGATGATGGCGAGGAGGCTGAAGAGGCAGGTCTCCTGCCCTCCCAGGTACGGGGCCAGGAAGCTGCCACCCCAGTCTATGGCTGGAAGCAGGTAGCCAATGCAGCCCCCCAGGCTGATCATGAAGGCATACATGGAGAAGGCCTGGCGGCAGTTGTCTGGCTCCTGGAAGAGGTCTGAGAGCAGAGCCTCCAGTGGGGTGAAGCAGACCTGGCCACAGAAGTCCAGTAAGCCGATGCCCAGGATGAGGAAGGCAATCTCCAGAGGCCGAGGGTTGAGGGCAAACAGGCTGGCCAGGCTGCTGGCATGTGGGATAACGAAGAGGCTGAGCAGGACCCCCAGGCAAAGCATCCAGATGAAAGGTCTCCTCCGGCCATAGCTGCTGTGCCAGTGGTCACTGGCGGAGCCTATCAGTGGGACAAAAACCAAGCCAAGGACAGGTCCTATCCCTGGAACAGAGGAAGAGGCAGTGTCAATGTCTGGAGCACACTGCTCTGCGTGCACTGCAAAGAAATAGCTTCACTGGGACACAGCCCCCTCCTCCAGGAACACGCTGCCCTAGATGTGCCCTCAGAGACAAGCCCCCATGCCTTTATTTGCCCTCCACACTCAAAGGGAAAACAAGCACTTTGAAAGCTGCCTACCCAAAACCATGGTCATGAACTTCTCCTCCACTCCCACTTCCAGCAGCAGCGGAGGCACGTAGGTGATCCCTGCAGCCAGGCAGACCTCCAGGCCGAACGTCAGGGAGTTCACCAGCAGAAGCTGGGTCTTGCTGTTGTGGAAGAGCATGATGGCCCTGGGTGCCTGCCCCGAGCTGGCCCCGGCTGCTTGCCCAGTGCTGGCCCCGGCTGCCTGCCCCGTGCTGGCCCACAGCCCTAGTGCCAGCGAGCTGCTGTGCTGTGGCTGCGGCTGCAGCTGTGGCACAGCCAGGGATGCTCCACAGGCCAGGTCTGGAGCTCCCCTGCCTGCTCTGCTGCACGGATGCTGCCTCCCATCTTTAGCAAGGGGGAATGAAGTGTCTTTTCCTCTTCCTCTTTGGGCAAGATGTGGCCCCAGCGATGCTGAGTCCAGGCGTGGGCAGGCACGGATCCCACTCCAGGCTTCCCCTTCTGCTCACATGCTGTGGTCTGTAAGGAGAGAGAGCTTGTCAGACACAGCGGGGTCCAGGGCAGGGGAAAGGGCTAAGCCCAAGCACCACAGAGACACGTCATCGCTGAGAGGGACAGTCACACTGGAGGGCGATAAGAGGACATCTGAGAGCAGCAGGATTGAGACACAGCCACATCGGCGCTGGGTGCCTCTCCAAGGGCTTGTGACAAGTGTCAGTCATGCTCTGGGGAAATGCAATGCTGCCTTTGGGCCAAGGGAGGGCTCATGTCCAGCCTCATCTCAGAGAGGGGACCTTGTAGCAGACAAACAAAGGACTTAGGGTCCCCTCTCCCAGTGGTATCAATGAGAAGCCCCTCCAAGGCTCAGGGCTGCAGCCACACAGGGTGATCCCCAGAGCCACCCACTGCCTAATGACAGGGCATCACCCGCACTGCTCCGCGGGCTCCCAGGGGAGCAGTTTCACCCAAACCCCATCTCCAGCCCAAGACAGGGCTCAGGGAACAGATGGTGCCTCCATGGAGTTTCACAAACAAACCTGACCCACTTTAGCCTCATCTAACAGTGAACAGCAATTACCTTACTCATTAGGCTGAGTCATTTACTTGCCCTGTAACATGCTCCCTCCTTCCAGCCTTCTGCAGAGGGGAGAGGCCACCAGGGCAGGACAGGGGCTAAGCAGCCTTAGCAAGAGTAAGCAGATGCCATTTGTAACCTGTTAGGACCCTGCCACGATGTCAGTCCCCAGCATCTAGTCCACCCAAGCGCTGCCTTGCTTGGTCTGTGGGTATGCTATGGAAGGTAGAGTGGGTTAGCAGGACACGAAGCTCCTTCACAGCCACTGATTCAACAGTGAACCAAGCTGCCTAGCTCTCAGCATTCATGATCCCACTTTGCACAGAAGCTTCAGCCTCCTGTGCCTCCACGGTGCTTTGGGTGCTGTGCATGGAGGAGGCTGAACGCAGATGAAAAAGAGGTGAGAATCCAGGTGTGCAGCCTGGTGCCCCTCCAGCTTTGCCTTCATTACAGGGGAGAGGAACGGGAACAGGGAACATCCCCAGCGCTCCCCTTCCTCCTCAGCAGAGGCTGAACCAGGGGTGCTGGACCACAGCCATGCCACAGCTACACTGGGCAGAGAGAAAACCCCATGTGAACACCAAACGCGGCGCCAGTGAGCGTTCCCTAAGCTCACAGATGCATTTGATGCCATCACGGCACAAGTGAGCAGACAGGTACAGCTGGGACAGCTTCTGCAGTCTCACTTTTCCTTCCCCTCTTCAGATAAGCCCTATGGAGATGAGTGGGTGAGGATGTGTGGTGATGAGGTTCCTACAGAGGGGCAAGCATCACTCCCTGCCTCTTGCTGCTGCAGAGGGGAGGCACCTCCTGAGCTCAGGAGCTGATGGGCTGCCAATGACAGGCAAAAAGGACTGATTATTTTCCTTCCTATCTCTCAGGTCCCCCCCTCCCAACAGCTTAGACCCCAACTGGCACAGGAGATACTTCCTTTAACAATTGTGAACACTCAAATGACTTGCCCAAGGTCAAACAGCGAGGGGAGGCAGGCGGGAACAGCAACAGTTTTCCTTTCATCACCAGACATGGCTTCAAAGGCGGGCTCGGAGGCCCCAGCCATGCTCAGCCTTACTTCAGATGCACTCTATCTGCAAGGGCTGGGGGCAGCAACCACCGTCCTCAGATGTGGGCCACACACAGGATGCTCAGCCCTGCTCATGGTGATGGGTCCCCAGCTGGCTCACAGCCCTGGGATGGGAACTCAAGCCCCAGCAGCACGAGCCTTGGTGCTGTTGGCTAAAGGGAGCAGGCTCCCAAGCCAGAATGAACCGAGCCACCATTGCTCTAAGATAGACCTGGGAGGGAGGTGTCGTGTCCACTGACTGCTGCAGTCCAGGCTCTGGAGGGCTTAAGGAGGGGACTCATCCCTCTTTATCCCAAGGTAAGCTCCAAACACTCGATAGAAGAGGTCTTACACACAGAGAGAGGATTTCTTATCAGTAGGGAAGTCAAGACCTGTCTCTTCCCCCTCCACACCCTCACAGGGCTTTAAGGACCAGAGAAATCCCTGTGTGTCCAGAAGCAATACTCACGCACAGTCAGAGATGAGAAGCTGCCACCAACAACCAAACCGCAGCTCCAGGTGCGCCCTTTCCTGTCTCAACTGCGTTTGCTGCCAATCCCCATCAAGGCCTCGGTTCTCACTTTGCTCACAGCACACAGGGAGCTGCACTGGCTCGGCTGGACCGAAACCCCCGGGGAGGCCGGGGGCAGAGGGATGGGAGAGGGAGGCTCGGGAGGCGCTGCAGGGAGGGAGGCAGGAGCCGGGACTCACCTCCTGCAGGCGGCGCGGTCAGAGGTGGTCCCTGGCTCCCGGAGCCGCTCCGCAGGGTCCCGCAGCCCTCGGGAGCAGCTGATGTCGGGCGCAGAGGTGGCACCCGCGGCAGGTACACCCAGGGCTTGGTTCCAGGGCCCTCCCTGCCGGGGTGGGAGCAGCACCGCGGCCACACCTGCACTGGGCAAACACAGGCACCGGCGCGGCGATGCCGCTGTGCCAGAGCGCGGCCCCGGCAGCACCGCGGAGGGGCTGGGGCTGCACAGACCGGGTCAGGGCACGGACCGGTACTTGCTGGGTAAAGATGGGACCTTCCCTGCAGCGTCGCCTCTAAGGCAGAGCCCCAGCAGCAAGCCCAAAGACTTCGTTTAGAGCTCCCCTCTCTCCCAGACAGCTCCTCTGGGCTGGTTTGGTTCTGGAGCTCTGTAAGCTCTGTCTGGATGTGGAAGGAGTCGGTCACCTAGGGGGGTCCTGGTCTAACAGCAGCATTTACACCTCACACACAAGGGAGCTGCCAACAGCCTGCCCACCCCGGGTCTGGCATCTTGTGATGGGGAGGCCCTTTCACAGCCAGACAGGTCCAAACGCTGCAGGACAACAAGAGCTTCCTCCCCCCGGGCTCAGTTTCCCCCAGCCTCCACAATCCAGAGCACAGCGCCAAGCCCCTTGCCACAGATCCTCCCCAAGAGGGACACAGAGCCCTGCACACAGAGCAGAAGGGAGCCACATGGGGGGCTCCTTCACAGCTGCTCCCCGAGCTCTCGTGCCACGGGGCCAACTCCTGCTGCTGAGCTGATGACGCCTTCCCCCGCTCTTCCTCTCCCCGCCCCCGAGGGAAGGTAAAGCATCTTTAAACACCGCGGCCTGAACGTGAAAACCAACCTTTTCCTGTCCTTGCTCTGCAGAGAAACAGCAGATCAACGCCGAGAGGCTGGGTCAGCAGGCAGCAGGTAGGAGGCGGGTCCTGGGGCAGGAGCAAAGCAGCAGGATGCGGACAAAGGCAGAGAGGAGACCAGAGGAGAGGGCTCCGCTCCCCACCTGCACACAGGAGCCTCTCCGGCGAGGGCAGCCAAAGCACAAAGCCCCGCACCTCCTGCAGCCCCGCACGTCCCGCTCCCCCGCTCTGGCCCGATGCGGCTCGCAGAGCACAGCTCGCCCGGCAGCACTGGCAGGGAGCAGGAAGGGGTGAAAGCAGGGCCAGGCGCTTCCCCGAGCCCGCTCCTCTGAAGGCAGAGCAGCCCCAGGCCAGAGTCACGCATTTCCCCTGCCCGCAGCTTGCTCCCTGCTCGCACGCTCCAGAGGCAGCTGTGACAAACACCTCCCTGCGGTGCCGAGGCGCAGCCGGGCCCCACATGAGGAACCCCGGGATGTGCACGGGGGAAGAGCAGCAGCGAGGGCAGAGCCACGCACTGGGGCCATCACGGAGCGCCCTGGAGGTGCCAGCGGGATGGACTGGCTCGCACACAGCAGCACCAGCACCAGCACCAGCACCAGCTCACCTCCTGTTTCCCTTGTGGCTCCGAGCATCCCCATGGGCAGACCCTGGGCTCATCTTTCACTTCTAGAAGAAGCCAACCCCAAATCGCTGCAGAAAGAGGACTGTGTGCACTGATGGACACGCACAAGCACGGCTGGAGGCAGTCTCCCTCCTCTCCATCTTCCCAGTGTAGGAGCTTACAAGTAAACACCTCCAGACAGTGCTTAGGTAGACTGAAGATTGAGGGACGTGGCAGAGAAAACCTCATTTGTTCCTCAGAGGAATCCATATCCTGGTACTCCATAATCCTTGCAGTCTCTCAGGTGGATGCAGAAGGGAAAAGAGGTGTTATTAAACGTGGTAGCAGCCCCTCTGATTGATGACAGTTGTGCACCTACCCCATGGTTCAAAGAGCCACAGTAATGATCACACTGGATTCATCAGCTGTTTGTGACCTGGCAGGGCTCTGCAAGAACCTGAGCCCTGTCTTACCTGGGGAAGAAATGACCCCACAGAAGCCTTTTCCTTAGCAAAGGAAAAGCCTTGGCTTTTTGGAGAAGCTGATCCCGGCCAGTGCAGGAGGTGGTGGGGATGTGGAGGGCTCCAGCCCAGCACTTCCCAGGTGCTACAGACCCACATCACCACAGGCTGGGTGCAGAAGCCTATCCCCCCTCAGGCAGCAGAGGGGTAGGGGTATTGCCAGCCTTTGGCTTTCCATTCACAGCCACAAGGGTCCATTGCCAACCCTCCAAGGGGCTCTTTCTGAGTGTTATTAATGCCCTACTCCCTGGAAGCCCTTTGGAAGAAAGGGTGGGAGAGAGCACAAGAGCAAGTGCTTAGGGAAGGGCTGTTCACCCAGTGCCAGATCCTTTCACAGCTATCAGTGTCCATTCACTGCAGCTGAATGGGAAATACACCATGGAGAATAGCTCTGGCAGGCCCGGCGGGATGAAATGGAGCCCTCACCTGACCTCTCCTGACCCTCTCCCCTTCCCCCTCCCTTCCCAAATCTCCTTGACCCCATTCCCAATGTGGGCAGAGGGGAGTGCTCATTAAGCAGGGATGGGAGAAGGGCGATTGAGTCCCTCTGAATTAACTTGCACTTCCTTTGAGCTCCCTTCTGTGAGCTCGGCTTAGGGGAAGAGCAGCAGCAACAGCAGCAGCAGAGGGTGGAAATGCCCTGGAGGGGACCAAGGAAGACCCAGTTTGGTTCAAAGGGATGCAGTTGCCTTTGGCAGGACAGGGGTGGGTTCTTTCCTGCCACGCTGCAATGTTTCACTGCAGCATATTCAATGCCACCATCAACATTGATGCTGAGCAGTCCTTACCATGAGCAGGGCTGGTTCCCAAGCCCAAGGGAGCTGGTTCCCACCTGCAGAAGCTTTGGGAAGCGTTAGTTCCAGGTTCCTTAGGGTAAAGGTGTAGCAGTGAGGGCAAGTTACTGTGGGTTTTGGCTGCCTTAGCTCTGGTGTCAGCCTGATCGACCAGCAGCAAAGAGGGGTCAGTTCTGGCCTCCTGCTCCTCACCCTGTGGGTACAAACAGGAATCTGTCTCTGTCTTTGCTGACAAGGGGAATGGCTTGAACCTGCCCGAGGGGAGACTGAGCTGAGCTCTTAGGCAGAAGCTCTTCCCTGTGAGGGTGCTGAGGCGCTGGCACAGGGTGCCCAGAGAAGCTGTGGCTGCCCCATCCCTGGCAGTGCTCAAGGCCAGGTTGGACACAGGTGCTTGGAGCAAGCTGCTCCAGTGGAAGGGGTCCGTGCCCTGGCAGGGGTTGGAGCTGGAGGAGCTCTGAGGTTCCTTCCAGCCCTCGCAGTGTTTCACCTCCTCAGGACTGGCACAAGATCCCCAAAGCAAACAGAAGCCTCACGCACTCTGAACACACCCAATGCAACCAAGGCAGCGGCACTTGCAGCTTCTGCTCTCAAGGGCCTCACTTCTGGTCCCTCTTTCCCGTGCCAGCATCAGGTCTGCTACAAACAGCCCCAGACAGGCTCGGCTGCCTCTGCAGCAGAGCTCTGCTTGGCTCCTGCATGCCCCAGGCTTCTGCTTTCATTCACGAGAGGAGCCCCTGCTTTGGAGCAGGATGGGAGGGGAGGTGAGACACGATCTGGTCCTGCTTTTCACTTGGGATCATTTGGGCTTGAGCCCATCACCGTGGCATTCGGGCTGGTTCAAGCCTTGAGCCCACCACCCTGGCGCTTGGGCTGGGCCACCCTCTTCCCCCCCCTCCTCCTGTTATTAGTATTAGCAGAAGAATACAAATGTAAATCGAAGTGGAAAGGGGGGAACCCCCCCCAGGTGCCCCCCTCTGCAGCATGCTCATGGGCACAGATCCCACCCCCATGGCCAGGGTCTGTATTTATGTGGCTGTGTGTAACCCCCCCCCCGCTGAGCTGCCTTTTCTCTGCCCGAGCCTGGGGGCTCCTGCACTGCGTCCACTCCAATGGGCCCACAAAGGGGATTAGGGAGAGCCCGCAGAGTAATCCATCCCATTAGCCCTTGCTGGCGCTGCTGTCCTCTTGGCGAGGGGGGGAAGAGCCCTCCAAAGGCTTTTAAAGGCGTTGAAATTACACTTGAGCCTGAAACACTGCACCCAGCCGCTGCAGCCCCCAACAATGGGCTCTTGTAAAGGGAACACCGGGAAGAGAGGCAAAAGAGCTGGATGCTGTTAAAAAGGGCAGCAGCCTCCCCACAGCTGAAACACCGAGAGGGGGCTCAGACCCCTCCATTGCATCCATCCACGCATGTTCCCTGCGGAGCCAGGCCCTGGGATGTGTTTGATAGAATCATGGAGTGGTTTGGGTTGGAAGGGACCTTAAAGCTCCTCCAGCTCCATGGGCAGGGACCCCTTCCACTGGAGCAGCTTGCTCCAAGCCCCTGTGTCCAACCTGGCCTTGAGCACTGCCAGGGATGGGGCAGCCACAGCTTCTCTCACCAGCGCCTCAGCACCCTCACAGGGAAGAGCTGAGTGGAAGGAGAACGATTTCCCCATTTGGCAGAAGAGGTGGAAGCTGCTTCACTGTTCACGGGACTGGGGAAATGGGAAGTGAGACTGGAGCTTCTTGTTTCCCACACCCAGCTGCTGCGTATGGGCACATCTGACTCCTCAGCAAGCTAAGGCCGTGCTCGGGCTTCTCCTCCTCCAGCACGCTGCAGCTCCAAGGCAGCTCTAGGACTTCTACCCCACGATGGAGCTTCCTCATTCCTGGTTTCTTTGGGAAGCTGTGGCAGTCACGGGGCAGGCTGGGTCTCTGGATCAGCATCACTTCGGATGGTTGTCAGTAGGAGTGAGGGCTCCGACCCAGCACAGCGGGACCTGCGGGCTCCTAACATTGAACTCACCTCTCTCTTCGGCTTCAGTTGCGTTTCCCAAGGTCTCTGCAGAGCAAAGAGGGAGAAGCCAGAACCCCCCACACGGCAGTCATGGAACTGGGTTAGAAAAGCCCTTTCCCGGCGCCCAACAGGCACAGACTCAGGCAGTCCCTTTGGCTTCAAGGTTTAGGAGCGTGACCTCGTGCTCTTCCGCAGAGGCGGTGCTCTGGGTCCCGGGCACACACAGGGGTAATGAGCTCTTTTGTAATCCCATGGCAGTGAGGCCGTTTCCCCATGGTCATTTTCTGGTCTGCGAGCCCACTTATTTGTGTCCCTGCGGGCGCGGTCTGATGCTGACATCCCTCCGAGCGAGGCCTCTGACCCCCAGAGGCAGGTTGGGGCTTTCTCCCGCTCTGTTTTCTGTCTCCCAAATGAGGTCATGGCTTTGACGGAGGCAAACAAAGAGGCTTTGCAGCGTGAGGACAGAGCCCCACGGCTCCCATCGGAGCCTGAGGGCAGAGCCCGCAGCCCTCCTGGGATGCTCTGGGGAGAGACCCTGCCGCTGCTGCCACCGGAGCAAGGATGGAGCTGGAGCGGGGCAGGCAGCACCCGCGGTGGGAGCGCTCCGAGGGGAAGGGAATAAAGCAAAACTCGGGGCGCTTTGGGCTCCTGCTCCGCCTCCCGCAGACAGCACGGGGCCCTGCGCCAGTGCGAGAGGCTGCCAGGGAGGCATCTGCAGCCAGGGGACGGGTGGGCAGCACGCGTGCATTGGCACAGGAGGGCTCCTCGGGGTGCTCGGGGGTCAAGGACCACGCATCAGAGTGCTGGGACCTGGTCACAACAACAGCTTCATGCAGCAAAGCCTGCACAAGCTCCCTGTGCTCATGAGGGCCCCCAGATCACTGCTGGAGCTGAGAGAGGCTTCTCCTTATCATGCCAGAGCAGTCATGAGGCTGGCTCTGGAAACAGGAGATTCTATGATTTCCCTTCTGCCTGACCTTGTCTGGGTAATTGCAAAGATAAGGAGCAATCAGATTTTAGTGTTTCAAACAGATAAGTTTCACTGGAAGGTCCTTATGGGAAACCTCAAGCCTTTTCCTCTCCCCATCCTACCAGTTCCACGTGTCACAGGCCCTGAACATGCCAGGGTTTCACGTTAAGCTGCAGCCACTCTCACAAACCCCACAGCAGCATCCAGCATCTCGGGGGAGAGTTCACCACTGTTCAGCAGCCAAGGCTCAAAGCCGCCCTTTCCCCAGGAGGGGATGCAGCCACTGTCCCTCCTTAGGAACAGGAACATCACTTCTGCCTTGAACCTGAAGGGATGTGCCCCACACCGCGAGCTTTTCAGGACCTAAGCATGGGGTTCAAGTTCAAGGACCGCTCACTGAAAACCTCTGCTGGAAGAGCAGAGGGTAAATGGCAGTTTGTGCATCTCGGACCCGGAGCAGGGGCAGGATTTCCCTCCACACCGGGCTCTCTCTTGCCTCTATTTACTGGAGTAAAGTTCAGTGAGCTCCAAATGAAGCAGAAAGACCTTGGCTCTATCCACAACACGCTCCAGGCTGCCTTGGGCAAGCAGCCAGGGCACCTCGGGCCAGCACTGCGCTGGCTCTGCCCAGTCAGAGCTGGGGAAGGGCTCATCCCCAGCACGGTGCTGGGCTGTTCTGCCTGGGCATCAGCCCCAGTCACAGCAGCGCAGCCAAAAGGCTCCGGCACTGCTTCAGCATCGGCCACAGGCAGTGATGAATGGGGCGGCCCAACTGCAGATGTGCTCCCAGAGATCCCAGATGTTGGACCATCTTCCCTGCTCCCAGCAGCCCATCTCCAGTGCTGATCTCCAGCAGCCCATCTCCCAGCAGCCCATCTCCAGTGCTCTGTCCAGTCTGGATAGATGGATCTGGAGCATGGAGGTTGCAAGAACTTGCCCTGAAACAACATCCCCGGGCTAAGAGATTGAATAGCTGCGAGTGTCCATCCTTCCTCCCCTCCCCCTGCAGCTCTTCCCTATGTAATTCCACACTTCTCACACTCAGACCCCTCTCCACACTGCATCCAGCCGCTCTCCTGGACCTGCCACCCCTCCAGCCCCATTCACTGCTCCATCAGCCTTGGCTGTAGCACAGCAGCCTTTTGTTGTAGCACTGCTCCAGCTGCTCCCACCGCCCCGCACACACAGGAGCCGTTTGTCAGATCCAGTCCCAAATCCACCTCTGGAGTCCAACAGCAACAGTGCCCGCACAAAGCCCTCCCCTGTCACACCACCAGCGGTACCTGGTACACAGACTGAAGCCACTGGCATCTCCTTTGTGCTCCATCTCTTTGTGTTTAGGAGCTGCTCTCACCACAGACCTAGGAGGAAGCTCCCTCTGGGAGCAGAACAATCCTCCATTCTCTTTGCACAGCAATAAGCAATGGGAATGTTTTCCCGAAGCCAGCCCATGGGAACACAGTGATAACCACAGCACTAACAGAGGATGCTGAGCACCAACAGAGGCAGCTCAGGGCTCTGCAGAGCACCAAAACGCTTTGGGTACCCTGCCTCCAAACAGAAGATCCCACCAGAAGTGGCTCTAAGAGGCCTGGGAGCAGCAGAGCATCCTGGATCAGCAGCAGATGCTGCTCATCACTCCCAGACAGAGCACTGCTGATGGAAAAGGCACAAAAGCACCAGGAGAGAGCTCCTGTGCAGGTTCCAGAGTAAGGTAAAGGCTTTTGGGCTCTGTGCAGAGAGGTCAGAGGACAGCATGAGCACACTTACACCCCTGCAAAGCTAACCAGAGAACCAGCTCTGCCCCATTGCTTCCAGAAGCAGGCAGCTGGGGGAGATGGCAGAGTAGTGTTAGATCTGGGGGCTGATCTTTGCAGGTCAGATCCCAGCAGGAACTGCTCCTCATGCTGGGCACAGAAAGCCTGCTCCACAGATCTCACTGCACGCACCATTTCACGGGAAGCCCTCACCCATACACCTGAAGCAAGGTTTAGATGTTATCCACCAGAACGTACGCACAGTTCCTGGAGCTGGCTCTAGCCTGCTCTGCAAGAACATTAACATCTGGTGAGTGCTGACAGCTCACACGGGTTTCACCACTGCACTCGTTCTCTGCCTTCCTCCTGGAGTCAAACCACCCCAGAGAACTCCAGCTCCCAACAGCCTGAAGGTGGGAAAACCCCTGCTCCCTTGACTGAAGAACCCCGGCCCCCACAACCCCAAGCAGTGCCCATCAGTGGTTAAGTGTCTGTTCATCAAACAAACCTCCTTACATTGCCAGGGGCCATCCTTGCACCTTCTGGGTGTTCCCAACGTGGCACCTCCGAGCCTTCACCTGTGAGCTTGTGTCACTCAAACAAGGCTTCCCTGGCTGTAAGACAGGGCCAGGTCCTCCAGATCTGGACTAGCAGCACGTAAAGCAACCGAGAGCCCCCAAAGAAGCACCTGCTTGTTGCTGTGTGTGTTCCAGCCACCCTCCAGCACCGGGACAAAGGCGCCATTGGGGCCACATTCCTCCATCCCAGCTCTTATTTTGCCAGACAATATTCCCGGGGCTCTGTTTCTCCTCTTCTGCAGGCTGGCAAAACCTTAAACTAATATTTGGGAACTGCAAGAGGAACTGACATTTTAGGGTATGAAAACAAGGAGGAAGGGCCCCAGTGTGAGGACCTCCAAGGAACAGCGTGTGTACACATCATCATCATGAACTGGTGACTGTGTGGCTCCACTGGGCTGTTTTCTGAGCAAGCAACCCAAGAGCAGGGTTGGTGGCCACATCAGCAGCTTCCACAGCTCGGCCATGCAGGATCACACTCGGGTTCCTACAGCAGCACAAGGAAGAGACCAAGTTTCAGGGGATCCATGGATTCTGCCAGCCTCAGATACAATACAAGCAGCAGGACACAGAAAAGCAAAGCTAACCCTGCGCTGTGCTCTCTTCCCAGCCTTGGCTTTGTGCTGAGTGCAAGGCTGCCTTCATGCTGTGCAGCTCCATGCTTGCAGGCAGGCTATGAGCACATGCATTGCTTGGCTGCCTTGCAGAGGCTGCTTTAACGTTTTCCCCCCATTTCATAGGAGCAAGGATCCCTCCATGGGCAGCTCTGCTCCTACCTTCACTGAGCCCTGGGGCTCCTGCTTTCACATGGGGATGTGATGTCGGGTATGAAGCATTCAGAAACCGAGTCAACATTGGAAATAGTCCCCACACCATGGCCGTGCTCTCTGCCACCCTTTGCTTCTGCTCTCTTATAGCCTTGAATCCATCACAGA
Source organism: Neopsephotus bourkii (assembly GCF_033783945.1). Lineage (NCBI taxonomy): Eukaryota > Metazoa > Chordata > Aves > Psittaciformes > Psittacidae > Neopsephotus > Neopsephotus bourkii. The sequence goes on from NW_026901625.1 coordinate 788,455, forward strand.
CTCCACAGCTTTCACCCTATGGGTCAAGTGTTTTCCCTTGATGTTGTCTTAGCCAAGATAAGGCCATAACAACAATCACATTAAAGAAAACCCAAAACAGTCAACTGCCAAAACAAGACACTCCTTGGATGAAGGGCTCCAGCATAGAGAAAGGTGAAGGATAAACACAGAGGTTACTCACACTGCTTATAGCTCATCTGAAAGCTCTGCAACCCCACTGTGACACAAGTGGTATAAACCTCGTTTAGGGGTTGCAGTTTTTGCCCTGTCACTTCATCATGCCATGCATTTGATGCTTTTCAGACCAGCCCGGTGATTTCAGCATCGCACGCTATGGATGCAGCATTAAAAAGCTGACTCCACAAAGATGCTGCCTGTGGCGTTTGCCCCGAGGACACGGTGCTATCTATTATATTACAGTGATGATCATCTTGGAGCCTGCAAGATGCTCACAGATAACATTACTGTTACCTCCAGGCAGCTTCTACCCAAAGCCACGTGGCTTGGGCCTTCTGGCAGCAGCTCAGTGTTGGGAAACACCCTGAGGTTCAGGTGCTTCAATGGGAACCTCTTCAAGAGGACAAGACACTCACAGAGGACACTGCACAGGCAAGAAGCTGTAGGGGCAGGCACCCACCAGCAGGCAGCACAGGAAAAATCCACCTGAATTTCCTACTGAATCCCAAGATTGGCTTATGGCCCCGAAATACTGGGATTTACATCCCTTGTAAAGCTGGCTGTTAACTCTGGGGTTTCTAGTTATCCATATCCGATTGCTAAGCCTCTTTTCAAACCCCACAGCCACAAGCTTCCACGGGGTTTTGGAGGAACAAGTTCCAGAGTTTAAGGCACTGCCAGGAGTCCCAGCACGGGGCTGGCAATTCCTGGCTCCAGCATCACTCCCCACTGAGTGGAAGGGTGGTAGTAGATAGGGATGAGGGAAGAAGGGCCAGGTAGCATCACACATTAAAAAGGGAAAGAGAATTGCTGGTGGGTGAATAATAGAAAGTGTTTAAAGGCTGGTGCATGGTTTTCAGGAGTGGCTGCATGACTCCAAGCCCAGGTCATTTGGGTGCTTTTGAAGTCCTTCCTCATGCTCTGTTTCTATGCATTTCCAGTTACTCTCATGTTACACGTGCAGACGCTGTGCTCTTGAGCTCTCATCCAGAACCAGACCAGTGCCAGGAGGGGACACGGTTTGAGCCTGGCCGCTTGCTCTGCGCTGCTCATGAGCCTGACAGACCAAGATGAGGACCAGGAAAACTGCTCCTGACACGTTTCCCTTAAAACAGCAGCATGAAAACCAAGCGCCCTGCCAAGCCTGCCCATCACCAGTACTCGTTTATTGTAGCGCTTTCCCTGCCTCCTAAAGCCGTCATCTGGGGGATGACAAATGAACCTTTCCGTTTATGCTTATCATAAACAACCGCGGCATTTGCCCACCACAGTCTCCAGTGATGACCCAGGCAGTGACCCCCGGAACGTCCCCGTTATAACACTCAGGTACCACTTTCAACACAACAGCCTCCTGCTGCAGCCGATGGGGACAGACACATCAGCCTGGTGGCAAACCTACGGGAGCCCCCAGTGAGAACTTCCCGGTGCCAAGCACGCTTCCTGCAGCCGCACGGACTCACTGACCTGTCCCTGCAAGCCCACGCTCCCATCGCGCTGCCTCAGCCCTGCTCCTGCTCCTGCTCCGCCGCCTCCAACGCGAACTTGCTCCCAGCACACGCGTCTGGAACAACGCGAAGCAGGGGAAGCCCTCACGCCGCGCGTTCACACGGGCTGGGGGGGCCGGCGAGGCGCAGCCCTACCTGCGGACGGGTCCCGGTGCGCGGCCCCTCCGCACCGCAGGAGCATCAGCGGGACCGCGGCAGCCGCCTCCCTTCGCCTCCCTTCGCCCCGGCCGAGCCGCGCTCCCTGCCCGGCCGCCAGCGCTGCTCTGAGCGCCCCCCGCTCCCCTCCCCGGCCCCGCATCCCCCGGCCCTACCTCGGCGGCGGCTGCCGGGGCTCTCCCGTCCCCGCTGCGGCGCCCGCGCCTCCGGTTCAATGGGCAGGTTCGGGCCCGGCAGGGAGCATGCGCTGGCCCTGCCGCCCCCCCGCCGCGGGGCAGCCCCTCTGCCCCCCCCCCCGCCCTGCCCCGAGCGGCTGCAGCGGGGCTGGAGCCGGGGGGAAGCCATCGTCCCAGCCCTTCAGCGCCAATAACGGGCTCCTCACGCCAGCCCGCGCCTTTCCGCCCCCCCTCCTACCCGCAAGGATGAGTCCTCTTCGGGCTCTGCCGGGTCTGACTGATGTGTTAATGACCGGTAATTGCTCGCTGTATGCAAATGGGCTGCCGAGCTCTGGGAAGCTTCTGACCTGCCCCTGGACATCCTTCGTGGGAGATGACACCACGTGTGTGCGTGTGAGAGGCACAGCGAGCCTGCTCATACAGCCCGCTCCAGCCGTCAGCCCGGTATCGAACTCGTCCACAATGGTGACTGCAGGAGTGAATGCTCCCATTCATCCACAGCCCTCGAGATGAGAGCCCCGAGGAAGAGCAGCTTTCCTTAAACATCTGCATCAACAAGGAGCTGGGTTTGTGTGTGAGCAGAGGGGAGAAATGGGACAAGTCTGCGGCTGACAAAAGCAGCTGCTCTGCAGCGAAGCTTGGCCCGGTCCCTCAGCTGATCACTCATCAGACACTCCAACTAGTTGAGACCATTGAATGATTTAGCCCTGTGTTTTGCAACACACTCACCCAGCCCTCCCATCGCTGCAGCAGCATCCCTAAAGTTCCTAATTCCTTTCCATCTTCACAGGGTCCCTCCTTTGAGCCACTTTGTACCTCTCAAGGTCAAAACTCCCATTTCCACCTGGTGTTTGAGCTGGGATCAGCAGGATAAGCCTTGTTTTCACTGCGAGGGAGCTGCTCCCTCCCGAAGTTTGCTGGAAGGACTCACCCTGCATAGGGAAAGCAGAGGAGCACCTGCAAGTGTTGCCACTTGGAGTGATGGGAACTCGCTCCCCGACAAGGAGGAATGACACCGCTGTTTCCTGGGAAAAGAATACTCATAAAGGCTGGGTTTGGCACTGCAGATGCAGCCTTGAACTCGCTGGAAGACAAAACAAAGCCCAGACCAAACGCAGCAACAGGCACTGAAGAGTGGGGCCAGGACTGGGCAAGTGCCAGAGCGCAAATTTGGGTGGGGAGGAGAGCCCCTGTTTTGGGGTCAGGGACGCTCACAAGTGATGAAACAGCCATGGGTGCCTTGACTCTGGGTAGGTGCATTCCCCAGCGCTGTGGTTAGACCAGCAGCATGAACTGGAGTTTCCTATCCTCTATTCCCGGCTCTGACTCACCGGGTGCTCTCGCTGCGGGCACAAGCAGCCAGGTTTAAACCAGCAATTGCAGGCTGTGGGGATGGATGTTCCTGCAGGGTCGCTAAGAGGAGGCTCCGCTCCTCTCACTGAGCACATGGGGCTTCAATAAGTTGGAGCTTTGAGAATCGTGGAATGGGTTTGGATGGGACCTTAGAGCTCCTCCAGCTCCAACCCCTGCCATGGGGGAGGGATGCCATGCTCCTTCCACTGGAGCAGCTTGCTCCAAGCCCCTGTGTCCAACCTGGCCTTGAGCACTGCCAGGGATGGGGCAGCCACAGCTTCTCTGGGCACCCTGTGCCAGCGCCTCAGCACCCTCACAGGGAAGAGCTTCTGCCTAAGAGCTCAGCTCAGTCTCCCCTCGGGCAGGTTCAAGCCATTCCCCTTGCCCTGTCCCTACATCCCTTGTCCCAAGCCCCTCTCCAGGTTTCCTGCAGCCCCTTTAGGCACTGGAGCTGCTCTAAGGTCTCCCCTTCGAAAAGGGCACTGGAAAAGTTAGGTGCTACTCAAATATTTCAGTATCTGAGTCTATATTTTAATGTCTATATTTTAATACTCAATTTTTCCCTTTCCTAAAGCTGTGATAACAATATTTACACACCCTGCCAAGCACTTGGCAGCTGCTTGAGAAAGGCTCCAGTTGGTGCAATGAGGCTTCAGTGCAAAAACCTCATCAAATGTCAGCCCCTCTGGCCCTCCATAGGGAAAGCAGGGGGGGGCTCTCTCTGCGGGGGAGCACAGCCCCAGCTCCTCACTCTTCATCTCACCAAGAACCTCTGCTCCTCCCTGCTCACCCCTTTACACCTCTCACACCTTTACACAGTGGCAGCTCCCCACAGCTGGGCAAGACCAAAAGACAAGGCCTTTCCCGAGCCATCCTGTGTGCTCCTCTAACCCATCCACTGACCAGCCAAGGCCTCTGGAGCATGTTATATACGTTCCTGTTGTTGAGCCATCATAGAACCATAGAACAGTTCAGGTTGGAAAGGACCTTCAGATCATCCAGTTCCAACCCCTCTGCCATGGGCAGGGACACCTCGCTCTAAACCATCTCACCCAAGGCCTTGTCCGACCTGGCCTTGAACACCACCAGGGATGGAGCATTCACAACCTCCCTGGGCACCCATTCCAGTGCCTCACCACCCTAACAGGAAAGAATTTCCTCCTTATATCCAATCTAAACTTCCCCTGTTTCAGTTTTAACCCATTACCCCTTGTCCTGTCACTGCAGTCCCTGATGAAGAGCCCCTCCCCAGCATCCCTGTAGCCCCCTTCAGACACTGGAAGCTGCTCTGAGGTCTCCACACAGCTTCTCTTCTCCAGGCTGAACAGACCCAACTTTCTCCCCCTGTCGTGGGTGTCTAACCAGATTAATTTATCAAAGAGAGAAATAGAGTCACCTGCCATGTCAGCTGCTTGTGCCTGATTAGATCAGAGGAGAGATCTGCCTTTGTCTTATCTGGATCTCATGCACCCAGCCAAGAGGAGCTCATGGGATGGGCTGAAGTATTGACAGGGGGTGGCACCAGGACACGTGGCAAACAGGACAAGGAGGCAGAGAGCAAGAGAGCATCCGTACCCTGGGCACAGGGTGTGCTGGGACAGCTCAGCCTCTTCTGCTGAGTCCTCATCATCCTCGCTGCACAGGGGGGTTTCATGGGTGCTCTCATGTACCCTGGCAGCCACAACGGCCCCAGCCTGGCCAAAGGTAGCTCGAAGCCCATTTTGTGCCAGAATCCTCAAGTGCTGCGCTCGATTGTTGAGTCACAACACAAACCTTGCAGTCCCTGGAAGCAGAGAAAGTGAAGGCATGGCCAGCACCCCACCCAGGGAGGTTCGCAGTCACTGTTTACACAGCACTCCCATAGCAAGGTGGGAAAGCCCAGAGAAATGCAAAGCTTTTAGAGGGCTCTTTCTTGACAAGCCACCAGCTCCAGCCTCCTCGCGCCATGGGCCCAGAGGATGGGCTCTGTGTAACTTGTGCCTAATGCACCTTGAAAGAGAAAGAGCCACTAGGAGAAACAAAAGCAGCGCAGGGTGTTTATACTGGAGGCAGCCGGAGCGGGCGGCTGCACTCTGGGGCTTATCTCCTCTCTCTGTCTAAACAGGAAATGTAGTTTTGTCTCCAGCATTTCAGGAGAAGCCACCAGAATAAAAGGTTCAGACCGTGGGGTGCCAAACCCGAGCCTGTCAGCTCCCTGCCGAGCCCCGAGTGGTGGCTGGGAGGCAGGGCACAGGGATGGCTGGAGCCCTGAGGAGAGCAGCATCGCAGGGCACCAGGCTCCTCCAGCACATCAAGGGGTGGGAGTGGGGCTGTGTGTGTGAAACTGCCACAGCCAGCAGAGCTGAGCTACAGAAACTACAGAAGATGCATTTGCCATTGCAAGGGGGGTTCCTTGTAGAGGGGTCACCTCCCTGGAGCAGTGCTGGGATGCTCCTGAAGACTGAGAACATGAACACACGCTCTTGCTTCCTCTCCAACAGCAAACACCCGACAGGTTTACTGGTGCAAGAAGCTGCTTTCCTCCATGTCAGGCTGCAGGGAGGACACCGTAGCAGCACTGCGCTGGCTTGGCACAGCTTTTAGCTCCCCCAGTTCTGCCATCAGTTTTGTGATAGTCTCAAAGCCGTGCATTCAGTGAGATGGGGCTTTCTGTTGGTGTTTCCTGTTTCTTCTCAAACAGATCCATTTCCACGTCTTTTGGTTGTGGAGTAAAGCCTGGAAACGCGATTGGCCCCAGCCTGCCAAAACCAAAGGCAATTCATCTGGTTTTCTTTAATGTGGAGTCTCGAGGCTGAAACAGTGTCACAGTGGAAGAGTGGAGCTGGTCAGGGACTTGTCTCGTTGGCTCGGGGATGGGGTCACTGTGTACCACTTACCGGATTCCGAGGCCTCTGCAGCCAAGCAAACAAAGTTGCTCCCTGGTCAGGATCCTTATTGATACTGGAACGGCTCCCACTGTTTGCTGTTGAGCGTCACCATTCCTGTCCCTGCAGGCAACGCAGGAGGAAAGGAGCTGGCCCTGCAACTGCGTGTGCGAGCGCTGGGAAGCGGCTTTGGAACAGGGCACAGCTGCTCTATTTACAGAGCACACGACAAGCATCTCACCATTCCCCTGCTGTTCCCTGGGCTGCATTCTTAACCTCTGCCTCTTCCAGCTCCTTTCCCCGCACGCAGCAGCACGGGCTTGGTTGCCTTCTCTGCCTTACAGGAGGTTCTGAGCTGTGGCTGCCCCTCACCCTGCCAGGGGACATTGCAGGGCATCCTTGTATGGATGCACAGGGAGAAGCAGCAGCAGAGAACCCAACCGGTTTCACTAAGGGGAGGTTCAGGAGGAGCTGAGCAGCTCCACTCCATCCTCTTCCCCTGCTGTTGCTTTTGCCACTGGCAGCTCTGGTGTGCAGGTAAGGCTCAACCTGCCCCTGTAGGGAGGAAGCACTGCAGTGTCCTGGTCCCCTGCCCCAGAGCAGCCACGCTCCAGCTCTCTGAGCCTCTGGCTACCCTGAACTTTAATCCTCAGCACTGCACACCCCAGTGAGCACTTTAACCCTCTGCACCCCAAGGACAGCCAGGCACCACTTTGGGAGGCCCCTGTAAAGACAAGGATCACTCTGCACCACCTTACTGTGCAACCTACAACACATCTCTGCTCCCATCTGCCTCTCCTCCCCTCACACATCACCCCTGAGCCCTCCCAGTCCCTTCCTGAGGCAGGGACAGCAACAGCCTGATAGATGCCAGGTTGGGAAGGGTCCCACTGTCCTCAGCTGTAGCTTCAGCATTAGGTAACTGCTCACATCCTGCCCACTTCTAACCCTTAAATCAGGGGGGTTCTATTTCACTGCAGCCCAGAATCATCACCATGGCCAAAGCAGACAAGTCCAGTGTCAGTTTACCATTTCCAGCTCCCAGGATAAGATCTGGGGGTTTTCCTTCTGAAACAGCCTATTCTGATTCAAATCTGGGTAGAGAAAGCTGCCTCTCATTGAGCTTGTTCCCACCCTGCGTGTTTGGTACCTGCAACTTCAAGCTGCTCTCTGCCTTGCCGCCCTTTAGTTCTGGCTAAGCTAGAGACAAAGCCACGGCGTTTCTTTCTGATTCGGGTGCCAAGGAAACTGTCAGCTCCCATTCAGTCTCCAGGCCGTTCCCTGCAGCACGTTTGCTCAGTCGCTTGCAAATGATGCACCCCATGAGCCATCCACTCGATTTCCCAGGACAGCTTCAGCGCCAGCAGGGGCTGCAGGACGAGGTGGGTAAGGGATGAAGCCAGGGGCCCTGGTATGCAGGAGGCCCATGACCTTCACTGAACAATAACTTAATACCAGTCCCTCTTGAGCAAGGCCAGCCAGATGAAAAAGCAGGACTTGCTGCTTGTTGCATCTCATTTCTTGAATGAAATTCTACTGATTTGCAAAGGGACATGAGAAGCTCCCATCCTTGACTAAAGCAGGGCCTAAACAATGAGAAATGCTGCCTTTGATGACAAATCCAAGCCCTTTCTGCAGGCAGTACCTAATGCCACAGCACAGCTCACACTGGACATGTCCCAAGGCTTGTTCTGACAGTGCCCTTGGCTTTTCTGCCACACTCACCTGTTTTACTTCCCATCCCACATAGGCACAACTCCTCCAGTCCGCATCCTCCTGCACCAGCAAGCCCTGCTGCTGGCATGGGTTTGTGCAGAACTTGAAGTCAGCTCTTTCAGAGTAAGTCTTTGGCTCCATCACAGTCTAAACTGTTCCTGCAGGTGTCCTGAGAGGAAACAAAAAGGTGGGCACAGGCCTAGATCTTGATATCGGAGCATAGGAGGAGATAGGGCAGATGGGACTAAAACAAACATGAAGAGGGCAAGTTCCTCTTGCACCCCAAGAACAGGCTGGGATGTGGTCCCAGTACCCGGTTGTACTGGGCTCACTGTAGGCAATGATATGTGTCTGAACGCACACTTTAGAGTCGAACCTGAGACCAAACTCCATCTATAAAGTGAGGAACTGGGCATTGGTGTGGATACCACCAGAGGCTTCCAGGCAGATTCACGCCAGCAACTCAGCTGTTAAGAGCAGTGTTAGAGGCAGCAGAGAACTGCCTCAGTTCATCACTGGTGAATGAAGCAGGAAACCTGGAACAGAAAACACTTAACAGAAAGTGGCCTGTCCCTGTTTGCTGGGGAGGAACTTTCTTGTCCGACCAGTTGATCCAGAGCGATTTCCCTGTGACCCTTCCAAAGGCCAGAACTGTCCCTTTTCCCCAGGATACAGTGGATGGGCAGATGTTTGCTGGAGGTAAACAAGGCGCACCCTGTTTACAGCACACACTGCAAATACTCCCCAGCATGTTTATCCTGCAGTACTTGCAGTGCACAGGCAGGAAGTGAGTGGAGGAGACAGGCACCCAAACTGTGCTCCTTTCCAAGGCACTGGTTGGGAGCAGCTGTTCGGGAAACGGAATCTTTGTGGGGTGATTATAGACTCATGGAATGGTTTGGGATGGAAGGGACCTTAAAGCTCCTCCAGCTCCAACCCCTGCCATGGGCTGGGACCCCTTCCACTGGAGCAGCTTGCTCCAAGCTCCTGTGTCCAACCTGGCTTTGAATGATGAATCCTGCTTATAGAGACGTGGAAGTGTCCTGTAGCACTGGGAGAAGCTCAATTATGGTTCATTCATTAAAAAACCCCAAAGCAACAAAAAGGGATCATCAAAAGCATAAGAAGAGAGTTTTCCATTCAAATCTCACAGTGGCATAACAGGGCAAACACTATTTCATTTGCCTACCATCACCCCAGGTTTCTGTCTCTTCACAGGTCCTGCCCTTCTCTCCCTTTACTCCCTCTAAAAGCTATTTTCCCATGTCCCACTTCTCTAGGCTGTGCATTGCCAGTCCCAGCCTGGAGGCAGGAAGGAGGCAGCAGCTCCTTTGCTCCTGCTATTCCCAAACAAATAGAGCAGGGTAGTGATGAAAGTGCATTGAGAACTGTAATTAATTCACCTCTCATCAGTCTCACTTCTCAAATCCCAGGGATGCTTTGACCTGAATGGGAAACTTGTTCCATGATGACCCCTACAGATACCATTGTTGACAATCCCATGTCATTCCCAGCCACAGCAGCTCAGGGGACTTCCTCAGGGGTCACTGCCATTCAACAGCTCATTAACAGAGGAGGAATTGCCTGGGGTCGACACACACCAACATCACTGGAGACTTCCCCCAGCAGCGATCCCAGACAGAGTCACCCCCTTGCTCCATGTGGCAGAGTTAGCGCTCTAATCTGATGTGATGAGCACTGTCAGAATGGGATCAACCGCTCAGGACAACCTAGTTACCTTATTGAAGGCGCCTCTGAAAGCAGAGCTCATAGTGTCTGTTCTCCCCTACACACAGCACAGCCATCCAGCAGAGACCTGGTTAGTGGGAGGCAGAGGCCATGAATTTAAACCAGACTGAAGGCAAAAGAAGGAGATGGGAAAGCTGTTTTCCAAGTCCCTTAACTGGTATTAGAGACTGAAAGGTGCAAAACCAGTTTAATGCGAGTGAGACTGAAAGAACCAGAGTCACTTCCAAGTGTGAGACCTTGGAGAAACATGGTACCTATTAGTTTAAAGGTGATGTCATGAACTGTTTTTGGGAACGGAAAGAGCTGTTTCAAACGCAGGCTCACAGCTAGCAGTGAAGGGAAATTAAAAGGGGGAAAACAGCCAGTTTAGAGGGAAAAAAAACAGTTTAGGGGAAAAGAAACGATGGCTCTATATAATAAATAGGGTTTTACTCCAACTACGCCTTCCCTTCATTCATCTCTCAGGAAGTGAAGCAGAAACAGCTCATGCTTTACGAGAGACTACAAGAATATCCTCTGTAGCAAGCCTCCTGAAGACCATTTACCTAAACCCAGAAAAACCTAAGCAGAGAGAGACATTTTCTTTCTAAATCATAGGATCTTAGAATGGTTCGGGATGGAAAGGACCTCAAGATCATCCAGTTCCAACCCCTGCCATGGGCAGAGACACCTCACACTGAACCATCTCACCCAAGGCTCTGTCCAAAACCAGCACTGCCTTCATCTCAGAGAGCAGCAGCACACGAGCTCCCAGACAGAAACCACTGCAATCAATCCCAAGTGTCTGAAAAGGTTTGTCATGCGCTGAGCTAACAGACCCCACTGTTAAGGAAAGCCACTATTGCTGATGGTAACCAAACCCCTGTACCCAGGCCAACTGCTTGAGGAAAAAGACAGTGTGACAACAGGAAATGTACTGCCGCTGGAACTGTTATCTGCTCAAAACACAAATGTTATTCAACCTGAGAGACAAGAGATTATCGACATAAAGTACCAGCATCTCTTCAAGCCACTTGCAAGCAAATACAAAGCAACCCCTGGAATATAAACCAAACCTCATCATTTTGAAGGGTAAATGAAATATTGCTGGAGAGACAGAGTAGGAAACGGCCTTGGCTTTGTGCAAGATTGTTCTCATTGACTGTCCATCCAAACCCACGCACACCCAGGGCAGCAAACTGCAACCATGGGTCAAGGCCAAGGGCTGACTTTGAATTGAGCATTGAAGAAGGAGCTACCTTTTCCTGCTCTTTTCACCCAGGGGAGGATGAGTGCGTTCCGAAGCTTGCCCACAGCGGGATAACAGCACTTGAACCTGCCCTGTGTCTGTGGGAAGAGGCAAGCCCAGCCCAGCGCACACAAACCCATTTCCTGGGGTACGCTGGGGACGTGTGCGAGCCAGGATGTGGCTCTGGGCGAACGAGCAGCGCTCCCACGTTGAATTCAGGTCTCTCTCCCACATCACACGTTAGAGACGTTCAGTGCTTTCCAATCAGTGCACAACCCACAGGCACCTTCCAGAGCTCCGCTTACCCCGCACCCTGCACGCTCAGGGCAGCTCTGCACCGACCCTGCGGGAGTGTGGGTTACTCCTGGTACGTCTCTGTGCTTCATTTATCATACAGTACAGTACGTAGACCCCGAAACAGTGAAAGAAGTAAGAAAACCCTGTCCACTTTGTGGTCTGCTGCATCAAAACTATACCTCAAAATACGCTTTTAAAGTACAGGGAATTAGCTGGGAAATACCTTCGTTTCCCATTCTTCCCGGTTTCCTTCAACGTGCAAAGTGGGAAAGAACAGACCAGCAGCTCCTTGAATCAACTTTGTCCCATTTCCTTAATATTTCATGGCCATCTATAGAGCCAAAACAAGCTGTCCTGCACAAAACACATCTAATCTTGAATTCCACCTTTGGACTTGATTTTCACCCTATAACCAAATACTACCAAAAGAAACACAAACAGGATGTTCCTGAGGCAAAATTGTGCTAGATTAAGACTTGACAGCTAGCATCCTTTGCCAAGGGAATCTGATCCCCCTGCCTTGGCAGCGCTTGCTGTAGCTACAAACCCCTGTGTGTGTCCACTTCTCGGATGCAGAGCCACTAAACTGAACGCAGATTGTGTCTGGTATTAATTCCCTGTGAACGCTACTACAAAGACAGTGGGGACTTTAACTTCAGCTGGCACAGCATCTGCCTACAGGGCTGAGCAGTCAGTACCTAGGCTGGCTCCAACAGAGCAATGCTGAGGAGAAAAGGAGCTGTATATACTAACAGGATGGTCAAAGACAGCGGGGAAGAGCGAGCCTAGCATTGCACCAGATCTTAAAGTGAGCAGTGCTTATTTGTGGGGACAAGAGCAGCACCAACTGTGCTGAGTACTCAGTAACCCTAAACCTGAAGCAGTGCAGCAGTACTTAAGATAACTGCAGCTGCTCCCAGTAAAGAACCCATGCCAACAACGCAATGTGTAACTGCAGGTACCACAGCAGGGAGGTAGGAATACCTGTTCAGGTTAATTGCCTGGTACGTGTAGAAAGAGAGGAATTCCATAACCACTGCATTCCAGAAGCCTGGAACATCACTTCAGCAGCTTCCAACACGATGGAATAAACCAAATGGAAGAGGTAGAGGCAGAATCTGCAGCCAGGCACCAGCAGCCAAAGCCACTTGTTTGGGAAGGTCACGGGGGCCGTTTTACAGTGAACCATTGGTACCTCAGCATCCGGGAGCAGCCTCATCCTGACCCTGGTGCAAACAAACACTGCCAGGGGTTGATCCTGTTGGAGCGAGGCCAGAGGAGGCCACGGAGCTGCTGCTCTGGAGCCAGGCTGAGAGAGCTGGGCTGGGGCAGCCTGGAGAAGAGAAGGCTCCTGAAGGGGAGACCTGAGAGCAGCTCCAGTGCCTAAAGGGGCTGCAGGAAACCTGGAGAGGGGCTTGGGACAAGGGCCTGTAGGGACAGGCCAAGGGGAATGGCTTGAACCTGCCCGAGGGGAGACTGAGCTGAGCTCTTAGGCAGAAGCTCTTCCCTGTGAGGGTGCTGAGGCGCTGGCACAGGGTGCCCAGAGAAGCTGTGGCTGCCCCATCCCTGGCAGTGCTCAAGGCCAGGTTGGACAAAGGGGCTTGGAGCAAGCTGCTCCAGTGGAAGGGGTCCGTGCCCGGGGCAGGGTCTGGGTGAGCTCCGAGCTCCCTCCCGTAGCCGCAGAACCCCCCCGGCCCCAAGGACCCGCAGCGCCGCCACCGCAGGAGCCCGGCCGCGGGGCGCCCCCTGCTGGCACAGCGCGGGCAGAGCCGGGGCCGCCGCCCGCGGGGGTACCCACGGCATCCGCTTCCCTCCGACAGCCGCACCTGCAGGCACTGCTGGGCCATGGGAAGGCAATGGGGACTGAGGGAAGCTCCTGGGGGCAGGTGTGACACGGGAACAGGTTCATCTCTCCTCATCGCTGCCGTCTGCAGTGGGTTTTGGAGCAGGACAGCTCAGAACCCTCTCCTGGGACAGCCCTGCGATGCCCAAGGTTGTGTTCCTTATGGCAAACACAGCTTCATTCCTTACATCTTCCCAAGTCTGCGCCTCAACTCACAGGCAGCACCGGGAAGGTCAGCACCAAACTGCTCTGTCTGGAACCTGGCTGATGCTCCTCAGGACAGCACACGAGCTCCGTGACGGAATGAACCCCATGTGGTCTGATACATGTTTTCATACCTAACGCACACAAAACCCCTGCAGAAGACCCTTAAACAGCAGAAAAATTACACAAGTCATGTTTATGGGTTATAAAAGCCCTTTTATAAAGCCATTTTTAAACAAAACCAAAAAGTTTACAAAAGAAAATAAAAGATACAGAAGAATGAGTTGCTTAATATATTCCAAAAAGGAGAAAAAATAAAAGAGGGGACACAATTCCAACATGCTGAACAATAAAGGGTTCTTTTTCTTTGTGGTTTCTTTTAATACAAAATACAAGCGAAGGATACACATACTTAAACCAGAGCTCAGGAGCAGGTATGCAGTCCTGGGAACCCTTTCAATAAAAGCAAAGCAGGGGGGGTGTTTTTGTGGTTTTTTTTTTTTCTCTCTTTTTTTTTTTTCTTTCGTTGCAGGTACATACAGAGACTGGAATATGTAAAATTAAGTAGCACAAAAGACCATCACACAATTCTACCAATGAAGGTTGTAGCTAGAAAGTCATGAACAGGGTCAACAGGCATGTCCACTTCAACCCCTTTCTTTAGAATAATTAAAAATAAAACAGTTGCTTTTACTTTAAATAAAGCATTAATGTTACATTCAGACTTCACTGCGAGTACCACGCCGCAGGTCTCAGTGTTGTCAAGGTATTGCAAGAAGCACCAGCCTGATGGAAACACCCCCCTGCCAATGGCACCAGAATGCTGTTTGCAGCAGCCCCTTTCTCTCCCGGCTACAAGGCATGAGCAGGGGGACTGCAAAGAGCCTGGTTTTGGGCCAAGTTCACCAGGGCATTGCGAATACTCAAGACAAATAGTCACTGCATCCCATCTAACGCTGCCCTGCTGACAGCCGGAGGCCCAAGGCCCTACCTCGGAGTCTCCTCCTCTACCTTCCAAGTGAGTATTCAGGGTCTGCTGTGACACGATGTTCATGGTTCAAACAAAAACTTACGTAGCTCTTATTTACAAGTTTATTCTGGAACAATAGCTTCTGCGGGGAAAGAAAAGTCAAACTCACAAATCTGCAGAACACAAAGGGAAGGAGATGGCAGACGCTCCCATGCGCGCACTCACACCCGCGCACTCACACACAAAATACTTCGGGGGGCTTTTACACACATTAGCCTGGCTTAAGCTGATTTGAGTATTTTCTCCATCCCACCCACGACCCCTCCCAAAATATATATATAAAAAACCCTCGCCCCAATATACAAAGCATATGCACAATGGTGGTTGCAGTCACACTGAGCATGCTCCGGCGATGGACCCGCTCGCGGTGAGGGGGGCAGGCAGTCTAGAGAGTCAATCCCGATAGTGGTCGAGACACAAGAGTCAGCACGTGGCGAGAACTTGACTACACTTAAGAAACAGTTGTGGTTTGGTTTTAATAGAAAGAGTTCAATGAAAAGACATTCAAATGCCAGTCATCTACGGAGGTGGGAAGGCTAAAACAAGGATACACTTGATCTGGGGAGGTCTCGGAAGGACACTGTCATCTTTCAGAGCTCTGATGCTCCTCAAGAGTACTTAAACCAACAGTCACCTTGGACAGTAAGAACAGAACAGTTAGTGTTGCTTACTATTGTCGTGAGCAGAACTTATATTTAAACCTCCCAAAACTGTAGGAAAATAGTCAAAGTTCAGGGAAAATTGTCTATTTGATCATATACATATAGAATATATAATTTCCACATATAGATGTGACCCACCCCCCCCAAACTAACATCTCCTATATGCCAGCAACTATTTTGTGACAGTGTCCCTTTAAGCATCCATCTGCTTACATTTTCAGATCCTGCCTCCCCCAACAGATGAACATCCACTTCTCAACTATTAAACTCATGGATCAGTTTGTAGTTTTTAAGAACCATGTGTTCAACAATATGATCTGTTATAAAAATAAACACTTCACAAACAAATTACGTAAAGCAAAGCACCAGTTTCTACAGCTCAAAAGCTTCCAGCATGTTACAGTTTACTTCCCTCCCTCCTTCACCTGGGTGCCTCAGTGTTTATTGTACCTTTGGGACCATCACCAGTGGAGGGGTTAAAAAAAAAAAGGAAAGAAATGGGAAAAAAGAAAGGAATTCCAGCACATCTCCTGCTGCTGCCTGGGAAGGCCATCGCCTGCTGCTGATGCAGCAGCACCAGGCCATCGCCTGGTGGCACAGGAGCTGAGCACACTCAGCACTGAGCCCTGGCAGTGGTGAGCGTCCCAAGCAGAAGCCATCTAAGGTGTGCTGCTTCTCTCCCCACATGCTCTTCTGCTTTGATGAAGCTAAAAGAGAATGAAAAGCTTCTTGGCTGCCCCATTTCCATGTCTTGCTCTCCCCTACAATCCATTCCGAAACCCCATTTTGCTTGGTATGTTTGGCATTCTCATGCTGATCAAATAGGATGTGAAGCAAATAATCCTTAGTATGAAATTCCAACCAAAATTGCCAGTGTTCAAGCCTTGTGGCCTACTAAAGGCAGGACTACTGACATAGAGCTGCAAAACTGAACACGGTGGTGTAGATTCAGACACAGAATGGACAAAAGGTTATAGAATGGAAGTTAGTTCTGAACTACCATTTAAAGACTAAGAGCAGGGCACTACTTAACTGAACTCTGGAATAAATCCATTCACCTCTCTGCAAAGGCTCCAAAACTACAGCTGTGGAACAGAAGACAATCTTTCTCAAAGGCTTCTTCTGTGACTGAAACTTTCTGCTCCGGGAAGAACTCCTGTTCCAGCTCCTAAAGAAAGGCATTCTTCACAGCTTTCCTTCAAGAAAACAGAATGCTTCACACAAATTAAGTAAAAAGGACATTTAGAAATGGTAAGTGCCACTATTGAAAAATGCCGTGTGCTAAAAACAGTAACTAAAAAGCATCCACCTTCACTATTTTCTTTTACCTGGAAAAATGGAAACCGCTGTTTCAAACAGAGAAGCCAAGAAACCATTTGGGCTTAACTTAGTGTTTGCACGGAACAGTCAGATACAGCAAAAGGTACAAAACCCCATCAGCAGGACAGGGTTGACATCGTGTTCGGGTTGTGACAAACTCCAAGAGAAGCATCAAGCAGCCTGTACCAGCCGTGAGGCGAACGGATGAGAAAGCAGAACAGGTTTGTTAGAGCAAGGGCTGAAACTGCCAGGCAGGAGAGAATCCAGTCCAAAACCTGAACTGAGAACAACAGGAACTCGTTTTCACAGCCTTCACTTTAGTTACCTGTGTTAGCAAAAGAAGATCATACAGTGGAACTTATAAAAGACACTCTTCAGGAAATAAACCCTGGTCTGGCAGGTCAAGAACCAACCGTTTGACCAGTCAGCTAGAGGTATTCTACAGTTAATAGCAAAAAAACTCCCTAAGAAGCCAATAGACAATAGCTTGAAATAGTCTGGACTGAGAGGGACCAACCCCGTGGCCCAGACAGTCACAAAAGTGTATTCTATCCCCAGTTTGAATCCAACTGCTTTTGAAAACTTGGCCGTTTGTTTTCCCCGTATTACCCAAGAAGTGGAGGTAAAGAGACTCTGCTCTCCCAGAAACCGGCAGGTGGGAAGAGGGGTGGGAGAGGAGAGGGGATTACATTCGCTTCTTTATCAAGAGTTGATACTTCAGCTCCAGCCTTAAGCTGTTCTGCAAAATTAAACCACTTAAAAAAGAAGATTTACAATGGAAACACTGATCATCTTTATTGTAACGGCAACAGTAATTTCATTAGAGTAAAGAATATTAGAGAACTTAATTTTTTATAAGCCAAGGTAAAGTAATTTACCAGCCTCAATAAAACCCATGGCTATGAATCACACAAGACAATCACTCGGCTGTTAGATTAATAGTCATTCCACATTTTAGGCTCCACACTGTGCTCATCAGCATCTCCAGGCTTCCTAGGCCATTCAGCCCAACGTCCTTCCTGGTCATAGTAGTGTCTCTCTCTACAATCCAGACAGGATTCAACACCTGGTAGCAGGTGCACCAGCAGTCCAACTGATTAGCTGCCTTATGTTAACCTTCAAGAGGCTGGTTACAAACTGTGTAGCTCTGTGACAAAAAGAAAGGATGCAAAGCTTCTCAGCTATAGATAACTGTGAGCGACACAGAGAAAGCACAAAGGGTTTCAAAAAGAGAAAAACAGCAGGTCCAGTTTTGAGTAGTTCCACCAACAAACATGGCAGTAACCTCTGCATTGGGGTTTGAAACCCAGGGCTCGGGTACTTTAGAAAACAAGGATATGGCTGCTTGGATAAAAAACACATTTAAATGCCACCACACACATCTCAAGTGTCTTGCATTTTGAGGGGGACATCCTGCTTTTTTATCAGGGAACGACAGAGCCCTGCTACACTGCTCCCAAACTCCACTTCCTCCCGACTTCATCCTTTACCACTGTTCCCTAGTCAGCACTGCTCAGGCTTAGGGAGCAGAACGATGCCCAACAGTCAGAAGCAGCCATGTCAATGTGAGAGCAAAGCCTCCCACACTGCAGGATGAAGACATGAAGTGGGATCGTGGTGATGTGCACTACCACGGAAGTCTGCTGTCCAACACTGGAGCTGGAGAGGCTGAGCTCTGACTACACAGCCTCCTGAGGCCAGATGGAGGGAGAGAAGAGAAACACTTCAGCGTGACTCATGGGATCCGAGACTGACCAGAGCATTACAGGAATCCTTTGCTTCACATTTAGGAAAGGACATCCCTCGCCCCAAAAGCTAAAGAATTTAGTTTTACGCTACCCGTTGATTCTTTGTTTTGTTTCCTTGGGAAAACTTTAGAGACATTTGCCACAGTCCCAAACTGGAAACCAGAGGTTTGCAAATGGTTTGCCATTTTTTCTTCCCCTATCCTGCCCACCTATAGCCAACTGTGGAAGAATTAAGGGATGGGAGAAGCTTGTAGGTTGTCTATCTGGATTTGTAGAGAATAAACTGCAATTCTCCTATTGCGGAACAGTATTCTCTCCAGCCAACACAAAAGATCTTGAATCCTGATCAGAGGGTCTTTACTAAACAGAAGACAGTGGCCCATCTACAAGTCTCAGGATTGCTTTCCATGAAAAGCGTGCCTGAATCCAAGAAACACAGGTTTCCTCCCAGTGTTTCCTCTTCCTCAACTGGAATTCCTACCAACTACATTGGTTTTTGAGTGCTTTTGTCTCACCAGAAGTCTGTTAAAGCATAGCTTCATTTTCCCCCCAGATTCAAACACAGAAGAACAGTTTGAAAGAACTCTTACCAGCACTGGGCAATCTAGTCTAACAAGGTATGATTTCCACGTATCAGTCTCAACCCTTATTGCTTCACAACTGCAGTTATCCCTTGAAAGAAAAATATATATATATATTCAAAGGTCTGTTAATTTTGTCTCCAATGGCTTTCCTGGGGGAGGGAGAACAGAATGGCCAACAGAGAACATTGACTTCAAAACAGGACTGTGTAAGGGTTTCCTCTTATTAAAAAAAGGATACACTGTATTAAAGAGCTGAAAGTAAAGACAGCATTCAAAGCCCATGAGTCAAGCCACAGCCAAAACCGTGTTCTACCCCTAAGTGTTTTCTTTTCCTTTTTCTTTTTTTTGTTGGGTTTTTTCTTTTTTTTCCTTTTTTTTTTTAAACAAAGATTTCCTCAACTGCCATTTAATCTTCCCCAGAGGGTGCTTCATCTTCAGAGCCCTCATCCCCTGACTTCTCTGGTGCAGGGCTGGCTGATTTTTTCTTTTCTGGGGGACTTTCAGGCTCTTCATCCTCTTCTTTAGGGGATGGGGTCTTTTCTTTTGTTGCCTTGGAAGCTGTGGGGCGGCCTGCCTTCCCTTTGCCTTTCACTGGGCTGGGGGTCACTGAAAGAAGAAAGAGCTTATAAAAGTTATGATCAGCAACAGAGACAAAACTGTCACGTGGCTTCATACAACCAGGACTGACCAACACATGGTGTGTTTTACACTAAGTGTTAGAAAAGACCTTGAAGCTCATCCAATCCAACCACTTCCAGCACTGCCAAGGCCACCACTAACCCATGGCACCGAGGGCCTCACCTCCACAGTGTGTGAGCACTTGCAGGGACAGTGCCTGCAGCCCTGCCCTGGGCAGCCTGTTCCAATGCCTGAGCACCCTCTGGGGCAGGAATTGTTCCTCAGCTCCATCTAAACCTGCCCTGGTGCAGCTTGAGGCCGGTTCCTCTTGCCCCATCCCTTGTTCCTTGGGAGCAGAGCCCAGCCCCTCCTGGCTCCATCCTCCTGTCAGGCAGTTAGTAAAGCTGAACTGAAAAGTTAGCTAATGATATCAGAACTATTTAATTCCATATCCTGATCAATCACTAGATATGACACCACAAGCACAAATTATTTGGCTACAATAGGCTGAAATTCAGACTGCAGCTTCTCAATCGGGAAAATTTTGCTATCTATGCAGTTTTTCAACAAGACATAGATAAGAATTCAAACTCTTTAATTAAGAGTGAAAGCTGCCACATTATTACATAGTGCTGCTTTAAATCACAGCCTGTTACATGAATGACATGAATTACATGCATACACTCACCTGTAGCCTTTAGCCTGGGCTTCGGCATTTTCTTTTCTTTCCTCTCTGGCTTGGATTTCTTGGAGACCTTTTTGTTTTTCTTTTTTGAACTGCCATAGTCACTGTCATCATCGTCTTCCACGAGGAAGTCTTCGTCGCTTCCTGAATCTGCTGGAAGCATACAGAGATTTCAGTTTTTATTGAGAAAAGGAAAGGGAGCAGAAGATACAGTTGAGGGATCTGCCAGTTCAACTGCAGAGACTGGAAACCAGGACTCGGTGACCTTAAGAGCTTCCACCTATGTGCTAAAGGACATTGCAGACAGCTTTACACTGCTAGGGATAAAGCACTAGTATAATGACACAGCGAGTGTTTTGAGGGCCTCTACAAATGCTCTATCTCCTTAGTAAGAGTGGGAGAACTGATCTTCTCAATGGTACTCTTAACTCCATTGTGAAATCATTCGCACTCAGTATTTCAGATTTCATTACCAGGACCTATCTCTTCTGAAACAAACTGTCCTTCCCTGATTAGATCAAGGATAAAAAGTACTCTTATGTCATCTGAAAGGAGCATGAATGCTTCAAAATCAACTGGATAGCAGCAAAAAGCATGAAGAATTTCACAAGTGTTAAAGCTTGGTCCGTTGGACAGACACGCAGTGATAAGTTACTGAGAGGAACAAGTTACATCTTCACTGTCACAGTCAAAAAGCAAACTGGTTTCCTTTTGTTATCTGGCCAAACCCATAAACTTCTGCTTAACTATACCCATATTACATAGATTTTAACTTTTTACAATCCCATTTACTCACTCTCCTGGAACTGTGCTTCATCATCCTCTTGCTCTTCCTCCTCGCTCCCCACATCATCCATAAGCATCTCTCGTTGTTTAGAGGCTGCTTTGGACGCTGCCTGTCGTTGCTGACGCACGTTTTTGTGGTCTTCTTTTTCATCCTCACTGTCCTCTGCAGCAAAAGTCACCACGTTATAAGGAGACAGGGAACAGAGATCACCTTGAGGTAGTACAAGCACAAGACACAGGTCAAGGCAGTCATGAGAAAGTGAATTAAGATGCTCAGTAACTGTTTGTTACCTGCAGGCCTTTTCCTGGATTTGGAGGCCACCCTCTTATTCTTTTCTGGTTTAGCCTTTTTTCCTTTTTTGCTTTTTTGAGAGCTCTCATAGTCACTGTCAGCTTTGCCATCATCTGCTCCTAAGTCATCATCTTCGCTGCCAAAATCTTCATCTGGAAGGAAAAGGTACAACTATGAAGTTTCTTGTATCATTCTGAAACAGGGACAAGAACGAGAAGGAAGAGATTCACAGACACCTATCTGCTGCATATTACAACACAAAACCAAGTTATCCCAAACCAGGATGGGAAATAACAGCAGCAAGAAGCAGCATCCAGCTTAAGTGTATTAGGAAAGTGCATGCTTCTCTAGGCAGAACAGTTTCTTTCCTATGCTAAATCCTACTCCTGTAGCTCTTACAACCTGCTCTTCACTTTGTAGATACACTATCTGCACAATGTAGTTAGTTACCTGCCGAGTGTGAATCATCTTTCTTAGTCTTCACATCTTTTTCTTCTGAATCCTCACTGAAAATGAGAGAAAGACAGGGTTTGGCTGCTGTTTTAACTTTGGTTTCAGGCACTGACATATGGAAAACACCAATATGCACAGAGCAAACTGATCTCCAGGCTGGGAAGAGGCACTTGTCCTGGACATCACCATGTTATACTTCAGAATTACTCAGCTGTGAACGGAGAGATCATGGCTGGAAAGGTAACGTTCAACCTTTGAATCACAGACAAAGTGATCCAACCAGGAAATAAGGTTGAGATGAACCATGCACTTCACTCTTAACCCTATCAATAATACAGGTCTTGCATTTGACAGTTAGAAATTAAGGTTTATGTAATACATGTCTGAGCCTATAAATGGAATAAAGTTTTATACTGAATATTATAGTCATCACTTTATGTCACTGCTTTCTTTGGACCCCTTCATCCTCTATTGCTCTACAGCACTTGACTAGCACATATTTGGGTTTACAATCTCTCAAATGATCTCATTTCTGAGGGAGTTTCACCACTCCTCACCAGAGGGCATCCCTATCAAGCAGGTACTCATGCTCTTATCCAAACCCCCATCATTAGTCATTCCCACTGGCCAGAGAGGGCTTTCCTTCCAGCATGGAAGAACGTGCACTCCAATCAGGAAGCAAGCAAGTGTTCTGAGCAGGAGTGGTAAGGGCCAATGCTGTACAACATGTACAATAGATCAAACCTCTGCTGCTTTCCTATCCGGCAGTTGAAGCTGCCACACAACACTTGAAGAACTCTCATAGTTTAGGTAACTTGTCTCACCACAGCCCCTCAGGCCTGGATGTTTTCTGTGTGGGTTTCAGTCCCTTGAAGACATGAGTTGGCTTTCCATGCAAGCCCTCTGTGAGTTTTGCAATACATACAGAACTGTTCTCACAGATTTAAAAAGCCCCAGAGCTAAAAGGACATCAAGGTCAGCTACTAAATTGCTTTGGGAGCTGCCCAGCCCTATCTCTTTACAGTCGTATCCATGAAATCCTTGATTTCAGGTATTCCAGGTATTTGCCAGGGTGAAAACAGTCTCTCCCACCACTCAGTTCACAACAGCAGGTAGACCATGGAAATATTTGCATGCCTACAATTCACGGAAGAGGAAGATGATAGGGAAGCCTCCAAAGTGTACAGTGCAAGAGGATCAAGAGACACCTTGGGCTTACAGAGTATGAATAAACTCCATCCCTGAAGCTGGTGTCTCTCATGAGGGCAGTCAGTTGACTTATGAGGTGTTATGGCAATCATTTGCTGACCACAGTTACTGTAAACAGGAAGATACTTTCCCTCTACAGGAAAGACTTCAGCTATTCAGTAGGGCATCACACTGCTGGAGCAACTCGGTTATCAAAGCAGGTTACTTTGGTTATGAATTAGACAAAACTAGAAATGGGAAACAAAGAAATATAACAAATGGCCCCAGCTCCTAACTGCCACTGTACTGTAGCATTTAATCTTTAACCAAAAGGGGGAATGGCTTTAAACTGAAAGAGGGGAGATTTAGATTAGATATTAGGCAGAAGCTGGAGAACTTCTGAGGGTGGTGCTGGTAGTGAGGCACTGGCACAGGGTGCCCACAGAAGCTGTGGCTGCCCCATCCCTGGCAGTGCTCAAGGCCAGGCTGGACAGGGCTTAGACAAACAGAAGGTGTCCCTGCCCATGGCAGGAGGTTGGAACTGGAGGAGTTTTAAGGTCTCTTCAACCCAAACCATTCCATGATTCTATGAATGCTCCAAGCATATGGAAAAAACATGGAAAACAGAATGCATCTTGCCACTGACTTACCTGGATAATTGGAACAGTTGCCAGTTTCTGTAACTCTGATCATATTCCTTCCCATTCCCACCATCTAGCTCTGGAAATTTCAATGACAAAGCACTAGTGACAAGTACTTTCCACATGATTTCTCTGTCTATTCGGATGAGAAAGAACCACCTCAATGTCCAAACTGATTATTCAAGCTTTGTGATTGAGAGCTCTGTAACTTACACTGCAGACCTTGAACTCCACTTACAATCACTCCTCTTAGGATTTACTGCTCCCCAGACACAGGACAAGGTTTGGAGCCATGTTTGTAGGGGATGAAGTGCTGCTTTTACCTGTCCTCCTGAGAGTTCTTCCCAGATCTCCTCTTATTTTTAGCCTCCCGGGGAGACGAACGGATTTTCTTGGATGGAGGACCTGAATCTCTTCCATAATCTTCATCTGGATGGGACAGCACAAAATGGCTTTGAGTCAAACTCCTGGTTCCCAGCAAACTGACTCCTTCAGCTATCACTTAAATTGCCCATTTCATGCACATCAAAAAGAAGCCCTTAAAAAAACTCAAACCAACACAATATCAAAACCACAAAGCTTCAAACAGAACTTTATAGAAGCAAAGTGCTGTCTTTAACCAGTGATTTACCTTGTCTTCCACCAGCAGCACAACCAGTGCCCGACACAAACAAGTCCGACATAGGAAGATGAGCTACAGAAAGCCCCACAAGAGGACACAGTGTTTCACTTTACAGAAACAGAGTTGTTATCTAAACCTATTACAAACTAACATCCCTACATATTTCTACGTGCTTTTAACAGCACTTTATTTACTGTGCTGTGATGGGAAAAAACACATGTCATTGTGGAGTAGTTTACACAGTAACTTTTTACAACTATTACACAATACCTTATACAATACGGGAACAGGACTGCAATGAAGAACTATGCACATTTGTTTCCATTATCAGTGCAGCCTCACTGAGCAAACAGTAGCACTGTGAGTGTTTTCTAAGAGCACAAAACGTATTCCATATGGCTTCCAGAAACATTCCATTAATTCACAGGGACATAAAGACTGGGGTTTGGAGATGCAATTCCCAAAAATGCCTCCTGACATGATGGGATTAACTGCAGTCCCACTAAACTGGAAACACATTTTATGGGAGAAAAAGTGGCATCAGGGAGATGCTGCCCCAGAACATAACATAGACCAAGGAAGAAGATCGTTGCTGCCAACAGCCTCAGGGCACTACAACAATACAAGCATTAAATAGTAAGATTTCTATCACCATTGTTTGCTTAATACAAAGCATATGAGGATCATTATATTTGCAAATACTTATTAACAGTTCAGGCTGTGAAGAGCAGAAAGTCCTTCGAATGTAAGTTAAAGATGTGACAAGAAGCAAAACAGCTGATACACAAAGCAATAAATGAACTAGGCCCAAGATTATATTGGTAAGAAAAAAAAAGGCATTTACCAGCATCGTCTGATTCCTGAAACTGGGAATAATCGACCACCTTCCTGTTCCTGTTCAAAAGCAAGGGGAAAAAAGAAGTTAGCAATCTGAGATACAAAAGCTTTCTGCAAGTACCAAGAAAGTGCCATATCCTTGCTTACAGTGCAGGATTTGCAGCCGAAAAACACTCCAAGCAAACTCTCCTAAAGCAAACCACCTACACCTTTGAAGTCAGAGATGAGCACTCTATATTCTAGCCTTTTCCCAAGGAGCTGTTAGAATAGACTGGATTATAGTCTTGCAGTTGAGAAGTGCATTGTGATAAGTAGCACTCTCTTATGGCTCATGGCTGCAGTGAGGAAGAGCCATCTTAACCTGCACTACATGGTTCTTTCATTATTCACACTATGGAGCTATCATTATGTATCACACTAGCAAAAGCCTATTCTAAAGCAGTGTTTCCACCCCAAGATTAAAGATGCACATCAAGAAAGCATCAGCCTGAACTTTAAGCCAGAGCTTCCCCTAAGACCCTGTGGCACAGCTGTGTTACTTAAGACCAGGATTCCAGGTGTAAAACAAGCACACAAATATCAGCATGAATTAGAGAAGCATTTCCCTATTGTTTTCCAACCCCTCTGACTCAGAGCCAGTGGCAAAGCTGATTTTGCAGCCATCACCACCCATGCTCACCTCTACAGCCAAAAAAGTCAAGCAAGTGGTAGGAGCTGGAGGACCACTGCACAGAGAAGGCAACACAAGCCCCCTCCAGCACATGAACCACAAGGCCCTTCCCCTCTCCTGCCCTGCTGAATTCCACACACAAACTGGACTGCACTTTGCAATTAACTTCATGCATTGCTGCCAAGAGCATCGAGCTGAAAGATGTCTCAAAGGCCATTGTTGCCTTCTGGCTGTTGATCCATTTGAAATCAAGTGTGAGTTGGCCTCCTGTACAAGTACCTCTCCTCACGGCTTGCAGCAACAGGCATCAGAAGATGAAGAAGCACAACCAGGACCGAGCCCCCTTAAAAAACTCCCCCAAAGCTCCAAGCTCTCAACAAAGAAAGCCCCAACAAGCAAAGAGAAGGGAAGCAAAACCAGTCATTAGATTGCTACAGGCTGAATCGCATCCAAGCTGCAGAGTACGCGCAAGTGGAACAAAGTACAAGAGCAACGTGCTCCCGAGCACTGCTTGCTCGCAGCCCCAGCACAGGAATACACCAGTTCAAGAACACAACCACTGGCAAAGCTTGTTACAGTGCACTGTCCAGGAACTCCAGTTCCTTTCCAACAGGCAGCCTTCCTGAAGATTGCCTCCTGATGTGCCTCCCATGTGAAAGCACTGATTTTACTCTAGTAAGCATGTGAAGAGCAATGAAGTTACTAAATAGGATGTTCAATCACTTCTCTAACATGCAAGATGGAAGTCGTAATCTTGCCACCTTGTAGTAACTTGGTCACACACAGCTTTATCTTCCTTTTTTCAGTCAAAGGCCCAGATTAAATCAGGCCCTGAAAACATAGCACAGACAACAGAACTTCAGTGAAAAACACTGTCCCTATGGAAAACATCCTTCCTCCTTCTAAACTCTGTACCCTGTGTTCAGCTGGACAGTAAATCCTGCCAGGTTCTCGTTACCTGCTGAACAGGAGCAGTGATACTGGTATTAAAACCCCATCACTATGGCAGAAGGAAACTAGAGAGAAGGCAGCTTGTCTTGATGTGATTCTGCAGGGCAAGGAGAAGAGCAGAGGAAAAGGAATAACTTACAGTGAGATTCCTGCAGGCAGAAACATGCAGGTCTTCCCAACAGAGCCAGAGAAGCTCCCAAGGGCAGAACCAGCAAACAAACCACTCCTGCCTCTGCCATTCTGCTCACTCTATACTCATCACTCACCCCATGGAGATCAACTTATGCTTGGCTGTAGACCTGTCAACAGCACTGATGTGCAGTGCTTAGTAACTACAAGCTTGCAGAGAGAGACTGCATCTTTTATTATGCCAAGGTGATAAAAACAGAGTAGATAGGTACACTAGGGCTTAGAGCCAGAGCAAAAGTAGTGCTGGTTATGTAAAAAACTAGAAGCTTTTAAGGCAAGCAACCAGCTATAAACCATGTCTTAAACCAGGCAATAAACCATTTCTTACATTCAGTTAGACTGAGCATAAGACAATCTTGCAGGTATCTGGGATGGATACTGTTCAAGCTGGTTTCAAATACACACTGAAACTTTAAGGTAACTCACTTGCTAATTCAGCTTAACATTTACAGTGTGCATATGAGAAGGAACTGGGGGAGAAAAGGTAGAGAGAGAAGTTGCCATAGTGTAAGTTTTATTTAACAGCAGTCAGTCCAGTACTGATGGAATAAAGAGTAACTCTTCCAGCAAGTCCTCAGCACTCACTGAGCAGAGTAATGCTCAAGTCATTTACTAAGAACTCAGAAACACCCAATGGTTCTTATAACCCATACTCAATGCCCACCAAGCCAAGTAAGGATTGCATAGGAATACCCCAGCTTCAGCTAGTAAGCTCCCTAACTCCTCAGCCTTTGGAAGTCAACATGTCAGATTTCCACCATTCGGGAAGTTTTTGGCTTTGTAAAGGGAATACTCAGCTCCCCAGGTATTCCCACAAGTATTAAAATCCACAGATCAAGCCCCAGTTTAAACAAAAGAACACATCAGCTCCTGAAAAGCAGTGCTGGGAGTCTTCATAAAGCTGGTGACCCACCTCATCGAGCACTGAAGAGCAATGGTTAGGACAAATAAAGGACAGATTAAATGGTTACTGATGGGGGTTTTGGTTTTAACTCCAGCATTTAACCACTATCACCATCAAACCAAGCACTGTGAGGAACATCAGCGCCAGTCCCTCAGTCCAGGTCAAAGTGTTCACTTCCAAGTTCTCTTTCCCACCTGGTAACGATGTCCCACTGTGAGGGCAGCGTCTTGTCAGTAAGTATTGCCATTTAAAGCACCCCTCTGGTGCCTCTTTTACCCAGAGATAAAGCAGCCAGGAAATGTTTTTCCTGCATACTTCTAAAGCTGTGCAAAACAAACACCCAGTGCTGGTTTTAAGCCTTAAACGAACATTCCCTCACAGGGACACAGCAGAAGCTGAAACACGGAAGCCCAGTGACAGTTCTGAACCTAAAGCACATCACTATGGTGTTACATGGTCAAAACCAGCACAACTGTACTCAGACAAGACTTGAGGAGAGGTTCCCAATTAAAGAGGTCATTGTTTGGGGCTAGACTTGGGGTAACTCCAAACGCCTCTAAGAGTAAGCACTGCTCATGGCATCTCTAGGAGTTTTTAGGGATACACATGACTTGGAACTCCATAAAACAATTAAATGATTTACACAGCAACAGTTTTGGGGCCATCCTCCATTTGAGCCTAACTGCAATTACTAAATACAATACAGAAATGGCCTGACGCAGCACAGGGGGAGGAAAACCGCAAGCCCCAAAACACCCCTTCCCAAATCAATTGTGCAACCTGTGCTGTTCCTGGTATTTCAATTCCTATTGTACCTTTGCCTTGCTCTGTTTCTCTTCAGGCTGAACGTTTTCAGAGCAAGGATCAGATCTTTTTGCTTATCTGGAAAGCATCTGTAGTTATCTCTGGACACGATCACACATTATTCCTTAAGTTAAATCCCAAGGAAAAGCTGTTTTCCCTCCTACTCCATGCAAGAAATCACAATATTTGTATTTTACATTGCCCAGGTACAAGACTGGCAACAAGTCATATTTAGAGAAATAGGGCTTTTCCTGCAAGCAAAATGTCAAAGGTTCCCCTTCCCCTGTGGTGCCAACGGAAGGCTGGGATTCGAGTGTTACTAATACAGAAAAATTAAGTGCCTTGAAGCACTGAGATGGATCAATTCATAACCGGTTTTAATCTTAAAATGAACAAACACAAACCCCTGTGACTTCTCTCCTCGCCCAATGCCTGCAGGGAAGGAATTACCGGCGAGTGAAAGCAGCCAGCAAGGAAAAGCAGAAGCAAAGGCCAGCCAATGGAGAGTCAAAATTCTTCCTTGAAGCACATTAATTGGTGTTCTTTATAAAATCAGCGCCTCAAAATCAGGTATTTCAGTTGAAGGCACAGGAAGGGATGGCACGATGCAGCCACCAGCTCCAAATGCTCTCTGCAGTACTTGAGTGAAGGCAGCCACATGAAGCAGAGGTTCAGTGACTGGAGCTTCCTTTCCCTTTCACTCCTTGCCATTTGCCAACAATAGTGCAGATACCATCACTACCCACCCAGAAGCAGTTTAATTGTGTAGAAAGCCCTTGGGTCCAAGGGCCAGGCAAATGAAGCCTGTAAATACCAGGACTTCACTACCACTTCACACCAATTTTAAAGGAACCAAAGTATTAAGGCAATATTCCACCAACAAGTGGAGGAGAAACAAGGACACAGGCTGGATTTTACGAAGATCCTTGTTTTAAACACACAGATCCACCAGAAACTGGCAAACATAACAGAATAATTCAAAGCCCACTGAACACAGGAAAACTTTTCCAACACCCAATCTTACTCTGATGAGAAACCCTTCCCTAGTCTTCCACGTTAGCAACAACACGCCAAGACATCCAGACAACACCTCAGAGCCAACAACTGGAGAAGTTCCTGGCTTAAACCTATGAAGGGAGCTCTCAGTCACTCCCTAGCAGTGCAGCAGCCTGCACCAGCCACTGAAGACTGACGTTTTTCCCCCGGGAGGGCTGTTTAACACAGCTACACAGTGGATTGCCAGACCTGCTCCTCACACGTGCCAAAGGGTTTGCTGCTGCTAGCAGCCTGCTGGACTTTAGCACCTCATTTTCCTGCCTGTCAGCAGGGGTGACCCAAGTCAGCTCTTTCACAACGCTGCAGGGCCAAGCACATTTCTATTCATTGATTATTTCTGTCTCCAAATGGTGGCTTAGACAGTTACTGAATAGCAGAAAGCTTGGGAGCTACTTGGGAAGACACACCACCTCCCTTACCTGTAGAGAGCCTCCCAGGCGGGCAAGTTAACCACCAGCAGAACAGGCTCTGAAGTGTCACCCTGAGCAGCAAAGTCACATCACGTCTGCATTTCAGAGCACAGGCACTGTCACTCAAGATCAGACCACTAGTCCATCTCATCCACCATCCTGCCTTGCAAAAGGCCAAAGCCTGATGCTGCAGAGCAGAGAATACTCACTCCTATTAATCCACCTTTTGGCCTCAAGACAATTCCCTAAGACTGAAATTTGCGCTTTATCTGCCCTTACCTTTGCATGCAGACTATTGGTCCAAAAAACAGAGCTATGAAAAAACAAGTGTTTCCCTAGCCACTGTGCCAAACTCCCCCACTTAGCACAGTCCTAGCTTCCAGTTATTTAACTCTTGTGTGCTAGAAACACCACTTAACTACAAAGGCCACCACCTATAAATGTACACGTGTAAGTTTTTACAGCCATAATTAATTTCATATCGATTATTCCACAGGACACCCAGGATCCACAGACCAGGGAATCAAAGCACAACCAGTTACTTAAAGTACCCTGAGAAAGAAAACATTGCAGAGCATTCAAACAGCACCTAATGAAACCTCACTTTCGCTATAAAGACAATTCAGGTCTCAAGTCCACTCTGTGAGCACTTTCCAGTTCCCTCTGCCCGCCTCAGGTACATGCCCTGGGATTTCAAAGTCACCACGATCCAACCCCGTGCCTCAGGTTACCCTGCAGCCCCGCAGCTCCAGGCGCAACCAAAGCCACAACCAGCAGGACCTACCTCCCCTGCAGCTGACAGCACAGCCCGCTATGTCAACGCCCCACGGGTTCCTCCTTCCACGGCCTAAACCCGGCGCTCTCAGAGGGGAAGGGGGAAACACCCGTAGGAAACGGACCCGGGGACCGCGCTTAGCGACCAGGCGAGAGGAAAAGGGCGTGCGCTGAGCGCGGCTCCCACCAGAGGGGGCGGCTCCTCCCAACTCCTCCCCTAAACGTGGTTTAACTCCATGCACAGCCCCGCGGCCCAGACCCTGCCCGGGCCCGGCGCGGTGCTGCGGGTCCCCTCCCCCTGCGGCGTGCTCCGCTTCCCCCCGCGCAGGGAGCGGGGCGCAGGGGCTGCGGCACCGGGCGGCTCACGGCGGAGATGCGCTCTCCCCGTTACAAAACGCTGCGCGCGGCCTCTCCCCGGGCCTGCAGCGCACCGGCCCCCCGGCGAACCAGGCCGGGCCGCTCGGAGAGAGCCATCAATGCACCGAGTGGCGGGGAACGTGTGCACCCAGGGAGGAACAGAAGGGAAACGGGCCCGTGCTGCGCCCGCGCGGCCTCCCTGCCCCTCACCCCGCCCCTCCGCGGCTCGCCCGGGCCTCAGGCTGCCCCTTCCCCAGGCACGGCCTGCGGCGAGGCCTGCGGCAGGGCGGGCGGGAGGGCCTGCAGCGCCGGGGGCCGGGCCCGGGCAGGGAGGGAGGGAGCAGGCAAAGGAGGGAGGGAGGGAAGGAGGCAGCGCTGGCGCCGCGGGTGGGAGGAGAGGCGGGAGCGGGGCCTCCGCGCCCCGCCAAGGACTCACCTGACAGGCCTGGACATTTTCCCCGGCGGTTCGGGCCCGGCGCGGGCAGCGTCGCCCGGCGCGGAGGGGAAGGAGGAACGGAACGGTCGCTCGGTGCGGGCTCGGCGTCGCCCGTTCCCTCCCCGGAGCGAGCGGGAGCCCTGGGCCCAGCGCCTCGGGCCGCGCCTCCGGAGCCGCCTCTTCCCCCCTCAGGCGCCGCCGCCGCCGGCCCGCGCCCCGCCGCCGCAGACACCCGCTGCTCTGCGAGGGCCGCGCGGCCGCCCCGGGCCCGGTCGCCGCCGCTCCGCCGCCGCCGCGGTGGCCGCTGCTCAGCCGATTCCCCCCCGCAAAATGGTCGCGTTCGCACCGCCGAGAGGATGCGAGCGGGGGGGGGGCGGTGCAGCCTAACCCGCTGGCACCACCTCCTCCCGCGCTCATTGGGTACGGCGGGCGGAGCGCCGCTTCCCATTGGCTAGTTCGAACCATCACGGCGGGTAGAGCCTGCCCACTGGCCCCGCGGGGAGAGGAGGGGGGCGAGGACGCCCCACACGCTCAAGCTGCTGTGCGCGGCAGAGGAGCGGCCAGCCGCAGATTCGCCACCGAGCCCCGGTGCTGCCGCCCGGCTCCGGGCAGACCCGGCCTGGTTGTGCCCGCCCCGCCGGCCCCGCTCCGCGTTGTCCCGGGGCGCACGGCTCCGGCGGGGCTGCGGGGCCCCATCCGCAGATTCGCCTCGCGGGGCCTGGCGTGGTTTTGGAGGGAAACCGCGGGGAAGCGGGCGCCGGGCCCCGGCTGCCTGAGGCCGGGCCTGCCCCCGGGGGCGGCCGTCCCTAGCGCGGGTTAGGCAGCGCGGTTAGTGCCGAGGGGCCGCCCTTTGTCATGCAGGAGGGCCGCCATTGAGGGACGCGCTCCTGAAGTGCTGCCGCCGGGCATACACTAACGGGAGAAGCGGGGAGCTGCTAGGAACGGGCTCCCCGAGCGGTGCCCGGTTAATTCATGGAGTGGTTTGGGTTGAAGGGACCTTAAAGCTCCTCCAGCTCCAACCCCTGCCACGGGCAGGGACCCCTTCCACTGGAGCAGCTTGCTCCAAGCCCCTGTGTCCAACCTGGCCTTGAGCACTGCCAGGGATGGGGCAGCCACAGCTTCTCTGGGCACCCTGTGCCAGCGCCTCAGCACCCTCACAGGGAAGAGCTTCTGCCTAAGAGCTCAGCTCAGTCTCCCCTCGGGCAGATTCAAGCCATTCCCCTTGGCCTGTCCCTGCAGGCCCCTATCAAGTCAAGCTGTGTGATGGAATCTGCAGTAAATGTACAGATTTCTTTATTTTCATAGCACATCACTGCCCTGTTAGCAGACCCGCTGGGCAATCCTTGTCTTCTGAAGAAACACAGAACATCCATCAGCTTCACCAGGCGGTGATTTCATTCCCAGCACCAATTTCATCACGTCCCCACCAGACAAAAAGACTGTGATGACTTCTCCCAGGTCCAGCGAAGGTTTCGGGTTCTTTAAATTCGCTAGAACCCCAAATTACTCCTTTTGTTTAGAACAGGAGCTGCATTGGCCATGGAGAAATAGAACTTATTCCACAGTCCATTAAAATGGCAGCTTCTGCCATTGCAGGTTAGCTTTGCTTTGCCTTTAGACAGGCTCATTCCCATTTCATTAAAAACTACATAAACCCATGTTAAGACGCCAGGTTACCTGACAGTACAACTATGGCCAGCTTTTTACCTCATATAGGAGTAATCTGGGTTCATTTAATGCCCTGCTTGAGCTTAACTTGCCTCCGTTGGAATTGCTGCCATTTTCCTGTTCCCTTCAGACGTGCTCTGTCCTTGGTGCAGTCAATGCTGGGGACAAAGCAACCAGGAAAGAAAGGGGAGCACTCGGAGCAACTGCCTGCAAAGATAGCCCCAAACCAGGCCATGGGAATGCCTGAGCCCTGAGCAAGGTGCGTTACCAACAACTACATCAAGGACTCCTCTTCCTCTCTTCCTCCTCGGTGCAGGCTCCATTGGATTAAAAGCCACGAGGCCTGAGTCAGGGATGAGTTCTGAAGGCTGACATCCTGCCTGCAGGTCAGTAAGAACGGGGGAATGGAGGAAGAAAGGGATTTCAGTGGCAAGGCTCTGCTTTGCTTTGCTTTGCTGGCAACACGGAGCCATTCACGCGTTGTGTTTTGTACATACCCTGGTTCTAGGTGAACTTGTGAACCCAATTGTTTGGACTGTGGAGACAGGAAAGCACCACCGCCACCGTAAGCAACATCAAGCTTTTATTTCAGCCCCCTGCAACACTGCATCAGTGACTGATTGAGACAGAGAAAACCTCTTTATAATCAACGTGGTAATATGCAACGTTACAGTAATCAGAGCCCTGTTTCTACAATACTTCTGTGGAACAGCAAGTGGTTTAACCAAACAAAACAAGGCGAAGTTTTACTATTATTGGCTTATTTCTGAACTGCACTCTGCCCTCACGCTTTCCCATTCAATTATAGTGAAAATTCCCAGCTCTGTGGCCCCCCAGGGTGCTGTCATCAATGTATAAAATACACCCTTACACTTGATGTGGTTTGGAGTCCCACGACCACAAATGAAAGTTACAGGCATGAGGAACACCACGTGGAAGAGAAGGAAATAGGTGCAGTTGGCTCAGAGTCACCCAGCGAGTACAAAGTCGAAGCAGGCACAGCAGAAGGGGAGCTCGAGTGCATTTCCATTCCTGCTGCAGTGAGCACGTTGATCAGAATCGAGCTGAGGCTTTTCTGCTTCATATTTGAAAGCAGCAAGTTCTTCTCCATCTGCACGAGCGAGACTTCCCTTGGGTTAAAATACCTCTAGAAACAGCTTTGCTCCAAGGTGGATTTTCCCTTTGAGGTGTTTGAAAAGCCAGGATTATCTCCACTAGGACAAGCTGGGCACAACCCATCTCACAGTGTTCTCCCCACACTGCCTGCCCCAGCAAGGAGCACTTCTGAACCCCTCTGTTTCACAGCACTGAATCAAAGTGGGGTTGGGTTGCCTTTATAAGCACCTTATGTGCTCTGAGAACACACATGTGCACAGTCAGATCCTTTTCCTGTCTGGTTGGGTTATGCCCATCTCAAGCAACGGCTCTTTCTGTTGTGCACACTTGTTCTCTGACGCTTGGCTGCTGTCTGTTGAGATGTGAACAAGCAGCAACCAGTGTGGGAGGAAACGCAAGGCCAAGGCACACAGTGGTACCCACCGGGCTGAGCAGAAATCATGTATCATAGAGGAAAACCTTGAAAGAGCTTTCTTTGGCTTTCTGCTTGCTTTTGAGAGGCACTTAGGAAGAAGAAATCCAGGTGAGAAGGTCCAGACCCCAAAGAGGCACTGGCACATCCCACACCAACAAGCAAAAGGTATAAAGGCACTTTCCTACAGGACACGGGGCTGAGGAGCTGGATCATGGAGACAGGAATTAGGAATCTTCAGTGCCAAGCTCTGACCCCAGGGACTGGGTCCTGGGCAGAGATTCCTCAGTTTCCCCATTGCAAGGGCAGCTCTAACACTTGGTCTCTTTGCTGAAACACTTTAGAGGTGCATAGAGAGAAAGCAATAAATAAAACATGAAGCTTAAATGGTTTCATGAGAAATCCTTTAAAAAACCAGACCCTTCTCCCCATGTTCCATAAAGAAAAGAGTTTTTTCTTTTTAACACAATATTTAGGAAGTAAAATTCAACCAGAGTTCCATTTGGTCACTAACCACTTCTACACGTTTCACGTTTCTACAACAGCACAGACAAGGGTAAGTTTAAGTGCCTGTAACCCCAAATTTGGCACCATTTACATGACAGAACCCTAGCACAGACATGAACACAGTGGAATACAGCAGCAGTTCTCCATTTCTCAGCCCTTACTCTTTCCTAATCAATCCTTTCCAACTCCAGAGTGTGAAACCCCACATTTCAGTGTGCTCAGTGAAGGCAACCAACCTTCTTACCACCTTCTCCCTCCACAGATGACAGAAAGTCAGCAAAGAGAGACAAGAGGAAGACTTTGACAGAGAAACACAGCTCTCCCTTAGCAGGGATCAGGACAAGCCAATTTAAACATGGTAACTAGTGAGCTTTTACCCACTTATTCGTGTTGTTGCCCAGAACCACTCTCACCAGTGAGCACCTGGGGACGTGCTCTTCATTTCCTTCCTGTCCTGCAAAGTCTTCTCCTTTGCTCTCCCCTTGCACCAGTAAACCCAGTGGGAGGGCTTTCAGGGAGCTCCCTGTCCCACATCAGCCCTGCCACCAAAGCCACCCCTGGCTACAGAGCAGCTGTGGGGAAGCAATTCCTCAGCAGTTGCAAAGCTACTTGAGATAGCAGGCTACAGGGTGTGCTATGAGGGAAAAGGATGTTCTGTCATACAAAGGAGTTTACGACCTATTCCTCATTCCACTATCCGTGCCCTAATAAAGTGGCAGCAGAAGGACTGTGCTAGGCAGAGGCTGAGTGAGAAAGGACAAACAGAGGCAACTGGGTGATTCCTGATGAAAGCCTGAGGTCTCTGCTGTAAAGCACCATAGTTGGGATGTACAAAAGTAAGGGCTGTGCTACCCCATTTGTCAAATCACACCAGTGATTTCACAGGTCTGGCTGCACAGGACACCAGCTCATCCACATCTGGCTTCCCATCCTAAGGGCACTTACTGGCAATGAAGAGCTGTGTTGGTCCCTCCAGGACATGTAAGCAGAGGTCTGCAGTTCCAAAGCACAAAGTAAAGAGTTTGCTGCAATCCCACACTGGGAATCCAGAGGCACAGAGCATGTGCATGGAATGAAGGTCACAGCACTTGGGACTGGTGCCCTTGGGTATGGCGGGTGCAGGCAGTGGGGAATAGAAGGTGCAACAGTATTAAAAATATACCTTTGCCATCCTTTGCCCTGCTCGAGGCCAGCCCATGGCAGGGGATGAAGTGCTCCAAATCAGTTAAAATCAATCCAAGCCACATGCTTGAACACGGACCGTGCTCCTTTACGAGCAGCAGAGCTCCCAGCTGCTACTACACAAGAGCAAGGGGAATCTTCTCACTCCTCCCTTCTTTCCTTGCTCCAAGTCATTGCAGCGATGCTCTGATGAGGAGGAGTTTGCATTGAACACAAGGCAGCTCGTGAGCGAGGAACAGAAATACCCCCAAAAGCAGTGACAGCCAGGTTAGGAAAACACGATGGTGATAACAAGAGGAGGAGGTTGCTGCTAGAGCCAAGCAGATGGCCCCGTCAGGGCTCTAACAGCAAGCCCAGCCAGGCGGGGTTGGCTCTTTTATGTTAATATAATCCCCGCTGCCAGCAGAAGAGGAACTTCCATCACCAGCGGATGAGGACATCATCTTTTCAATGAGGACCCTAGAAGACAAACACACGTGAGGTTGGGTCGGGTTGGGTTTAACAGGAGGCACGGGGCCAGCACTACAGCAGAAATCAGCAGCAATTCTTTCCAGCAGGACACAGAACTCCAGACCTGCACTAAACAAGCAGGTGAAGGAACCCAAGAGCACTGACAACAGCACTACTGCCATTACCTGCCAGCATCAAAGACCCTGTGATGAGCAGGTAACACAGCAACCACCTCACCTTGGGTCCAGGTTAGGACTGGGACACAGCAAGACGCTCGCTATGTACTGACTGCGCACCCTCAAGGTGCAAAAGCTCAGTCTAACACCTTTCAGACAAGACCAAATCCCCCCCTGAAGGACTGGTGCACCACCAAAGAGTTTCTTACACCTTTGCACAACAAGTCCCATCCTCCTGGTAGAAGCCAGCACATGAAGAAACATTGCTGGTATTGTTCAAATGATTTTCTGTCACCAGAAGCACATCAGAGCTTAACCAAGGAGAAAGCAAGCTTCTGACCTTTCAGAATTCAGGTTCCCTTGGGAGATTTCCTTGTGTTTTATTGCTGCTGTCTGTTACCTGCTGACAGCATCTCCCTCACCTCAAAGGCAGCTGTGTCTGAGAGAGGGAATCAGCTCTTAGGTGGATCACCAGCCACTGTGCCTACCTCATGGACTCATTGATGTTCTTGTTCTCCTTCACAGACGTCTCCACCCAGCCAGAAAAGCCGTTTTCCTTGCTGAACCGATCCACTTCTTCTCTTGTCACTGCCCATGGGGAGAGGTCGCACTGGAAAACAAAAACCCCTTGAAGTTGAGCTTTTTGGTTCTTCAGCTGGGAGGGGAGCTGTGCCCCTCACTCAGCAAACACTGCCCGTGTGCAGGCAGGCAGCAGGCTCAGCCCATCACAGCTCCCACATCACAACCCATAGAGAGCTCTTAGGGCACGGTTCTTAATGGGATGTTGCAAGCACCCATCTATTTATCTCCTCGGAGATGCTGACACGCCTCAGTGAAGCACGCACGGAATGGAGGCACAGGGAATCGTTGTCACTCATCCAAAATCTGCCTGGCCTCTGGCTAGCAAGGAAACGTGTTAGCTGTAAAGGTAACCTGTGGTACGTGTGTGCTGGGAAGGGGCAGGGCTAAAACCTGCTCCAGTGGAAGGTGTCCCTGCCCATGGCAGGGGGTGGAACTGGGGGAGCTTTGAGGTCCCTTCTAACCCAGACCAGCCTGGGATTCAATACAGATGATAACAGCTTGTACCGGGTGAGTGCAGTGTGTCAGTCACACAGGTTTCCTTAATGCAGCAAAGTGGTAACCTCAGAAGAGCCATCAGGGAACGGTGTCTTTGTGGAGGAGAGAAGAGAAGCCACTCTCCTGCCCACCCATCACGTTTTTGAGTCAGCTCCAGCTTTAGGCTCTCTCAAAGCAGGCAAATCTCAAGCTGCATCTGGGAAGCTGCTGAGCCAGCGCTGGCATGGGAAGAGCATAAAGGTAGGCTTGCAATGAAAGGGAAACAGAGGATGGAAAGAGAGCAGCTAATCCTCACCGGGAAACCTGATCCCCAGGAAGCCAGGCATCCCTCGGGCAGCTCTGAGCAGCACCCACAGCACCACACAGAACCCGCCCAGGCCACTGCAAGTGAAAGCACAGCACAAAAGCTTCCTAATCCAGGAGCTGCAGAGCTGAGCTCCAGCAGCACAAGAGCTGCCTCCTGGGAGGGAGCAGCTGATAACATCTTGGTGCCTCTCACACCAACCCCGAGGAGAGCCCTCAGAGAGGCAGAACATGCAAGGACTTCAGGAAGGGATTAAAGAGACCACAAGCTATGGGGCAGCTCTGGGCACAGCTCATTGCTAAAGGGGTCTCCTTCCCTTTGGCACCCCTGTTGCACAGCCGAGCCCACAGAGCACACGCAGAGCTGCTCACTTTGTTAGCCAGCAGCAGGCAGGGCACGGGGCTCCCATCGGGCAGCAGGAGCTTGCTGTCCAAATCCTGCTTCCACTTCTGGCTGTTGCTGAACGTGCTGATGTTGGTGACATCGAACATGATCACACAGGCAGAGGCCTCCCTGTAGTACAGCCGGGTCATGGACGTGAAGCGTTCCTGCCCTTGGGATTGAAAGGGAACAGAAATTACCCCCCTGAGGTATCATTTGCAGGTTTGTTCATGCAAGGAACACGTTTATCCCAGAACATCGCGCTCTCAGCTGGCACTAAACCTACACTTAAGTAATGGGGAGATATGGGGGCACTGAGAGCGCTCGTGTCACACCTCATAGGTCAGGAGAAACAGCATTTCTGACAGCAGCATCCCACACTGGGGTGGGTTGGACCTTAAAGCTCCTCCAGCTCCAACCCCTGCCACAGGCAGGGACCCCTTCCACTGGAGCAGCTTGCTCCAAGCCCCTGTGTCCAACCTGGCCTTGAGCACTGCCAGGGATGGGGCAGCCACAGCTTCTCTGGGCACCCTGTGCCAGCGCCTCAGCACCCTCACAGGGAAGAGCTTCTGCCTAAGAGCTCAGCTCAGTCTCCCCTCGGGCAGGTTCAAGCCATTCCCCTTGCCCTGTCCCTACATCCCTTGTCCCAAGCCCCTCTCCAGGTTTCCTGCTGCCCCTTTAGGCACTGGAGCTGCTCTCAGGTCTCCCCTTCAGGAGCCTTCTCTTCTCCAGGCTGCCCCAGCCCAGCTCTCCCAGCCTGGCTCCAGGGCAGAGCTGCTCCAGCCCTCGCAGCAGAGCAGGACAATCCCCTCCCTCGCGCTCTCCCTGGGGCTCCCATCCAGCCCTGTCTCTGCTCCGCTCTTTCAGTCCCCTCCAGCCACCCGAGTGCCTCTGCACAGCTCAGGGCTGGGGAGCAGAGTGCAGGGACCATGGCTGTGGCCATCCCCTGCTGCTCAGGGCACCCCGAGGGCTCTGTGCCCCCCCGGCTGCCCGTGTTTTCAAACGCCTTTCTGGGGCTGAAGCTGAACCCGGCTCCCTGCTGCAGACTTCTCCTTCCTGCTTGCTTCTTTAGGGACTCCAGAAGCACGCGCCCGGGCAGAGGAAACCGCAGCCCCGTGCTCCTCACCCTCCCCATCCAGAGCTGCTGCTTCAGAGCGGGTGCTCCTCGCTCTGCTTCATCCTGGAGCACCCCCTGCTCCCGACCCAGCCCCGCATCTCCGCATGCCCTGGGTGCTCCCCAGGGATCTGCTTGCACAGATCCGGATCCCAGCAGCTGGAGCAGTGCCTGGAGCTGCTCCACACAAGAATCACGGCCAGGTTGGACACAGGGGCTTGGAGCAAGCTGCTCCAGTGGAAGGGGTCCCTGCCCATGGCAGGGGTTGGAGCTGGAGGAGCTTTAAGGTCCCTTCCAACCCAACCCATTCCATGATTCCCGGCTGTCCTGGCAGTAACTGGGACTTTAACACACCCTCGTGGCTGAGGTGTTACAAACCCAGCTTCAAATGGGCACTTTTCCCATTCACTCTCCTGTGGCTTTGAAACAGGAAAGGTGATGGATTGATCACCTGTGCTGCTGATGGGCTTTGATTGGGCACTGAAATTACCCCTGCAAACCAGAGCCCCTCGGAGCAGAGCAGCCCTGCCCCTGCAGGAGAATCCTATTGGAGGGGGGGAAAGGGGGAAAGGAAAAGAGAAGGGAAGAAGCCACCGAGAGCTTCGGGTACCTGCGATGTCCCAGAGCTGGAGCCGCACGGTCTCGGACTCCGACCACTGCACCACCTTCAGCGCGAAGTCCACTGCAGCGCCCGGGAAAGAAAGGAAACCGCGTCAGGGGCTGCTCCTGTGCAGCCTCCCCCGTTCCCCAGCACCGGAGGGACCGGGAGCTGCTGGAGCGAGCCCGGAGGGGGCACGGGGATGCTGCGAGGGCTGGAGCAGCTCTGCCCTGGAGCCAGGCTGAGAGAGCTGGGCTGGGGCAGCCTGGAGAAGAGAAGGCTCCTGAAGGGGAGACCTCAGAGCAGCTCCAGTGCCTAAAGGGGCTGCAGGAAACCTGGAGAGGGGCTTGGGACAAGGGATGTAGGGACAGGCCAAGGGGAATGGCTTGAACCTGCCCGAGGGGATGGAGCAGGGCTGGGGGCAGGAGCTCCTCCCCGTGACCCGGACGCGCTCTGAGGTCAGGGGGAGGCAGGAGCCGCGCGGGGGCCTCGGGCACAGCCGGTGCCGTTCCCGGGGCCGGCCTCACCTCCCACCGTGCTCTTGTAGTGCCGGCTGAAGCTGTCGCTCGCGAGCCGCCGCACGAGCGAGGTCTTGCCCACGGCCGCGTCCCCGACCACGAGCACCTTGAAGAGCCGGTCCCGAGGGCCCATCCCGCACCGGGCCCGGGCCGCCGGCGTCACGTGGAGCCGGGGTCACGTGGAGCCGGTCACGTGACGGCCAAGTGAGCAGCAGCCTTAAAGCGGCGCTGCCGGGACTGGACACAGGAGCCGTGCCCAGTGAGCCCCAGCCCCATGGACCCCTGCACCCCTAAACCCAGCCCCATGGACTCCTGCACCCCCAACCCCAGCCCCATTGGACCCCTGCACCCCCAAACCCAGCCCCACGGACTCCTGCACCCCAACCCCGGCTCCATGGGTTCACAAACTGAACCCAGTTGGAAAATGCCTTCAAGAGCATCAAGCTCCGTGCCCCCCGCATCCCCAGTCCTGTCCCTGTGCCCTCCTTGCTCCAGGCGGCTCTGAGCCCCGCTGGTCCGTGTGTGGGGCTGACCCACAGCAGCGAGGAGTGGGAGCCGGCGAGGGCCCTTCACGGGGCAGGATTTGCGCTGGGAGGGAAAACAGCCCCAAACCTGCACCAGGGAGGGCAGGGACCCTCCAACAGCCACCACCGAGGGGCTCAGGGTGCCCCTAAAGGTGCCCCTAGAGGGCTGCGGCAGCGGTTGATCCCTCACCCCCATCGGCAGCACAGGACACACGCAGGGAGCCCCTGCAGCTCCCTGGGTCCCAGCAGGGGTAACCCTATCAGTTACCCACATCCCAGCGCTCCTTCCGCGTAGGAAGGCATTGGCTAACTCATTCCAGCGCCTGTCCAGAGAGCCCCAGTGTAAGCAGAGATGCAAAGCACGGAATGGTTTGGGTTGGGAAGGACCTTCAATGGTCCATGGGCAGGGGCACCTCACACCCTGCAGCACCCAACAGAGACCTTTAACCAAGAGAAGGAGACACCAGGGTCCGCATAAATAAAGGCCCTCTTTATTTAACCGCTGTAATGTACTGGTGAAGGTGACAGCTCTCACGGGAACTATAAATAACCACAGTCTGTGCCTTGGGCAGAGAGAGGAACCCGGTGCCGGCAGCGCAGGCAGCAGGGGTGCAGCGGGGAAAGGGCTCTCCCCATCCAGAGGCAGCTTCCAATCCCTGGTCCGAGCAGAGCTGGGAGCAGTCAGCACCGGAGCACGAGGGTCAGAGCCACGGCCACGGCGTGATCGAGGGAGAGGAGAGCAAACCCCATGGGGCATGGGGAAGGGGAAAGCATCCCCAGACCGGATCTATGAGGATCCCATCTCTGCCCGCAGAGTGCAGCAGCAGCAGCAGCAGCAGCAGCAATGCTTACACCCAGCTGCAACAGGGATGGATCCTTTACAGCCTCAGAGGGGAGCAGGCAGGAGCCCGGTTCTGTCTGAGCTCATCCAGTGCAGCCGCTCCCAGCAGAGCCAAGGCCACCACTTCCCCATGGTACTGAGCTCCCAGCAGTGCCAAGGCCACCACTGCCCCACGGCACTGAGGCCTCGGCTCGCCGGTGCCTGCAGCCCTGCCCTGCACAGCCTGTTCCAATGCCTGAGCACCCTCTGGGGCAGGAAGGGTCCAGGGCAACAAGGAGCGCTCCAGCCCAGCCTGGCCCCATTCCAGGTGAGGATCAGCATTCCCAGCACCGCACAGCCCCACTCGCCAAGCAGAGGTGCCCAGCGCTGCGGGGACACAAAGCCAACAGAAGACAAGCAGTGGTTCATGAGAGACACAGAAGTTAAATTAGGGAGAGATGAGGCCAAGCACGGATGGGTTCTGCTGTGAGGAACACACTTAAAGCAAGGGGTGAAGCAGAGACCACATCCACAGCTTGCAAGTTCCACCCTGGAGCTGCCCATGAGGATGGGCAGTGTCCAGGCTGCAGCACAGCCACCTATGCCCAGAGCTTGGCTGTCATTCCAGGACTGGGATGCAAGGTGCTGCAGCCATCCCCTAGCACTTGGGAAGATGCTGGCAGCTCCCAGGCTTCAGGCAGTGCAGCACTAACGTCCCATCCCATGGGATAGCCTGCATTCTGCCTGCCCCGCACGTGTGAGGAGCTTTCCCTACATACACACTTGGGCATTCAAGTGGTACTCATGCCCTGGAGCCTGTTTAACAGCCCTGCTTGAGCACATCACTTCAACCGGTGCAATGGGTGAAGTTGCAGCTGATCAAACCTCCCTCCTCTTTTCCATGCCATGACCTGGGCTGTGCCCATGGGAGCACCAAGGGAAGCGGGGACACAGGATCCACAGGGGCTCCAGCAGGGCGCTGGCAGGCAGAGGGGACAAGGATGGGTGGGGAGAGCTCGGGCTCTGCAGCCCAGGTGCAGCAGGAGCTGGAGCCAGCTCCCAGTGAGGGTCAGCAGAGAGCTGCTGCAGTCCTCAGCCCCAAAGCCTTGGCTCCCCTGTGGGCACACAGTGATGGGGCTCTGGCGCAGGGGACCCTTCCTCAGCATCCTCATGAACCCCTCTGCCAGGGACTCGTGGGCTCGGGGTGCCAGGCACAGGAGGGGCATTGGGGAGGGAGGAGGGCAACAGGAGGTGCGCAGCACCCTCAGCCATGAGCTGGGAGGTGCCTGTGCAGTAAAACCAACCCCTTCCCTCCAGTACTGAATACGGTTACGGAGCGAGAGAAGCAGCTTTCCAGCTCCTGGGACAGGGGGCTCCCTGCGGGACCCCACTGAGCAGGAGCCTCCCTGGAGCCTTGGTTCAGACACAGCTAAGGTGAAATTGCACTTGGTGATTGTCTCGGTCCGCCTGGGGGGTTCGGCCTTCCTAAAACTAGATTTATTTTCTGTACAAACTCGGCTTGAAATAGAAACCACATAAAATTCCCATTGAAAATAATGAGAATCCAGTATCAAAGAGGAAGTCTCGAGAGAGACGAGGGCTGGGGGAGGAAGCAAAGAGCAAGGGGGAAGGAATAAGAACGACAACAACAGAAGGAGAGGAGGAGGAGAGCTGGGAGAAGGGGGGAATCAGTCTCCCACATCAGAGTCCCGGTCGCCAATGAGCCACAGGACGTGAAAGCTGAGAGCAAGGAGCCCTGTTCCAATGAGGTCCCCCAGCGCGGTCAAGTATGGGATGGAGAAGTTGTCCGGGTCGAGGTCCCTGCCCCACATCCAGTGCACCATCCAGTCAGCAATGTAGAGGAGAATAAGGACCTGGGGGGCAGGAAGAACAGAGCCACATCAGCCACAGATCCCGACCTCTGCAATCCCGGGATTCATGGGGGCAGCTCAGAGCCACAGCCTCAGCCCGAGGGCTCAGAACCACCTTGCTGGGTCCTGCCCCAGAGCTCAGCTCAGTCTCCCCTCGGGCAGGTTCAAGCCATTCCCCTTGCCCTGTCCCTACAGGCCCTTGTCCCAAGCCCCTCTCCAGGTTCCCTGCAGCCCCTTTAGGCACTGGAGCTGCTCTAAGGTCTCCCCTTCAGGAGCCTTCTCTTCTCCAGGCTGCCCCAGCCCAGCTCTCTCAGCCTGGCTCCAGGGCAGAGCTGCTCCTTCCCAGCCTCTGCCCTCTCCCTCTTTAGCTTCACACCACCATCAAATTTAGGCGTAAAAGGGAGAACTCTGGAACTCAGACACGAGAAAGTCTCAGTTTTGCCTCTCTGTTTTGAGCTCTAACCAGAACAGGCTGAAAGCCATTTGGGCAAGGAGGGGACTTGGAAGCACAGGAAGCATTTAATCCAGACATAAAAGAGCAACTTCCCAGCAGCCAGAACCCAGGAGGGATGCTGCTCCCCATCAGTG
The DNA here is from genome assembly GCF_033783945.1 of Neopsephotus bourkii. Taxonomy (NCBI): domain Eukaryota; kingdom Metazoa; phylum Chordata; class Aves; order Psittaciformes; family Psittacidae; genus Neopsephotus; species Neopsephotus bourkii. The sequence continues at coordinate 833,046 of NW_026901625.1, forward strand.
CCATGAGACTGTACTGGTATCTAAGACAGAATGAACCTGCAGTGGAGCCTCTCAGCTCTCAGCTCTGCCTCTGAGGGATGCTCTGAGTCCCGGGAGTGGAGCTGGCTTTGGGAGATGCCCCAGCCAGGGCACCCTTCCTGCCCTCCAGCACAGGAGGCTGCTGGATTCCTGCTCTGTGCGTGGGGCTGGATGGGCCCCACAGGGCACGGGGGTCCCTGCTCATTCCAGAGCCTGATTTCCTCACCAGCAGGGTTAAACTTGCTAAAGCACACAGAGGATAGATCACCTCGTGTGTGTTAAACACTGTGCTAGCAGAAGGACTTAAAGGAGACAAAAGAGAGATCCCAAACTTGCCAAGAATGACAGGAAGGAAGAACTGTGTGTACAGCTATCAACACAGCAGATTTATTCGGGTTGGTACCAGCTTATTTGACAAACAGAGCCTCCCTAGCGCGTGGATCACTCACCTGGGGACAGGGTTTGTGGCTGTGCCCTCAGGAGTGCAGCCACCCCGGAAGGACGTGGCAGTGTCCCTTTATTCCAGCTTACCTGGAGAAGCGCTGCTGTCATGTAGAAGACAATGAAGATGAGGGTGAGCGTCGTGTGTCCCCCCTGCATGGAGCTGATGGTGTAAAGGAAAACCAAGTGCCCAGGCACCACCAGGAGAAAGAGCACGCGAGCAGAGCGCGAGTTCACATCTGCAAGGGAACAAAGATGGGTTCAGGCTCTGCAGCCTCCCTGGGCTCCAGGGGATGAGGCAGCACAGCTCCGGGCAGACCCCAAGCAGGGCCCTGCACACTGGACCCTCAGCCCTGCGCTGCAGCGGGGACAGCTCCGCAGGGCTCAGGGCAGGGGTGCCAGGACTTGGCTGTCCCTGTGCTGGAACCTGGGGCTGCGCTGGGCCTCAGAGCACTTTGCCAGCCGGTGCTGCAGCCCAGCAGCCTCGAGGCAGGTTTCAGTGCCCCAGACCCATCTGGAGGGGGTTTGGGGTGGAGGAGCGGCAGGGCTGTGGCAGCAGGGCAGGGCAGGGGACACCCAGCGCAGCTCTGCCCTCTCACACTCAGCTCTGCTGAGGCCCGAGCATCTCCAGGCCGCATCCCTGAGCTGAGAACTGCCCCGGAGCAGGCTCCAGGCACCGCTGCCCACGGCACTGCTCCAGCACCCACAGAAGCGAAGCCACCCCAGGTACCTGAGCTGAAGAAGGTGGTGCAGGGGCTGGGGCACCTGCGAGGGGCCGTGTCCGGGCTCTCCCCAGGCATCCCACTCATGTGCAGGTAGGTGGAGATGCGGCTCGCCTGCACTGCCACCAGGTTGCCCCCCACGCCTGCAGAGAGGAGAGAGCAGTCAGAGGATGGCCCATTGCAACCAGCCTGGACCTGCCAGGTGCTGCAATCACACAGCCCAGTCTGGGTTCCACCTGGATCCCACTGCTGCAGGATGGGAAGGGCTGGGATAAAGGACGCTGCTCTACAGCTTCCCCTTCGGCCCCTTCGTAACACGGATGCAATTGTGGCACTGCAGCTTTCATTGCAAGAAAGGAGGTGAAGCAGAATGATGGGTCAGGCACCCAAACAGACACAGGAAGTTTAAAGTTACTGCTCGTTGTAGGAAGCTGTGGAAGCCACTGCCCCAAAACTAACCCCATTTCTTGCTATAGGTAATGAAATAAAGGAGTTTTCCTGGTTCTCTATGCGGAAGGGAGGTCAAAAGCAATTGGATGTCCTGGCTCTGAGCTGCAGATACAAATCTCTGTGTCACCAGGCCCAAACCTGGGGGACGGGGGCTTTCCAGCAGCCAGGGGGAACTGGGGAACGAGGAGCTTGTGCTGGACCGCTGGGAAATGCCCTGCAGGGCAGGGAAGGGCTGGCACCAGGGGGAGCCGGGCGGCTGCAGAGCCCCAGCCAAACCCCAGTGCGCTGGGAAAAGTGTCCTGAATGGGCCTGGAATGGGGAACACGGCAGAATCCCAGTGTTTCCCAAGCCCCGTGGAAGCGGGGGGGAAGAGCTCACCGTTGATGACGGGAGTGAACACAGCCATGCCAGCAAAGTTCGGATCCGAGACCGTCCTGTCCAGAATCAAACCCCCAACGCTGCAGAGGCAAGGATGAAGAGCTCAGTGCTGAACGCTCCCTGGGATCACCCACGCGAGGCACAGGGGGCTCAGTGTGTGCACCCAGGGGTGAGGCAGACACCCATGGACATGCCCTTGCAGCGGTGCTGTTGCACAGGGGTGGAAGGGGCAGTATTTGATAAGAGAACCTGGTTATCACAGCATCTTCATCCTTGTTGCCAAACCCCACCCAAGCCTGAATCCCCCAGTGTGCAGCTCACTGCAGGGCCAGAACCAGAAGCAATCCTGCCCATCGGAGGGCAGAGGGAGCTCTTGTGCTAAAGAGGATCCCTGCTTACTCCCTGGCCATGCCCTGTGCAGCAGCTGGGACGCTGCTGAGGCGCTGCATTCCCAGGAACCCCTACCTGCTGATGGCCATGGCAATGATGACAGGCTCCCAGCCCGAGTACAGCACCTCCCGGGTGGCCGCGTTCCTCTTGGCGATGATGACCCAGATGGGCAGCAGGGCGATGAAGAAGGCGCACACCAAAGGGTTCACGTAGGCTTTGCTCTCTGAGGGGGAAACAAGCAGAGGCAACGCATCAAGGGCACATCCTGCTGCAGCGCTGAGCTCCCCAGGCCTGCCTGCACCCTGCTGCCTGCCAGGGACTCCGGCAGGGGCAGGCAAACCGGAGCTCAGCTCCGCAGGACGTGGCCTTTCCTTCTCCTGGTGCCCTCCCAGGGGAGATCGCTTCAGTTTGAGCCGCTCATTCCCCTCCTGGGCAAGGCCTCCCAGGGCTGCTTCACCTCGGGCTGAACCTGGCTGAGTCACATCCCTCGGCCAGGGCCAGGGGAGGGAGGAGGAAGTCTGGAGCCTGCAGCTGCAGCTCGCACCGAGGAGCCCAAGCTGGTGCTCACGGGGCAGAAGACAGGAGCCAAAGCTGCCTCCTCCCTTGCTTCCAAGCTCCTGGCGCTCGGAAGGGGACAACCTCTCCCTTGGCACTTCACCTGGTGAGCAGGAAGCATGCAGAGCAGTGCAGGACTGCTGCAGCTAAAAGGCAGTAAGGAGGGCTCTTTGCTCCCCTTATGAGCCCTGGCTGGGTCTCACCGACTGAGGCAGCTTCCAGACCCCCCGAGAACAGACAGGATAAAGGAAAAGGGTGAAATGGTGGGGAGATGCGCATGGAAGCACCATGGAGAGACCAAGGCCTTCTCCTGCTCCTCACCCAGCTCCTTGTACAAGCCCCAGCTGATCCCTGAAAGCAGAGCCAGGGTGATGAGATCCCCCAGGCTGGCAGCAATTGGCGTGGCGACGTTATCAGGGTTGATCCCCATCTTCCTGGACCCGATGATGACCCCAATCATAATCATACCTGCAGCCAAAAAGAGGGAGAGAACGGGATGAGGCCAAGGGGAACCCAGCATCTCAGGAAGAGGGGTAGGGGGTGTGCAGGGTCTGCCTCTCACCCAGAACAAGGGAAGCAATGAAAGCAGTGGCCACGCTGCTGGCACACAGCAGGACAGCATGGTCAATGCTGAAGTGCCCATCTGGGATCCATCCGAACACCACGGCTGCGATGGAGGCCAGGAAGCCAACCACGGTGGCCTGAACCTGCAGATGAAAGCCAGGCACTCACTGAGAGGACTGGAGAGCAGGATGGTGCTGGGCTGAGGGAAACACCACCCAGGGCACTGTTACATGGGGATCAGCAGGGATCTAACCTAGCCTAAGCCACAGGGCAAGCTGTCCTGGTAGGTGGCTGTGGGACACAAAGGGGCCATTTCCCTCCCAGTCAGAGGTTTGCACCTACTGCCCATATTTCCACTTTGTTCTCCTTCTTCTTACCTGAATCAGGGCCATGTTCCCCGTTATCATCTTCCAGAGCTCTTTGGGTGTATCCATTTGGCCAATGTTAGCCTGCGAGAGGACATGAAGCATCAGTAGAGGCTGACAGCATTTAGCACTCGGGAGCAGTCAGATTCCTGCACTTGAGCTATGCAAGCTCATGCCAGGAACAGCAAAGAGCAAGGACCTCGCATCCTTAGCTCCTAGGGGAGCAGTCACTAGGAAAGGGCTGTGCCTGGGTGTGCCCTGCACCAACAGCCCAGCCTGTGGGTGTCACTCGGGCTGTGCACCCCAGGTAGGGACAGTGCCTCTTCCAGGTTACTGTGCTCTCATCAGACATCAAACCTGTTCCCAGTTTCAGCACCAGCGCCTTCTTCCCAGCTGCAGGAAGGGGCTGACACCCCACAGGAGCGGAGCCAGAGCTGCTACAGAAGGGGGTTGGAGGGGAATTGCCCTCAATGGAATGTATACAATCATAGAATATAGAACCATAGAATAGTCAGGGTTGGAAAGGACCTTCAGATCATTCAGTTCCAACCCCCCTGCCATGGGCAGGGACACCTCACACTAAACCATCTCACCCAAGGCCTCGTCCAACCTGGCCTTGAACACTGCCAGGGATGGAGCATTCACAACCTCCCTGGGCACCCATTCCAGTGCCTCACCACCCTCACAGGAAAGAATTTCCTCCTTAGATCCAATCTAAACTTCCCCTGTTTCAGTTTTAACCCATTACCCCTTGTCCTATCACTGCAGTCCCTAATGAAGAGTCCATCCCCAGCATCCCTATAGGCCCCCTTCAGACACTGGAAGCTGCTCTGAGGTCTCCATGCAGCTTCTCTGCTCCAGGTTGAACAGCCCCAGTGTTCTCAGCCTGTCTCCATACAGGAGCTGCTCCAGCCCCTGAGCATCCTCGTGGCCTCCTCTGGACTTGTTCCAACAGATCCATGTCCTTTTTCTGTTGGGGACACCAGAACTGCACACAGTGCTCCAGGTGAGGTCTCACAAGAGCAGAGTAGAGGGGCAGGATCACCTCCTCCAACCTGCTGGTCACTCCTCTTGATGCAGCCCAGGATACGGTTGTTTTCTGGGCTCAAGCTCACACTGAAGCCGGCTCATGTTCATTTTCTCATCGCCCAGCACCCCCAAGTCCCTCTCCTTGGGCTGCTCTGAATCTCTCCTCTGCCCAGCCTGGAGCTGTGCCTGGGATTGCTCCGACCCAGGTGCAGGACCTTGCCCTTGCCATGGTTGAACTCCATGGGGTTGGAATGTCTGCTGCAGAACCCTGCAGGAGCAACAAGCTCCACCTTGCCCCGGGCGCAGTCACGCACTGCTGCTCATTCACTCACTGCCTTCACCCCAGTGGCGATGAAGCCAAGCCTGGCCCGGGCCCAGCTGGGTCACACAGCCGGGAGGGACAGAGGGGTGCAGGGACCCCGCATGGCTCCAGGCCACAGCAGCAGCAGCAGCAGCAGCCCATGGGCAGGGGAGCTGGCACTGCGGCTCCCTTGCAGTTAGAGGCTGGGTAAACAAGGGCAGTGCCACGTGGCACAGGGGCCACCCGGCACCGCTGCAGCCACAGGATGCTTTGAGTCCCTGGTGGGGGATGCAGGATGCTGGTGATGGCAGAGCACGAGGGTTCTGCTCTTCCCTAGCGCCTTCGAGGTCTCTATGGTGGGAAGAAGGGATGAGCTTACATCCAGTGGTGGATTATCAGAAGCTGAACAGGAGGAAACAAGGGAGAGGCTCAGTCGGGAACAACTCCTGCCCTCCTCACTGCCTGCTCTTGAGAGGTGCCAGCTCTTCTCAACCAGCACCGGGATGTGCCCGTCTCTGTAGGGAATTGTGCTGCTGGGTTTAGTGGGAAGGAGAAAGGAACTGGGGGAAAACTAACAAAATATGGCCTGAAGTAGCCCCGAGCACCTCCAGCACAGGAATTTGAGCTCCATGTGAGGCCTGACCTTAAAATTCCAGCCCCATGGCAATTAGGTTGGGATTAACATACCCCAGCCGTAGTCACTGGCAACAGGACCCTAATCCTTTAACTAATGGGAGATTTGATCCTTAATTGTGAAGGAATTTCTGCGGTACCTTAATGCAGCACTAATGAGGAAGCCACAGGCTGAGAGCACCTGGGGCTGCTTCCCTGCGGCGGGAGCACGAGGCTCACACTGTGAAGCCCCAGAAGGGTTCCCCATGCTGAGGGAAGAGCAGGGCAAGGGATAAACAGGAAAGCCCATAGATCATCCTATCCCACCATAGCATCCCAGCCTGGTTTGGGCTGAAGGGACCCCAAAGCTCCTCCAGCTCCAACCCCTTCCACTGGAGCAGCTTGCTCCAAGCCCCTGTGTCCAACCTGGCCTTGAGCACTGCCAGGGATGGGGCAGCCACAGAGCGCAGCAGAGGGGCAGGATCCCCTCCCTGAGCTGCTGCTCCTGCTCTGGGGGTGCCCCCAGCACACGGGGGGGGTTCAGGGCTCAAGCACACACTGAAGCTCTCATCACCCCAAACCCCCATGCACTGATGCAAGAGGTAGAGCACAAGGTAAGGGATGTGTGTAGAGGCAGCACAAGCAGGGCAGAGCAAAGCAGAGGACACAGCCTGGGTGCTGGCCCATGGGGCTAATGCCACCCCTCAGCCATCAGCCCAGGGCAGAAGGAGGCAGCAGCCACGCAGCACAGCCGGATGGGTGCTCTCTGTGCCCGCTGCCTCACGACCCTGCTGCAGCCACCAGAGCACAAAGTTTCACATCCCTGGGGCTTTCTGTCCAGCCTCGGTTCCCTGCCAGCCCCATAGGGAAGAGCACAGAGAAGGGCTCTGCTGCCTTCATCCCGGGAGAGCCAAGCAAGGGCGAGCTGGCCATGAGGGAGAGCAGGACCTGAACAACAGAGAGGGACTCAAACAAAGGGGTTTGTTTCCCAGCACAAAGCTCAGGCTCTGTCCCTGCAAGCCCTGGCACAGGAGCACAGCGGGGCTGGGGCAGCACGGAGCCTCCCAGCAGCTCTGTTCCTGCCCAGCAGCACCTGGGGAGAGGAGAGCAGCCCCAAGGGGACACAGCCACGGCCCGGCTCCTGCCTGTGGTCCAGCCAGGCATCCCCAGTACCCATGGAGTGAGGGCTGAATTGAGGAGGGGGTCCCCTCACTGGGCAGCAAGGGCAAGGCAAGGGAAATGCTGTGTGCATCCCTGCTCCCCAGGGCTGCAGGGGCAGCCTCAGGCTCTACAGAACATGATGCTCATGTGCCACTGGTTCAGTGGAGAACAGCAGCATCCCATAGGGTAGACACAGACCAGTGCCAGAGCCTGCATGAGCAGCTCAAAACCTCGGCTCTGCTGCCATCAAGGAATGCACCTCAAGAAGAGGCCAACAAGGAATTACTGAGGAGCAAAGCGTCACAGCTGGGATCTCCCCATTGCTGAAGGTGAAAGAAGAGAGGACCCAGGAGCGCAGATACAGAGACCTTTGACAACACTTTCTGGTGCTTTCCCCTGCAGCAGCCAGCAAGGGGAACGCTGAGAGGCAGGCAGCTAACCTAAGCTAACCTAAGCTAAGCTAAGCTCAGTGCTAGCTATCCCTGCTGCTGCCACCCAGGCACACAGGTCTCCATCCCTACACCCCAGTGCCTTCCTGGGCAGTGCTCTCAGGCCAAGGCACATCACCTCCTTTGCACCAGGCTGCTTGCTGCAAGGGCAACCCACAGCAGAGAGACAGAGCCTGGCAGATGTCAGGCTCCAAGCTCTGCACGCTCCCATCACGGACACATGGAGACGTGGGGCAGTCACTGGCTGTCATGCTGCAGCAGGAGGTGGTTTGCAGAAGGAAGCGGTGCTATTGGCCCTGGGAGGAGAGGATGGCAGGCTCAGCTCGGCTCCGCTCCACAGGCAGGCTGCTGTGTTAGGGAGGCACTGAAACCCAAAGCAATTCATTTCCAGCTGGACCAACCCCGTACCCTGAGGGGTAACAGCGCCTGCCCCTGCCCTCCCAGGGAGCTCCCCGTTTCCCAGGAATCAGACTGGGTTCTAGCAAGAGCAATGCCCAGCCGTGCCTCTCCATCAGCTTCAAGAGGCTGCCAGGCCCCCTGCTCGCTCCCCGCTGCCTCAGCCGTGGCTGTACAGCCCTGTACATCCCTCTGCAGCCCTCCTGAACCTGGCCTCCTGCAGCCGGCTCTGCTGACATCCCTGCACCAGCTCCCTCCTTAGGAACGCCGGATCCCAGCCACTTTGGAACAGCTCTATCCCACACTGAGCCTCCAGGCCCACCAGCAGCCAGCACGAGGAAGGGAACTGCCAGCAGAGCTTAGGGACTATTAAACCTTCAAACCGGATCAGTCCAGAGGAATGAAGGCACCTTCCCCGCCTGCTGAACTGCGGTCACTGACAGGGATGTGTCCACCCAGCCAGCACACACACACACAGAGGCATTCCCAGCCCGTCCCAAGCGGGCATCCCGCTCCCTCCTCCCCTGGATACTCACAGCTGTGGACAGGCGAGATGCCAGCGTCATCTCCAGGTTCCCCTTCAGGCCCAGCAATGCAGGGACCAAGATAAAGACCTCAGTCACGTATTTGAAGACATCCCAGTGCTGCAGGAGTGAAACAAAGGCCAGTAAATAACCAGAGCCTGGAACGGGTGGAAGGCACCTCAGAGCCCCTCCAGCTCCAGCCACAGGCAGGGACCCCTTCCACTGGAGCAGCTTCCTCCAAGCCCCTGTGTCCAACCTGGCCTTGAGCACTGCCAGGGATGGGGCAGGATTCCTGCCTGCTGGAATGAACCTCTGCAGAACGTGACACAAACAGAAGCCAAAACAGGGAAGGGTGCAGAGATCTGGCCCCATACTTGCAGTCGGTGGCAGAAGTGAGTGCTGAAGCTCATCCAGCCTCCACTGGGAGCCATTCCCTACAAACACCCCTTGGAGCAGTTACCCCACTACGGCCTCTGCTCAGGCTCCCTCGCCTGCACCTACATTACTCATAGGATCATTTGGGATGGAATGGACCTAAAGATCCTCCCGTTCCACCCCCTGCCATGGGCAGGACACCTCCCCCTACAGCAGGGATGCACTGACCCCTGTGGCTCTGCAGCCACGTCAGCTCCCTTGGGCACAAGGCCATAGAGGCAGCCACGGCTGGATAGGGAAGAGGGAAGGGTAATTGCAGGCTGAGCACACAAACCCACACCAGAACCAACCACAGAAACCTCCCTGCCCCATCCCCTGTTGGCAAGAAGGCCCCATGGCCAAAATAACTCCTGCTCCCCACATTGCCCCAGCGCCACGCTGCCAGCAGGGCACCGAGCACAGCGGGAACGATGCTCCCAGCAGCACGGAGCGCGGTCACAGCCTCCTGCTCCGGGTGCAGGGCTCCATCTCCCTCCTTGGCAGTGCCACCCACCAGGATGCTGAGCCAACAGGACACGCATCCCCTTCTGGAGCAGGAACTCGATTGGCCAACACCCTCCAGCACACACAGGTGGCTGCTGCGGGAAGGACGGGTGTTATCCGTGTTTGCTTTTCCAGGCTCTGTGCCTCCTGCCTTCACCCCCAGCCAACCAACTCCTGCCAGGCCCTGTGCAACACCACAGCCAAGCTGCACTCGCCCCAACAGCCATCCGGGAGCAAGCTGTGACCACAAGAGACAGGAAAAGCGCCATGGGGATGAACTGGGACCAGTTCTCAAAGGGGAAAATTGGGTTTCAGTCGTTGTAAATGTCCTTAACATCTTGGGAAGACAAGCTGACCGTATCCAGCGCCCAAGGCAAGGGTGGAAGCTGCTCGGATGGGTCATAGCATCCCAGCCCGGTTTGGGTTGAAGGGACCTTAAAGCCCCTCCAGCTCCAACCCCTGCCACAGGCAGGGACCCCTTCCACTGGAGCAGCTTGCTCCAAGCCCCTGTGTCCAACCTGGCCTTGACCCTTCAGGCACAGCCCCAACCCTCTCTGTGCTCGGGGACACAGCTCCTGAGGATGTGCCTGGTCCCCTCTCTGCTACGCTGTGATGGGCACATCAGGAAACCACGGTGGGTCCTGGGTCCAACCCCTGCGCTCTGGAGACGCCTCCATTCTGTCCCCACGCAGGGGACATCAGAGCTCAGTGCTCAATGAGAGAGGCAGGAGGGAGAATCCGCCTGCAATACTCCCCCAGCACAGCAGCACTCCGGGCTGGGCTCCCTTTCAGGTCACACATAGCCAGGGGAGCTGGGCTCTCCTCAGCCTGTTTTTAGGCATTCTGATTCTCTGGCTGCTCTTGCATCCACGAATCCTTTGCCACGACTTCCCTTTGCAGGGCCTAGAACTCAAGGAGGAAGCAACAGGCTCCCGATTCCCAACAGGACGAGCTGGGGGTCACCAGCATCACTAGGAAAGGAGCATCAGCATCAGTCAGCCCGGGGGCTGGCTGTAAATGCCCCTTTGAAGGAGGCTGTGCTGGAAGCTGGTGCTGCTGGAACTCCCTGCTCAAGGCAAGGTAAGGACCAAAAACCATCTTTGGGGAAGGAAAACAAGGAGATTTGTGCAGGCATCAGCAGGGCAAAGAGCAGGCCCCATGGGCTCCTGCCAGCTCTCTTAACCTCAGGTGTCACACAACAAGGGGCTGCAGGCATTCAGGAGGGCTTGCAGAGAGCAAAGCCGTGTGCCCACACTGCGGCTCCAAGGGGACAACCAGAGCCCGCCTGTGTGGGGAGCACAACACAGGGAAAGAGAAGAGGAAACGGGGATTTCAGCTCAGGACATCGAGCTGTTAAAACCCCTTTCTCCCCCCCTGTATCCCTCCAATCTCTCTGTCCCAGCCCCTCTGAGAAGCACAGAAAGAAGCTGTTTTGAAGGGTGAGGAGGGAAGATAACAGCACACGGGAGCCTCCAGGTGGCTTTGGGCAGAGCATGGAAGAGAACCACAGGGAAAGGGACTCCATGCCCAGCACCTCCTCCTGCCCTCTGGGACTGGGAGCAGGGTGACCATCACCACTGCAGGCTCCGAAGCAGCACCAACCCCAGATGGTGCTTTCAGCTGCCTCCATCTCACTGCTTGCAGAGGCTCTGCCCCTGCACCCTGCTGTTCCCTGGTGGCAGAGGCCTCTCCCTGCTGTCATCTGGGTTTCCAGGAGGCAGGAGGGAGGTTTCGCCCAGCTGATAAGGGGGTGGTGACTCCCAGCAGCTCCCAGGGGAGGGGATGCTGCAGGTTGGAGCTGTGGCTGCTGGAACAAGCGGTCTTAGTGCAGGAGGTGCAGCTCCAGAGGGATGCTGACTCCAGGAGCAGCCTCCACCTCCAATACTGCCCATCCCATGCAAAGCACCTGCAGGGAGCAGGCAAGGCTGGAGCAAACCCAGGGCTCTGCTGGGAGAGGAGACTGTGCCAACAGTCCCGCACTGCACACACAGGAGCAGTCACCTGGTCCAAAGGGAGGAGAGGCAAATCCCTAGGGACACATCAGTGGGACAGCATGGCTAAAGGGGCTGCTGTGCTCACAGAGGGGAACCAATTACCGCTGCCTGATTAGTCTGTGTAGCCAAAACAGTGGAACTGGAGTGGATGGAGCCCTGCATCCATCACTAACCACGGCTGCATCCAACACAACGGGGCTCCAGCCACCCTGGTGCTCCAGCAACCCACTCCACGTGCATCCTCCTTCCATCCAAGGCTTTGGATCTCCAGGAAGCCAGTTCCAAACCAGCTCCCCAGGCAAGCAGGCAGGGACCACACGCTTCCCCTTCCCACCTATGGCATTTGAACGCCTCATTTAGTGCCAGGGCTAATGGGAGCTGGCAGGACACGCTGCAGAGCCGCACGCTGAGCTGCTGCGGGACAGAGGAATGATGCGAACACAGCAACACCCCCCCTGCCCACCTCCTCCTCAGCACAAAGGCTGCTCCTTTGCCAGGAAAGGCTTTAGGCTGGGTTCAGATCCCGGCTCTGGGACCCTGCCAGAGGCACGAGGAGTTTGCAGGCAGCCTGCAAAGGCAAACATGCTCGGAAGGGCTCCTTTACAGCAGATTGTTCTGGTAAACCTCGCCTGCCTTCGCTCAGCCCTGCCGGCCCTTCCTGCTCTGAGTCACCCCACAGGTTCAGCACCGGCAGCAGCCGCAAGGGTGGCCACTGGGCACAGGCATGCGGGGAAGCAGCCCTCAGGGAAAAGCAGCAAGAGCAGCTCCTGCCCGGCCCCACAGCGCTGCGGACCCGACCGACCCTGCGGGCACAGAGCACGGGGGCAGGAGCGGAGCTCTGCCAGCACAGTGAGGTTTCACCCCCTTGAGCAAGCAGAGGAGCTCCCAGCAGAGCAGTTTGGGTTGGCCACAGCTCCAAAATGGCTGCCTCCTCCATCCAAATCCAGATCATCTCCTTGCCCTCCTCTGCTGTGGGCACCAAACCAGCTCCGTGCTCCAGAGCACAGGAGAGGGGGTGAAGCAGCTCAGGTGCTGCCAGAGACACACATGGGTGGAAGACACAGCCTCTCCTCCCCTCGCCCCAGGCATCACCAGGGTCCCCACTGAGCCAACCAGCATCCAAGGTAACGGATCCCTCCCAGTTGCTATCTGCTGAACTAGCCATGCCATTCCAGTCTCTCCTGGCTTGGGATTAAGCCACAGTCTACAGAGACAGGATGCAGAGCCCAGCGCCGTGACAGGGAAAGCGCAATCCTACCTGCACAATGTCCAGCACCATCCCAGCAGCAACTGTCCCAAAGCCTGCCAGGAGGAAGGGAAAGAGGACTTGCAGCCCGATGGAAAAGGAGGTCTCCTTGAGGGGGGAGGCTGGCTCGGGGCCTCGGTCCGTGCTGGTGTCATCACTTTCATTGCTCTGGCTGCCGTTTTCCAGCAGGGCATCTTCCTCCCGCACCCCTTTGGCATTGGCACGGGACTCCAGCACCACCACTTCCACCCCAGCGCCATCAGGTCCCAGGAAATCCGAGGGCTCCACCAGCTGCCCTCGCTCCGGACTGGCGCGGCAGTCCACGGGCACGATGGGCAGCACAGCCCCGTTGGCCTGGTGGGTCTCCTTCTGCTCTGGCTTGGAAGACATGCTGCAGAGAGGCTATCCTGACCCTTGGCTTGGTGGGCCTACAGCCAGCAGCTGTTCCAGGGGAGCTCTTCTGCCAGGAGCTTACACAAATGGCCTTTCCAGCATCTAGAGGCCACCTCCCCTACCCCTGCTTGCCTGCCTTGGAGTGCAGAGACTGCTCCTGCAGCAGAGATCCCCATCAAGCAACGTCCAGGAATGGAGGACACCGAGCGCACGGAGGGAACACTGCAGGAGCTGGGAATTACAGCAGATTCACTCCGATTCCCCTTCTCTCCAGCGCTGCATGGTGCGGCAGCCACTGAGACAGGATCCAAGCTCTTCTGCCTTGGTGTATGACACTTTAGTGCATCTTTCTCCAGATCCCTCTTCCAGCAGCACGACTGCTGTGATGGGGTATGCAAGGCAGAGGGAAAAACAGATGAAGGCCACTGACTAAGCTCAGAGGGATGAGGAAGCAGAGAACAGACCCGAGGGGCTGGGTTTCCGAGATGATACAACTGAGAAGAGCTCTTCTTGCTGCCAGGGCTTTGGTACCTGCTCCAGTGGCACTGCAGAACTGGAGTCTGAAGGCTCTGGGGGGGGGTTTGCTTCAGCCTGCTCTGTGCTCTCTGCCAAACACCCAGCAACACCAGCACGCTCCGACCGCCACCGCTGGCCTCTTCCAGGCGGATTTCTCAGCTCACAGCACGAGTGAGAGCTCTTATTTAAAGTAACAGCAGGCTCCCAGTTCAGGTTACTCACGGGGCCGAGCAGGCTGCAGGGTGGGAGCTGGCATCGGAACAGCCTCCGGCTTCAGGGCACCCTCCAAGAGCTCCTCTTTCACCTGAAACGCATGGGAGGAGCACAAACATTCCGTTGGCCCGCAGCGTTCACAGCTCATTCATCCCAACGCATCCCGCCCCAGCGCACACCGAGGGCCCAACCCCCGGATCCCCAGACCTCCCCCTGCAGCCCTTCCAGTGCGCCTGGGGCTGTGTAAGGGGCGCGGGGGAACCCCCGCTCTCTGCTCCCCGTGCCCCCGAAGCCAACACCGGGCCAAACCCCGCCGGACCCCCCGGGCAGCGGCGCTGCCCCAGGGAGCCCAGCGCGGAGCCGGGCCTGCGGGAGAAGCGCGGCCAGAGGCTGCCCCGGTGTCCGCAGAGCCGCGCTCCCCGAGCACCACCACTACAGCGGCCCGGGGCGCGCTGCCCCGAGCGGAGCGGAGCGGACGGAGCTCCCGCCGGCCCCTCCCTGCGCCAGGCGCTGACCGCAGCCCCCGCTGCGCTCCCGGCCCCCCGGTGCCGCCGTGCCCCGGTGCTCACCTCCGCGGGGCCGCCGCTGCCCGCCGCGCTCCGCCGCGTTGTGCCCGGGCCCGGGCCGGGCTGCCCCGCGCCGCCCTGACATCACCGCCCGCCAATCGTGGCCCTGCCCAGCGCGCCGCGCGGCGCACCCATTGGCCGGCTGAGCGTGGCGTCACGCCTGGCCCCGCCCCACCGTGAGCAGTGAGGCTCCGCCCCTTCGCAGCGCGGGAGGCGTGGCCGCAGGGTCACGTGGCTCTGGGCGCACATGGAGGGGTGCGGGGGCGGAGCGCTCCGGTGGTGCCCCCGTTCATGGGGTGCTGCCGGGAGCGGGGATCCCGGCGCGGGGGTGCCCCCATCTCCACCGGGACAGCCGCGCTGGGCAGAGCCCTGCTGCGTCCCCAGCACTAGCGGTGTCCGGTGCCCCCCACCCGGGGTTCGGTACCTCCACACACGAGGCTATTCCAGCCCCACTCAGCGTTGGGACCTCAGCTGTCAGCCCGGGACCATGGAAGCCGTCTCCAGAGACGGGTTCCCACCCGTGGGTTCCAACCTATGGAACTGCCTCAGAGAAGCCAGCTGAAAGGGTTCTCCGAGACAGTTCAGCCAAGAAAACTGGAATGCTGTCACATCTCCTTACACCAAACCAATCCACAACAAAACACATACGTAAACAGCAGCATCTTCTGCAGAAATCAGTGACTCATAGCACTCTCAATTCCTGAATGAAACCAGCTCTTCTGATTCATGTTTTCCTCTCATTTCCCCCTTGTTTTTTTGCCTTGTTGCCCAATGGAACTTCTGACCAGCTGTTGTTTTACCTTCCGGCCTTTCCTTTCCTCCCAGGAAACGCTCACCAGCAAGTGATTACCCAGAGCCATGACGCGTCCCCAGCCTTGGAGGCAGGTCATTGAGTGAGGAATGGGCCCTGTGGCCCAGCACATGTATGAGGGGAAGAGGGGGAGCAGCCCAGGGGCTGGAATCCTCTCTCCACCCCCACCCCAGACACTGAGTCAAGTGTGACCCGAGCTGGTGACTTCACTTCTTAAAACAAGGAAACAAAGGCAGTCAGTGGCAGCAAGAGATCCACTGGGATCGAGACCCCTCTGAAGCTCTGGGCTCTGCTGCTTCATTTCTTTCTGCTTGGATTTGAGCAAACCGATCTAGAAACCTTCCTAAGCTCAAGTTTTCATAAAGCCATGGAATGGTTTGGGTTGAAGGGATCTTAAAGCTCCTCCAGCTCCAACCCCTGCCACGGGCAGGGACCCCTTCCACTGGAGCAGCTTGCTCCAAGCCCCTGTGTCCAACCTGGCCTTGAGCACTGCCAGGGATGGGGCAGCCACAGCTTCTCTGGGCACCCTGTGCCAGCGCCTCAGCACCCTCACAGGGAAGAGCTTCTGCCTAAGAGCTCAGCTCAGTCTCCCCTCAGGCAGGTTCAAGCCATTCCCCTTGGCCATTTCCTACAGGCCTTTCTCCAAAGCCTCTCTCCAGGTTTCTTGTAGCCCCTTTAGGCACTGGAGCTGCCCTAAGTTCTCCCTGGAGCCTTCACCATAAACAGTGTGGCACTCACTATAAGCCTGGTCTGTCAGGCTCTCCTTCTGCCCCCATCTTTCCTTGCTGCCTTGGAAAAGCTGTATCTCCCCCAGGGTGACAGCTCTTCCCCCACCTCCCTAAAAACATGGTGCACCTGAACGTGACCTTGTTGATGACAGAGGGCCCAGCTGCGTGCTCAGGAAGTGGCTGCGCAGACACAAAAGCTGCCTGAGACAAGGAAACAGAAATAGATAAAACCCCCCCAGAGATCAGAAAGGCAGAGGATGAAAGGGCAGGAAATGGGTTTCCAGTTGCAGGGCAGCAGGTACCAAGGGCAACAAAAGGCTTGGAAAGGAGTTTACCACTGCACTCCATGCCCATGTGTTCCACACCTGACCTGGCACTCCCAAGCTGTCCAAGCACTCACCACTGACCGAGGGGACCACAATGGCAAGAGGAGGATTTTCCCCTTTCCACACAAGAGTCCAACAAAATCCATTGGTTTGGCCACAGTCACTCAAACAACCCACCTCTGACAGTGGTCACACAGGTCCCTTTGCTCTGCTGAGCCCCACTGCTGTGTGTCACCGATCTAATGCTGGTCAGGATGGAGCCCAAGCTCTCTCCTACCAAGCATGCTGAAGGAACCTGGTTCTTGGTTACTTATATCCAGGAACCTTAACAGGCAAACTCAAAGACTGAACAGGTTGTGGATAATGACTTATCCCCACCGAGGTCAGCCCAGGGCAAACGCAGCTCATGAGGGCAGGAACAACGTCAGAAGCTGACCCTAATCTGGTCCTGCCATGGGGAGCACGGAAGTTGTGTTTTACCAGCCTGGAAGCAAACAATCCCGTCACCATCCTTTTTCCAAGGTCCGGGTGACCACTGCTCCCAATCCGTGTGTGCCCCACGTGCTGTGCCTGCGGTGACAAACACGGGTCAAGCTCAGGCAGGTCCATCCCGAGGGCTTTCTGCCACGTGAGAGCACGCGGCAGGGAGGAGGTGGAAGGTCTTTGCTTCCTGCATTCCACAAGGCAGCAGCTGCTGCCCCAGTGATAGCACGCACCCCAAAATCCCAAAGAGGATTAACCTTTTGTGATCATCATAGAATCATGGAATGATCTGGCCTGGAAGGGACCTAAAGCTCATCCAGTTCCAACCCCCTGCCATGAGAGCAGGTTGCCTCAAGCCCTGTCCAAGCTGGCCTTGACGTCTATATACAACTAGGAGGAGTTCATACACCTTACTCTGGCCACTGGATCAATTCCTGGTGGTAATTCACTGCTGCCTTTCTCTAATCACCTTCGCCATACAAAGCATGAGAATACCCTGTTTGTAGCTGTGGTAACTGGGCAGAGAGTGCATGGAGAGCCTCAGCACTGACCCAGCACAGTCCCTGAGCAGAGTGTTCCTACCATGAACAAGGAACTGGTTACTTGGTGAAACAGTGGAGCTGCAGCCAGGCCCTGCCGTTTGGTTGCCTTCCTAGTGCAAGAGCAGGCAGTGTCCAAGTGATGTGAGGATTTACAGAGCTACAATAAAACATACAACCGTGTTGGATTAGAAAGAGAAATTCAAAGCTGAGTGAGAAGCACCCTGGGATGTGCTGCATGACTTGCATGTTGTGTCTCATACCCCACTGCCCAGGCTGTGACCTACTCCTAGGTACATCCATCAGTGACAGAGCATTTACCCTTTGTCCCTACCCCCTGCATAACCACCCTTCCATGCGGTCATTTTCCTTCCTGCTGGGAGCTGACTGCAGCTTCCTCTGGGCCCCAGCTCCACAGCTCTGGAACCAGCACAGGGATCCCTCCTGAGCGGAGCAGGGCACTCCCTTCCCCACCACGCTGAGCTCTTGATCTCGGCCGCCCTGGGAAGCTGTGGAACAGGAAAGCAGAGGCGAGCCCCTGCACAGCAAAGCTGACCACACACACACACACACACACACAGAGCCCTCTGCATGCCCCAGCCTTGCTATGGGCACTGGGAGATGCTGGCAGGCGACTGCCAGTGCAGCACCGGAGACCTCACAGGTCAGAGCAGTGGGGTTCCGTTAAACAGTTACTGCAAGAGCCTGAATATGGGGACTAAAAGGACAAGCTCCAGAGCTGCTGGAGCTCTGTGAGGAGCTGCAGAGGACTCAAGGCAGTGGCAAGAACCCCTGAGGGTTCAACCTGGCAGCAGCAGGCAGCAGTGAAGAGCACTAAAGGTCAGGCCAAGCAATAGGTGAGGGCTGCTGCTCTGTGATGGCAAAGGATGCTATGACTGAGCCACCTCAAGGTTCCTCAGTGGGTGTCTTGCTCCCCAGCACTCACAGCTCTAGGGCTCAGTGGTGGGCTGAGCACAGTGCAGAAGCTTTCCCAGCACTTGCTTGAGAAAATGGGTTTCACCAGCTCCCTGAAACACCAGGACTATGGCAAAGGAGCCAAGAATGCAAATGTCAAACGCAAGGCTGGAGGAAATGACCCTGTAAACACCTTGTTCCTGTATTCTCCTCCAGCTCCGTGCCTGAGCTCTCCATGGCCACTCAGAGCTGAAAATAACCCAAGCCCTTTGAAACAGAAGCCAGCAACAGAGCTTTCTTTAGAAAATGCAGGTGTGGAACGTGACCTTTTAGCCAGGGTGTAGCAGCCCTCATGACCCTAAATCAGCTGCTCTGCTCCCCAGCAGCCTGCTCTGCCTGGGCAGCTACACATGGGACACTTTGAGTAACTGTTGTCAGGAGAATGGCAGCTTTGGAGACTTGGCTCCAGGCAGGGAAGGAAAGGAAGTTGCTGTGGATGGAGCACAGGAACATGCTACACGAATACCAACAGCATTCAACTCCCCCTTAGGGTTTTGACAGCTTTCAGGTAGTAAAGCTCTGTTGAACATCTACTCAGTGCAGAGGCGCTGCACAATGCCAGCTCAGGCTGATGAGCAGTGCTCAGAGAGGCCCTGCAACAAGCTGCATTAGCAAATCCTCATGGCACACATTTGCACAGGACCTGCCAAACCAAGCCTGCTTTCCCAGGGCTGTTTGCCCTTCGGCAGCAAAATGGATCTTCAGATGAACATCCTTTAAAGAAACAGTCCTCACAGAGCAGAGATTGCAGTGATTTGGGGTTGGGGACAGAAGATTACAAATAGAAAGGATGTTTTATGTCTTTAGGACCCTGGGCACCCTGTGCCAGTGCCTCAGCACCCTCACAAGGAAGAGCTGCCTAAGAGCTCATCTCAGTCTCCCCTCTGGCAGGTTAAAGTCTGCAAACTCTTGCAGAGGACCCACTGCCCTATCATCCAGGTCATGAATGAAGATGTTGAACAGTGTTAACTCCATACGGTTAGAGGCAAAGTGATGGCTTTAGACTCAGACATCTTTATACACGCTTCCCAGAGGAAAAAATCCAAACCAAACAACAAAACCTTCCTCCCCCTCTCACTGCCAGGGATGTATTTGATGCTGTGCTGTACCCTGACACATGGCTTTTGCTGTGTCTGCAGCAGGAGTTTGCAAGAGGACTGACACCTTCACAAAAGAGCCACAGACACGTGGCTAAACAAATCCATGACATCAGGGCAAACAGTCAAAGGGAAATAAACCCTAAAAGATGCAAGCTATTTACTACCCAGTAATGCATAAACAGAGTGAGCTCATTTGGTAGAGAAAGGGGAGCACCAGGGAGGGTGCAAAGATTAAAGCAGGCTGGAAAATGTGTGGATTTGTTTTGATGGAAACTTTAGGACTTGCTCTCGTGTCGAATCAGGTGTGGAAATGACTGTGTTGCAATTAGATAGTTCCATTAAAAGACTGAATAATCATCAGGAAAGAGTCTGCATTCCTTGTTTTATTACATGAAAATGCCAATCTGGTTTCAGTGATTTAGCAGATGGATACAGCTTGAGCTCATTGGCTGATAAGATCAGACTGCAAATAAATAAGAGAATGGGGAACGGAAAGGACAGGAATCACAATTCCATCGCTGCTTTTCAGGATACATTTCAGGGTGTTTCCTGTACATTCCAGTGCTTTTTACACTATGAATTTAGAGCAGAACCACCACCCATTCCAGTGTATAATTCAAGTTCTGAAGGAGAGACACATCTCTGCAGCAGCGCAAGAGGAGGAGCTGCACTAGTACCTGCAGGTCAGCTCTCACCCACTCTCATCTTGGGCTCACATCTAGTTGTTAATTCTTTGTTTAATGAATAACGGTAACCCCAACTAAAGGTCAAAAGAATGCTTAAGCTTTTACTGCTAACAAAGGCGTGCTAGTGCAAGATGAAACAGGCAACATCAAATGTCTGCACCAGGAGTCCCAAAGAGCTGAGTCAACACAAGTGCTGCATGAAGTGAAACTGCTGGCACAGGCAGTGCAGGAACAAAGGTTCCTGCTGCACTGGAAGAAAGTGAAGGGCTTCACCAGCCTTCCCAAGCAAGTTCTCACAGGAGCAAGAGAAACACACACTGCAGAAGGTGATTCAGGAGCAGACAACAGCGATGCAGTTTGCTATTCCTCGCTCGGCCACCCACCGCACAACACACCCATGGCCATGCCAAGGAGTGAGGGACAGACACAAAGTCACTGAAGAGACAGGGAGAAAAGCTTTCAGCACCTCTGAGATCAGAGTGATAACAGTTAAAGCAACTCACTGGGACTTCCGGAGCTCAGTTTCACTTTAAACTAGAGGCAAAAATCAGTGCCTGCATGGGAGAACACAGTGGGAGCAAGTTACCACTGGCTGAAAGCATCACCTGGGGGAGAAGCCCCCATCAAGCAGCAGGGCAGCAAACCCTTGGAGTAACTGCCAGTTACATGAAACCCACACTGTGGCACAGCCCTTCAACGTGAGCTTCTGACACACAGAGCATCTGTGAGGAATCCATTAACTGCATCAAATGAGTTAACAAAAGCACCCACAGAAGATTCACCTCTTTTACTGACAGGTGAGTGACTGCTGATTATAGCTCAGATTTAAGGGACTGCCAATTTCAGAGGCTTAAAGAAAGTGCTGAAAAAATTAATACCATTATTAATGGCTGGAAGTCACAGGAGGAGCAGGAATCGGGGTCAGTTGTTGTGTTGTGTCCAGCAAACCACAGCCTAAAGCAGCAACCAGCAGTTTTCCCATCTGTATGGAAATCACAATATACAATCCCCAAATTTCAGATGCAGCTTAGTATGAAACCCAAGCACAGACCCCTCCATCCCCTCATCCACCTCAGTAGTTGCTCTTCTCAGGGGTGCTCCTCAGAGCTCGTGGGAGCTGGTGTGGGGCTCCGGCAGCTTCTCAGTGTCACAGTTCTGAATGAGCTGGAAGAGGAACTCGACCTGCTTCTCATAACCCTCAACTGAGATCCTCTCATTCAACCCATGGATCCTGGAAGTAAAAAGAAGAATGTTTTTCAGTCCAGTGTGTGTTTGTGACCCACCTGCATGCACCCAGCACCCTACTTGCTTGTTCACACGTAACACAATGCACAACATCAAAATATGGCAAAATACACCAAATACTGCAATATCTGTTCCTCAGAGCAACCAAACTGACTGATTCTAGGGCTCAGAGCACAGCCAAGTTCATGGTGTATGAAAAAACAGTATTCCATCTCCCTGCCTATTCATGTCACTGTCCTGGCTACAAGAGCTCTCCTTCTGTATCATCTGCACCTCACTGACCAACAAATCCAGTGCGTGCTAAATAAGCAAACAGTCCCTTGCATGATGATGTTCTTTGTTATCACTTTGCTCCAGGAAACCTAACTTCCAGCTTTAAGGAGCAAGTAAATTCAGAGTGGCATGTGTCCAAACGGATGGATACAACTCTTAAACAAGGCCAACTATCAGAACACCACCTTCCACTCTGCTGCACTGCATAAAGGATGCAGTGAGCTTCCCAGCATTGCTGCAGTGTCCACTGGGACACCTACACAAGGTCTTGTCTGCATGTGAAGTGCTAAAGCTCTCCCAGCATTAGCTACCATCCATCCCTCTTTGAGCAGCACCCAGGTCTGCAGGAAATGGATGGCCTAATGGAATGTGAGGCAGCGTTGCCACCGCGCCAAGGTACACAAGGTTGGGTTTCCTTCTGCCAAACACTGATCATCTTCTCTTTCCCTGGTCCCCACCCCAAACTGCTGCCCACGTGCACACAGGCAGTACCTGGGGAGATCATCTGAGCGCAGGAGCAGGGGGTTGAAGCGGTAAATGGCGTTTGTGAGGTTAGTGAAGTGTCTGCTGTCCGTGTTCCCGATGCACGTGCCTGGAACACAAACCTCAGCTTTACTTTGCATGAGAGCAGCAATTTCATGAGCCCCACTTTTCCCAGCAGAAAGGAAAGGCATCTCATAACAGTTCTTTATAGCCCCCCCAAAAGCACTGGGAACAGCTTATTGGTACATCCTGGAAGCACATTCGCTAAGAGCTGAACATATGATTCACTCATTCTAAGAAAACCCAAGACATTAAAGCTTAAGCATCAAACTGCAGTCAAACAGCACAGAACTAGGAAGGAGCTGTGAGGAAGGGAAGGGGCTGGGATCACAATACAGAAAAGCAGGAATGGCTTTGCCAGCTATGAAAACAATAAAAGAAGACCTAAAGCAAGAAGACCTCCTACTCTCCCTCACAATTCCTTTCTTCCCCGAAGAGATTCCTTTGTATGTGCAGAGTTAAATGGAAGGCTCATTGTTCCTGTCAGTTTCCTGTTTGCTTTTTGTACTTCCACTACTAAAAAACAACATGAAAACTTTGAAAACATAAAGAGGGAAGGGAATCAAGAGGAAAACCCAGCTGTTTCCAGCAGTTAACAGCTGGGGTGGAGGAGTACACACAACATGGAAACAAGTCAACAGTGGGGGATGAGGGAGAGCAAAGCAGGGCGGAAGCTGGAGAGGAAACAATCATCATCCTGTGCTTGCTGTTACCTGGGACTACACTGTCAACATCTGGGAAAGTATCCAGAATGGTCCTTTGGAAAATGTGGACTCCAAATGACTGGTCATCCCAAGGACTGGTGGGGAGTGGGTCAAATGCCTCCACAACATCAATCTTCACTCTGTCATCAGCAATGATGTTTCTAACTGTCTCTAGCACCTGTGGGTAAAAAGACAGGCATTAAACAAGCCAAAGAAATGAGAGAGATGGCCACAAATGTTCCACTTTCCAGAGAACATTTGTCAGCCAAATACAGTTGCAGAGTTAGGACAAACTGGGGGCAGCCTGTCTTCCTCTCACTCAGTGAATGGCTGATACTTAAGGTTTTGACCCCAGTGTAACCAGATGCACATCACTGTCTCAAGGTATTTCTGGACTGCATCAGTCCTGACAGCTTGGTAGTTGGGTCACTGAAGTAACTAATCCAGGAAAAGCTTCCAGAGAGGTAAACTTCCAGGAAAGCTCAGGAAGGGAAGATGTTATTTACTGACAATGTTTCATACCTACTGAGATGTACAAGTTCCCCATATTCTCACAGGTCACAAACCTTAATGCTTCCATTTCATAACTACATATGATCCATGTGCTCTTTTGGCACAAAAAGGCTTCTGAAACCTGCTTGATATAAGTGCAAGCCATGCCTCTTGCTCTGCTCCACATTCAGAAGCCACATTAAACAATGCACTTTGTAATCCACCTCAAAGGAGGAGAAAAGGCATTTGATAGGCTGTGTTTCTGACAGTCTCCATAAAGGAGCACTTCCCAAATCATCCCCTCCTACTGCTTGTATGAATACAGGGGGAGATGAGATGGCCAAGTGTCGCTGTAAGGCTGGAAGTACCTCGGCGGCCTTCTCTGCAGAGTGGATGCGGAAGTTCACAGTTGCTTTTGCAGAAGATGGGATGACATTTAGCTAGAAAGAAAAAAAAGGAAGAACCAACACTTCAGAGGAAGCTCAAACCAGATTAAAATGCCAAGTGCAGAGCCAGAAAGTGCTCAGACAACTCCAGCCTGATGCTTCACTGTTTCCACTAACATGAAACGTGGGATCTCCTTCTGTACTCTCTCTTAAAACACTGTAAATCTCATCTAGAATGTAGATGAAGTCACAAAGAAATATTCATCAATTCAACAAACAATGAAGTTTGCTGATAGATACAAGGTTTCCTCTTGAGAAAAGCTCTGTCCCCTCAGAAACTTTATACTGAGAAATCCTGGAAGTCTTTTTAAGCACTGTTTGTACCTCATCCTCGTATTACTTTTCCCCAATATGAGCCAGGTAAGTCATTTAAACGGTGTTACTGAAGACTCTTTTTCTACAGAATCAGTATTTATACTTTTGTTAAACAAAAAAAGTATGAACTCTAAGGAAAAAACCCGAACCAACAAAGACAAGACGAAAACAGGGTGTCACTTCTGTCCTGGCCACTCAGTGTCACTGTTCAGCCACTGCATCTTGTTTTCCTGTCCAGTGGTGCTTTTCGGTAACAGATTTTTCAGGGACACACCAATCAGCCTGCTTATCTTCCAGGGCTACAGTATTTTTGGATAGCTACACCTCCTTATCAGGGCAAGATCTGGCTGTATCAGCCAGAACCTGTTATCACTCGGTCCAAGGTGCACACACCAGACTTGAACGGAGGTAAACGGCAGACCTATGCTCACAAACACAGCCCCATCTGGGCTATGAAAGTGTTTAGGACAGTGAGTTTCAAATACTGACACTGATATTTTGTATGATTACACAGAAAATACTCTTTTCCACCCTAAAATCTTGACACTTGATTCACAGAGATCTTTCTGTGACAGAGAGCAGATACTTCTGAAAGGAGCTAATACTCAACTGTGGCTAAAACCAAGCCACACCTGGAGTAAAAATGAGACTGGTGGTGACACTGCACAGCGTCCAAGAACAGGGATCATGCTGATCTTATAACCAGGTATAAACAGGTGCAAACTATATGCCCCCATTCTCTCATGGTAGAAAGGTCAAAATGAAGCTACCTTGATTCCTGCGTTAAACATCGTCACCGCTGTTGTCGTTCGAATCAAGGCGTTGGTGGAAGGTTTCCAGGCAAGAACTCTTACAAGGAAGAAACAAGTTTAATATCAGTAAACCAGAAACACCGTAATTCCATAGGCAATAAGATGAGTAATGGCCTATTCAGTTAACAAAGTGGTTATTAACAGGAAAGCACTGATATTGTCTAAGCTATGAAGTGGTAGGACTATTTCCTGGGAAGATTAGAAATGGCTCGTGAGCTTCATCTTTGAAGGGTGAGAGGTCTGGGAATGCTTATCAAGAATGTATTTTCTTACCTGCTGACAACAGGGGAAAACAGCCACAGATTGCTCATGATGAGATTGAGGGGAAATGTGAACTAAGGGGAAGAAATAAAACCACAAATCAGAAGGTTTCTAGTCTTCAAGACAATGCATGGTCACTCAGCTCTTGCTGAAACCATGATCTGGGGGAAAGGCCAGCTTAAGCCTCCTTTTTTCCAGGAACGACGTAACTACACTCGAAATTCATATGCTCTTCACTTTCTAATATGAAAATCTGAGAATGAAATCATAGCTCTTTCCTCACCTCTGATGCGAGGTGCTCCATAGTCATGAGTTCTGGCCCGTGGCCAAACAGGTTCCGCAAGGGATTCTGCTCCAGTCTGCAGCAAAGCACATCAACATGTGGCATTTAGAACCCCTCTGACTATTATCACTCCAGAAGGTCGATAGGAATTTGATTTCTGAAATGCATCCATGGATTTGAGATGCAATCACACTGTCCTCTCCTGATAAGTACATCTGCAAGCACAGCTCCCTGACTGATGCTTGAGCATTCCAGTCCCATACAAAGACTTTCTTGGAAGAACAGTTGAAAAAATCCCAAAGCCTGACACTTACAAGGAATATATGTAAATCTAGAAAAACACCACACCGAATTCCATCACATCTTGACATATTTTTGCTAAAAGACATGTTTATGAGCCAATCTGCTATCTACACAGACATGTAAAGAGAGGATTTCCCCAGTCACATTCTGACTCTTTCACTCAGCAATTGTCCCTTTGCTCAGGATTGCATTGCAAAGGGAGTTACAAGTTTCAATATACTTTGGGAATTTGCAAACTATAACTATTTAACAAGCCACTTATCAGTGACTTAGGAGCCTGCTGAACTCTCTTGGATGTCAGATGACAGGGAGCTCTCACCTGGTCATTGCTGCTGCAAGAATGCCAATACTTGTCTCCTTTGGAGGAAAGGATGAATGTCCTGGCTCTTTTTCCACAGTGAAGTTCAGTGTTATTGAGCCCTTTTCTGTGATAGCAATTCTGTCCAATGACAAAGAAATAAATGATTAATGCATCTAAAAACACATGCTTAGACCACAGGCAAAAAGATCTACACTGTGTATTTTTAGGATCATAAAAAACAGTAAAGAAGCAGCAACATCAAATCCTCAACACAAGCTTTAGATGTTTGGAGGGCTGATGTCTTGGCTGCTTCTCCAGTGAGTAGACACTACAGCAAAAGCATGCATGTCCTGGCTAAATGGAGCCTTCTGCTGCTGTCAGCACAGCTGTGATGGACAGCAAGCAAACACCAAAGGTCCTTTGCTTGCACTTTGTGCATTGCTGTAGCTTTAGCAGCATCAACACTGCCACATGCCTTGACAACATATTTTATTGCCATTAGGAAGGTCATTTTCTTACAGATTAATTCTTGAAAATGGATCATTTTCACCATAGTCAACGTGTTCTCTCTTACACAGCTACTGGCTTCTTCACCCCTGTGACGATGCCATCGAGTATGGCACTGCCTTCATCCAGCAAGAAGCAGAGCTTCACTCCTCGTGCTTCCAACAGAGCTGCCATCTCCATCGCTCCCTTCTGACCAAACACCTGTGGGAATCAGCCAGAGGAACTCATCAGGTGAAGCCACCCCATTGGGAAGAACACTGGAAAATATCTTGCTGTTGACAGTGCCCAGTGCTACAATGCAAATAGTGACAGAAATCCCCTAGGGAGCAGCTCCAGAGCAACGTGTCAGGAGATCCTTCCCAGCAGAATCACTGGAGACCATTAATGGCCCAGTAGCAGATGAATCTATATTCACATTGGGGAACATCCACATGTCACTGAACATTGCTGTGAGCCCTTGGTTCTTGGATGCAGATACATCAGAGCCATGAGCTCCACAGGTAGTCTTTTTAAAGAGGTATCAATAATTCTTCCTATTTCAAACATGAATAAAGAAACCCTCCTCATCTGTCTCTCTGCACCAGTGGCCATTTTGGCCACAACAAACAGGGAACGTTTCTGGTTGCTCTTCCTGACCATTTGGAACAAGCACATAAATCTTAAGCCAGCTTTTCCTGTACTACATGGACTCCAAAACGTGACTCCTGCTGCACCTTCCTTGCACAAAACAATTTGCACTAGCACCCTCCTGTGTTCCTTTCCCTTTGCTCATCACACCAACCCCTTTGTCAATGTCACGTAAAGCCAAACAATCAATATTAACTATGCCCACGTACCTGACACAGGATCTACCCACAGAACCAAGAAAACCAGGAAAGACTTTCTAGGTAAACAATGTTTTAAAATTAAGCCTTGTTACATACATGAACAACGCAAACAACTTGTTATTTCAGTGAAAGAAAATACCTCTTCATCATGGCCAATACCAACATAGAAAGATCTCTGGGGTCTGTAATTTCTTCGCAGCAAAAACTCCAGAGCTTGCAGAATCCCCTGCAGAAAAAAACCCAGAATGTGTTCTATTATTCTTGTGTGTTAGGAAGGAGAATAAGCATGAAAGAATGCAATGTGATGTCAAAGAAACATGATGCATTCACAGCCCTTAAGGAGACTTTGTCCTGTTCACAGTTGAGCTTTTATTTGTACAGCTCCTACTGGGGATGTTCACATTCTTTGGGAAACACACTGCAATAGTTTTGATCACTAATGTTTAAGACTTAGTGTGCTACACAGTGACAGTGTGCATACACAAAATACAGTGTCAGCTTGTTCTTGCTGCTGGTGAAGTCAGGGACAAGCCCCACAGGAAGCCCATCACAGTTGGGATTATCCAAGGAACTCGCTGTTCTTTAAGCTGCCTGTCCAACACGCAGCTTGGCTCCGACTTGAGCCTCCAAATCCATTTATATGAATGAGAACTCAGTTTTGTACAAGAAGTGCTAAGATGACAGAAACAGAAATGAAATCTCCCATTTGCTGTCTTGGTATCATCTCGCCCCATTTTTAAATTGAAGCTAATCTCTTCTCTTAGAAGAAATGACACTGCCTCCACCTTGCCATGTTCACTGCAACTGTTCATTGTTATTGCCCACTTGTGGAGTTACTCATGCACTTCACAGTAGAAGGAAGCATCAAACCAAGGCTGTAAATTGCAAGGCTTTGATACTGATGATTAAACAACCTCAAGAAACTTTCGAGGAACATGGTCTACGCAGCCGCAGGCTCTTTGCTAAACATCCATTTAAACAGAAACAGAGGGCTGCCATGGAAATGATCTTTGCAAGTCACAAAGGACTATTTTCCTTATTAATTTTTCCACCAGGCTTTTCCCAAATGAGAAATCCTTCACAGATCAATCTTTTCCGTACTTTATTCCTCCCAAATGTACTTCGTACAACAGCTCTTTGTTCTGCCACAGTCTAGATAGGTGATATTTGACTCTAATATTAAATCAACAGTGTTTAATTTGGAACTCAAGCCTTTGCAAAGGGCCAAGCTTGGCTCTGAATGCCCACATGACACCTGGGAAAGTGCACAAGGTCTACCCCTGACTTCAAACACAGCATGATATACAATTTACATAGGGCAAAGAGGGGTAGGAGAGACAACACAGTGAGTTTCAAGAGAACAGATTCCTCCAATCTACCTTTTGTCAGGCTCTGTATCTCTCTGAAATGATATTACCAAGGCGACGTACTATGGCAGAGTTTTTGTTATCCAGAGTTCCTCGTCCATAGATGAATCCTTCATGCTCTGCAGCTGAGAAAGGAGGGAATTCCCAACCCTCTGGGGGAGCAGGCACAACATCCATGTGTGCAAGAAGCATGTAGGGCATCATTTGAGGGTTAGAACCCTGGACGGTAAAGAGATGGCTGTAGCCACCAACAGTTTCGTGTTGGATGATCTCTGAAGAAAACACAGCTGGGAAGACTGTGAAGAAAGGAATTGAAAAGGTCATTTAACCAAGTCACAAACCAAACCCCACCATTGCAAAAAGCCACTTGAACCTTCTCTATTCTAACTCTGGCCACGCTACATCACTGCATGGTGCAGAGGTGACTTCTGCGTGCTGGTTTTGCCAGTCCTTTCTGGAGGAAAACCAAGCTTAAAATCTGTTCCAGTCTATTCAAGAACCCCATACACACTCTCCATTTACTAAAAGAAAACTGAGCAGCAGAGGTGGTTAAGAATGAGTTTAGTACCTTTCCGAATGTAATTCCCAAACTCGGCCATGGCAGTTGTATTCAAGTCCTCTGGAGATACGGAAACAGTTGGGATTTTAATAGCACCTTCAATGGAATATGAAATAGAAATCATTCGACACCAAAATCAGTCAAACAAGACTTAAATTGCATGGCAAAAGGGAAAGGAGTATTTCTGTTCCTGAATGTTTTCCAGGCTTTAAGGATTATCTCAGGACAGGAAGAGCTGCCACTACCAAAAGAGACTGCTGTACTTGAGCTGAGCTGTGTGCAAGCAGCACACCAGCACTTCCTTCCACTGCCAGCCAAGGTATTTCCCTAGATACTCCATTCTTCACCCTAATGTGTTGAATGATGCTGTCACAAACGCCACTGTCCAGAAGCAGCTGAGTTTTGTTGGCTGACCCAGTTCCTCATAGTCACAGCCTATTCCGGCAGCTGCCAGATGGCACTTCAAGGCTTTTTTTCAACAGTGAGGCTGTGCTAACAGCTTGTTTCATAAAGACAGGTCTCCTGTTTGTCTTTCTAGCCTCGTGTCGTTTAAACAGGGGCGGACAAGGCCGCTCTCCAGCATCAAATCCCTGCCATGCAAAACACGGGTCCCAATCGCAGCCTCCCTAAACGCATCTGGCAGCGGAGGGTACAGACACAGTGCGCTCCCCCCGCGCCCCCTGGTGCCAAGCTCTCCCCCTGTGGACAGAACCGCACAGCCCTGGGGCACCCCATGGAAACAGAGGCCGGGGCTGCGGCCACGGCCCCCGAGGAGGCGCAGTGCACGGGAGGGCGGGCCCAACCGGGCCCCCTCACCTCGCAGCGCCTCCTTGAGCTCCAGCCTCTCGCCGGCACCGAAGGCGGCGGTGGCTCCGCGGCGGGCCCAGAGCCGCGGCACGGCCGGAGCCCGCAGCACGTACGCACGGAGCAGCACGGCGGCCACCCCCGCCAGCAGCGCGGCCAGCAGCGCCAGGCCCGCCGCGCACCGCGCCCGCCGCCGCCCGCTCCCGCCCGCCATCCCCGGCGGACTTCAGCCTCCGGCCGGACCCCACTGAGGGCCGGGGAGGAGCACCAATCGTCACGCACCACGCCCGAGAGCGTGGCCAATGGGCGCGTTGGGCCCGCCCCCTCCGCTCGCGCGTGGGAGTCGACAATGGCGGCGGTCGGGTGTCGGGGACGGGATAGAGATGCTCGGTTCTGTGCATGGGATCGCGTTTTCCCATGTCAAAGGGGTGGTTTGGGGACGGGATGGAGATGTTCGGTTCTCTGCATGGAATCACATCTTTCTTATGTCAAAGGGACGGTTTGGGGACATGATGGAGATGCTCGGT
This sequence comes from Neopsephotus bourkii, assembly GCF_033783945.1. NCBI lineage: Eukaryota > Metazoa > Chordata > Aves > Psittaciformes > Psittacidae > Neopsephotus > Neopsephotus bourkii. The sequence continues at coordinate 863,464 of NW_026901625.1, forward strand.
TCTCTGCATGGAATCGCATCTTTCCCATGTCAAAGGGACTGTTTGGGGACATGATGGAGATGTTTGGTTCTCTGCATGGAATCGCGTCTTTCTTGTGTCAAAGGGATGGTTTGAGAATGTAATGAACCACTTCCCGTCCTCACTGCAGAGAGCGAGAACGGGAGCATCCCCTCAGCATGGCTCAGAGCGTGTCCAGAGCCCGCTGACAGCGCAGGGGCTCGGGATGCTGCTCCCGCAGTGTGCCTGATGGTGAAAGGTGCTGTGAGGAGGGGCTGTATGGACACAGGTTGGGCAGGAGGACAGCGGTCAGTGGGGTGCGATGGGGACGGTGCTGTCCCGCTCCAGTCCATGCTCCTTGCCTGGTTTCACACCGTAACGTGTCCCGAGGTGCCGCATCCTGGCTGGGAGCTGCGAGGAGCCCGCTCTCTGCTCAGCAGCAGCAGATGGGTGTTCACACGTTCTTTATTATCAAAAAAGAAAGGATGAAACCAACATTAAATTAAATAAATTACAAACATTTCAGCTGGTTGTACATCCGCGTTCATCGAGTGAGGCTTCGGAGCCGTTACACAGCAGCAGCGCTGGCTTTGACAGCAGTAAAGGGACACTGGAAACGCAGATATTCCCATCCAGGCTTTGATTTCAGTTCCCTAATTCACTTCCCCATGCACCTGGGAATGGAGACTGTGCCTGCAGCAAGGCCGTTTGCCCCCGATGTTGTGCGATTGCACCTCAGAGATACAGACACATGGATCTGCTGCTGCAGGAGAGTTTCTTGTTCCATTGCACCGATTGCTTGGTTGCTTTCTTCCAAAGAGCAAGTAAAAGCAGCGCTCGGGCAGTAGCAAAAGACCATGAGTAATCACCATGACCATTACCATACTCATTACCATGAGTAATATAAGAGAATTCATCTCTATTTTACTTCTAGAACAAGCTATATACATGGTTCTGGGAAAAGCACTGCTCTCTAAGATTAAGATAAGCAATAACCATTACTTGGTGGGGTTTTCCTGTTGGAAACCATCCCTCTCTGGTTGTATTTCTCTCCTGCACCACGCAAGCAGAAACTGAGGTAGAGAAATGGTGACTCAGGTACCTAAAACCAAAGCAGCAGGGTCCTGCTATTGCTTCCTTTGATGGGTGTCTGTGATGGTGCATGAAGTTCTGGTTTCCTTACATGAGACATCTGGGAGCTGGAGGAAAGCCCAATTTTGCCCCAAAGCCTTCTAGCAATGTGCTGGGGAATCAGCTCAGTAATGGATAGGTAGCTCAAACCTGCGCATTAAAGCTTGCTGATATTTTTAATAGAGAAATAAAATAGAAATAGCTTCTTAAATTATAATTTACTTTCATTATTAAGGCCATTATTTTTTGCATTCACGTGAAGATCACAAACTGTCCACTTTTGCTTCCGTTACTGTTCACTTTCTCTTGTTGACTCTTGCGTTTTATCCCAGTGCTGGCAATACTCTATAGGAAGGTTTGCAATTCAAACAAGGGAAATGGTTTCCATTGCAGTGTGTCTTTATCTTAAATCTTTTCTACCCTTATTGCCATAAAAGCCATACTGAAGGTTGAAATGCACTGAAGAAAGAAGGGGTGCTTTAAGCCTTGGCTTACGCTTTGATTTTTCAGGCTTCATATTGTCATCTTGTCATTACTGTCACAACATCAGCACTGGGTAAGAAGGGAAGGCATCAGGAAAGGGAACTAGAACAGCAGCTGTTATTAGCATCACTCCGATAGAAGAGAACGTCAGACTTGGGGATGGTGAAGCTCCCAGCTGGCTGGCTCTGTGTTAGTGAGGCAGGCTCCTTTGCCTGAGATGGTCCTGGTCTCACTCGGGCTGCCCCCCAGTTGCAGGCATAAAATACACTCAGATCTCAGTTTGGCTGCTGGGCCCCTTGGCAATAGCAAGTGATTGTTCTCTGTGTTAAGACACCTGCCTTGAAACGAACTCACTGCTCTTCTGTAGTTCATGGGATGGCATTTCCTGAGTTCCACAGGGTTTCTGCAGCCTGCTCTCAAGAGCAGAAGTAGAGCAGGATGGAGGGAGGAATGTACCGGTTCAAGAGGGGTGATGGCCTCTTGCTTTGCAAACTTCTTGTGTCCCCCCGGTAGAAGTGCAGCTCTTCACGAGGGGATGGGAGAGAGGAGGCTCTTTGGGAGGGTTTGCCTTGTGCTGAGGCTCCCTGTGTGCTCACAGAGCTGTCTGGGTCTCTGAGTGGAACATGCTGCCAAACATCTCCTAAAGGGCACACAAGACACGCTGGGTTAGGGCTGATGCGTGGCACGCACCCAGCAGCACAGCTCAGAAGCCATTTGGTCACACAGGGGAACGAGGGCAGAAACTCCAGCCCTTCCTTCCCAGCCCTGCTCCGCAAGGGAAAGCCGGAGGCAGGGAGGTCACTGTGCTTCCAGCCATGCATGGATAGCATGGGGAAGGTCAGCGCTGGAATGTGTCTCCTCCCATGGACCGGGGTTCAGTGGGTGCAGATAACTTCAGCATTAACAAAGGGTGCTGGAAAACTTGACCAGGGACTGTTGGGCTTGAGCTAAACCTGGTTCTCCAAGTTCACCCCAGTGCATGGAGACCACAGGTCTGATGTGTGAGCCAGACTGGATTGAAGGATTGCCCTGTGGGGAGCCAGGGCTGCTCCTCATCCAGGTGCCTGCCCGAGCTCCTGACAGGAGCTTTCAATCAGTGTTCAGCTATTGAAAGCATTTCTGTGTCTAGCAGTGTGCCTGGTGCAGGGGACTGCCCATCCCATCAATCCCAACCACAGCTTCTGATTGCCACCTTACGTCCACAGCTCAACGAGTGACCCTGGCACTAGAGCTCACCTCCTCCAGGTTCTTGAACTCTGTGCTGCCTTCATCCGCAGACTCATCATAGATGGAGAGCTCGGTCTGGTCTGGCCTCTGTGCCGGAGAGAGTCAGATCCATGAATTAGCAGAGTGTGGGGTTGGAAGGAGTGCAGAGGGCTTAAAACATCCCAAGTGCTCCCAGGGAAATGCCCAGGAAGAAGAGGCACAGAAGGAATCCCATTGCAGGGGTTTATCTCCTCTGACTGAGCTGGCATGTAGAGATCTCTCTGCTGAGATAGGAGATACCCTCACTTGTTCTAGGGGATAACTGACTGACACTGCCCTGCTTCCAGCTCCAGTTACCATGCAATAAACCAGCCTGCTTCTGGGGAAGTAGCCTGTGTTGTGAGCATGTGCCACATCCCTGCCTCAGCCTTTCCTCCTCCCACCAAGGGAAGCGTTCAGGGATGCTGGGGCTATTCCCGGACTGGTGAATGTGCTTTGCTTTCATCTCTGGGGGTCAAATTCTGCCTTTGTATGCGGCTGCATATCCCAGCCAACACCAAAATGAGGGCATAGTGTTGGCACAGCTCTTTTGGCTTCTCCAGGCTGGGCCAACATTCATCTCCCAGGTAGGGATTGAATCAATTCAAACCACAGGTGCCAGCCCAGACCTCAGAATTAGGAGGTGAAATGTTCTGTAGGATTTAGACCTTTGCTGCTTGAGATGAAGCAGAAGGGTGCAGTGTTGGGTTATTCTGCCCCTGTGCAGTGTGTAAACCTCACAGTAGAGTCCTGTGAGCTGGAGAGATCCTGGGGGGCAAATTTACCTCTTCTAAGCTGGGTGGGCGGACAACTGCTTTGGTATCTGCCAGTGCAAACAGGACGGCATCATGGATTGTCAGGAAGAGGTGGCTTCGGTCCAGGCCTCCTTCCTCAAAGACTCCGCCTGTGCTAATGTCATTGTAAACCTGGGCTGAAGAAAGGAAAGGCCCATGAGCAAGAAGGAAACCAAAGAAGGAAGGCTCCGAAGGCTGACAGTGGTCCTGTGAGCTAAAGCAGGGCTGGGATGCATGGAGAAGAAACAGGTCTGCTGCAGGAATTAGTGCAGGGATCTGTTTTCCTACATGCTAAACATGGAGAAGTTCCACCTGGATCCCTTCCCAAGTGAAAGGAGCTGTTTCACACACAGAGAACAGGGTTTCTCTTTCCTTTCTTCTGTTCTCTTCTTTCGTCTGGGCTAGTCTGGTCCGTCAAAGGCTGACAGCTCACACAGTTTGCATAAGGAGCACAAAAAGGTCTGTCTGCCAGGGGCACACGAATGGGGGGAGATCACATGGAAATGTGTTCTGTGTGGATTCTTACCCTGCACGTTTGCCAAGAACACTTTAATCCCGATCTTCTGGTAACTGGAACACAACTAGAAGGGATGAGAAGGGAGAGAGCGGATTAATAACACTTCTGCTCCAGCTGTGTATTTACACGTGAAGCCTTTGGTCCAGGGCTTTCCGCGGGTCCTGGGAATGCTGAAGGAGAAAGCCTCTGGTGAGGAGGGCAAACACCTTTATCCAAGCTGCCCAATTGCCTGCCTGTGTTTGGAGAACACAACTGACCTTGCCCAGCGCCTTTGTGCCCATGAGGTCAACAAAACACACTCCGCTCATGTCCAGGATGATGGTGTGGAAGCTGAGGTAGGGCGGTGCTGTCATCACAGGGTCCAGCTCTGCTGCAGGCAGGACAGTGCTTCCTTGTGCAGTACTAGTGCTGCCCAGCTCACTGGAGCCAGCGCCGCTGGGGGCTGCGGGCTGGAAGGTCACGTAGGAGATGCTGGCCCCGTTAGCGGTCGTCTGGTTGTTGTTGGTGTCTGTTGGAGAGCTGCCTTCAAAGTCCTTCTGGAGCTCTTGCAAGGACAAGGTCTGCAGCAAAGCAGAAAGGTGCAGTGAGGGCAGGGCGAGCCGAGGTCCTGACGTGTGAATGCACCTCAAGTAGTCGGTGGCAGGAAGTGGTTTAATCTGGACCAACTCCAGCCTGGTGCTGGACTGAAAGTCCCTTGGGGTTGGGGTACAGTGAGTTAATCTCAAGTTATTCCTGTTCACGTGCTTCAAGGCTGCTCCAGTGAAGCTGGGAAATGTGCTTCAGAAGGGCACGTCTACCCTGAAATGCTGACAAAGGGCATCTTTAAAGAAAGAGGGCAAGCCCAGTTCCTAGCAGATCATTCACCCTGTTCCCATCTCTACAGCTTTCTTAATCCCAGCCACTTCCTGTTCTGCTGCATCTTAAGGTTTAGGCTGTTGGGAGGAATGGAGATGTAGGTGGGAAGGAAAGGAAGCAAAGTGTGGTCAGGAAGACAGTGCAGAAAATCCTGTGTCAAGAGGAGCTGTTTGATGGGGACTTGGGGTCCCATTCCTCAACACAGGAACCCAGACCGAGTTACCTTGTTCTGCCGCAGCAGGAGTTTGGGTAGGTTTGGTGGTGGCTGTGCTGTGCCCTTCTCCTGCCGCTTCACGTACTTCCTCCTGGCCAGGTACACTTTGCCAGGATCCACCCCTGTCTGTGGGAAAGAGGCTTTGCTTTGGCATAAAGCACCCAGAGCCTGGTGCTTTGCTGCTGCATGTGGCCATCCTAGGCTGAGTTAACTCCGTGCAGCGATGCCAGAGGGAGCAAGGGCCGTCTGGGGCTGGCTGCAAGCAGGAGGGTGTTAGGGCAGCACTCACCTTGGCTATGATCTTCTCCCGGAAGATCTCTGAGTTGGCAAAATACAGTGGGGAGCAGTAGGTCACGATTTTAATGCCACTAAGTTCATGCACCTGCAACAGAGACAAGAGCTCAGCCCAGGCCTGCTGGGGTGCTGCAGGGTGATGGGGGCTTGGGGCAGCAGGTAACAGCAGCAGCTCTCCTGCTACCCCTGAAACCAGACAGCAGCCAACCTCATGGGCTCGAGCGTCCTCACCACACTGTGCCAGAGAACGGATGCTCAAGTGCCCGTGGCAGGGGTTGGGACTGGATCATGTTAAGGTCCCTTCCAACCCAAAGCGTTCCGTGTTTCTGCTTACCTTGCTGTAGGCTTTCGGGTTCTTGTAGATGTCAGTGGAAGTGATCTGGCCCAGGGCAGAGCCGTTTCGGCTGGGAGAGAAGGGGCAACCAGCGTTAGAGTAAGTGGTGGAGGAGAAGCAAACTGCTTCGCTCCACATTCCATAGCAGGGGATGAAAACTGGCTTCATGAAAACACCTCCATTTCATCCCTGCAGAGTCTATAGGGTACAAACCCCAAAGAGTCAGCAGTTTAAGATCCCAGGCTGGGAAATGTCAATAAAGGGCTTTAATGGATTAAACCCGGTGTGAAACCTTCACACACGTCCACGTTCCGAGCAGGGCTTTCTGCTGGGAACTATGCAGGCAGCTGGAGCGGATTCCTTCAGCCTTCCCCTGCCTTGGGATGTGCACAGGGCCGGCAGTAAATTAGCGCCTGCCATTCCTGTTTGCACATTCCAGGAGGACACCTGCACTCCCCCGGGCTCCTGCCGCAGCCCCTGCCCCGCTCGGGCCAGAGGTCGCTCATAAAAGGAATCTGTCGTGAGGTTTTCCTTCTCTTTTTGCTCTTTGGGGCTGCTCCCGGGACTTACAACTGGGTATGGAAAACCACGACCAGCACGGAAAATCCCACGCCCACAGCGACTCCGTAGGGAAGGCTCAGGAAGAAGGCGGACAGGAAGCTCACCAGCCAGACCAGCTGCAGGGAGAGAAGAGCATGGCACAACCTCTTCCTCTGCCATGGGCATGGGGAGGGATGGAGAATGGTTCTGTGCTGATATCCTGCACCCCAAGAACTACACAGATCAGGGTGAAAAGGCCAGGACCTGAATTCATAGAATCATGGAATGGTTTGGGTTGGAAAGGACCTCGGGATCATCCAGTTCATATAACCATATCCATATAACTGTATCCATACAACCATGCCCTCTGAGAATCACCATCAGGTTATTATAATCCCATCCTCAACCCTGATAAAACCTAACTTTGACCTGGGAGAAATCAGGGTAATTTTGATGTCAGCATCTTCATTCACATGCATTGTACATATAAATGACAAGAAGGGCTTCCCTCCATCCAGACTCCGCTCTGGGCTGTGAGGGATCCCTGCACTTAGTGCTGAAACAGGGGAAGTTCAGGTTGGAGATAAGGGAGAAGCTATTCCCTGTGAGGGTGCTGAGGCGCTGGCACAGGGTACCCAGAGAAGCTGTGGCTGCCCCATCCCTGGCAGTGTTTAAGACCTTGTTGGTCAGAGCCTTGGGTGGCTTGGTCTGGTGTGAGGCATCCTTGCCTGTGACAGGTGTTGGAACTGGATGATCTTAAGGTCCTTTCCAACCCAAACCATTCCATGATTCCATGTGTGGATGGAGGGTGCCTTTCCCTCCTGATCCCACCCCCGTGAGCCCTCTGCCTGCTCTGCTCACCCATCTCCATCCCTGTCTGAACACTGCTTTGGGGCAGCTCTGGACTCAGTCCAGCCCCTTTGGACTCCTCGTTTCCCCCATAGGCCGTGTGCCAGGCACTGGCAGGTCGCTGGCTCCGTGTCCCGCTCCATGGGAGCCCTTCAGACACTGTTGGTTTATGTCAGACCCTTCCAAATCCCGTCTCGCCCCCCTCACCCCCTGCCTGGGTTTATCCATCAACCCCTGCCTCGAGTCCTTATCACTGCGAGGGCTCTCCTCACCCTGCAGGGCTATTGTGTGACTCCTGCAGCCCTGACTGCGGCACCGAGCAGGGCCGGTTTGGCTAGTTCTGGGCAAACAGGCTCCCGCGCTTGATTGGCATTTACCCAGAGCAGGGAATAGTTCAGGCCCCTGTGAGCCGTGCGCTGAGCGTGACAGTGCTCAGCTGGGCTCTGCTGCTGCTCCGGGCCTTGGTGCTGAAGGGTTGGGAGCCAAGATCCCACCACGGGGGGCTGAGAGCATCCTCCTGCTCCCCAGAGGCTCTGCCCTGCGGCTGCGCTGCCTCCCGTGCCCAGCACTCACGCAGTCCAGCCTGCTCTTCCTCCACAGGTAGAAGGGATCCGCCAGCTGCTTGAGGGAGTTCTTGAGGTTCACTGCGATGAGGGCTCCCAGCACAGACTGAGGAGGAGATGGGGTTGGATCAGTCAAGGCTGCGTCCAACCTGGCCTTGAGCACTGCCAGGGATGGGGCAGCCCCAGCTTCTCTGGGCACCCTGTGCCAGCGCCTCAGCACCCTCACAGGGAAGAGCTTCTGCCTAAGAGCTCAGCTCAGTCTCCCCTCGGGCAGGTTCAAGCCATTCCCCTTGCCCTGTCCCTACAGGCCCTTGTCCCAAGCCCCTCTCCAGGTTCCCTGCAGCCCCTTTAGGCACTGGAGCTGCTCTAAGGTCTCCCCTTCAGGAGCCTTCTCTTCTCCAGGCTGCCCCAGCCCAGCTCTCTCAGCCTGGCTCCAGGGCAGAGCTGCTCCAGCCCTCTCTCTGGATGGGAAGGGCGACAGACACAGAATCCCGCTTGGCTCTGGGTGGGATCATTCACACTGCTCTCTCCTGCAGAGCCTCAGTGCAAACAGGCAGGAGCACCCGGTGCTGGCAGCAGTTTGCATCAGGGGGTTTGGAGCAAGCCCCTGCCCTGCCTCGGGTGCATGGAGCGCGTTGTGTGCACAGATGTGCGTTACCTTTGGAAGGGGCTCGAGGTAGATGCCCAGCGCCAGCATGGTCACCATCACCACCATGGCCACAAAGAAGCTTGCCACCTGCAGCAAAGGGGGAAAGGAATCGCATACAGAGACATCAGGGGCTTCCTAATGCACCCCCCCAACCCCCAGGCTTCTGTCTCCTGCTGCTCCAGCCCGTGGCATAACTGCCCTCTGCAGCAAGGCAGAGGTGAGGATTCTGCAGATCCCACAGATAACCCCAGCCCTCCCTCAGGCTGCTGGGGCAGGGAATCCAGGCTGGGATTTACAGCCCTGCAGCATGGCCGATCCAGAGAATCATCCCGGGAATGAAATGGGGCTGGGAGGGAGGGGGCTCTGCTTTAACCCCAGCAGCCTGGAGCACTCCAGAGCCGCAGCGGCGATGCCAGGCCGGCAGCACACAGCTCCTCTGTGGTCCAGGCGAGGAAGAGGAGAAGATGCTCACTTGTGACTTCCCTCCTGCCCCATCCACGGCGAGAGTGACGGAGAGGGCGCAGCAGATCACGTGGATTTTGAAGAAGGAGCCAAAGAAATTGCTGCAGCCCAGGGCCAGCATTTCCTATGGAGACAGGGACACGGCCATCAGAGAGGAGAGATGCCACAGTGGGTGTGAGCAGGAGAGCTGCTGCCTGAGCCTGGGCATCGCGTGGCCGGGGAAGGGACCCTGTGGCGTGTGCCAGACCCTTTCCTCGCACTGAGAGCTGAGCTGGGCTCTGCTGTAGCAGGGAGACCCGGCAGCACGATCCCGTATCAACACGTTGTCATCAGTTGACGCAGGCAGGGCAGGGCTCCGTGCGGTATGTGCGGCTGCTATTGAGAGCTGCCGCTGTGCCAGGGATGACAAAAGAGGGTTATTTAATGTCCTGCCTCCCGCAGTATCTGGGTGACACACCAGGAATCCAGGTCTTTGCTTGGTGAGAACCACACGTGCTCGTTGTGCTCCAACAGCAGCAAGCACGCAGCCTCTGCCAGCACAGGGCTCAGCCTGAGGCTCCCTTCCCCTTGCAGGCTCTCCGGTGCACACGGATGGATCTGCCATGTCCTCTCCCCGCTCCATGGCAAGCTGCCACGTGAGCCCATGCACGGGAGCAGCAGGGCTGCAGGAGCAGGGCGCGTTTGAAAGCCTCCCATTCACACAGCGAGGTTTTCCCTTCACGCCTGAGAGCTCCTTGGCTGCGTCCTCCCAGGCCAAGCGTTACCTGGTTGGGGTCCACGTCGTAGCCGTGCTTGGCTGCCAGCGTCCTCCCCATGGCCAGGTTGATCACGTAGCTCACGATGGCGAGGGAGAAGGCGGTGCCGATCATGTCCTTCCACTTGTGCACCAGGGGCAGCGTTGGTGCTGGGAACCTGCGCGCGGGGCAGAGGAGGGAAGCAGCTGTGACACGAGCGGAGCGGGTGCTTGGGAATGCCATAACCCCATGGACAGCTCGGAGGGATGGCGGCGCCTGGGTAAGGAGGTGCAGTGCTGGAAGGGGGCTGTCATACAGCAGGGAAGGCTGCAGGAGGAGGAGGAGGAAGGAAAATGAGCTGGAAGTTGAGTCAGACCCGCACAGGCACTTACCCCATGCTGATCTTCCCAACAACGGGCATGCCGTACTTCTCAGGCATGTTAAAGCTGCCAGAGATGGCAGTGGCAACTATTACCTGGAAGGACAGGGGATAAGAGAGCAGTGAGCAGAAGGAGCACGAGGTCTCTCAGGAGCACTAAGCTTGCTGTACTCCTGGGGCTGACAGTGCAACATTAGCACCAGATTTGGGCTAGGGAAGGAGAGACCTTCCCCATGAGTAGTTATGTTCCTCATCCTCAGCATCACCAGGATGCAGGTGCAGTGTAACAGGGATGAGATGGGCATCAAAGGTATCCTCCATGAGGATGGCCCAAGACATGTGAGGACCACATCATAGTCACTCTACTGTCAGGTAAGGAGAGGGACTGGCTCCTGCAGGACCTAAGGAACAGCTCACGTGTCACTTACAATGATGATCTCCATGGGGATGGGCATCCGGATCTTCTTCATGTACTTCAGGTTGAGCTCCTTGACAATGATCAGGAGCACAGCACTGACCAAGGCATAGACCAGGGAGGCGACGTTGGTTTGGGGCAGACCTTTACAAATGTCAATGAATGTCTAAAGGGGAAAGAAGAGGAGAAGGTGTCAAAGGGAGCCAGAGACTCTGGACAGCGTGGGCAGCAGAATGGAGATCATTTGTTACCACAATCCACTGCAAACAGCCTGAGAGGTGACGAGGGTGAGGGAAGCACTAGAAACCCTGCTGCTGAGATCAGCAAGCAGCCCTGGGGCTGTGCTCTCCACTTAAATGCAGTTCTAGCTGCATCAGTGGAGGACGCATCCATGGGAGATGCAGGAAAGCCCAGGAATGGGGAATGCTGCTCATAGGAAAGGTTTCTGTTGATCACAACTGTGCAAGGCTCCTGCTGTAAAGCACAGTTCATGTTCTCCCCAAATCCCAGGCCCCTTTCAGTGGTTCTAATTGGAAGCTAACAGACAGATAACACTGTAAGGAAACAATGGCAGCAGCATGGGACATCCGTATTCCCCTTTTCTCCACCCTTTCCTTCTCCCCAAGCCCCCCTTGCCCGGGTGCCTGCGGTGGGGTGTCACTGGGGAAGGAGGTGCAGGGGAGGCACCCACTTACATAGACGATAGCTAAGGGCCCGGTGTAAGACGGGACTGTCAAGCCGAAGACGTACTTGAGCACGGAGATGAGGATCTGCAGCCCTGCTGCTGTCATGAAGCCCCTGATGAAGGACTCGGAGAGGTAGATGGCAACAAAGCCGAACTGCACGAATCCCAGGCACAGCTAGGGCAGGACAGACAGGGGGGTGTCAGGAGCATGGAGCCTCTGGTGGGAGCCTGCTCCGCTCCGGGAGGGTTTCACACCGAAACTGGGATCCCCCCAAACCCGAGGCATCGCCCACTCCAAGTGGGGCCTCTTCTGGCACCTCCTGCCACCATCTCTGCGTGGCTGACACCATGTGGGAGCCATACGAGTCCTTACTTGGATGATGGCGGTGAGGCAGGCCAAGGTGGCCGAGATCTCGAGCCTGGCTGCCTCCAGGGCTGTGGTGTTCACACTGGTCTCATTACTGGTGTGGTTGAAGTACTGGAAGTCCGACTCCGGAGCCAGCTCATTGCAGACGTTGCCAACAATAATGCTGATGACTGCAAACGTACCTGCAGCACAGCACAGTGATGTCAGTGCCTTTCTCTAGAGAGCATCCTGTCCTGGAAGGCGTTTGGACCGAGTCACCCAGCTCATCAGCACAACCAGCCCCGTGGCAGGATGCGGCTGTGGGTCAGTGGGGTGAGATCCTGCTGTGCAGCCAGAATATGGGATCCCATAGACCCCTGGCAGACCAAACATGCCCGAACATCTCTATTCTGGAACACACTGAGTATGCCCAGCCAGTATTTAACTGCCTTGTGCAGGCGGTTGCTGTGCAGACTCTTACCTGGGACCATCTGATGGATGCCCCCAAGGAAGAGGTATGTTACCAGCGGGAAGAAGGAGGAGTAGAGCCCATTGACAGGAGGCAGATTGGCCAGGAGTGCAAAGGCCATCCCTGGAAAACACAAGGGAAATGGGTCTGTGAGGATGGTGTCAGCCCCTTGCCATGCTCACACTCATGCCAGCTCCAAGAAGGTGCTGTGGGAAGAGGCCAAGGAGGGCAGGGAAAGGCACCACAGAGGACAACAGGGACAATGAGGTCAGAGGCAGAGCTTAGGTGCATGCACATCTTCAATAAAGGCAGCTAATCCCCCCCAAACTGGACTTGTGCAGGCTTCTCCTTGAGCTGGCTTAGTGCCGTCCCCCCTCAGTGACCCCGAGTCATCGCAGCTCACCTTGCGGCACCTGGATCGTCCCCGCGCTGACCCCTCCGAGAACATCAGGCAGGATGTACTCCTTGATTTTATACTTGGGAAGCCACACGAGGATGGGGAAGAGGCTGAAGAGGATGAGCTTGAGTCTGGATGCTGAACACCTGGAGGAGACGGGGAAAACGAGCACTAAGAAGGCAGGAAGCAAGGGAGGGTCATCCTAGGAATGCCTCAGTCTTTCTCCCACAGCAAATCCTAAGCCCAGACTGCTTCTGGGTTGGCACATGCACTGTCTCTGCCAGCTAACGTGTATGGTCTTGCTTCCCTGTGCTACTGCCTCCTTCTTCCAAGCAATGGGGCTGGATTTCCAAGACAGTGCTCAGCCAGTTTATTCATCTTTATTTGCACAATTATTAATCTTCCTTTAAGGAAGGGCAGTGCTGGTTTTAATCAGGCAGCTGATACAAGGATACCCCCCTCATCCCGACATCCCCATTGGAAAAGACCCCCGCATCCCAAACACTCTCAGTGCAAACCGTTCCTGCCAGCAGGGAGAAACCAGCTCCACTTGCTCCAACACGATCTGCATTTCTCCTGTGCCTTTCATCCCCCCGAGCCCTGAACATCACGGAGGTTTCCCAGGGTGGAAATGGAAACTACATCCCCAGGGGTGAATTGCAGCCCAGCTCCAGAGCGAGCCTGGTCCCGGCTCAGCCCCTGCTCTGTTACCTGAAGAGGCTCCTCAGCTTGTCCCCAACGGGGTAAGTTCTGCTTTTCTTCTCAAACTCCTCATCGAAGAGGCTGAGGGAATAGGCAGGACGCTCGATGACGTAGCGAGGCCTGGCCTGGTTCATCTCTGGATCATTGGATTCTGCTCCCGGCACGGAACAAGAGGGAAAAGCAAAGGCAGGAATGTGAGTGGAGCCGGCCCCACCTGCGCTATAACAGACCGGACACCTCCAGCGCCTGCGAGCCCTCCCCACACATCTCCACCCTAAATAGTTTCCCTGTGGCGCAGGGGCAGGTCCTGGGAGTGGCTCCTCCCGGCACCAGGGGCTGCTGCTCCCCGGCACTGGGATCCTTCCCCGGCTCCCTGGAGGTGATGCTGATGAGCGGGAAGGGGACCGGAGCGCGCCCTGGGTTGTGCAGCACAGGAGCAGGGGTGGCAGCCTCAGCTCCGCCGTCACTGCCTCTTTGCCTTGGGCAAACCACTTGACCTTCCCCGTGCCTCAGTTTCCCCACCTGCCAGCAGGGTTGGCCGGGCTTTGCAAGGCAAAGTAGGTCCTGACTAAAGGCAGTTTCCACCCGAGGGCTCATTTCCACTGCCAAAGGAGCTCATTTGCATCCAGCAGCCATCCCGTCCCTCACTTGCCAGGGGACAAGCCTAGGAAGTGATGTGTGCAAGGATAACTGTTGCTGTTTCATTCCAGTGAGGAAGATGCCTGAATATCTGGATGCACTAGTCCTGCCTGGTGTCTGGGTCTTACCAAAGAGGGTAAATTCCACAGAACCCTCATTTTACTATGACCAGCGATTCCCTGGAAGTGGGAGAATCAGTCTGGAGAGGCTGGGAGTGGAGGAAGGAAGTGGTCAGGTATAAACCAGGGATCTTGGTAATTATTTGTGGTATGGCTTGTATCTAAGTGGGTCATTGCCCAACAGAGGAGTGGAAGAGGGGGTGGAAAAAGCTGGTGATTCAGGCAGGAGAATGCACCAAGAAACAACAGCCCCGTTGCTGAGAGCTCCCACAGTGATTTGAATGAGGGAGATCCTCCTCTCCCCTCTGCTGGCACTGCTGAAGGCGGTGAAGGCACTGAGTGCCCTGGCAAAATGCCCATCCACAGGACTAGGGTCAGCCCTGGCTGATAAGCAGTTACCTCGGGCTAGGGGCTGGAAGATGTGACTAACAGGGAGCAGTGGCCCAGCAGCCCAGGGCAGGAAGGGAAGGATGATGCAGGCACCTGAAACTTGGGAGAATTTAGGTCAATGGGATCATTATGCAAATAGGAGCTAATGGGATCCGAAAGGGAGGTCATGGACCCCACTCCTGCCTTGATCCTGGGGGCAATCCGGTGCCTTTGCTGTAGAACAGCTCCAGCAATGCTGTGTTTCTGATTCCAGGCTCTGGGAGAGACCCAAGTGTGTCCCTGGGGGGCAGTTAAGGCAAAGAGGAGACGTGTCCAACCCAATCCATGCTATGATCCTGTGTCCCTCTTCCTGCATTACCAGGTGCTGAATCCAGTGCCCTCTGCAGGCACTGGAGTCCCTGCGGCTCCCTTTCAGCTGGAGATACCCTTCCAAGAGCAATCCCAAGCTTTACCTCTCAGAGGATTGGTGCAGGCCAACACTGAGCAGTGTCCCAGGCTCTTTCCCAGTCCCGATGCCCATACTGGGAGCCCATCTGATAACCGGTCATTCCCTGCTTTTCCCACGTCAGGCTGCAGGAGCCTTGTCTCTGCCTCCCGCTCCCGTTGCTGGGCAGGTTCCCATCATACCCAGCCTTTCCCAGCTCCCAGCCCCACAGCTCTGCTCTCCATTGCCAGTTTCCATCGTGTGGCCCAGGTCGAGGTTCAGCAACAGGCATGTGAAGGGTGAGAACCCCGCCAGGTTCTGGGGCAAGAAGCCCCTCTTGGTTTCTGTCTGGGCTCCATCGCTTCCCTGCCACCAGCCAGCCTGGAGCAGCCGGCTCTATCCCAGCGCCTTAATGAATTTCCCTGCTGAGCGAAAGTGCTGGCAATCAGGGGAAATAATAAACAAGGCAAGTATCAAGGGGAAAATATCCCCATGATTAAATTCCATCTTAAACAAACAGGCTAATGATGTCAGCCTCTCGGACAGAGTCAGGCTCTTGCCTTGGCTTATCGCTGGCCTTGCCCTACATCAAACAGCGGGTTAAACCTCGGAGGTTTCACAATTAAAGGGAACCAGCTGCGGGACTGCTCCTTGCACAAAAGGCAAAGCCAGCTGTGCTGGTGGTGGTGGGATAAGAGCAGGGCTGCAGGGCCGGGGCAGGATGCTGGAGCAATGCGATGGGCATGGAGGGAGAAGCAGAGAGCCAGGGAGCAGGGTGTTCACAGCTCAGTTCCACAATGGTGTGGCAATGAAAGGACGAGTTCTGGGGGAAGAGCTCCACGTGCAGAGCTCCTCTTCCAAGCTTTCCAGGCAGCCCATTCCCATGAGGAGTGTGAAGTTTGGCCCCAGTGATAAATGCACTGAGAAACTGTGGCAGGCTGAGGACAGGCAGGGAATGAAGGCAGAGCTGCTGAGCTCCGAGGGCATGACGGGGGTGAAAGGTACTGTACCAGTAGATCATCAGCTAAGAGACCCATGGGCTCCTACCTGGCTGACCCCTGCCCCAGCAGCCTCAAAGCAGCCTGTGCATGCCAAGCATGGACCTTTTCCAGTGTTCATCTTGCGCATGCACTCACTGAGCTCTTATCTTCCATCCCTGCGCTGGTGATAGCTGTGTTTGGGAAGAGGAAAGTCACATTGAGGTTTCTGGCTAGTGCTGATAGGAGCCACTGGCATAAAGCCGCTTGCCTTCGCTGGCATAGGCATGGAAAAGGGACCCCAGACCAAGGAGCGGGAGTGGGGAAGCAATCTGTTCACTGCCTTACATGTGGTACAAGGGGCCGGATTGATCCCAGTGCAAGAGCTGGACATTCAGGGAATGCCTCTGCTACAGTTAAGGGAGCAAAAGTCAGTGCTCTGGAAACAACATTTCCTCCTTCGCCTGCCCCTTCTCCATCCCCCTTCTCCTTGCACAAGGCAATGCACACACAGGTCTGCTGATTGCTGCTCGGCTGATGGAGGTCTGCTCCCCTCCACATCCTGGGGGAATCCTCGCCGAAAACACCTCTTTCCCAGCAAAGTTGCCCAAGAACCGGTTGTAAAAAGCAGCTCCCCCCTACCCCAGGAGGCAAGGTCTGCCTGCACGAGCAAGCGCAGGTGCAAGGGTTCGGTTGCGACACCAGGACAAGGTCTTGACTCCTGCTCCCCGCAATCAGTGCCCTCAGCACTGAATCCACGGCGATTCCCAGCCTCCCGCTCCCGGCTCCGGCTGCAGGTGCCATGGAAGCCCTGGGGCAAGGCGGTGAAAGGGCCCAAGTGCTGCAAGGTCAGCGAGGAACCTGTCACCTCCTGCCCTGGAACCTGCGCTCTGCTTCCCACTGGGGCACGGGGCAGGGCGGCTGCGTTGCTGGGCTCTGCCCCTTTCACACCTCTGCTATGGGGCTGAGTGCACAGAGCACACAGGCAGGAGGAAGAGGAGGGTTTGCTGTCAGCCGGTTCAGGGCTTGCAGGAGGATGTTGTGTAATCCACCTCTATTGGATGCTCCCCGGTTGTTCCCTCTTTCTGACCTCCTGGCACCAGGGACCAGGCAGGACCGAGTGTGGATGATGGTCCACACAAGGGGACCCCCAGCATGTTCCTGGGGGTTAGTGTCTTCAGCCATTGCCCACACCTCTTTCCTCACAGCTAAAATCACTCTGATCCAATTGAGTTTCGTTTTCCCTTTGGCTCTGAATAGGGTTCATCTGCACCTTGCAGTGGGAAAGCCAGATCTGGATCCCATGTTTCTGGCACAAGCATAGAGGTAAAATCACCTTTCCCAGTGACGTGGGGAAGGGAAGAGGCAGCAGCAGGGCAGCGGTGGCTGTTCCCGGAGCTGAGCAGCCAGCACACCCGGTGCCACACATTGATTGCTCACATTTGGAGCTGGGGTTTAGCAGAGGCTGATGCTGGGCGAGCAGACGGATCGGTTATGGAAAACATCCTATCCCAAGAAGGGCTTTTAGCATCAGAAAGGGCAAAATGCCAGAGCCCATAAAGTTCATAAAGCAAAGCTGTTTCAATCCATTTTACCCCAAGCAGCACGCAAGGACCCGTCATGACGGCTGATGGAATGAACTCCAGACAGAGGGGGACATGGAGAAGGAGGGAGAGGGGTGCTGGGAGGTGTTAACTGGCCCTGCCTGACGTGGGGAGGCACGGAGGGATCCGCACACCACGGGTGCAGGGCAGGGAGGAGACATCCCTGCTTCCCTCCAGCTCCCCCCTTTCCATCCCGTGCTGCAGCCTCGGTGTTAGCATCCCCCTTTGGGAGCAGCCGAGTTCCTCCACTGCTGCACTGTTGCCGCGGGGCAGGCAGGCATTAAATCAGTGTGTTCTCCCTTTGCTTACATCAAATATTTGGCGTGTTCAGTAGGTGATTTCCATCGGGCAGATGCCTCTTTGCTGGTTCTAAGTGACCCAGCCCAGCGCAGGCACTGGGCAGGAGCCGGACTCTTGTTCTGCCGTCGCTGGGCCGGTGCCAATGTTTGATGTACCACTTCACACGAGTTTCTAACCAAACTAGCTCTGCACTTGGTAACCAGCATAATGAGATCTGCAGACATCTGCCAGCCACTGCAGGTGAAGCCAAAGGGTGTTTGTGGAGTAAAATGCTTGTATTCAGCAGCTCTCTGTATGCTGTTCAATGCAGCACAAGCCGGGGGCATGGGGGATCTGCCCCGCACTGACACAGGGGTGATGGAGCCTGTTCCTTGTGTGGTTTGATTAGGGATGGACCCATTGCAGCCTCCTGCTCCCCACATGCCTCCAACACAGACCTTGCCCTCTGCCTTTGAAGAGTAGGTGGGCAGTGCAAATCCCAAGGAATTACCAGGTTTGCAGACTGCAGCATTCCTGCACTTACCCAGGATGCCTGCTGCAAATGCTCCTTTGGGAAGGAAAAACACCTCTGGGGTCAGCCAGTCCATCCTTTCCCAGCGGTCGAGGATGAGACAGTGTTCCTGTACTGGAAATCTTCAGCTCGGGGCAGAAAAAGAGTGTGGCCAGCAACAAATGGCACTGCAAGGACTTATCTCCAAGGGAAATATTAGGACGGGTCCCCAGGTTTTCAGCTTGCTTACAAATGAGGTGTGGGTGAGTTTTATCAGGGCAGAGCGGAAGCATCCCCGCTGCGTGAGCAGCAGTTTACCCAGTGGAGCAGGCTTATGGGGATATCTTCTATTACCTGTGCATGAGGGCCACTGCCCAAACGGGACCTAAACATCCCATGAAATGACACTGGGAGCAATGAGAGATGCTGTGCTCAGTCTGGGAGCACTTCTCATTCCCAGCTTTAACACTCCTTCCTCATCTGGTTGCATGTGCACATGCCCCCATGCACCAGGAGCTGAGACCCTTTGCCTAGGGTAGATTCCAGCTCACAAACACTGCTCCTCGCCCATTGCCTCCAGGTGCCTGTATGTGCAAACTCTGCAGCATCTTCGGGGCAGGGACCACTTTCCATCGAGCACAGAAAGTTCTGATGACAACAAGGACCCAGAAACATATATATCAATGTTATATAAACCTATAAAACTTGTGTGAAGAGGTACATCAATATATTAATATAGATGTTATATATATATATATAAATGCTCTGTCTTTGGTATTGCCTCTCCTATCCCAGGCACTCCCCCCTTTACGGAGCGCAGCAGGAGCCAGCCAGGATAAGATGGCAGGATTTATTCTAGCAATAATGAAGTCACGCATTTGGCTCTTCCAGCCTCTCTCCATCAATCACGCCCTTGGATCCTTGGTGTTGCTAATTCCTGAGTAAATCTGCTGCTGGAAACCCCCCTTTTGCAAAAGGAGGGAGAAAAGAGAAGGGTCGGGGGGGGGGGGATAGAAGTACCAGTTCTCCAAATAGTGCAGCTCCCACCCGGAGCTGTGCAAATCCCCCACGCCCACCCAGACAAAGAGCACGATTGTTGGAGCGGGGTTACCTGCGCCGAGGAAGGGCCGATGCTGGGGGGGAGCCGCGATGGGGCGAGAGGTGCAGGCGAGGAGCTGCGCCAGGGCTGGGCTCCAAGCAGCCCGTGAGTCATTTATAAACCACCCCGGTGAAGGGGACCGAGGGCTGTGCTCGGCGCCTGATTGGCTTGGGGCAGGTAATTGCCAGCGAGTGCACCCAGGCTAAGCCCCGGAGATAGTCGGGGAGATAAGGGGAGATCTGAAGAGGGACAAGGGCTTTTTTGGATGTCCCCCTCCACCCCACCCCTTCCCGCGCTGGCTTGGGCCGTTTGATCACCTCTGCAGGTCGCTCTGTGCTCCCGGTCACAATAGCTCATATTCACCATCACCCGGCCCCCTCCCTCACCTGCTTTGGACCCGGGCTGGGAGAAGATGCTTTTGTTGGCCTGGATGAGGTGGGCAGCGTCTCCCGGCCTTTGTGCTCTGTCTCCGGGATGGACAATGGAGAGCATTGTGCCAGCGCCGGACCCCGCAGCTCGGGCTTTGAGGAGGGGATTGGCAGTGGAAAGCAGCTTCTTTCTGATTTCCAGGTTCAAAGGGATGAGAGGAATGGGGAAGAGTCGCTTCCTGGCCGAGTGGGGACAGCTTCCACTAGAGGAGGAAACAACCTGGTCTAGGGGAAGGTGTCCCTGCCCGTGCAGGAGGCTGGAACTGGATGAGCTTTAAGGTCCCTTCAACCCAAACCATTCCATGATTCTATTTAACATGTGGAAGGTGTGGGCTCCGTTCCCTTGTGTCCCCAGCCTCCACTGGCACCACTGCGCTGAGCTGTGCCTGGGCTCGTGGTCTCCTCTCCTCCTAGAGGGATGCAGGAGCGCAGGAACTGGGTACCAGTCCGGATGTTGCAGAGGATGAGATGGAATAGGGACATCAGCAGGGGACGTCACCAAAGGACCAGGCCGCTAGAAGGAACGTGTGAGGAGCTCCATGCTGTAGAAGGAATTGATCTCTGGTACCTTGTGCATGTAGAAGGCATCAGCAGTTACTGCCAAGAAACCTCATGTTCCGGCAATCAGTCGCTGTGCCGGAGCATGCCAAAGGAACACCCTGCCGGAGGGTGGCAGAGGAAAGGGGGCTGATTCATTGCTCTCACAGAGGTAATCATTGCCAAGCTCTTATCCTGTAAATATCATTAATAACCCCTATCAAGTGTGATTTTTAAAGGGCAGCCTGATACGCACGGAGCCCTTTGAGACGGAAGCGTGTGACATGGCAGGGCCAGCCCAGCGCGGTCCCTGTCACGGGGCAAATCCTGGCAGCACCAGCACCCAAAGGTGCCAGGCACAGGGGTCCTGCTCACAAGGCACCGCAGGAAGAGGGGAAACAGCATCTCTGCTGCAGAGGTGATGCTGGCAGCGCTAAACTGCCTGGACCAGCAGCTAATGCTAAAAGGGACTTCTTTGCCCCCCTTTGAGCTGGCACTTTTCCTAGCAGAGCTCCACCAATGGAACCTTTTCCCCCCCTCTCTTTCCCGAACTGACATTCCAATGTGGGCAGAGCTGTGGAGCTGCACAGGTGGCTGGGGCATAGAGGGTGAATGACCAGTTTGAGAGCAGTGTCTGTGCTTGGACCGCAGAGCCCTGCTTCCATCCTAACCACAAAGGATGGAGAAAGGGCAAAAGGGGACGTCGCTGCTCCCTGGCCAACACGCAGTAAATGCAGTTACGCCAGGGTGCAAAACCAACGTGGCCAAAGGGACCCAGTGATGCTTGGGCTGGGGCATTGCCTTGCACAAGCTGCTCTGTGCCCTACAAACCTTAGTGTCCCTCCTGCTGCATGGGGACAGATCCTGCTGTGTGGGGACAGGCTCCCATTGCAAGAGCTGCTATTCCAAAGTCCCAGAGGGTGTGATCGGGGAGATGCAAGATCTTGCCCTCTGCAGACAGTCAGCCCCGTACAGCACTGATGGTCCTTTGGAGTGTCTTGCAATGAGAGGTGCAGTCCTGGTCAAACTCCACTTGCTGTATCCATAAACACAACCCCGATGCCACCTCCTTCTGCTCCGGCCGAATGGGTGGCCCAAAGCGCTCTGCTGGGATGTGGCCACCGACAGGGCATGGATGGTGCCTGGGGAGCACCGGGGCTGCCCAGGAAGCTGGGAAGTTCTGGGAGATGGGAAGACACCAAAGGGACTCCTGGGAGTCAAGCACGGAGCCCTGGGTGCAGGGACTGCTGAGCTGTTTATCTGGGCTCCGATAAGCGCATACCGAGTGCTGGAATGTGTGGATTTATTTGCAGATGATTAATATTAGCAGATAAATTGCACTTAATGAGGGCAATAATTCAGGGGTAATTTACTGCTGGAAACGATGAGAAAGCTGCTTTGGAAGCCTGAGGTTAGAGGCAGAGGGGAGAGGCAGCACAAGCCCCGGGGCAGAGGGGTTCTGACGGTGCTGGGACCTGCACGGAGCCTTCCTCCCTCCCTTCCTCCTCCTTTCTTCCCCCCTCCCTCGGACCTGCAGCCGGAGCCGCTGCTGCTTTCGGTTTTGCCAAGGAAACAGGGCTCATGCAGCCGCGGGCATGGGCAGGAGCTGGGCTCTGGGCTGGATTCGCTGCTTCCCTGTGTGTCCATCCCCCAGGAGCTTTCGAGGTCAGGGCTGTGCCTCAGCCACAAGGGAAAGCAGGGATTTGGGGTCCAGATTCCCACAGGAACGAGGAGGCCGCTGCTGGAGCAGGGCTGCAGGATGCCCTGGGCACCCTGTGCCAGCGCCCAGCACCCTCACGGGGAAGAGCATAAGATCCTTGTCCTGGGCTGGTCACGGCTGTTCCCAGGAGAGCGGTGCCAGGAGATGGAGACCCAGGTCCCACTTGAAAGGCAGCCGGCAACTTCTAACACTTCCCTTTGCTGCAGGTCTGAGCTGGCACCGGGCTCAGCAGCTTTATCAGGGCAGCAGCAGGGAACACGATGTCCTGAAGGGACACGGCAGGGTTACTGACAGCACCAGCATCAGCGCTGGGATGCTGAAAGGTGCTGGGAGCTTCAGAGCTGCCCCTGTGGTTCAGCCCCACGTTGATGTTTCATGAGGTTTGTTTCATGGTGTGAGCTCAGAGCTGGGGAGAGGCACTGCAGCTTCCTGCTTGTCTGAGGGAGGGAACTGCTGTGTCTCACCTGCTCTGGCCTTGCAGAAACGTCTCCAAAGGCAAGGGAAGGGTTCTCCTCCTGATGGGTCTATGGAATGAGCCCTCTCTCGTTGGTGCTGGCCCTTGTCTTCAGAGGGAGACCTCACTGGAGAGCCCTGGACCACATCACCATGAGCGCAGCGCACGGGTGCATCCCCGAAGCGGAGCCTTTGCCGGGTCGGGCACCCTTGCTGGAGGAGCAGAGCGGGTTCTGTTGGCTGGAGCCAGCCCCATTGACCCTGATCTCCCTCTGGAGCCCCCAGAGCAAACATCACCCCCAGCGGAGGCTGCGCACAGAGGGGCAGCCCCGCAGAGCATCGCGGGGCGCACACGGGGCTGTTTGTGCTCGGCAGGGCGCGGAGGTCCCGCATCCCGGCTCTGCCTCGGGCGCCCTTGGACGAGCGCTGTTATCCCGGTGCCTGCAGCGGGGAGCACGCGTGCGCTCAGCAGGGGCTGCCCAGGGCCCAGCGATGCGCATGGGGCTCGGCAGCACCCAGGGACTGCAGCGGGGTCCCCCCGGCCCGCGGGCTCCGAGCATCCCGCTCGCCTGGAATCCAGGCTCTGCCTCCCCCCACACTCATTGCTTGCCCCCCTCCCTCCAGGCTTTCTGCCCATTCTGAGTGAGGAGCCAGGCAAAATCAGGCTTCTTCACTGGAACAATCGGATTCCAGGAAAGGGAGGTTTTCCAATCTGAAAAAAAAAAGGAATTTTTCAGCCTAAAAATGTGGGACCTGCGTGGAGGAGGGAGGAGGAGCTCGGGAACAGCTTCCCCCTCCTTGACACCGGGGTTCGTGCAAGGTGGTGCAGAGTCATGGGAGCAGGGGGGCAGTGGGTGAGAAGCGAACGTGGTCCCTTTGGAGCATCGTGCTAGTTCCCTCGCCTGCTATGTGGCCTTGGGCAACTCATTAAGGCCCAAACGCTCAAACCTGGGTGATGGGAGATAAGTCACTGAAATAAAAGGTCTCATTATTCATGGCTCTGAGGTCAGGGTCTGCAGAAGACGCTTTCAAGGCAGGATGGCTTCAGTGGAGCTCCTGTCGCCCCTGGTCAGAGATCAGGAGCCAGATTCCAGATGAAAGAGCTGCTTTGCCTGTTTCAGAGGGGGTTTAGGCAGGGGTTTGCTGGGTGCTGGTGGCACAAGGCCAGGAGCCAGCTTGGGATGCCAGGCTGCCTGACAGGGCCATTGGGCATCACCTAGAGCCATCATTCAGAGAATGGGTTGGGTTGGAAGGGACCTTAAAGCTCACCCAGTTCCAATCCCTGTGCTCAGGACCCTCTCCACAGCACTCAGCAGCTCTGCAGGGCTTTGCTTAATGCCCATTGACCTCAAGGAGCAGTGGAAGCTGCTCCAAGCAGAGCATCCCCTGGCTGGTGCCCCACAGGACGCTGCTGACCTCAGCATGTGTTTGGCTGACAGGGGCCTGGCCACAGCCCCTGGTCCTCTGTACGTGCTGCTCGCAGCCCCGTGGCCCCGCATGGCCCCGATGTGCACACTCACTGCAGCGGGGACACGGCAACAGCAGTGCCCATGGGATGGGTTTGAAGGAGAAGCATCAATATTTGCCATGGACAGGTGGAGGACGAGGCAGAGGGTGATGGATGGCATCTGCTCCCTCTTGATTGTGCTTAAGCCAGGCCTAAATGAGCGTCCCTGGCAGGGGAAAGTCACACAAACTGTTTCCATCCAGCCCCAGGGACGTGGGGAACGGCCACAGGGGCGAGCCCCAGCTTCCTGAAGGATGGATGGAAGAAGGGGAGCGGGTGCTGAGCTCAGCTCCCAACGGGCTCCCTCTGCTGACAGCCAGCCCTGGCCACCACTGCACAACCGCTCTGTGCAGAGCCCTGGCCGCAGGGCGCACCCATACACAGGCGTGCATGGATAAAGTGGGTATCTAGAAATAAAAATGAACGATTTAATTCTTTTCCCTAAAAAAAGGCTCCCTGACAAAGGGCTTCCCTGAGGCTCCTCACCAGTGAGGCGAGGGGTGACCCACATGGGAGCAGGGGAAACCGAGGCACGCAGTGCTTGCATCCACAGCGGCTGAGCCCGGGGGGGACCTGGCTGGGCTCAGACCTGCGCCGTGCTTCTCCCCGCAGGACACGCCGTGAGCACCGTGCATGGTGCAGGGCCCCTGATCCACACGCTGGGAAGGGTGAGCAGCAGGGCCATGGGAAGGCATTGGAGCAGAGCCCTGGCACCGTCACCACAGGGGGGTCACCGGATCAAGGGGAACATCGGGAGAGCAGCTCCGGAGAGGTGGGAAGCAGCAAGGCCTGGGATGCGCAAGCAGCCGGTCCCAGTGTGTTGAGTGGTCACTGATGGGGTCCCGGCCTGGGCAGCCTCTGATGGCCATGGGCATCGTGGGGTCCGGCCCGCCTGGGCTGTGCTTGCCCGGGGTCAGCAGCAGCTCTTCTTGGGCTTGTCGTTGGGCGTGAGTTTGATGGAGTCAGTCAAGTAACTCTCAAAGATCCCTTTGTACTGGAAGAAAGAGAGGAGAAAGGGTGAAGGGGGCAGCTCTGAGCCGGGCTGAGGGCCTGGGCAGCAGAGCTGCGGGTCTGATGCACTGCTGAACACAAAACCTATGGGAAAGCCGCCTGGAGGAGCTCGCTTGGTGTGGGGACACGAAGGTCCCCATGGGACGGCCACTAGAGGACAGTGCTGGAGCGCTGCTCAGGGCCACACGTGGGCAAGGAGAAAGGACAATTCTGGCTTTTTCCCCAGCCGATTTAGGATCTGTTTTAAGCACTCAGTCACTGATGGGGTCTCTTCCCTGGGGCTCTCCCACACGCTGTGAAAGGAGGATGCTCTGCCACGGAGGATGGGCTCACCATTGCCAGCGCCTGCTTTGCCAGGGTCTCGAAAGCCTCTGCAACGTTGATGTTGTTCTTGGCGCTGACTTCGAAGTAAGGGATGTCCTTCTCCTTGCACCAGGCTGAGGCCATCTCCTTGGATACCTGCGGGAAAGGAGGATGGAGCCACCTCGCAGCCCGCAGCGGAGCTGGTGGAGGGGACCCCGATGTCCACCCAAGCACTGATGGATGGATGCTGCAGTGCGGGCAGCTGAGATGCTTCATTCCTGGGCACAATCCCTGCTGCAAAGGGCCCTGCTTATTCCCTCCAAGAGGCAGCAGCACTGGGAGCTCAGCAGCTCCTTGCCTGAGAGCCTTGGTTTCATGAGAGCATAGGAAGAAGGTTGGCTCTGCAGGGCAAGGACCAGCATTAGGGCACCAAGGTGTCCCAATCCACGCACCCCACTCTCTCCTCCACCCGTACCTGCCGATCGCAGAGGTCTATTTTGTTCCCCAGCACGACCATGGGGAAATCTTGCTCCCTTGGGATGACCTTCTCCAGAAAATCATCTCTCCAGTTGTCCAGGGACTCAAAGGACTCCCTGTCTGTCACGTCAAAAGCCAGCATGCAGCCATCCGAGCCCTTGTAAAAGGTCGACACCATGGATCGGAATCGCTCCTGTCCCCCTGTGTCCCAGATCTAGGGCAGAGAAGGGCACAGGTACAGACACACATCACAAGCCCTGTGCCACGGTGAGCTCAGGGGAGCAGCTTCAGGGGGTGCTGAGCCCCCTAAACTCAGATGGGATTGCTCATGGATGCTGAAAATCAGGCCCTGTGAATCCAGCCCCATGACACTGACAGCACCTGGGGACATCAGGACACGGTGGGGCGCAGGGCTCCAAGCCCACCGCTCACCTGCAGCTTCAGGGAGGTGTTGTCCACCACGAGGACCTTGGTGAGGATGCTGGCGCCCAGCGTGGTGCGGTAATCCTCATAGAACGTCTTGTGCACAAACTGGTGCAGGAGGGAGGTTTTGCCCACGCTGGTGGGAGGGGAGGGACAGAGAATCACGGAATGGTTTGGATTGAAGGGACCTTAAAGCTCCTCCAGCTCCAACACCTTCCACTGGAGCAGCTTGCTCCAAACCCCTGTGTCCAACCTGGCCTTGAGCACTGCCAGGGATGGGGCAGCCAGAGCTTCTCTGGGCACCCTGTGCCAGCGCCTCAGCACCCTCACAGGGAAGAGCTTCTGCCTAATCCCCAACCTGAACTTGCCCTGTTCCAGTTTGAACCCATTGCCCCTCGTCCTATAGCTACAGCCCCCTGCAAAGCCAGGCTTAAGGGGTTGGCGGCAGCAAGAACAGGGGCTGCACAGCCCCAAGCTCCCCTGTGCTTCCCTCCCATTGCCACCCTTACCCCAGCGCTCCAATGATGATTATCTTCAGATCCACCTTCTTGCTGGCATCCATGGACAGACCCTGTGGGACAGGAGGGAGTCACGGAGCTGCAGGGATGGGCCAGCCCCCACTGGCTCCTTAAGGCCTCTCCCTGCTCCCAGCCCGCCCATCCCCATGCCCACAACAAACCAGCACCATCCTGTGCTCACATCCCAGTGGTTTGGGGAGCAGAAACTCCCCGTGCTGCAGCCTGGGCCTGGCTCCTGAGGTGCCAGTGCACGTCCAGACACGCCACCGCTCCGCACCAGAGCACAGCACTGAGCTGCCGTGAGCAATTCCCTGCCTCTCCCTCGGAAGTGCCATCGCACCCCCGAAACCCGGCACACACCGGGGGGGGGAGCTGTGAAAAAGCGCCTTTATTAAAGGAGTCTGGGACCCCCTGGGTGCCCCCAGCACAGCCCAGGGATGGGGGGAGCACCCCGAAAGGCTCCCCCAAAGCTGCATCCCCATCCCTGGTGTCCCCCGTGCTCTGTGCCCGGCCATCCCTGGGGACCAGCATCCTCCCGTGCTCCCGGCTGCCCTCTCCACGTTGGCCCGCGCGGATGGAGACGGTGACAGCCTCATCCCTGCCTCCTTCCCGCATGCGTTGGCCACCCCCGCGCTGCTCCCCCCTGCCCGGGCTGTGGGGTCCAGGCTCTCCCGCTCCCCCCTCCCACCACATCCCGGCTGCGGGCATCATCCCCGGCGCACACAAACTCCCCCCCCCCCCCTTGTGCCGGAATTCCCGGAGCTTCCGACTCAAAATGGAGTTTCCCGGCCCGGTTTTCCCTGCCGGGGGCTGCTCCCCGCTCCCGGGGCCGCGGGGATGGAGGGCGCTGCGCTCACCTGCCGGGGCATCCGTGTGAGGGGTGGCCGGGGCTGCGGGCGCCGCTCCCGCGGGGAGGGGAGAGGCGAGAGAGGAGGATCCAGGGAAGCGATTCCCGCCCGGGGAAGGCGGCTGCGGGCCCCCCCCGCGCCGTGACATCAGCAGAAAGGGGCCGAGAAGCCGCCGGTCCCGCAGCGCTCCCCTCGGAGCCGGGATGGTTCAAGCCAGGACCCGCGGTCCTGCCCCGGGGCGGGGGGTGGGGGCTGAGCCGTTGGGAGCCACCCCGGCCCTTGCTCCCATAGGGATGGGATAAGAGGCTCTGGGAGCTGGGCACAGCTCGCGGCGGGGGCGAGGTGGGGCTGGGGTTCGGTCCCCAGAGGCAGGGTCCCTTGGAGGGGGCTGTGGGCTCCTTTGGCCGGCGGCAGAGGGGCAGGGTGGGAGCAGGCTCATTCGCAGCCCCGGATCGTGCTTTGGCACCGGCTGCCCTCGGTTCTGCCGGGTTTGCACCCCCCGTGGGACCAAGGGGAGATTCGCTGCTCTCAGCAGCACGAATCCTTCTCCTCCCGTTTCCCACGCGTGATGCCGGGACCTGTCTGGCCAGAAATGTCTGGTTTTGTCCCCCACAGGGCAGGCGCTGGGAGGGGCTGGGATGAGCAGGAGCTCCCGAGCTGCTCTCACCGGTCGGTGGGGGGTGAAGGCCGGTGTTTCCCTGGAGCAGCTCTCTCCTACTCCCTGTTTGCAGCCTGTTCCCATCGGGCTGCTTCACCTTTGCCCTTGCAGCCAGGCTCTGTCCGACCTCTCCCCTGCCTGCGTGTGCCCTCCTTGTGCCCCTCCAAGGGCGGGATGGAGGCTGCTCACCCGGGCAGACGATCGCGTCCCTCCTCGCTGCTGCAGATGGGGTTTGCAGTCGCGTTGCTGAGCTGATGCCTGCAGCCACTTCTGCTTCTGGGCGGGAGGGGCTGCACCCAGCGGGGAGCCCAGCTCCGGCTCCGGCTTCTGCTTGGGTTCACAAGAAAAGGGATTTTCCCAAAGCTCCCGCTCTTGTCGCTGCTCCTGGTGCGAGCGGCACCCAGATGGAGGCAGCGGGAGCCGCGGTGGAGAGGAGGTGATGGCCCAGACCCTGCTCAGCAGCTCCTGCAACCACAGCTCCAGTCCTGCCCTGGTGCATCACCGAGTCACAGGAGCGTGGGGTTGGTGCCCTGTGACTATGAGGAAGACCTCGCAGCTGGGAGATGGTGAACGCGGGCTGGAGACTGCAGGCTCATGTGGATGAGGAGGGAACGGGCAAAGCCCTGAGGCTTGCAGGGCCGTGATGGTGAGGGAAGGGGAAGAAAGCAAAAGGCATTGGAAGGACTAAACTTCCCTATGGGTTTTAGCCACCTCTGCAGTAGATGAGTTGCTCCCTATTGGAATGCTCAGTATTTGCTGGAGCAGCATCCTCTGAGCATCTATCATGTGTGGGTGTAGGGATGCAGAGGATGCCCCAGATCTGCCAAGGTGACTCTGGATGTTGTGGGACTCCAATAGCATTGAGCAGTCCTGGTCAAGTCCAGGCCTGGAGGCACTGAGTGGTCCTTGTCATGCTGAGGGAGCTGGATGCTCCTTTGCTGCCTACAGCCTCGGTGATGGGCTGGTGCCCAGCAGCACCTTGGTGTGCTAAGAGTTAAGCTCCAAGAGGGAGAGGAGACCTTTGTCCAGCAGCCCCAGCACCTTATCTTCCAGTGCTGCCTGGGGAGCGCGCAGCTGGGGTGAAGTCGATAGAGGAACCGGTTTCAGAAGCCATACGCTGGTCAGTGGCACAATCGATACCTGAGTAAGGCAGAGATTTCCTCCTATTGCAAACCACAGCGTTTACAACCAGATCTCCGTTCCCAGCACTCTCAGACCCAGCCCTAAAGCCTGCTCCGCTCTGGGGAAGATGCAGCAGCCCCAAAGCCAGGGAGGGGACCCCAACACCTCACCCTCAGCTGCAGACACTGCAGGGCCTCATTCAGTATTGGATATGGAGGCACAGATAAAAATAACCCTGCTCTGTGCTTCCCTTTCTCGCTGCCTTCTGCGTGTGCCTCGGGATGCATCACTCATGAGCTGTGATTGCTTCTGCTTTCTCCTGCATCCCTTGCACTGGCAGCAGGTCACAGCAGCCCCCCCCCAGACACCCAGGCCCCCATTCCCTTCATAGCCCCTCAAAGCCCCCCACAAGCCCCTAACCCATCCCTATGGCAGAGCTGTGCAGCTGCTTTTCCATCTCCGGCTCCAAGCACCCACAACCACGTTGTCTTTGTGAGTTCCCCGAAGGATCAGAGCAGATTTCACTGGAAGTCACTGGTTGTTCCTGCAGGTTTGCGGCTCAGAAACAGCCCCAGGGCCTCTCCAGGCTCCTCATCACCTTCCCCTTTCTGCTCTACCTGGGCAAAGTGTCCTCTTCTGCCCATGTGGAAATCCCAGCCAAGGTTTGACCTTTCTGCTCCAATCCTGCCCATCACAACACGAGCACGGCAGGGTTTGGTTTATGGAAGCTTTTATTGGCACGTGCTTAAAAACCCCCTCCGAGAGAAGCCACAAAGCAGATCACAGCGATGCTGAAGGCATCCTCTGCTGCGCTCTCCAGCTGCAGCCCCTGGTGCCTTCATCACCTCCAGGCTCACTGATAGCCCCAGCCCTGCTGAGGCTCCGCTCCCATCCTGCCCAGGGGTGCTCAGCTTTAGGGGACAGCGGGCGCCAGCCCCACTCGGTTGTTTCCACGGTCGAAGACGGAGTAAAACTGGCGGATGAAGACATCACCCAAAATCCAGAGGGGCCCGGCGGGAGGGGGGATGTCCATGCCCTGGAAGCCGCTGGTGCAGAAGGCCATTCCATCGCTGTATTCCTGGAAGGAGAAGTGTGAAACTGGGCACACACCCCCATGGAAACACGTGGGAATGGTGACTGCGAGTCCCGTGCATGGAGCATGGAGCTCCTCACCCCCCGGCACACTGGGGGTGCTGAAGCTGCAGCCGTACCATGAGGGTGTAGGCCTGGGCGCTGAGCGTGTAGGGCAGCCCGTTGATGGTGAAGGTCACATCCGGCATCACGCTGAGGCTGCTGCACTCCACAGCGTACTGCAAAACCGCCGCAGCTCAGCGCTGCTGCCCCACAGGGCAAGGGGGTCCCAGGGCTTTGCCCCCCTCCGCTCCCCAGCACCGCTCTCACCTCCCCATCCACAGGAGTGGCACCAATGGAGCTTTGCAGTTCCTTTATATCCTTGGTGGGACCCGTGATGAGCGACGTGCCCGTGTCCACGATGGCCTGGCACCCGTTGGTGCAGAAAGCCACTGCCCCCCCGAGCTGGACGCTGGTGGAGGAGGAGGGAGAGAAGGAGCAGGAAGGACTCCTCCTGCCCCTGTGCCCCAGCGCAGCCCTTCCCTCCCTGCCCCGCACTCACTTGTCCAGCTGGATCTGCCAGTACCCTTGCTGGGTGACCGGCACCCAGTTGAGGGTCCCTGTGAAGCGGGAAGGGTTGAAGCCACCAAAGAGCAGTTCCCCTCCCAGGGATGACTCCGGGTTCCTGGAGGAAGGAGGAGGAGAAATGAGGGATTTCCTCCCTTTTCCTTTGCACACCTCATCCTAAAGAAGTGCATTTGTAGCCACTTGCTTCCCACAAATGCTTTGGGTCATCCCTTTTCTTGCTGCAGCCCGTGATGCTCAGCATGGGACCAAAACAGAGCAGATTCAGGTTGGGTATCAGGCAGAAGCTCTTCCCTGTGAGGGTGCTGAGGTGCTGGCACAGGGTGCCCAGAGAAGCTGTGGCTGCCCCATCCCTGGCAGTGCTCAAGGCCAGGTTGGACACAGGGGCTTGGAGCAAGCTGCTCCAGTGGAAGGGGTCCGTGCCCGTGGGATGAGCTTTAAGGTCCCTTCCACCCAACCCATCCCTGACTCCCCAGTGAAAATCCCTTCACTCTCAGTGACCCATTTTGCTTTTTGTCCCCCCGAAGCAGCGCCCGCGTCTCAGCCGCATCCCGGAGCAAAGCCGGGTCCCTACGTGCTCAGGTACACGGAGAACATGGGCAGCTCCAGCAGGTCCTGAGCCATCATGTTGTCGAAGACGGGGGTGACGCCGCCCACGGCCAGCGAGGGGTATGCCAGCCCCAGGATGCCGTCGAACGCAGCATCCACAAAGGCTTTCCCCGGCTCGCTGACGCTCTCTGCGAACTGCTGGTTGCTCACGGTGAGGCCCTCGACCTGCAGCGAGGGGAGCAGCGGTGATGCTGAGCCCGCGGGCAAGCCCCAGGGGTGCTGTGCAGAGCAGGAGGGAGCAGAGGTGACTCACGACCACTTGGTCGGATCCGATGACCCCCGTCAAGCTGCCGGTGCCGTACTGGATGGAGAAGGGCGTCCCCACCAGCTGGTACGTGCTGGATTGCGATGGCTGGAACTTGGCGTGCTTGGCTGGGGAAGGGATGGGAGCCATCAGTGGGAATGCTGTGTGCCTGCACTGCCACAGTGCCTGGAGCCCTCCCCATGGCCGGTGGCAGGGACCAGACGTGGAGCAGAGTTTCCTCCCTCTGGAGTGTAAAGGGAGTCACAGTCGCAAGCGCTGGACCAGGGCTCTACCTAGGCACAGTTCAGCATTGGGGGCACTGCACATGGTAGGAGGATGGACCAGAGCTGGGCTAAATCTCAAGGCCAGGTTGGACACAGGGGCTTGGAGCAAGCTGCTCCAGTGGAAGGGGTCCCTTCCCGTGGCAGGGGTTGGAGCTGGAGGAGCTTTAAGGTCCCTTCCAACCCAACCCATTCTATGGGTCTGTGATGCTCTGATCAGCGCTCCCTGTGCCGGCCCTGCCCCTGCCTCCGGCCCCTTGCTCACAAGCTGCATTGTGTGCTATCATCTTCGCTTGTTTGTTTAAAGGCTCTCCCAGCAGAATGGCCCAACGAGCACTTCCCGTATCTCCAGGCTGATGGTGCTGGGTCCCGGGGCTGGGATTTGCCACCCGCGCCTGAGCAAACAACCCCGGGTCTGTGTTATCTGTGTGTGCCTTGGAGAGCTGGGCTGGGCTGGGAGCTCCCCCAAGATCCCTGTGTGCTGCTGACCCCATGGCTTCACTGGGGTCACCCCACTGCAGGCTGGTCAGGGAGCCCCCACTCACCACAGGCTTTGCTGACGCAGTAGACAGAAGGCACCCAGAGGTTGGAGGAGCCGGTGTCAAAGACCACAGTGAAGTTCTGGGGGGGGGTCCCGATGGAGATCTGCCCAAAGTACTCCATCTAGCACAGAGAGCAGCACAAAGCACCGTTAGCCATTGGGGAGCCTGTGCTGGGATGTCTGGAGGGGATGGATGGGCTCAGTGTGGGGCATGGCTGGCACCAGGGCACTGTCACATGGTGCCAAGTGAAGTAAAGGAGGCAAATAAGGGTCAACAAGGCAGGATGGTTGGTGCAGGGGCCATCACCTTCCTGCTGGGCTCCCAAGGGAACCCTCATCACCGGGATGCAGAGAGTGGCAGGGGCTTTGGGGACAGGACCTGCTGCTGGTGAATGGGATAGACCTGGTGTGGTCCTTTGTGATGGGGTGCTCTCTGATGCATGCGGTGTGTGTTAGCTATGGAGGATCTCTCTCCTTGCTGTGTGCCTGCGGGCTCGGGGGTGCACAGGCAGCTCTTGCTGTGAATGTGCTCCCTTGTCCCTTGTCATCGCCGCATTCCAAGGCACAAAGGCGCAGGCAGGAGCATGTCAGGACAGCGCCTGCAGCGTGCTCTGTGAGCAGGAGGGAGGTGGGGGGAAGCCTTCGGGCACTGGGGACCCCCCTTGCGCACTAAGGTGGTTTTGGGGCTCACATCCAGGTAGTTGATGAGGGGCTCGTTGGTGTCCATGAAGGCAGCGCAGTCCTCGCTGTACTGCACCATGTCCAGCCTGTGCGCCTTCCAGAAGTGCGAGAGCTGCCCACGGTCCCGCAGCTGCTTCCGCAGGGAGCGGTGCCGCCTCAGCGTCACCCTGCGGGAGCAACGGTCCTGGTCACCCCCCCCCGGTCCCTGCGCCCGCCCTGGGGGTCCCAGCACGGCCGGGATGCAGGTCCAGCATCCCCCAAGTGATGCGGGTCCAGCATCCCCCAAGTGATGCGGGTCCAGCATCCCCCACACTATGCGGGTCCAGCATCCCCCACGCGATGCGGGTCCAGCATCCCCCACGCGATGCGGGTCCAGCATCCCCCATGCGATGCGGGTCCAGCATCCCCCATGCGATGCGGGTCCAGCATCCCCCATGCGGTGCGGGTCCAGTATCCCCCATGTGATGCTTTCTAACAGAGTGCGGTGCAGGGATGTGATCTGCTTTAGGAGGCAGCAGATTGAGGGCAAAGCTGGCAGGAGAGCTCAGACACCCAGTGCTGGCCTGCTCACAGCCATAGCATGGCCAGGAGCTCAATGTGACTGATGGGGAAGGACCTTCAGGCTGGGAGGGGAGACAAGGGCCAAGGGGACTTCTATGTTGGTGTTTTCTGCCTGTTTGCTTGCAGAGACCTCATCCTACAGACCTCATCCTACAGACCTTATCCTACAGACCTCATCCTACAGACCTCATCCTACAGACCTCATCCTACAGACCTTATCCTACAGATCTCATCTTACAGACCTCATCCTACAGACCTCATCCTACAGACCTCATCCTACAGACCTCATCCTACAGACCTCATCCTACAGACCTCATCCTACAGACCTCATCCTACAGGCCTCATCCTACAGACCTTATCCTTCATCTTACAGACCTCATCCTACAGACCTCATCCTACAGACCTCATCCTACAGACCTTATCCTACAGACCTCATCCTACAGACCTCATCCTACAGACCTCATCCTACAGACCTCATCCTACAGACCTCATCCTACAGACCTCATCCTACAGACCTTATCCTACAGACCTCATCCTCTCATCCTACAGACCTCATCCTACAGACCTCACCCTGCAGCCCACTGCTGCTGCTGGGTCTGCTCAGGGGGTGGAGACGGCCATGGAGCTGCTGGACTGATGGGAGCAGAGCAGCGAGGCACCGCGTGGTCCCCACATGGGTGTCTGTGCTGGGGGGCCTCATCCATCACTGCCATGCAGAGCCCCCCTCCGAGAGCCCGGGAGCACCCTGGGGACCCCCCCTTACCTTTTGAGGCTGGTGGCCATGGAGAGGCAGAGCAGGGCGAGCAGGAGGAGGTGCCTCATGGCAGCGGGGTGGCAGCAGCGCCGGGCTCTGCGGCAGTGCCGCGGCGTTGCTCTTATACCAACATCACACCCTGGCCTCGGCGCGCGGCGATAACGCCCCTCGGCGAGTCAACACCGGGCTCGGGAGGCAGCAATGAATCACTGGCCAGGCCCAGGCGAGGCAGAGCGGGCGCTCCGGGGTCAAGTTTGCTTTAGTGGGCGAGGGGCTGGTGGTGGAGGAGCAGGGCAGCCTATGGGGACGAGTGGGATGGAGCAGGATGGGGTCCCCATCCCGACACCGGGCCCTCACCCTTTGGAGTCACTCAGCCCAGCTGAGCTGGTTCAATGCTTCTGGGGAGCGATCCTCCTTTCCTTCACCCTGCCCATGGCCGTGCGGGTACCCACATCCCAGCATAGGATGCGAGACTGGTCTGTGTTGGAAGCGTGCTATCCATCTCCCTTACAAGATGCAGTTGAATGTGCCAGCCTCCCTTCTTGTCCTCATCACATATTCATGGAAGGGATTGAAACCCAAACCCTTCCTAAAACAAAAGCCATTGCAAGTGCCAAGATCAGCTGAAAGCAGCAAGTGGATTGTCACAGACATGGTTTATAAGCCAAAAATCCTGTAAGCAAATCCAGCCTGAAGGGTCGCTGGGCTTCGGAGATAAACGTGAGTGGGAGCTATAGGACAGACAAGCCAGTACTTGAAGCAAAATAGTTTATTTAGTGGAAAAACCCCCAAATTGGATCATCGTAATCTGCAGACTGGGGACAGTTGATTCAGCATTAAATTATGAAGATGAAAGAAAGAGGCAAGAAGAAGTTTAGAAGCAGCAAATCTATTTTAGCTTGGATTTAGCTCTTTTAAAAGTCCTTTTGAACCCCAGACTCTTAGGGGTAAATCTGAATAGTCCTGTGGTGCTCCCAGGCAGCAGCGGTGCTAAAGTGTGTTTAAGGGGGTGTCACAGAGGGGAGACTGAGCTGAGCTCTTAGGCAGAAGCTCTTCCCTGTGAGGGTGCTGAGGCGCTGGCACAGGGTGCCCAGAGAAGCTGTGGCTGCCCCATCCCTGGCAGTGCTCAAGGCCAGGTTGGACACAGGGGCTTGGAGCAAGCTGCTCCAGTGGAAGGGGTCCCTGCCCGTGGCTGGAGCTGGAGCTGGAGGAGCTTTAAGGTCCCTTCCACCCAAACCATTCCACGATTCCATGACTCTATGGTCCCCATCCGGCTTTACACACTTGCCCTTGGACACGTTAGGAGCAGGTTATGAAGCAGGTTATGCACTGTGTGTGGGAAACGCGCCTCCCACCCCTTGTGTGCACGGCGCTGCACTCATTCCAAGAGCGCTCCTTTCAGGTTCAACCGTGCTACCTCTGCTCTTGTTTCACATTTCCTTTAGCTCAGCCACTTCCACAATCAGCTCCGAGTGACTCAGATCGCGCCCGAGCAGCGCTCTGTGACACCGCTGTCTGCTCTTTCATCTCATGCTGCTTCCTCCTCCTCATCTCTTTATCCACCACTGAAAGAGCCAGCCCCCACAGCAGCAGCACCCGCTTCCCAATGCAAACTGCAAACAGGCTCCACTTCAATGCTCACCTGTGGCACTGAAGCTGTGGGTGAAGCAGGAGGGACTGGGATGGAGGTGATGGATGATGCGGTCCCCATGGGCCCAGCGCGTGAGAGGCAGAGACTGACCTGTGGTGGGGACCCATCAGGGGACCCCAACTGAAGATGCAGCTCTTGGGGGTGAACCCACCATGAGGAGTACATTGTGCTTCTCTCCTTGCCCTTGGGAAGTGCAGAGGGATTAATCCAGATGCTGGGATGTTCTCTGATTGCTGCAGCAGTGTGGTGGTGATGGAGGTGGTTAAGAACCAGCGTGCACTGTCCCCATGGGTCAGGAACCCCGCAATAAGGGGGGTCCCTTGCTTCTTGGCCCTCTCCTGCCAAGGAAAGAAGTGCAGGAGAGGCCAAGCTGCTGCAGGGCATGGCCAGCACCAAAACAGCGTCGCAGTGTGAGAGCTACAGAATCAGTTTTGATGGAGCAGTGGTCCAGTGCTCCCCAGATCTGCTGTGAACCCATGACACTGGGTCTGCTGTTCACATCCCGCCGTTACAGAGCGATGCTGCAAGTTACTGCCTACCACAAAACATTCACAGAAAGCAGAAAACTGGGCATGTGGAGGCCCTTTCAATGCCAGCGGATGCCCCTTGGTGCCAGGCTCTGGGATCATGTCCCTTATGATTTACAGTGCTTCACCCCTATAGAAGACTTCTACATGGAAGCACCAAGAGCAGTTTCTGCGTGGATCTCTGCCCTCAGGACCACTTTGCTCCATGGAGCTCAACTGCCTTCAGCACCAAGCTGCTGGAAGATGGAGCAAGAGGGAGAAGCGCCCATAGGGACGGAGCATCCCAGCCCCAGAGCAGAATGGCCGCGGAACAGCAGAGGAACACCCCAATGTATTTAAATGAGGCAGTTGAAGCGTCATGGAACCTCGTGTGGGCTCGTTCCTGCCATCGCCATGGGGGGAGAGCGAGACCGCATCCGGCACCGCTGAGCGCGGCTGCAGCACCAGAGCCCTGCTTGGCCACCCAGACCCTGCCCAAGCATCCCTAGGGCCAGCTCCCCCCAGTCCTGCAGGGAAGGGAAGGTGTGGGGAGCTCTTTACCCCCAGGTAAAGCACTGCTGGATACAGATTCCACCGCTCACGGCTGTGCATCAGGATGGGAGCTGGGTTTGGTGCCCGCATCCGAGGGGTGACTGCAGGCACGTGTCACTGAGCCTGAGCTTTAGCCTCAACCTGGGGCAGCAAGGCCTGCCTGGAATGGGATTAGAACAACTTGAGGCGTTCCCATGGCTTTGCTTACCTTTAGATGGAGCTTGGATGTCTTGAGTTCACTCCTCGGTACCCAAGCTTTGACTGCAGCAGGGCATCGTGCTTGAGAACGGGTTAATGTGCTGGGGGCTGCAGGGAGGGAGGCTGGCAGCAGGTTACCTGATACAGCAAACAAGTGCATGCGCTGCCAGCATCTCCCCAGCTGTTATCTTCAAACCAGACATTTCAACATGCTCGTGCATATCATCGCCTCCATCTCCTCACAGCCCATCTCAGCAGAGAAGCTGCTGCCCCCGGTAGCTGGAGTTGGGTCTTCTGTTGCAATTTCCTTTTGAGCAGCTCGTCTCTCAGATTGCTATCTGCTGCAGCAGCACCTCCTGCCCCACCACAGGCAGTGAGCCCCTTCAGACCGACAGGTTGAGAAGGGTATCTGGGGACAGGGCAGTTCAATGAGGGAGAGGGGATATTCCAGCCAGAAGCAGGCTTCTAGCTTGGCACTCCCCAAGCTCTTTGGGGAAGTGGAATTTCACAGGAGACTGGGGAGGTTTGGATCCACTACCATTACAAATGCAGAGGAAACGATGGAATCTGATCCAGAGGATGGATAATCCTTTGCTCTAATTATCAATCCATCTATCAGGCTATGAACCGTGTTATTACAGCTCCTTTAATCATCGTATCAAAGCTTTAGCTGAAGACTCCTCCCTGTGTAAACCGTTTAGAAACAGTAAGTCTGTAGGCACTGAGGGAAGATTTAAAGTGCTTTTTTTGCTCACAAAATGAACACACTCCATTCCTTTATTATAACTCTTCGTTATTATGCCCCCAAGTGCCAAGGCAAGGGGCCCACTTCAGGCCCATGCCCCTGAACCTCAGCAGGATTTAAGCACTCACCAAGTGAGTGCTTAAGCACCGTTTAAGCACCATTAAATCCAAGGTGTCTCCAACGCTTCTGACCTTTCTGGCCGGAGCTTGACCAGTGCAAGAGCCTGACACCGAACCTGTGCCCTCCTTTTGGTTGCTTTCTTCTATGGTGGGGTTATTTTGTATATTATAGATACTATATTTTAATGGATTAAAACCCCAGAAACATGGAGGAGGATTAAAGTGGGAAGAGTCAGTTCCCATCATGGTCACCTTTAGCGCTGTGCTGGAGCCCAGAGCCTCCAATCAATCACACATCAAGGCAGTCCCATATGAAACCATTGAGCTCAATGACAGCGGCAGGGGCAGGCTGCGGCTGTGCAAGGGCTGCCTATGGGGAGGGCTCCCCCAGGCAGAGCCTGGCGCAGGGGCAGGCTGGGTGCCTGTGATCACACCTGCAGGGCCACACCACCGCGTCCCAGTGGCCTTGGGTGCAGCATGGAGCCCAACGGGACCCTCTCGGCTGGCTGCCATCAGGGGTAGCTGCCTCTGCCTGTGCCCCCCGAGCCCCCACACCACTGCGGGGAGGATGAGCACGTGTGAGTGGTGAGTACAGCACCGGGGGTGAGAACTGTGGGCAGGGAGGGGAGCGCTGCGATGGAGGGGTCAGTGGGGTGCTGCGGCTGCCCCATCCCTGGCAGCGTTCAAGGCCAGGTTGGACACAGCTGCAGGATGGGCACCCAACACTGAAGTGCAGGCAGCACCAGGCATCTTTGAAACTGAAGCCCCAGGCTTTTGAGCACATCACCTTAAAGGCAGAAACTGCAGGGGCAAACCTTGATCTAAACCGTGCTTTGAAGCAAAGGCAGCCAACAGCACCCCAAAGGTTTAAAACAGTCGGGTTATCTCCGTCACTTGGACAAGCTGTTCTCCTCTTGTTCAGGAAGGTGCCGGTTGCCATCTCAGCCGTGACCCTGGTCCTACATGCTCTCCTCTTGCTGACACTTTACATCATGCTCAGCAGGAAGATAGGTAATTCATTGTCTCGTAAACTTCACCCGGTTTTACCTGTTCCCTTCCTCATTCCTGCTCTCAATCCCCCAGTTCAGGGACTGGAAATCATTTGCTCCAAGCACAACCAAGTCCTTGCTCTGGGTCTGGTTCTTGCTCCTGCTTCAGGGAGTGACTGGTGATGCTGTGGAGTGTGTGCAGGAGCTGGACCCCCCCCCCAGGGACCCTCTGGAGCATCGGCTGGGCCAAGCATCAGCGTGGGACAGGAAGAGGGCAGCACGGCGGCACTGTGCCAGCCCGGTGCGGGCAGAGTCACCCAGGGGGTTACATCCTGTTACAGCTCTTTGAAAATGCTTCCTTGCTCCTGTTAGTGAAGGGGTGGGAAATGGCCATCAGAACCCACCCGCAGTGCATTGGTGCACTGGAGCTGCCGTTTCCAGCAGGGCTGGAGCTCGATGCTAACTCCCCTCTTGGTTCCAGCCAGCCGCTCCTGCAGCAAACCGGAGAGCAGCAGCCCCACGGAGCAGCCCCAGCAGCCTCCGGCCTCTGCACTGGGAGGGGAAGGGCTGCAGAGACCAGGCTATGAGGGTAAGGGGGTCCTGCAGGGTCTGGAACATGAGGGTGCTGAGGGGCTGGCACAGAGAAGCTGTGGCTGCCCCATCCCTGGCAGTGCTCAAGGCCAGGTTGGACACAGGGGCTTGGAGCAAGCTGCTCCAGTGGAAGGGGTCCCTGCCCATGGCAGGGGTTGGAGCTGGAGGAGCTTTGGGGTCCCTTCCAGTCCGAACCATTCCATGGTTCTATGAATACACTGGATGTTCCTGTGTCTGTGCAGTGCCCCTGGGGACAAGAGGGAGCAAGGGGCTGGAGCAGCACAATTCCAGTTCCCTCCTGCCTGCTCTGGGCTTTCCCAGCCCGGTTCCCATGGGCAGGGGATGCAGGGGCTGGGTCACACTGATGCTCTGTGGGTTTTCACATCCACTCCCGGGCACGTTTGCTTTCTCTCCCTGCTTCTTTCCTGCCTTGGCCCCGAGGAGCAATGGCACTCCTGACGTTTCCTGTTTTCCAGGGAGCAGTGACACGTCCTCAGAGACCTCGGAGGACTCCAGCAGCAGCCGCTCCTGCCCACAGGTACAGCCATAAACCACCACAGCAGAGGAGCTGGTGCCGGCTTCAGGCCCACAGAGGGGGCAAATGCATTGAACCTCCTTGGCCCAAGGGCACTGAGGCTGTACCCAACGTTCCCCCTCCCCAGGAGCCGGGCTGACCCCTGGGCACAAGCGAGCTCCGGAGTGGCCTTTCAATGGCAAAGCCACCCCGGGGGATGCTGGTGCCTGACCTGGGCTCATGTCTGCTTCCGCAGGGCCCTTGCTCAGGAGAAGACCTCAGTTACACATCCCTGGTGTTCCCAGGGAAAGGCCACGGGCCGGGATCCACCACTGACTACGTCAACGTGGACCCAAAGAGGAGGAAAGCTGATTTCTGGCCCTGCTCCAGCCCCGTGGCTGCCAAGTGCATGGAGTACACAGAGGTGAAGCTGTGAGCCCCGGGATGCCCAAAGCTCTCCCCATTCCCCTCGCTCTGTGCCTGGCACGGGCTGGCTCCTGCAGCTTTCATCCCTTGTGACACTGGAACCAGTGCAGTTTGCTTGGCACGGCCCTTAAAGGCATCACTGTTCCTGAAGGATGCTGAGTGCGGCACAGTTCCTCCCTGCTCTCCACTTCTGTGTGGTGGCTTTTTCCCCATCGCGTGAAAGCAAATGAAGCATCACCCCCAGCCCTCAAACGGGATGTATTCCAGGAGCGAAATGCAGTGGGCTTCAGAATATCCCCCCAGACTGGGGGCAGCTCCTATGAATGATGTTTTCTTTGTTGACTGCTGTCATAAAACCCTTTTAAACACAGTTTCTCCACCAGCTTTTCCCTTTGCTGATTCCCTGCGCCCCTTTTCCTTTGATACCCAAGCCCCCATCGCCCTCAGAGCTGTCACTGGGGTGGCTGCATGGCCATTGAGAGGGATGCTGGGGCCAGGCAAGGAGTATGGTCCTGCCCCGCAGCTTCCTCCCCCAGCTGAAAGCCGTTGTCATCAGCCCAACCGGCAATGGGGTGGGGGCTTCCCAGGGGATTTAAATCCCATCATGGAGCTGGGGGGCCTGGGCTGGCTGCAGGAGGAGCACAGGACTGGGCCACAGGTCTCCATGTGAGCACAGGCAAGTGGAATCCCTTTGTCTTCTGAGGGGGGGGATGATGTTCTCTGTCTGCCACCTCTCGCTTTCCTGCTTGCTCCCTGTACCAGATGCCCTGAATGCAGGGTTTGGTGTCTCCCTACCTGAGCAATGCTTACACCCAGAGCAGGGAGAGGCTTCCTTAGGGGGCTCCCAGCACAGCCCCACTTCCTCAGGGATGGAGCTGCCTCAGGTGCGTTTCCAATCAGCTCAGCAGGGATGAGCTTCAATGAAGGGTTGTGAGAGGATCGATTTGGCATTGGTCTGGGGACTTGGGCGCTCGGGGTTTATGACTTCGTTGTGCAGATCTGGCCCAGCTTGAAGGGCACAGGGAGGGAAATGGTCAGAACCCCGAACAGTTGCTGAGGGCATCGGTAAAGGTTTATGGAGGTGAGTCCAAACTGAGTCTCTGGAAGAGCTGACTCAAAAGGCTTGTGGTCAAGTGGAAATAACTGAAGATTTAGAAACACTTTACTTTTAATGTGCTAGTTTTACATATTTAGCCTGTGATAATAGAGGGAAGAATGCACCTTGCTTGCCGGCAGTTTGGCACCTTCAGTGCTCACTTGTACATCCCCCCATCGGCAGCTTTTGAGCTCAGCTGGAGCAAGGGGATGCTTTCACCTGCCTCATGCTTTCAAAACAGCTTCTGGGAGATGGGAGAAGGGCTGGGCCTGCAAGGCCAGGGCTCGCTCCTGCTGCTGCCCTCCCCAGAGCATCCTCTCCTCCAGGCTGAGGACGGGAGATGCGGGACTCGCTCACAGGCAGCTCTCGGGCAGCCGCAGCCGCTTTGCCTCCTGCTGTGCTCGGGCCGCTTTGCTCGCGTGTGTTGAACACTCAAAGCTCAACCCCCTTCAGGCAGACCCGCACTGGTGCAGCAGCCCCTGGCTGGGAGGGTCCCTGCAGGAGAGCAGCCCCGGAGCGAGCGGCTTCCTTGTGCATGAGGGATGCGGATGCTGCGGTCGGGCGATGCTGATGGGGCTCTGCCCATCTCCCCCCACCCCTGCAGTGTGCGCAGTACCAAGCACCCCAGGGCACGATGCTCGCTCTCTGCGTGAAGCACACGGCCTTGGGCAAAGGCGACGCTGCCAGATGTGGAGAGGCACTTCCGCAGCGGCAGCGCTTGCGGTGCCACATCTGGCAGCAGCTGCCCCTGGGCGCCGGGCCCTGCCGCAGCCTAGAGCGTGCCCGACTCGGTCACCCCCTCCTGGCAGGGGGGGCCCAGGCTGTCCCCGGCGCTGCCGCCGTGCAGGGGCAGGCTCGGCCCGGGGCTGTGGCTCAGGATCGTGGTTTTCCTGCTGCAGAGGCTGCCGGTGGAGCCCGCCCTCCGCAGGCCGGGCCGGGGGCTGCCCCAGCGGCGCAGGCAGCGAGCGGCGCCCCGGCGGAGGTGCCCGCTGAAGGCCATGTAGATCCAGGGGTTGCAGCAGCTGCTGAGGCTGGCCAGCAGCATGGTGATGGTGAACGCCGCGTTGGTGGAGTCTGCGGAGGCAAAGGGGACACCTGAGACCTGCCCCGGGCAGGGGGCTCCTCTCGGCTCGGACACGCACCCTCTGTCCCATTCCCATCCCATCTGATGGGGGTTATCTGGGTAGGGGTTTGCAGCATGGGAGGCATTCCCGTCCCATCTGGGTAGGGGGAGTTTGCAGCACGAGAGGCATTCCCATCCCATCTGGGTAGGGGGGGTTCACAGCACGGGAGGCAGAGCCAGGCTCTGCCCTTGGCTGAGGGTTGCGTGGGGCTGAAGTGTTGTCATGGGGGTGTGCTGCTGCAGCATCCCATCCCAGCAGCTTCTGGGCCTTCCTTCTGCCTGTTTGCTGGCCAAAGCATTTCCTAGAAGCCTTTCAATCTTGGATAAAGTTCCTTCTACCCCTGAGCAGGCTGGGAGAGCTCTGAGAGCTCCCAGAGCAAGCAATGGTTGGACTCTGCAGGCAGCTTCCTATAAACACTGGTGGGGAGAAAACCCGTTGCCTTCCCCATGACAAAACAACAGCTCTAGGTTGTTATCAATGCAAAGGGGGTTCTGTGCACCCCAGGCTGCAGCCCAGCAACCCAGCCACCACTCACCATCATCAGGAGCATCCTCGTCCCACACCGACCACATCTGCACGCTGAAGAAGGGCGCCCAGCAGGCGACATAGGCCACCACGATGACGAAGGTCATCTTCACCGTGCGGATCTTGGCGCGGGAGATGGTGCGCACAGAGCTGACCCGCGAGGGCTGCCCGCTGGGGCTCTTCTCAGAGGAGCAGGGAGCAGGAGGGGCGGCCACTGCGGTCCCCCCTGTGCTGGGGACACCGCTCTGGGTCTTGCCCTTGAGGTTCTTGCAGATCTCGTAGCAGATGAGGCTGTAGCAGACAGTGAGGATGCTGATGGGCAGGATGAAGATGCAAAGAGTGGTCCAGGTGATGTAGGCTCGGGCGCCCCATGGGTACCTGAAGTCTGCCCAGCAGTCCAGCACCCCCGAGCCCTGGCGCACCTCCTGCAGGGAGAAGATGAAGACCTGGGGCAGGCTGAGGAGGCAGCTCAGCAGCCACGTGGCCCCGATCATCACATAGGCCTGGCGGCTGGGCTGCTGCAGGCTGTGCAGTGGGTGGCACACGGCCATGTAGCGGTCCAGGGTCATCATGATGAGCATGTAGGTGGAGGCGAACATGCTGAGCACCTGCAGGTACTTGACGGCCCTGCAGAGCGGGTCTGGCCCCAGGAAGCGGTAGGTCACCTCCCAGATCATCTGCGGCAGCACCTGGAAGAGGGCAACCCCCAGGTCGGTCAGGCCGAGGTGCAGGATGAAGAGGTGCATCCTGCTCATCTTCCTCCTCCGGCGGTACATGGCCAGCAGCACCCCCACGTTGCCAATGGTGGCTACAGCCAGGATAGTGGCCAGCACCCCGACCTCTGCCTTGGCCAGCGCCTCGTCCCGGGTGTGCAGGAGGGTCAGGTTGGGGTCCCATGGCAGGGTCTGGGGGCTCAGCAGCCCCTGGCTGTGACGAGAGCTGTTCCATCCCCAGCCTGGCTCCATCCCTTCGGGCAGCTCCAGTGCTCGTCTCTGATGGTTCAACCCTTCCCTGTCTCCTAGGGCTGAGCTGTCATGGTCAGCGCTGCCCCTGAGCACCGCAGCCGCTGCCTTCTCTGCCTGGTGCAGCTCAGCATTGCTGCATCCTGTGCTGGGCAGCTGCAGGCCCCTTCTGGGCTGCTCTCTGCAGGTGTTCCCGCTAAGCAAAGCAGTGCAAGAGCCTCTGGTTCAGTCCTTGATCTTCCTCTCCTCTGCACCAAGCGTTCCCAAGGCCCCGTTTCTCCCTGGATCACTCGTTCTGTGCATGCCCTCTCCTCCTGTGCTGGCAAATTGAAGGGGAAAAGGGAGTCCTCTCTTTGGCCTCTTTGCTCCAGGAACAGGAGAAGTTGGGCAGCAGAGCCCTGGTGTCCATGCGTTGGGAAGTGGCTGTGGCTGCTGCTGCTGCT
Organism: Neopsephotus bourkii; assembly: GCF_033783945.1. NCBI lineage: Eukaryota > Metazoa > Chordata > Aves > Psittaciformes > Psittacidae > Neopsephotus > Neopsephotus bourkii. The sequence goes on from NW_026901625.1 coordinate 908,333, forward strand.
GGCTCTGTCCCAGTGTGAGCGCTGTCGGGGTTTTATAGCCTGGCAGCTCCCCTCCCTGGCTGGCCCCAGCATCCCGCTCCGGTGGGAAGGTGCGAGCTGGCTCCCCTCCTGCTGCTTTGCCGGAGGCTTTTCCCCAATAGGATTCCTGGGCAGGAGCAGAGGTTGGGACTCTCCCCTTGCCCCTCTTCTGCAGCGGGTCAGGGCTGGGGACACTGCCCCTGGTTTGCATTGCCCCTGCTGAGCAGACCCCCCCAAATCCCTACCCCCTCTGTCCCGGGAGGTTGGGAACAGGGGGGGACCCTGGAGCAGCTCCCAGAGCAGGATTTGGGCATCAGCCCTGCAGCAAAGTCAGTGGAAGCCTCATTTACTGGCACCGTGTCCTGAGGCTGTCTGTTCCGATGTGCTGCCCCTTTGCTTCTGTGTGGGAAGGGGATGGAGTTTGTCCTTGAGACACAGCAAAAAGCCCATTGTGGTGCTTAGGCTGGTGCTTGGTGCAGCTGAGTGCTGTGGGTTAGTGCATCCCACAGCAGACCACCCTGGAGTGTCAAGGTAACACTGCGTTAGGTGACTGAATCAGCAGCTGGTAGCATCAGTCTGCAGGAAGCACAGCACGAGGTGCTGTCTCCATCACCAAGAGCCAACCTGTGCTCTTCAGACATCGAGCACAGAGGCACAGGGGCTGGGATTGCTGAACTGGGGGCGTTGCTTTGTGAGCAGCTCGCTGGGTGAGTGAGGATGTGAAGCTTGCTGGCCTGGGGCTGGGCTGGCTCCAACACAAGGGCTGTATCTGTGGTACATGACAGTGTCGTGGTGCTGCCAGCACGGAGCAGACTTGGGCTGTCGTTAGCATTTAATCACTGAGATGCTTTCTGTGGCTCAGGTCAGCAAAAAGCAAGACTGGGTCCTTTTGCACTGGTTCAGATGCTGTAAAATGAATGGTGTTGCAACCGCTTTATAGCAGCTTGGGATCACCTCCTTGGGAAGGCTGAGGGCTGGGAGCTCCTGGGATCTTGTGTTCCTTTTAATGCCAGCTCCCTGTCACAATGAAGACATTTTGACTTCCCTCCACCTCTTGGAAACAGGAACTGCTGAGATGTTCCCTGTCCTACAAGCTCAAAGCCTCCATTGCTGCTGTCACTGACCCGGCTCCATAGATGCATGGGATGGTTTGGGTTGGAAGGGAACTAAAGATCATCCAGTTCCAACCCCCTGACCTATATCTAAGTGGACCCCTGGTCCAGTGCTTCAATTGGGCCTCCCTTTGCCCTCAAGGAGGGAGATAACCCTGTGTAGCAGAGCCACGGCTCTGGGGAGCGAGGACAGGAGCACCCAGCAGTGTAAGGTAACCCGAGGGCAGATGTGTCCGTGTCCCCTTTGCTCCCCCCTTTCCCTCCTCCAGATTTGGGCTTCTTTCCATTTAATTAAACCCTCTGATGCCGCTTAATATTAGCGAGGATGCTTGGGAGCGTGAATAACCATGCTCAGCACCCGGCAGTGCCTGCTGGGGCACCGGGCAGCACAGGCAGGTTTGATTTGACTGGGAAATCCACGTGGAGCTGTAGAACAAGCAGGACAACAGCAGCTGAGGGTGAGGAGCTGAGCTTTGAGGTGGCAGTGCTTAGAATCACTGCCTGGAGCCTGAGCTTGGGGGGCTCCATCCGTGCTGTGAGCTGTCCCCCCCTTAGACAGCCTGTATGGGTGGGCTTGGAGCAGCCTCTCCTCCCTGCATGGTGATCCTGGAATGCTTTGGAGCTGGTGAAGAGCACTGGGCTCTGCTGTTGGATAACAGAGCCAGGCCGGGGGGATCATTGCAGTTAATAACTCTATTGCAGTTTACTTTTCCCTTGTTTCACTGGGGCTTTCCATTGACCCCTATGTGTGGAAAGAGTCTGCTTAAGCAGGGGCAACTGCCAGAGGGGAAACTGAAGCTGCAGGCATCTTGGAGACAGCAGAGTGCTTGTTTGTCATCCTCACGTTCTCCCTGTTGGCTTCCCTGTACAGCCAGGGGTGGCTGAAGACTTCAGTCTTCAAGCGGAGATGCTTCCATTCTGAAGCGGAGATGCTTCCATTCTGAAGCGGAGATGCTTCCATTCTGAAGCCTTCAGTAGCATGAGATGCCCTTCTGGTTTCCCACAGAGGGCAGCTCTTCATTCAGTTAACCCACTGGGCGTTTCTTACCTACCCAGGAAGCCCTTGGACTGCCAAGCAAAGGGGGTTTGAGATGCTGTGGGATGAGTTCACAGCACCAGGACTTGCTCTGGAAGCACTGCTATTGGGTGTGCTGCTTCCTTTGAGCTGTTTGAGCAACTTCTTGCCTTTGTGTGTCTGAACAATAGGACAAACCAAGCCCAATGAAGCACATTGCTGTAGTTTCCCTCCACATGCTTAACAGATAAGAAGTGCCAGTGGAATTGCTACCTTCAGCGTGCAGGAAATATGGGTTGGGTTTCCCCCCTATCTTAGTGTGTGAAAATCTCCTTGGAAACAGCTCTAATGGTCTGCCTCCTTTCTGCAAGGCAAGCAGAAAGCTGTGCTCTAAATATGCTGCTGCTCCCCATGAAATGGCTGTGGGCAGAGCATCCTCATGGTGTTGGTGGAGTTGGGGATGCTGCCTTTGCTCTGCACTGTGGTTCTCTGCTGTCTGTGCCTCATCACCAATGGAGGTCCCAGGGGAGCCCCCGGCTCTGCCCAGCACAGGCGATGCTGCCCCAGAGCCTCTCTCATTGTGACCCATTGAGGCAGAATTCCCCGCTGTCAGCCGGGAGATGCGGCTTCCCTGTGCCCCAGGCTGAGGACAGGGCACTGCCAGCTCCGAGGCTTGCACAAGCCCTTCATTAACACCCAGTTCTTTGTCCTTTGGTGAGCACAAGAGGAGTTAATCCTCCAACTGCTCTCACCCCGGTTCTTGGCAGGGGCGGGAGCCTTTGGGGAGGCAGTTAATGCTCGTTAATCCCCTCCTGGTGCGGGGTGGCCGAGGAGGAGGTGATAAAGTACAAGCGCTGCACACGATGTGCTGCCTGCTGGTGAGGTCGGGTCAGGCAGCCCGGAGCTGTTCCCGGCTCCCTGGGACCTGTCCTGCACCCCGCAGCACGGGCGCTGGGCTCTGCTGTCCCCTCTGCACCCCGCGGGTTTGAAGCCCCCCTGGATGCTCTTCCCCAGCACGGGGGCATCGCATGGACGCTTGCTGCAGGGAGAACGGAGGGCTATGCCCGCTAATGTTGGTGTGGGGAGGGGGTGTTTGTCACCTGACTCGGGTTTGTACCCCAGTGCCCGGGGGGATATTCAGCTCCATGGGAAATCTGGTTTAAACCTTTCGGGGATGAACACCTGCAGCTCAGCCTTAACCTGAAGCTCAATCTCTGATTCCTTTGGGCTCCTGTGTACACATGGGTGCCTTTGGCTGCAGAGCAGGAGGACTTCTGCTGCTGAGCAGAGCTGCTCTGGGGGGGCAGCAGCTGGGATTGGGTGCTTGGATGCTAAAGCCAGTGATGAGCAGCTCTCCCAAGCCCAGCTTGCTCCCCTTCATGCTGGTTGCCCACTGAGGTGTTGGAGCACCACGGAGCAGAAGTGATTCTGCCCCTCCTCAGCAACTGATTGCAGGAATCAACTGAGCTGGTGCCTGCAGTGATGGCAAAGGAAGGTGAAGGCTGAGGCAGGAATTGAGCTGATGTAGAGGCAGGGCATGAGGGGGGTGTTTCACTGGGAGGCTGAGCTCCTGCAGCTCCTGGTTGGGGTCGGTGCTGGTTGATGGGAGCAGAGCACGGCTTTGTCTCTGGCTCTTCCCCGCATGCACGGTGCTGAGTGCCCAAGCAGCTCTGAGGAGCTGGTTCCACATGTGTTTGCATGACAGGTTTGGGAGGCCACGGGGCTGTGCTCGGTGCTGCTGCAAGTGGGAAACGGTGCCCCCAGTTTGGGGAGCGCGGTGTCTCAGAGCCTGCCAGATGAATGCTGTTATCCCTTGGGATTCGCGTGGTCTGCGGCCGTATTTTGGGCTGTGATGGATTATCACTGCATCACACAAGCAGATCACAGCCTGCACTGAGAGCCTGCAGGTAGGGAAATCAATGGATGTCTTCCCTGCCCTTTACATTGTCTCCCTGTCTCACTGAGCTGCTGTAGGGTAGAAGATGAACTGAGTTAGCGTGCGGGTCAAGCATCAACCAGTGGTTTTACTTTAGGGTTTCTGTATGAGAGTATGGGTATTGCTGTAGCAGTGACAGAACTGCATCTGTTCTGCATCCTGCCTTCTGGGCAGCCTCCCTGCTGGCTGAGGCAAGCGTGGGGAGCCTCAGAGGGTGTTGAAGGTGCAAGGGAGGGAGAGAATCCTCCATGCGTTGGTTGAGGTTTTATGGGGTTTTGTTTGGCAGCACAGTGAAAACTGTGAGGCCCCATGCTCCGATGGGGTCCTCATTCCTAATTAGATGGGGTTTGAGTGCATGTTTCTGCCCTGAGCCTTTCAAAGCCCTGTAATTGCTTGTGTTTAGTAGATTGTCTGCATCCGGGTGCATCTAAAGAGCTTTTGCTTGTCCATCACTACTGATCCCAGCAGGAGTTTGGGTCCATAACCCAGAGAGCTGTGGGCTCCCCTTGCAGATCATTCAGAGCATCAGATCCCAGCCCGAGGCTTAGCAGAGCATTGTGCCTGCGACACCGAGGTGAGAGCAAGCACGGGCAGCAGATTTACAGCTAAGTGTTGGGCTAGGGTGAGCCGCGAGCATCGGTGCTAAACCCCTCGTGTTCAGCCAAGCGAGGCAGGGAGGCTTGAACCTGCCCTTGGTGCTCCTGGCCCCAGGGTCTCTTCAGTTGCTTGCTTCCATGGCGAGCCCTCAATACAACTCAATCAGTGCTGAAGTCCTCAAAGCAGATTGGGACAGGATTAGTGCAAGGGGAAAGCAGAGCTGCAGGGGAAAGGGGCAGCTCCCTGATGGGACCTGTGCCGGATGCTGCTCTGTTCCCTCCTGCTGGTTTGTGGGTAACAGAATTCCCTGCCCATCCCAGCGGCCAGGCTGCACTAAGGACCTCTCAGGGTGCATTGTGCTGGATGCAGGGACTGGATGATGCTAAGGTCCTTTCCAGCCCTAACCATCCTATGATCCCATCACCCGGATGAGGAGCAGAGCACTTCTGACACTGCAGCAGAAGAGAAGAGCATGAGGTGGTGCTTAGGGAGTTACAAAGGTCCCTAGAACCCTGAGCGAGCCCATTCAATTGCTATCCCAACTGCTGACAGCCAATATCCACTGTCCTGCCCCCCAAGCTAATTGATTTCATACATGAGTGACTCTAATGCCGTCATTTAGCCCTGTCTGCTGGTGGAGGCTTTGAAGTACACACTGATTATGCAGGGAGCAAGCTGGGAGCTGGGTAATAAGTTCCTACAAAGTGCGTGCTGCTGGGAGGCCGTGTTGCATTAAACGGAGGGGTTTATTGTTGCTGTGGCTTGGGCTTCAGCGTGGAGACAAGCGAAGCAGCAGCAGAGGCTGTCACCAGAGAGGGAACTGCAATGAGAGTGTTGGGAATGCTTACAAACTACCCAAGTGTTAATGATGGGGATCCTCTGAACACCTCATTCTTCACCTCATTTGCTTGGTTTTGCCTCGCTTCAGGCAGGCTGTGGTTAATGGAGGAGATGGAAGTGAAGCAGCTCGAGGATTTGGCTGTTGTGGAGCTGAATGGAATAAAGCACAAACATGCTGCAGTCTGAGGGTGCTGAGACATCCTGGGGTGTGTGAGAGGTCTCAGCTCGTCCTGCATCAGCCCTTGCAGGGTGGAGCGGCTCCTGATTTCACCCTTGAGGTTCTCCTCAATGTGAACATCTCAGGTCTCCAGAGATGCCATGTTCGCGGTGGAAAAGGGCTGAGGCATTGAAGGTCTCTTCTGTGGAGCACGTTAGAGGGGCTTGGAGCAAGCTGCTCCGGTGCAAGGGGTCCCTGCGGTGGCAGGGGTTGGAGCTGGAGGAGCTTTAAGGCCCCTTCAACCCAAACCAGCCTGGGATTGCCTCCAGGGCTGGGGCGGCCGCGCTACCGCCACGGTCCAGCAGGTGGCGCCGTGGCTCCGGCTGCCGCGGGGCGCGGCCGGGGCTCGGGCAGTGCCGGGACCGGTACCGGATGCTCTGGGGCTCAGCCCCGGGCTGCATCAGCCCCGTAAGAGACGGCGGAGGCAGCGGTATGGAATGGGAATGGGGCTGCCCGGGCAGCGGGAAGTGTCCGTGCTCCCTTCGGCTTTATCCCCTTGAAGGACGCGCACTGCTTGGGGCACCCCGCCGCGCTCAAGGGAAGGGTGACTCGTCCCTCTGGGGCCACGAACACCGCTGAGCAGACGTTAGCACTGCTTGCACCCAGTTCCTGCGATGCCCCTGCTCCCAGTGCGTGGGTCACTGTTGGAGTCTCATCCCCGGTACAGCACATCCCATGCCACCGGACTCGGGATTTCGGGATGCATGGGACTTGCCAAGCAATGCTGTGGCTGTTGCCTTCCTGCTGGTTAATTCCTGGCCAAAATCCTTGCTCCGTGCATGCTGCCATGGAATGGTTTTGGTTACCCATAAGCAGCAGAACGGTCTGGAACCGGCTGGGTGGCTTCCACGGGTTTAAAAGCGAGGTTTGGGTGCGATTTGTTGTGTTTGAGGTGTGAAATGTCTGGATTTTATCCCTGTGCTGGCAGGAGCATTGCAGTGAGGGAATGTGCAGAGAGTGAGTGCTCAAGGCCAGGTTGGACACAGGGGCTTGGAGCAAGCTGCTCCAGTGGAAGGGGTCCCTGCCTGTGGCAGGGGTTGGAGCTGGAGGAGCTTTAAGTTCCCTCCCAACCCAACCTGTCCCATGGTTCATGCACTGATCTTGCTGTGTTTGTTCCTACCACTGTCCATGTTTTGCCTTTCTTTCCCCCTGCTCAGACTAAGACAACAGCGATCTCTAACTGAGGGCAATGGGGGGGTTACCTCTGTGCCTGGGTGGGCACATCACGCACGGACCTTGATGCGCACATTGACCATTGCTGCACAACGCAAGGTTCCTTTTCTTCCTTTTGCCTTCCTCTGGAGCTTCTGAGCCAGCCCCTGGCTCCAGGAGGATCCAGCAGTGAGGAGCAGGAGCATCAGCATCAGCCACGTTCCTTTGGAGTTTAATAGCGGCGGCCTTCCCCTGCTGCGCGCCTCCAGGCTTGCAGACCCCATTGGGCATTCCTGCTTCGGGAGCCGATGGCTGTGGCCACTGGGAGCTTCTGATAAATGTTGGCACATCTGATTTATTGCCTGACTCGGTTCCCAAGGAGACCACGTACGCAGCAGCCTGAGATAAGCAGCTTATAACCTGAAGGCGAGGGCCTTGAAATATCGGTGTCCCTTTCTCTGTTCCCATTGATAGCAAGCTCTTGCTTTTCCCTGCTATCTTCATTTCACTCTGTCATCAGAGAACGACATACTTTGCGTTGTGCTGAGGAACCTTCCTGCCTTTACAATTGGCTTCAGGTCTAAATGCAGTCAGGTTTTCTGTTCTCTCTTCATGCAAATCTGTTGAGCATCATAGAATCATAGAATAATGGAATAGTCGGGGTTGGAAAGGACCTTGAGGGCATCCAGCTCCAACCCCCTGCCATGCCAGTGTCTTACATGCTGTGACACCCCCTGTGCTAGACCCATAGCTGGAAGAACCCCCCATCCCTATGGGACATGTCCAGGCATGCACGGGCTGTGTTACCCTCAGCCCTGCTTATCTGTGTGCTTCAGCCTCCTTGGTTTGAAGAAGACACAGTTCACGTGTCCACCGGCTGGAGAAGGCATCCGATGTGTGGGGCGCAATCTGGGGCAGTGGTAACCTTATGGTGATGCTTTTCCAGCAGTAACTTGAGCAGGATGACAAGCTGGAACAGCACCAGCATGGGCATGCAGGAGGGGATGTGGGGTATGGTGGGGCTGAGGAAGGGGCTTTTTGCACCAGATAAAAGCAAGGCAGTTTGTCAGGCATGAAACAGCTGGGTTTTAGCATGAAACCATTGCTGGGTTGTGTTTACAAGTGGGAAGAGGAAGCAGTTGGGTTTTGGGTTTTACAAAGGATGTAGAAGGTAATGGAGGAGGCAGAAGGGCTCCTGCTTGACTTGCAATGGGGTTTGAACATGTTCTGGAAGCCCTATCTCCAAGATACTGGGGTATTCATGCACTGTAGAATGGAGGCAGATGTCCTGAGGCGTTAGCCAAGGCAAAGGGATGCGTGTGTGTTAAGGGACCAGCAGCCTGCTCAAGTGGAGCAGCAAGGCCCATCTCTTGCTCCTATTGGCATGCCCAGGCATCGCTTGGTAGGGAGCCAGCATCCCAGGCTGGATGGCTTCACCCGCCTCAACCTGTGCTTTGCACCTCCCCTCCCACTGCTTCATTCCACCCCTCTGAGGCTGTGCCTTGCCATCAGCAGCCCCCTTTGCAGGAGCAAGAGAGACGAGATCAGTCTTGAGGTTGGTCTGAGCCCATGGTGTGGCTGTGATGGAGCCGTAAACGTCTCCCTTCCATGGGGTGATAGACTGCCGTGCAGTGATTGCTGAGCAGGGAAGGTTGAGAAGCAGTCACTGTCTCTGCTGTGGCATCAAAGCCTGCGTTGGTGTGGAGTTTCTGCTCTTCAAAGCGCATGGTTTGAGCCAAGATACACTCGGGTGATGTCTCTTCTCTCCAGGTCATTTGCAATCCAAGCTTGTTTTCAAGGAGTAAACTGGGCCAGGGTGAGTTTTTGTGGGGGAGAGGTAAGTGACAAAGAGGGAACCAGTTCTTTCTGTAGCAGAGAGGTTTTCAGGCCGTAATTAATGTGTCTTCTCCATGCATGTATGTGCATGCACACACCCAAACAGAGCTGTCTTTGATCTCTCCTGGGAGGCCAAGGAGAATACTGAGAATATAGAATCAGACTTCTTATTAGGGACAGTGCGTGGGGATAACAGCACTGCTTCCCCTTGGGCTTTGGAGAAGAGCAGGCTTGGATCCACCCGGCATCTCTCGCTGGCCATTGTAGCGCATGATGCGATGGGACTGCCGTAAGTACAGCAGCACGGCACTGGGAGTGCTGGTTGCTGTCAGGTCTGGCGACAGACACCACGATTAATGCCAGAGCCATCAGTGCCCACGTTTTGAACCCGCTGGCAGGAGCAAGAGAGGCTCCAGTGATGCAGGAAGAGTGGCAGGTTGCTATTGAAGCCGCTGCCCCAAAGCTGCCTGTTGTTAAGTCCTGTGGTGTTTCATGGTTGACTTGCAGCAAGTGCCGCTCCATTTGCGGAGCGTTGCTTTGCGCCATCCGAGTGGCACAAATGTAAGGAGCAGTCCATGTTCATGCATCACTGGAGTGTTTGCACCCGATCAGAGCGGGGAGCCAGGTAATAAGGCAGAAGGTTTCTTAGAGTGGCCAGGTCCAGGTGCTTTTAAGCTTTGATTCCAGAAGGACTGGATGAATACACACCTCCTGCCCCTGCTGAATGCTGCCGGGGAGATGGGAAAGGCGTTGAGCTGGATCTCAACTCCCAAGCTGCAGAGAAAGCCATTGGATTCTGGGGTAAAACTCACTTTAGAGTAACGTTTGCTTCCCAAGTGGGCTCCAGGGAGGAGCAGAGCCGCTGGGGAATGCCCTGTGCTGGGTCTTTGCACAAGAGCAGGTTGCTTCATTCTGCCCAAGCATTTTGGGTGTTTGTTGCTATCTGAGGGGGTGTGGGTGACACTGCAGGAGCTTTCACAGCCCTCCCTCAGTGTCACCCTGGGTCAGTCCATCTGCCTCCATGACCAAGTAGCTGTCATTTGACTGTGTCGCCTTTGCTGCCCACCCTAGGAGAAAGCTATTGCAGCTTTGGTGTTCTGGTGCTCTAAGCCCATCCCTCCCTCCCTGTGTGCAGTTCAGCTGATGAACCAAGAGAAGTGCATTGGCCACAGCAAACGGAGCTCTAAAACACCTCAAACATCTGCACTTGAAAGTGTTTAGATTCCAGGTCTAGCAGCCTAATGCACAGTTGAATACATGGGGTTGGAAGGTGCAGCCTGGGTCCTGGGCTGGGCATAGAGCCTGTCCATGCTGTCTTCAAGTGGGTTGGGGCCTGTAGCTTCACACTGTGTGGTTTTAATTCGGGACAAAGTCTGCTCACAGCTGGAAGCTCCTCGTATCCAAAGCAGCTCGAGCTTGTTGCACACTGTCCTGTGGCTCTTCCCTTGCCAATGGCTGCTGAGGAAAGCTCTCTGGGAGCGATCAGCAGTGACAGACCAGATCTGTGCTCGTTGAAGCTTTGCTGGTCTCAGAATTACATTTAGGCTTCTTCTTTTGAAATGAAGGCAAATTGGAAATGGAAGAACAGCTTCTGACAAAGCCCCCTAAGGGTGTGGGCAAAGGCGGTGTGAGCTTTGTATTCCCAGTGTCCTCAGTGTCCTTTGGCCTGAAACCCCTCTGCTTCTCTGGGCAGTCTGTTCCTGGGGCCTGGCATTGGCTCTGAGCGGCAGATGGACAATAGGAAGAGGCAAAATCAGGCGATGCTTTCCCTATTGTTTCAGTTGTTATTAGCTTGCTCTCGTGTATGGAACCATCAGATGTTGCCCGCAGACTCGGGACCTGTTTCCCTTTGGTTTTAGGTTCCCATAGAAGTTAGAGTCCCCGAACACTGGTGTTTCTAGCGTGGTCTCCTCCGTTAGTGGAAATTTCCTATTCCAAAAGCCGTCCATATGCTGGAGTGGGATGAACTGATCAGCTCCTGCTATGACACAGCAGGGACGCATCCGAGTGTGGCTGCAGCCACGTCGGAGCGATGCTGGGGTATTTTTAATTAGCACTTTCCTCCAGGAAATCAGTGCACTCGGAGCAATGGGAAGATGAAGGCTCCCGTCCCAGCCTTGCTTTGGAGCTGCCTGCACAGGCGTCTACAGACGCTGACATGCAGATGGCAGTGCTGAAGAGTGCGATGGTGCTAATTTCCCTTGTGTGGCATTACCCAGAGACATCAAGCTGTCAGCGTTCAGATGACACAAGAAGTGAAGCGCTGCAGATTTTGTTTGGCTCCTCTCTGCCTGGTTTGTTCCCTGTTGTGGTGGGGTTTTTCCCCTCGTTGCTGTCCAAAACGCGAGGCATGCTTTCTGATGGGAAATCAATAGAGTGCAGGCTCGCTTTAAGCTTGTTTCATGCGTGCAAGATGACAGGAGACATTGCAGACAGCAAAGCACCTCAAGTGTTCCCCTGGCTGAGAGCTGCTTGGAAATGCAGAGGCTTTTTTCAGGGAGCAGCAGAGTTGATATTCCTGGTGGGAACAGGGAATGTTGGCTGGTGCATGAGCCACTTGGAGCTAATGTCACAGGAGGCGTTCAAGGCAGACATCCTGCTTTTCTCTCTTGTCATTCCTGTATAGTGCATACATGGAAGAGCGCATCCCTCAGTCCTCTGAATGCTGGATCTGCACAGATTTGGAATAACCTGTTTTCTTTGTAGCCTCTTTATGGGTGCTTGGCTAGAGGCGATACCCACATTGTGTGCTAGAGCAAGAGGAAACCTAACCATGCAGAACTCCAGAAACACTGGCACAGAGAAGGACCCTTGCTTGGAGTATGAGATGATGGAGTATGTGTGCTGGAAGAGCTGAGTCTATTCATAGACTTGCAAATGCCGGTTGGAAGGGGCAGAAGTGATGCATGGCTGCAGGAACAGGCACAGCTCAGCTCTCTCTTGTGATCTCAGAAGTAAAGAGTCTCTTTTTCAGGCTTACACAGCTGGGGTTTTGCCTCTGATCAAGGCAGCAGTGCCGTTCCCTCACTGCCCCTTGACTGCTGCATGTACAGTGGAGTTCTCTGAACCTACAGGTTGCTGGGCTCTTAGTTTCTTGCACAATAGGCACCCACAGTTACACTGCACTGGCCCATAGACACTCCCTTAATCCAAATAACAGCACACAAAGGCTGTTTACTTGGGACACGCACTGTTCCTTGGGGTATGCCTTCAGAAACCACACGGTCTGCAAACATAATATGTAGTGATGACCTCTCATGACAAAGTAATTGGGTGATTTATAATAAATGATCATCTATCTTGACTCGAACAAGCGTGCCAGCTCTTGCATGCCAGGGAGAGAGCAGAAAATAAAAGCCAGCTTAGTGATTTCTGTCTCTTATCATGGGACTCTTCCTCAGATTCAAACCCAGGCACTTCCAGGTTCTGTCCTAGGAGAGGTGACCCATCTGTCATCTAGCTTGAAGTGGATGAACTGCATTCCAGGCTGTGTAAAAAGAGTGTCTTTCAAGTTGAACCTCCCTTGGTAATCAGCCTATCAGTTTGTACTGATAGAGATCACATATGGTATTTCATTATGGACTGATGCTTGCCCTGGTCCTTGCAGCATGCTGTCTACTTGGCAGCTGCTTTGCATCCTGGAGCTGGCTGCAGTTCAGTGGCAAAAGAATTCTTAACTGTCATTGTAAAGCACTTTGGGATGAATGGTGTTGCATAAATGCAAGGTTATGATTAGGTATTAATCTGTTCTGGAATAATTAAGAGTTTTCAAATGTGCTTTTTCTAGTAAGTCTTATTTAATACGGAGGGGAGTCGATTTGTCACTGTCTTGCTATGACTTTCTCCTACCCCTCCAGCTAGCACTGTGCATTGCAGATTATGCATAGCAGGAAAGGAAATGGTTGACTGTCGATGGCAGCGTGATTACACAGGTCCCTGGGATTTAAAAATCAAACCAAAGCTACTTATCCTCCAGTGGCTTTTGGGATTCGGCTTCCAAATGTTTTCCTCCAAACAAGTCTGTGACCCTGAGCCTACAAGTCTGTGTTACACAACATCTTCTAGCTGCTGGGAGCAGCCCTGGCTCTGTGTGTGACTGACCCGTGCCCTGTGGCAGATGTGATGCTGCGGGTGTTCCGACTGGCTGCATCCATCTCGGCTGCGCTGCTGGTGCCAGGAGGCTCTGGAAGTCTTGCAGAAGAACTGACTTTGAGTCTAGACCCTTTGCCTGCTGTTCAGTCCCTTTGGAATAAAGCCAGATCTGATTAGAGGCACTAAAGGGCTTTAATTACTTGCCTTGTGTACCCTTAATGAGCAGAAGAGAAAGGCCTCAGGAGTCAGTTCTTGTTTTTCAGCTTTGTGCTCTGCTTTTGGCTTTGGCTGTACAGCAGCGATCCCATCAAACTTCACTGTACAATCCTTCCCACAGATGACAACAGCTGCCTGGCTCTTGCTGTATCAGACTGACCACAGATCTATTGGGAAGCTGAACCCTGCTAATACATTGATTCTGGACATTATCTGTCCTAATATTCAGCATTATTATACCAAATGCCTTGCAAGCATCACCTTCCAGATGATTCACAACAGATCCCAGGGTTGTGCTACAACACACACATCTTGTATGCTGAAAACTACAGAGAAAAAACCCATAGAGACCTGAGTTGTTTTATTTCAAACAAAGCTTTGGGTGGGGTGAAGCACTTGGAGTGTTTCTAGAAGTACTGATCTGGTTTTATGCTTGCTCTTTTGTATCAGGTATATCCATCAACCCGGAAAGTCTGTCCCTACACAGGGTGATGCTTGGGAACTTCACCCAAAGCATGAAGGCCCTGTGAATGCAGGCTTTACCACAGACTGCTTAGTCAGATCTCTCTTTAATTTTAGATAGAAAGACTAGAGGTAGCCCTAGACATGATTAGCTTGTTTGGTAACATTCATGCCAGCCAAGGCAGTAGATGATGTTTATTTGCTTTGTATATAATACCTATAGCTTCTTTAGAATCAGGAAAAGAAAGGACCGAACTTACTTAAAAGTTGGCTCATTTCTTATTTCAAGCTGATGCCTGGTTGGGATGAACTAGCTCAAACAGGCCTGTGCAATTAAAATAGTTCATAGTAGAACTTCCAGTTCCATGTGTACAAACAGATAGGGAGCAAAAACAGAATGATGGGCTTAATGTGAAGAAATTACAGTCTTCTACTTCCCTGTGGGAGCATCGCTCTCCTGTCAGCTCTGCCACAGCACTGACTTGGAATTGGGAAGGTTCTAAATAGCAAGCATCGAACTTGCACCAAAGCAGAGCTCTATCATGGGGATTTTGGTGGAACTATTGTGTTACTTAGACAAAACCAAGCAGGTGTATCTTTAGCTCAGAAATTCTGTTGGAAAACTCTTTGTGAGAGATGCCACCTTGCCAGCTTAGTGCTGTAGGCACAACAGGATCACATTCCTGCAGCATGGGAAACCGGAAAACAGAATGTTGTGTTATAGGAGAGTTACCTGATTAAACACCCTTATGGCTGAGAAACTATCAGGTTTGTCAGGGAGCTCTCTCAACCAATATCATGAAGAACCTAATAATTCAACATGTACAAGATCTCACTTCATCATTTTGATATAATTATATATCCAGATTTACTACAACCCAGAAGACTATGTAGTCCAAGCCTTTTATTTCATGAGCTGACATAACACACACATACATATATATACACATACATTATATATATACACACACACCAATATACATTTAAACAATGCAGAAGAGGTAGTACCATTAATTAGGAAATATACAACATGCAGTAAGAATACCAAGACAATTCATCTCTGTCCTCATTGCACCTCTTCCAAATATCACAAGAGGCTCTACAATGATTTATTCTGCATCAATCCAATTTTACAAGTGTGCTCTGTTCTCTTACATGCTTGTGCCTTGAGTTTTCTAAAGGTGATCCTTCAGGTGGCTAGCTGAAGGGGACAGTAACTGGTTCATAAGCTAAGTGCTATAGCTGTAACAACTTGGATAATGAGCTTTGAATCCATTACTTCTTATAGGATTGTCTGTACACTTCAGGATGTAAGGCTAGGCATGAACAGCAAGTATTTAACCTGATGTCTTTTTGTTCTTTCTCTAAGACGTGACCAGGTGACACAGCTCCCCTTCTAGAGGGATGTCTGCCCTGCAAGAGGTAGAAAATAACATCAAAACCTGTATGGGTTTTGGTGTTGACCTTAGGAAAATCTCCAGTGTAGCCTTGAAGTTGTAGTAGATGGGAAGTAACAGTATTTAGGGTTTATCAGGGAGGGGGAAGTGAACTTGATCTCTACAAAAACATGATCCTGAAAGACGAAGATGGGAATACTATAAGATAATTCCTGAGTTTACATCAAGGAGCATCCTAGTATGCCCCAGCTGCCCAGAGAACAAGCAGGAGAGCCCAAACATAAAGCCAAAGCTCCAATATTTTCAGCCACTTACTCAGCAGCTCTATATACTCCAAATAGAAACTCTGGGTAATGGTGTGTCTGACCACAAGAGCAGAGCTCTTTCATAACTTCATCAACCAGACCGACTCCTCCTTAAGGTTTTTAAGCTATACTTACAGCAACTGAGAGACTTTGTACTGTGAATACTGCTTTAGGAAAGAAATAAAAATACAGTTAAGAAGGATTATCAGCTGTTGAGACTTTAATGTAAATGCAGCTTCCATCTGCTTTTCCAGCTTCAGCCAAGGCGTGTGTCTGTAGTCAGAAGATGCACACTAGGCAGATTCCAAGAGCCAAAGGAAGGCTACAGTGAAAGAGGAGGATGAGATGTTCCTTTTTTAGGACTGTTTTCCAGATTTCCTGTATTATTTAAGCTCTGCTGGGCTAGCAGGAAAAAAAAAAAAAAGTCTAAGCAAAGCAGCAATGCAACTAATGGAGGGAAGATATTGTAGTATCTCGTAGATCATATTTATCTGATATGCTCCTCCTCAGAGATGCAGGTTGTATCTTCATCTGTGCTCTCCTCCAGATCTGGCAAGTTGCCCCAGAGCAATACATTGACACCTGGTGGGAAGGAGGTAAGGAGACAAAGGAGGGAAGAAGAAAGAAACGCAGCTATTTTTGGATTGTGACCTTATTTTTACGTTGCACAACTGTGTTTTCAGAGAAAATAACGACTCCAGTCATTGCAAACCCAGGTAAGTCATGTTCATCATACATACGCTGAGACTATTTCCTATTTTTCTTCCAAAGTGATCTTGAGGGCTGGTGTTTACAGCATAATTAGGAGAATAAGTCCCTGCCCACAGATGTATTTATATAGCTCATTCATGTAGCTACTGATAATCCCCTCGTGGCTGATTTATTTTGAAACGCATTGATCTAAACCAGAGGGTGACACTGAAAGCTTTAGACAAGGAGTTCCTCCCTTCTGCAAGGAGGGGGGATGATTTGTCAGAACGCTATGCATTCCTCAGGACTCAAGGCAAACGATTGCTGACACTTGGCATCCAAACAACACCTACCTGTAGAAACCAAGCAGCACGAGCTGTAACTTCATCTTGAGCTAATGAGGACTTGGTTATACAGGGGCAAAGTGACAGCGTGACTCACCCAATGAGTGTCCCTTGGACAGCTGCTTAGTAGCCCAGGAGATACTGCTATAAATAGCACCTGGTGGCTGTGTATGTGCTCCTTTATGATAGTGCTTCAGAAAATCCTGACTTCTGCCCACAGAAGGGGAGAGTTAAATTGTTTGATGAAGAGATATTTCCACTTACTTAGAAATTTTCATTTACAAAGGAGATGCAAGGAGTTCATGAGATTAGCACCCCTGTAACACTTGCCGTATACCTCCATATGTTACACTCCCTCCAGATGCTTTAACTATATTGAGATGCCTCAATAGAAGGAGGTCCTAGAATTCCAGGTTTTAGGGAAGAGAAGCGTTCCTTACCAGAAGAGTCTAGTCTGTTGATGCCAAAGACTGCTTGGCTGTGAAACATCCAGAAGTGGCCATTATTGCAAGACAGCAGGCAAGGTTTGCAGGGAGAAATCACATGATAACCAACAACGTTACCACTAGGAAGACAAGGGAAATAATAAGCAACATGAACCTAAGCAGACAGATGTTGTTGGCTTTTGCAGCTAAAGCTAATGTTTAAATAGCCAAGGTATTGTAATGCTCCTATTTTGATAAAGTTAAGGGAACATAGTTAAACAAGCATCTTAAATACAGATAGAACATCTGTTGGGAGTTACAGAATATCTAAGGTTTAGATCTTTGGCATAGAGAGCCACTTAGTAACCTGAATTGTGTAATCAGATTAGTTTACATACCAACAAATGGTGGGGTATTTGTTTTTTTGAAGCCCAGTGATTCCATTGGAATCAGAAGTTAATCACACACAAAACATCCATCTGTACAGAATCACTGTGCACGGGAGAGTATCAGTAGTAGGAGCAATGAGACTGAGACTATCAAAGCCTTATCTCCTCTCCCAGGGTGAAACCTTGAACAATCATTTTTCTATTTTCTCAGCCACACTCTGGTGGGATATTTCTCTATTTCTACCTAAAAAATATAATCCTGTGTTCCTATCAGAACCCCCCCATCCTTTAAATCCGAACCAGGCACAAGTCTGGATTATGAAGTGGAAATTAACTGTGAGCTCTTTGAGAGTTGTTGTTTTTACCTTAAATATCAGAAATTAATAAAGAGGATAAAAGAACTCCAAGAACTTTAGTGACAGCATGTTCCATCTGCTAGCAACAGCTAGATCTGCCAAGAGGATGTTCTATTAATTAGAATATGAGTAACTACTTCTTCCTGCGGCCTTATTCACACAACTCTCTCTGTGTTGAAGCAGACATTTAATCAGGCAGGTGGCACACAAGCTTTCCCATCTACTCACAGTACTGACAAGGTTGTCACATCTCCACTTGGGACTTGCACAGAAATAGACTGGCAGCCAAGCCCAGAAGTAGTGGGCTGAGTTTCTATCAAGCAGCATTACATTTGAAGTAGCGAATGCAATCTGTTCATTCAGCCCTCAGCTCTTCGCGCTGCAGTAGGCTGCAGTGGAGAGGTTGGAGACATTGTGGTGTGCTTGAGGAGGCATTAGAGTCATCCAAGGGCGTTCTTACCACTTTAAACACGCGATGTTCTTCAGTTTGCATTTGCAGGTATTGGTAAAATAGCAGCTTCCAATGAAATCAACAGTGCTAGACGGGAAGAAAGTCAAAATACTGAAGTTTAGACGTGGCTCTGATTCCTACTATGATGTTTTGATAATTCAGGTCTGAAATCACACAATGATGTTACCATTAGTCTTGTATGTTTGGTTTATTTTAAACCCTCCCAAGATCACACAGCCCCATTTCCCTGTCAGCTACCAGCCAGGCTCATATGGAAACTAAAAGACACCCATGTGACGTTATATGAATCAGAATCACAAAGTGGTTTGAGTTGGAAGGGACCTTAAAGCTCATCCGGTGGCACTGGCAGGGACACCTTCCACTAGAGCAGCTTGCTCTGAGCTCCATCCAGCCTGGCTTTGAGCACTGCTAGGGATGGGGCAGCCACAATAGATCCTGGGTCCTCACAAGTGAAACCACAAAGCGCTGCCTCTCTTAGTGCTTGACTAACACATGCTCATCACCGCAGGCTGCAGGGCACTGTCAGTCCAAAACCTGATTAGAGACATTGCCCTGGCTCCCGGTGAATCTCAGGGAGGCTATGGAATAACAGCTTAAAGGCTAGGACATCTAAAACCAGACCTTTGATTCCTTATCTCCTTTTTAACCCGTGCTTTCTCATTAACATGTTGTTTTGCAACCTGATTTCCTTAGTATTCAAATGCTGTTATGGGAAAGCAGCAGGCAGGCGGCGGGAGGAGGGGAGTCACCCTGGAGCCAGTGCGCGATCAGGTTTGTTCTGTTTACGGGGCTTTATTTCAATTTCTAATCTCTGCTCCAGGAAGGAGCTGCCGGAACTCCCTGTGGCTTCATCTGCCCCAGGAAGAGCTCAGGTGAGGGCTTTGATTCCTGGGTGAGGGACAGCTTTGCTCTCGCTGTCCCGCCGGGGCTGAGGAAGAGCCGAGTGGGACTGGGGGTTCTGGGGCCTTTCCCTATAGGGACCCTGTGCGTCCCGGCCGCCCCCCGGAGCCCGGCGCTTACCCCGAGGGCGGGATGTCGGTGGAGTAGAGATCGATGTCGGTGTCTGCCAGCAGCACGGCCTTCATCCCCCGCGTGCTCAGCACCTGCTGGCAGAACCGGCAGCACAGCACCGACACGCATCGGTCATCGAAGGTGCAGCTGCTGACTGACATGGCGGCGCCCACCGCCGGGCCTCGCCGCTACCGCTACCGGTCACTCCCGTCAGTCCCGTCCCGTTCCGTTCCGACCGGTCCGGCAGCCGTCAACGGCCACGCTCCCTCCTGTCAGTTTGAATTCCCATCCTCCACCTCCCATTGGGCGCACCAGGCATCACCCTCTCTATCTGATTAGTGGAGATGCGCAGTGGGTCCCGCCCTCTCCTTGCACGCTATTGGAGGAGACGGGTGGCACCACCCCCACCACCTGGATATTGGTGGAGGGGCACACCCTGCCTTGCTCCCATTGGCCACGCCGGTAGTCTATTTGCATTCCTCGTCCCGCCCCTGCGCAGACCTGGGGCGGAGGTTAACTGCGCGGCCTGGAGGGGCGGTGCCACGAGTGCCAGGCGGCGGGAAAAGGGGCGGGACAAGCCGAGAGACAGAGCCACTTTATTGGCTGCGGCTCCCGTCACTCTTGTCCAACACTCTCCTCTGATTGGGCTGGTCACGCGGTGGGGCGGGGTTGCGGTGGGCTGCTGAGGGGGACCCGGGTGGCGGGCGCCAGCGGCCGGAGGACGCCCGGCTGCGGGAGGCGGCTCCGCAGCGCCCAGGTAATGGCCCCGCTCTGCCGCCGGATCCCCTCCGCTTCCCGGACAGCTCCGCCGGGCGACTGCGGGCAGCCCCCCCCGCCTGCCCCCCCCCTCAGCGCGGGCCTGAGGCGGGGCGCGGGGCCACGTCCCCCAGCCCCGGCCCCCCCACGGGAGCCCCCTCCCGCTTCCTCTCCCCGCCGCCCTCATTGTTCTTCCCGGGCGGGATGCGGATCCGGCGGGTGCCGTGTTTATTTATTTCTTCCTCCATACGCGCATCTCCCGCGGGGGCCGCGGCCCCTCCCTCCCGGCACAAAAAGGGCGAAAAAGAATAAAATGCATTAAAAAAGCGGGAGAAAAGTTGCGTCCCGCCGAGGGCCGCTCCCCGCCCGCCTCCCCCCGCGCACACCGGCCCGCACACCGGAGCAGGGGCTGCGGAACCCCCCGGGAGCCCGCACCCCCCGCAGGAGCAGCGGATGGAGCCGGCGCGGCGGTGGGGGGGGGCCTGGGCTCGTCCTGCGCTTCCCGCGCCGGTGTCACTGGATGCAGGGTCCAGCGGGAGATGCTGCGGCTCCGCTGCCGGTCCCGCACCCGGGGAGCTCCTTTCCTCCCCTTCCCTCTCGGTTCCCCGGGGAGCCGCGTTGCGAACGAGCCCCTGCTCCCCCCGCCGGAGGGGCTGGCGGCTGCTGAGGCGTTCCCCGCCGGTACCTGGCCGGTCTGCGGGTCCGAGCCCTGCTCAGAGGACGGTTTGCGATGTCAGGGCAGCTTTTCTTTCCGTGGCACATTTGGGCTGTACAGCTTGTGGCGGCTGCCTGCAAGCTGGGATTTTATGTATCTGTGTAATGTATATATCGCTTTATTTGTGTTCGCAGGCATACCAAAGAAAACGGCTTCTCGTCCTCCGTTTGGGATCTGATTTACATCATCTCTGAGCCCATTTAAAAAAAAAAAAGGAAAAGGCAAAACCAAACCCACAGAGAACATGTTGTGCGGAAGGACTTCCACTCCCTGGCTGTGCTGTTAACGCTAGCAATCAGGAAGAGCCTTTGGGGGCTGCAGGATCTCGCTAGTCTGATGCTGCTGCTAAAGGTTTTGGTGCAGGGAGACAGAACTGCCGCCTCTTCCATGCACTGATCTCTTCACATCTGCATTTTGCTGCTGCTGTGCTCGTCTCACAGCCTCTCTCCATGGACTGATTTATTTTCTTTGCCCTTTTTGTTGGGGGGGGGGAAAGGCGAGCAGAAAATCCCGGCACCGCATTGAGAGGAGGGCAGTTGCATTTCTGCCTCGTGCTCCGGTGGATCGGGTCTGAGGTTCATCTGTTTTTGGGAACAGAAAACATGACGTCGCCAGCAAAATTCAAAAAGGATAAGGAGATCATAGCCGAATATGACACTCAAGTTAAAGGTAGGAATGGTTTTGTGTTCATCTCTTCCGCTGTTGCAGTCCTGACTGCAATTGTAGGAGTTTGCAGGAGATGTTTGGGTGGGGAAGGGAGAAATCATTTGCAGATTGCCTGGAATTCGCAGGGCTTTTTCCTAACACAATGCTGGATCGGGTTTGCAATGCTTTTGCTCGTCCCCATGGGCTCGGTTCCTACTATGGAATTGCTGTTTAAAGGTATCACGGGAAGGGCTTTATTTTACAGCATAGAACAGATTTCTGTTTTGAGTTCTGAGAGCCATATTTTTCTGTCTGCTGTTCTGAAATACGGCTTTGCATTTGAAATATGAGAGCTGCTTAATTGCTTTTTAATCCTCCTCCTATCATGGGAATCTGTTAAGAAATCTGTGTAGTGTCAGAGGAGCATATTGCCTCTGGTAGCCACAGGGACTGTGCTGAGGGTCCCTGGGAAGCTGCTTGTGCTAGAAACTTCCATTATTCAGGATTTTGCTCTTGGTGACTCCCTAATACCACTGCCTGGTTTTTCTTGCTGTGCTTTTGAGTGTGGCACCTTAAGATTGCAGCGTGTGTGCGTGTGTATTCACACGTATATAATGCATATGTATATACATGAATGCAACTAATGCATTAGTGTTATTGCCATCATCATAAGGAAGGCAATAAAGAGTCAGAGGCATATTTGCAATGACTGTGGAAGTCTCCTGCAGGATCCACTTGGCTGGGTTTCAGGCTAGCATGTGCCCTAGGTGGAAGAAAGGATGGTGAAATGCCTGCTTAGCTGCTGCTTTTTGCAAAGTTCTCATGATAATGTGGATTGAACAGATACTTCTGGCTTGGGCACGGCTTGAGCTGTGGCTGGTGGGAAGTTGTGAGATGCAGTGATTTATCTCATTGCTTCAGACTTGCTCCCTATGCTTGTAGCATGCAGGAAAGATGGCCCTTGGGCAGGGCTGGTGGACTTAAATCAATGTGAGTTAGAGAAATGCCATTTCCATGGGAGCAGGAAACCTTGATTAAACCTGGCAATTAAAACATTGCGTTGCAGGGAGGTATTTAGTTATTTCTCACTGGTTGGAAACCATTCAACCACGATGTCCTATGCGATGCGTGTCCTACGCTGACCCTAGTGCTCTGCACCTCCAAGCGGTTGCGCTGCTGCTGCTCGCAAGGTTTACCTGAGCAAATCTGCCATGGGTAGGAGTTTATTTTGATTATTTATCTCAATTTCAGGGTTCTCAAAGTTGGAAATGGAGAAGAACGTGTTTCTTTTTCACTAGTTTGGTTTCTATTCCTGTTTTCTGCCTGTCATTGGAAATGGGGATTGAAGTCTGTAAAATCAGAGGCTTCCATGTGCTTTCAGTATTTACCCCATCAGAAGGCGTGTGGTAGATATGAAGTCGTAGTCCCTATATTTGTGCATTGGATTCAGTAAGACACAAGGGTTTAGACTTAGCAAAGTGCATCTTCTCACCTCTCTTCTACTAGAAAAGAAATCTTTCCCTTTTCAAAAAAGAGGCCAACAGTGAAAGCCTTCACTGCCCATCACTGCCCAAACGATGCAGTGGCCTGTCAATCAGCCTGTAAACGTGGTCCCAAAAGCAAAGCATTGTAGTGGCATTTAGGCTTCTTTGCTTTTTTGCCTTCTGAGTTGTTCCTGTTGTAGACGTGTGGGGTCAAGAGGAGTGAGGCTGTGTAAGTGGCTTACGTGGAGCTGGGAGAAGAGGGTTTCCTTCCTGAATTAGTGTGAGGGCATCTAAGGGTTTGCCCGGGATATTCCTTCCTTGTGCAGTTCAGCTTTCCCTGCTCAGAACAGTCCAGAAGTGGCTGATGGGAGGTGCTCATCCATCTGTGCTTCCTTGGAGAGGGAGGTAGAGATGGGCCTTATCAGCTCAAGAATCCAGCATCAGAGCAATCCTTTCCCCATTGCCTTGTGTACTTTAAAGTTCAGGGGGAGCTTCCCTTCCCCATGTGGCTTCAACCCTTCACCAGCTGCTCTGGCAATAGGGATTGCTGTGTCTCTGCTTTTAGATACGGGGTTTGGGGGGAGCTTTTGCAGTTAAGCACTCATCTTAAAGTGTCATGAAACTTGCTTTACATCTCATAGGTACCATGCTGTGAGCTGGGTAGTGACCTGGCTCTCATGAGCAATGGGTCCTCCTGCCTCTCTAATGCCAGAGATGTGCTGCTTGCCCTTCCACAGTGGAAAGACGAGATGGGACTAAAGGCACACTCCAATCCAAAACCATGATGCTGTCTTTCCACTGAACACACTGGGATCCTTAACATAAAAGTGCTGGTGCCCTGATGGAATTCTGACTTGCTCTGTGGGCAATGCTGTTCGCTCTGACCACGCGTTGTTTGCTGTCTTTCCTCTTGTGTTGTGAAATGATGCCATGTGGGAGTGAGATGAGCTGGGTGTTGGTGTGCTTTGTAAATTGTGAGGTATCATCTGTTCCTCAGATGAGAAAACTCAGGTAGTTTTTACACTGGCGTTCAGGAGCTTACTGTGTTTCCTGGCTGTGCATTAGAAACTGTGTTTAGAGGCTTCATTTAAAACCATTAATCCACCAACACGTACTTAAGCACTGTAAATTATTACTAATGGAATGATTGAGCTTTGCTTAAAAGTTTAATAGCCTTAAGTTGTTAATCAAAACCTATTTAAGAGATAGCTTGGTTATGGCTGTTAGATGGTTGGTGTGCAGAGGGTTTGATCTTCTGTTGATGAGCTCGGTGATTTTTGTTGTAGGTGTGGAGGGGTGACAGGGTGTTGGTGAGTGAAACTCTCTGCTATCCCATGGCCATGAGCTGTAGGTATTTGTTGTCTTCTTCCAACAGCCAGTTCTATGCCTCTGCTGGGTTGGAGTTAGCTGATCCCATGGTTCACGTGTGCAGCTAATGGCAGAGGGGATCAAGAGTAGGATGAAGTGAATTTCTGAAGATGAAGACTATTTCCCTCTTACACATCGAACTTACTGTGCAGTGGTCAGGGGACATAGAGGGAGTGATGTGTTTCTTCCTAATTCCTTGTGCAGGGTGGTTGAGGACAAGCTGGTCCATGTGGCCCTCCTTGGAGGCTGCTGGAATCAGGCTGGAGAGAGCCTGAGTTACTTGGTCTGATCTTGGACCTGATGACCTCCTGGGCTCCCTCCCAACCTGAATTGTCCATGACCCCATGGATTCTAGTATCTGGAGGTTCAATTAAAACCTTTTCTTCTGCAGAAGTGAATTAACCCACAGACAGGGTGGGTTCCCTCGGGAACTGCTCTGACCTTGAGTCTTTTGCCTTTAGATGATGCAGGCAAGGTCCATGTTGTCTCTGGTTGCTTGGTTGTGTTGTCTACACTTGGATGCTTCGTGCTGTTGGGAAGGAGAAGAGAGGCTGCCGGTGTTAGTGGGCTCTCCTTGCAAGACGTGAGAGTGCTCCTGGCTTTGAGGAAGCTCTGCAATGGCTGCGTGTCATGCGGGAGGAATTCTTCTGACAAGATGACATGGGGGCAGCAGGGGAGGGAAGTGCTGCTTTGATATGTTTCTGTACCATGTGCTCCCAAAGATTGAGTTCTGTGAAGCTGGAAAGTGAGATTCTGTGGTCTCCATATGGAGCCTTTGATATCTCCAGCTCATCCCCTTGTCTGGATTGTCTCTCCCAATTCCTTTGTGCAAGTTGCGGTAAAGCAGAGATAATGAATTGATGCTGTGCAGTGTGTTCCATGTGAGATGCGGATGCTGCCTCTATCTGTCCCAACCGAGGCCTGTCACACTCATTTTTGGTTTAATGTGTTAAATTGGAGTGTACATTTGCCGAGGAAAGAAAAGCCAGTGATTTATCTCGTAATTCCTCTCTTCTTTCTCCTCATGTCCCGGGAGAGCCTTATATTTAATTAGTTTGTATAAAGCTTCAGTAAATAGCTTCATGGTTTGGGCTGCAGAGATGGAATCCTGAATTCTTTCACACATTGAGGGTTCATAAACCACTTGTGTCCTTGAGTCGTCTCTAGCAAAGGTTAAAATGCATCTCTTGCAGATCTTGCAGCACACCCCAAAAGCACCAGGAATATGGAGAAGAGATGAGGTGACTTATAGCAGGAGTGAGCACAGCACAGAGGTACCTACGTGGGTATTTACCCAAGTGTGTCTTCAACTAAGAACAGCTTTGGGCAAAGCCTCCCATCAGATTTAGCCTACTGGAATGTCTGAAACTGCCTTTTAATCTCCCCCAAATCGGTGATAAATTTCAGATAAGTCCCTCTTTTTGGTCTCTGGGTTGAACAACTGATGGCGCGTTTGATGGGATCGGGATCTTTTGCCTTTAATGCTGCATAAAGCAGCAGCTGTAATGTGGGGGCTAGAAAGGAAATGTGATGCTTTTGGTGGTGATTTGAAACAAAACTGGCATTTCTCTCAACTGTCGGTAGTTTCCCTGTTAACACTGCACATGCAGCACTCGTCTAGAGAAGGTATTTGTAGAACTGCCCTTAGATCACTGGTTTGAAATCACTGTAATGTGTTTTGTTGCTAAACCCTGGGGATCTTCAGTGCCATTGACCTTATGTATATATGGGATGATTTCTCTTTCATGTTTGTCTTCTGTTCAGGTCACTGAGCTGGTCACTGCGTGCTGTGGCACTGGCTGCACAGCCCAGCACCATGTGTGAGTGCTTCCCAGAGCCCCAGCTCCTGGCCACTTCCTTGGCAACCCCTGTTTAACACACTGTGTAAATGACCTTTTCAGCCATGCACCCTGGGGTGCTTGAGTTGGAATGGTTTTGAGGTTCGAGATGTTGAGTTTGGACGTATTGGATTACCATTGACATTTGAAATGTAAAACTACCTTTTAAGGGGTTTTTACAGTTAATCATTACTCTGTGTGTGTAAGTGATTCCATTTGTTTGCAACAATGGCTTCCTCCAAACTCTGGCTATGGAGTTGCTGGAGAATCATCTGGTTTGCTGTAGTTCTTGATAGTGCTAATCCCTGGAGCTTTGGAGCTGGATCAGGCCAATGAAGCAGCCTGCTGCTAGAAAGGGGGAAGGGGCTGTTGGGAGAGTGGTTTGACGTTACAGCAATAGTTTGTGTTTCTTTATCCTATGTATGGTTCCTACTAATGGCTTATTGATGAGAATAGGAAGAGGTGAAAGGATGCAGTCTCCCTTCATTCCTCTTCAACTCCAGAATCCCTCTGCTGCAGGTTCATCGCATACTGCAAGGCTGGAGAGCAAAGCTGAGCAGGAGTCAGTCCACTGAGGTGCTGCAGTTCCATCTAATGCAAAGGGAATTCCAGTGTAACTCCAGTAGGTTTTCTATGAACGCTTCACTGGCAAGAGCCAGTTTCCTAAACTGCCAACTAAAGGAGCCCTGGACATTTTTCCTTAGCTCTAAAGGCTTTCCTTTCTTGGGAAGGGTACACATCAGTGTCTTTTCCTGTTGCTGTTAAAGGCTTGACTCCTCTTTTTGCTTTTAATACTTACTAATTTTGCCCATTTTGGGAATGTACTTGGAAGAATCTCTTTGCCTGGTCAACGTTTTCAGCTGTCTTTATGAAGAGTGAAAAATCTCAACCTTTGTTGAGATGGAAAGTATGTTTGAACACATGTTCTTTTCGCTATGCCACGCACAGTTGATATTCATTACTTGGGACTTTATTTAGTTCCGTTTTGTATGACTTTTGCAGATTTCATGCTTTCTCTCAGAGAATTCCTGCAACGTCGTGGGAGTCCTGCTCTCTGAATGTGGTCACTGTTTTGTAGGCGATCGGAGCAAATGCAGAGTTATGGTTTGATTTGCTTCATGATAAAAACATATGGGAGAATATGGGGAAAGGATCTGGACTTTGCAGTAATTCCATCATTTGAGACCATTCTTCATTTTTGACCTTCTCTTTCACCTTTCCTTCCAAAATAATCTTAACCAAAGACAAAACAGGGCATTCTTTTTGGGAAATCTCAAGGTAGTGGTCAGGGAAGCTCTTGATATGAGTTCAAGTCAGAGAACACATGTGGGTATAGGGTAACTGTGTCAAGCTGGTATTATTTCTAAGCAGATGCTGCAAATGGATTGGAACCATTTAAAAGGTTTTCTTTCTGTGGGAGTAACTACCTACTGTTGGTAAACTCTAAAGCTTCTGAGCCAGCCACTTCGCTTGGAGCTGCCATGGTGAGAGTTAATCGTTGCTTGGAACAAATAGGAGGGGGCTGGGCATGAAGAAAGAGAAGAAATCACTTCCTCTGCAATTCTGAATGTAAAAGGCTCATGTGTTACAAGAGCTGGGAGTGCTGCTCGCAGGCTGAAGCAGCGTGGGCATGGTGTTAGATTGGCACTACACAGCCTTTGGGGATGGGCAGTGATGAGGAGGGATTCTCAGAGCATTCATAGGGCTCCTTTTCTCTTTAATGAGCACTGTTCCTCCAACACTTTCTCTCAAGGCGTTGCTAAATGTGCTGCAGAAATCCTTGGGTCTTCGGTGCTTTCAGCATGCTGCAGAAACAACTTGTGCTTCATACTGATTGCTGTGAAACCGGCTGCATTGGGCAGGAGCTGCCTTCTGTGGCACAGCAGCAGCTCCTGGCTTTTTGTCTCTTGAGAAGGAGCCACATAAGCAGATGAACTCCAAAGCAAGAGTGGATTTTAATCTGCAGTTGTGAAGTGCTGTGGCAGGGCTATTTGGTCAGTCCTCCTAACTTTGCACTTGGCTTCTTTGGATCATAGGACTTTCCAGGAAGAGCCTTTTGGCTTCCCTTCTTTGAAGCAGGGGAGGGTTTTTGGTTTGGTTTTGTACTGATGTCAGTGGACAAGGGTTTTCATGCAGAGAGTAAGCCACAGAGCTGTGCAATTTATAGACGAGGAGGGCTTCAAATTGACTCTGCTTAAAATAACACTGGTTGTTGCCTGGGAATTGGTCGCTGCCTCTTTGGACAGCGATGCAGGGACAGGCTCCGATGGTCCCATGAGGAAGGGGGGTTTGTTCCCGACAGCCCTGTAACTGCCAGGATTGCTAAACTGCTCCCTCTGAACAAGTGGATCGATTGTTTGCTGACCAAAGATCCTAAGCCTCAGTCAATCAAACCACTTCCATGTCACTGGTGGGTTTTCAGAAGGCAAACACTACAGCGTGAGGAACATGTTTGTTTCTGCAGCTTTGCTTTGCTACCTGAAAAGGGAGAGGGTGATAAGCACAAACTGGGGCTTATTATCCAAATGGGATTGTTTAGAAAGATATTTTCCTGTTTTCTTTGGGTTTTAGCCTCTGCAAGGCACGAGGGAAGGCTGAAAAGCTGCATTTGTTCACCTGCCGGGCACATCAGCATTGATCCCTCCAGTAAAGGAGGGATCGATGGCTTTAAGCTGTTGCTGTAACACATGGTGTATGTCGTCTCCTGCCAGCATTTGCACCTTGAGACTTGGTGATGATGGATGAGGTGCCATTCTGTTTCTCATTTCTCACCCTCCCGATTTCCCTTTCATTCTGTTCCACCACCTCTAGATACAGCATGGATGATGCAGCAGATAATGTAGCAAATGCCGATGTTTTAATCACCAGCCCATTCAATCTTGTTCAGTGTGTGTGTGGATATTGCAATAGTAAAACAGGATCCTGGTTGCTGTTACTGGGGGCTTAGTGGTGCAAAATCAAGGGGAAACCCACCCTGTGGTAGTAAGTCCTTCACAGCAATCCATCTTTGTTGCTTTAGCAATTTGAATGAGATGAGGCAGGATTGTCACTTCCCTGTGTCAGCCTTCTGTGAAGCATTGATCCCTTCCTTCCCCTTCTCAGCAGGGAGGGAATGGTCCTTGGAGGGCAGGGTGAAACCAAATTGATGGGCAATTTCAAGGAGCTTCTGGGTGGTGGCATGTCATGTATGATTATGATTGGGGAATGCTTAAGATGCCTGTTGCATGAGGTTTAAGTATAGTGGGAGAAATTACTCTTGTGTCTTTGAGGCTGCTCCTGCTCATTAGCACTTAGGTGTTATGAGAAGTCCTACAAAATCCTTTTCTTTGTGCTGGCTAGCACTGGGCAGTGCTCTTGCTGTTCTACTGCTAAGAGTATCCAAAACACATGTGATATTCTTGCTTTTAGGACAATAATAAGAATAAAACCAAGTTATTCACGTTTCATTAACGCTTTGTTGTTAAAATATGAAGAAGCTTTACATAGGGACAGGATTATGGGTGCAAGAAACCTCCACTGAGCTGCCAGATGTAGTTCCTCAACTTGGGCAGTGCTGTGGCAACCACAGGTGGTAGCTGTGTGCTCACTGGTATATGGCAGTTCTCTTTCCTCCATCCCAGTTTGGCTGGGGAGGGCTGTCTGAAGTGTTGTGCTTGCAATAACCATCCAGGCAGTTTAGAAGTGAAGCTTTCTTCATTTCAAATGACAACCCAGAGCGTACCAAGTGTGTTACAGACTGTGGAGGTGCAGAGCTCTGAGCAGGCCCGGCGAGGTTTTTCCCCTGCGTCCTGATAACCAGTTATTCAGAAACATAATAAACGAGTATCTCTGTGAAGTGGTTTGGAAAGAAGCCTGGTTTTGCTTTGGTCTCTTTAATGAAAGTAACTCTTCCTAACTTTTCTGTGTTCTCTCCATCTGTTGAAGAAGGAAGCCTGCTTCGTCCCAGTATTTCTGCTCCATAGAGGGCTGCTCGTCCCTGTCTGTGTCCCAGCTCAACAGGGTGGACTCCAGTGCTGCAGAAAGATGCTGAAATGGGAACTAAAGGCCTTGCCAGTAAATGACTTAAAAGTGTGCAGCTGGAAAAGGGAGGGGGAAAGGGTTGCAGCAGTGCGTGGTGGGAGGAACAAATGCAACACTACAAAGGTCACAGGATACAGAAATGGTGTTTGGATGGAAACTCAACTTGCTATGAATGAAACTGCTCTCTCGTGTTTTCCCCCTGGAGCTGAATGGCTAAAAATGGGATACTCCTTGTTCTGCTTCTTTCTTTTTGTCATTTTCTGGCTCCTGGGAGCTTCCATGAGTTGTGCTGTAGAACTGAAAAACCTGGGAGATGAAGGATGGGCAGCATCCATACATGCTGGGACATGATGGATGGGCAGCACCCATACATGCTGGGAGAGGTTTAGATATGTGAATCTCTGCTGGGTTAATCAGAGCTGTGCCATGATTAGTTCTTGGTTACTCTGGTACCACTCTTTGCCAGTCAAAGCTTTGTCTGTGCTGAATGTAAAGTGTCGCAGCAGGGAACTTACTACGTGACCAGAGATGTGTGCACTGCCGAGCAGGGCTGTTGGATATACTCAGAACTTGTGCTGAGCACCCCTTGGAGCCGTTCTTGGACCCCTTGAGTGTTGATTTAATTTCCTGTGTGCTGTGAAGTCTTGCTGCTGAATGCTGAACTGCCTTTTCTTCCTCCATGTGCTCTTATCCCATCCAGATTGCCTGTAGTTTCTCTGAGGTTGGTTTGATCTTTTATTAACCCATATGCTCTTGTTACCTTCCATTGTATGATTAATTTCTGCCTGTAATGATAAAATGCTTCACCCAGAAGTGTAAGAGAAATCCTTTTATTTAGCCTAGTTGTTTAATGCCAAACACATTCATACTCATTGTCTTCATACTTATCTTTACTTAGGCTTTAAATCAAATCATGTCCCCCATGCCCATGAGAATGTGCTTGTCAGAAGCCAGCTGTGAAGCTATTAGCTGGAATAGATGGAAGCCAGCTTCCATCTATTAGCTTCCACCTTTCCTTCTCCCTAGAAATCTTGGCTACAAATGCCCCCCAGGTGCCCCCAGAGGTTCAGGATGGTAGGTTCATTTCAGATTTAAAACAAACCAATTCTGGCACTGGCCTCTCTGGAAAATCTCTATAGGTACAGTCCTATGTCCTTAAAGCAATGGCAGCCATTGCCAGCAAATGAGAAAGTGTTTTCTTCTGGATTTTCCTTTTATTTTGTCCTGAAACCTCAAGTTTTGTAGTTCATGTAGACTCAGAACAGTTAGGGTTGGAAAGGACATTAAGATCATCCATCTAGTTCCAACCCCTGCCATGGGCAGGAACGCCCCACACTAGACCGTGTCGCCCAAGGCTCTGTCTAAGCTGGCCTTGAGCACTGCCTTGAACACTTGGTCATTCCTGCTGTGATTTATCAGTCTGACTGTTACTGATGAAGTTCTAGCTTAAAGGAGCACCCAGGCAGGAGATGGCACAGTCCTGCAGTGTTGGAGGAGAGAAGGCTCCATCAGGATTTTGGGAAGGAGCTTGAGATTCCCAGACCAACATGTACGGAGCAGATGAGATGTCTGTTGTTTCTCTGCTGCTGGAGGCTCCTCCAGAAAGCAGCATCTGCAACTTGTGCAGTTCCATAATAAACACTTACTGGAAGCTGAGGGAGCAGCTATAATTTTCTCCCTGCTCTGTTGCCTTTTCCAGCTCACTCACATCGTTTCAGTGGTTTTATGATTAGGCTTCATGCAAATACTTCTCATTCATCCCCACCCTCTACCAAAGCCAGAGCAGCACAACCAGCTGCTATGGTTGGGATGAAAGTGCTGCTCAACTGCTGTTTCCTTGAGTTGAAGGATTCTGGCCCTGGTGAAAGGTTTGCTGTTGTCTGTGCTGTGAGAAGTTATTTCTATGTTGACTATGTATTAGCTCTTAAAGATCAATGCCTCTCCTTTGAAGAAGGGGATTGCTTTGAGGTCTTACAGAGAGAGGTGCATGCAGACAGTGATGGCTGCATGTATCTGTAGGAAGGAGTAAGTTGCTTTATATCTGTAGGTTTTGGGCTGTTGTGGAGAGGTTATGCTGTGTTCACAGAGCTGCTTTGAGTCTTTGACAGCAATAAGAATAAATTCAAGTCTCTGCACTAAGGGCTCAGGATGTACAAGGAAAAAGGGTTCCTTTTCCTTCCCTGCCTCCTTTTTGCTCTCTACTTCTAGTCATGTGCCTCTCAAAGCTTATTTTGCTCACAAGCCAGAGATGCCCCTGAAGCCTTGCTGCTCGTGCTTCTAGCTTATGGCAGTAATATTAAAACCAGTTGACCATTAACTTCCCAGAGCACGGGTGTGCTCAGTTCTTTCACGGGGTGGTTCTTATCACACATGTGCAAAGTTCTTTTACATTTAGATGAGGTATTAGGAAGGAATTCTTTACCGAGGGTGCTGAGGCGCTGGCACAGGGTGCCCAGAGAAGCTGTGGCTGCCCCATCCCTGGCAGTGCTCAAGGCCAGGTTGGACACAGGGGCTTGGAGCAAGCTGCTCCAGTGGAAGGGGTCTTCTGCCTAAGAGCTCATCTCAATCTCCCCTCTGGCAGGTTAAAGCTGTCCTTACAAACCTTGTCCTGTAAAAACCAATTCAGGTGGTTTGGTCAAAACCATTTCTGTGAATGAGTCCAAGTTTGCACAGTCCAGATTTGGATTCTCAGGTAGCTGAAACGTGTCCCTGCATTTGACTTTCTCCCTTCTCTTTTCTTCCTCCCTGACTTCTGCCATTGGGAAATGCTTTGGGTAGTCAGTAGGAAGTCAACACTCCCCTGAAGCTTCTGAGCACAAGCAAGCAGGTTTGCTATTTTAAGTGCCAGTATTTTATGATGCTTCCGAAGTTCTTTTTGCTCCACTGGGATTGAGTCGTGAATGAATGTTTTCTTTACGATGTATTTTTAGGAGTTAAAGGCTTATGTGAACTCCAGCGCTGGCAGAGATACTCGCTTGCCAGTCCTACATGTCAAATATAGACTCAAAACGTTTGAAATCTTGGAGCTTCCCACAAGAGAGGCTGGGTGAGAGCATTCAAAGGGATGCTCTTTGCATTGCCTCTTGTGCTGGGGTTTTGGTGATGCTTTCCTACGTCTATGAGAAGTAGTTTGTGCTGGAGCAAACCTGCCCTGTTCCAAAGGCTGGGCTTCAGAGCGTTGTGAAGGTTTTGAGTTTAAATAGCACAGAGGTTGTGGACATTGAGTATTTCAGTGGTCGAGCAAGCAGGAAACACTTGTCAGGGATGATTCCCTGGCCTCTGCTTGTGTCTAAAGTGCTCTGGTTTGTTGGAGGGGACTCACTTGGTCCCAGGGGATGTCTGCTTTGGGTTTGTGGGGAAGAGGGGTTGTGCCAGAGCAAACAAGAGCAAAGACCTCCTCCTTGGTTTTAGTGCACGGTGCTGGGAACTGCCTCTTGTTTCTGACCCAGTTCTCTTGTCCAGCAAGAGAAGGGTCAGGAGGCCGCTGCGAGCTCCTGTCAGGATGTCTTCAGGAAGCTTTCTCCATGCTCCCAAGTGCTGGAAGCCACATGAAGGCGTTCAGGCTGGTTTATTTTATTCTCTTGTCAGATGGGACTGCAACAGACAGAAAGAGACCAAGCAATCGGATGCGTTTGAGGAAAGGAGATTGTGTCAGGAGTGAAGGAAAATCCGCTTTGCCTCCTTGGTGATGAAGGTGGGCTTGGACTAGAGCAGTGCCTGGTCCTTGGGGATTTCCCTTTGTGCTGGAGCTTGGTTTGAGGTTGGACTCTTCACACTAACGTGTTCCACAGCGGATGTGCTCCGTGTAGCAGTGGCAGTGGGTATGTCTGTTATTAGTGATGGCAAACTGGTTAATAATGTGGTTACTCTAAATAAACAGTGCAGACCGTGTCTCCTTCCGTGCCCAAGTTAATATTTTCATACACCTACTATTAACTTCCTGATGGGGGGGGTTAATTTTAGTTCTTTTGCTCAGCATTTCTATGCATCGGTTCTGGACCCGTCCACTTGCCCCTTCAGAGAGTTTTAACAGCAAGCAGTGGCTCGTCCCTA
Organism: Neopsephotus bourkii; assembly: GCF_033783945.1. Lineage (NCBI taxonomy): Eukaryota > Metazoa > Chordata > Aves > Psittaciformes > Psittacidae > Neopsephotus > Neopsephotus bourkii. The sequence continues at coordinate 942,094 of NW_026901625.1, forward strand.
GGAAGGCTGGAAAATGCCATTAAATGCTGCAGGCTCATGGCTTGAACTCATCTTTTATCAAGCCAAGGAGCATCCTAATGGCCTTATTGCTGTCATTTTGATTTGGATAGAGGTCAGTTTCAGTTGTCTCCTGGTGGCAGGGTTGTTTTAAACGGAGTGAGAAGTCCAGTGAACCCAGGAGATGGAGAGGAGCTGGGTGTCCATGAGTCCACTTTGGGGATGGCTTTTTCCTTTGCTTGCTAAAAGCTTCCTTAATTACGTTTTTCTCTAAGACTCTGTCCATATGCAGCAAGCTGCAAACGGGGAGTAAGTCAGATGTAGTTTAATGAGGGAGAAGGCAGTGTGGGTGACTCAACCTTCATCTTTCTCAGGTCCCGATTCACATTCCTTCCCTGTTTGCAGCAATTGAAATGTTACCAACTGTTCGCACTGCCGGCAGTGACTCCTGTCTCCAGGAGGGATCCTTGCACCCCGCTGCCGGGGGTGGTGGGCTCCGGCTCTGCCTGGCAGCTCCAGCGGGGAAGCGAGAGCCTGGATGGGGAGTGGGAGGATGAATCACTGCTCCTCTGGACCCAGACTGGAGCTGGGAGGAGCTTTTGGCTCTGTGCCTGCAGAGGGAAGAAATTCTGCCTTGGGTTTTCACGGGTGTCAAAGCCCCTGTGTCCAACCTGGCCTTGAGCACTGCCAGGGATGGGGCAGCCACAGCTTCTCTGGGCACCCTGTGCCAGCGCCTCAGCACCCTCACAGGGAAGAGCTGCCTAAGAGCTCAGCTCAGTCTCCCCTCGGGCAGGTTCAAGCCATTCCCCTTGCCTTGTCCCTACAGGCCCTTGTCCCAAGCCCCTCTCCAGGTTTCCTGCAGCCCCTTTAGGCCCTGGAACTGCTCTCAGGTCTCCCCTTCAGGAGCCTTCTCCAGGCTGCCCCAGCCCAGCTCTCTCAGCCTGGCTCCAGAGCAGAGCTGCTCCAGCCCTTGCAGCATCTCCATGGCCTCCTCTGGACTTGCTCCAACAGCTCCTTGTCCTTCATACGTTGGGACATCCTCCTTGTGTTATTTCCTCTAGTGCTGCTCTAAACACAAGATCCACTCTGCGCTGCTCAGTGGGTGAGCAATGGTTTTAGAACCCAGCGATCTCCAAAGCCTGCGCTAGCTCAGACTTCCCAGACAGGGCTGACATTCAAAGAGAAGCTTGCTTGGCTTAGACTTTAAATAGCTCTGGGATGGGGAGGTGGAGAGTGAGAGCACACAATGCGGCCAGCGCTGGGCTGTGGGGGCTCTCAGGGCTATTCTTAGTTGACAATAGCCGGAATGAAAAGCCATAGTCGCTGCCTCGCGCCTGGGCCATTGTGTGCGGGTGATGTTTTGAGTTCCGAGAGCCAGAGGTCTTTCAGGATCTCCTTGTCCTGTGTTCCTCATTGGAGACCTCTTGCTATTTTTCTTTGCTGGGGATGGTGGAGGTTGTGAAGGGAAATGGCTGCAAAGTGACTGCTTAAAAGCAGAGCTGCACTTTCTGCTTTGTGCAGGTTTAAGACTCTAACAGGCTGTACGTGTTCTCCCCATTGAGTGCTTGAAGGTGCCAGGTTTTACAGGGATGAGTCAAGTGGAAGCTGAAAATCTGCCTGTCTCCATGGCTTTTTGTAATGATTCTGTTTGCAAAAGGAGGTTCAGGCTTGCAGGAGAAAGGTGGTGATCTGTGTATGGAATACACTGGAACCTGGGGGTCCTGGGGGAAGCTGCTGTAGCTGAGTGGAGCTCAGCTCAACCCTGCCTGATGTCAGCAATGAACAGGGTTTCTTGGCATTTTGCTGACCCAATCCATCACTGTTTAGGAGTAACAAAGCCTTACATATTTATATTTATATTGTAGAACAAAACCTTTGAAGCCCTGGACACACAACTGTATCCAGTTTTTCCCTATGTGCTGTATTGAAGTGCCCTTTTCAAGTTTGGTTTCCTGGTGCCTTTTCCCCTTTATCTTTTCAAGCTTTAGAGAGGAGAAGAGCAGGAGCTCCACAAATCCACTATGATTAGAAGGAAGCCCTAGAAGACAAATTTGCCAGTTTCACAGTGAAATAAAGGCATTTGTCATGTGTGATGCTGCAGAGTTGAAGCTCTCCTAGTGCAAGCCCTCCAGACACTGCCCACAGCACTGAATAGACTTTTTTGATTTGAATATAACTTTTAGAGCTCTTTACCTGACTCGTTTCCAGAGGGAAATCTTGCTCTGGTTTTCCATCAGCACCGCATCCACGTTTGGCCTCAGTTTTGTCGGGTTGATGCTAACTGATGTTTGACTTTCAGAAACACTAAGTTGAGCCTCAAGGAATAACGGGCAAGTGTCTGCTTTTGGTGATCTGAAGGTGTCAGGGAAGGAACTGTCTTGTCATAAGGCCTTGACGCAGGGTTCGAAAAGAGGGAACCGAAACCTCTTGAGGAAAGAGTTTTCTGTTCGTTCGCAGCCTCTTGTGAAATCAAGGAAAGTACAGGCTAATCTTAAACTGGAGCTGGAGATGGGTGGGTGCTGCAGCAAGGGGCAGCGCTTCGGGTGAAGTGTGTGGTCAGTGGGAGGGAGAATGTGTTCATCAGGCTGACTTTCACTAGCACTTTGCCTTGGGGCTCTCCTCTTGCAGGAGGGTCATCAAAAACCCTCCCTGCAGAGTACAGGTGGTGAAGTAGCTGCTCTGACTGCTTCATGTTCTCCTTCATGTGTGCTTCTGCTTCCAGCGGGTCCAGCCACAGGGGAAGCGGCTGCTGTCACCAGCCCCATTGACTTCTTCCTCTGCAGGCTCTTCAGTTTGAGGAAGGCAATCTGCATGGCTGGTGCAAGCTCCAAATGGAGCTGTTTGTTTCAGTGGCATCCTTCTGGACATCACCTACGAGGATGCACAGGGGTGCCTCTGAGTGTCACAGTGGCTAAAAAATGCAGTTCTTCAGGTTGGGCTGACGTGGAAAGTCACAACTTCTCAGGCTGTCTTCAGTTTGATTGGTTTGACTTGCTTCCCATGCAGTGGCTTCTTAGCTCTGCTTTAGAAGGAGATTAAAAGCTGGGCATCCTGTTCTTGAGGAGGGTTTGCCCTTCTGGCTTGCAGTAGAAGTTACTTGTAAGTCAGAATGCTGCACCGACTGATGCCTTATGCTTATCTCATTAGTGTGATGGTATTCCCTGTCCAACTCAGAGTAGACTTCCAGCCATGCTATGGGAGAGCCAAATGGAACGTCAGCAGCTGTGCTGCACACAGACCTGTTCAGTGCAGGGCGTTTTCTTACAGGGTTTTTGTGTCTGCCCTGTCTGCAGACACAAAAGGAGGAACGAGGGAGAAGGCAGGGTTAGGGAGGGGAGTCTCAGTACGGGCAGGGGAAAGGATTTGTCCTGCACTGAAAGGGCTGTTGTGTTGGTACATGCAGCACTTTACATTTGTGTTCTTGCTTCTTTGCAGTGATGCTGCAGTGTCATTGCATTTCTTAGTATCAAAGCAGCCTGGGCTTCTTAAAACAATGGAATACTTAAGACTGAGCATCTACTTTGCTTTTCACAAGCTTTATCTGCTGGAATTGCACTAGTGTGTGTAATTCAGGACTCTGATGTTTGTTGAATGACCCCTTGCTCTTGCTGAAGAGCATCCTCGCTTGCTATGTGATCCCTTGGCTTCAGGAGAATAAGCTAATTGCATCCAAGGTTCTTAAAGCATCATTTTACTTCTTTTTAATCGCAGCATCCTCTGCAGATGTTGGAGTGTCATAAAAATGAAATGTGGAAGCAGATGTGAAGTTGTCACGGCTTGCTCCAGATCTGAGACAGTAAATGAAGCTGTCAGGGGGAGCAGCGGGGAGTTCAGCTGACTTTATCTGTATGGCCTTTGGCAAGTGACGTGTGGACTCCTTAATGGGAAAGGCAAATGTGAACTCTGTTCAGCGGTTTGTCTGGAGCAGTGCATCTGCTTCAGCAGATCAAGGATAGGAGCTCTCAAGGATAGAAATGCTTCTACATGGCGGTGACTTGGGCAGGAGATGTGCCAGTTCTCATGGCAAGCAGTGACCTGATCTATTGATGCTTCTGGGACTGTGGGCTCCCTGTAACCCCCAGTGCATCACCTGCTCTGGGGTCTGATGTCTGAAAACGTTGAAATCGAGAAAGAGAACTCATAAGCTGATCCCAAAAGGATTCCAATTTCCTGCCCTCTGTCTGCCTTCAAAGATTTTCTGGCTGTCTCCAACACGTTCAGCAGCTCATTCTCTGTAATCCTGTCTGGCTCTTCGCTTCAAGATCCTGGGGTTTTAAAGCTCTTGTCTGAATGCTTTGTGCAGATGGGCTCAGGGTGAGTCAGGCTGTAAGGTGCAGTGTCTCGCTTTGATAGGGTTACTGCTTCTGTACAGATAGTTGATGGCTTTATAGCAGGAGAGGAACAGATCTCTTATGTTAATGGGAAATTGCCATTCACCCTCTTGAAAACAGGAGCAGAGCATCTGAAGCTTTCACTGCTCATTTCCCACTGGAAGTTATCCTGATGTTCCTGCGGAAGCGTTGGATTGTAAAGGGTGGTAACAAACCTGTCTGGCCTGGAATGCCAATAGTGGTCAGTCACTACCAGAACTTAAAGTGTCAGTCACAGCTTTAAGGTATCAATGATTTATACACGTCATGGGCATGTCATGGACATGTCAAGGTATTAATGATTTATACATGTCATGGGCAACAAAAGAACATGAAGTGTATTGGTAATTCATAGTTGAAGGGTGTCAACAGCTGGATTTCATAAGTTATCTGAGGTCTTGTCAGCATTTAAATCCTATCAAAGTTGTATTGAAAGTTACATGTGTAACTTTATCAATGGAGGCTTTACTATGCTATTGATTTTCTTGCTGCAGCTTCAGAAGTGTTAGTCACAGCCCTTCCTGACACAGGCTTTTGCTTCCTCACATAGGCTTTGTTTTATATATATATATCTTAAAAAAGGCAGAACAAACCCACCCAAACCAAATACTCCACCATCTTTGGCATTTTAAACAAGCCACTAGGATATTCCTGCGCTCTTACATCTCTGCCTGCACTGGCATGGAAAGGCCATTTCCTCTCTTTTTTCAGCAGGAGGATGGAGAGACCTGACCCTTGATTCACACTGAAACTGGGAATGAGCAGCCCATGACAGGGTTGGCACTCGGAAGCCTCTTTGCTATGTCTGCTAGCTCTCTGCTGGGCTGGTTGGTTGCTGTGGGTGTGTTGGTTTAAGGCCCTGGTCAATGAACCAACACAAACATTCCTGGTTGGAAGGCTGGCCCCGGAGCCAGAGCTCAGCTCCTGCTTCCATGTTGCCTTTGGCTGGTGCCGCATGGGGCTGGCACAGGGGCTCCTTTTGGCCTGTGGCAGCAGCTTCAACTAGGGAGGGAAAAGAGGTCCCACCCAGTACCGGAGTGGGACCGGTGAATGGGCTCCGTGTGCTTTGGTTTCCTCCTGTCCAAACGGCTTTAATAAATCTTCCTTTAAGTGGTTTATTTCGGGTGGTGTTTTCTAAGGACTGAACAGTTTCTGTTTCAGGGAGTTGTGTGATGCAAATGAGAAACGCAGTGAGTTGATCCTTGGGGTCTGGGTAGAGCTTGAGCTGGGTGGGGGGGACACGGCGCGGCTCGTGCAGGCTGCATGGAAACTTGAGAGTTTCTAAGCTCTGTGTTGTTTTAGGGCTCCAAACACAACCTGTGCTGTTAAACAGGGAAGTTCAGGTTGGGTGTCAGGCAGAAGCTCTTCCCTGTGAGGGTGCTGAGGCGCTGGCACAGGGTGCCCAGAGAAGCTGTGGCTGCCCCATCCCTGGCAGTGCTCAAGGCCAGGTTGGACACAGGGGTTTGGAGCAAGCTGCTCCAGTGGAAGGGGTCCCTGCCTGTGGCAGGGGCTGGAGCTGGAGGAGCTTTAAGGTCTCTTCCAACCCAAACCAGCTGGGATTCCATGACTGTTCTTTGCAGATCGTGCCCATCTCCGTGCCCCAGCTGGGGTTTGGAGGCAGGTCTCTGGGCCTGGCAGCCATTCTCTGGGTATCAGCAGCAGAAGCTAAAATCCACCTGACATGATCTGTAGGGTCAAGCTCCTGGTTGCAGGCTCTTACATGCATCAAGCACCATAGAGTGGTTGGGGTTGGAAGGATGCTGAAGCCTCCCTGACTCCCCGTCCTCATCCTTGGTCTACTCAAGTCCTGCAAAGCTTGAACTTCTGCTCACTTGATTCAGGCATTTCCCATAGGTGCATTCTCTCTGGTTTTGCCCAGTCTTTCCAGTGCTCCTTTAGAGCAGGATGGTTTCCTTCCCTCTGTCCCTGCTTCCGGCTCTTTGATAGAAAGGGCTCCTTTTGACTTCTCAGGAGTGGAAGGAAATGACACTGGAAACGCTCTGCTCTTTAGTGAGTATGTGCTTGATGTCTGCGGTACAGGATGCTTCATCTCAGGGAATGCTTTGATTCTGTTATCTAATTGGTACTAGGAATCCTGATTAGTCCCTGGGTTTGTGTCTCAGACTCTGGTTTCAGCTCATTTAAAGTTGTATGTGTGTGCATATATATATATATATATATATAAAAGGCTTGTTTTTTTCTTTGAACTCTTAGTCCTGTTTCTATGTGATAATTGTATAGAATGGTTGCAATCTGTGCACTGTTGCATCGTTGCTTCCTTGGAAAAAAACTTTTTTTGGAAATCGGTGTTTTTCCCATTGGAGATTGAGGGGGGAGCATAGAGGAAACGTTTTCAGATCAAGGTTTGAACTTGGTTTCCATTGCAGAAGTTGCCACTGTGCCAAACCTGGCTAGAACCTTAGATACCTTCCAGTGTAGGAACTGGGAGTAATGCGTTGTGAGAGCTGGAGCAACAGGAATGGTTTCTAAGTGATGCAGTGTGTGTGCAGGTGTGTGTAAAAAGGAGGACCCCAGTTTCAGTGTTCAGTTCTGTGACAAAGGCACATGACAGATGAGCATCTCCTTGTTCCTGCTCTGGCCTAAGCTGTGCTGATTAATGGGTGTTGCTGTAGCTGACAAGGAACTGATAGAAAACCGATGATTCACGTAATTCGAGCTCTGCAGGCTCTGTCAAAGGCTCATTTCCCTCTTTACAAGAGGTGCTATAGAGTAAAATACAAGCTTCTTTCAAGACAGCAGCCCTCCACTTAGAAAGCTGAATATTTATAACTTCTGCTTCCTAGGATTGTGTAGGAAAAGCCTGCTTGAGATATCTTTGCTTTCAGTGAGTATTCCTGGAGTAAACTACTTACGAATGTGAGCATAAACTGAGCCAGGGAGCACCAGCGACTTTGGAAAGGGGTTTCCTACCTATTTTTTGTGTGTGTGGTTTTAAATGAGGCTTATACCTGCTGTTCTGAGGTGCACTCTATGTGAATGACAAACAATGCTCCAATTTGATTTTGTGTCTAAACAGATAAGCCTGATTTCTCAGGAGCTCTCATGGCACTCTAAGGAGGTATTACTTTGATTGCATGGAATGGTCTGGCTTTAATGGCAGTCTTAGTTATGACAGTGGGGAAAATAAGAGGCTGCTCTGGTGGAAACCGGCTCTGTCATCTGTGTCCACGGGTACCCCAGGCAAATAGCTCGGACCTTTTTGATCTCATTGAAGTCATCTATGAAATGTCTGCAGTGATGCTGCTTATTCACCTCTCCTGGAATGTCTCTGCTTAATGAATAGCTCCCAGAGCTCCCAGGAACACGCAGGGCAGTGGCTGTGGGACTGACAGGGAGGCTGTGACGATGGCATCGGGCTGCTGACATATATTTGACTCAGCCCCTTGCCTTCCTGGGACAGTTGTCTTCCTTCTCGATGGACTGAGAGCCTTCCCTGCCGTTCCAGGGGGAAGGGGAGCAGGGCTGCAGCCATCCTCCATGGTGCACTTGTACAAGTCTGCGGGCTGCTGGCCTGCAGGCAGCTCGGGCGCTCGCTGGGTCATTCGGGACCGACCAGGTGGGTCTGTGAGGTGCTACCCAGGAGCACATCCAGCCTCGGAGCATCCGGGATGCAGGAGCTGGGAGCTGGAGGGCTTGGGGGCTGATGGGCGCTTTTGGATCGTGGCAGCTCCCAAGTGGGGTTTGTCTGAATGAGACCAAGGACCAGGAGGGGAAGGTGTTGGTGACACCAGGGGTTCACTTCAGGATCCCTCTGGAGCAGTGGTGCTAAGCCAGAGTTACCTTTCCCTGTTAACGTGATTTTAAATTGAAGCCTCTTCCCATTCGCTTTGTTGGATCTTTAAGAGACCTTCCAGGTAAATGGGGGTTGGTTCTGCAGAATGTTGGCTTAAAGCAAAGGTGAAAAGCCTTGATGCACTGAAAATCCAATCCCACATTTCTCTGTCTTTCCCTGGCTGCCTGAGACAGCAGTGGAATTAGGCAGTCTACTGGGAGGGATTCTGCAATTGAGTTTACTGTGATGGAGAAGTGTTTCCATGTCCCTTTCTGTGCCTCTTCACTTATTTCTTGATCATTTATGCACATTAATGTGTTAGTTACCAAAGAGGAGAAGGAGGAGGACAAATCCTGAGGTGAAATTAAATCAGACACCAGCATTAATCATTCTGGTTGTGTCTCTAAATAGATGACATAATTCACCGAAGGGTTTTCCTTTTCATTGAAGAGATTAAAACCTGTAAGTCCTAAATTGCCACTTCTGTTGTAGCAATTTCATTGATTTGAGAAATGCACTTAATGCTATTTGGCATGAAATACTTGTGTCTGAGAGAGAAACTATCAGCTCTGATTGGGAAGAAGTAATAATTCATACTAATACCACTGCTGGCTGCTTGCATCCCAGTATCTTTCAGCAGTTCCCAACTTTATTAACCTTTGGAGCACCCTTGACAGATGGAGAGATGGAAAATCATAATGCCAAATGAACTGAGTCTTTGCAGTAGTTCCAAAGGGGGCTGGGAATTGAGGCTGGGGAATTTGGCCCATCCCTGAGCTGTTTTCCTGAGGAAACAATGAGCAGAAGGGAGGATTTAATGGATTTGATGTGTCTGTGTGTGTCTGGATGCTGCTTTCTCACCTATAGATGCTTCTGCCTGAGGTAGTGCGGTGCTGTATAGTGTACACTGAGTGTAGTTTGGGATTCCTGAAGTGAACTGAGGCAGTGAGAACATCTGGCAAATGCCAGAAATAATGCTCATATTACAGGTTTCTGATGAATAATTCAATTCAGTTTAGGACTGCTCCACCATTAAAGAAACCCTTCACGCCAGTTGACATCATGCAGCTGAGGCGCTTGGAGAAAACAGTTTGGAAGGCAAAAGGAGCAGTTGTTTCACTTCTGTTTTAATCCCCAGCAGTTAGGGAAACCCGAGTGTTTAGGATGAAGATATATGTAAAGGTCTTCCTCCTGATCAGAATAATTCTGAATTAAGCTACTCCTAAGTCTGGGGCTGCAGAAGTTAGACTAGCAAATGTCTCTTTTACTTTCTGGTGTCAGGTAGCTAATGGCTGATGGTTCATCGGCAGAGGAAAGCAGCCCCCTTTGTCTTTGGTTGCATCTGAACTAAACCCAAAGGCAAAGCTGATAATTCTACATTTTGCAATCCATTTGGGTCTTTTTGGTGTGTTTCGTGTAGCACATAAGAGAGGGATTAGCATGTTGCAGACTGATGCAGTGAGGATGATCTACATCTGCTTCGGGTGATTTCAGAGTACAGTTCTAGATGCTTTTCTTCATTTCTTCTGGCTTCCTGCATTAAGGGGTGGGTTTCCAAACTGCTTGCTGTGGAGCGCACTCATGATGGCATCGAGAAGGGAATCCAGCTGGAGGACCCTGCAGAATGTCCACAGCCCCAGTTCCACACCGGGCCAGGAGCTGGTGCAGGAGCCCAGCCATGTCCCTGCTTCTCTTTATTGTCATGGACCTGTTGTGCTGTCTCTTCCTGCTGCATCTTCATCCTAGAATAAAGAGAAGTTTCTGGTGAGAGCAAGTGCCAGCCTCTCCCTTTACAGAGGCACTTCCCTTGTGCCCCGTGGAACACCGCAGTGCAGCATTCTTCATTCAAATCTGCTGTGTTGAAACCAAGAGCCCTGGCTCCTGCATCCCCTCCCTCCCTCGCTCCACACCCAGGCAGCTCCTTGCTTCCGAATGAATTAATGTGGTTTCTGAAGGGTGCTCCTGTGCCTTTCCCACACTTCAGGGTCACTCTGATTAATTCACACACTCCGATGCTGCATGGGGCAGGCCAGGGTTGAGCACTGCCCACGAGCCTTGCCCTGACTCTGTGTTTCATTCCTTCACAACTTTCCCGTGGTTTTTGAAATCATGGAATTGTAGAATGGTTGTGGCTGGAAGGGACCTTAAACGTCAGCTTTCATTTAGGATGGTAAATAGTGGTGTCAGTAGTGTGTTGGAAATGGAGGGTGGTTGGAGAGGAGGAGTTAACAACTTCCTTGGAGCGCTAGCGCCTTGTGCAATACCCAGTGGAAATCCCCATTCCTGTCCTCTCTCCCAAAAGGGATCCAGAAACTGAGATTTTAGTGATAGCCAGCATTGGTTTTGTGAGAAACCAGGAGTAGTTTGGTTGGAAATGTGGCCGGCATGTGCTTAGCTTTATTCCTGACTGAATCATAGAATCCCAGACTGGTTTGGGTTGGAAGGGACCTTAAAGCTCATCCAGTCCCAACCCATGCCATGGGCAAGGACCCCTTCCACTGGGGCAGCTTGCTCCAAGCCCCTGTGTCCAACCTGGCCTTGAGCACTGCCAGGGATGGGGCAGCCACAGCTTCTCTGGGCACCCTGTGCCAGCGCCTCAGCACCCTCACAGGGGTTTTATCCGGGGCTTTATGCACACTATGGGTTACAAAGGTGAGGACGTGGCTCTTGTGGGCAGGAGGAGTTACCATGCTCTGTTGCTGGGGATAGGGCAGTGAAGGCGTTGGGCATCTGCAGTGAAGCAGAAGGCATCGGCTGCTGCGCTGCTTCCAGAGACACTCCTCTTGTGCCTGGAAAAGCTGGTACACCCAAGTAATCAGTGATGCAAATGTATTGTGATGTAGGTATGAAAATCAAAGCTGAGTGTCCTCAGCACCTCACTGAGATGGAGACCAGCCTTGATCTTGCTTTCCAGCATGTGTCTCGCTGCTGCTTTTATTTCACTGATGCAAAACTTGACACATTCATCTTGTGCCTCAAACCATTCTCAGGCTGAGCTTGAATGGCAGCTCCTAATGCCTACAGTCCTGTTTGTATATTTATAACAAGGGATCCTTGTCCATGTCCATTCCCCAGTGCTACTGTTGGGTAAGGGATATCCTGGTTTTTAAAGGAAAATGCACCTTTTTGGGGGCATGCAGTGTCTGACAGGATTAAGAACCTGAACCCGGATCTCCCTCCCGGCTCTGGTCTTTAACAAAGGACTCTATTTCCTTCTCTTCCACCGTTTTCACTTCAAAGCCTGGTTTGCAGATTAGCAGGGAGATTTGGAAGGCTGTGATGATCAGCAGCTTTCAGCGAGCAGTGTGGTCTGTGCAGTGAAATCCTTCCTCTTACTGCATGAAGGCTTCGCTAAAGCTCCCAGCCACGACTGGGGTTGTTGGGCTGTTGTCAGAGCCCTGTTTGGAGTCCTGTACCTAAAATACATTGAGGCTGTTTCATCCAGCTACAAAGTCTTTTACTTTCGAAGCACAGGCTTTCTTATGTATGGTGGTAGGAGAATTCTTAGCAATATGGAGGGAATATGTCAAAATGTGTAATCCAAAACACTGCCTGAAACGGAATTCTCTATGAAGTGGTTCTAAGTTCTACTCAGAGCTGTAGTGTTGGCTGTTTTCCAGTTCTGGAGCCTGAATGGAGTGTTAATGTTAACCTAAACTGTAATCTTAACCTGCCCTTCCACAGGCTTTGCAAAGGGAGGCAAGGGGTGCCTGTACCACTGTTGTCTCCAGTGTTCAGCATCCGAGTATGTGGCAGCTTTCGGGAGACAGGGATTTAAGGCACAAGATCTAAACCACGATCATTCATCCATTCTATGGTTAAAATTGCTGCTCCAGTCTTCTCTATGAAGTGGAGGTTTTGTTCATTTGTTCTGCTTTGTCTTTCATACGCTGCTGAGTCGCCTGAAAGATAAGGTTGCATTAGAGCTGTGCACACAATTTACTGCTTGGCATCTTCCAGTCCTTCTGCGTCATTGCAGCCCGTGTGTCGGGCAGGGGTCCTGAGGCGTCAGGGTGATGTGCTGAGGTTTGAACCTGCTGCTTTCCACCTTCCCAGCCATGTCTAGAGCGGCTTTCCTTTGATTTTGACATGCTTCCTGCTTGTCTTGAGCTCATCCGACCTTACCGAGGAGGAGGACGGCTCCTGGCAGCAGCCATGGGGGGGACCACTGTGTCCAGGCAGAAGCAGGGCCGGTTTGGGAGCAGTCGGAGCGGGTTTGTGTGGGTGAGAGGATCGCTGTTTAATCTGGGCGGGAGCTGGGGGTTGGTGGTTCTGTTTTGTTGTCATCCCACTCCTTTCCCAAGCTTGTCATCTTTTTATACAGCATGGCATTTGGGAGAGGGGTGGGGACCTCTTGAGAGAGCTGCAGCGCACAGGCACGGAGATGGAGCTAGATACTGAAGCACAGCTCAGGCTGCTTGGGTCTTCTCCTGGTGCTCTGTGCGGTGCAGGCTGATTCACCCTGTCGCTATCCAGTTAGAGCTGTTAAAGCTTATCAGTGGGAGGAGCTGGAGCCCTCTTTGGGAGGATTCTGATCCTGGGATCTTCGGGAGGGGATCCTGCTTGGAACAGGAATGTTGCTTAGAGTGTGAGATGACAGGGCAAGGTAGTCTCCTGGGTCTGAGTTCATCCCATTCGCTCTGTGCATGACCTGCTGAAGAATGAAGGAGTTGGTACAGAAGTGTCATCGTTTCCACACTTCCAACTTCAGTTTATAGGGTGCTTAAGCCCAAAGTAATCATTTGGCAAATTCTTTGTCCCAGGCTGACTGTTGGATGCTGTAGCAGAGCAAGGTATTGTTCCAGTCAGTGCGTATCCACCTCCTCTGGGCATGATGGGTTTCTGATAGCACAGGTTCTTGCCAGGAGCTTTGCAGAAACCCATCTCTTGTTGTAGTTTGAGAAGCTGCCACTGTTCAGTAGAGGCCCATAATTGCACCACAGTTCTTGTAATCTGCTTAAGGGTAATAAATAAAGGATAACCTACTATTAGTTTCGTTTACTGGATCCTTCCCAAGATTGTAGTTTAGGAGTGTTTTGGATCTGCACCTAGTCATTGGTCTTGTTTAAACTATTAGGCTTTTCCAAGCAGGAACAGTCAATTAATGAAGATCATCCAGGGTTTTTATGACCAGGTATGGTGGTAGCTTCAAATGTAGTACGTCTCTTAACTTTCTTATGGTAGGTACTATTGGCAATGACACTTCCATGGAAGTATTAAAGGCATCATTACTTAAATACCAGCATTTTATTCATGGGCAGGAACTGGATGATAAGAATTATGCCTATCAATGCTCTGTATGCTTCGAAGTTCAGTAAGGAAAAAGAAAATGAGCCATTATAAATGCTGAGAATGACAAACGTCACCAAAATACAGGAGGCAGGCGTTCCTTCATCCCCTTTGGGTTCATTCATTAGCCAAGCCTGCTGACTGCTCCATTGGAATGCTGAGAAGGTGATTGCAGAGGGGAGAAAAGTAAAACTATTCACCTGTCTAGCATTATACAGCTCTGTGTCCCTCTGCCCCAGGTGCCTTGATGGATCTGGTGATGGGAGTGAAGAAATGGTTTGTTTGAAATGGATGGAAAACTTTGCTGTTGCTACTGGGGATGTTTTATTATGTAGTTGTAGCCACGTGAGCTTAAAGTACAATAGAAAGGGTTCTGCCATCCGGGGCAAGGCTCAGTGTGAGAATAAGAATACCTGGTGTTTAATCCCAGTTCTTCTGTGGGCATCTTGACCTTGATTTCAGTGTGTTTGTTCACCTTCAGGCACTTGAAGCCTTGGCAGCAGGAGCAGGGTGTTCAGGAGCTTGTTCCTCATCTTGAATGATCCCAGTGGGTGGGATCCTATTTGAACAGGAAAGGAGGGGGAAGGCTTTTTGGTGTTTCAAGTGGCTGTTAACCTGACAACGTGGGGAAATGAAGGATGCAAAAGCAGCGAATTCCAAATGAAAGTGGTTGTTGTGACTGCAGACATGAAAAGGTCCCGTGTGATGCGGTGACCCGGGGGTTAGAGCTCACACACAGCTCCGGCTCGCCTGTGCTCTGGCCTCGGAGTAAGCCCGACTTAAAAACCTTCTGCTTGTGTAAGCAATGGGAGAACAAGCAGACACTTCATCCTCCAGAAAGCCCAGTAAGCCTCAGGAAATTCCTGCATTCTTGATTGGATTTTGTGGCACAGGACTGCGTGCTGTGTGTTTGAAAGATGAGCAAGGTTGCCCTCTCCAGCCCCGTGCCACAGGCTCGATAAGCTGGGGCTGAATAGCTCATTGTTCCCCTGCGGGCAGCCCCATCAGCTGCCCCTCCTCCCTGCCACAAACACTGAGGGTAGGTAGAATGAAAGCGTGCTGATACTGCGGTTCTTACTGAAGGAAAAGGTTACTACTTCTTGCTGCTGTTCGGCAGGCGAGCTGCATGTGAAGTATCCACCTTGAGGGCTTGAGCTTCGCTGTAGTTTTACCATTAAGATACGTGTGCTGTGCTGATCTTCTTTTCGGGAAGTGGTACTTTGTGTTTCCTCCAGCTGATGGGTGCTGAGGCGCTGGCACAGGGTGCCCAGAGAAGCTGTGGCTGCCCCATCCCTGGCAGTGCTCAAGGCCAGGTTGGACACAGGGGCTTGGAGCAAGCTGCTCCAGTGGAAGGGGCCCCTGCCCATGGCAGGGGTTGGAGCTGGAGGAGCTTTAAGGTCCCTTCCAACCCAAACCAGGCTGGGATTCCTGAATGCCAGACCTGCAGATGGGTGTTAGGACTGGGCAGGCTGGCTCATTGCAGGGAGGAAACACTCCCTGACTGTGCCGTTTGGTGCTGTTCCCGCTCACTGCCTCACTTTCTATGCTTCGTGAAAGCCTTAATGACAAAGGCACAGGTAGAATGGGGTTGTCTTGTTTGCATTGACTAAACAGGGCACGCATGTAAGGTTCTGCAGCTCTGTTAGTAGCTGTGTAACTGGGAACTGAGCTGGATGGCGATGATGTGCACAGCAGGGATTAGCAAATTGCGTTTGGGAAGTGATACTCGCCCCTCTTCGGTTGTGGTGGGGAAGCTGTGGGTGCCTGTGGTTGGGATGCAGAGGTACAAAGCTGTGCATGCCCAAGACCTGCATGTTCCTTACTTTATTGCTGATTCTGAATTCATCTTGGGGTAACACACCTCTGAGAACCTTTGGCAAGAGCAGCAATCAGAGTCAAGCAACAGGGGGCATCTCTGTGGCTGGAGTGCTCAAAGATGGAAATACACATTTTACTGATTTCATGTTCAGTTTATTGCCTGTATAAAAGCCAAATAACCTCCTGTAGCTGCACCACTGGATATTTCTGCATTCTCAGGATAGACTGACATGCTCCTGCTATGTTTTCTTGTCCTGTTTGACCATGGGCCGAGTCATTTCCCTCTCCTGTCCCTGAGATTCAGACTTGGTGCAATGAGAGCACCCTGGCTTCAAGGTCTAATGGGAGAAGTTTTCCTATTTGTAAACTGCTTGAAAACTGTTTGTAAAGTATTGTGTGCATATAAATAGATAACTTCAGTAATAATTCTGCATAGTAGAACATTACCACCTATGTCTGTGTCATTTATGGGTCCTTTAGACATGAGTATTTTATAGTCTCCCTGGAGATAAGTCTGCAATCACGTTGGCTCTTTCTCTCTTTCAGTGGTTTTTGGTTTCTGTGGAGAGCTGCACAGCTGGCGGCTCAGGAACTAACTGAATAATCCCAAACTGGTGCCTTGGGGGAGGCCCCAGTGTGTGCAATGTCTTGTCTCTGCATCAGGAGTAGCCTGCAAAGGAATTGGATAGCAATTCCCCCAGGTGGCTCCCTGAGCTGATGTGGGGTATTGCAGCATTCAGTCCTTTTTCCAGGCTGAGATTCAGTACATTTTTAGGCAGTGACCGCTTCTCCTTGATGCCAGAAATGCACTTGACACTTGTAACTGATGCACTCCCCAGCAGCAAAGCTCTGCTCCAAGGGCTGTGCATGGATTGCAGGATATTGGATGGTTTTGCTGTGGCTGGTGCATCCGAGATGCGATTGCAATCACTTTCTGCCTGCAGATACACTTCATCCTAATGGAGCTTTTTTGCTGCTGTATACGAATGAGGGAATGTGGTTTTAACTCTATTTTACTGGAGAATTTTGATGGTGTTTTCTCTAATGGGATTCTGTTTAATCTCTAGTGCTTTTATTTGTTACAGAGATCCGTGCCCAGTTGGTAGAGCAGCTGAAATGCCTTGACCAACAGTGTGAGCTTCGGGTCCAGTTACTGCAGGACTTGCAGGATTTCTTCCGCAAGAAGGCAGAGATTGAGATGGATTACTCAAGGAATTTGGAGAAGTTGGCTGAGAGATTCCTGGCTAAAACTAGGAGCACCAAAGACCAGCAATTCAAGTAGAGTATCTGCCTTTTGTTTTTGCTCTTTTTTCCCCCTGTAGACGTGGCTGCAAAGACAGGAATGCCAGCAGAGAGCTGATAGAGTCCATGTAGGTACCAGCACTTGTGAATGTCAGAATCAAGTGTCTCCCAAGTTTGTGTTAAACACAGAACTCATTTCATCTTCCTCCACAGCCTGGTTGCTAACTACACTTCAGTAATTCCTGGTAGGTTGCATGTTGTCAATAGGGAATGGAATGGTAAAAATTGGCACGTCTAAAAGGAGTCATTTTCGTGGGAAGGTGGGCCAAGCTGTACACCAGGTTCGATGGGCAAACCTGGATTTCCTTCACTGTCAGTGGCTGTGGTCGGTTCTGTTTAAAGGGTAACTCTGCCATCTGTTCTGTACTGGGGTTTGCTGTTGCAGCTTTCTGGTTTCAGTATCTTACACATACTAAGTGTAGGATTGAAGAGTGTTGTATCTCAGTTCATAGCATTCTCTGCTACTGCCACTTCAAAACAGCAGAGAAGTAGGGTCAATAGTACTTCCAAAGAGATCTGTGCCATGGTGGGGGGAATCCCGAGATACCAAGCTGTTGGGACTCAGAATTTGAAGATGTCCTCATTGACAATGAATTGTCTCACCTGCCTGAACCATTGTTTACAGGTAGGTCTGACCATACTGCTTTGGTTCTTCCCTGTTTAGCTCTTGGAGAGCTGGGATGACATGGTCGTGGTTTCATGGGTTCAAAGCCATGGATTTACTGGCAAGTCCTGCCTGGAGGAAGGTGGTTTTCCTAGGAGGGATGCAGAAGGGGCTGGCACAGGCTGTGTGGCACGGAGCCATCAGCCCCAGGAGTAGGTGGCCAGCAGAGAGCCACAGCGCTGCTGGAGCTGACATGCGGGCAGTGCACAAGCTGGTTGGGTTCTGTTGTCAGGGGAGCAGCTGGGGAAAACATGGAGCAAAAGCAGCCTTGGATCTGAATCATTCCTGCCTTGGACAGTTTGGGCTGAGAGGATCCATCTGGGTCTGCCTCCACCCACAGTGCAGTGTCACTGTTAGTGTTGTTGGGGTCACTGGCTGTGTTTTGTTTTGTTGTTGCTGTGCTTGCAGGGATGTGGGGATGTATCGGCTTTCCCCTCCCATTAGACACTTGCTTTGTGAAAGCCATTCAATAGGCACCATTCTATTTCCTTTCTGGGCAGCTTTGATGTGATTTAGTTCAGCTCTCATTGAAAACACACAATGTGCTGCACTGTGAGGGAACCTGACTCTGAGCATCGCTGATAGATTGGAGGAGAGTTGTTCTGTGCATCTGTATACCTGGTAATGGTCTTAAGTGTTTTGTTTCCTTTACAGTGGAAGTGTTTTTACAGCTTTAAGCTGCACATATTCTGCACATGCCTTTAAGATGGCATGAAAGAAATGGTGCCTTGAGCTGTCATATTCTTGTGCATTATGATTGGTCTTTTGCAATTGATTTTGTCTTTCTTCCTGGTGAAAATTGAGGTGGTTTTCTTTATGTTCCATGATATGAAACATCCCATCAGAAATGCTGTCGTATGCAGCTTTCAGTGTTGGGAATGTTGGATCCAGCTTGCTTCCTATTTTGAGATTTGGAGTGTATTTTCAATGTGGAAGTTGTTACCATTGTTCAATAAATCCTACATGGTGTCATGCTTCACGGCAATTAAATCTGCTGGCTGTGATACTGCAGGGTGTTTGTTCTAATGTGTTTTCCTCACTGCCCCCTGCCCCTGGTTTTTGGGCTGTTTGTACTTTAGATGGGCTTTATAAAGTTGTACCAGCACAAAACTGACCTCAAATATCCCAGTTATTGAGTGTAGCCTCGATTGGACCGGTGATGCTATCAGCACATAAAATCTTCACTTGGATTGCTAAATTAAACGTCAAGTCCAGGGCATTGCCTGAAAGAATCTGGAAATCCATTAGGGATGGGGCAGCCACATCTGGAGCTGCTCTGAGGCCTCCCCTTCAGGAGCCTTCTCTTCTCCAGGCTGCCCCAGCCCAGCTCTCTCAGCCTGGCTCCAGAGCAGAGCTGCTCCAGCCCTCGCAGCAGCTCCATGGCCTCCTCCAACAGCTCCAGGTCCCTCTTGTGCTGCTGCCCCAGAGCTGGACCAGGAATGCAGGGGGGATCTTTCCAGAATGGAGCAGAGAGGGAGAAAAGCATCTTGTTTTTGGAATATATTGCCCCTGCAGGGGTTGAGTCCCAAATGTAGAAGCTGGTCAAGAGTTAGAATAAAGGGAAGAAGCGATTGTTAACAGTGAGGCTGCTGGGTGTGTGGGCAGGATGTGTCAC
The DNA here is from genome assembly GCF_033783945.1 of Neopsephotus bourkii. Taxonomy (NCBI): domain Eukaryota; kingdom Metazoa; phylum Chordata; class Aves; order Psittaciformes; family Psittacidae; genus Neopsephotus; species Neopsephotus bourkii. The sequence goes on from NW_026901625.1 coordinate 960,942, forward strand.
AGCAGTGGCTGTAAAGCTGGCTGACCTGGGCAGCTCCGTCTAGGACTTGTGCAGTCATTTGCTGGCTGTAACATTCAGGGATGTGTCAGAATACCACAGGGATCAGTAAGGAAGCAGTTCCAATTATAATTAACTTATCCCCAGCACTGCCTGAAGAGTGCAAAGCAACTTGGCTGGTACCTGCTCTATAGATGCTGCAGCTGTAATCTCATTTGGAAGCCCCCGAAAGAGCATTTGATCAAAGCCAACCCTGATCTCTCTCCTCCTGAGCAGCCTGGTATTACATGACTCCGAGACGTGCATGGGAGGGTGGCTACTCTGTAATTGCCTGGCTGTGCCCCTATAAATACACAGTAATAGCATGTTCTTCCCATGCGGTGATGATTGTGTCGGATGGTACCGTATCATTCAGGGAGCGCTTACCATGTCACTTGCCGTTTTTAGATCCCATAACACGCTGTCAAGGAGGAAATCTGTCAGGCAGCTACCCTGTAATTTGCATGTGCTTTCATACTCAGGAGCTAGGATGTAATTGCTAAGTTGCTCCTGATGTGTTCATTTCAGGAATGCTATCAAGGGCAAGAGGCTTCGGGCTGACCCTGGAAATTGGGGTGTGTGGCTTCCTCCTCCATCCAGCACACCCTTACAGGAGGGAGCAATGGAAGTGCAGCTTGTGTTGGGTTTCTAACTAATGCAATGCATGGGGTGGATTTTCTGTAGATGTGGCTGCAGCAGGGGTGATCAGGTGGCTCTGTTTTCCACATGGGAGTTGAAATGTAGGTGGTTGGGGCTTGACAACAAAGAGTGGATAGCTGGTGATGGGCTTGGAGGCTGCGTGCCCCTTGCAGAGTGTGAAGCTAGCTTCACTGGAGCATCTTAACATGATTTACAGAGGTAGGTGTGTGTTGTTCTCATTTTGCATCTTTGAAGAAGGGGAACAGATTGTTTTAGCCAAGGTGACATCTAAGTTGATGGCAGTTGGATGTATCCCAGGTTCTGCTTGCTTTTGACTACTCTGCCATGGCTTTTATGCCTCATTTTGCCTATTCTCTTTTAAAAAATGATATTTCAGTTAGAAAGGACTGTAAAGACAATAGTGATAAAAAATCCATATCTATTGGGAAAGGCTGCTTCAATACTCAGTGGTAAATATCCTTGCACAAGGTGTAAGGACTGCAGGGAAAATTGCATTCCACAGCCCAAGTCTTACACCTCCAGTTATTAAAAGAGCTTGTTGGTCACAGGTCTGGTGTATCATAGAATCCCATGGAATCTGCCTCAGATCTCATCTCAGTCTCCCCTCTGGCAAGTTAAAGCCATTCCCCCTTGTCCCATCACCATATGTCCTTACCAGAAGTCCTTTTCCAGGTTTCTTGTAGGCCACCGTTAGGTATTGGAGCACTGCTGTAAGGGGCCTTCTCTTCTCCAGGCTGAACAAGCCTGAGGGTTACAAAGTGTGTATGACTACAAGGGGTAGTCCCTGAGCATCTCTTGTTTGCAGTTAGATCAGAGCATCCATCCCAGTGTCCCTCTTGCTTGTGGCTCTCGGGGTCCCTGTAGGCACCAGAGCTGCTCTGACATCCATCCTCAGAGGAAGGCCCTGACCCACTGCAGTGAAGCCCCAGGACCTTTAATACCAGGCTTCAGTTCTACTTAATATGATTCTGTCCGAAAGGCATTTGCCTATTCAAAGAAGAGTGAAGACTGTGAAAACCATGGCAAAGCTTCAGTGATTCCTTCCAAGGGGGAAAAAAAAAGGAAAAGAAACAACATGGAAACATGAAAATAAAATGCTATTTTAAGGCCATCTTTTAGATGAAGATAATCTTTGGGAGTAGGATCCTGAGGTGTGATTGTCAGCTGGAGGTCCAGGGTATCCCAGCATGAAATTCAGATGGCTTTCTGGCAGCCTTTGCCTTGAAGTAGAAGATGCAGAGTAAGTCTGGCAGCCTTCGGGCTGAGCCCTTGTAAACAACAGATGTTCATAACTGGAATCTTTTGGAAGAGGAGGGCAGGGAGCAGCATCCATGTCCATGCCTGTAATCCTCAACATTCGCAGGGAAGGCTGAGCTGCGTCAGGAACACTTTGAGGGGAAATCAGACGTGGATGTGAATGAGCAGAGAAATCCAGAGGAGTTTTCTTAAAGCTGCAATGGTTTCTTGCAGGAGAGATGATGCCATGCAGGAGGTATCAAAGCATTCGTGTCACGTGGACTTCAGTTGTGGTGTTATCGTTCTAATGGATAATTCGTGTCATAGGCAGTTTTGACCTGTGATTCCTTGTGATGGAGTTGAGCCCTGACATTTCCTCTCCCCCCCAAGTCTTTTGAGTCACAACATTTGGAAGATTTTTAGAAGCATGAAGCATTCTGTCCATGCTCATTGCAGGGGGTCGGACTTGTCTGATCTGTGAAGGTCCCTTCCAACCCGAGCTAGGACACAGGAAAAGCAAGAAAGTGCTTTTTTATCCTTCCTCCCAATTTTACATGGATCATAGAATCATGGAATGGTTTGGAAGGGACCTTAAAGCTCCTCCAGCTCCAACCCCTGCCACGGGCAGGGACCCCTTCCACTGGAGCAGCTTGCTCCAAGCCCCTGTGTCCAACCTGGCCTTGAACACTGCCAGGGATGGGGCAGCCACAGCTTCTCTGGGCACCCTGTGCCAGTGCCTCAGCACCCTCACAGTGGTTAATTTCTTCTGGAGGGAGTTCTTCCAGGACCTGGGAATGTCTGTCGCACCCCTCTAGGAAACCCATCCTGAGTATCTGGGGAGACAGAGGGAGGTGGAGCAGGACACTTCAGTTTCTGTGTGTACCAGCAGGGACTTGCTTCAAACTCCTCGGTTCAGGGGAAGAGCGATCGGAGAAGTTTTCTGTTCACGCAGGTGATGTGATGTGCCTGTATCCTTTAAAAGTTTCTTTCTATTTAGTAACATTTTCATTCCCATCTGACCCATTCCCTCCTTCTGTGCTCATTATGGAAACCCACTATTCCTGGGGTTTGGGAGTGGTGGTCTGGTTTTAGTCTCCTGTGGGGAAGGAAGTTGTCTTTTAAGGTCTGTTGCTCTGAAGAGGGTTACCTTGCAGCACCCAGCCAAGTGTCACCGGCCTTCGTCCCCGTCTCCTGCTCGCCTTAAAGCAGATGAATGCTGGATTGTCTCTTCCTTGTATGAATGAGTAATTTAATTAAGACATTTCAGATACTTGGGACTCAATCTTCCCGTCTGATCTCTTGAACCTTTGAAGTGGAAGTTGCACAGGGCCCCATCAAGATAACACCCGAGAAACCACAGAGCTTCATACTTTGTGGTTCCTTCAGAATCTGTGCACAGCTTCCTCTTCCTGCTCCCAAACACCCCCGACTGCTGTGAACTCACCTAAATAAACTCTCCGGATTTTGCTATCATCACACGATCTTGAAACCAGTGTAAATAGTGCTGGAAATAGACCTGGATCTTGGCATCTTCCTCCTCTCCTTGCGGGGCAAGTTGGAATCAAACAGTTGTGAATGAGAAATCATCAGCACTTTGGGCAAGTTCATAGCCAGGTCTTGAAGCTTTGGGTTGATCTCATCTGTTTTGCTGCTGAAGGGTGAATGCAGACTCTGCTCAGTCTGCAGAACCAGTGGAAGCCAAGCTCAATGCCAGTGATACCCATCGGTCCCTAGTGCGTGTTTTGTTTCCCTTTCCCATCCCTCCTCCGTGGAGACATGAAACTGGAAGCAGAGTGGATTTGCCATCTCCTTTGAGGATTGAAATGGTTAATGAGAATGGCAAACTGCTTCCCTGCCATCTGCTTGTGGTGACGATGGAAAAGGGTCTGTTGTAAACAGTTGTAGAACTTCTGCTCGGTGTTGTGAAAACCGTGCCCGTGTTCCAGCCTGAAAGCGCTGGGTGTTTAGGGGTGCCTCAGCAGTTAACGTGTGCCGTTGTAAAGGCTTCGTGGAAGGTCTGTAGCAAGTAACTGCCTCTTCCCTTTTCTGTTTCGTTTCTGTCTCAAGACCTGCCTTGATCTGCTTCTTGCCAGTGCTGGGAAGTCTGTCACTAGTAAGTACAGCGAGGTTTTGTCTCGCTTCCTATAAAACCCTTGCTGTGAAAGCGCTGAACCCGGACAAAGGCAAGAGGGGCCATTGTAAGGAGGCACTGGAGGGGTTACTGAAACCAAGAGACACCAAGAACTCAGAGGAGTTTAAAGGACAAGCTGTGGTTGCTGAGGTTGAGCTCCGGGTGCGGTGCTCGCGGCACAGATCCGAAGGTGACAATCCCGGTGGCGGATGGGAAGCGTGTGGGGATGTGATGATTTTTCCCTGCAGGATGGGCTTTCATGTGTAACCACACGGAGTGTGTCAACAGCCCATCTGGCGCCATTAGACACCAGCAGTTTTACTCACCATGCTTTTCATGGGCTCTTGGTATTCCTGCTATGTGGTGCCTTAGAATAGCTTTGGGGGTTGCGGTAGGGCAGCCTGGACAGCTGGGAATTGTCCAGTTAACTATTGCATCTCTCCCAGTTGCCTTTGGAAAAGTAAGGCACTTGTACCATGCTGTTCTCTGGTCCCTTGGCTACTGCTGTGGCGTTTGGTCCGTGATGCTCACAACTCATTCAAGCTGCTCATGATGGGATTGGGCAGATACCTCAGTAGGAACATCCATGAGGAGCCAAGTGCTCTTTGTGGAACAGAGAGCAAAGATTCATAGTGAGATGGAGTATCACAGAATCCCAGAGTGGGTCGGCTTGAAGGGACCTTAAAGCTCCTCCAGTCCCAAGCCCCTGCCACGGGCAGGGACCCCTTCCACTGGAGCAGCTTGCTCCAAGCCCCTGTGTCCAACCTGGCCTTGAGCACTGCCAGGGATGGGGCAGCCACAGCTTCTCTGGGCACCCTGTGCCAGCGCCTCAGCACCCTCACAGGGAAGAGCTTCTGCCTAAGAGCTCAGCTCAGTCTCCCCTCGGGCAGGTTCAAGCCATTCCCCTTGGCCTGTCCCTACATCCCTTGTCCCAAGCCCCTCTCCAGGTTTCCTGCATCCCCTTTAGGCACTGGAGCTGCTCTAAGGTCTCCCCTTCAGGAGCCTTCTCTTCTCCAGGCTGAACAAGTGATGGGAGATAGAAAGGATCAAACCAGCTGTGGTTCTGGGTTGGCAGCTCAAGCAGAGGAGTGGTCCAAAGCCTGAGAAGTCAGCAGCCTGCATGCAGCTGGGCTGCTTCTGGCTGCTTGGAGATCTGTGGCTGCACCAGCCTTAAGGAAAGAGCGGAGCAGTGAAGTGATGAAGCAGTAAGAGGCTGTTGAGGGTTTTGAGGCAGGATTTTGAACAGCTACAGCACGATCAGCTGCTGGAGTCTGAGCTTTTTGTTCCTAAGTTTAAGTCCCCCACTTTTCCTGGTAGTTGGTTAATTCTCACTTCCTGCAGCTCTTCCAGCTTTGGAGAGCAAATACAAAGTCAGTGTGTAAAGTCCTTTTATATCGTTGATATAAAGGAGCAAACCAGCTTCTTTTTAACTTTGAATACTGTCCTTTGTCAACTTCTCTGTATAATCACCCACAATTCTTCCTTCGTTTGCTTCCTCTCTTCCACCTGAGTGAGCTTGCTGGTGGAGGTGGTGGTTGTGCAGATGGTGTCTACACCTCTGACCCAGCGCTGCTCCTTGGAGAAGCTCTTTCTGGAGATGCCCTTCCTCCTCCTGCCCTCTCTTCAGTGGAAGAAAGCTGGTTTCTTGTCTCATCCAAATTAGAAAACCCCTTCCTGTGTATATTGCCTTTTTCCATGGTGGCAGCTTTATATCTCCATCAGATAGCATGTGCCCTTGGAGGCTGCTGCAGCCTGCTCACTGCCCATGGATTTACACTGGGTCTCACAGTCAGTGTTTAGCTCCCTGGCATAGTAACAAAACACACGGTGTGCTGCAAATGCTGACTGCAGATGGGGGGGGTGGTGACTGCTTGATTTATAGAGCTGAACATCTGGCAGTTTCAACCTTGTGCAGTTCTGCATTTTGATCATTCCATCTGGTTTTGCGCGTCAGCAGTATCTGCAATACAGGACGTACAGTAGGGAGGCAAATATTGTCTCCAAATAAAATCTCTGCATCTCAAAACACCAGGAGACCCAAAAGCCCAGAATCCTTTTTGCACCCCCTCCTACTATATATACACACACTCCAACCCTGGGAGCAGATTTGGACAGCACAAGCTGCAGTTATTTCCTGAGCTTTTCGTATTCTTTTGAGAAACAAAGCTGGTCTGAAACTATTCTTATCTAAAATTACCTGTATTGCACTGCAAATCCAATCACTGATGTCATGGCAAGGGTAATGAAACTGCCACAGGTTAATTTTCCCAGTGTCAGACAACTCTTGCAGCAGATTCTGTCCTTTTCAGTGCAGAATATTCTTCTCTTTCAATGGAAATGAAACCACGTTTTGTTTAAGAGGGAAGAAATGGGCTGCAGTTGCTTGCAGTAATCAAGAGCAGCATTGGCTTTCCTCCAGATCTGCCTTACTCTTTTCTAAATAACTATTACTGTACTGTAAACAAATGATAAACAGATCTAAGGAGAAGTAAATGCTGAGTTCAACTACACCTCGACGTGCCAGCTCCAACCAGGACCATGCAGCATCCCCGCGAGCCTCTTCGCTTTCATCTAGGGCCTTAAGAAATGGTGCTTTTAGTGATTTACTCCCTTTAGTAGATGAAATGTTGATCTAAATAAACTGAGGTTCCTCTCATCTCCCTTTGGTTTTTTTCCCTTTGCATTGCTTATTTGCAGGCTGCAGAGTGAATCAGCTGTGCTAAGGTGGAGGAAGTTCAAAGATGAGAAAATCAAGCTGGTTTTATGAGTGTTGCCTTTTCTTTTGCTCAGGACAGATACATATGCTCACATGTACATAAAACACAACATTCTGTTTCCTATGCAGATGCTATTTAGCATCTGAAGTCTTATTGTGGTGAAGTCCCAGCTGCCTGAGACAGCACAGGGAAACCTGGTGTCAGACATTGGAGCCATCGCTGTCCCTCAGGCACTGTAATCTATGCACAGAATCTTGGATTTAAAAGCAGAAATCAAAGCCTACATTTAGCATCCTGGAGCTTGCATTTGCCTTTGTTTGTTGGGGGACAAAAGCCTGTGGCCATGTGAATGTAGTTGTGTGATTTAAGGTGTGTTTTCTGGGTGTGCAATAGCCATTTTATAGCCATCCTCTGCTCTCCTCAGCAATCCATCCATCCTGTAGCTGAGTTTCTAGCCTTTCTAGGTCCAGACCATCTTGAGCAGAACGGGTTTGTGCACTTCAGCCCTATCCAATTCTTGTTTCTGCTTTGTGTCCTTTCTAGGAAGGATCAGAATGTGCTGTCCCCAGTGAACTGCTGGAATCTCCTGCTCAACCAGGTGAAGCGGGAGAGCAGGGACCACACCACGCTCAGTGACATCTATCTCAACAACATCATCCCGCGCTTCGTGCAGGTCAGCGAGGACTCGGGGCGCCTCTTCAAGAAGGTAACTCAGTGCTGCACCACTTCCTTTGTCCCTTCTGAAATACCATTTTAGCTGTTGACTGGTGGATGGAGTCACTGGTGGCTGTGCTGACATGGGCTTTCTTCCTCTTCATGGGTGACTGTGCTGGCTTTGATTTCTTCAGTCATTTTCTTCTTGCAGTGGTTTAGGATGGTCCCAGAAGTGGCCAGTTTTGATTTGTTGGTTTAGATTCAGTCTGGTTTTTCCTTTTAATCTCCTCATCATAGTTTGTATGCCCTTTGAAACCTCTATTAAATATGCAGAAACCCTGCAGGTCTTCAACTCTGACAGGACCAGCTCTCTAAACTAAACTTGTATTTCCCATGGAGGAGAAACTACTGCTGAAAGGAAAAGTGGGAGAATTCTTACTGTGCTACCTAAGAAATGGATGTATTGTCCTCTCTGGAAAAGAACATGCAGCTGATGTCTCTTTTGTGCGCCTCCCCTTGATTCCTACCTGGAAAATACGGTGGGACAGCATGGGAGAGGATTCTTCTATTAAGACTCTGTTGTTCCAGTAGTAGAAACATGATAGGGTAGCTCTGAAGCTCCTCTTGAACGGTGATGCCTGGTCTCTCCAGTCAATGGCTCTAATATCTGTGAGGTGACACGTTAACATTGCAGGTCTGACTTTGAAAGCCATTTCTCTTCCCTCATCCCTTGCAATGTGTCGTGACAGGGAGAGCTCTTTCTACTATTGCAAGGCCTAGAGAAGGGCGTTGCAAAAGGGCTTGAGGTTTCTGGAGAGGGCTTTTGTGGAGACTTTTCCTAAATCACATAGAGTCTGTGAGAGAAGTGGGGGAGGAACAGTGTTCATCAGAAGATCTTGGTGTACTTTCATGGGTGTCTTCTTGCTTTCACTGGTGTCAGTGATGTTAAAACAGTGTCAGTAGGTTATGATCTGTTTAGGTGCAGTCAGCAGTAACGTTGGCTTTTCACTCTGGTCTTAACAGTCTTCTAAAAGCCTTGAAAGAGCATTCCAGTATTCCTTAGTGTCCCTCTATTGCTCTAACTGATGAGGCCAGTATGTGTAAAGCAGTGTGTTCAGACTGCTAGCAAACAGTGCTCAATATGGTGTGTTGTGTTTCATGTCAAGATGCACTTGAGGGAGCAGCGTGTTGTGTGTTACCTGGAGAGCAGGATGTGTTTGCTCTTTTACAGCAGGTATTTGTGTGTGTTGGCAGCTGATTTCCATAGGGGAATGAAAACAAGTGGACACTTGTGTTTGTCCTCTGTGTATTTCTGGAGTTTTAAGGGATAGGAACAGAATGTGTGACAATCTGGTTTGCTTTTACTTCTTCTTTTGAGTCGCTCCCCAAGCAGAGGAGCAGCCTTCTCCCTCTCAAGTAGCATCACACTAAGGCCTTTTTGACCTTTTAAAACTTTGTGGTAATTACATTATGGTTGATTAGATACTTACAGGGGATTACTGAATGGCAGCTACTCTTCAATTCCCCTAATCCTTCCAAAGGAGCAGTAATCTCCCCACTGAATTTCAACAAAGGCTGTGCTTGAGGAAGGTGGCTGAGAAAACGCCATGGCAAAGCACTACAAGGAAATCGATAGGATCCCAGTTTGGCTGGAAAGGAGCAGCTTAATTTTCAGCCCCTTGTGTAAAAGCCTTGTATAAACCACAACAATGGGTTTGTCCTGCTTGGGTTGATTTGGGGTAGAGGAATAAAACCAAACAAATCACTGCCCACCAAAGCACAATACCCCTGTGGTTGCTTTCTCACAGCTCTAACACAAACAGAAGGCATTTGTCTCCAAATCCCAGCTATTTGTCTCTGACAAGATTGGCTTTTCCTGTTTGCCAGTGGCAACTGTAGCTGTTGGAATTGGGCTGCCAATCTTGCTGCTGGTTTGGGAGCTCTCAGTCCTTGGCTCATTCTACCCAGGGGACCTGTGTTAAAAACGAGGGCACTTTGCTGTGTGAAGGCCTGAGGAACATCACATCTTTACACTGGAAAAGACCTTCTAAGAAAAGTTAGATGTGTCTGGCTGCTTGCAGGTGCTCTAGTGACTTACATTTAGGAGCTGCTCACTGGCTTGTAAATAATGCTGTGAAATGGAGAGGATACAGAGCTCCCCATTTACTGAGAGCAGTTGAAATCAAATCCTGAGGCATGAGATCCTTTTCTTGGGCCATTTATAATTCAGGGCTTTGTGTCCTGCTGGGAGGGAGCAGGTGAGCTAAGGGGAACAACCAGGCTAAGAAAAGATGTGCTTAAGATCCCTTTTGTTGCTAACCTCTGTATCTTGCACTGCGTGAAGTGGTGAGCTGCTTCAAACGAGAGAGATCTGAGTACACCGTGGAGCCATAATCCAGCCTGAGGGCTGTGAGGGGCCTGGGTGAGCGTGATAAGGTCTGAGCTGGGAAGGAAGCACATCCCTGAGGGTGGCATTGATGTGAAGGGAAGCGGGTGGGAGCTACTGTGGTGTGGCTGGAGCAGCATGAACCCAAACCAAGTCTCCCTGTCCAGAGGAGCACTGGAACTGGTGGGAGCAAATGTGGGTTTGTCTCTTCCAGTGGCCCCGGTGGACACACTGAGACCGATTCTTGTGTTCACCCTTGGACCCCTGGACCAGTTCTACCAAGGGCACAGCAGTGCTGATGGTCGAGCTGGGACGGGTCTGTCCTGAAATCAGTGACCTCCTGGAGTTCCAGCAGCGTTGTGCATGGCTTTTCCAAGGGTTCACCTTCACAGTGCCATGGGAAGCCTGCGTGGTCCATGGCTCTGCTTGTGCAGTTCTGTCCCTGTCTCGTGATGAAGAGATCCCTCTCCAGGACTGTGTTACGATGTGGAGGGTCTCGATTGCCTGAGTGCTGGAGGGAAGCCTGCCAGCCACTTCAAAGGTAGCTCTGCTGATAAGAGAAGCTGCGTTTGCTGCCAAAGCCAGCCCTGAAGTGGTGCTGGATGTACAGCGTGTGTGAGCCCTGGTTCTTCCTGCCTCTGGGATCTGTTTACTTCCTCACATAGCTCTCCCTGTAAAGCCTTTCAGTGTCAGAGCACTGGGCTGTTTGCACCAGATGTGGGGTTAGAACTTACTGAGGCTTGCAGCCAAAGGTGGAGGTATTTGAACACCCTTCTCTTTCCATGGCCTTTGTCTTGGGTTCTCCTAAGAGATCGCTTTTACATCTCAGTAGATGATGTTGTCAGTCAGGGCTGGAAACTATAGCAGATAAATCCTGTTGGCATCAGTGGGGATCTGGCATTGGCTTCAGGAATGGTGTCAGCTCAATTGTGTGCTACTGCAAAACAAAGGGAAGACAAATGGTGACATAAATAAGCTCTCGAGCAAATAAAACTGAGCAGACTTGCCCTAATACCAAACTGGTACACCTGAGGAAGGAGGTCATATTTCCTTATTTGTGCAGGATTTAGCCCTGGGTTTTGTGCAGGGCTGGTTTCAAGCCTGTGTGCCACCCGGTGTTGCTATTCTGGTCACCTCTCCCTTTCCTGGATGACTGTAAGGCTTTGATGTTGGTGCCTTTCCTACTGCTGTGGAGAGCAATCCTCTGATTGCTTCCTGTTTATCCTCTTCAGCGTGGCCCTGAATATATATTTGTATATGTGTTCAAAATAGTCTTCCATTTAGGTTGATTCTGGGTTTGATTTTCCCTTTCCTCCCTTTTCACTCTGTGCCCCCATCACCCCATCCTTTTAATGTGGCCCTTGATTTCTTTGCATGAGGGGTGATGGGGGATCATGAGGGGAGAGCAGGGGCAGCCATGGGCTTTGAGGGGTGGCCATGGGGGGAGGTCAGCTTGCCCTCAGTGACATGGTTTAGTGATGGGCTTGGTGGTCCTGGGGTTACAGTTGGGCCCAGTGAAAGGCAGATTTATTCTGCAGATGCACAAGTTCCTGTCTCTTAACTTAGAGCCACACTGGAGATGCTCGGAGCAGTGACTCCATCCTGCTTTAAGGCTCATTGAGGTGGATGTGTCCTCCTGGTATAGAAAGGGGACAGGGAGGGGTGGTTGCCCTACAGATTGCTTTGAGAGCACAGCATTCCTTTACATGGTTGTATCAAGTGCAGTTGTGATATTTATGGGGAGAAAACCGTGTAAAACATGAAGAAAACAAAGCTGAGGGTTTAAATTCGCTTCCTGTCTAATACCTTTGATCCCAGGGAAAACCCAGTTTATCTGTTAGTACACTGCGCTTGATGTGAAATGGAAAATCCACAATGAGTTGCTTAAAAGCCTTGTGGTAATCAAGGAAGAAGAATTATTAATTCTCTTAAGGGGTCCGTGCTTAAGCTGACCTACTTTACAGCCGCAGTGTGGCTCGTGGCTGCGTTGGTCCTGGCATATGAAAGGTCTTAAAATACCCCACACAGGGAAAACCCATGCACAGGAAGGAAGTGCACTGGCCAAAATGCTGGGCACTTCTCCATACCAATGTAAGCATGTAAATAGACAAATACCATCAGTAAAACTGAGGTGCAGACATGGTATGTGCGTGCTCTAGCTCTGCTCTCACATGTGCATCCTTACCCACTGCGCTCCTCTGCTGTAGGTGCCTCAGGAAATAGCGATGTTGAGTTCTTCCTCTTTTCCCCAAAGGTAGAGGCTACAGAAGCCTGTTGGGAAGTGCTGCTTTCAGATTTCTCACTGGGGAAATGAAGCCTCCCAGCTTTCCTACCTGCTTATATTTAGAACAAGTGGAGTGGAGGAAGGGAGAGGGAGCGGATTCACCAGTGTGGTGCTGTGATTGGAGTGATGGTTTCTGTTACCCTGGTAGCACTTTGTACCTGGTCAGATACAGTGGTGGGATCAGAGCCTGATGCCCAGGTACTGAATGCCAGAGGCTACAGCTGGAGTAATTCTACTGTATGTTACAGGCTAAAAATGCCACTTCTGCATTTAGATTGGGCATGGAATACGCTGCAGTTGGGCCTGGATTGAGAGCAGCACTGAGGAGAAAGGACTTAAAGGTCCCTCCAAACCTAACCCATAAATTGCTTGGTTTGTTGGGATGGAGTCCCTGAAGGCCAAGGTTCAACAGAATCAGCACAAAAATAAGAGATATAGGGGTTGTTTGGAAGAGACCCTTTAAGCCTGGAGAATGTGAGGCAGTGGTGTGACGTGGTTTCATGTAGGAATGGGTTTTCAGAGTAGAGGGGTTTGCTGTCATAAAGAAAATTCCTTATTACTGACATAGTGGTGAAAGAAATCACTAGTGGAGAAAACTAGATAATACAACTGGAAGTTAGATACGAGTGCCTGAATCATAATGCACCATTACACTGGGAACTGAGGAGCTGTCATCCAAACTGTGCATGTATATTGTACAGCATGGCACAGGTTTTGTTCTCCTAACTTTGCTTTCAATCCTGGAGAGTCTGAAGCTTTGGAAGAGGTCTTCCCAGAATTCCTGTTCTGGAGGGGTGTGTGATGATGGCCAAGCACCTTATCCATAAAGTTCTTGCAAGTCTTCTCTTTAACAAACTTCTTAAGTAGATGTTAACTAATATGTAATATTTAGTTTTAGATTAGATACTAGGTAGACTGAGCTGAGCTCTCAGGCAGAAGCTCTTCCCTGTGAGGGTGCTGAGGCGCTGGCACAGGGTGCCCAGAGAAGCTGTGGCTGCCCCATCCCTGGATGAGCTTTAAGCTCCCTTCCACCTAACCCAGGCTGGGATTCTATGAATAAATATCCTAATTATTCCTTTTTAAATGATGGAGAGAAATGGTCTTGTTAGAGAGCAGTTTCCAGGCTCAGCACATTCGGGTTCCAGCTCCAGCCCTGTTGCGGGCTGACATAGTTTTAGGCAATGTATCAGATAAAATCTCTTATCTCTGTGCGTTTCATTCCTTCTCTGATGGTTTGGGAGTGTTCCCCTGCTGTTGAGGAGCTTACACAGAAAGCATCTTCTGAACTTCACGGCGTGTTTGGTGAAGCTGAACCATCCTTCTGTCAGATTTGGATCCACGTTAGTGAGGCTCGAGATGCGGCGCGTGAAACGCTGACAGCATTCCTTAGCTCTCCTATTTATTATCCCCCCGAAATATTTTGAAGCTGAAGTCGTGAATGTGTGCTGGAATGTGGAACAGCCAGGCGAGTGCTGCAGTGGATCCCAAAAACATCTTGATTGAATTAGCCGGGAGGTGGAGGGGAGGAGGCTGGAACAAAGAGGCCGTTGAGGAGCTGGCACCGGGCGCTGGGAATCTGTGCTCCAGCCAGGGGTGGCAGCAACCTCCAGCTCTGCACATGGTGCATGTACCCCCTGGTGTAACAAAGGAGTATGTGTGCGTGTGTTGATGCATGTGTGTGCGTAGGGCAGCTTCTTTCACTTTCCTGCTTTGGGCTGGGGAAGAGGCAGCTTGTGAGCACAACACTGAGGCTGCAGGTTGCTCTGCTTTCCCCTTCCCCAGCCTCAGGCATGGGGGGGCTCCCATGCTGTGCCATCATCTGAGTGCCCTAATGATGCGCATCGAAGTAGATAATCTCCCAGATCAAGAGGACAAGTGTTTAGCCTTGATGGGATGAGGAGATGACATGGTTTGTGGGGACGCTCCCTCCCCACAGTGCATTATTGGAGTCAAGGAGATAAGATTTGGTTGCACAAGCCCTTCCTCAGGGTTTTTAGGGGATGTACAGACAGGCTCCAGTTGCAGGTACAGCCAGGAACAGAGAAGGATGAAAATTTACCAGGTTTCTTTTTTGCTTGTATTTATTGCTCTTTCCTGGAAGGCTGTTTACAAAATGCATCATTCTAAACCCCATCTGCTTTTGAACAGCATAATAAAGAGATTGATGTTGAAATAGCAGTTGGTACCTGGAGACGTTTGCAAGCGCAGAGATGATGCGGTTGGTTATCCTTGGCATGCATTTCAGTTGTAATTCCATGCCACATTCTAGCGTGAGCCTGAAATCCCTCCTGCCTGTGTGATGCTGGTTTTAACTTGGATGCGCTCGGAGCTCTATGGGACCTCAGGCAAGTTCTGTGTGTGTCAGATCCACCACCCCCTACAGCACTTGAGCAGCCACTTCTGTGCTGATGTCTAAGGCATTTTCCTTTGCCTTTCCCAAGCGAACCCTTCTGCTTCCTCCAGTGCCTTTTCATTTATCAGGGCCACCAAGCTAATTTTCTCCCTAAACCTGTTCTTGTTGGTGGAATCAGTAGAGGGAGCAGCAGTAAATGAGCAGTGATCATTGCACAGCTCTTGTTTTCATGGCACCTGTGATCTATCTTACCTTTATCTTAATGGGAGTCCTTTTCCAGTCCAGCAATCTGGCAGTTCCTTTCTTGAGAGCTCATTTGGAAGCACAAAGACTTGGGTGTTTTGACAGTTCAGCTCTTAAGCTGCTGCTTTTCTTCTTCAACCTGAACAGGCATTAAAATATTCATTTTCATCTTTCACATAATTGATGCTTCAGCAGTTTTACAGTGAATGAGCAATTTTATGCAGGAAATAAGCAAATGAGCTGAAAAGAGCTGGGTGAAGGGCAGGTGATTGGTCCAGTCTTGAACCAGCACAGCTGAGAAGCTCCTTCTGTGTGAGAAGTTCAGTGCTGAGGGCATTCCAGGCAGAGCCAGTCACTTCCATTAATCGTCTCCAGTGTTGAGGGAAAAGGCAGTCATAAAAACCTTTGCCACCCGTGTCAGTGCAGTGATGAGCAGCAGCTTCAGCTTGCTGCTTTCAGAGGTGGAAAACTGCGGATCTTATTTCTGGGAGCAGGTTGGAACTGGAGGAGCTTTCAAGTCCCTTGCAACCCAAAGCATTCTAGGACTCCATGGAACACTGCATCTTCAGCGAGCCATTTCTACTCCAGTATCTGAACGTATCCAAGAGCAACCGTGTCCTGGTGAATCCAGGAAATAAACTTAGGACGTGCATACAAGTGAGAGCTGCAGGCCTTGCAGCCAGGCTTCCCCCATGGGTTTGTCTCCATAAGGCTTTGCCAGGCCCCATGAGCACCCTCATATCCTCAGGGATCAGTATGATGAGGTGGCACCGGCAGCTCGTGATGTGTGTGTGGTTGAGGGACACGGAATAAGGGTGAGAGGGGTGGGCAGGCGGTGGCACAGGGCTGGCAGTGAGGTCAGGGTCAAAGGGAGGAGCAGCAGAGCTGCCTGCAGAGATGGGAGCGGGGAGGATGTGATGGATGGCTCTCATGCACTTGAAGTATTGCCTTGTTCATGGTACGATGGAAGAGCATTCCTGTTGGCTTCCTTATCCTGCCTTTCTTTGGCTTCCATGCCGACCTGTCCCACATTGATCGTTCTGTTTGATCCTGCTAAAATGGGCAAATCCGTGTGTTTCCAGGCTTACACTGTTGAAAATCCCATGTTCTCGGGAAATTTCCCTGTCTCTGGACTGTCAGGCTTCTCTGCCTGTGCATATGTAAGAGTTTGATGTGTTAATCCTGTTTGTACAGTTTGACCAGCAGTGGCTCTGGGCTGAGCAGTTATTGGATTTGCTGGCATAAATAGCAGTGCTTAATCGAGCCTACAGTATTTCTAGCTGGGGAGTGTGCTCGCTTCCTCTGCCTTTTCACTGTCTTCCCCAATTAACTTTCATTTCTGTGTTTTGTTGCAGAGCAAGGAAGTGGGATTGCAGCTCCAGGAGGACTTGATGAAAGTCTTGAATGAACTCTACACGGTAAATCAAACTGATTCTCTTGGCATCTTTTCAGGCAGCAGGCAGAAGTGTTTGACTTCTCCCAGCCTGCCGTTACAGCAGGGACTAAGCACCAAGGCTGATAAATGTCTGCAGGCTGTGCAGCTCAGGGCGGCTGGTGCTCACCAGTCTATAGAGCACCATAAATCTCACTTTTTCACTCTATCCCTCTGTTGTTTCAGCTCTGTAAGTGTTGGCTCCACTTCTCAAAGATCTCACCTTAATGCACATCTGCTACTAGCTGCAGTGTTGGGTTTAAAAAGAGTAAGACATTATAGACCTTGTAACAGTCTTACAATACCTAAAGGGTCTACAAGAAACCTGGAGAGGGATTTTTGACAAGGGCCTGTAGGGACAGGGCAAGGGGAACGGTTTGAACCTGCCCGAGGGGAGACTGAGCTGAGCTCTTAGGCAGAAGCTCTTCCCTGTGAGGGTGCTGAGGCGCTGGCACAGGGTGCCCAGAGAAGCTGTGGCTGCCCCATCCCTGGCAGTGCTCAAGGCCAGGTTGGACACAGGGGCTTGGAGCAAGCTGCTCCAGTGGAAGGTTTAAGGTCCCTTCAACCCGAGCCATTTCATGATCAGGATTACTTCCAAATACACTGCAAGTCTTCAGCCCATGGTGCTGTGTGGTCTCGGTGTACAGAAGGCAGCACACGGCTTCAGCGGGGGGACTCACTGTGTTTGTTCCTCAGCTCTTTCAGCAAAACAGCTCCCTTTAGAGTCGTTCTCCTCCATCTGTGCTCTTTGCTTCCCGGTCTATCCATTGGAGACACTGAGAACGAGGCAGTGCCTCGGGAAGGAGAAGGAATGTGTTCATAAAAGTTCATACGCTGCTCCAGGACGTCTCTGCTCACATGGAGGAATGGAAAAGCCTGTTGCTTGATTGAATTCTTGCTTTCTGCAGCTGTTACTGAGCTGGTTCTCTTTGAAAAGCAGAACCCACACACGGTTTTGTTGCTCAAAATGTCCTTTTGTTTGTCCTTCCTTAATGATGCGTTGGGTCATTACACTGAGATAAGTTTCCTTTGCTCTTTCAAAGGATCCCAGCCTGGTTTGGGTTGGAAGGGACCTTAAAGCTCATGCAGTTCAAGCCCGTTGCCACAGGCAGGGACACCTTCCACTAGAGCAGCTTGCTCCGAGCCCATCCAAAGGAGTAGCAGAATCCCTGTTTTCAGGCAAAATGGATAGGGATGAGATCTTTAGTTTTCCTCCATAGATAAAGCCTAGAGGATTATAATGACCTGTAAGTTTTTAATAGGAAGTGTCCTGTGTCAGCCCATGACTGTGCTGTTGCCCTCAGCAGGCAGCTTGTGCGTGCCAGTGCGGCACCGTTAGCAGGATAAAATCATTAAAACTGGGATTTCTCTCTCTGCTTCTCTTGCTTTCTGCCAGTTCCACTCTCAGTGATAGAGGAAAAGAAACTGCTTTGCCTCTATTATTACAAATGCCTGCTTTATAGCCTAAGCATATGCAGGAGCTGAAAGTGTGTGTGTGTAAATTATTCAGCGAGCCTCTCTCGAACACTGCCTGCACTCACATTCTCTTTCATGTTTAAATACAGTGTCTCTTTGTATCTGAAAACCTCCGCTGATCACTGCGTGGAGGGGGAGCATGTGTCTTCCTTATGTAAAATCATGTTATGGTTCAACCTGAGGTGAAATAGGTATAAATGGGGGTTCATCTGAAGTAATTGTTTTGCCAGGGGGGGCTTTATTAACGCTGGAATGGCACTATTGGGGTGTCTTTATGGAACTGTGCATTTTGGGGGGCCCCTATAGAAATGCTGTCATCGTGGTGTTTGTTTAGGTATGTTAATTGAATCGCTTTGCATTGATGGATGAGGAAAGCTAGTTGACATGTGATGTCCTTTGGTGTTTTTGTTCTGTTTCATTAACACAAAGCTAGACATGAATATCCTGTGACATGAAGGGGGAATATTCCTGTGACTATCTATACTTATCAAATATGTGCTATCCAGGATCCAGTACAGTTCTCCCTGAGCAAAAGAACCACACGCTTTTTGAGACTATTTTCATTAGATAAGGTGAACAGAAGTACTTATGCATCTCCAATTGGATTTAAACAAATGGAACCTGAGCTGCTTTAGCAGCCATTATGTTCAGATTATTGATCTGCAGGACAGTTCCTTGGGATCTGGGATGTTTAAAGGCCTGATTCATCCAGGTGGAAGACTGACAGGCATTCCTTCTGCAGCCTTACCTGCTGATGAAAGCTGTCATTTCCCAACGTTGGTATATAATTTCCCTTGAATAGTGAGGAAGCTGGGTTTAATCTGTATCTGTTTTTGGTTTCTATGCCTCCTTTATTGGATCATACAAGAAGGCGCATGCCAAAGTGAAACAAAGAAGCAGCTGCAGCATCATCCACTTTGATTTCAGATTCATTCTGAGAGCCGCACTTCCACGCAGGCATCTTCTGTCCTGCTTTGTTGAGATGGGAAAGCTCCCATTTTGCCAGTTGAGATATTTCTAACTCCCAGTTACCAACCAGATCTGTCTTGTTGGGCACTGTTTGAATGTGTTTGCTTAGTATGATATATAAACATGCTGGGCATTTGTACATAAATGTGATGGGCAGCTGTTACGAAGTAGGTATGTTAAAGAACGTACCGTTTTAGGGGGTGTATTGGCAAATATGTTGAAGCATAAAGCATATGACCTCTTCCTTAGGATTTTGTCCTTCCTCACCTGTGCTCTTTCCTGATATATCATTCCTGTTCTCCCTAAGGCTTGGTCATGCAGCTAAAGTGAGGCAGAACGTATGGATGCCTAGTCTGGTGGTTAGGTAAACCCATTTCTTCCTCAGCAAATGGAACTGTGGAGCTCTGACTCTTGGCTATCATTTTCTGCAGGTTATGAAGACCTACCATATGTACAATGCTGACAGCATCAGTGCTCAGAGCAAACTGAAAGAGGCGGAGAAGCAGGAGGAAAAGCAGATTGGGAAGTCGGTGAAGCAAGAGGACAAGCAGACACCGCGCTCCCCTGACTCAACCTCCAACGTCAAGTTTGAGGAGAAGCATGTTCGACGGAGCTCTGTCAAGAAAATAGAGAAAATGAAGGAGAAGGTACTGCCCTAGTGCTTGTGTAGAGTGCTTGGGGAGGAGGTAGGCTCTGAAAAGACCAAGTTTAGGCCTAGCTTCTGTTGGAGGAGATGGATTGCCTGAACCAGCCCTCAGACTACCTATGGGCTTCTGTCAGCCACCGTGGTAGTGCTGGAGCTGGGCTGTAACCTCATAAACCCACCTTGTTCCTCCATTCTGACCTCAGTCTTCCCCAACCTGCAGCCTCTTTTAAGAGAAGACTTGAAGTGCAGAACTGTTAAGTATAGTACTGCTTAAAACCATCCACATCATTAATCTGAGTCTTTGAGTCTTGATGAAATGGAATCCAAATGAAGAGAAATGTGTGAGCACAGTAAGATTGTGCAGTGTTCTCTGGTGTTACTAAGAATGCTGCTACTCCTGCTGCACCTCTTTATAACCTCTGTTCTGTCTGTGGTTCTCTTCTAGCGCCAAGCAAAGTACACCGAAAACAGACTGAAGGCTATTAAGGCAAGAAACGAGTATCTGCTGGCTCTGGAAGCCACCAATGCATCTGTATTCAAGTATTACATTCATGACCTGTCTGATCTCATTGATGTAAGTGCTGCTGCTTGGGTGCCTGCAATGAGTATCATTGCCGCTAACCCACATGTGTCTTTCCTTCATTGTTCAGCATCTTCTACACTGGTACAGCTGGTAACCTCTGTACGGCTGTGGAATGAGGATCTTGGATGGGCAGCTTAGAGGGTAACAACAGGCATAATAACTGGTCACTAAGCTGTTAAGTGAGCTTTTTGTCATTGAGTAACTCAGTTTTGTTGCACAGATATAAACTCACACAAGAAACCTGACATTGAAACATGCAGAAGGAGACTTGCTTAGTTAACATGAAACTCGGCTTCAGTATCACAGTTGCTTGACATTTTTTACCTACTATTTTAAGCAGGCAAGCGGGATTGTAACGCAGAGGCACATTTTCAAACAGAATGTTAACTGTAGAGCCGTAAAGCACTTGGTAACAGAAACTGAGGACACAAGCCTCTTCTAAAGCTACTTTTAACTTGTTCTGCAAAATTCCATCTATTTCAAGGCTAGTGTTTTCTCTAGCGTATTTCACAAGAATGAACCTCCCTGCTTTTTAGACCTCCTGTTCTCTGATACCCAATCCACCAGTGATGGAGGTTGTGCTTGCCTCTCTGTTCACACAGAGAAATGAAGAAATTAACTGGCTATGGAAACCAGTCCCCCGTTTCCTTAAGGATGCTCCCTGCAGAAACTGAGTAATGGGGCAGGAGGTTGTTCCCCAGCTACCTGCAAGCTCTTGTGTTCAGGGGACATCATGCCTGCTTTTAGTAAAACACACAACAAAACCCTCCTTTCACTGAGTAAAACCAGTAAGAATCCTGAGACATCTCACAACTACATAACTCCCCTCTTCACTGGGCAGAACTGGAGTACCAGATGCACTGAACACCTTGTGTCTGGGTCACTGCCTGCTGCTTGCTCTTACTCTGCTTGCCAAGCACTGCTAGAGCTACTCGGCTGCAAAGCCTGGAGGGAGCTTGCCTTGTAGGAGAGGGAGGTAATGATAGAAGTGTCTCTAGACAGAGGCAATAAGGAGCACTCAGATCATTATTAATTAGCCAGCTATTATCATAGCTAACAGTATATATAATGCATTTATTCAGCTGATCATAAAATGCCATGAAGTGCACTTCTCTGCTGGGTGTTTATTTAAGCCTGTCCTTTGGAGGTCAGGCTCCTCAGTACTGGATGGTTTGGGAAACACTGTTATTGTAAAGGGTCGTGGTTTGCACAGTTGCTGTGCTGAAGAGCCCTGGTTGGTTTGTACCTGCTGCCTGTTCACACCTTTTAAATGTCTGCTCGACCTGAATTGTGCCATTTGGTTACATACAGTAAAGAGTCTGTTTGGATTTCATAAACCCAGAACAGTGTTTGATTCCTTTGATCCTGATGGATCAGAAATTAACAGTTAGAACCACTGATGGTTATCAGAAGCATCTGACTTAAAAATGTGATTTTTAAGCCAGCTTTTAATTCTCTTCCTTGCTTTAATCCTTTGGTGATACCGCATCTTGAAATAGAATCTAAAAGCAATCTTCCGAGTTGCTTCCAAGTAGATTGTGTTTGGGCAAACAGCATTAAACTTGCCATGTTTGCCCAGCCCATTGTGTGCTTCCAGCGTGCAGGGCAGGGTAGCAGGGAGTTAATTCTCCCTCGTGAGTTCAGAGCAAGAAATTGTTCCTGACATAGCCCAGTAGTTTTGAATTTCCTGACTTTGGGGACTGAGGCAGCTCTTTGATGCTAATGAAACATTACAGTAATGGGGAAGTTTGGATTAACTCCTATTTATGAAAGGGTCACTAGGACAGAATCTAAAGAAGATAAAATGGAGGGGTGGCGGGGGGGTGTGTGTCCTTATGGTGCTCTCCCTGGAGTAGGTTTACTATTGGTGTTTACTCCAGGATCTCAGAGTTTCCTTTCCAAATGTAAATTGCATTCCAAACCAAGAGGGCTCTTTCTTCTTAAATCTTCTGTCTGGGACGTGTTTGAAAGCTGCCAACTGGCAAAGGGTTAATGATCTGTCCTGTTGGGAAGTGAATTTGAATGGGTTATCATTAAATTCTTATAAAAAATTGATTTCCTTGGAGAATGATTTCATCAAACATTTATATAACCCAGAAAAGGGATGGGGAGACTGAGACGTTTATGAATGTGGTACGCTGGCCTCTGAAAAACGTTCAAGTGGGGGAGTGGGCTGAGAAATGTTTTCTGTCACATGAAGCCAAATGTTTCAGTAACATAAAGCCAAAAGCTTTCGTGTGTTCATAGAATCCCAGCCTGGGTTGAAGGGATCTTACAGCTCCTCCAGCTCCAACCCCTGCCACAGGCAGGGACCCCTTCCACTGGAGCAGCTTGCTCCAAGCCCCTGTGTCCAACCTGGCCTTGAGCACTGCCAGGGATGGGGCAGCCACAGCTTCTCTGGGCACCCTGTGCCAGCGCCTCAGCACCCTCACAGGGAAGAGCTTCTGCCTAAGAGCTCAGCTCAGTCTCCCCTCGGGCAGGTTCAAGCCATTCCCCTTGCCCTGTCCCTAAAGGCCCTTGTCCAAAGCCTCTCTCCAAGGTTTCTTGGCTTAATGTAGTCCTGCTGCCTGGCAAGGTGGTATGTCAAACATGAAGTCCCATTTGACTTCCCAGTCCCACCAGTCACCTCCCCTTGTGCAGTGGATCAGCTTTGCCTCTTACGCAGATGTGTGCTGGAGGAGGGCGAGCACAGGGAGGACAAACTGCTCGCCCTGGGTGAGTGGCAATGGTCCAGCCCACAGTAGGAGGGGAAGAGAAGCCACTGCTCCTGTTAGATCTGAACTGATCCTGATCCTCTCTGGACTGTTGATCCATCTCAGTCTGGCTTTCTCCACATTACTGCAGAGAGCAGCACTGTGATGTGCATGCAGAAGAGCGGCTGTTGATCCAAGCCTGCCTCCACACGTGCACATTCTCAATCAGGCATCTTTTGTTGCTGGGGCTTTTTTGGGGCTGGTTTTTGTTCTTTCTGATTGAATATAATATCCTTTAATTCTCTGCCACTAGCCTAACCAGCAACTGCAGCTCTTTTTACCACCTGCCACAGCTGGTTGGCACAGGAGCCAGGCATCGAGCAGCATGTGGTGACAGCAATTCTGAGCAGGCAGGGAATGGTCTTCTCCCTCCCTCTTTCCTCCCCTTCCTTTTCTTTTTGCGTTTGCACACAATGACAGTAATGAGACCCAAATGATGGGCGAGGAGGAGATTTCATGTGAATTTTGCTTACAGAGCAGTGCAGCAATCAAGCAGATGGTCGCTTTCTTTCCTGTTGGATTGTCTCCTAGTGTATGTCATCTTGCTTGTAACTCCAAGAAGGTGGGCTCCTTGCTTGCTCCCTTTATTGGATGTCTGAAGAATTCAGGCTGGTTCTGATCCTAATGAAAAGCTCCCATCTGAAACGTGAAGGATTGGCTGCGCAGCCACAGTGGGGATGAAGCTCCTGGATTGTCTTCCAGTGACATCATCCTCGTGTCACAGCCAGGAAATTCTTGACCACGGCCACTTTCTGCTCGAGAGTTTTGCTCTTCTGTTTCACCCCAGCAATGAAGTCATCGCAGCCGCCTGCTCCTTGCTTTCTGGATGACTCTGCTCTTTATGCCTGTGATGTCCAGGTCATGGGCTTGCTGTGTGAAGTACACTGAATTAAGCAGCTTTCTGTTTCTTGGGTAGAAGTATTTAGATGCAGATCGACTTCTGCAGATGATCCAAACCCTGTGGCGTGTTACTACAGATGGACTTTAGTGCCTTGCTTTCCTCTTACTTGGAATAATTTTGTGTAAGGATTTTGGATTATGTTCAGTGGGAATCAATGCCCCTAAAGTAAGGGTAGAATTTAAAGAAATAGGCTGCCGTGTTGTTGAACATACCCACTTCCAGGGTGCTTTTGTTTAACACCATGAAATGAAGTCTTTACTACTCTGTGACTGCAAACTGTTGTAAGTTTAAGCTGTTCTTGTCTTGGCACTAATTATAACATCACGTTGACATCTGGTGTGGGATTATAGACTGAAAGTTCTGTTTAGGGCCTGCTCTTAGGACCCCCAGTCAAAGTGCTCTGCAGTCAGTGAGACATGTGGGACCTTGCTGGTACCCAGATGATAAAACATCCACAACTTGCTATCCTTTTAGATAACTTCTGGCTTCAGAAGCTTTTTAATACCCATTGCAGGATTTCTTTGCTTATTCATATGGAATTGTGTGTGTTTTTCCAGCAGTGCTGTGACCTGGGATACCATGCTAGCCTCAACAGAGCCCTCAGGACGTTCTTGTCTGCTGAGCTAAACCTGGAGCAGTCAAAGCACGAGGGTCTGGATGCCATAGAAAACGCCGTGGAGAACCTGGATGCCAACAGTGATAAGCAGCGCCTGATGGAGATGTACAACAACGTCTTCTGTCCACCCATGAAGTTCGAGTTTCAGCCACACATGGGTGACATGGTCAGTTTATAGTCCTCCTCCAGCTCTAGCTCTGTGAACACTTCCACCTCTGCCTGTTTACTGCCCTTGTCTTTGATAGATAGGATAACTGCAAGGCCACCTGCTTGGCCCTGTTTTGAGGAGGATGAGAGAAGCTTTAGGTGATGTAAAGATTAAGCAGAGGCCTCTGGCACAGATGTCAGAATATGGCTCTTACTTTCTGACTATCAAAGCTACTGAAGCTGAAAATGCTTCATTGTTATACCTTCATGAAGTATAATACTACGTGTGGATAGGAAACAGTTTTACCCTCTCATTCAACCCACAAGATTACCCCTTCACCCCAGGACAAACTGAAGTTTGAGATTTGAAGGGGCAACAAGAAACTTAAATGCTGGTTTTGGGAAGGATTTGAGTGTGGAATTGTAGAGTAGAAAAGATTTACAATGGTGCTTTGTGCATCTTCCCCGTGAGACAAAGCCGTCGGAGGATTTTAGGTTTGGCAATGGAAATCTCTCTTTTTAGGTTTATCAAGATGTGGTTACTCATCTGGGAGCTGTTTAAAGTCACACAAGCTGAAACTAGTTCTAAATGGGAACACATGTGCAATGCAGTAATTTAGGTCAATTGGTTGGATTTCTGGATTTGCCTCCTGAACATGGAGGAAACACTGTCAGGTCTCTTGCAGCCAACCTCTTCTGGGCTAAGAATTATCATCACTGCTTAAGGCTCCTCTTTGTCCCTTCCCCCTTAAGCAAAACCTTCAGACTGCAAATGACCTCTCTCAGTTGTTCTGTGATTTGGAAGTATCCTGGAAGATCCTGGGAAGCAAAAGCATCACCTGCAGGCTGTCATGCACTTTAACAGCTCCCATTCACTGGGTCATTTATCTTGGCTCTTCTCAAGGCCAAGTGAGGGTTTATCAGTGCAGCCTGATGGCCTTGGTGCAATGGTCCTGCATATACCAGATTGAGTATGTGATGTTGTGTGATAAAACTCCAATTTCTGCCTTTAAAAAATAGCTTTCTGCATGAATTGTGCCTGTTGCTGCAGTGTACAGGTGGTTGAGCTGAGCCCGCCCCAGGCTGCCTGGTTAATGCATTGAACCATGTTCTTCCTGATGTGCAGTGGGATTTAGCCTAATATCTGTAATAAAGCACGTCAGGCTTCCAAAACACATGACAAGCTTATACAACTGTGAGTAGCTAATATCTTCTACTACTTCCTTGATGTTCACATTCTCTCTTGCTCCCTTTTCGGCACAGTCAGGAAGGGAAGTGCTATTTTTGAACACGGACCTTTTCCACTGGTTGAAATCCAGGGCTGCAGAGTTTTAAATGAAGCACTTTGGGAGCTGTTTGCTTCTAATAACTGAATGAAGTAACTGCAGTGTTCCTGATTATGTGTTTCTTCCCCCTAGCACTCTAAAAGCAGTCCTCTTTCTCTTCCAGGAGTCGCAGCTATGTGCCCAGCAACCAGTCCAGGGGGAGTTAGTGCAGAGGTGCCAGCAATTGCAGTCTAGATTATCGACGCTTAAGATTGAAAATGAAGAGGTGAGCTAATGAACCACAGATCAACAACCCTCTTACCACTTCCAGTGGGGAGTGGGGGCTGGGGAAGGAACAACCTTACTTATGGCACTCAGGATGTGAAACCAGTAATACCTGTTTGTTAGTAGAACCATAAAATGGTTTGGGTTGGAAGGGACCTTACAAGTTCACCCAGTCCCAACCCTCTGCCATGGGCAGGGACCCCTTCCACTGGAGCAGCTTGCTCCAAGCCCCTGTGTCCAACCTGGCCTTGAGCACTGCCAGGGATGGGGCAGCCACAGCTTCTCTGGGCACCCTGTGCCAGCGCCTCAGCACCCTCACAGGGAAGAGCTTCTGCCTAAGAGCTCAGCTCAGTCTCCCCTCGGGCAGGTTCAAGCCATTCCCCTTGGCCTGTCCCTGCAGGCCCTTGTCCAAAGCCCCTCTGCAGGTTTCTTGTAGCACCTTTAGGCACTGGAGCTGCCCTTAAGGAGTGTTTTCTTCTCCAGCCTGAACCAGCCCAGGTCTCTCAGCTGCTCCAGCCCTTGCAGCATCTAGTAAAACACTTACAACCTCTGTGTTTTCTTGCAACACCCTCTCCTCATTTTTTATGTACTCTGATTCCTGCTGGCCAGGTGAAGAAGACCATGGAAGCTACGCTCCAGACCATCCAGGATATAGTCACGATAGAGGACTTTGATGTCTCGGACTGCTTTCAGTACAGCAACTCCATGGAGTCTGTGAAATCCACCGTCTCGGAAACATTCATGAGCAAACCCAGCATTGCCAAGAGACGGGCCAACCAGCAGGAGACAGAGCAGTTCTACTTCACAGTAAGGAGTTAATTTGCAGTACGAGCACGTGTAATGTATTTAGAATTGCACTCGCAAGAGAGTGCAAACTGATGCTATCGCCTTGCAAAAATGCTGCTGCGATTGATTTTTGGACAATCTTAGGGTTTAAAAGCGGGTGCTTTGAATTCTTGACAAATAAACAGGGATCCCTTTGTTGATGCAAACTTAGGCTGGGGATAAATTGTGTAAAATTTGATTTCTCCTGCATCTGAAAGGATTTATGTGAGGGAGAGCTCAATAGCTTGTAAATATCAATTTCAGGAATAATACAAACTAAAGGAATGTTGAGCTTTTTCATTTTTTGTTGTTACCATCTTACAGTTTCAGCTCACATCAGCTTTTAATTGAGTCAATGCCTTTTTACAAGATGCTAAGAGCTTTTTAGATTGAATTTCATAACAGACTCTGTGTTTTTTATGCCTAAATTAGATTGATGTTGAACTGTTGAATTCATTTCCATTTAAAAGATGTTTCAAACGAGCAGATGAAAATCATACCTCTTACCCTGGTTACTTCGTCATTCCTTTGGGCATCTTTTGCTGTATTTAATGCCCTTTACATTCCTCTTCCAAGAATGGTGTTAGTTATTAGAAGCCTGAAGTTTCTGTGCAGATTAAACTCGCTGGCAGCATGGTTCCTGTCAGGCTTTGACTTAAATAAATGAAAAAGCCTCTGTAGAAGGTGAAGCTGGTTATTGAAACTGTGCTGAATGGAGCTGGCCATGGAAGCCCTCTCTAACCAGCTTAATCAGATGCTTGGTTGATTGATCTACTGCCCTTTATTAGGATTTCAAGCTTTGAATCTATAAGAAGCAGGTTGTGCAGTGATCTGGGCGAGGCATTCTTTGTGTAGGGGGAAAAGCAAAGTGTAGTGCAGAACAGGGATTTAAATCCCCTCATACCTTATGATGTGCTAAATGGTGAGGGATAAGAATGGAAAGGAAAATACTAGTTTGAAAGAATATTCCATATTAGTGTGTACTGCATTGCTAGCAAGGCAGAGCTCTTAGGTAAAGATAGTGATGCCACCATGGGGATTGAATTGAAGGAGTACTGCCTGTAGTATCTCTATGCTAGTATAATCTGTATTTTCACCAGAGGCATGTCACTGCACGATGGTGCTGAGATTGCTCTGTTGTTAAGGCTTTGAAGGAAGATTTGTATTCAGAATAGAAGCTTAAACTTCCCTGTGTCAGTGAAAGGCATAGGAATGATGACTGACTTAGCACCGAGCTAATGCAGACAGCTGAAGCAAGGAGGTGACAGCGACTCTGGGGAGGCAAAGCTGGGGATGTGGCCTGGGTACCACTGCTGTGAAACTGGAGCCAGCATGAGGCTGTGATGGGTGTGGGAGGGGGCATAGAATGGATGGGAAGGGACCTTAAAGCTCCTCCAGCTCCAACCCCTGGCCACGGCCAGGGACCCCTTCCACTGGAGCAGCTTGCTCCAAGCCCCTGTGTCCAACCTGGCCCTGAGCACTGCCAGGGATGGGGCAGCCAGAGCTTCTCTCACCAGCGCCTCAGCACCCTCACAGGGAAGAGCTTCTGCCCAAGACCTTACCTGAACTTCCCTGTTTAACAGTCTGGTTTGTGTTTGGCTTCATTATATATGCCACCTGATCAGGGGTTCCCACTGCAAAACTACTGCAGTAGGTTTGGACTCAGAGAGGATGCCAAAGTTGCGTGGCTGTGAGGAGCTGGTAGGTGCCAAATGCTCAGTTTCTAACAACACCCCTTCCCCTCTTCATTTTTACACCACCAAAATAATATGATTTGAGGATATTTCTGCTGCTTTGCATCTGATTGTGCTTAGTCTGGCTCCAGCTGTGCTCTGCTAGAAATTAAATCCTTAGGAGTTCTCCTGGAGTTTGATTATTTTCTTGCTTTTTTTACTGTTTTTATTAAGCCAGAAATCAAAAGCTAATGGCTCTTTAATTCACTGAAAACAGCCTGAAGCCTTATTTTAAAATGAGGGGGTTTTATTCATAAGCATACTTGTAACAGGCAGGGTACAGAATGTTAGGCATGAGGAAACAGAATGCATGAAATGCTGCACTGAGGGCTAGGAGCCTTCTCTTCTGCTCCCTTCCAACAATCCCTGGTACCCATCTGCAGGCAGGCAATGGTCTTCACATGACCACTACTGATGCCTCAGAGCCAGAGCGATCAGCCTGAGGATGGGCGAGTGCCAGAGCGTGCTCCATTTAACTGATGGAGCCAAGCGTGGAGCTGGGGTTTGGGGAGCAGATTCTGCAGGGAAATGTCAAGGAATATGGTTAGGTTTTTTTGCCACAGTGTTCATGTTTCCTGTTCTCTTCTAAAACAACACAGAAAGTTGAATTATTAACTATAGGAAGCAGTAACTGTAGGAAGTGCTGAGACGCTCCAAAGGGACTTCATTCTTGTGACATTTTTCTTCCAGTGTTGCCAACCAAAGGGACATAAAACACAGACTTTGGCAGTTCATTAAAGACCCAACGCAGACATTTTTGTCAGTGCACACGACTGCTGGAGAAGCTCGTGCTGGACGCTTCCTTAGTTCCTGGAAGGTTCCTCCCACCCTCAGTGCTGCTGCTGGATATCAGAGAATCCCAGCCTGGTTTGGGTTGAAGGGAGCTTAAAGCTCCTCCAGCTCCAACCCCTGCCACGGGCAGGGACCCCTTCCACTGGAGCAGCTCCAAGCCCTGTGTCCAACCTGGCCTTGAGCACTGACTGGGATGGGGCAGCCACAGCTTCTCTGGGCACCCTGTGCCAGCGCCTCAGCACCCTCACAGGGAAGAGCTTCTGCCTAAGAGCTCAGCTCAGTCTCCCCTCGGGCAGGTTCAAGCCATTCCCCTTGGCCTGTCCCTACAGGCCCTTGTCCCAAGCCCCTCTGCAGGTTTCTTGTAGCCCCTTTAGGCACTGGAGCTGCTCTAAGGTCTCCCTGGTGCATTTTCCTCTTGAGGTTGAGCAACCCCAGCACTATGTCTATGTGTGTCTTCCATCACAGTTCTTCACATCTTGCATGGTGGCTGCTGTTGTTAAGACCTGCATAGGACAAGCAGGGTCCAGGCACTCTCACTGCTAAAATACTGTTCTTCACCTCAGTCTGATTTGGCTATACTGGAGCAGAACCCAAAGAAAGTGGATGGATTTGGGGAAGGATGAAGACAAGAACTGGGACATTTCACTATTAAATGTGAATCCTTTCTTTGTGTTCATTTTGCTAGCTGAACGTTTCCAATAGCACAGGCCGTTCGTTAGTATCAGGAGCTATTTGAAGAGTTCTGCTCTATGTATGTAAACGTGTCCTAATTATAATGTGGACAGCTACTGTACAGCAGTGTTTTATGCACTGCAGCACCCTGGAGATAAATAATGCTGTTCTGAGCTGCAAAACAAGAGATGAAAGAGCTGTAAAAAAAAAAGCACCCCAAGCAATTGCAGAGCTGTGAAAAACCAGAAAGCAGGAGGGGGGGAAATGACTGCATGGCTGTGTAATGTTGCACCAGAGAACAAATCTGAACCTCAATAATATCTGTATTTGTTTTGTCCCGTGCCCCCCCTGCAACCCTGGGTATCATCCAGCGGGGAGGCAGACGCGCTGTTTGACAAGTAAAGTGGGGTGAGGGAGGTTAAGTGAGAGAAGCAGCACAGTAGCAGCCTTTTAGTTTGTTAAAACAGATTGTTCATTCACTGCCCGTGACGCGCGAGGGAAGTGCATTCCCATTCCGCCCTGTCTGCAGGGGAGAGGCATGACAGCTTCTGGGATGGCTTGAAAAGATGCCAAGCATGCAGCTGATTCCACAGTGAAACAATAGGAATTGCAGCGCAGATCTGGATGGACTGAACTCCAGGTTTGCTGGAGAACCCAGGAGGACTTGGTTCATCCTCTGTGCCCTAAATGTCAGCGTAATTCATAGGATCATAGAATCACAGAATGGTTTGGGTTGGAAGGGACCTTAAAGCTCCTCCAGTTCCACGGGCAGGGACCCCTTCCACTGGAGCAGCTTGCTCCAAGCCCCTGTGTCCAACCTGGCCTTGAGCACTGCCAGGGATGGGGCAGCCACAGCTTCTCTGGGCACCCTGTGCCAGCGCCTCAGCACCCTCACAGGGAAGAGCTTCCTTGCATCTAACATAAATCTCCCCTGCTTGAACCCATCCCCTTATCCTATTGCTTCAGTCCTGATGAAGTGTCCCCTCCAGCATCCTTTTAAGCCCCTCTTCAGCTATTGGAAGGCTGCTATGAGGTCTCCACTTTACAGCTATGAGCTCTTCATTCTCTCTTCAGCATCATGTTCAGAATCCAGTAACCTAAAATGCAATCAAAGTAATTAATTTTCCACTCACAATCTTGGTTTTTTTTTCCACTTCCACAGAAAATGAAGGAGTATCTGGAGGGCAGGAACCTGATAACGAAGCTCCAAGCCAAACACGACCTTCTTCAGAAGACCCTGGGAGAAAGTGAGTCCTGGCAGTGCTCATCACTGCTAGTAGCCAGGCTATCGCACTTACCCAGTTAGAGAGCTGAGTGCAGTGGGCTTGGATGTCTGATGCAAAGTGGCCATACTCATGGTTTCTGAATTTATCTTTCTGCTCTGCATGCTGGAGAAGCCAAATGATCTCTGTGGCTGTTGGATTAGTGGTGCACAGAAAATGCTTAATGAATCACTAATGGATAAGATGAAGCACACACACACAGAGCCCCCCGTTCATCTTGTCCTCTCCCTGTACACGTGTGTGTTCTGCTTCTCACTTCATGATCTGTATCAGGGTAAACCTTGACATTTACAGTTTACTGCTGGTTGAGCAGTATTGCCTTGTTAGCCTGGGCAGAAGTTCTATTTGCATGGTAGTTCAGCTGCTTCTCACCTCTGTGGCTTCACTCCAGACCAAACCAGTGCATGTGAGCCCAGGCTTTTATTAGAAGACTCAAGCACATTTCAGAGCATGTCAAATATGTTGCCTATCCAGAGGGCATTAGTCAAGGGGCAGCAGCCAGAACTGACTATGCATTTGCTGTTAGTGTCAGAACAAAGGCAGATTTCTTCCCCTTCATGGTATGGGCAGATCCTGTTGGCCGTACACACTTAAACTATGCATCCAAGTTTCCATAGAAACCTGCCTGCCTCCTATTTACAGAGAAGGTTTTAACAGTCTAAATGTCAGGTCAAAAGAGGGCTCAACTCATTCCTGGGTTGATGGGCTGGAGTGGAGCTCGTGTTTTGAGCTGGAATTTAACTGGACTCCCCAAGGTTTACGGTGTGCAAATCTTCTGAATGAAAACTTAAACAGCATGTGGCCTTTGAAGTGCTTTGCTTTCCCTTTAAAAATGCACTATAAAACCTGCAGTACTTATTGCTGCAGTAATTAAGAGTTTCGTGTTTATCAGACCAAAAGCACAAGGTAAGGGAAAGATGTTGGCATCATTTTGAGCTTTACTGTTTAAAGCTGCTCGTCTCTTCAGCTGTAGAAAGGGTGGTTGAAGCCAAAGATCTGTGTCCTTAGGGTATTTTGCTTTTGCTTCTAAATATCTCCCAAGTGACACCCTTGCTGCCCTGTGACTAATCACATTCCTGGATCATAGCTGACCTCTGCATACCAAGCCCTGTTTCCTCTTAACCTGCCTGCCCTTTGAACCCATCTCAAGCTGTGGTGGGGGAAAAGAAGAGGAAATTAAATGTGATTCCTGTATTGCTATGCAGATTTGAAGGTTGCTTCTGTTTTCTCGTGGCTGCTTTGCAAATCACAGCTTCCTCAGTCCCCCTGTGAAGGGACCAGTCAGGGAGAGCTCACGTTGCCATCTGTGAGATCAGAGAGAGGTACATTACAGCTCCAAGCCCACATTAGCAGGTTAATGGTACAAACTAGGGACCATGCCTAGACTTATCCATAAAATGTCCCTTAATTGGGAAATGGACAAATAAAATTCCTTTCACAAGTCCCCGGAGCATGATTAGAACCTTTAATGAAAAATGAGCTGCGTGTCCTCAGTCCCTGTAAAATGCATGGGTTTCTTCTAATTCTTCTTCCTCTTTGGCCCATCCTCAGGTGACGTTTATTAGTCCTCTTGCAAATTACCTCAATCTAAAGATGACAAGTTCCAGTAATAAAAATAGCAGCAAGTCTTCCTAGCTACAAGTAATTATGTCCCTGCCTACTGTACACATTCGTCACCCTTCCGTAGGAGCCTCTTGCTGTTGCTGTAGCCATGTCATTTTTATACATGAATATTCTATGATAGGAATGGGACAGGTGGCTGGAAATGCTGCTTTGGAATAACATTTTCCTGTCAATTATGCACTGTTTTGGCTCTAGGTGGGGAGAGGAAAGTGGCCATCAAGATGTGTGCAGCTAATTGTCAGCCATCAGCAATTAGATGTTGCCCTCGTTCATTCTTCCAGCTCCCCAGGAGCAGGAAGGCAGCCGTAGGGAAGGGGGGGGTTTAAGCTGTTGTAAATCAGTGTGGTTTCACTGATGATGATCTACACCAGCAGAAGGCCTTGCCTGGACAGTTCCCAATAGCACAAGTTTTCTGGGTCTCTTTCCCTGTGCTGTTACTAAAATGCTGCTGCATTAACAGGAGCCCTTAGCATGGGGGTGGGCTTCTGTGCTGTCCCCCATACTGCTCCTGCAGGGAGCAACCCTGTCCAGCTCCCCAGAGATGCTTCCTCCCTTTCAAATGGCTTTTCTCCTCCATCTCCAATGGCTTTTCTCCTCCATCTCCAATGGATTTTCTTCTCCATCTCCTCCCAAACCTGGCTTTACAAAGCTGTTGAAAGTGTTTTTTCCATTCCTAATACTGTGTTTCTTTGTCTTCTTACCAGGTCAGCGGACTGACTGCTCCCTTGCCAGGTAGGTGTGGCTCAGGGGATGATGTTTTAAGGCCGAACTGCCATTCTAGATCTATTACCAGCCCAGGATCTGTATCTGGTGGTTAAAAATACTTATTTAGTTAATATATAAGCAAGTCCCTGCAAGTTCATACAGCTTTGAATACCATCACAATTACCTGCATCAGTGAAAGGTAGTGCTGCAGCTTATGGATCTCTTTAGTAAGCTCTGGTGGGGTGAGTAAGGACTATGTTTTTTGATGCAGAACTTGCTTAAGCACCTCCCCTTGCTTGTTGGGGCCCTGGGTTGC
The DNA here is from genome assembly GCF_033783945.1 of Neopsephotus bourkii. Taxonomy (NCBI): domain Eukaryota; kingdom Metazoa; phylum Chordata; class Aves; order Psittaciformes; family Psittacidae; genus Neopsephotus; species Neopsephotus bourkii. The sequence continues at coordinate 994,664 of NW_026901625.1, forward strand.
CATCTCCATGGCCTCCTCTGGACTGGCTTTAGCAGATCCACATCCCTAAACAAGCTGGAAAGCTCTTCATCCCCTTGACACTGTCTGGATTGTAGCACTGTAGAGGTTGTGGAGAATGAGCTTTTTGTTTATAATTAGCTCTAATCACAGAACCATAACCAAGCTTCTCCTCATGGGCTTTTGCTAAAACATAACGAATCTCCATCTCCGAATTGATGGATTCCAGGGCACAAGCAGGGGCTGTGCATCATCCTGCCTGGTTAACAAAAGGAAGGTGATTGCTACCGATCTGGAGTCATTACTACTTTTCACATTCCTTCCAGCAAAGCAAAGCTGACAGGGCCTAATTAGAGCCTGACATCTGTAATAATAAAATATTATTCATCATGAAACACTTTTAAATAGCACAGAATCATTACTGCTAATAGCTTAAAAGAGACCTTATTGTCGGTGACAGCCCATGGAGTCGCATTTCTTTCTCTTCATTCAGGTTTTGATTGGGATAAAAGGAATTTCCTCTGTATTAATACACTGTACAGCCTTTGAAAAAATCACACTTCTCATCAACTGATTTAGAATTCAGCAGCCATTTACCCAAGCAGGGAATTGGCTTCAGTGCTACAATAGGGCCTCTCTCCTATTATCCCTCATGCTTCATTTTTACAGGCTACTATAGGAGCTTTCAACCCCATTAATCGATTTGGAGGGAAGAATCCTGGCCAAGCAAGGCTTATTTTCCCTATTTTCTACAATTAATGTCTACCCACAAAAATAAATGAGACCATGATGACTTAGCCTGGTTGGTGTGTGCTGGGTTTGAGGGTTCCCCAGCGGAAGCTGTTAGCAGCACTGTAGGAACCAGCCTGCTCCCACCTGCTTCTCCCCTCCATGGAGCAGCTCTTTCAGAGCACAGCTCTGAGCAATTGGTAACAAACTTCATCTTCAACCAGGAGCCCTATAGGACAGATTTCCATGTGGTTGGAATTAGAATGTCAAGGGTAATCTTTTGTCAAAGCAGTGGACTCCCTGATGCCTATTCCAGGTTTTTAGTGATAGAAAGTTACTTAAAACCTGTCTGAAGTGCCGTGAATTGAATGAGACTAAGTCCCTGTGGTTGACCTGTCTGGCTGGCTCCTTCCCTCCTCCAAAATGCGTGTGGTCTGGAATTCCAGCCGGATGGACAGGCATGGTAGAGGATTATCTTGACTTTTCTCTTCTGTTTTTCCCTCCTGCACCCATGGGCGGTTCGGCTCTCCCCAGCGGCAGGCGCAGCTCCACCATAAGGAAGCAGGTAACAAGCATTTCCCAAGTAACCAAGCAGGGATGTGTGTGCAGGGGAGGACAGAGGGAAAGCAAGCAAGCGCTTTTTATCCTTCCTCCCTCTCTTACATGAATCATGGACTCATGGAATGGTTTGTGTTGGAAGGGAGCTTGAAGCTCCTCCAGCTCCAACCCCTGCCACGGGCAGGGACCCCTTCCACTGGAGCAGCTTGCTCCAAGCCCCTGTGTCCAACCTGGCCTTGAGCACTGCCAGGGATGGGGCAGCCACAGCTTCTCTGGGCACCCTGTGCCAGCGCCTCAGCACCCTCACAGGGAAGAGCTTCTGCCTAAGAGCTCAGCTCAGTCTCCCCTCGGGCAGGTTCAAGCCATTCCCCCCTCTAGTAAGAAGCACTTAAGGCAGGGATGCTTTGTTTCCCTGGCTGTGGTGGATAATCTGTTACTCTTTAGTACCTGATGAGCTCAAATGTGTTTCTTTGAGATAGGGGAAAAAAACCCCAAAGGATTTCTTGTTAATACTGTAAAGATAAAATTTGGCTTGGAATTTTCTTTCATACAGTCTGTCTTGGGGGACTGCTTTGTACTCTTTAGGCTCTTTGTACACTGGAAATGAAGTAAGGGAGCACGTTGCAGTTTTGATGTGCAGAGTCAGACCTTTCTCATTTATTAAGCTTAATTATTGTCCCTAATTGCTCTAAAATGGTCCTTACCTATGCTGAAAATGAATCCTGTGTGTGCTGTGATTGCCATTTTCACAGGTAGCTTTTGAGGTGTCTCAGGAGCATATTCTGCCTCTGGTTTGGAAACCTGAATTAAGAAGTGATGTGTTTGCAAACCCTGAACCCATAGATCGCAGTAGCTTAAGGGGGATTAGTGGGGTTTTGGGATTGGCTCCTAACATTTAGAACTGCTTGGAGAGGTTTAATCTCTGCTGGGGACCCAGAATATGTGATTCTCTGTGAGTTCCTACTACAGGAACGGACACTTCAAGTGTTAATCACATGGTAATTTTACTCACTGGCATCTGACCTTAAGCAGACTGCAGCACTTTGGTTGCTCAGTTGCTGTTCCCCACAATGGGAGGAATAACTGCAGCCACTGCAGAAATTCAGTTGTCTGGGAAGTAATCTGTGAAGCAGAGACCAGCAAAGTGTAAAGGCTCATTTCCATCCTGAATGTTGTATTAGCTGGAAACGGGCCATCTAGAAGATGTTACTGCGCCGGGGCCTTGAACTGACAACTGTTTGCTGTGAGCAAGGACCTTATTGAATGGGTTGTGACTGCAGTCACTGCTGGGCTATTCACTAAACACATCTGGAACGGCCTGGAAGCAGAAGGTGGCAAATGAGAGGATGATTTTGCTTTCCATTCTTCTTCTTTTCTCCACGTTTACCCCTGCTCTGTGCTCTGACTGCTCTTGTTTAAATCCCTCTCTGCAGGATTCCTCACAAGCCATTCCCCTGGTCGTGGAGAGCTGCATACGGTTCATTAGCAGACACGGTGAGTTCATGGACAAAGGGGATCCTTGCAAATGTTCTTCTTCCAGCAATATCCCTTTGCTTCTTGTAAAATAAGGTTCCCAGCCTTAGATACCACTCGTGCCTCACCACTGCTCACCTTGCTCTGAGCCCTGAAGTGTGGCCTTCAGCACCAACCATCAATGCTTTTCCTAGAGGAGGAGGAACATATTGCAGGAGGTCAAGTAGTGAATTAATTGCTGGCTCATTGCCACAATGAGATGATTTATACCTGTTTCCAAGGTTAACTTCACAGCCGTGGATGCATAAAGATTTTATATGTTTATTGTAATTTGCTTTCATTTTTAATTGGTATAATTTGTTAGGAGCATGGAAATCATCTGTGAATTAACGTATGTAGAAAGAGATGGAATTTATCTTCATTAACCACAACAGAGTCAGGTGGTGGGTCCCATTTCATTTTTCTTGTTTAATTAGCAGATTAGAAACTCTGATCTTGAATCCCATTCTCATCATCTTTACCTTAATCCTTCATTAAGGCCAAACTTGGACATTAGCTGGGAAAATCATTGAAACCACATTGCAGTGAGAACTGCGCATGATAAATGGGGCACATAGGATCATCTAGGTTGGAAAAGACTTTTAAGATCATTAAGTTCAACCTTTACCCCAGGACTGCCAAAGGCCACCACTAAACCAGGTCACTGAGGGCCTCCATCTATACATCAGGAGGTTTAGACTCTTATTCCTGGGTTAACTTAGTTGAGTGTGTGGGAAAATCTGTCCCATTCCTGTGCTGAGCGTCAGATCATGGCACAAAGGTGCAGTCTGCACTTAGAAGGGATGTGATTTTTATACCACAAGCCCATGTTAGGCTGCCTGACGCACGCACGCTGCGGGAAGGAGCATTGTTGGAGGTAGCCTGACTGACATTTGCAGTGTGTCGCTGTGTAGGTGTGGGATGAATGTCATTTTCCTTCTTGCTTCCCTGCACTTGGGATTGTTTCTCTGTTGAGAGCAGCGTGTCGCAGCTGCCTCCTTCATAACTGGGGGTTCTGATGTTGCTAATGCTTCCTTTTTAGCAGGAGTGGCTTAAAGACTCCCCTCAAAGCCCAGATAGGAGGTCAGGCTGGGGTAATTAAATGCTTTTGTTTCAAGTAGCTGATTTGCTCTGGGCCTTTGCAAAATAAGGTGCTTCCTTGTGTAGTTGGCTGTATTTTACCTCTGGCTGATGCACTGTTAGTTTATGACTTTCTGTGGGTTGTAAAATCCTTTGGGGAGCCTTCAGGGCAGGAGATAACACACATTTAGCTGTTGGAACCCGGGTCCTCTGTCAGGTTACAAAGAAGGGTTAATGTGTTTTCTCTATATGCCGAGTTCTATTTTTACATATTCTGAACGTGCCCGGACATACAAGGAAAATACAGTGGGTTTTTTGCCTGTGTTACTTATGTTTCCTTTCTCATCTAGGTTAATAGCTGTGAAGGTGCCAGCTTATCTTATCTTACTGTTATCAACATCTCGTCTTATAGGTTTGCAGCATGAAGGAATATTCCGAGTGTCTGGGTCACAAGTTGAAGTGAATGACATAAAAAATGCATTTGAGAGAGGTAAGGAAGATCTGTTCCAATATCTGGGAAGTTATTGCCAAATGTATGAATTTCTCCTAAAAAGGCCTGGTTTGAATGCAGCTTGTGAGATTTGGTTCCTTTGATTCTTGTGTTTCCTAAGTGAGCCCAGCCCAAACATTAACCTTGAACACTCACTTGTTTGGCATTATGCTTTATATCTTGTAGAGTGTCTGTATAATAAATGCTCTGAATTCAATCTTCTCTGGTGTCTGATAGCTTATTGATTATTTGTAACATGAAAGGATATAGAGAATTTCATTATCGGGTGTAACTGCATTTCCCTACCCTCTCCCCCTGTTCTCTGCAATCAGGCTGGCTGCTGGAGGGGGGAATTCCATGTTTTCTGTGTTACTGAGGCACAGCTAAGCTACATTTATTCTAAATGTCAGCAAGGGAGAGAGTACATTTCAAGACACAGTTAACTTGACACAGCTTTTAATAGATCGCATTTAGGATGTGAAGAACCATGCCCTACACAGGCAGGGAATAGCTGGGAGCCTCCAGACCCATCAGTTTCTGGCTGGGCAGCTTCAAGGGACTGGATCCTCAGGCAGTCCTCACAGCCTGCCTCCCCAGCCCTCCCTGGGTCACTGGAAACATCAGGACTTGTGTCAGTTCCCCAGATACATCACTAAAAGAAGAGCGTTAGTGTATTCTGTGCTTGAGAGACAGGTTTTAATGAGGCATAGCAAGTTTATTTTGCTTTTAAGAAGAGAGACATTTACTGAACAGTGTGTGTGAAATGTGGCATCTCATTTCCCCCATTTTCCTCTCCATCTATCTGAGAATGACAATCCTCAAGACTAGGGAAAGCAGAGTGTCTCATAGGCTGAAGGTAAAGGGTTTCTAGCAGAATCAGACCCCTTTTCACATAAAGCCAATACCAGTCATTTTGGGAACGGAGCCAGTTGTTCCTGCGCTAACATGCAGAAATAAAAAGGTGATGTTATATTTCTTTACTTCATCTTGCTTGTCTCCATAAAGCATGTGATATACAGAAGTGACAAAGCTAACAATAATGTCTCTGCAGTTTATTACTTCAGCCAGAACCCTTGGTGGCAGTTAATATCAAGGATAATGCTCCGGTTTGTAGTAGCCCATTTATTATCCGGTGTGTTACTAAGATAATAGGCAAGCTTTGGTAATTTCAGTCACATAATGGATATATATAGCTTCAATTTGAGGATTGCCCCATCATTAAATCTAATTATATCTGATAGGGAGTTTTCCCTAGGGAACAACTCCTTAAGTGGGCATCTTTTCTTTTGTAATCCACACAAACTGTGGCATATCTGCAGCAACAAATTATCTGTCAGAAACACTCCCCCCCACCCCATCAGGTGCTTGTGGTGCAGTTGGAGTAGGTGGGATTGACTTTGTGCTGCATAAATCCTGTTCTCCAGCTGAGGTGCATCCTTCCAGTCTGGTGCTTCTCTCCACTATTCTGATTTTTCTTGCCTGCTTTTCTTTGCTTGTCACAAAGGGGAAGATCCATTGGCTGGGGACCAGAATGACCATGACATGGATTCAATAGCAGGAGTTCTGAAGCTCTATTTTCGAGGGTTGGAGCACCCTCTCTTCCCCAAGGACATCTTTCATGATCTGATTGCCTGTGTCAGTAAGTATATGAAGAGCTGAAAAGAAACAGGATTTATTTTTCTCATCTCCCACTTCTTTTTCCTCCTCTTCCCCTTTTTCCTGACTGCAGAATGAGCTTTGTGTGGTTCCTTTGGTTGGGTTTGTGTTGCAGTGGATCCTGGTCTCTGTTAGCCACAGAGTGGGCAATTACCTGCTCGCAGCCAGCCTTCCTCTCCTAGCAATTTTGCTATGAATGAGCAAGGAGATAGACATGAACAGATTTCAAGGGCTTGTCATGGATTTTTTGGGGATGCTGCTTTGTGATAGGGTTCTTTTTAAAACAGAATAAACCCAAAACCGCCACTTGTGAAAAATAACCTATGAGACCTCTCATTAGAAGGTGTCAGAAGCAGGTTTCTGGCTCTGGGTGCTTTCCTTTGTGTTATTAGATGCACGCTGCCTGTATGGCTGCTGCCATGCTGCTACATGCTGGGACCATGATGCCTCTTCAGCTGGCAAGGCAGCAGTTGTCTACCCTTGAGCTTCATACTCATGAAGGGCCATCTCTTGACTCCTGTTCAAGAACATCAGCCAGGAGGGCAGTCCCAGTCAAGTTGTTAATATTCTGGATGGTTTCACAAGGTGGTTCTGGTAGGTTTGTGGGGTTTGTCTGGGAACAGCCTCATTTTAAATGGCCTGACTATTGCCATGTCCTTCAGAATCAATGATCCTATTATCCAAGTATTATAGTGACATGGCCTTTGCGGTGGCAGCCTTTGAAGTAAAGCAGAAGATAAGTGCTTCTAAAACAGCTCATGGTTTTCTTCTCCTGATAAATGCATTTGCAGGGCTGAATTCACATTATATGAAAAGTAAAATGTGCTTCCAAATCACTTCTCCCTTCTGAGATGATTTATGCTGCCCACCTCTTTCTCAGCAGCTGCTGCACACAGAGCTTTTTGCCTCACCCTGTAGCTATGTGAATTTTCCTCTGAGTGTTGTACAGTTTCTGTTTTAAACACCCACCTTTCGGAGCTAACTTGAATGAGCTATTGTGCCATTGTTGAGATAGATGACATCCAGTGCTCCCACGCTAGGAAGGAACTTGCAGTGAAGCTCCACGTGTTGAGGAACCTTCATTGTCACAGGTTCTTTGCAGCCGGTTCTGCTGCTGAGCAGCGCTGGAGGATCTCTCATCCTACTGCTGCTCTGTTGGCTGCTCACCTAACTCCGCTGTGTAGGGCCCGTCAGAGGGTGCTGGTTGTGGTTGGACTCGGTGGCAGGCTGCAGGTAGGGTGACTCGGTGTTGCTCTTTCTCCCTTTCAGCAATGGATAATCTACAAGAGCGAGCGCTCCACATCCGGAAAGTGCTTCTGAACCTGCCGAAGACCACTCTGATTGTAATGAGATACCTCTTTGCATTCCTCAATCAGTGAGTATCCTTGGGGGCACCGTGGCCCTTGGGATAAATGGGATAAATGGCAGAACCAACCTTAACATTGCTGCAAGGTACAAATGCCACCATAGCTTGCTTTTGAATCTGCTGTCCTGGGTGTTTGAGCCTTGCCAGAATTCATCCCAGTGATATGAATGCAGTGTCAAAGAAGTTCCAGAAATGAAAGTGCAGAAAGCACAAAGCAGACCTTCCAAGCTCAGCTGTGATGATGATAGCAGATGATGATGATGATGATGTTGATGATGTTTTCTGCTGTTAAGCCTCCTCTTCTCTTCTGTCTTCTTTGCAGTTTATCTCAGTTCAGTGAAGAGAACATGATGGATCCCTACAATTTAGCCATCTGCTTTGGGCCAACGCTCATGTCTGTGCCTGAAGGTCATGATCAAGTCTCTTGCCAAGCTCATGTCAATGAATTGATCAAAACCATCATCATCCAACATGAGAACATCTTCCCGGGACCGAGGGAACTGGAGGGACCAGTATATAGCAGAGGTGGAAACACCGAGGATTACTGGTAGGATAGAGGAGGAGATGAATGGGTGGATATTTATTTATTAGCTGCCAAAATCAATCTCCTTTAAGCCGTTATTTCTGGTTTTTTCCCCTTCTTTCTTTGTTTTCTCTCCTGCTTTTGCCTTTGTCCCTGCTTGTCTTGAGCGCCTTCTCTTCAGCCACAGGGGTCACTCACGGCTGAACCTGGAAAGCTGGTGCCATGGTTTCATGTGCAGGGCAGAGCTGCTGGTGGGGGATGGAGGAGGCAGGAATGCAAAATCACCATTTCCATCCAGCTTAAAGCTCCCGGGGCCTGGCCGCGTGCGCAGCTTGAGAGGCACATCTGGAAGCCATTCAGGCAGCGCGGCTCCTGTCATCTGGGGTGGAAGGTTGGGGAGTGGGGGAAGGAAAGGAGGTGTTTGCTTTCCTACCGGCCAAGCTGCTCTCTCCCTCCGCAAAGGAGGAATGTTAACTTGTGTCCTGCTTCTCCCCCCGGCTCCCCTTCCCTCCCCCTGGGTCCCAGGAATGCAAATGATTATTTTCCTATGCTGAAATAAATGCAGTTTGAAAGGCAGGCACTCTGGTGACAGAGCAAGCCTTGTGTGCCCAGCTCGCTTCAGGATAGCTTTAACTATCAGCTTGCTCCACGTACGCGGGTGAGGAGAGGCTCCTCCAGGCTAACTGCTGCGTGCAGAACACTTGCCAGAGCCTCTTTTGGAAGTGCTGTTAATTTTACCCCTTCCTCTGATGTTTTTAACTGATGTTATATGTGAAGGAATCATAGGGAAAGTGAAAGGGAGGAATCGTTGTGGCCTTCAGGAAACACATTCACTTTGCCAAGAGGTTTTGTCCCGTAAGGTGAAGGGAGTCAGAACGTGACATGTTCAGCATGGGTGACACCTCACTTGAGCATGCAGGAGGCAAAATGTCCTGGAAGGTAACGGTGATTTTCTGAAGGCATTCATTGCCTTTCCTGACCACCCAGACCTGAGAACCTATTAAGCAGAGGAGGGTAGAAGCAAGCAAGAGGGGATTGCTTAAAGCCAGGAAGAAGCATCTGGTTCCCATTCAAGCCTTCTCATAGCCCTGGTATTTAGATAGTTGTTAGTTATTGCCCATAGGGCTTCTCACCACGGAGTGTGCAAGCAGCAGAGAGAATCCTTGTACTCCAGCTGAATCATAGAATCCCAGCACGGTTTGGGTTGGAAAGGACCTTAAAGCTCATCCTTGCCACAGGCAGGGACACCTTCCACAAGAGCAGCTTGCTCCAAGCCCTGTTTAACCTGAGATGCTGCAGTGGGATGCACTGGGTGGCTGGGTTTCACCCCATGGCAGGGGTTGGGAGTAGGTGAGCTTTAAGGTCCCTTCCAACCCAAACCATTCTGTGAGTGTATCCCAGGGCTCACGTGACAGAGACACTCAGTCTGCAGCAAGGACAAGGGTGGTTTTGGTGGAAAGTGGTGTTGGAGGCATGGCTAGGAGGAAGCACGTGGGTTTTGGCTGTATGCATCATTACTTCACAGTCTGTGTGAAACTTTAGCCCTCAATGCTGTGTTCCTCTTGGGACTTCCATTCGGCTTCAAATTCTTGTAACTTTATTAAGTAGCATAAAGACTTTTTTGCTTTTCCTCTCTGCTCCTGTCCTAAGGGAGCTGCTCATGGAGCTTCTTACCAAAACATAACCTTTGGTTGCCACTTGTCTATTGATCCTGTCAAAGCTTTTCTTCATAAAGGAGTACTCTTGATGGTTTAGGTGCTCTGTGGCTAAAGATTTCAGGCAATTAATCCGGCTGTGGGAGGTGTTTGGTGAAATGAATGGGCCAATTTAAGTTTGTGATAAAAGGGAAGGAGGGAGATGGCAATGGAAGTATTTCAGACCCGGAAACATCATTCGGAATTGAGACATCATTTACCTCAGGAAGTGGCAGCTCTCTCATCAGTCATCTAATGGGCTGATTACAGTGGAGAGTACAGCTGAGGGTGGGATTCTGGTGTGGCAGAGAGGAGCTAGGCCCAGCACGCTGTCTGACCTCTCGACATCTCCAGAGGTCTGGGTTATAAGACCTGAAGTTGGACTTTCCTGGTAGCGCACAAGGTTATAATGAAGCTGTTCACTTGGCTTGATCACATGAAAACCTGGGTTTCACTCACACGAACTTAAGTACATGCAAATGCATCCACAGAGCGTCTGTGGCAGAGGAACCCAGGTGTTGGTGCTGAGGCACTGGAACAGGTTGCCCAAAGACGTGGTGAGTGCTCCATCCGTGGCAGTGTTCAAGGCCAGGTTGGACAGAGCCTTGGGCGACATGGTCTGATGTGAGACATCCCTGCCATGGATGATCTTAAGGCCTTCTCCTACCCACACCATCCTATGATTCTTTGACTTCTGATGTAGATATTCCTGGTTATCTTTGATTGCTGTAAATGAGGACACTCAATTTCTACCAGTGTAAATCACCGCCTCTGTTCCCTTCTCTTGTAGTGAAAGCCCCCATGGGGAGAGAGCCTCAACAGAAGACTCTGTTCAGGACGTTACGGCTGAGCACCACACCAGTGATGATGGTATGTGGAGTCTATTAGCTGCTTGGTTAACTGGTGCAACCTGCTGTGGGGGAGGCAGAGAAGACAGTGCCATGCAATTTAAGTTCAAGATGAAATCCAAATCAGAGTTTTAATTAGATTAGGCACTTGAAATGTCACCTGCAGCATTTGATGCCAAGAAGTAAAAGAGTATAGGATCAACAGGAATCTTTGCAGTCTTATTTTGAAAGTATACCTTCTTTTCAAGGGCATCTCATCTTAGCATGACTGTTGGAGCTCATCTGTACCCTAGAAGGATCCTAGAGTTGGAGAGCCAAAGGCTGGATGTGTTTCAGTGCTCCCATCAGGTGGTGCCAGGCATTTCCCATTTGGGAAGCTTTGGCGAGGGGATTGGGAGGGCTTTGAGCCCCAATGGTTCTGCTTTAAGGAAGCAAGCAAAATAAAACCTGTTTGTCTTCCACTGAGAGCCAGGTTTTAGGGTAGCGGGTCTCCTTGGTGAGACTCTGTTATATGAGCAGTAAAAAGGGGTGCCAGTGCTTGGGATTCTGTGGTTATTTCCTAAGGAAAAGGTGATGCTTCAGTCCTGGAGTGTCTGTGAGGCTTCCAAAGCTGCCTCCTGTGATGGGAAACTTCTATATCCATGAGCCCCGTGCAGAGCAGAGGAAAAGGTTACGTTACTGGTGTGAAATGGTGATCCCTGGAATACTGACCAAAGCAGGGCATAAGGTGGTTTTATTCTTGTGGTTTGGCCCTCTGCAGTTGTTCTGTGGTGGTTTTACTTGTGATGGCCTCACTTGTGAAGGTGGGGAGCAGGGAGCATTCCCTTAGAATTAGGTGGCATCCTTTTTGAGCTGGCCTTCAGGAATGTTTTTGACAGCCCTGCCATATGCTGTGCTGCTTTTTGCTCTCTTTGCTGCAGCAGTTGCCTAACAACCCTTTCCCATGGTGTTCCTGTGCTCCCGCTGGCTTCATGGTGTTCAGACAGCAGTAACAAAGTAAAGGATGTTGAGCAGTGCTTTGCAATGCTGGAAATCCATTGTCCCTCAGCAAGGTCAAGCACTGTCACAGCAACTCCTCACCAAGGTTGTTGGAAGGAAACACAGAGCCTACAGGAATGAAACATGAGTTCACTTGAACAATATTCTGTCTGTAAAGTGTTAGCTTCTTAAAAACCCAGGAGAACATGTCCTTTGTGAGTTTGTACCTATAGGGAGGGCAGTTTCATTGCTGTAATGAAGGAAAGGCTAACTCATCCTGCCCTGTAAAGCCCAGGACTAAAGCCTGCAGGCTGGTGTGCACTTGTGTTGTCTCTGATGGGATTTTTAGATCACTTCTGTGGCTAAGAGGCTGCAACGATGAGAAAGTGAGCAGTTAGAGATGAGAGAAGGCCAGGGTTTTGCAGCCTCTGGAGCTGCACTGCGTGGGGGCCCCGAGCAAGGTAACATTTGGAGGCGTATTGGATGGAGTTCTGCAACCTACATGGAATATTCCATAGGAAGCATTTGGGAAGGAGCGTTTGGCACTGAAGCAGAAGAGGGAGCTGGGCCTCTATCTCTTAGAGGGAGCAGAGCAAGGGCTGGCTAAGGAGTATCACATCCTTCTAATGGAGCTGTGCAGTGGCACACCTCAGGCACGCTTCTTAGAGGTGCAGCGTACAACTCCAGCATGGATGGTGGTAGGTTTTTCTCACTCTTTCAGTGTTTAGATGTGAAGCACTTGCTCCTTTAGCTCTTTTGTGAGGCTGGCACTCATCCCCCTAAAGTAAATCTGTCCTCCCAGCCACCTTCATCGGAGGAAGGAGTCAGTTTTGGGGTGGGGGGAGAGGTTGTGTTTTGCAGAGCACCAGTGCTCCTCACCATCAGCCTCCAGTGAGTGGACACTGGTTTGAGACAGGCAGAAGAGGTCAGAAATGCTCCAAGACAAGGCGGTCGTATGTTTGTTAAATGATGGGGATGAGTGGAAAGATTTTAAGCTGCTGCTTTCCTGTGCAGGCTGTCAGACTGGCAGGGGTGGTGGTTTGGCTTAGCCTCATTGCTCTTCATTCACACAGCTCTCTTCTCTCTGAGCATAAGTGTAGTAGGAAAAAGCTACTGGAAATTAGAGGCTAAAATCACTTCTCTGGATGAAAGCCAAAGCCCTAAAAAGCAAATTGGAAACATAAGAAACCTGAGTGCTGCGCTCATCTGGAACAATAAACACTTCTTAATGAAACAGATGGAATTTACCAGGTCCCATCCCCTTCGTGAATGGAGGGGACACCACATCCCAGTGTTAGCTTTTCCTTAGTGTTAGGAAGCAGCTGTCTCCAGAGGCAGAACAGGCAAGAGGAGCGAAGGGGCCAAGCCCAGATAACCATGTGCTCTGGGGAGTCTGGAGCAAGGCAGCTCTTGCAGGCTGCAGCCATGGGCCAGGCTCTTCTCAGCCCTGCAGATCTCCCTCTGGTTGCTGAGGGCTGATAACAGGGTTGGTGTGAGGCTGTCCACAGGCTTACCTGAATGTGTGATTTGAATCCTGGCTGCCTGGTTTAGTAATGGATGGATTTACACCAGTTCCTCAAGCCCAGTTGCTACCTTGCCTGCCTATGGGCAGCCTTGGAGGTGTACTTCTGGAGCGTATGCTCTCCCAGTTGTAAAAGCTGTGGCTCATGTTTGGCCTTTCAGGCCTTCTGGCTGGCTCGTGCACTGCAGAAGCTTCCATGATGCAGAGGAGGTCTCAGTATGAAATGGCTTCTTCTCCTTGTCCGGGAAGAGCAGCCACAGATCTCTTTCTCCAGGGAAGAACCCAATCTCCATGGACTCCTCAGCTGTGTTAAAGCTCCTTTAAAGTAATTAGAGGCTGAAGTCTGCTGGGGCTGTGTGCTTGAGCTCATCTCCATTCCCCTGATTCCTGCCTAGAATCAGGAGCTGCCTTAGAGTATAATTAGGGTGAACCAATGGCAGATTTTTCTAAGCCTCCAAATGAATTTCATATTGATTTTTCTGAGCATCTGAATGCCCATATTGTCCCTCTGTATAACAGCAGGGTCCTGCAGGGACCCACATTAGTGCCTGCTTGCAGACACAGCATGGCTGTAGTTCAGATTCCAGGAGCGGTTGGATTCGGAGCAGGGGAAGCAGCTCCCAGCACAGCGGTGCTGGGCATGGGGCGGTGCTGGGGGAGCAGCTTGCCCTCCTGAGGCTGCACAGACCACGGCCATGGAGGCACTGCATGTTTTCCTTAACCTCCGTGGATGAATAGCACAGCCTGAATCCGGTCTCCTGGGTCAGGTGAACCTCACAAGCAGCAGAAACTTCCCTCTGAATGCATGCTTTATTTCTGAAGCAGCTTGGAATGAGAGGATGTTTCCCTCCCTAAATGCCAGTAACAGCTCCTGCCTGCCCAGGTTTACTTTAACTGCCTTGAAGAAAGCAGACCACAGGCAGGCTTTTGTCTGGACCGTACCTGGTTGCTCCTCAGCTTTGGTGGTTTATGTTATTGGGATACTAATTTTGCTGTTGCCACTTCCATCCTGGTAGATTTGAATTGCTGAAAGTGGTTTCGGGCTTGGGAAATGGGAATGTGTCCATCCCATAAACATTAGGGAAATGCTGAAATAGCAACATCCTCCTGTTATAGGGGTTCCCCTCTGAGTCTTGCTGCTTCAACCCTCTGCTGCCTTAAGAAGCAACATTTTATCCTCCTCCATGCTCTCATCAGAAGCTGTTTTCTGGTAGGTTTAAACTGTTGAATACTTACCTGAGCCCGAGTGTTTAGTGAATTATTGTTTATTCCCTTCTATCTCCTAGAGTGTGAGCCCATAGAAGCGATAGCGAAGTTCGACTACATTGGCAGGACTGCACGAGAGCTGTCCTTTAAGAAAGGAGCTTCTCTCTTACTCTATCAGCGGGCCTCAGATGACTGGTGGGAGGGACGCCACAATGGAATTGACGGCCTTATTCCTCATCAGTATATCGTCGTTCAAGACACGTATGTTACCCTTGAAAGCCCATCAGAAATCAGGCTCTCTCATTTGAAAGACAAGTAATAACTCTTAAGAGAAAGATGCTAGCACAGTGCTGTTGTCTTGTATGTGTGCTCGCAGAAATACGCGGTGCTGTGATTGAAAGTCGCTGTTGGTCCTGTTTGGGTTGTGATTTCCTTCCCTCCTCCTTCCTAGTGAGGATGCTGCCTCTGAAAGATCCAGTCCGAAGTCTGAGATAGAAATAAACTCTGAGCCACCGGAAGAGAAAGTGACGGCTCGAGCTGGTGCCAGTTGCCCAAGTGGGGGTCACGTCGCAGATATTTACCTTGCAAACATCAACAAGTAAGAACAGCCTTGCATTATTATACTTTAACTGTACACATCTTGGTGATGGGTCCAGGAAAATGCTTCCTTCCCTGGCAAAGGTTGACTAATGAGCACTGCCACCATATTAATCTGCTTCCTCCTCTTCTAACTTGATCGCATTTTGCTGTCCCTTCTTTCTGTGTCATCAGCGTGGCCAATGCTCATTTAAAATCCCACTGGCTTCTCCTCCCTTTCTCAAAGGTGCCATCTGTTCCCTCTTGCCCAAATATGTCCTATTTTCTAAGCTCAGCACACAGAGCAAGGGAGGGGAATAGCGGAATGAGTTTCTTGGTACTCATGTGTTGCCATTCGTTATCCTGTCCTGTGATTTGTTCTGTCTCATTTACAGTTAACATGCTTTAGTTTATGGGGTGGGCGGCAATTCCTTCAGAAGCTAGTGTCACATTCCGTGCTGAATGACATAGCCTCAGCCCACCATCTGGCATTGCCTGTAACATTCCTTGTTTCTCCAGCACTTCTCACCTTAGGTTACTAACCATATGCTTGCAGTGCAACAACACACCTCCCTGTTGCTAACTTTGCCTTCTCAACCAGAATGGGTTACTTTAGCCAGCATTCAGCATAATAAAACCCCTGTGTAATTAAGCTAGTAACAGACTAAATTCCTTGTTCTGTTATTGATTTATTCTAGACCAGGCTTATCCCCCATATCTTTCTGATTATTTCCTTAGTAGTAAAAAACCCCACCTATCTCTATTGTGCAGTGAAGATATTAACATGAAATTACAGTATGATGGGAGTGGATACTTTTACCCTTCAGTTAGTGTAACAGAGTGTGGTCTATGAAGGCGTTAACAGAAATGAATCCTTCTTAAAGGTTTGGACCTGCTCATGTCCTACACAGAGCCTGGTCTTTAGTTTATGGGTATATAATGAGCAGACCTGTGTTGGAGCTTCAGCATCTGCTGGTTTTGGTAGTGTTGTGTGTAGTGTTGTATGTAGTGCCTTTAAGCTGCCTGGGTAATGTCCACTCCCGTATTTTTTCCCTTTCCTAGGGAAACTGATATTTAGCAATAGTAGCATAAGACTCATTTTGTTGTTTTTTCTTTAGGAATGAATCTTCTGACCTATGTGTGAACAGACTTGAGCAAAATTAAATCAGATGGTTTCGCAATGACAGTTGTGCCACCCACTGAATTATTATTTGGATGCCAAAATCCTACTGGAGTTAACACTTTCTTGCAGTTACTCATGGGGCTGGTGCTATATATAAATGGATCCTTCCCTGTATAATGGATGCCAAGCTTCAGACCTATGGCATAAAGTATTCTGCTGCATTGGCCTTCATGTGATTTGAGTGGAATCGTGCTGTCAGACTGCATGGTGCTGGGGTAGAAACTAAATTGTTTGGACCAGCTCATCCATTTGACATGATGTTTTGGTATATCTGTAGCCCTACACAGATAATGCCTTGTGATGCTGCTAAAGCAATGAAAAAGAAACATCTCTTACCACCAGCAAATACTGGAAATTGTCATTAACCTCAGACTAAGGGGTTCTTTGCTTATCAGTCTCTGAACATAACAACTTGATGCCTTGGGCCAGGAGCTTAGTAGACTTATACTGTGTCCTCCAGTCAAAAATTGTAGCTCTGCTCTTCTAATGTAATAAAAACACATCATCAAAACCTGTCGATGGCACAGAGGGTTTTTTTTGTTCAAATATAAATCCTTTTCCTCTTGACCAAGTTAATCCCATCCGAGTTCTCCGTTTTTGTTGAATGTGCACAGCTGCCAGAAACTCAGTCTTGTTGTTAGAAGTGTTAAACTGGACTGACTTTACTGTTTCCACAAAGACTCCTAAAATCCCGGGTGTATTTGTAATCTGGGCATCTTCATGTCTCTTCCCATTGTCCTCTGTGTTGTTTTGGGGGGATATCTTCAAATGACAGCCCATTACGTGTACCTGCTTGTATTGATTTGTTTTGCTTTTGTGACTGAAGGCAAAGAAAGAAACCAGAGTCAGGCAGCATCAGAAGAGCCTTCCGTCAAAGTGACAGCCATGGACTAGGTAGCTCAATGGCAGAACCAGCCTCCCCAGGAGCCATAGCCGGTTCCAGACCCTCATCTCAGCCCATTATGAGCCAAAGTCTTCCCAAGGAGGTTCCAGATAAATGCTCCATCAGTGGCCATGGCAGCCTCAATTCTATCAGCCGACACTCGTCTCTGAAGAACAGGATAGACAGCCCCCAGATCCGGAAAACTGTGACAGCAGGGAGGTCCAAGAGCTTCAACAACCATCGGCCCATGGACCCTGAAGTTATTGCACAGGTAAACGGGAGTGCTTTGCCTTAGATTTCTTTTGGAAACTTGAAGGATGTTGGACACAATGAGACGTTTTAATGCGAGTCTGATATAATCTCTTCTCCCTTCCCTTCTCTCGATGCAGTATTAACTTACCGCACAGCTTGAGTCTAGTCTTTCAAGCTCGCTTTCTGTAAGTCACTGAGACTGCTTTCATGAGTGAAGATAAACACTGAGGTCCTTCCTCCATAAAAAACTTGGTGCTGTTCATGCTTCAGAATTCAGTTTCAACAATAAAAATGTCCAGTTCAGAAAGTTACATGTATTTCAAAGCTGTCAGCAAAAAATGAACCTATCCTGATTTCAGGACGTGAGAAAAGTAAAGTAGTTAGTGTCATTTTAACAGTCTCCTGTCAGTTGTGCAAACTTGCCTGTGGTTAGGCACTGCAAGCGTGTGGAGTAGTACAGTCAAAATAAAAGCAGGCTGCTGAGTTGTACAGGGCATCTTTATATGCTTACAGGGTTCACTGCATGATTGGAAACCAGCTTTGAACATGATACTGCTAGTTTTCATTAGTTATTTCTTCAGACAAGTGCCTTGAAACGAGGGCAGGCTACTGATGCTTGTGCAGCTGTGCTCAGGCTTAGCAGAGCTCTGCCTCCGGGACTGGCTCCATACCCTCACCAGGTAACAAGGAAGGTCAGCTCTGTGTCCAGCTCTGGGGCCTCAAGAGGGATGTGGAGCTGTTGGAGCAAGTGCAGAGGAGGCCACAGAGATGCTGCGAGGGCTGGAGCCAGGCTCCAGGCTTTTCAACAGTTGAAAGTCAGGCTTTGATTTGAGCAAGCGACAGCTACTGACGGGGTGAATGATGCAAACAGTGCAGATTTCCTTCTTCCATGAAGGATCTTCCTTTTCTCCCTCTCCAAGCTGTTACATGTGCCTGCACACACATGTTGCCTGTACCAACTGTTTTCAGTATGCGATGGATCTATCTAAAGCCAAGGAATGTTTGGCTCTCAGATTACAAAGCCCTGGGAGACCCAACTTTGCCTGGTTCAGGAGTCAGGAGGTTTCTAAGGAGCTGGGGGAAGAGATGTGAAAATTAAACTTAATTCTTATTGACAAAACAGCAACGCCAAGTAACGAATAAGATCCACATAAAAACCTGCTCCGTATTCTGATGGGAGGTTGTGTTTTGCTGGGTTAGTATCTTTAGCCCGTTTGTTACAGTAGAATTATAGTATAAGGTGCTTGTTTTCATCTTTCTTTATCCTTCCAAGGCTTTGGTTGACACAAATCAATTTCTTTGTTTTTTCAATCATGCTCTAACTGAAATGGTTTGGTCTCCTCTTCCTGCCAGAACCTGAACTCCATTGTTCTTGTTAGAGAAGAGTCTGGGGAGAAAAAGGAAAGAGGAGGGGGGGAAAGAGAGAAAAGGAGTGGGGAGAAGAGAATAAAAGAGGGGGGAAGATAGGAGGGGGAAGCACTGTTGAGCGAGTGTTTCTCTTTGCCCTGTACTCTGTATTCAAACACCAACTCATCATCATTGTGCATTTTACATATTTTCCCTAACTTCATCAGTAAAATGTGCCTGGCCTCAAGATAGACTCGGGGTGTCGGGTTACTGACTCCGGCTTCCTCCGCCATTCCTTCCCTGATTTACCTTCCCCACCCCCTGAGAAACCTCTGAGGAAGCTCCAAAGCTGCAGCCAAAGCGTGAGTCAGAGCCAGGCTGAGCTCCTCTGCTCTCCGGTGGATGCGGAGCTCTGGTGGGCTCAGCGCGCAGGCTGGAGCCAATGCATCGCTCCTGCTACAGCCAGGCCTCAAGCCTGTCTCCTTAAGTTGTTCTTATCAGGGACATCTCCTTATCAAGTTTATCTCCTTAAGTTCTCCTTGTATTTGTTAGTAACTGTAATACCTTATGAGAGGAGCAAGTGCCAACAGCAGTTTGATAGAATCAGCCAGGTTGGAAAAGACTTTAAGATCAAGACCAACCTGTACCAGCACTGCCAAGGCCACCACTGAGCCCTTCTGACCTGGGTTTGGACAACTTGGACAGCAGGACAACCAGCAGGAGCACACCGGGATTGCAGCAGTTGGTGTGTGCTCCATCAGTCAGTGTCAAATCATCAAGCTTTTCTTCAAGAACTTACTCTCCTGAATCTTATGTGCCAAATAAAGTACAAGAACGGGTCCTCATACTTTGAATCCCATGGATTTCTGTTCATTGCCGTGTTTTGGGATTGTCCTTGAAGTCCAAGCAGCACCAGGACCAGTAAAGGACCAGATTAGCATTGAGACAGTGCTAGCAATGACTTTACTCCCTGATATGGAAAATATGACTGCTTATTGGCTTCAGTATGTACTGCTATGTAGTTTGGCGTGGGTTTCCCTTTGACACCTAAAGGTCCTTGCTCTGCCAGTTGGTTGGGGTGTTGGTGTTTACAGGCTGAAAACAAACACGTTGCTCTCAAAGACTGCCTTGTATCTCTGTATTCATGGGTCTGGGTTCTGGTCCTCACTCGGTTCCTCTTTTGTGTTTGCAGGATATTGAAGCCACCATGAACTCTGCTCTCAATGAGCTGCGGGAGCTGGAGAGGCAAAGCAGCGTCAAGCACACGCCAGACGTTGTCCTCGACACCCTGGAGCCTTTGAAAACGTCTCCAGTGGTGGCCCCCACCTCGGAGCCCTCCAGCCCTCTGCACACTCAGATCCTCAAGGACACTGAACCGGCTTTCCAGCGCAGCGCCAGCACCGCCGGCGACATCCCCTGCACCTTCCGGCCCGTGAAGTCAGTGAAGATGGCCACGCAGGTGAAGCCTCCGGCCACGCGGCCCAAGCCCACGGTATTCCCTAAAACCAACGCCACGAGCCCCGGCGTTGCCTCCTCTGCACCTCAGCAGCCTGCTGACAAGTCCTGCACTGTCTGAGGAGCTCCACGCTGCTGCTCTGTGGGTACAGCTGTGTCGTTTCAGACAATGAGACTCTGTTAAAGGACATGAAACTTCCTATGTAACTCCTGCTTTTGAACTGAAGGTTAGTTGTGAACTGCTCCTTCCTGCTGGGAGCGCTTCCTGGGAGTGAACTGAGTGGTAACAACCTCATCCCATGTACCCGCATCAGTGATGTCCGTCAGGCTGCGCTTCGGAAATGCGGGATCGGGTCACTGTGAAGCTGAGGAGGAAAAAAGACACACACAAAGTGATGAGTTGGATCTTGGTTTCTAGTTGATGCCTTGTTCAAGTGTTTGGCCACTGAAAGGAATACTCAGTGGCGTCCTGTTTTGAATACTGGTGTAGTGACTTCTGTATTCTGTGTTTCATTTATCACAGGAAGCAATAGGATAGATTTTAGTCTACTGCATGTTTTGGTGCCACTGGTTACGTGGAGCTTGGACATGCCCCTTTCTTGTGCATCCTTACTATGATTACGTCGCCCGCTGGTGCCACGATGGTTTAGGGTCTCTCTCAACATCCATCCCATCCTCGGGTTTTCTTTGTTTGCTCCCCCAGGGCCAGGGCTCTTGGCCATCCTGCCTCATACTTTAGTTGATGCTTGCCATGAAGAATAGTTCACTCTGGAGCACTCTTAGGTTTTGTGGAGTTCTGCGTAATCTGTGTCTGTGCAAATACAAACTAACATGTTCCTAAGGTTTAGGAGCAGAAGAAAGAACCCAGTTGTTGCTTATGGACAGTGTAGCTGTTTCCCCCCCCCTTTGCTCTCCCATATTTAAACCCAGCTCTACTGTTTCTGAGTGTAATTTTCAGCCCGTAGGCTACGGTGTGGTGTGTGGTCTCGGGAGACTGAATGTACAAACAAGTTAACTTTTGGAAACTAAGTGTACTCTGATGGGAGTTCATTTCCTAACGCACACATTCTTGTTTTGATCATACGTCAGGATGGATCCTTACCAAAATCCCTGTTCCAAGCACTGTAAAAACTTCAACCCAGAAGTTCTCGAGCTTTGTTACCTTCTCCCTCTCCCTGGTTGCAAATGCTTTGGTCGGTAGTTGTGACCACTGTGAACTGCTTAAGGGATCTCTGCTCTCATAGAGCAGTGTAGGAGATGCTGCTGGGGACAGTGATGGGGCAGCATGCAGCTTCTGAGTGGCTTCCCTACGTGCTCGTTGCTAGGCTGGCATGCCCTCCATAGGACTAAGACATGGGAATGAGTGCTTAGGACTTGTATTTATATGGCAGGCAGCAAATGCTTCAGCCTCTAGCAGGCTGCATGAACTCTTTTGTACTCTACTGAGAATCTTCCATAATGCTGACATTTATTTAATGAAGCAAAATAAAAGGCATGTGCCACTTACAATGGTGAAGATCCCACAGTGCTGCAGGAGAGGAGACTCTGGCTGACCCTCAGTTCACCTCCTTCCCAAGCTCTTCTGGGATTTAAATGAAACCCTGCGCATCTCCTGTTTTCATCACAGAAATTCAGGCAAGGACAAGAGAAGAAAAGTCATTTTTCTCTCCCATTTTGCTTTGAAATCTGTGGGTTTCTCACCCTTGGCTTCCCTGTGACTGCAGTGGTGTTTTCATTAGCACTTGGGAATTCAGAAAGAAGAAACAGAACTTGCATTTCTGAAATGTGCTCTTCTGCTTCATTTAGGCTGGGACTCTGAGAAATGGGCAGGGGGTTATTGTGTCCCTGTCCATCCCCACACGCACCCCCCCCTACAGAAGTTACATATCCATGTTGAGGATGGCTTCTAAAAACACCACCATTCTCTGCGCCCTACAGTTGGGGAACAGCAGGAAGATTTCCATGAGAACACTATTCCTCCTTAGCTATCTGTAGCAGCCATTCCCCTTGGGAAGCACCACGGTACGTGTGTGGCTGTCACTGGACCATGCCCCGTTCCTCCTGCAGGGGAAGCTCCCCAGCAGTGTGACCAGCGACCTTTGCTCTCAGGTTCTGATGGACTTTTGCCACCAAGGAATCACTTGTTCTTTTGGGGAAAACTAGGATTAAACTTGTAATTTTTTGCTCAGGCAGAACTTTCTGGCATTTCCTTTTAAGTAGGGAGGGTTTGGGTTTGTTTTCCTCTTGGTCATGAATGACCAAAGTTAATCTGTGTCAAGAGCAGGCTCTCTGTACATTTACTTCGACTCATTTGTAATGCCTTATTTTCTTTAGACTTTTATGCCTAGCAGTCGTGTTTCTAAGACTTAAGTGTCCAGCCACGCACAGCACATTTGGAGGAGATGCTCTTTTCTACCTTTGAGGTCTGAAGTATGAATGGAAATTGAGATTTAACACAAAAAATAAGACTTCAGGTTACTGTAACAGCAACTGTCTGTATCTGAATTACTGTGCTTATCTCTAGCATCCACAGCTTGGGGACAATCCTACTGTCAAGGGGAATGTGCTTAGCAGGATAACCTGTCTCTTGAGCAACTCAACTGGAATTCTGGTGTGCACTGTGATTGACACTTCCACTTGACAGCAAGCAATACAGCAGGCTGAACTCATCCTTCCTCTGCCACGGGCTCCGGGTCTGGCCAACCAGCAGGAAACTCACACACGCACACACATGGGAGGAGAAAAGACATAAAAAGGGGCTTTTGAGCTTGCCTGCTTCACCCTGTGAACATCCAAGGCTGGGAGAAGTTGCCACAAGTGGTTTACAACCAGTTGCTGCAGGAGAGGTGGGAAGGAGAAACTGGAAGCGTCAGCACCACTCCTTGCGAAGCCAGTGGGCGTCTCATTGAAGAGACCAACACAGGGTGGACAAGCACGACACGGTGGTTTGCCTGGGGAGGTACCACTGTTCCTTCATACCTTCATACTCAGAAGAAATCTCAGCTCTTCCATGGAGATTCTCTTTCATGACTTTTGTGTAATGTTTGTGTCAAATATCAAGGCAAGAAGTGTTTGATAACTGGAATAATGTCTGTCTGTTTGATAGTGCTTTCTACGAACAAAGGGTTCTTGTTCAACAGATGCTGGATTGAAATAATCCAAAGCACCGCTTTTAAAATAAAATGCCATTTTAGGTGATCAATCTTCATGGTTTCTGAAGCTCGAACCTTTCATGTTTTCTCTCCCGAGTTGGGAATTGAGCAGCGTGCTTCAGCGGTGGCTGAATTCCTGCCTCTCCAAGGTAATCCAAAGGCTCGTGGTTTAGCAGTTGTAAGGTTGTTATCCGTGTCAAAGCAGTGGGACATGAGCAGCTCTCACTTTTCTCTGTACTGGCTATCTCGTTGCAACGAAAATGATGAAATCATTAGGGTGCATTGTGACAGCAGCAGAAAATCCTTGTATATGTATGTATTTTGATACCTGTTCCAGAAGAGTCTTTGGGTTTCCTGTGATGAATACCTCATGTGTTGGGTTTGGGGAGTTTTATGTTGATTTCTTTGTTGATTTAATTGTTAAGGCAAGATTGTTCTTGCACAAAAGTAGGTTAAGATAACCGAGTTCTCATTTATTTACCGAATCAAAACCCTTCAGAGCAGGGCAAGGAATTCCATCTGTCATGGTTCCCACCTCACCGTTTGCCTCCGTGCTTGGAAGAGCTCTAGCAATATTACAAGACAAAAAGAGGTCGTTGCAGATGGAGTTTGCTGCCTTATTTCTCTTCTTCTGTGTGTCAAACCCTCAAATTCATTCAAGAGATGTTCTTCAATAGAAATAAATGTCTCTGGTGAGCACTTCAGCTCCTTTCCGCAGGTGTGCCTGGGTGTGGGTGCTCTGTCACCTGAGGAAATCCATACTGAGGGAAGAGGTAAAGGAGATGATGCTCTCAGGAGGGTGTAGCTCAGTAGGAAGGCAATGGTAATGATGGAAAACATCCCTTGAGACAATTTGTTCAACTTGGGAAGGCATTGAAGTGTTGGGCCCCAATCTGCCTGTTGTCCCTTGGGGATGTGGGGCTGCTACAGTGGGCAGGGGCAAGCCCTGACTGCATTTACTCATGGGTCTGTGAGTGAGCTGCAAGGTAGAAAAACTGCTTTAAAAGGAAGAGTCAAAGGAAAAGTGCAGCATTCGGGGACTTCCATCACTAAGGAGCATGAACAGAACAGAAAACGGGTTTAGCAGCTTGGGGCTTGATGTATTTGGAGATCCAGGTTTCCCATTCATCACTTGGCCTTGGCAAACAGCTCACCAGTGTGGTTATAGACATGAAGCTGTCTCCCTGGCAGACCGGTAGCACTGGAGCTCTTCATGGGAGGCAGCGATGTTCTCTCTGGGATGAATATTGCTCCCTGTGGAATCTTCCAGCCTCCAGGTCTGGAAAAAGGCCAAGTGCTCACTGGGGCTCTAGACTGAGCTTTGGGGTTTGAGCTGAACATACCACTTTGGAAGAGAATCCTCTCTTTGGATCAGCTTTCTGCTTGTCTCTGTCTGTGTGCGACAACCTGGTACTTGAAATCAAACTACTTGACCCACTGCCTTGCGCCCACCAGCAGGCACATGAATTGTTTTCCAGGACTGCTTTTAGGAGCCTGATTTTGGTGGATCTGGAGATGCCAAAACTGCAGTTCAAGACCTGGAAAACACAAGGTTTCTTTTTTTAGTCTGTGTTTTCTTCCTGTTCTATTTTGTGCTTCCTATAACGTAGGTTGAGACGAGAGTGGTGGTGTTCAACCACAGGCCAAAAAGAGGTGAAGGCGGAGAGGGGGCAGCTCCCTACTATCTAATACTTGATACACCAAGCTTCATACAGGGTAATATTCAGCAGTTTGCAATGGGAGCAAGAGATGGACCCTTCCTTTACAAGGCACTAGAGGAACCTTACTGGTGACAGGGGTTTC
Organism: Neopsephotus bourkii; assembly: GCF_033783945.1. Taxonomy (NCBI): domain Eukaryota; kingdom Metazoa; phylum Chordata; class Aves; order Psittaciformes; family Psittacidae; genus Neopsephotus; species Neopsephotus bourkii. The sequence continues at coordinate 1,019,474 of NW_026901625.1, forward strand.
ACCAGCCTTTCCTCTCCAGTCCTGGCCTTGGAATGACTGAAGTCCAATGGGATGGACTCGTGCGGGTGCCAAACTGCTGGAGCAATACTCGGGAGCAGCAGGTTCCTCCAGCCCAGCTCCATGTAGCCAGATGAGGGCAGTTCTTGAAAGCCACCTCTGCTGTGTTCCACAGGAGCGTGGGGGTTCCTGGGTCTGCTGTAACGTAGGGAATTGGGGTGGCAAAGTGGAGAAGTGTGTGTTTTCTCTGTTGGTCTGAGCCCTGGGTCCAGCAGTGCGGGCTCATTGGGTTTGGGGCTTTATTAGCAGTTGTCTAATGGTGGGATGGAATGTTCTTGCTAAAACAGTTTCCATTGTTTCATGTCTTCTACACCAATATATATACGGTGTATATATTAAACTGTGTAAAGTTGTACTTTGTATATAGAACTCTGTACAATATGGAGGTACATCCCTTTTTTTGTTTTCCTTTTGGTACAGTATTGTACAGTATTAGGAGTAAACGTGTTGGAAATGTTGAATCCATCCTGGGGCAACGCAATGTATCCATTGTCATTAGCAATAGTTTTGGAGAAATAAATGTTTTGGGTATGGTGGAAATCCTGACCTGTGGATGCTGGTACGTGATGAGTGTGAGTGAGAGCTGGGGAGGCTGCAGGTGGAAGGAGACGGAGGAGGAGGATGGTCTGCAGGAGCTTGGGGAATCCTCAGGGTTATTTGAATGGTAACCGGCACTGGTGAGCATCATCCCAGCCTGGTTTGGGTTGAAGGGAGCCCAAAGCTCCTCCAGCTCCAACCCCTGCCATGGGCAGGGACCCCTTCCACTGGAGCAGCTTGCTCCAAGCCCCTGTGTCCAACCTGGCCTTGAGCACTGCCAGGGATGGGGCAGCCGCGGCTGGTGCAGGCAGGGCCGCTGATGCTCTTTATTCCTCAGGCTTTGCTGCCCCCAGCTGGAACAATCGCTTTCATCACGAGCTTGGGGCCGGGGCCGTGGTTTTGCCCCCCGGGCACTCGCATCCCCTGTGGGGTTCATCCCCCGTGGGCACCGCCCGGTGCTAAGGTGCGGGACTCTGCACCCATTGGGAGTGCTGGGGGGGTCTGGGATGTCCGAGGGCTCCCAGCATCAATGCACCTTGCCCTCCCTTTCAGGAGCTGTGTGAAGGATTCACAGCACAGCCCAAGAGCAACCTTTTTGGGGTGTTATCGGCTATTTTAATCATTTCCTTCCCGCCTGCTTTCCCCCTCACCAGCCCCAACCCTGTCCCAAGCTGAAGCAGGTCAGAAGTCTCAGAAAACACCCAAATCTGGGGTTTCTGCCTTTAAAACCCCCTTGGTTTCGGTTTCCTTTCACTGTAGAGCTGAGTTGGTAGCTGGAATTTCCACCCCAGAGGTTTCACTTTCCTCTTTCCTTGTGTTAACTGCTCCTATCTGTGGTGTCGATGGCACCTGAGGGGTGAAACGAGCTCTTCAGCATCTCAAATCGAGGATCTTTATGCCTTATGGTGAGTGAGGGATGTGGCGCAGCAGCCCGGGCACCACATCCCCCCTCCATCCCCAGCCTGCACCCGCACTGCACTGCTGTGGGGAGATCAGTGCTCCTGTGCTAGGGCACAGGAGCAGCAAACAGGGCTGGAAATGACTTGAGGAAGTCACCATGTTCCTTCCTCTTCCTGTCAGCAGAACTGCAGCAGGATGGCTTCAGTCAAAGCGATGCTTCATTGATGTTCCTGGACCTCTGCAGGCTTCACCTTGTGAGGACAGGGCCTCCAGACGCACATCGACCCCAGCCCGACACAACCCCCGGCTGCAGGTCCTGAGGCTGGGCACGACGAGGGGTGGGCGCCTCAGAGCACCCTGCATCCTGCTCTACATCCCGCATCCTGCCCTACATCCTGCATCCCACCTCGCAACCCGCATCCTGCATCCCGCTGCCGCGGGGCTCCCGGTGAGAGCGGTGCTGGTGCTATGGCTCGGGAATGTCCCAGATCCACCTTTGCTCGCCTCTGGAACCCTCGGGAAGCGTTTGCAGGCGCCAGGGCCGGACCTCATCCTTGTCCTGGCGCCTGGGGGTGGGTTTGCGGCTGGGGCAGGGCCCTTGGCTCCCGCTTCCTCCCTCCTTTGCTGCCCTGTGCCCGGAGCCGTTTCACCGCCTCAGGGGCTGCCCCGGGGCCGGGTGCAGAAGCCTCTGGACCTGCGACTGCAGCAGCGGCTCCTGGGGAGGGCTGGGGCTGAACCACGCGGCCCTGGCTCAGCAGGAGCAGAGCCGGGTGCGATGCGGGGTCTGTGCGGGGCTGAGCGCTGAGCCCAGCGCCGGGGGAGCCCCGTTTGGGTGCCCAAGGTGCAGATCCCGCTCCAGCCCCGGCTCTGCTGCACCCGAGCCCCGCTCTCCCCGGAGCAGGAAGCAGCAGCGCTTCCTCCTCCCGCGGATGCTGCGAGCGCGCTCGGCTGCCCCCGGGCTGCGCCCCCGGGGCGGGGAGGTTCCTCCCCCCTCGCACCTCCTCTCGCTTTGCTCTTTGCGCCCCACTCCCGGCGCCAGGGCAAGGCCGGGGCGCGCTCCCGGCTCCGTCCATGCGCGGCCCCGCGCCCGAGCGAGGAGGGCTTCGTGTCGGGGCGGGCGCCGGGGGTGACCCCTGTGCTTCCCCCTGCGGCAGCGCTGCCGGAGATGCAGAGCACCCCGAGCTACCTCTGGAGCACCGAGGACTGCCTGGGCCAGGGCGCAACAGCCTCCGTCTACAGAGCCCGCAACAAGGTGGGTAGGGAGGGAAGGAGCGGGAGAACCCGAGCTGCCCCATGGTGGGGGTGCCCCTGCCCCCCTCTGCTCACCCCGGGGAGCTCCAGGGGCTGCTTTGGGCTTTAATTTCGCTTCTCGTTTGGCTCCTTCCCTCCCCCGGGCTCCAGCTCGGGCCAGCGGGTGCGGAGCAGCTTTGGGGTGCTCCGGAGCAGGTCCCCCTCCGGCACTCCCGGGCATCGCAGGGGGAAGAAGCTGTTTCGGGGGAATGCCCAGAGGTTCCGAAGCCCATTTGCATGTTTCGTGCAAGCGCTCCCCGGGGCTGCACCCCCGGCCCTTGATGCGCACTGAGCAAGCGCCCGCCCAGCGGGGTGCAGAGGCAGCGAGGGGGAGGGTTTGAACCCGGCCCCGTCCCCGTCCCGCTGCGCGCTCCCGGCCTCAGCCCCTGCTGCAAACCGGCTCTGGAGCTGAATGAGCGCGGGCACGGAGCGCTCGGGCTGCGGGGCAGGGAGCGGAGGGCGGTGAGGAGCAGAGGGTGGCTCCTACAGCCGAGGTGAAGGCTGCGAGGTGCCCGCGCCTTGCACTGCAGTGGGGTTTGCATCCCCAGTGGGTGCGGGAGCAGGGAGGGAGCCGATGGAGCCGCTCGGGACGTGCACGGTGCCACCTCCTGCTCCCTCCTCTGCTCCCTCTTCCCCAGAAATCGGGGGAGCTGGTCGCGGTGAAGGTCTTTAACAGCGTCAGCTACCGGCGGCCCCAGGAGGTGCAGATGAGGGAGTTCGAGATGCTCAGGAGGCTGAACCATGAAAACATCGTCAAGTTCTTTGCTGTAGAGGAGACAGTAAGTGGGGTCCCGGCCCCGAAACCCTGCTCCTGGGCTGCCTCCTCCTCCCTCTGCCTCCGCACCAAGCCTCAGCCCTTCAGCACTGGTGGCACTGGAGCACTCTGAGAGCTGCTGTTGTTCCCTGTCACCCTCCAGCCGAGGGAGGGGTGGAGCTCAGTGGGGGGACCTCAGGGCTGCTCCCTGCGCAGGGCAGCAGCAAGCAGAAGGTGCTGGTGATGGAATACTGCTCGGGGGGCAGCTTGCTGAGCGTGCTGGAGGAGCCGGAGAACACCTTCGGCCTGGCTGAGTCCGAGTTCCTCATTGTGCTGCAGTGCGTGGGTGAGTGAGGGGTCCCCCCATCACCGTGAGCGCAGCCTGGAGCTGGGAAGCTGCAGAGTGGGGACCTCGGGGTGCTGGCGATGGATGGGAAGGGGGGGCTGAGCACCAGCTCCATCGCTTCCCATGTTCCTACCTCTGAGCAAAGCCCTCCCCTCCCGTGTGCCCAGTGGCAGGGATGAACCACCTCCGTGAGAACTGCGTGGTGCACAGAGACATCAAACCGGGCAACATCATGCGGCTGCTGGGGGAAGATGGGCAGAGCATCTATAAACTGACCGACTTCGGGGCCGCGCGGGAGCTGGGCGATGATGAGAAGTTTGTGTCTGTCTATGGGACAGAGGAGTACCTGGTGAGCGCAGGGATGGGGCAGCCACGGCTCCTCTGGGCACCCTGTGCCAGCGCCTCAGCACCCTCACAGGGAAGAGCTTCTGCCTCAGAGCTCATCTCCGCCTCCCCTGCAGCACCCGGACGTGTACGAGCGCGCGGTGCTGCGCAAGCCGCAGCAGAAGGTTTACGGCGTCACCGTCGACCTCTGGAGCATCGGCGTCACCTTCTACCATGCTGCCACCGGCAGCCTCCCCTTCGTCCCCTTCGGGGGCTCGCGCTGGAACAAGGAGGCCATGTAGGGACCGCATCGAGCGCGGGGCACCAGGGGCTGCGCTGCGGGGAGCTGGGAGCCTGGCTGGTGACCCTGGGGGCTGCAGGGTGATGTGGCTGTGGCTCGGTGCATGCCAGCAGCACTGCGGGTCCATGGGCTGTAGTTTACAGCTCATTTAATCCCATAGAGCCTCATGTGTAGCCCGTAAGAGTGAGCATGTAAAGGACCCGTGCCCCATTTATCACATTTACCCTCAAAATGCATTCTCATGACTTTGGAGCTGGAAGAGAATCACAGAATCCCAGACTGGTTTGGGGTTGGAAGGGACCTTAAAGCTCATCCAGTTCCAACCCCCTGCCAAAGGCAGGGACCCCTTCCACTAGAGCAGGTTCAGAGAAGTAACCAGGTTGGAAAAGACCTTGAAGATCATCAAGTCCAACTGTTCCCTCTGTGGATGTTGTTCTTTCCCAGCCCATCCATCTCTGCCCTCTCCCTCTCTGCCGAGCCCAAGGGACTCAGAGCCCAAACGGGCACCACTTGGCTCGCTTCAGCTGCAGGCAATTCCCTTCCACAGGTACAAAATAACCTCCGAGAAGCCTCCTGGAGCCATTGCAGGGGTCCAGGGGCAGGAGAACGGGAGCATCGAGTGGAGCTACGAGCTGCCCCTCACCTGCCGCCTCTCCACGTGAGTGCCCCGGCTCGGGTCCCACTGCAGGACCCACGTCCTGGCGCCGCGGCTCGGGGTGCTCACAGCACAGGGGGGGTAACCAGGAACGAGCTTCTCGCCTGCGGGTGTCAGTGCTCTCAGACCAGGCCCTTGCTTTGCAGGCAGGGAAAAGGGATGCGGGGTGGGGGAGCAGCTCTGCCGGAGCTCAGCATCTCTCCCCAGCCCCATGCTCAGTTTATGGCTCAGGGTTATGTGCAGATGTCTCTTGTGCTGCCGCAGGGGCCTGCAGGAGCAGCTGGTTCCCATCCTGGCCAACATCCTGGAGGTGGATCAGAGGAAATGCTGGGGATTCAACCAGTTCTTTGCAGAGACCAATGACATCTTGACCAGGATCGTGGTGGACGTCTTCTGCCTGCCACAGGCTTCCTCCCACCGCATCTACATCCACTCCTACAACACGTAAGGATGCCAAGGCTGGGTTAGGAGTTGAGCTCAGGAGCCTCAGCCCCTTCTTTGTGGGGGAGCCTGGGGGAGCACCCACTTAAACCAGGCTAAACCAGGCTCAGACACAAATGGGACCCATTGCTCTTGGCACACAGAGAGCCCCAGGGAAGTTGCCCAAGGGGCTCTGCTGCCCTTGTGGGCTGTTTTGCTACAAGAAGAGGGCAACAGGCTGTGGAAGTGATGGAAATCTGAGCGCTTCCCTCATTGCTTACACCCCATCCTCTCGTTTCTCCTTGATCTCAGCACCACCAAGTTCTTGGACGCTGTCTTCAAACAAACGAACATAGCCCCTCACCACCAAGAGTACTTTTTTGAAGGGCATCCCTACGAGCTGGATCCGAACCTGCAGGCTCAGAACTTCTGCAGGACCACGGAGCACAGCCCTCTGATCCTGCTGAGCATCGCCGAGCAGCCGGAGGACGTGGTAGGAGTCAGATACAGAGACCGTGAGTACCGGTGGCTTGGAGACGGAGCAGGGCATGCGGGGTGGGTGTGTAAGAGAGATCTGCTTAATTGTTATCTTTATACCCACTAAGGGTATATGTATTTTATATATATGTATGTATATGTATACATAAGGACTCCAATGCACAGCAGGAGGTAGAGGGGTTTGATGCTGGATTAGGGATGCAGGATTAGGGGGTTTCAGGGTCAGTTTTCCCCTGCTATGGGCTGTTGCTCCATGGCCACCCATCACACCGGGCTGTGCGCAATTCCTGCATATGCCCATGGTCTAAAACATCTCTAAGACCCACACTAAGCAGCATCGGAGCTGCTCCCATGCCTGAAACCCCTCGGGGCTGCAGGGTTTGCTTTAGGGGTGTGAGGTGTCCCCGGGGCTCCGGGCTCCATCCACAAAGCCCCTTGACCACATCTCCGCAGCGGCACTCGAGTTCCCGAAGCTGGTCCCCAGGGTGGACGTGGTGGCCGACTGCAGAGCAGCCAAGGTAGGAGGGGGGGTCCCTGGGGCCCCAGGGAGCCCCGGCTGCAGGGCTGCGGATGGAGGCAGTGCCCGTTGCTTTGCAGAGCGCGGTGGGGGCCATGCACCAGACCCTGCGCATCGCCTGCGCCCTGCGGCGCTGCCGGGAGCTGCTGGCCAGGGGCCTGCACTGGGTGATGTGAGTGCTGGGGCCAGCGTGGGGCGGGTGCGGAGGGGGGGACCCGGCCCTTCCCAGGGCATTGATGGGGTTGAAACCACTCCTGGTTTTCCAGCCTGTTCCAAACAGTGCAGGGGCTGGAACTGGGGGAGCTCTGAGGACCCTCCCAACCCAACCCGTGCCATGGCTCTATCTATGTGCATTCCCACTGTCCTGCCCATTCCCTTTGGGGTAGGAGCTTCCTGTGCCCCCCTGCCCAGGAGCTGCACCCAGCTGTGCATGCATCCAGCCCCCCATGTGCACATGAGGAGGCACCAGTTCCATCCTAACCCTGCGCGGCTGGCCCTGGGAGGATGGGCTGTTTCCTCTCTTGGGAAGCACTGGATGCGCTGTTTCCTCTCTTGGGAAGCACTGGATGCGCTGTTTCCTCTCTTGGGAAGCACTGGATGCGCTGTTTCCTCTCTTGGCAGTGGGAACCTGCAAACGGAGTGTGTGAGGGTGCTGGAGCAGAAGAGAGGGGCTCTCTCGGTGCTCTCCTGCCTGCAGCTCACTGAGGTGAAGATCCCCATGCTGTAAGTGTGGCTTTGCAGCCGCAGGGATACAGGCACTGGGCTGTGGGTGCTGCAGATGAGTTATGGGGCTCTCAAAGGTGCCATTCAAGAGGCTGAATGACATTCAATGGGGCTGAATGACATTCAGTGGGGCTGAATGACATTCAATGGGGCTGAATGACATTCAATGGGGCTGAATGACAAGTGGACACCCATTCCCAGCCGTGCTGCCCCAGGAAGAGCTGAACCTGTTTTCTCTAAGCTATCCCATGGTTGTTCTGCATTCCAGTCCTGTTGCAGCAGAACGCTCCTTGCTGCTGGGCTGCTGATTTTTTATTCCTTCCCATTTAGCAAGCCTCTTGATTTCCATCTCATCTAAAAAGATAGGGACACATGGTTCCCATTGACTTCAGCCGGATAACACAGGGCTGGGGTGCCAAGAGCACTGATGCTGCAGCTGGATGCTGCTGCTTATCCATCCCTCCCAACACGGGCTGGAGCAGCCTATTTCTGCTGAGGCAGCACTGCTCAGTGCTCTGCTCTCGTGCCAGCTGCAGGGAGGCAGAGAACACACAACATCTGAGCTGGTGCAAAGCCAGCGGGGATGAAGGGAACAAATTGGGAACAAATTGGGCTCAACAGGGTGAGTTTTCACCGGATCCACGCTTCTGTTGGGGCCCGGATCTGCTGCCCTGGGTGCAGTTATTTGCCCACACAAACCACCCCAGGGACTCGGATGCTGCCTCCACCCCAGGACTGTGCCTCTGTCTCATACCCTGCCTGACGTCCTCCCTTGTCTCCAGGTACGAGGCTGCTCCTGCAGGCAGCGGGGTGCTGGCTCTGAAGGATGTGGCCACGGTGAAGCCAAGGCTGCAGAGGGTGAGCTCTGTGCAGGGGGTGAGCTCCGTGTTGGGCTGGGGAGCATCCAGAGCCAGCCCCAACCTCTCCCCGTCCTCCGCAGGTGGCTGAGGAGCTCTCTCAGTGCTCTCACAGCATCTCTGACTTCCAAGGGGCTCTGGATGGGGTTCTGGCTGAGCTGGTGAAGCAGGGGCAGGAAGCGCACGAAGACAAGAGGTTTGTGGCACCAGCATTGCCCAAATCCCTGCCAAAGCTTTGCAGGATGGAGCAGACATCGCTCCCATTGCAAACAGCTTCTAAGAGCCCTGTGCATGCAGGTGTCACCCATGGAGCCAGGCTGAGGGCCGGGCTGGCCCTCCCCAGGGGCTATTTTCAGCCCTCTGCAGGGGCCTCCCTCCTCCATCCCTGTCCCTCTTCCAGCATCCCGCGGATCCAGTGCCGCCTGGAGGAGATGCAGCTCATCTACAGGCAGTTCAGGAAGGCCAGGACCAGTCCGCGTGAGTCCCCGCACTGAGCCGCTGCAGAACTGGGTCCCTGCGGCTCTTTGTGACCCTGGTCCCAGGGGCTGCTGCCCTGGAGAGCCCTGGAGGGACCTCTGTGGTGTAAAGATGCCCAGGCAGTGGGTGGTGAAGAGCAGAGCCTGTGCTGACTGGGGCTGACTGGGACTGACTGGGACTGACTGGGACTGACTGGGGCTGACTGGGGCTGCCTTCCCTCCCCAGGGCTGAGCTACAACGAGGAGCAAATACACAAGCTGGATAAGTAAGTCCCAGCCCTCTCCCCTTTCTAGGACCTGCCCCATACCGTGGCCAGGCAGATGGGGGGGTTCTGCTCGAGTCCCAGTGGGATGTAAGATGTTTCTGGGTCATTAACACTGAGAGAGGGACTGGGTTTGGTGGTGGGTCATCGATGCAGGACCTTTCATAGCAAAGGCTTTAAGCTAAAAGCTATTTCTGATGAGGAGGTGAGAAAACTCCTGAGCTGGGGTCAGAGTGATGTTGCTGGACCAACTCCCCACACTGGGATGCGGGGATAAGCACATTTCAGGCTATTGCTCACACAATACTTAGTGGCCATGTGTTTGCTGAGATGCTGCTTTGGGAAGTGTCCCTGCTTTCACCTTCCAATGGGAGTCAAGTGTCTGATGGCTTTTGTACCTTTAAAACCCCTCCTTTTGGTTTCCATTTGAAACCAGGGGAATTTAGCACAACCAAGAAGTCAAATGCACACTTCAGTATGTACCAGGGCTGGTGAAAATGAACAGGCAGCTCCTTGAGCGAGCTTAAAGCTTCGATCTCCACTTGGGTGTTTGCCTTAAAGTCCAAGGCAAAGATTCCTCAGGAGTGCCCTTGGGATGGGGATGAGATGTAGGTATAGATTAGATCAGATTAGATTAGAGGTAGATGGTAGGGGTGTTGGAAACTGGTCTTTTCCAACCCAAACCCTTCTGTGATTCTATATAGATACAGACCCACATCAAAATCCATCACTGAGCATCCAGTCCCTCTTTCTCCATTCAGGAGCCAGCTTTAGGTCTCCTGCCGTGTGAATTGTGATGTTCATTTGCATACATTTAAGGCAATACCAGTGTTCTCCCGCTCTTTTTTTGGCTTTTAGGGTGAATTTAGGCCGTTTGGCCGCGAAGGTGCTCTTGATTTTCCAGGATGATTGTGTGGAGCGGTACAAGGAGGCCCTGGCCTTCCATGGCAGCAGCATGAGGTACGAGCCCCAGCCTTCTCCTGAGGTTTGAGGACTCCGGTTTCTGGGCATGGTGGGGATGGGAGCAGGGATACTGCGTTAAGTATTGTCCACAAAGCCCAGGGCTTCCAGAGCACTGAGGTGCAGATGGAGAGGATGATGTTGGTAACTGCTGCAGGACTCCTCTGTGGGTAATAAGACCCTGGTTCTCATCCCATGCCATGTATTCCTGCCCTGTTGTTTGAAGGGATTGATTTTAAAAGCTCCCTCAACTTGCAGCTTGAGTTTAAGCCGCTGGGTTCCTCACTCTCTGATGGGGAGAGGTTATTTTATCAGGTCAAAATTGCCATTGAGACAGAGATCTGCTTGGGAGGAACGGTTTCCTGTTAAAGGGTGCTTGGGGAATAATGCCAAGAGCAAACTGCCTCGCAGAGATCGAGCACAGCCCTCTGCCTATGGCAGCCATGGGCAGTGTGAGGGGAGGCAGGCAGGGGAAGGGCACTGGGTTTCTATTGTCGGGTTGCTCTTAGAGGAGCATCCATTGCCCTGGGCTGCCGGTGTGGGTGTAAGGAGGAGGGGTTTCTGCAGTGCTTTAGAACTGAACCCGGGTTGTTTCCCTGTCTCTGGCACGGAGCAGCCAGGAACTGACTGGGGGGGAATGAGGGTGGAATTTGCCCCCGGTGCTCGGGAATGCCCTGGGAGGAGAGGGCAGCGCCTGCCCAGCCCTGCCCGGGCCCTGCTTTCCCCGTGTTTTGCTGGGGTGTTTTTGTGCCTCCTCCATCCTTGCAGAAGGGGCCCCATGAGTCACCCCTGCCGGCTCCCATTGACTCCTGCAGCCTGTGCTGGCTCCCGCTGGCTTCAGGGCTGTGCTCTGGAGGTGGCTCCATGCACCTGAAATAGCCTTTCCTTTATTACTCCAAGCCAAACCTATTCTGAGCCAGCTGAGCACCCTCCTGCTGCGCGCCCGGCAGGAGCACGTCCCTATCCCCCTCTCCCTAAGTACTTTGCTGCAGAGCCTCACTGCAGCCCTGTTGTGACTCATTTGCTTTCCTCTGGGGCTTTAACTTCAATCAGCAAGGTTTGCAGAACGCAGTAAATTGCATTAAACCACACAGAAATAGAACAGAAATGCAATGTATTCAAGAAATAGGACCATTTATTGTGAGGGTGCTGAGGAGGTCGCACAGGGTGCCCAGAGAAGCTGTGGCTGCCCCATCCCTGGCAGTGCTCAAGGCCAGGTTGGACACAGGGGCTTGGAGCAAGCTGCTCCAGTGGAAGGGGTCCCTGTCTATGGCAGGGTTTGGGGCTGGAGGAGCTTTAAGGCCCCTTCCAACCCAAACCATTCCATGATTCCATAAGGATCCCCACTGGGGATTTTGTTGTTGTTTCTAGGAAAGTCTGTGAGATAAAGAAGCATCTGAAGAGGCTCAGCAACCGCATCAGCGCCTGCAGCGTGGAGATGACGCAGTGCCAGGACCGCCTGCAGAGCGTAAGTGCCCATGGGGGGGGTCCACACCCTGCCCACCCTGTGCATGAGCACGTGCGTTAAGCAGGGAACCCCAGGGTGCTCCTGAGCAGCTTGCTGCAGTGCTTGTTGGGGATCCACACTGGAGACCTTCCCTATCTGAGCAAGGACTGGGAAGAGCTTTGGCAGCAGCACCGCTGGTCCTGAGCACTGCCTGAGCGGGGCCCAGCACTGCAGCCCTGGGTCAGACCCCCTGCCTCGGGGGCTGCTGAGCCTCTCCCTTCCTGCAGGCTCTGGAGAGGTTTCTCCAGGCTGAGCAGCAGAGCTTGGCCCCGGCTCCTCCTGCTCCTTCCCCTGTCCCTGGGAGCCAGGCACACCAGGACATGGCTTTCCAGTGAGTTGGGGTCCTGCCGTGGGGTGCTCCCGCTGCCGGAGCTGCTCCCATAGGGAATGGGAGGCTGAGCAGCACCGGGTAAGGGGTGGTTGTGTCCCCGGCAGGATGCAGGAGCTCCTGGAGCAGATGAGGTCAGTAACTTGTGATCTCCAGCTCAACAACAGCATCATCGAGCGGTGAGTAAGAGTGCGCAGGGATGCTGCTCCTGCCCCTAGCACCAGCATGGGGCGGTGGGACCGGATGGGCTCCATGGGGATCCATGAAGGGTTCCAGCATGGGGAGCACAACCACAGGTTCTGTTCCTGCAGGTTACGTGGGGCTGCCCCAGCTCCTGGTGTTTGAGACGTGGGGAACTTGCAGCTGCTGAAGCCAACAGCAGCGAACACTCACAGCACTTTGGGTCCAGGGCGATGGGGACGGCTGATGTTCATGTTGGAGGAGCTCTCTGTCTCCTACCTCTCCCCTCCAGCACTTTTGCACCATTGACCAGCATCAGCTTTGAGTGGCTTGAACACCCTGAACCTTTGAAAGTTTGACCAGAAAATAAGATGTTTTGGGTTTTTTTCCTTTTTAAAAGTGCTTGATGACTTAATGTTCTTCCAGCTTCCCTGCATCGCCATGCCTGGTGGTGAAGAGGAAGAGGCTGAACAGCTGAATTCTCTTTTGCCATCCTGTTATGGGATTGCTCCCACTTTTAGCATACTTCTGGTCCCTGGAGTGGGCATGAGGGATGCTGGGCCTGATGGATGAGAGACTGGATCGAGCCCAGGACAGCTCCAGCACTGGGAAGGTGGGAGCCACAGACCTCAGCCCGCTGGTGCTGCCACCTCTCCTCCCATTCCCCCTTGGGTTTGGGAATAGGAAGCCAAGGGAGGATTCTCTTTGGGGTATGTTTTATCCATGTAACCGAGCCCTGTGTGGATGCATGTTGTCTCCCTGCACTGAAACCCTGGCTCCAGCCAGCGAACCTGGGGGTGCTACTGAGTGCCAAGGCACAATCCCAGACGAAGGGGCTCCCACATTCCCCTCTCCAAGGCGAGGGAAAGCAGGGATGCTCCTTTTTACTTTAGGTTAAAGGGGAGTAAGCAGCCACCCCTGCCATTAACACAAGGTGAAAGGATGGATTTATCTGTTTCTTGACCTTGGGTTTCATGAGGAACCATAACTGAGTCATGACCATGTGCAGCAGTGATACAGGAAGTCTGGGATTGCGGGAGCATGAGGAGCAGAGGGTATCAAGGAGCTCTTTGTGGGCAGAGTCGGACACGCATCCTCTCCATCACCTCTTCCTGCCTGTCCCCAGCGTGACTGATGGGTTGTCATCCCAATCCCACAATCCACATCCCGTAGAGCCACAGAGGGGAGCAGCGTTCCCAGGCAGCAGCCAAAGCCAGGCAGGGACGTAACTCCCTCCCAGGCAGGCTCAGGTAGGGGTATTTACACCTTGGGGGCTCCTGGCACAAGGATGGGCTCTTCCCACCCCTCCTTGGCACGCACCAGGGCAGAGACACAGATCTCACAAGGGCCTGCAGGGACAGGCCAAGGGAATGGCTTGAACCTGCCCGAGGGGAGCCTGAGCTGAGCTCTTGGGCAGAAGTCACCCTGAGGGCTGAGGTTAAAGGAGGCTGGAGCAGGGACCAGGAAACAAGGGCACCAGCAAAGTCCAAGGCTCACTGCACCTCCCGGGGCTGCATCGTGTGTCTGGAAGCAGAGGCTGAGCCCTCCTCTGGGCAAGCCAATGCGCCTGACTCAACAGCAGTGGGGATGCTGAGGGTGCCTGCCTGGACCTGCCCCTCCATAGAGAGCACCGCTCCCGGCTCTGCCCTTCACCTTTCCTCCCGTTCCCTCGCCTGCCTCTTTGCTGGGGTGACACACATCAGCTAAAGCAGGAGCCTCCAGCCGAGCCTGGGCCTGCCCTGCCCATGCTGCTTGCCCAGAGGCACCCCCAGCACCTCACCTGCAGAGGACAGGGCAAGGGGGTGCCTGCTGTGGGTGCTCCTCACCTTCCCCATGGCAGGAGTTAGGTCCAGCCTCTGCAGGGAGACCTGCGGGTGCATGAGGCAAAGCAGCGCAGCCCTGGGGCTGAGCATCGTGCTCTGCGTTCAGCACGGAAGCAAACCGGAGCAGGAGCAGCAGCCCCAGGGCTGTGCCTGGCTTTTCCTGCCTGTCAGAACAGGCCAAGCACGCCCAGGAAACCTTCCCGAGTGGAATTTGGCACCAAACTTCCCCATCCATTTTAACTGTAAAACCCAGCATCCTGACTGTCAAACCCAGCCGCTTGCAGCAGCAGGGGTGGAACGAAGCCATCCCTTAAAAGCTTTTCTCCCACATATTCTTTTCTAGGATTCTCCTCGTTTTCCAAGGAACATTAGTTTTAATCCAGCTCGAATTCACTGACATCCCCTGTTGGAACAGGGCAGGGAGCCCAGGCAGGGTGTCCTGCCACGCTCCCTTGGATTCAGTGGAGCTGCACTGATTCATACCAGCTGAGAGCTGGACCTGGGACACGTTTGGCTTTGGTAAAGAGGGATTTATTTCTTGGCAGAAGGAAAAGAGAGGTTTTGCTAATAGCCCTTGTCATGCTTCAACTGCTGTAACAGCAGCTGCAAAGGGGACTCCCGGAATCCAAATGAAACAGGAGCTTTCCTGCCAATGGTAATTAGGGATTTTTTCCCAGCTTACTTTAACCCTTGGCCTGAAAGAGCTTCCAATGGTGTCAGCCCTGAATGCCTGCAGAGGCAGCTGAGGATATCGACTGCCACATCCCCATCCCATGTGAGCCCAAGCATCCGATGTGGGCAGAGGGTACTGCATTTATTTGCACTGGAAGCCAAGGTCTGCAGCTTTCACAGCTGGGATGGCCCTGGAAGAGCAAACAGCCAGGAGTCTTTAGCAGGTTCCCAGGCAGATGCCAGGTAGATCTGTGCCCTCAGAAACACCATTTGCTTCCTTGCAGGTGATTCCTTACACAATGAACGCTCCATGGAGAGCACAGGATTAAATCCCAGTCTGGGGGGAACAATTTCCCTTCCCTGGGAATAAATCTGCTGCTGCTCTCAGGCCCGAGCAGAGGATGTGTGAAAGTGAATCAGGATCCTGAATGGGGAAGAAAAAGACGCTCCCTGAATGAATCTTGCTACTTAGCACGGAACAAAACTAGGATTTTCCAAGCTGTGTTATTCCTCTTTTGGTTTGAAGCTTTTATTAGGGACTGCTTATGGCATTAGTCCTTTGTAACTCAGAGCCAGTGTTTTAATCCAGGCTTCAAATTAGAAGCCTTGAAAAGGATTTAGACATCCTTGGCTTATCCTGTCCTCAAGAATCCATGAGTGACATCAAACTCTGCTTCCCATGAGCCCAGAAGCCGGGATGCACACAGCTCCATCTAGATGTAGGGAAAGGGGAAAATGTAATGAGGAAGAGTTTCTTCTTACTGTTCACAGCACAGATTTCCTCACCATGCAGAATATACTGTTCTGTATCTTTTTCAGTCCATTTGTGCATCACTCCTTTCATGTGTACATCTCAAATTGCATCAGATACATCCTTGTGAAGATGCACCTCATCAAACTCAATGCTGTGAGCTTGACCATAGCAGAAGCTTGTGCCTCTCCCAGCCAGGTGGAAGGTGTAATGATGACGGGGGACGCCCATACCCTTATGTTCAAAGGAGGAGGGAGTCACTTGGTAATCAGTGCATCGCGGTAGCAGAGGACCACCAGGTCCAGCCACCCCCAAAAGCTCCTTTGCCCAGGGGAGAGGTTTGCAAAGCAGCGCTGGAGCCTGCTCGGAGCCGCTTCAGGACGTGGCCATCACGTTTTCCCTTTCGCATTTCCCACAACCACAGGAGCCTCATCAGGGAGCGATAATTGCTTCGGCTCCTCCGCCCCCAGCATCGCCCCGGGGAAAGGCGCTTCGGGCGGGTGGGGTGGGAGCGATGATGGGGCGGGATGGAGCCGACGCTGCAGGAAGCCCGGCGGGGATGTGCGCACTGCTCCGGGTGCAGAGCGGGGGGATCCCTGTGGGGAGAGGTCCCTGGAAGGGCGGGGATTCCCACGGGGGTGGGAATTGCGGGGCGGGGAACCCCACGGGAAGGGTCTCGGGGGGGTGAAGGGGGTGACAACAGCGATGGGCTCCATGGGGCGGGGTCTCCGTGTTTTGGGGGGGCTCCACGGGAGGGGTTCCCCCGGCAGGGCCGGTCCCGGTCCCCACGCTCCCCCCCCCCCGGTGTCTCCTCCCCCCGGGCCGGTCCCAGGCGCCTGCGCTGCGTTCCCGTGGCGTGGCCGGTCCCGGGGCCGTGCCCCCTCCCGCCCTCCCTCTCTCCGCGCCCGCTTCCATGCGCCGGCTGCCGCCCGGCCCCGCCACGGTGATGGGCGGCCGGTCCCCGGGGAGCCCCGGCGGGGCCAGGGCTGCTCGGCGGCGGCTGCGGCGGCGCAGCGGAACCCCGCGGCTGCTGCCCGACGTGCGGAGCATCTTCGCGGCACCGCGGGAGCCGGCGGAACGCGGCCGCGGACACCGCTTCGCCCCTCGGCCCCCGCGCCGCGGCTGGTGCGACCTGTGCGGGGAGGCGGTGCGGGAGCGAGCCCTGCGCTGCGAATGTGAGTGCTGCCCGCGCCCTGCCCGCACCCCTGCCCTGCCCGCTGCCCCCCGCACTGCAGCCCCTACCCGCACCCTGCCCGGGCTCTTCCTCCCGCAGCGGCAGCGCTGGACCCGCTCTTCCTCCCCCCGCTTTGCCCCGGGTCCCCAAAGCCCCGCTGCAGGGACCTGCCGGGAAGGGCTCCCCCGCACCGGGATCCGGGGGGGGGGGGGATCCCCGTCCCCCTGGATGAAGGGATCTGTCCGGAGCCTCCCGCAAAGGGGGCGCGGACCCCGCCTGCGGTGAAGCGATGCGGGGTGGGTTCGGGAAACGAAGTGTTGGCAGGAAATGGGAGATTATCACGTCCAAGGCGAGGCTGGCACCAGCAGGACTCGGTGAGCAGGAGGAATTCGTGTTTGTGAAGCTCTACGGTGAGGTGTAAATTCCTGTAGAAGCAGCAAATTTGTCACACACTTCCCTTTGCCTAAACCATCGGGTAAGGGGGCTCATGCCGGTGGGGTTCACCAGGGTGCATGCGCTCACGTTTGCCACATGCTTGTGTTCTGCAAGGGAGATTAATCCTTCCATCACATGGGAGAGGACACAGAGGGGCTGAACGAGGCCACGGGCCTCGGCAGGGTCCTTGGCAAGGTGTGACCTGCATCGGTCATTGATGGTGAAGCGAGGAGGCCGTGGTGTGCCGGGGCAGAACCTGTGTCACAGAGAACTCGGTAGCGTGTGCTCGCTGCTGACAGTGCTGGCACTGGTGCTGGTGGTTATTTGGGGCAAGGAGTGAGCCGCGTCCTGCCCCAGGGTTTTGGGCTCCCTGCCCGGCCAGCAGCTCCGGAGGAGGCTTCATTGCTCAGTTGCTGGTTTGCTCGGGGGATGATGCCATGCGCTGTAACCCCAGCCTCACCGGGGCAATCAGTCCCTCGCCCAGCCCGTTGTGGTTCTTCCGCTTGGCTTTCCTTAGCTCATGAATCAATTCGGTGTTTCTAGTGGTGGTTTGCACAGCGTGGTGTGAGCAGGGCTCTTCCACGTGCCTCCTGGTGCCGTTTGGGAATGAAGGGCAATTGGGAGAGGCAGGAGCACCATATGGCCCTGCTGCATCCCATTAAGGTTTCAGTACTGATTGCTGTTAATTAAATGTGGCCCCGGCGTCACCATGCAGCCAGCACAACGTGGCAGGGGAACACACCAGGGCTGGGGACACACCAGGGCTGGCAGGTTTGTCCATGTGGTGTTACTGGAATTACACTGGTTTGGGCTGGAAGAGACCTTGAAGCTCATCCAGTCCCAACCCCTGCCACGGGCAGGGACCCCTTCCACTGGATCAGCTTGCTCCAAGCCCCTGTGTCCAACCTGGCCTTGAGCACTGCCAGGGATGGGGCAGCCACAGCTTCTCTGGGCACCCTGTGCCAGCGCCTCAGCACCCTCACAGGGAAGAGCTTCTGCCTAAGAGCTCAGCTCAGTCTCCCCTCGGGCAGGTTCAAGCCATTCCCCTTGCCCTGTCCCTGCAGGCCCTTGTCCAAAGCCCCTCTCCCTTTAAGTAAATGGAAGACTGTTCTAAAGTCTTCCCAGAGCCTTCTCTTCTCCAGCCAAAGAGGGTGATGTAAATGGTTTTGCTGGTGTGTAACTGCTCTTTCTCCCCTTTTCCTTATTAACTCCCTCAAAACCCGGTAAGAGTCAGTGTGTTCACTGGAGCAGTGCATGGATCAATGTGCTGAAAGGCACAGCCTGGGTTTATGCGAAGCAAAGGAGACTTTCTCCAGCCATCCTTCAAAGTGGTCACAGGGCTCATGGTGAGGATGAAGTACTGTGCCTGAGGTAGGAACCCGCAGGGCTCTGTGGTGCTGCAGGTACTATAAATAGTTGTTTTGAGGGACTTCTCCTCTGGATTTTTTCCATGGTTATATTGAAACAAATCTGAAATAACTCCATTTCCCTTTTTGCTTTGGAGGAGAATAGCTCAGAGTGTGGGAGTAGTTCCGTCCCTGAAACTCCCCAAACAACCAGGCAGTGGGAAGTGTGTGTGGGGGGAAACTTCAGTGGGGCTGCTGTTAACATCCTCTGCGTTCCCTGTGATCCCAATAGTATATCCCTTTAAAACTGCCTGAAAGCTGCAGATGGGGTCTGTGATCCTCCCTCGGTGAAGCTGCCTCTTGTTTGCTGTTGACTCGCAGCCTCACGTTTTGGGTTGTGCAGTTCTGGCCTGTTTCCATTGACATCAGATCTGGTCACCCTCAGTCACATGGGAAGGTGGTATTTATCCCTCCTCCTTCCCAAGATGGTCTGTGTCCCTTTCTGCCAATGCTGTGTCCTGTGTACGATGGCATTGGAGGCTGATGCAGGTGTTGCCTGTGCTGCTGGCATTGGTTAAGAACACTTGTTTTCAGTCCCAAAGTGAATATAATTGGGCTTGAGGAGTCACTGTGCCATTATAGCTGCCTTGACACCTCCTAGCTAATGTAGGTGCTTTGTGCTGCTGGCACCTTCCAAAGCCTGAGTGAATGCTGAAGGAGTGATCTCATGGAGGAGTGGAACGTGTTCCTGACGCAAGAGGCTGGGAAGGGACGGGCGGGCTGTGGTGGCACATCCCTGCTGCGGTGCCGTGGTGTTTGTTCTGGTGGGGCAGGGTGCAGGAGCTGAATGCGGTGGTGACTGAAGGGCTTCAAAGCCTCCAGCAGGGTTTGCTTCGCTTTGGAGCAGCGGGGACAGCAGAGAAGCTGGGGCTTCACACAGTGGGACCTTAAAGCTCATCCAGTTCCAATCCCTGCCATCCAATCCCATGCCACCTTCCACTGGAGCAGCTTGCTCCAGGCCCCTGTGTGCAGCCTGGCCTTGAAGAAGCTGCTGCCTCTTCCCAAGGGAATCACTGCAGCTCTGTGCTTCCCTGCTGGGAAGGCTGCTTGTGAGGCACTGCCTCAACCAGCACCTGGTGGTCTCGGTGCCAAATGCAGCTGAACCTGGTGGCAGGTTTTGATCTGATGGTGTTGTGACATGGCCACGGTTCAGTAAAGAGCTTCAGCATCCACCTGGGCTCACGCTGGTCTGAAGCCACCCTTATCTCTTAGAGCAGTTAATTCCATGCTCAAGCACTGAGCTGAATCAGGACCTGTTTCCTTAAGGAGGAAGTTGGTTGAACACACAGCATTTCTCTTGCCCCTTTGTAGAGCAGACTTCAGCTGTAACAGCACTGCTCCTCAGCACTCATTTGCTTAAGATAATACTGAAGATAATGACTTCTTGAGCAAGCCCAGCCTTGCTGGGACGAGGCTCTGCTCGCACCAGTGGCGCTGTCTGGGTTTGTATCTGCTCTCTGATGTGACTCTGTCGTGTCTCTGGTCTTGCCACTGTAAACAGTGATTGCTCACAGTCCGTGGGACCCACAGCACTCCGCACTGGGATCCCATGTGGGCGGTGCAGACAGGTTCCTGAGGCTGCTCCTGCCCCCGGTGACTGGGGCAGGTTGGGGTGGCGGGCGCTGCTGAGGTTGGGTGAGCACAGGGTGGGTGCTGGGGTGCATCCTGCCCGCTGCGGCTCCCCGAGGGGAGGTGGAGGTGTGGGGATGGACAGGGCCCTGCCCACAGCGCCCGGTCCTAGCTCTGGTCTTGGGGATCACGTTCCTTGCTGCAATCCAGTGCCCCGGGAAGGATTTATGGAGAGGGACCCCAGCCGAGGCTCCAGCTCCCACTTTGCAGGTTGGTTTTTGGGCTGCCTTTTCTCCTCCTGCATCACCTGTGGCCCAGGAGGTTTAGAGGAGCTGGTGGGAAGAAGGGGTGTGTGCAGCTGAAGAGATGCTGTCTAGGTGCGGGGACAGCAAGGGGGGATGAAGTCCCCTGTGTTACCTCATTGCTTACGGTGCTTGGTGTGATATTTAGGATTAGGTAAACTTCCTCTTTGTTACCTCCCTGTGTAAAGCAAGGATGTGTGGTGCAGGCTGCTGGCAACTGCTGTTTGTTTGTAAGTGGAGTCCTGAACAGAGAGGGGATGGCTGCGATGTAGAGGGTTCAAAGTGGCAGGTTTCAACCGTGCTGTTAAACTGGTGCTTATGTCCCACCCCATCATTGACACCCGGTGTAGCTGTAACTGATAGATGCTGTGACAGGACTGCAGTGTTGATCTGAAAACCTAGCTGTGTGCAGAGCTTAACCCGGGATTATAAATACAGTTCACCTCGGTGCATTCCTTTAACCTTTGACTAAACACTGGGGACTTTTCCCCTTACATTTTAGAGGGCTGCAAGGGCAAAGCAGCAAAGTGAGGGGAGGAGATTGAAAAGAGCCCCCCAGTCCGGCTGGGTCCTGCGCTTTCTCTCTCTAATCTCTTCCGTTGCGTTGCTTTATCTTATCAAGCAAAAAGCCCCAGAAATAGAAAGTTTTCCAGGGCTAACAGGGGATGCACAAGCTCTGAGCGCTGTGTTGCCTCATTGCTCAAAAAGAAAGAAAGAAATCAGCCCATCAAATGGCAGCAGGCTCTAAATGGACCACGGCAGTGGTTTATCTCCACTGGAGGAAAGGCCTCTTGTGGAAGCAGGCGTAACCTTGCGCTGATGCACGCCGCATCTGGGCTCTGCGCGCCCGGGGAGCTCTGAGCCTCCTCTCCCAAAGGATGCCGGACGGGAAAGCGGGAGCCGCCGCTTGCTTTGGGCTCGTGGCAAAGAGAATCCGCAAACTCTTTGGGCATTTTCCCAAGTCAAAGCCTTGGTCCGAGGGGCTCCGGGTGCTGCGGAGGCCGAGCAGGGAGGTTTTGCTGGTTAGAGGTAGGTGGTGGGGTAGGTCTGTGTGTTGGGGGGTGTTTGGTGGGGGTGTATTGCGTGCTAAGGGGGTTGCTGTGGTGCTGCCCTGTCTGTGCTGTAGTGCATGGCTGGCGATGCACATCCACGTGGGATCCTGCCCCAGCTCCTTCTGCAGCCCTGCTATGGCAGGAGCGCTGTGATGTGGCACAGCTTGGGGCATCAGCGCCACTTGAAAGGAAAATGTGCCTTTTGGTACAGAGCAGCTCAAAAGCATCTGCCTGGGTTTGCTCTCCAGATCCTGCAGGGATGCAGGGACCTCTCTGAGGGTTGGTTGTCACCAGGGGGGTCTTGCTGCTCTGAGCAAACAGGAGAACACCCTTGGGTGTCTGTTTGCGGACAGATGAAGCCCAAACCACTGTTTTCAGACAAGTGAAACCGAAACTGTCTCATTTCGCCCTAAAACTGCTCAGCCCCCCAGTGATGGAGCTGTGGACTCGAGGCAGAGATGGGGCTGGGGCGTTGCCATGGGGGGATGTCAGGAAGGGCTTTGCAGGGCAACGATGACCCTTGGCTGGGTGGCTGCTGAAGCTGGTGGTGATGCTGCAGGTCCTGCCCTGTCCCTGGCAGCAGCAGGCACCACCAGCTCTCGCGATGCTCAGGGCCACATCCTGCAGCGTCCCTGAGGTTACCCCAGTGACGTCCCTTGGGGCGAGGGCAGAGGCACCGAGCCCAGCCCTGTCGTCAGCAGCACCACTTGCACAATCAAACCTCACCGTTTAAAGGGGTGTGTGAGGGGTTCGGAGGGAAACGGAGGAAATCCCTGTTCCCCCACACTGTGCACTCCCCTGGCAGCTGGGTCACGCTCCTGGGGGTTCCCTTCACTTTGTTGGGTGCATTTCTGGTTTGCTTTTTGAGGTGACGATGAAGTTGGTTATTTAATGCAAAGGGGATCTGTAATGAGCTGGAGCTCTCAGGGATCTCCTGCATCTTCAGGGTTCACTTTAACATCGCACAAGGGCTTTGATGGCCCATTTGAAACGTGCCCTCTGCAGCCCCGTGTGTGCCAGGGCTGGCAGCCCAGGGAAGGGGGAACCCAAGGGGTGTTTTCACCAGGGCCCAGCACAAGCTTTGGCCAGAAACTGGAGTTCAGGAGCATCCCAGGGAAGGTGTTGGGACATTTTAGTCCTTTTCCATCCTAAATCTGGGGGCAACTGTATCCGGTTTCCCATTGGCCCCATCCTGTGTTGCTTTGGGACATGGGAGGTTTTGCTTTAGGTGAAAGCCTGGCTGGGATCAGGTTCTTGGAGCCTCTGTTGTCACTGGGGACAGGATCTGGCCCTCTGCCATAGAGCAGCATCTTCTCCTTTTGTCTCCCTTTCCTACATACCCGGGGTCACATTGAAGGATGCCCATAACATCTGTGGTACTTGGGGGGTGGGAGCGGGCAGGATGACTGCAGTCCTATATTTAGGTGCTTCAATGGGCATCCGTGTTGAACTGTTTGACTTCATCGAGCTTTATTCCCCTGAGGAGCTTCTGTCTGTGGGAAAAGGGAAATTCCTGCCGGCCCCCAAAGGTTTTCCCAGTCTGAAGTCTGGCTCCTGGTTTATTTCTGTTAAAGAAATGCCATTTCCAAGTGTTACCCTGTTGGGCTCCAAGGGAAATTATCTCGAAGCCGAAGTGGAGGCGTCCTGCTCCTCTTGGCAAAGCCATCACGTGGCTGCTGCCTGAAGCTGTGCTGGGCTTCTAAACTTAGCATTCCGGGCCGGATAGGGAGTGATTAGAGCTGTTGATAGGTGACGGTGACTAAGGACGGGCCATGCTTTAATCCTGGGAAGAAATGCCTGCCCATGATGGGGCTGACGCGGAGCTGGGCTTGGGAGCTGTCAGTGCTGTGGTTTGTGTTATGGGGTTGGGTTGAACGGTTTGGGTTGAAGGGACCTTAAAGCTCCTCCAGCCCCAACCCCTGCCACAGACAGGGACCCCTTCCACTGGAGCAGCTTGCTCCAAGCCCCTGTGTCCAACCTGGCCTTGAGCACTGCCAGGGATGGGGCAGCCACAGCTTCTCTGGGCACCCTGTGCCAGCGCCTCAGCACCCTCACAGGGAAGAGCTTCTGCCTAAGAGCTCAGCTCAGTCTCCCCTCGGGCAGGTTCAAGCCATTCCCCTTGCCCTGTCCCTACATCCCTTGTCCCAAGCCCCTCTCCAGGTTTGTTGCAGCTCCAGAGCTGGAAACAGGATGCAGGGGGAGATGCTCGAGCCCACCCCAGCAGGATGAGTTCCTGGGAGCAGGAGGCCACTGCCCAAACCCTGCACTAAGCAGGCAGAAGGGCCTTCCTGCTGGTGCCAGATGCTCAGGTGAACCTACAACTGCAGCATCCTCCTATTGGCACCTCCAGCAAAGACTTGGCGAGCATCCCCCATTAAAAGCTCTTCCAGTTGCTCAAAAGGTCACGCATTAAATTACCATGTAACAGTGCAGCTTATCTCTAATTAAAGGGAAAAAGAAGGCAAGTGTCCCTGCTTCCCCTCAGGCTTCCTTGAGACAACTGCCTTGCAATGGGAGGGTGATGGACAGCTCATGCCAGATGAATGTGAAATGATAAATGATTCCCTGTTTCCCCTGGAGATCAATGTTCCCCCCCTCAGGCTCCAGCTCCCAGCTCCTCTCATTCATTCTGAGGCATTCAGCAGAGCTGAGCACAAATCACTGTTTTCAGTTCAAATATGGGATGTTCCTTTGCTTTCCTGCAAGCTCCAGATATTCAAACCCAATGACCCAAATGCTCAAGAAAGAAAAGGGGAAGGTTTTTAGAATAGAAGTGGCTTGGAGCGGGGCGGCAGGAAAGGGCTCTCAGGCCCGTGCCCTGGGCAGTGAATTCTTTTGCCTTGGTTTCAGGATATGTGTTTATTTTCAGGTTGGTGACGTGGTTCTGGAACTTTGGGTAGTGTTTAAGGTAAATGCCGTGCTGTTTGTTCAATGGTTAAAAAGTACAAGGCTCGGAAGGGCTGTTAAAGCAGAAGGAGGCCGTTGGCGCTGGTCAGGAGGTCTGGAGATGCCCAAGCTTTGAGGGAAAGGCTTGGGAGCACCAGCCATGAGCATGTGGTGGCTGCTGGGTCTGCGGATGGGGCTGGGAGTGAGCAGGAGCCTGTGACTGAAGCGGTTAAACCTGGGCTCTGCAGAGCGCTCTGTGCGATTCCGACCTTGAACCAGTTAATGCCTCACAGGATGGGTCAGCATCCAAAGAAAGCACACTATGTACGTGCCTCTGGGTGCCTGGGCAATGTGTGTGTGCTGGGGTGGGAGGTCACAGCCCTGCATGTGTCTGTACCCTCTCCAGGGGTGGCTTTTTGCCAGTCTGGTGGCAGATCTCTGCCTCGGCCACTTGAAGCGTTCACATTTAGAGACCTAAACCAGCCTGACTTCTGTCTCATGCAATGATGCGATTTCCCTCCTGATGCTGGGAGCTGAAGCATCCTTTCCTTGCGAAGCAGCCAAGCTCTTGCTGCAAGCACTGTGTGGGTGCCATTTCCAGGAGCCACTGCTGGGGAGCGGTGTACCCCATGGCTTGGTGGGACTTGAGCATCTTCTGTGTTGTGTGTCTCAGTGTGCCAGCAGACCAGGGGAAGGGAACGCTGCCCATGCTGTGGCATTGCAGCAACAAACAGGTTTCCCTGGGGAGAGGTTTTGCTCTGGATGGGGTGTTCTGGTGCATCCCCCCATCCCCAGGATGGGCCTGAATGGGACATGTGCCTGGCTGGAGTCCTGAGCGTACCAGTGCCCACGAGCATCGGTCTGCTCCATGCAGGAGCCTGGTCCCTCCATGGGGTTCCCCACTGCTGCCCGGTGGCAGTCGCAGGTCCCAGGGCCTCACTGTCTCGTTTCTCTCCATGCAGACTGCAGGTACACGTGCCACCAGGAATGCCTCAGCCTCATCCAGCTGGATTGCCACCGGCCCAGCCAGTGCCAGAGCCAGCTCTCACCTGAGAGCACGCTCCTGCCGCCCTGCAGCCAGGTACGTGGGGAAGGGGCTCCATGGGGAGCAGCAGCCTCATGGGCACCGCTGGCTTCTTGCTCCAGGAGGGTTCTGCAGGAGGGATGCCTGCCCAGAGAGGTTCTGCAGCCCCGGGCAGCGCTCCCTGGTCCTTGTACATCTTGTGCCGCTGCCCTGCCTGGGTTTTACAAGGAGCTTGATAGCCTTGGTTTAGGGATTTCGGGTATCCCAGGGGATCAAGGCACTTCAGTCTGTACTAGGGATGTGTAGTCACCTTAGCTGTTTGCTTAACCCCTGCTGAGGGTCCCGTGTGATGCTGCAGAGGCCTACCTCCCAGTGTGGGTATCTGCTGGAACAATTGTATGATGCTGCACAGGTTGAGGTGTAAGACAGTGCTGGAAGCTTGAAACATTGCTTAGAAACCGTCCTGCAGTGGATCTGACTTGCAAAGAGCCTTTTCAGTCTCTATATGCTGCTTTTTTACCTGTATCCTCTCCTTCATTCTAACTGTGCATTGATACTCCTCTTTGTGGAGGACGTTGATGCTCTTGAGAGGAAACGGGTGCTCTGTCCAGGAAGGTGCAGGGTTTCTGCTGTGGGTTTGGTTGTTGTCTGTGCTTTGCTGTGAGGTCTGCGGAGCTTGGCCCCACTGGTTTGTGTGAGCAGGTGCTGCTCAGAAACAAGGTCCCATTTAACCCGAAGTCCAATGGGATTTATCTGGAGTTGTGCACTGCAAAGGGGCTCTGGATGGGTTCTCCTCTGAGCCTGGAGGCGTTTGTACAGGGGTGTGAAGCCAGAGCTGTGTTGACCTCTCCTGACGTTGTTGGGCTTCCCTCAGCAGCGTGAGCCCAGCTGGATCCTATGGGAGGATCGGAGGAGCTTGTTTCTCCTTCAGAGCGATGATGGAGCCAGGGTTATTGCTGGTGCCAGTAACCAGCAGTGAGCTGCGCTTGGGGGCAGCTCCTCACTGCCACGTCTCTGGGGTGACCTGGGAAGGGGGAGGCATTTAATGCCAAGGAAACAGAAGTCCATAAACCCACTGTGGGTCCCTGGGCAGGGCTTGTAGCTCTGAGCCCCCCTGACCAGCAAAGGGCTCTCTGGGGTCCTCTCATCTGTGCTAGGAAAGGCTGCAGGGCAGGGGGGTTTGGGAGGCGCGGGGGCTGGTTTGAGGGTGAATCACGGTGATAAAGCCCCTCCTTGTTTGGGGGTAATGGATAATCAGGGAAATAACACCCTCAAGTTTCATAGAACCATGGAATGGTTTGGGTTGGAAGGGACCTTAAAGCTCCTCCAGCTCCAACCCCTGCCACGGGCAGGGACCCCTTCCACTGGAGCAGCTTGCTCCAAGCCCCTGTGTCCAACCTGGCCTTGAGCACTGCCAGGGATGGATGGATGGAAAACAGTGTCTGTATTCCAGGGTGCCTGAATGTGCTGGTGGTGGGGAAGGGAACTGCACACTGGAAGCACAAGAAGCTCAAATTAATAGCTGGCATAGTTGAAAGTCATTAAATAATATTATCAATTGTAAGCAAACTGGAAACATCAGAGAAACAGCCACTTTAATATCATGTAGTTAAGTACTGTTCACATGTAATACCAGGCATTAATAACGTGGGCTGTGATCCAGCAAAGTACTTAAGAGTACGTTACATTTGGGTCCCAGATTAGCCTCCCTGGGTGAAACCCAGCCCAGGCTGAGGCTGACAGAAGCCTCCACTGGTCCTGGCAGCACCAGTTTGGTCCCTGGTTTTGGTAGAGCTGGCCATGCGTTAATAGGAGCTGCTGCTGAACCAATGGGTCCAAATCGCTTTGGGATTTATTTGCTGGTTTGGTTTTTGTATGGAGCTGATCTCCCAGGCAGGTGGATTGCAATGGAAAGGTGAGGGCTCTTTGGATAAGCCCATGGAGCGATGCAGTGCGAGTGCATCCAGCTTCTCATGGGGCACTGCAAAGCTGCCTGCAGCCCATCTCCATTGTGAAATGCTCTGGGCTGAGGCTTCAGTGCCTGTGCCATTCACCAGCTCAGTGCTCACTTTCTTCTTGTGTGGCACATGCTCAATTTAAGCCTCTTTCTCTCCTAAATAGAGCCTGTGAGGCCAAGGAGGTGTGTGCCACTGCAGGAGCACATGTGCTGCTAAGAGGAGAGCTTATTTATTTGCCATTTGGATGCCTGCCTTCCTCTTTAAGATGCAGATGTTGCATCCTCCCGCCAGTCTTTACGTTGACATCCTGGTTTGTATTCACGGGATGCTGCTGGTGGTGGGGTAGAGCTGTCGCAGCCTTGTAGCAAGTCCTTCAGCAAGCACATTCAGATGGAAGGGTATGAAACCCTTGGTGTTTTCCCAGAGAAATTGTGGCTGCCCCATCCCTGCAAGTGTTCAAGGCAGAAGAGCTGCTGCCTAAGAGCTCAGCTCAGTCTCCCCTCGGGCAGGTTCAAGCCATTCCCCTTGGCCTGTCCCTACAGGCCCTTGTCCCAAGCCCCTCTCCAGCTTTCTTGTTGGCCCCTTTAGGTACTGGAAGCTGCTCTAAGATTGCATAGGATGGATTCGCTCAGTGGCACGATGCTCTCAGGCCTTGCTCCCTCTTCCTTTTCTGAAGTATGGTGGAGAGCTGTCGGTGTGTACATTAATACATTACCTAAGCAGAGTCCTTTTGAACACAGGGTGTGAGGCTTTCCTTTACCCCCCTCAACCCGCTCATGAATACGGGTGGGGAGAGCCCATGCTGGGATGTGCTGCATCCCTATGGATGCAGAGCCCCCAGCAAGGCAGGATGATAGGAGCAGAGCCCTGCTCCTGCCTGGCTCCAGAGATACCTGTGATCTTCACCAAGGAGGAAGGTCAGAGCTGCTTTAGAAGCTGCTGGGTAAAATGCAGGGTGTGAGTGGGATGGAGGAGCTGGCTCTGGGGATGGGTCTGTGCGTGGGGGCAGATGGAAGCAGGGATAATGCTATTGCTCTGAGGCTCTTTTAAGGACAGCACAGCATCTTAATCAGCCTGGAGCAAGGGCTTCTTGCAGACAGGACCTGAAGCTGAGCTGCTTTTGCCTGGGCTGCAGTAGACGCTCCCTCAGCCAGGTGCCAGCACTGCTGAAATCACTCTTGCTGCTCCAAAATGAGCTGCAGAGTGGAGAGGAACCCATTGCCCTCCCACAGCGTCATGACCCGGGGCTCCTGGCACCCCAAGGAGGGTCTTCCCTTCCCCATCACCTTTCAGCAGCCGAGGTCCAGCCTGGACTTGCTTCCCTAAGGCAGCAGATGCAGCGCAGCTCTTGCGGATGCGCTAACAGGGAAGGAGCACGGAGCCAGCCTGCGGGGTGATGCGCGTTGGGTATCAAAGGAGGAGCTGGGGGCACCCAGGGGCCGGGCAGTGCCCGTGGCCGAGCCCAGCTCCTCACCCGCAGCGTGCAGCAGCGGGGTCACCGATTCTGCAAGAGGAAGTGGCCGGGCTGCGCGGTGCGGGGCGAGCGCAGGAAGGGGAGGTGATGCTGGGTGCCTGAGTGAGCGCCCCGGGGGAGCAGAGCGGGAGCAAACTCCCAGCTCTGCCCCTTCCATGCTGCCCCAGCGCCGCTGCGCAGGGAGGCGGGTGCAGGAGGAGAGGGAAGGGTTACCCGGCGCGGCTGCCTGTTAAAGGGAAATAGCTCCGCTGGCTCCCGAGGATGAGCAGAAGCAGCTACTGCAGATGAGCGCCGGCGAGCTGAGGATGTGAGAGCCGGGTCCCTGCTGGTGCGGGAGCCGGAGCGGGGACCACCGATGGTCAGCAGCCCCCCGCTGAGCCCCGGGTGTGCTCGGCCTCTCGCCTCCGCCGGGCTTCGATGACCATCGGCAGCAGCAGCATGAGCAGCGGGTACTGCAGCTTGGATGAGGACCTCGAGGATTGCTTTTTCACAGCAAAAACCTCTTTCTTCCGGAGCACACCGAGCAAGGTCCCTGCCAAGGTAACGGCTTAGGAACTAGTGAGGAAGGGGGGGGTTGTGGCTGTTGGTGCTCCTGCACGTTTGGCTGCAGGTGCTGCCGATATTAGCTTGCAGCTCGAGTCAGGGCAGTGCTGCTGGTGGGGAGAAGGGCTCGAAGTGCCTCTTGCAGGGTCCCTGCTCCCATGCAGGGGGGTCTGCGCTGCTGCAGGTTTATCTCAGCCATGTCTCAACCTTCTGCATGCCCGGTTTTCCCTTCCCCGGGGCTCCACAGTGGGTTTTGTGACTCCAAATGTGTGTTTTCAGCTAGAGGAGGGCAGGCAGCAGCCCTGTGAGCTGACATCCGCGGGTCCGGCTTCCGGCCAGGGACCTGTGGTTTGGCCTCACAGAATGTGCAGCATTGGTGGAAATTGCCCCTGTGAGATAGGAAAGTTTCAGGAGTGAATGAATCTGTGAGCTTAGTAATGGAATGATGAATCCGGCCCTTCTCTGGGTGCTCGGGTGCGTGTGTGCGTGCCTTGGAGAAGGAGGGAGCGCTCGGCCGGTCTGCGCCTCAGCCTGGGATGGGATTTCTGTACCAGTCCAATGGAGGAGGCTGCTCCCTGGCTTTTAAGTGGTTATTAAAAACAAACCAAAAGCAACCAAGCATCCCCGTCAGAAACTTTGGGGCCCCAGCTAGAACCGAGCATAAAAGGGGAAGGCACAAAAGGCGCTGAGCAGCGGAAGTGGGGGTTTCACTCAGGAACAAGAGCCCTGCGGTACCGAGCCATGAGAGCTGGCCCGGGGAGCAGCTCCTTCACCTAGAGGTTCCCCTGCAGCCCATCAGCACTGACTCCAGGCTCTGCTGTGCCTGCATGAGGCTGCTGAGCTGCCATCCCCAGCAGATGCTTTGGGGTTCAGCTTTGTGCAGGGTGTGATCCTCAGGGCTCTCCCCATGACCTGGGCTGTTCCCCACGGTGGGGTTGAGAGTTTCCATCCGTTGGCAATTTGAATTCAATGTGGGATATTCCCTGTTGGGCAGCAGCTCCCTCTCACTATGATTAACCGACACGTACTGCTGGTTCTTAAATGTCATTTGATGATTCATTTGTGGAGGAGATGCAGAAGATGATGGTGTTAGTGTGCAGTAGGTGCTGCACCCCGTGCTGGTTTAACACTGTTCTCCTCAAGCCAGGGCACTGCAGATCCTCAGCTACCCTTTGAGATCATCCTGATCCCATTCACGCTCAGCAGCGCTCCCTCACAGAGGGATATTCCAGCCCCTTTCACCCAGCTCCTTGCTTGGATGTGGTGCAGAGCTCAGGGCTGCTGGAGGAGATGAAGCCTTGGGGGTTTTGGTGTTACGGGGAGTAAATGGTTTCTGTGCATGCAAAAGAAACCCACACACAGAGAACGTGCTGCTCGACCCAATGGTGTTGTGTAATGGGACTGTGTGCGGAGGTGGATTCCTGCGTGGTGGAAACCATCCTCAGGCCTTGGTGGAAGGGTTTATGGGGGGGTTGTGGATGGAGCTGGCCCTGGAGCGTGGTGGGAGCAGGATGAGGGGGTGGAGGTGCTCTGGTGGGGCTGGGCTGGGTGGTGTGAGCAGGGCAGCGAGGAGAGCGTGTGCCTGGGGATGCGCTGGCACAGGGTGCCCAGAGAAGCTGTGGCTGCCCCATCCCTGGCAGTGCTCAAGGCCAGGTTGGACAGAGGGGCTTGGAGCAAGCTGCTCCAGTGGAAGGGGTCCCTGCCCGTGGCAGGGGTTGGAGCTGGAGGAGCTTTGAGGTCCCTTCCAACACAAACCAGTCTGGGGTTCTATGATCCCCACCACAGCAAGAGCAGTGTTCGGCAACAGCGCTGCTTTGCACTGCCAGGTGCTGCCTCTGCTCCTGGCCACAGGCAGAAGACACGAGCTCAGACCCAGAAGTGCATTAACCTTCTGGGGAAAGGCAGCATTTGTCCATCCTTAGCTGCCCAGGAATGATTCCCGAGGCCAGGATGCACAGTGAGGGCAGTCACCAGCCCCGTGCTGGGCAGGAATAAGCTAAGTACAGATAACATAGGGATGCATGTCTTAAAAGACCCATGAAACAGTCTCTGTGGAGGAAATACGTTGGGTGTGGGGAAGGGGGGGACTGCCATTTAAAACAGTAGAATGGAATTTGAGCACTGTGATTAGAGAAATGATTTTTCTGACTGAAATAGCTGTATTAACCTAATCTGACTACCTAGAATAGTCTGAAGAGCCTCTTTCTAGGAATGATGTGATTCCTTTGGTTACCAGAACCATCACTGCAAATCGTCCTCTGTTAGCAAAGAACTGGTTTAGATCTCAGATGTGACCCCATCACCAGAGATCTATTGCTTGTGACTCTTCCGATTGGTGGCTGGTGCCTGAAGCCTGATGGCCTAAAGCTCTGCAGGGCTGCTCTTAGGAGCCCTGCATCAGTGGCTGGCTTAGAGAGGGGAAGGGCAAGTTTGTGTCCAAGAGTAGAAAACACAAGAGGATAGAATGTAGTTTCACCTGGAATGGGATCCAGGGGCGGGATGGCGGGTTTAGGGGCCCCTGACCAATGGGAGCTGGGGTGACCCAGCAGGCAGGAACCTTCTTGCCATCCTGGTTGACTCTATGATTCCCTGTGAAGGAGAGGGAAGCTGTCAGGGCATGGAACTCTCTGTGGTGGGATGCAGAGGCAGTGGCCACGGGGCACCACTCCTGGGGTCCTGTGATGGGTTCCCCATTGGTGCTCCTGCGGATCCCTCTGAGCCTCCAGGGTCTCCCACACCCACACAGTGGTTGTGGCCCAGTGGGGTCCTGCCCAGCCCTGACCCCGTTCAGATGGAGCTTCCTGGGAGGACCCGCTCAGCTCCCATCGCTGCTGCTGTGGCAGGAAGAACCGTTTCCAAGTCAGATCTCCATGGCAATCAAAACACCGAGCCCATCCTCACTTGCCTCTAACCTCTCTGCAACGCAGTGAGGATCCTTCCCCCTCCTCCAGAGACGTGCTGCCCCTTTGTCTTCTGCCTTTTCCTCTGAACCCCAAAGTAAACCTCAGCATCTCATCTGAATGTCTCAAAGAGGGTGAAATATATTGGGGATTTTTTTGATTATTGGTTGGGTTTTTTTGGTGGTTTTTCCTCCAGATCTGTTGTATAATTGTTCCCCTCTCCTTGCTTGAGCACTCGAGCCTTTCCCTATATAGTGCTGTGAACAGTGGGAGTGCGTGGTGAAGAGGGAGGTGTTTGGCAGTGATGGAGAGCTGTGCAAGAGCAGAGATGTCCCAGCTCCCTGGTGACTGTGATGGGGCTGCCCCATCCATTCTGCCAGCTCTGAGCTGCCAGTTGTGACGTGTCTGGCTCAGATCTGAAGCATCCACATTTCCCTCCAGTCCTCCATGCTGTGCTGTGGCAGTGGTCGCAGGGTGTGAGCTGATGATGCTCCTCTGCATGACAGCTCCCTGGCCAGCAGCACTTCCAGGCTTTGATTTCTGATGTTTTACACCAAATCTTTCCTCAATAAGCAGAGGAGCTGAGGATTGATGACCTCTTCCCTTCAGAACTGCTCCTTGAAATACCCCTGCAGTGTGAACAGAGGAGCCAAAGGGAGAGCTTGGGGAATGCGAGCTGTCGCAGCGCTGCTGATGTAAATGGTGATGGGACTGTGCCCGAGCACACCAGGGAGGACTTGGCCGCTCCTGCCTCTAGATAAGACAGTCATTGCCAAGAACGTGGTGGTGTTGGGCCAAATCCTTCTCCACCACTCTGCTAGTCAAATTCATTAGCTAAATAGCTGCTGAGGAAAGCTGGCTGGGAGCGAGGGGACAGGGACAGTGTCTGGGTTGTGGCTGCAGGGGAGCAGCCCTTGCTCCAAGGAGTGTCCTCTGGAAGTGCAGCCTCACTCTTTCTCCTATAGTGCCTTCCCATGGCTGGCTTTGTGGCTAGCAAAGCCACTGAGCTGTGCATCCAGGCCACAGCCTCACACCAGCTCCTTGGTACCGACTGGGGCTGCGGTGGGATGGGGAGCCATGGGAAGAGGGCATCATCCCCTCTTGCAGCAGCATCAGGAAGCTCCCAGGTCCTGCCTGGAGCTGTTGTTCCCAGTGCAGAGGTCTGGAATGGTGCGGATTTGCTTCCTTTGAAAAGGTTTGTAAGGTGGGGGCTGCCTCCTGCAAGGGGAGAGGCTGCAGGAAGGATGCTCTTCAGCTCAGCAGGGAGTTGTCTGCTGCCTTTCTTGGCTTTCTTTTCAGAGGATGTCACCATAATCAGGATGGCCCATGGGGTTTTTACCTCCCCCATAAGTATGTCACAGCTCACGGCTCATTAGATGAGCAGTAGGTTGCAAAGCAGAGGCTGGGGTGGCCAACGGGCTGTGGCTGAGCTCCAGGCGATGGGCGCTGAGCATCGCAGCCGCCTGCTCCTCTCAGGGTGCTTGTTCTGGGCAGCCTTTGTCCTGCCAAGCATTAGCCCAAGTGCCAGATGGGGCTCGAGCCATTTCTTACAATTGCTGTTCCTTACAACTGAGGAATCATGGAGGCTATGGAAGGGGGGTGCGTCTGCCGCAGGCTGTGATGGGTGTGGGAGGATGCATGGAGTCATGGAATGGTTTGGGTTGAAGGGATCTTAAAGCTCCTCCAGCTCCAACCCCTGCCACGGGCAGGGACCCCTTCCACTGGAGCAGCTTGCTCCAAGCACCTGTGTCCAACCTGGCCTTGAGCACTGCCAGGGATGGGGCAGCCACAAGCCAGGCAGGTTCGCTGGGGTTGGTCCTGTGCAGCCCCTGGATGCTCACATCCCACTGCAGGCCCCGGCTGGCTGCAGGTTATTTTATGGCAGTCTCATAGGTGCTTGTGTGCTGAGCTGAAACAGTGCCAGGGAGCTGAGGGTGCCGGTTCACCTCCAGCATCCGTGGCCACGCGATGTCCAACAGGGCAGGAGTGGGAGCAAGCGGGCAGCTCCATGCTTGCCATCACTTCACTTCCAGCTGCACGTGAGGATGGCGCGATGGAGGCAATGGGAGTGCGCTGGTTTTGCAGGCACAGATGTGCTATGGCTGATGCTGCTCCTCCCTGCTTCCAGCAGGAGAGCCGCAGGTCCATAGGGACTGCCAGGGCTTAGGCGCAGGCAGAGCTCTGGGGCTGCTGTTTTGTTAACAGCTTGTTTCATCCTGCCCCGGTACAACAGGAAATGTGGCAACGGTTTATGGTTAAAAGCTTCTGTTTTTCTTCCTTCAGACAGAATTGCACGTTCTGCAGCTGAAGCTTTGCAAAACCGGAGCTCTGGGTACAGTGGGGAGCAAGAAGCAGCTGATCTGATCGTAGCCAGTGGAAAGAGCAGCACTTCCTTCCCTGGGCTGGTTTGGGGCTGTAAAAGACATAGGTGACCACAGGCTTCTTGTCCCTCGGGTGTGAGGGGGCCAGAGGAAGGGGAGCTGGCAGAGTCTTGGGGTGGAGCTGCTCCCGTGCCACCCCTGGGGTGGAAGGGAAGAGCTGCTTTGCTCTGGCGCTGTTCTGCGCGCCGTTGGTCCAGGTTAACTCTCACAGCACATCACAGTTCCCCTGCTAAAACCAAAGCACCGCTAAGAACTGGCCTTAGGCATCTCCACTGTGAGAAGCGGTAACTTCTGGCTGGGTTTTTGCACCACAACCGGTGTGAGGGAGGAGGCGTTGGGGTGTCCTGTGCTGGGTTGTGCTATCCACACACCCCGCTGTTTCAGAGGGGCAGCCTGCAGGTCACAGAGCCGTGAGCCCCATGCAGGGACACTGCTCTGGTTTGCCAGTGCAGATTGGTTTTCTCTGCACACCTTCGCTTGTGCTGCAGTGGGAACTGTTAAACCATCTGCCACTGATGCTGGGAGCTTAATAAAGCAAATTAATTCCACGCTGGGCAGAAGATGACTGTAAAATGACCCTCAGAGAGCGCATCGTGGCTGCTAAACCCTCTGTTTGCCCAGTTGTCATAATGCAGGGTTTCCTTTTCAATTACAGTTGCATGTGGAGGGAGAGAACAACCTGTTACCACAGCTGCGCCTGGGTGAGCGTTTCGGTTGTGACAGCCAAGGGTTGGAGTCCTGTTTCCTTAGGGCGATTCCCCATCAGGGTGTTGGCTCTTCCAGCTGCGGATGAAGGCTCGGTGTGGTGGAAGTGCTGGGTTATGCTAGATAAGCAGTGGGTGCTGGCGCAGTGTGGTGGGATTGGGGTCTATGGATGCTTTGGCTCGTGTCTGGGTTAGTCCCAAACAAATCAATGTGGGGCTCTTTCCTAATGTGCTTTCCAAGACGAGGGTCTGAGCATGAAGAAGCTGCAGGATGGGCAGAGGAAAGCAGTGATCTGTAAGTGGGAACCGAGCTGTCTCCTACATTCCCCATTGCTGCTGGGGCAGGAACGAGAGGGGCAAAGCGCCCTCCTGACAGGGCACATCCCAGCCACCGGCTGCTTCCAGCAGGGACACCACACACTGAGCCATGTCACCCAAGTCTCCATCCAGCCTGGCCTTGAGCACTGCCAGGGATGGGGATGCCACCAGCACCACATTCCAGAGCCAGGCTTCCCCGAGCCGTGAGTGATTAATGTTCCCCAGAGCATGAAGCAATTAACATCTGCCTTGTGCCTGCTGGGGCCCCAGGGACCGGCTCTGCTCCGGGCTCCCGCGGCTCTGGATGCGCCGTGCATCCTCCATGGAAACCGGGCGGCATCAGCGCACGAGCTGCTCCAAAAGCTCTTAATTGCTGGCACACGCTGCTTTCCTAAGCTGGAAACATCACAAGAGGGGAGGGACTTGCCCTGTGGGGGGGAAGCGAATCGCAGGGACAGGGACAGGCTGAGCCCCACCATTGGCTTTCATGGATGGATGCTGGTGGGCACCGGGTTGTGTTTGTGCCATGGTGACGGGCAGTGAGCACGCCCAGCGTGTCCAACCCCTGCAGATACAGGTCTGTGCATGCGGGAGGGCTGCACCCAGTGCTGGCTCACTGGGTGATGCTGGGGGCAGCCCTGGTGGGTGCCAGGCTCCAGCACTGTGCAGTGGTGATGTGAGGACGTGGAGGGTTTCTGAGCGCGCGTCCTCCCTTAACTGAAAAGGAAGTTTTTGCTTGGCTTCAATTCTTCTCACTCTTCTCAGTCTCCCCTCGGGCAGGTTCAAGCCATTCCCCTTGGCCTGTCCCTACAGGCCCTTGCCCAAAGCCCTTCTCCAGGTTTCAGGCCCTGAACAAGGAGATGACTCTAATACCACGTCCATGCTGCTCCAGGTCAGTGTTCCGAGAGGTCTCGTGCTGTTTGCCTCTCAAGCAGAAGCTGTGAGCTCTCACTTGGGAAGCACTTGAATGAATCCGGGGCTCTCGACCCCCAGGCTGTGGCTGCCCTGCCAGATTGCACCCAGGATTCCAGCTTGTCCTGTGCTTGATTATCCTCCCCAAAGAAACATCACGGGTAGCCTTGGGCAATCCTGGCTTATTTACAGCTTGCTGCATCCTCCTGTGCTGTGGGGCTGCTCGGGAATAGAGCAGCTTTGCTCCCAAGGTTCTTTTTCCCCTTTCTTTCCTGTCTTAGAGGTTACAGTTTGCATTCTGAGCCTCACCAGCCTCGATAGCGCATCCCTTCACGCTTCCTGCTCTCACTAATGCTAACTCCTGAGCGAGCCCACATAAAAGATGGGATTGCTGCTTGTGGTTCCAGGCAGAATGTATTTACAGCCTGTCTCCAGGGAAGGGGTGAGCTATGGAATCCAGCCTGCTGAGCACAGCCCAGGACACATACAGGCTTGTTGCAGCAGGTCTGGATTTGGGATGCTGCAGGCTGTGCTTTGGAGGAGACCCCACTGAAAGGCTTTGGGTAACCCAGCAGTGTCAGACCTTGAAGC
Organism: Neopsephotus bourkii; assembly: GCF_033783945.1. Taxonomy (NCBI): domain Eukaryota; kingdom Metazoa; phylum Chordata; class Aves; order Psittaciformes; family Psittacidae; genus Neopsephotus; species Neopsephotus bourkii. The sequence goes on from NW_026901625.1 coordinate 1,056,242, forward strand.
ACAAGATGAGCCTTGTGCAGGGAGTTTCCAATGGTCTTGTGGCTATAAAGTCATCGAGGCTGCTCGGATGCTGGAAGTGTTGCTGCTGGTTTGTGTCTGGCACCATCGGGTGATGTGATGGTTATCTCTGGGCTGGTACCTCGTGGGGATGCTCCTCAGCTGTGTGTCCTCAGAGACACGCAGTGCAGGGTTACACAGGTCCTTGCTTCCATCCCTCAAGCACAGGATCAGTAACTGCTGTTAATGCTCTGTAGCTCTGTCAATGCAGACTGTCCTAGATGGACACTGAAGGTGAGTGGGTGCTTTTGTCTGAGGTACCTGTTTTGGGCTTGATGCATCCACAGGGGATGGGGCTGGGATGCAGGGGGTGTTCCACTTGCTGCCTGTCTGCTGGGGGCATGGTTGTGGCTTGGGAGCTTCAGTTTTGTGCTCTGGGTTTCCCTCTCCTCCTTGCCTTGCTCCATGGAGCACTTCACTGGGTGCCGTGGTGAGGGATCACATCCTGGAGCTCCGTTTCTAGGGTGTCCATGAGCCCCCGCAGCCAGTGCCATGATCCTGGGGCACAGGGGAGGTGGGAGCATGGCTCAAGGCTGCTACAGAGAAACCATCTGTAAATGTGTGTTCCTGGTGCCTCACCAGAGCCTGCTTCAGGCTCCCCCAGCACCTCCTGCCCTGCCCCTGTGTCCCTGGAGGGAGGCAGCCGGCGTCCCCGCATCCTCACTGCAAACCAACCGTGCCCCCCGCCTCCTGCAAAGCCACCCATTGCCTCTCTGCTTGAACACTCTAAACCCTGACCTGCATCTGGGAGCTGCCTCTCTGCAACGGGATCGTGTTCTCCCATCATTCATTAGCGACGCTCGCATGTGTCACCTGCAGGTGAAGCCCATTTATTGCTTTGCCTTCCAAAAGGATATTCCCTAAATCCTGGGCAAGCAGCAGTGGCCCCCCTCAGCAAAGCCACACACATGGACAGAGAGTGAACGGGTTTGCAGTGACTGATTTATTAGTCCTTGTACCCCCTTGTGGGATTCTGCTGCTCCAAGCTCTAATTCCACAGCTTTGGGTAAGAGCAGTGAGGAGTGATCAGCAGAGATTTAGCTTCAGGCTCTGCCCGGGTGAGCCTGCTGGAAGCACATGTGTTTTGAAGGGGCTGCCTGGCTTGGGTAGGCAAAGCCATGAATGCTGGAAATAGGATGTGGTTATTATGGGATGTTTCCTTGCAAGAAGCTCAGCAGGTGGAGGTGGCTTTTTTGAACGCAGGTTTTAGAGGCTGGATTCTTTGCCCTGGGTTGTGCTGGGATGCATTTACTGCTCCGTGCCTCTGGTGGGTTTTGTGTTACCTTCCACTGCTTGTTACTGGTGTACAGAGGTGGTCTGGGGCAGAGATGTGGCATCCTGCACATGAAGCCTCTTGGCTGTATGGACCATCTCTGCCATCATACTGCTGGGGTGAGCTCGGGGTCCCAGGAATGCAGTTACCCAGCACACATCAACAGCTAAGGCCTGTCTGTTCTGGTTTCAGAATGTAACACAAACAGTGGAAGAAGAAAAACCCGAGCCCCCGACCATCCAGGAGATCAAACAGAGGATTGAGAAGTACAATGCAAAAGTTACAAACTGCCTGTTGATGAAGCTGGTACGTACTGGGCTCTGTTCACCAGTAAGCAGGGAATAAAACATGAGGAATGCAGTTGGGAGATCCTGCTGAATGTGAGGGTAGAGACCTGCCCCGAGGTTCCAAATCCTCACTTAAGTGCAAATGACATGTAATGGTTTCCATAACTGACTAGTAGCAGTGTTGGTTTTAAGTAAGACACAAGGAAGGGATGAGTCAGTACAGAGGGGAAGGAACAGGACACAATCGATAGTGACTAACCGAAATGATGGGTTACTTCTTATGTGATTAACAAGAACCCCTCCAACTCCCAGCAGGACCGAGGTCCTGCAGTCACCCACAGCTCTATAGACCTGAAAGCCCCTTGTAGGAGTTGGGAAGGACTGGAAAGGCTTCCAGGAGCCTGACCCCCCTTTTCCTTTGCTTCAGAACGATGATGGGACATACACGGGATTCATTAAAGTGCATTTGAAGCTGCGGCGCCCTGTGACGGTGCCAGCGGGGATCCGGCCACAGTCCATCTACGATGCCCTCAAGGAGGTGAACCTGGCTGATATGACGGACAAGAGAACCTCCTTCTACCTGCCCCTGGACGCCATCAAGCAGCTCCACATCAGCAGCACGACCACGGTGAGCGAGGTGATCCAGGGGCTCCTCAAGAAGTTCATGGTGGTGGATAACCCCCAGAAGTTTGCACTGTTCAAGGAGATGCGGAAGGACGGGCAAGGTGAGTCCATGCTCGGAGCTTCCTGCGGCCGACTGGGTACAGAGACGCACCCAAAGGCTTCTCACAGGGCTGTGTGTGTCAGGCAGGCTGAAACAGCAACCGACCTGCTTGAGTGAGGTCCATGGCTGGAGCAGCTCTGCTCTGGAGCCAGGCTGAGAGAGCTGGGCTGGGGCAGCCTGGAGAAGAGAAGGCTCCTGAAGGGGAGACCTGAGAGCAGCTCCAGTGCCTAAAGGGGCTGCAGGGAACCTGGAGAGGGGCTTGGGACAAGGGATGTAGGGACAGGCCAAGGGGAATGGCTTGAACCATGAACAGATGGCTGGTCCTCCAGAGGTCCAAGTTAATGGAGAACTCAGTTTTCAGAAGAGGGCTGAAGCCACCTAAGACCTCACAAGGATCATTCCAGATCCATGTTAGAGACTCAGCTACTTCCCCTTTGACCCTGAGCAGCACAAACCACTTTTAGATGCTCCCCTTGACCTCCTGAGCTTTCCCCTGGCCCGGCAGCCCAGGTCTCACTGCTGATGTCTGCTGTCCCCTTGCAGTGCTCCTCCAGAAGCTCCCTCTCACCGAGTACCCCCTGTACCTGCGGCTCCTGGCGGGTCCTGACACTGATGTGCTCAGTTTTGTGCTGAAGGAAAACGAGACAGGGGAAGTCGAGGTACGTTGGTGACTCTTTCCCTTGGTTCTTACACGCACGTTAACTGTGGTGTGGAGAACGTGGCAGCACCGCAGGGCTGAGATGTGCATTATGGGCTTTGCCTTCTGAACTACTGAGGGTGATACCAGCTTCTTTCCTCCAAACTTAGTTTACCAGCTGAGTGGACTGCTTGGACCCTCATTGAAAATAACAATATCAATAAATTTTGGTGATTTCTTGCTCCTAAATTAGGTTAATATTAAAATAAACCTGAAACTTGAGCTGTGAAAATGCTGAGCCAGCTTTGATGGCCAACCCCTAATCTAGTTACAGAACCAAGCAACACCACCCTGGAGTTAATCCTCACAAATCAGATTAGCTAAATGCTGTTAGAAGTAATCCACTGATTCAAGTAGAAGCCAGGGACGCTCTGGTGCTAAATTCACAGTCAGTTTTTGGTTGCAGTCGTGTAGATGCTGCAGGAATGCTGCTTCCCATGGCAGTGCTGAGCAGTATTTGTTAAGCAATCCCAGTCATCATCTGGAGATCATGTTTAAATGTCTTTTATTGCTCCTCTTCACTAATTTAGAGGGGAAAATAACCCCACAAAATCAATGAGGTGAGTGATGTGTGCTTACTTCCCCTCTGTTTCTGCTGGTTTTGCAGTGGGACGCGTTCTCCATCCCAGAGCTTCAGAACTTCTTGATGATACTGGACAAAGAAGAAAAGGACAAAATCCAGCAAGTGCAAAGGAAGTATGAGAAGTTTAAACAGAGACTGCAACAGACCTTGAAAGAAGCCAGAGGGAAGCCTGGATAACCCTTTGGAAGCACTGGGATCAGACTAAGCTAGATAGTACTTTTAAAATGAAAAGACACTTCTCAGGACACCTTATAGTAGTCACCCTCCCTCTTCATCCTCTCCTGAAGTCCTTCAAGTGACCATATTGCATTTTCTCCTTCTGAAAGCTCTTCTCCCAGGGCCAGAGAACGGGGAGCCTGTTTTCAAACCACGCTGCTCAACCAACCAAACACCATCAGAGGAGCTCTGTGGAAGATGCTCCGTGTTGCAACCCAGCAGGAACATCTACTGGCTGATCTCTTGAGCAGGGGCACGCTTGCTGTTAATGCTCCTCCCAGTGACTTGCGTGTCCTCGTGTGGAGGTGCTGAGCTCACTGCGTGTGCCCACGTGGCTGAGTTCTGGTTTCATAAGTAGAGCACAGGAAGCAGGAGGTGGTTGCACCAAACCATGTGGGTGTTGCAGCCATAACCAAGGCTGTTTATGGGCTTGTTCAGGGCTCAGAGAAGCAGGGAAATGTCAAGTTCTGAGCCCAAGGCAGCTGCAACACCCAAAGAGTTGTTAGTACACATTAGTGAAACTTGGTGATCTTAATTCTAGGGAAAAGTCATCTGTTTTGATTCTATTTAACTTCCAGTTGTGAAAACAGATGTGAATGAAAGCACATCCCCCTGATGCTCACGCTAAGTTAGCTGGTGTTTAGCCAGTGTTCTACCCTGTAGGAATTGGAACCTATATTTTAAGACATTCTATTTGGAAGGTGTGAAGATGATGGTTGAGGCTGATGGGTCAGTACTGAACGTTTAGCAATATACATCCACCAGAGCAACCCAGGAAAAGTCAAACCTAACTCCTTTCATAAATCAAACTGATGAACAGGTCTGGCACCGAGGGAGAGGAGCTCCAACCAGGGCCAGGGTGTGGAGGTGGCACCAGGAGCCTTCGCACCAGGAAGAGTAAGAGTAGCCTCAGATGCTTTCTGCCCACCTCTGATATGCTTTATCCCACTGATCCTCCTTGTGCTGCTTTCCCACTACTCCTGTCCACAACACACATGTGCTGTCCTCCTTCCTTCCCTCCTCACGTGCAACTGGTGCTCTGCCTGCATGCCCAGGTTCTGCTCTCTGCGGGGAGCTAGGAGAGGACAGCAAGTGTCTCTCTCCCTTTCTCAGGGCTCCCACCATCTCTGACCCATGCACTTCACAAAGATTCTTGAGCTGGAGCATCAGTTAATGCCTAACTCCAACCAGAGCCCTTGGTCTTACTGATGCTGTGTCTGCAGGACAAGGAAGGCTGTGGGGATGCTGGTCAGAGGATGGTTCCTGTGTTTACTCTGCTCAGTGCTTTGTACTGAGCATGCTGCTCGCAGCCAGGGTCAGTCTTCCCTTGGTTTACACCACAACGTGTAAAGAGAAAAGGGACATTAATACAGGTGGAGCATGTGAAAGGGTTTTGTGTTGGCTTGATGAGCAAGTGTCCCTGCGAGCTCGCTGTAGGCTGCAGTGATCCCACCTGACATGGGAAGGGAGGCAACAAGTTATTGGGTAACAGTGACCACAGAGACCATGTGGAAGAGTCCAAAATTTACCTCAGTGCCTTTTTCTCCCCCCCCTCCCCCCTTAAGTGTAAAATGTTTGCATTTGGGCTAAGGAGGAAGCTGGAAGGGGCTGTTGAGAGGCCTTTTCAGTCCTGTCCCCCTCTGATCCCAAAGTACTGTTGTGATGAGGCTGCTGCTGTCCGCAGAGGGATGAGGTTTTGTTTCTTCCTTGAAGGTGACTGCTTGGGATTCTATTGTTTCCCCTCGGATTTGTGCTTGAGTGTGTTTATAAACCGTAAGAGAGTAACTGCATCACTGAAAGCCCCTTGGTTTGTGTGAATGCCCCTTTCTGCAAGCTTCCTTGCAGCTCATGCTTTAGTCAGTGGTGTAAAAGGGTTTGCTAACAGGGCTCTGGCCTCTGGCACACAGTGCAGGAAGGGCCTCCCAGCTGTACTGTACTCTACACCCAGATGACCTTTAACAATGTGGCAGCAGCCCAACTGGAGCAGCACTTTTCATGCTCTGGGGCTGTTTGTCCATTTAGAAGAATGCTTATTACTTCACTGTGCACTTGTGAAGTAATTTAAATATCATTGATGGAATTTAAATATCATTGATGGAGTGCTTTGAGTTTCAAAGCACTGTATAAATACTTCTGTTCAGTCCAGAGCAAGAACACTGTAAAAACTGCCATTGGTTCTGAGAAGTAAGATCCAGATGCTTGGTTTTAAATCCCTTAAACCTTTCTGGCTAAAAGTTGTAAAGCTTTCCTCTTTTGTTGTTGAGTTTTGGTGACTGTTCCCCTCTCCCTCCCTGGAACCCAGCATGTCTTTGTAGAAGGCATGGCTTCTTATGCAATTACTGTGAATGCTGCTGAAAACCTCCTGCAGGGAGGGCTGTTTCTTTTGGTTTTTCAAGATATGGGGGCACCTGAAGAATCAGTAGATCTGGAAACTCAAACTCTCTGTGTTTAGGATGGACGTATCAGCCCCTGAAGCGCAAACTCCTGTTGGCAGTGCCTTTGGTTTAGCATCTTGTCTTGCCTAGTTGGTGTGAGTTTATTTTTCATGTCTCTTGTAAACCATGTAAAATATTGTGTATAGAATGGACTAGCAAAGCTTCTATGGCAAAGTGAGATGCATTTTGCAATGCTGTAATTTATTTTTACTACTCCCCTAGTAATTCTATGGCATTTTTATTAAAAAATGTCTCACTTCCAGCTTCTTTTGAAGGTTCTGAAACTCCTTGTTCATATGCAGACAGTGTAAAAGACAACGATAATAAAACTGTCAGTAATGAGAGGAGTCTCTTTAACTTCTTTTTCTGGCGCCCTCCTATGGAACTTTCATGTGTTAAGTCTAAAGGGAAAATAGAGGAATCTTTCTTAACCTACTGTGAAGTGCTGAAGCTTCAGCTAAAGAGGTACAGAACATCCACCCCTGTGCAACCTGACCTAGGTGTTCTATTCATCTTCTATTTTATCTAGATTTGACAGACCTGCTACTGTGATAAATCACAGCTGATGTAGTATATTAAAATATGCTTATATGTATATAAAATTAATGCAAACCATAAAAATCCACCTAATGGAGTTCATTCTCAGTGCTAAAGTGTCTGATATTAATACCTGGCAATGTTTAAAAGGCTAAAATCTAAAACCAAATGGGTTTTACTTCTGACATACACCATCTATGGCAGAACACACCAGCCTGTTGCAGGACAATGTGCTGGAATGTACTTTGCTGTCATTTCAGTGGAGGTTCGACTACGACACCATCTTTTAGATGCAAACCAAAGATGTTAAATAGCCAGAAAACCAGTGCGCCATTAGGAACTTCCAGAAAATAGATGGGAAAGGATAATGCCAGGGAGTTTATTCAGTCTTTTATTTTATGAAAAATGAACAGTTGGAGCAGTTATTAATATTGGGGTGAATCTCAGACCTTGTAAACCTCCAGCACTCGTTTCTGAATGATGAGGGCCCCTCCATTAGCCTGGATTTGTTGGCAGAACACTTGTATAAATAATGAGATCTGAGTAATTCTTACAGTAGATTTTCCCTCTTACTTCTTCCGGCCGAGCTTTGGAGCCTTCTCAAGGCCTCGAATGTATTTCCGAGGTAGCTGGTATTCTTCTGCAATACAACCAAGAATTCAGCTAAATACTCAGAGCTCAGACCCAGCCCAGTTCCTGAACCTACTTACCTAGCAGCATCTTGGCCAGATGATGGATTTGGTTGCCTTGGATCTGGACCTGAACTCTGTCTTTTGTTCCTGGTATTGGGGTGATGGTAGCACTAGCTTGTACTTTCTGCTGCAGAATGTTGGCCACACACTGTGGGTCTAGTCCATACAGCTCAAGGTTCTTGATAATTGTCACCTATAGGTTTTAATAATGATTGCAAATATCACTGTATGCAGCAAGTCATGGCTCACCCACACCAAGATAAAGGAGCTGCCAAAGATGTTCTCACACCCTGGGCTTTGCTCAAACCCCCTTATTTTAGCTCTTTTTTACCTTCTTATTTGATGATCTCTGTGCTATGGTTATGTCGATGGGCTCAATGTTTCCTTTCCTCACAATAGGTTCTTGTCCAAAAAATGTCACCTGGTGCAAGGGCTGCAGTCGTTCAAGGCACCTGAACACAGTTTATACAACCAGTTAGTGTACACAGTACAGCAAGGTTGCAGCATAAAATCTTCTTTAATTTTATCTTTAAGCTATTGCTCAGTTGTATTTTTCACAGATGAGTGAAGCAACTTCAGTTTAAAATTCAGCATTAGCTGTGTTACTGTCCCTGGAGCAAGCTTGGCTTCAGAGATGAAGAAAGCTACTGGAGGAGCCTCCATTGTGTGACGAAGAAGCTCAAGGCAAGTAAGACATCGGGGATATGGAGGCAAAGTTTCTCAATGTGTGGGAACAATGGTCTTGTGTCAGATACTAGGGCCTCTGGGATCTAGAATGTGGATTTAGGTCATAAATGCAGAAGTTGTGTGATACATAAAGAGCAGGATGACTACCATTGCCTGCAAAGGGCATGTTCAGCCATCTCTTCCCAAGGATGGCTTTATAAATATGTATATGATCAAACACAGAACCAGGCACTGTTTGATTAGTAAGTTTTCCTTGATTAGTGGTTAGCAGATAAACAGAAAACTAACAACAGTTAATGCTAGATGCTTGCTAAATGGTAAAGATTAAGAAAGTCTCCAAGTGAAGGTCTCTGAGTACTTCTTTCTTGTGTTACCAGCTCCAAGTTAGGTAGCTCCAGTAACACATAGCTTTGAGGCGCATGCAATAGACCTGCATAATACATAAACACCACATTGGGAAAACAGTCACCTGCTCAAGAGGTCATCCCATTTAAGGTGTGAGATTTCATCTTGTTCTGATTTATCTAACAGGCAGTCACACAGAATGGCATTCACTTTTACAAGGCTACAAAACAACAACAGGTATTAGAAGCAAAGTAGTTCATGTTTTAACTCCCACTTCAGCACCTCCTGTGGAAGCAGGGCAGGACAAATTCCATGTCTACTTACTTTTTGTTTGTTTCATCCACCAACTCATTAGCCTTTACATAGTTAATAATGATGTTTCTCACCTCACTGCTTGAGAGGCTGCTGCCTTTTCTAAAGAGAAAGAAAACTTTTTAATTTAAGTTAGGTGTTGGTTTCTGTCACAGAGAAGACAGCAACTACCCTGACTACATTTGGTAGCAACAGCTCAGTACTGAACTACATCAGTTAGGGAGTGATTTCTTGTTACACCTCAGCTGCCATACACCTGATAAAAGGTTCACAGTAATTACAGAGACTTTCAGCCCCTTGCTTCTGGGAGCCTACTTTGGGAGGATGAGCCTAACAGCACCCCTAACTTGAGGGGACTGTGGGTAACTTGTACTGAAGTGCTCAAGCTGAAGAAAGGCTGCTGCTGAGTGCTATCTACACTACGTCAAACAGACAAGGTTAGGAAATAAGAAGGTGAGTTCTTTAAATTATCTGGGCATCCCCTTTTAAGTAAACCATAATGTGGGAGGGTAGAATATGCCTTATCCAATGGCAAATTAATACAATCCAAGTAAAATGTATCAATTTTGACACTTATCACCCCCTTAAGGTGTGGGAGAAGTAATGTGAGTACTCGCTGAAGGCAGCTGTCACAGCCTCTTGCCTGTCTTCCCTTTGTGAAACAATGAATATATTCTTGATTCCCATCACCTTTCCTGACAGCCCTCCCCCTGAGGGCTAATAACATGGTAACAGCATGGATTTGTTAGTATCTCTTCATCTAACAATGGTTTTGTTGGACTTGTCCAGTGCTTACTTGTGTCCAGATTCCTGAAAGAGTGGGATCATTTTTGTTGATACCCCGTAAAGTGGAATGATTTCAGGAGCATGGTACACTTGTTCTCTGTCTTCACTATTGCTGTCATGAGCAGCAGAGGCAGAAGAAAATCCTTCAGGTACTGCAAACGCTTTAACACTGAAACAAGAATTATTTGGTGTAAGGGGATTGAAACTTAACGCTTCCATTTCACTGGAAAGCTAAAACCTAACAATGTATTGTATAGTATGCCAGTGCCCCCAGATGCATTCCACTGTGGGGGGGGGGCAGTGTTTGTGGGTTAAAGGACATGATGAACAGCATTTTGAAGCATTAGCTGCAATCACTGTATTTGTCCTTGTATGTATTTCAAATGTACACATAAGTAAGTGTCTTCACTCGGGTGATATTAAATACTTTTCACTCTGAGTAAAACCCTAGATGCTGTCCAGCTATTCTAAGCATATTTGACTTTGATTCAGAGACTACCAACTTTTTAGGAAACTACGATATTCTACATACTCTGGATGTTTCCAGTCCACTTCCACGATGCTCTCAACACCTTTGTTCAGCTCCTTCACTTGTAAGATCTTCTGGTGCTGCATATATTGCAGGAACTTAGAGAACTAAAGGAAGTAACAATCAGAAATGTGGAGTCAAGCGTTTTAAATCCCTTTTCCATGTCTTTCTGACTGCCTCAAAGTCACTTGCTTTAACCAGCCAGAAAAATCTCACCTTCTTATAGCTTGATTTCTTTATGTCCAATTGTTGTCCAGCAGGGCTATAAATGGAATTTTTAAAAGGTCTTTAGTTACAAGTCACCCTTCGTTTCTTCTTAAATCTTGATACTTATGCTAGAAGTTTCTTAACAGCAGAAATACGAATCACACAGAGAAACAATTACTTCAAACACGCTACTAAATAGAACATGATGAGTGAAACTAGTGCTGACGTTCGTGTGGGTAGGCAAACAGCCATTTAAGTGACTAAGCAATCTAGAAACAAATGTCAGCCAACTCCAGTGAGCTACCAGTGCATATCCTGGTCTGGACCATCTTTACATTAGAGTTAAGAAGTGAGATAACCATAGAGAACGACTGAGTTTTACTTCTGAGTCAAAAACGTCATCCTAAATATTCACACTTCATCTCCACAGTTTGAAAGACAAGAACCCAGCATGCAAATCTTACCACATACCAGCATGAGAACATATGGCTGCGTAGAAATGTGCTGGTGAGCAGAGGAAGATCTGACTTCTTTACTTTGCATTTTAAGGCATGGAAAAAGCACTGATTAAATAATGCATCCATTTGCTCTGCAGGGAGGGGAAAAAAAGGACAAGCAAGCCGTGAGTACTGTGTCTTTCAGAATACAGCACTCAGCTCTTCCAGACTGTCTTTAAGACCCACAGAATTGTCTCTACCCCATTCTCACAGTGACCTGTCCAGAACACACAATAATCTAGACTGCGGGTATGGGCTTCAGCAAACTAAAGGGGCATAATTTGGTTTTATGTGTATGCAAAAATAACCTTGTGGAGTCCTACTGTCTTCAGGTTCCTGCAGGCCCTCTGTACTGCCATCTTCAGCTGTTTCTGCAGCCCTGTTCTCATCGAGCTCCTCCTTTCCCATCAGTATTGCACAACTGTCTCGCTCCTGCAGGCTCAAATCACCAATATTCATCTGCTGCAATGGATCAGTGGATAGGCTGATGACAGGCTCCTTCCCCTCCATCTCTTCATCTTCAGCATTCTCCTTTTCAGCAGAATCTGTTACCAAGGGAGCTAAGGTAGGAGGATTAGATTTGTCACCATATTCCCTATAAAAGGAAGAGAAAACATAACATAGCTTCCTGTGTACTGCTTTGAAACCCATAGGACAATGAACAAATGATAGCCTGATAAAAGGCACTGGCAGCTGCATGGATCTTTTTCTGCATTCTCAAAACTACATATTTTTAACTCCTCTTCCTCCATAATTTCTATGTTCTGCACATGAATGTTAATATAAAACTGAGCAGAGTAGTTGAATCCAAATGCAGAGTGACTCATTTATTTAGTTGACACTGGAAGAGATAACCATTTTTAAGCAAAACAGATTCAAAATTCACTTTTTCTAGAACAAGATGATTTTCTAGTATCAGAATAGCTAACAGAGATGTTCCAGCTTCATGTCTATAATAATTATACTCAGGTTGAAGGAACTGATATACAATGGATAGATGTCAGGACAGGCACCTGCTTCTGTCAGAAAATGGTGGTCACCAAAACCATGGGGCTGAAACATTAATAATGGTCATAAACTGTACCCAGATGACTCAAAATGTTGAACAGACAGATTTAAGCTTCCTGGGGCACAGATTTTGATAAGATTTGTTACATATTTTACCAAATGCCTGGCAATATACCCACCAGAGGTGATCCATGTAAGTGTGCAAGACAGCAAAGCCCTTCCCTTTCATTCCAGCAGCCAGCATCTCTGCAGTGGACATAGTGGCAACTCCAACTGCTACTGGAGCTCTGGGAAAAAGAAGGGAGTATTACAGCAGGGCAGCACAAATACACTGTGCAACTTGGACAGAGACAGCCTGTGCCATTCTGATATGTTGAATTTCTTTTACACTGTCCTTGTTCTTTACAAGCCACTATTTTTAAAGCATCTAGGTATTTTGTGGTTATCTTTCTTGGATGTGGAGTCTTCCAAAGAATCCCAAGGATACATGCAGCTGTGATATTGAACTGAAAGTTGTGCAGTGACACATTCTTTACCTTAACAAAATACAAGAAGCATATGCACTGCCAAAAGAGACTATCATGAGGGAAAACCCCAACAGCTTTAGCACTGTTCCCTCACTCTAAATTTCCTCACTGATGCAAAGACAACTGTGTAGAATACAGTCTTTTGTTTAAAAAGTTATTGTTTCAAAACAGATCTACCACTTGTGCCCCCACAGGTCCAAAAGAACCAATTTTCAAAGCTGTCTACCTGGGCTCAAACGTATCCTAACGCAGAAACTTAAGTGGATTTTATTTTCTGCTCTATTTTCCGGTGTACAGAGCACCAAGCGCATGAGAACCATTCTGCTTTGATTTCCTCAAATTCCCCCAGTCTCCCTGTAAAAGAAATAGCTTCATTTCATGTTTAGATTCTAAGCAAAGACATGAAGAAGGAATCCTCCGTACCTGTTTCCCAAAAGAGTGACAGCACAGAGCGTGCCCCGCTCTACCTGAGGAAAGCCAGAAGGTGGCACTACCACTCCTGGCAGCATCAGATCTGAAGAATAAAGCACATCCATTTCTCAATGAAAGTCCTCCACCCCCATCCCTCCTGTTACTCAGCAAAAAATCCAAGCCTTTTAATAGCTGAGCACATGCCAGCTACAACTACTACTTTCTCCTAGTAAGGCAGCACTTCTTGCTACCACCCTGTGGAGCAAGGGAGATCCCATTCACAAGGCTGCTGGGCACATCCCAAAAACCTGCAGAACAGGGAAGTATGAGATGTGTCTCAAACTACCCATTTATTCACCCCTGTCCCAAGCACAGGTTATCCCAGCAGCTCTCTCCTTAAGGAGAGAATTGCCTAAAATTTGCCAGTACTGCCCCAGCCCTCCTGATCTCACACAATAGCTACACTCAGGTGTGAACTCTCCTCAGCAGGAAGAAGAAGCCTTAACCATCTCCTTGCTAATCTGGACAGAAACACTACAGCTTCTACTGTGCTTCCTGCTTTCATACCTGGGATGAATAGATCGGCATGTAAGTAAACAGTTTTCCTCATTGCACATGTGGCATCACATCATCACAGAACCATACAAAGAGCTTCTGCTCCCTCACAGCAGCTTCAGTTGTCTAGAGCCTGCTGTCTCAGAGACTGACCTGTGTTCCACGGTTTGGTTTTGAAGGCATCTCACTTTTTCTTTCTCAGCATCATAGATTTTATGCCTATGCTGAAGAAGCCAACAATATTTTTCCTCCCATTCACTGTCACAACTACTTTCAGCAAATCTAGAACGAATCCTGCAACTGCAAGCAAGTATCCACATCTCTGAGGGCAGAAATCACACAAAGACCTTAATGTGACAAGGCAAGTCAGATGTATTATGAAACTATCCAGGACAGACAGTAGGTATTTGAATTCACAGAACACATATCACAAATTGCACTACCTTGCTTCTCTTTGTAACTGAATGCTCCCTAAATCTGCTCCCTCCCTTCAGGTCTGCAGCACTGGATAGTCTTTTCTCCTCTCTTTTTTCTGAGATGTGGCTCTACCTCTCCTTTTGTTGGCCATTGTCACTGGACAGCTTATCATCTTTGGATCATATCCAGAGGTGGCCTGGTTTCCATGGGAGATGAATGACCTGCAGCCCTCTTTCATCAACCTCCTTTTCCCATTAGTAAGACTACTCTCCCCTGCCCAGAAACTAGGTCACTGCAAGTCAGCAGCAAGGCTTGCTCTGATGTCTATCATAGCTACACATTCAAGCACTTTATTTCCCCAAAAGCAGAGGGACTCGAGTTCTCCTTTAGATCCTATGTAATGAAAAAATGACTTTTCTTCCCAACATACACTTCTGTTTCCAGACTAAGGCTGCAGCAGCTGCAATTTAATCTTTTTCTGGTTGAGCAGTTCAGCAATTTAAAGTTTATAAAGACCTGATTCTTCTAAAGCTGAAATGCACCCAAAGGAGGTTCCAGAAAATAAACTCCTTTCTTGTTAGTCTTGATCCATAATTAGGTGGTAGAGCCAGAAATCCAGGAATTTAAATTCAACCTCACCTGCACAAGCACAGTTTACTTGACAGTGATTACAACTTCAGGCTCCAATATAAACTTGCTTTTTATCCACAGGATAAGCTAGTTCACCTATGAATTGACAGGAAGCAGGGTGGCAGCAAAGTAACTCAGCTGCTCAAGGGAAATAATAGAAAAGACCAATGACAAAGGCAGTTCTGTGTCCCAGCTCAGCATTGCTCATCACCCTGAGGAGGTATCTCCAGATCTGACACTCCCACATGGAACAGTGCATTTAAACAGCTTAACCTACTTTGTTTCATCCACAAGTTTTTTTACAGCTCATTTAATTTCCCTTTTTAGGTCACCACCATGAATTACTTTTGAGTGCTTATTCTTTATCCTTTTTTGTTTCAAGTTCATTTTTGCCACTGGGAAAGATAACATCAAAAAAGCCCTGAAGGCAACTCCTTTTACCCATGCGCTGTGGCAAAGTTCTAGTCCTCTTACCTGCTCCTCCTGCTAGTTTCTGTAGCACAGGGGGCCATGTCGAGAAAGCAGGGAGAAGATCTGGGTAGAGCCACAGGGTGTACACTGTCCCAAAACAGAACCAGATTCAAAGATACATCATTAAAAACTTCTCCAGCTGTTGCTTCTTCCCATCTTTAAGCAGTACAATACTAACCACAACTAAACACCCCCCTGTTACTTGGGCAATCAAGAAAACTGAAGTCAGAGCGATCCTACAATTAATAGAAGTTATGGAGAAAATTAAACTGCTTGTTAATTCAAGCTCCTGGGAATTATTATAAAGGATATAGACACATTTGCATCGTATTCCTTAAGTCAAGGACACTTCGAGCTAAACTGCTACTCCAGGAGGGGAGAATTGCAGTGGACAAAAGAGAGCAAAGCAGGGTAAAATGCTAAATTATGACTTGAGTCCTAGTTTCTAATCTCAAATCAGATCAATTTCCCTTTGCAAAAAGAATCCAGAAATGCCACTAATTTTGCAAAGGTGTTGCTAGAATAAATGCACTGAAGATTATGAAGTATACTCATATTATAGGGTAAGTACTTAAGACAGATGCAAGGAAATCTTCTGGGGAAAGGCAGGTGCCCAGTAAGTAGAGGGAGGATTTTTCTAGTCCACCCCCCATACCTGTTGGATACAGAGCTTTCTCGATCTCAAACAGTATTGGGTTCTTGTTATTCATGTAAACAGTGACAGCCTCCCCTTTGTGACAGTATATTTTGATGACATTCAGCTCTTCCTTGTTTGGAATAAACTCAGCCAATTGTTCAGCACTAAGGTTAGGAAAAGCTGCTGCAACATCAGCTCGTAGTTTTCTCCTGTAACGATAAAATCACAAACGTGTTACAAAGCAGTCTGGACTCAAACTAACTTGTGGAACAGTCATTACTGTTTTGTTGGTTGCTCATGAGATTCCCACTTTTTCACATAGGATAGTTTGAAGCATTTGTGTTTGGGTTTACAAATGAGATAGCTGGAGTAATGCTGTGAAAAGGCCAAATATGTCCTCTCTGTTCATATTCTACCTTAAAACAGTGAGCAACTGCTCTAGTGGAAGGTGTCCCTGCCTGTGGCAGGGGGCTGGAACTGGATGAGCTTTCAGGTCCCTTCCAACCCAATTCCAGTCTATGATTCTATGACCTGCCAACATCTCCTGCTGCTGTCTTTGCCCCTGTTTTGTGCTGTGATTTCATTACTGCTCTGAGCAGAGATCTGGGA
Source organism: Neopsephotus bourkii (assembly GCF_033783945.1). Taxonomy (NCBI): domain Eukaryota; kingdom Metazoa; phylum Chordata; class Aves; order Psittaciformes; family Psittacidae; genus Neopsephotus; species Neopsephotus bourkii. Next base: position 1,072,371 of record NW_026901625.1, read on the forward strand.
ATGCTGGACTTGCTCAGCCTGGCTCTGTCACCTCCAGTATGGAGAAACAGCTGGAATTCTCCCTCCGCCCCCGTTTTAATTGATGTTTAAGAGGAGGTGAGCAGCACAGGGTGGCTTTGTGTGGCCATTCATAGAGATACCAGGTGAAGAGACCAGCAAGTCAGACACTATCACTACACGGAATGCAGAAGGGAAGGCCCAGTTAGGCCTCGACATAATTAACCTAAGTCTCATTTAATTACATTAGCACCTTCTATCGAGGGGTACATTTCGGATTCAGAGCGCCGGTCCGTGTTTACCACAAGCGCAAGCCAACGGCCGCCGCCGCTCTATGGGCGCTGAGCCGCCCCGAGCCGCGGCCATGGCAGGCTGGGCCCACCGAGCACCGGGTCGGGCCTAGCGCGGGAGCCGGGCCTCAGCCGCTCCCGGCAGCGGAGCGCGGCTCCAGGGGTCCCCCCTCGGCACTCACCGATCGGACCCCTTGATGGCGGTGTTGGATCTCACCCGGAACGCCCTGGAGAACATGGCGGGCCCGTGCCCCGCCGGCACCGCGCTCCCCTCAGGCCGCGGCAGCCGCCATGGTCCCGCCGCACTAAAGCGTCCGGGTGGAAACCGCTTCCCCCGCGGGCCGCGCCGAGACCGGACACACCGCTCCCGGGGCCCAAGCGCCCTCCGGAGCCCGCGGGTGCTGCGGGTTCAGCCCTAACGGGGCCTCTTCCCCCCACGCTTGGGCTTTGCTGTGGGGCGTCTCCTGGGGCGGGGGAGCACCGGAGCCGCGCTGAGCGGCAGCGGGACGAGGAGCGGGCGATGGCAGGCGGAGGGGTGAGCACGGGTTCACAACGTAACGTGCTCATCCGCTGAGCGGAACGGAGCGGAGCGCTGCCCGGGGCAGGCGGAGCGCCGCGGGCTGCCAGGCCCCACTCCTCCCGCCTCCCCCGCGCCGCCATCGCGCAGGCGCCGCCCGGCGGCGGGTGACGGTGAACGGGGGGGCGGTTTCCTTGGTAACGGCCGGGCCGGTAGCGGGCGGGCGGCCGCGGCCTCGCCGGAGCCTCGCCGGCCGCCGGAGCAGCGCTGGTCGCGGAGCGCGGGCCCGGCGGGGGATGGGGACCGCTCCCCTCCCGCCACCATGCTGCTGGGCAGGAAGCCGGAGGCGCCCCTCGGTGCAGGTGAGGCGGCCGCGGGGCCGGGCGGGGTGGGAGAGGGCTGCGGCGGCCGCCGGGCCCTCCCCGGTGCGGGGGTTCCGCCGGGAGCGATGCCTGGGGAAGGCCGGGTCAGGCCGCTCCCGCCGGGGCTTCTCCCGTTGGCAGAGCGCGATGCGGAGCCGGCAGCGTTAGAAGCTGCATTTCTCGGTTCTTGAACGGTGTTTGTCCGCAGTTACGGTGCAGACGAGCACATGAACGTTTTGTTTCACGCACGCACCCCCTGGCAGCAAACCTAACTGTAATTCCCACGTATCGCTTTCAATGGGTAACCTACTTTAAAGGATAGTCCGATCAAGTATTCAAGTTAGGCTCGTTTTCGGTTCTCCCTCTCCATGAGGCCAATTCGGGATTATCCTACTTAAGGTAAAATGGGGAGTGTGTCTGTTGGTGTTTATTAAAGATATATTTACAGTGCAAATGCTGATGTTTAAACAGGCTCTAAATTAAAAGAGTTGCAAATTAAGATTTTCCAAGAACTTTGCATTCTGTTGTGGTATTAAAACACAGTTAAATCCTAAATGTTGCTTATTAAATGAACAAGAACTGATGATTTTACAGCCTGAAATGTGCTGAGACACATTTCAGCTTTGTCTGTATAGCTGTGAATTGTTGTGACTAACTGGTTCGTGTGTGGGACGTTTGCAGCCAGGTTTGGAGATGGATTGTATGACTCCTACATGAGGATAGATCAAATTAGGTACCAAGAGGCTACAAATGAAGAACACAGCCCCTCAGGACTTCCTTCCCTGGCAAGAGCTAATGTGAGTATTTTAAAGCCGTCTGGGTCTTCACCTTGTGTTGTGGAAGTTAGAACTGTCAAGGGGTTAGATGTCTCCCTACAAAGAATAAATCTAAGTGGGATGTGCAGCTTTGTAGTAGCTTATTAACATGATTGCTTATCGCTTTTACTAAGCACAGAAATGATATTATGTTCAACACAGAGCTTGTTAGGCAGCCTTAGAAATCATCTTACTGTCCTCAGCCTGTTGTAATCAAGAAAGTTGCTTTCCAGAAGGCTGAAGCATTGTGCCATGTCACCTTGCATGTTGGTAAGTGTAAATCCACAGATGGGTTTTTTTTTACCTCTTACACGGTTCCATTTTAGCTTCCCTCATGAAAATGCAGGGAGATAAGTACTTGGGAACAGCAGGAGGAGCAGCGTGGGTTTGCATGGCTGCCAAAACGTCTTACAAAAGTATCTTTCTTCTCTGAAAACTTTGCCATTATCTGCTGCTTTGCTTGCTAGCAAAATAGGTCTTTATGGAGTGAAGGTGTTAACGTGCTTCTTCATAAGCATACTGTTTTCCTCAGCAGATGTGGAGTTACGAGATCTTTCCTTTCAGCTGAGCAGTCATGCTCATGTTTAGCTGTACAGTGATCTGACCTTTGTATGCTTTCTAAATGTGATCTGGCTCTTCTTGAATTCTGGCAGAAGTGAAGGAGCTCGAGCTTAAAAAAACCCACTTTCTAAGAAGTGAAAATAGATGCTTCACAGAGTAAGATGCATTTGATGATCATCACCTTGTGGGAATTTACTGTAGCAGATATTAATTAGCTTGGTCCATGCTGTTCACTGAGCAAACTCAGTAGCATGGGTTTGAGTTTTCCCTTTTTGGCAATATTGAGAGTAGAGGAAACATAGGTTTGTTGAGTAGTGGAGTTTGAAGAGCAGTGGGTGGTTTGGGGTTTTTTGCAGGGACATGGCAGTTTTTAAACTGCAGGTTTTAAGTCAGTGTAACTTGAGTTGTTCATAACCAAACAGAAAATGGAATGGAATTGTCCAGTTAAATACAAATATAACTCTATGAACATTGTGTTTCCCACGCTTCATCTGTATTTTGTCCATCAGGCCTGTTTACTTCTTAAAGCAAGATTAAGGATTATAAAGTGCTTAGTTTGGCCGTGATGACACATCAAAAAAATACAACCCCAGTGTTATCTTGTGAGCAAGAACTGAGGTGAAGTGTGCAGGAATGAACATCATGATGCTGTTTTAATGGGAAAATATCTGGAAAGAAGTGATATTTGTTTTCCTTCATGCACGATTTTGTTATTACAATGTAATGTTCCATGACAATTCGAGTGTTCTGATGTCTGCAGCTGTACATTCTTTTCATCTTTGCTATAAGAGAACACAAATATCTCTGCTTTGAGAATACACAGCTTAATTCAGTTTAATTCAGATACACTTGTGCAAAACCAGTTGTGTGGGAACTGGGTTGAATGTTTCTTTCTCACTTAAAATGCTTCTGTAAGTATGTGAATTTCTTGGCTGCGAATAGTGCTTTATCAATAAAACAAAACCTGTGCAGCCTGTGATTTGTAAAAAGAAGCTGTTGAAAGAAAGCTCGTGTTCCCCAGAAGTCATCTGACTTTGAGTGTAGCTCTTCGGAGTTCAAGTTAAGACTGATCTATATTTGTGTCGCATTGTCACGTGGCAAATGATTTTGGTCCTCTGAGGATGAAAATGGAGTTCTCGCTGCTTGAATGGCTGTTGAGTTGGATTTGAGATCCAAAGGTATAGTTTCTTCGTGAAGAAATAGTTGCAGGGTAAATGGAATTGTGAATCCCTCCCTTATTTAGGGATTCAGAGGTACCAAATGTTTGCTATGAACAGCAGCATTAGCAACAGCAGTTGCTGATGTAGTGCTGATTGCAAGGTCACTTCCCTGTTGCTACAACTGGTGATGGTTCAGAAAGTTAACACCGTGTTTTGGACATCTGCTACGGGACAGGCTTGTTTTGGTTTGTTTTTCCCCTTCTCTCCTGTCCCCTCCATGAAAACAAACAAGTGTGAACCTTATTCTGTGCTCATGTTTATCTCTGAAGTCCCCGTTGGAGTCTGCTGGACTAAGTAGTCTTTGAGGCAGTTCTGCACATGTCATTCTTATCTCACAGGTTCAGCCAGGCTCCAAGAAAAAGGTGTTTATTCGAAGCTACCAGGGTTGGGCTTTGTTTTTGAGTTTCAGGCTTTCTGGAAAGGCGTGTCCCTCCCAGTGCACTGTATTTTGGGGGTTGATAGGACCCAGAGTAGTGCAATTGGTAGGATATATCCGACAGCCTCTACTCGCCATTGATAAGGACTGACTTCTGCAGGAAATGCCATTTTTTGAAGGCTTGCAAGCAAGAGTTAACATTTCAAGGCAGCACCAACAAACAGACTCTTTAAGAGACGTGTGTAGTTGTTTTTGGCAAGAACATTCACTTCCCTTATTTACTGACTGTGCCGAGATGTTGGATTGTATGTAACTAAAAAGGAATTTGGTTTTATTGCTGTGGATCTGCAGGTTTATTTATATTTTTTTGCTCGATTCCTCTGTAGTTATTTTGGTTTTCAGGGCTTCGCTTTGGCATGTGCCTCAAGTCTTTATTTTTAGATTAAAGGCCAAAATGGAAAACAGATGTTGCTACTCTTAAGTCATGGCTTCTTCAGGGTTGCATGGGCTAAGACAACACCTCTCTGCTGCCGATCAGCATGGAGCATCTGTGAGTAGAAAAGGGGGATAACTGCTCTTCTAGTAAGGAATGGAGCTCCAGAGAGTTCAGCATTTACTAGATTGTAAAAATAACACTTCTGAATCATTTCTCAGTGCTTTTCTTGCCTTTTATATGTCCATTTCAGGTGTAAATAGCTTAATATATGGTGGTAAGAGGCAGTGGTTACAGACTACTGTTAACTAAGTTGGAGTAAGAGTTCTCAGTTGTTCAAAGTCTGTCTTAAGATACTTGTGTAGTTCTCATGATTTTGAAGGGAGTTGTGGATATGGTGGTATTTCCCCTTCACAGAAAACCCACTCATTCACTTTTAAATACGGTTCATCTTGCTCTTGTCACCCTTTTGCTCCTCACTCAGCCCATTCTACCAGCCTCATGTCACCTGCTCTCTCATTTCTTTGTCTCTTCTGGCACACTTGTCTCTGCAATATTCCTGTGCATTGATGTTACGTTGCATGTTTCAGACAGGTGCAGCTTGCATCTGTCCTTGGTTGTGTTTGCTGCACCCACAGTTAGAGCTAAACATAGCTGCTCCCCGGCTGTTTGCTGACTGCGAGCATGCTAGGAGAGATAGGTACTGTGTCCTTGTGGAGTGTCTGACTGTCCAGGGTTTACCCTTTATGGACTGAAAAGTACATTGGTGCTTGTTTTATTAAGCTGCATTCTCTGTGTACCCTTCTATAACTATGCTTGTAACTCAAGTAAGTTTAGGTCAGGCGTTTTATATTTGTTCCTAATAAAACATCAACAGATTTTGCATTTCTACGTGGTGTTGATTTTATTCTCAGTCTGTGCTTTAAATGGTAAAATAAAGCTTTTATTTTTTCTTTTCTCTCATCTGTAGGTTTCTAGCAACAAACTTGGGATGAAGGATCACTCTCTGACTGGAAGTCAGGTCAAAGTGGAGCAATTATTTGAGGACTCTGGGAACAGAAGGAGTAGCACTCTTCAGACTACGGGAATTACTAGTTCAGAAAGATCTCTTCCTTCCCTGACAAAAGATAAAAGTATAGAGAGCATAAGCACTTCTAAAGGTGGTGGTAGTTCCTCAAAAGCACATAAAGCCATTTCCCAAGCTCCAGAGCAAGCTGTCAAACAGTACAAACATCAGTTATCTGCTTATGAACAGCAGGAGATATTTAATTTTTCTGAGATCTACTTTGTGGGTCCAGCTGCAAAAAAGAGGCAAGGGGTAATTGGTGGGCCCAACAACGGAGGCTACGATGATGAACAAGGCAGCTACGTTCTTGTGCCCCACGACCATCTTGCTTACAGGTATGAAGTCCTCAAAATCATTGGCAAGGGCAGTTTTGGACAAGTTGCTAAAGTCTACGACCACAAACTCCACCAACACTTAGCCTTAAAGATGGTGCGCAATGAAAAGAGATTCCATCGCCAAGCAGCAGAAGAAATCCGGATTCTGGAGCATCTGAAGAAGCAGGATAAAACGGGCAGTATGAATGTTATCCACATGCTGGAAAGCTTCACCTTTCGGAACCACATCTGTATGACATTTGAACTCTTGAGTATGAACCTGTATGAGCTGATTAAAAGAAATAAGTTCCAGGGCTTCAGTATCCAACTGGTACGCAAGTTTGCTCACTCTATCCTGCAGTGTTTGGATGCCCTTTATAGAAACAAAATCATACACTGTGACTTGAAGCCAGAAAACATCCTCCTAAAACAGCAAGGGAGGAGTGGAATCAAGGTTATAGATTTTGGTTCCAGCTGTTTCGAGCACCAAAGAGTCTACACGTATATTCAGTCTCGATTTTATCGGGCACCAGAGGTAATTTTGGGAAGTCGCTATGGGATGCCTATAGATATGTGGAGTTTTGGCTGTATTCTGGTGGAGCTACTGACTGGATACCCTCTCTTTCCTGGAGAGGATGAGGGAGACCAACTGGCTTGTATGATGGAACTTCTTGGAATGCCACCTCAGAAGCTTTTGGATCAATCCAAGCGAGCCAAGAACTTCATCAGCTCTAAGGGTCATCCTCGCTACTGCACTGTGACTACACATGCAGACGGAAGAGTGACCCTTAACGGGAGTCGATCGCGCCGGGGTAAAGTCCGAGGTGCTCCAGGGAACAAAGACTGGGTGACAGCACTGAAAGGTTGTGATGATCCCTTGTTTATAGAGTTCTTGAAGGAATGTCTCAGCTGGGATCCTTCCACACGCATGACACCGGGTCAAGCTTTAAGGCACCCTTGGATTTGTAAACGAACGCCCAAACCACCCAGCAGTGACAAACCCTCCACTAAGAGGATTTCCAGCTACACAAGTTCTTTCACAGGAATAGGTTCCAAGTTGCCTCCTGTTGTTGGAGTAGCCAACAAGCTGAGGGCTAACTTAACCACTGACTCCAGTGGAGGTATACCTCTATGTACTGTGCTACCCAAACTGGTCAGCTAATGGAGAATGATGCATTTCCAGAATACATCCCTTGTATTTTAATTGTTAATAATGCATAAGGAAGTTAAATGCAGAGGTTTTTAATGGATTTACTTTTTATTAGAGGCTAAATCTCAACTACAAAAAGCTCCATCAAAATGTACACATTTTAAGGGCTAACTTTTATCCAGCTGTTTCACTCACAATGTGGTGCATGTATTATCTGACTGGGTGGGTCAGCTCAGCTATTGAGTAAAATGACAGTTTGGCAGACATGCCAATAATGCTGGGTTAGAAATCAAACTGGTTCTTACCAGGACGGTTTAACAGATTCTTTTGCTTATGACAGCAAGGAAAATGGATTTAAAATACATGTTTCAGTTCATCTCCAACTGACCTCTTTTTATTCTGGGGAGAGTTTTTACATCAGTTGTCAAAAGCACAAATGTGTTAATGTAATGCATTAGGAACTTGCAAATTGCTAACTTATGTTTAAAGAATTTAATTTCTCTGCATTGCTTTCCCCTTATCTACCCTGAGTGAGATTTTTAGAAGTGCCATGGGATGTAGACACCAAAGGAATTTGGTGTTGAAATTTTATCATCTGAACATTACTTTTCTTTCTCCAAAGGAGCTTAGAAACGCCCTGAAACAGAGGCTATATCTCAATCAAACTAACAGCTTCTGTGCAGTTGTTATTACCTTTAGAAGTCCATGGAAAGCTGGGAGGGGAATTCAAGATCAGGACTGATCCATTCCAAGTGTGTGCTGGTTTGTTCAGGGCTAATGAATGGATTCCATGTTGCTTTGGAGCTCAGATTTAGTCATTTTCAGCATCAGTTCTGCCTGGTGTGTGTGTTTGTTTGCCTGTGTTGTTCACAAAACAAAAACGATGAACTTAAAGAGCTCGTTTATTCACACCTTTGAGATTCTGGTCAGCTTAATGTCTAGTTTTTTCCCCTGTAGAGTGGATTCCTTTGGAGTACATGGAGCTCTTTTCATAAAAAGCAAACATGCCACCCCTATCAGACAGTACAAGTTTTAAGGCCCAGGACTGTAAACAGAAACTGGGAGTGGAGGGGCACACCTAATAACTGGAAGCATGCTCCGAAATCTAAGCATAATCTGTGGAATACCAGGAAAAGATTGAGAAGGTGCAAGAACTGGTGAATCCAAATCAAAATGCCCTATGGGAGGAGTTGCTTTATTTCTAATCTTACTCCTTCAGGTCCTTGAGAGAGAGATGTCTGTGTTTTCTCATTCTTGAAATCCGTGAGCTTGTGTTTCCTCTTCCTTTATCTTCCCAGAACATGAAAAGGTGGCGTGAGCTGTAATGACAACAGCACAACTTGTTCGGGTTGTTACTTCTTGCAGCCACATGGCCCGAGTCCATTTGCAAAACCATCTGATCTCTTGCCAGGTGCCTGCACAGAATTTTAAACACAATTCTGAGCTTTTTCTGAACAGCAGGTTTGCAATCGAGTGAGTTTCTGTGTAGCAGGTTTTTAGTGTTAAAACAAAGGGACTATCAGGGGCAATTTTAAGATAAGGTAACCGCATGTTCCATGCAAGACCCTTCCTCTGAGAAGATGGGGATGCATTTTCTCTTCTGCTCTAATTACAGCACTGGTGAAATGCTGGGTGGGGACCTGTATAAAACATCAGAAACAGAGCCAAAGCTCCAGACTTTCCAAGGCTGTTGTTTCACTGGAGATTCTCATGTACGTGGCTCTTCTGAGTTCCTTTGTTTTAGGAGTGTGAGGTCAATAAGCTTGGTAAGAATAGTAAAATAACAGTCTAACCTTCATCTGTGCAGCTACAAGTAATACCAGGGTTTATGGTATGTTCATGGCTCACTTCATAATAATACATGACTGGTATATTTTTATTTTGATGGGTTTAGTGAAGTTTTATCTGAATGGAGAATTGGGGAAGTGATTTGGGGGGAAGTGGCAGCAGATACCATTGATTTTAGCAGAATTGCTAATAGATGTGGCACGTTTTCAGAAGCCAGAAACATTCTTCATCCTCCTCTGCCCTTTATCTATGCATTTTTTTAACAGAATATACCTGGTGAGTGAGGAGAAAGAAACCTTTCAGGAGCAATAGCTTGTTAGGAAAGATGCATAGGAAAGCACTTTGTTTAGAGAGCATAAAGTAATGGTGGTGTCTGAGCCTGGCAGGAGGCAGTGGAGTGTTGGTGCACTGGGAGCTGTACTCTTAGGAACACAGAGCAGTATCGTGGCTCTAAACTGTTTTCCTCTCTAAAATGCCAAATGTAGAACTAATCATTCTCTTGTGACTTCTGGGAAGTAGTTGCTAGAGGGTAGCTTCTAACGTGGGAGCCTCTGGTGTACACACAGCAATCTCAAGGCTGTGCTGTAAAGCTGCAGCTGAAGTAATTAGCTGGCAAGAGCTAATTCCTTTTTATCTAGAGAATGTGTTCAGCATGACCTGACTGCACAGGGTGCCTGCTATGCGTTGTGTCTGTGTAAGACTAGATCTTCCTTACTGGGGACGACTGCATTTTAAAATGAAGAGCATAGTTAATTGTTTTGCTAATTTGGGGCTCTTGTCTACATAGCCATAGTAGGTGAGGAGGAAAAGGAAGCAGGCTCAGCAGTGTTTTACTGTGTTGAAAAGGATTTCTTCATCCTTTATATGAATATTCCACGGACTGTTTTGGTCTTGTTTCCAGTAACTAAGCCATTTCTTTATGAAATGATTGCTTTCAGTGAGTGGACACAGTATCCCAGTGCTGGGATAGTCCTCCACGTGAGCTAGTATGTCTCCTAGCTGGGACAGAGCTGAAGAATCATCCCTGCAAGCACCTAACTTGTGTTCCCTGTCAATTAGCACAGTTGCCCACATCCATGTGTGGAGGGTTGGACCATGGCCTGCATGGTTGGATGGTGTGGTTTCAAAAGTGATCTAAAACTCAACTGGTCTAAATAGATTACCAGAGCAGCTTTTGGGATTGGGGTCACTCTGCTTTGCAGGTTTGTTAACCTGCCAGCCATGGTGAGGTTCCACTGGAACTTCAGCTGTGTTCTGGGAAGTCAGCACAAAACAAATGCACATTTCCTTGGGTTTACAGCAAAGCAGCCATCACGTTTCTGTTTCAGACGTTCTTTACAACATTCCCAATGTTTACCACGCTGCTGTTGTCTTTGTGTTGTAAATGTTACGCTCTGTTTATTGTCTGCATTTCCAACTGTTTGGTTTAGCAATATATTGACCTAAACAAATGCCACTTTGAACATCCCACCTGACAGATACACTTTGCTTTTACACCGGGCTCCAAGTAGTTAATGCCTGTCCATGCAGGGAGAAACTTGGGTTTCACTGAGCTCGGTGGGACAGGGATGCCATTGTCTTCCCTGCAGAACACGGTGCTACAGGCACACCCCCTCCCCAGACTGCCTTTAGTTCTTTCAGGTTTGATCTTACCAACACCAGCTGCTGCACGTGAAGCTTGTTTTCCAACTGTGACCTGATCTAGGGATCTGTGTACAACAGATGCTCTTCGCTAGAGTTTTTTATCCCATTGTGCAGTGACCAGAGAATTCACAACAGACTTACTGGAAAGCTTTACAGAAGCTCTTCCCTGTGAGGGTGCTGAGGCGCTGGCACAGGGTGCCCAGAGAAGCTGTGGCTGCCCCATCCCTGGCAGTGCTCAAGGCCAGGTTGGACACAGGGGCTTGGAGCAAGCTGCTCCAGTGGAAGGGGTCCCTGCCTGTGGCAGAGGTTGGAGCTGGAGGAGCTTTGGGGTCCTTCCCAACCCGAACCAGGCTGGGATTCTGTGACTTTCGTGGAAGAGTGTGTTGCTCAGTGTGAAATTCCTTCCAATCCTTGTGCCCTGTTGGGACTTTGATGCAGCTGAAAACTTCGTAAGCAGCATTTTCTCAGCAGAGGTTCTTCACAACACCCGTCTGCTTTAAAACTACCTCCAGACTAAACGTGGGGTCCTTTTTAAAGGGATATTCACTGCAGACTACAGCTCTTTCTATTTTTCCTTGTCTAATACTAATAGCTGTTTTGGCTGTGGAACATACACGTGATGACCTCAGCAATGTCTTACTAATCCTAGCCAGACAAGCAAACGGCTGATTCTGCACCCGGCCATCCCTGCTGCAGTGTTGGCTCCAAATCCCACAGGCTGCTGTGGCAGTGGAAGCCAAAGTCCTGTGGGTCGCTCTGCGGCCCTTCCCTGCAGCACCCAGCTGAGATCCAAGCCACACTGTGCAGAAAGCCTTTGCTTCAGTGAGAAAGCCAGGAGCTTTGGCAGTCCTGGGGTAACAGTTGGACTTGATGGCCTTAAAGGGCTTTTCTAACTTAGTTGGTTCCATGTTGAGCACCCAGAGCTGTGGGTTCCTGGCAGTTCTGTAAACTGGGTTTATACTTGGAGCTTCTCACAGATACCACTTGATATTTCTTATGTTTTATTTTTATTGTTAACTTGATAAGGGTTTGGGGGGATGCATACACTTGGTTCTCCCCATACAAGAGCCCTTCTGCATTCTCCACTGATAGAGCTTTTTAACCCCCCTGGAACAGGTGAAACCCTGGGGCCATCAGAGCAGGTTTGGGTAGGTGAACGCTGTCCCTGCACTGAGGGACTCCACATGCAGTTCTTGCAGACGGGCTGACTGGCTCAGGAAGTCAGTGTTGCTAAAGACTAACCCCATCCAGAGAACTGTGCCTTATGATTTTACCAGCCTACATCTGTCTCGGTGCAATCAAATGACTATGCAGGGGTTCTTACACATTGCAGATGTTCACACCCAATGTCCATGTCTGAAGACTTTACAGGTTAGCCTGTTTATTATAAGTATTGTGATGAGGTGTAATATGGTGGGGACTGTAGGAAACATTTAAGGTGCATGTGACTATAACTCTGTGAAGGAACACTTTGGGAATAAGTCAGTCTCAAGCTATTGTATCTCAATGTAATGAACAGATATTTCCTCAAGTTGTATCCCGGTTCATTTTTAAAAGGAAAATAAAGACAGAATTTTCTTTAGCAAAGTCCTTGATTATGGTTTATTTAAGTGTTTGTTTCTCCCAGATGATGTAATTTGCCTTGGATTGTGTTGGGTGCCACGCTGCCTTGTGTGGCACCTGGCTGGAGATGCCTGGAACGATCTCAGGCTCTGTGTGAGGAGATGGTTTCAGTGTGTCTGTGCCAAACGTGAGGAATGCTCTGATCTGACAAATGCTCTTCTCCTCAGTGGGGCTGGAATTAGAACGCGGCGCAGCTTGGCCATGACATTCTTCAGTTGTCACTTTCTCATTGAGCCCACTGGAGAGCTTTTTAAAGCCCAGAATCCCGCTTATCCCTGGGCCAAAAGGAGAAATCCAGTAACAGCCACTTAAGGAAGATTTGCTTTTATTAGAAACCTATAAATGGGTAGCCTACAGTACCCGGGTGGATATTGGAATAGTTTGAAGATGAAATCATGCTGGAATAACCAGGTCTTTAGCTAGGACATATATGATCAAACGATGCATACATGAACTGAGATTTGAGGGGTGGGCAGCCAGCTGCAAAGTCATCACACAGGAGGGGTCATGCAAGTCATTGACACCAGAACTTCTCTGCTCTCAAAGCCATAAGCACAGAGTAAGTATGCCAAGCAAGCAGAGAGGGGTATTCCTTAGCCTGAGGCTGAATCTCTGAGACATGAGCTGTATATCCCTTGTATATCCCCTTCACCATTCCCTTCATTGCTGGTGCCCTGTGTGGAGCTCAGTGAGTAATGAGCCTTTGGCATGGTTTGGGCTTGATGCTGCCAGCTCCTCTGACATGGGATGGAAAGGGGATGGAGATGGGCAGACCCTCCAGGCTTGGGCTAATGAATACGCCCACAGAAATGGGCTTCCCACCTTTTCCTCCATGCGGAGAGGATTTAGATCCTGATTTCTTTAGATAGAGATAAGCGTGGAAAAAGCAGGGGTGGTTAAAGGCAATTTTGCCTTTTACAGCCTCCATGCAGGACCCTGGGCACTGGGGGGGGGGGGGGTGCTTTCCAACACCTTCCAGATACCCACACCCCAGTGATCTTCAAAAATGCACCTTTAGAAGCACAGAATAGAACCACAGACAGGTTTGGGTTGGAAGAGACCTTAAAGCACACCAGTTCCAACCCCTCCATGGGCAGGTTATAACGCTGCTTGTTTTAGGGGGGAGCAAACAGCTCAGCTTCCATTTTCCAGCCATTCCGGATGGTTTTGCAGTGACAATCGTGGAGCTGAGCTCCGGAGGGTTTGGTTCCATGCTCTGTCTGCAGTTCTTTGTGCAGCAGCAGTTTACCTCCCTCATCGTTGTCTTTCTCACCCTGTGGGACACTGGTGGGGCTGTCAGAAGCAGCAATGAGATGGCAGGAGAATAAAAGAGAGGCAAGACCTCCAAGCTGGAGTTCCTTCTTCTTTTTGCTGGCTGAGTGGAATCACATGCTTTGCTATAACTGTTTCCAGACCCCTCTTAAGCACTTGCATGATCCTTTGACACATCCCCATGTGATGGGAAACGCACAAGAATGACACAAACCTTGATAAATATTCCTTGATGATGTTTGTTTTCTATTAAACTAAACCCAGAGCTTCACTCATCACAGTGTTGGGTCTAATGCACACACAGGCTTTCCTACGAACTGGCAACAGAAAGGTGCTTTAGCTCCCCATAGGGCCACAAGAGAGGCAGCTTTTGGTGGACCCCGTTTCAGGTGGTTCTCCCCTTCCTTTCTTACATTGCATATAAGCAGTTGGACTCCATTATCAAACCATCTGCTGGCCATGGAGCTTGCTGCTTCCACTGGATCCTGCCACTGTGGGAAGGGGATAGCACGCAGCAATGTGGGTGATGTCTTCTGAACATCGGGGCACAGCCTGGTTCCTAGAATCCCAGCCTGGTTTGGGTTGGAAGGGACCTTAAAGCTCCTCCAGCTCCAACCCCTTCACGGGCAGGGACCCCTTCCACTGGAGCAGCTTGCTCCAAGCCCCTGTGTCCAACCTGGCCTTGAGCACTGCCAGGGATGGGGCAGCCACAGCTTCTCTGGGCGATGGGACACTGGATCAAGCCTTTTAAAGCCTGTCTTTGCACCCTACAGGCTCCGTATCCAGCGTGTCCCAGTGTACACAGCATCCAAAATTGGGTGGTGCATGGAAAGGCAGCGCTGATGTTGCTGGAGCCAGGGGAGATGCAGACCTGCATGGGAACACAGCACAGGCAGGGGACAGCCTGGGGAGCAACCATCCCAAGCAAATCCCCTTCAAATACAAACACATCTCTTCCACCCAAATACCTATTTCTGGCCTCAAACCAAACCATTGGCACCCCCCCCCCCCCTCACCTGCCTGCTCCCGTTGCTGTTTTCTCAGTTGCTACACAAACAGGTTTATTTCTGGCTCCTGCCACATGCCAGGTCCCAGCACTGCTGCGGTGGCATCTCCTGTTACTGGGGTGAGCACGCCGGGGCGGATGCGGTGGCTTCAGAGCAAAGCCCTTCCAGCACGGCCCCGGCAGCTGCTCGGGACCTGACCCCAGGCACTTTTAGCTGTTGCTCGGTGCCCCAAGTGTTTTTCCACCCAGATAAAGCCCTGTCAGCACCACCGGTACCCATGCGGGAGGGCGATGGGGGCTGAGGGATGCTCTGGTGGGGTGGGAGGGTCAAGGTGTTGCTAAGCTCTGGTGTTGTTTCCAGACCCCCCCCCAGAGGGGGAAATGGGGGTGCCTATGCCCCGGCTGCAGCTTGAGCACTGCCAGGGATGGGGCAGCCACAGGTCCTCTGGGCACCCTGTGCCAGCGCCTCAGCACCCTCAGAATGAAGGATTTATTCCCCAATATCCGATCTAAACCTTTTACCTTCTCATGGGGTGCCCCAGCGCCCTCTCCTTGCAGGCAGCGCAGGCAGCACTCCCTGCTTGGTGAGTTCAGTGAGGCCCAGCTGATGGCTATTGGCAATTAATGCTGTTAATTGTTATTAATCAATGCTGTCAATTGTTATCAGCAGTGCTGGGTTTTCCTCTTAGCAGGGAGTGGTTGTGCTCCTTTGGACGGGGAGGAGTGAGTTTTTGCTCTCTGTTTGATCCCTGTGAGCTCTTCGGTGCTTCCCTTTGGGTGCTGCATGCAGGTAAGTTGGGTTCCCCCCAAGGAGCCTTCTGCAGGGGGAAGTCAAGCAGTGCTTTATACAGGGCTGTTCTGTGGGATGTGTAACTGCTCAGGTTTGCATGGGAACCTGCAGAGAGCACTCCTTGCCATGTAGGTGAGGTGATTTGGGGTTATAGCACTGCCTCGGTGTGCTAAACAAAGCTGCACTATAAAATACACAGGGCAAACTGTGCCTTGAGGACCCTGTGCTCATGTTGGAGCAGCCCCTGAGCTGAAAGGCAGCCATGGGAGCCAAAAGAGCCATCCCAGTGTGGCAATTGCATTAGGAAGGGTTGGGCTGAACTGGGAGCACTGGGTGGTCTCTGCTGGCATGCAATGCTATGCTCCCACTGACACAGGGACACCGGTGAGCATTGTCTCCTCCAGCTCACAGAGGTCCTTAGGACAGCCCAGGGATGATGGCAAGCAGTGTGTGGGCCGCCTGTGTCCCTCTGGATTAGGGCCAGCCCAGGAGCTGCTTATGCTAACGGAGCTAATCACCATGAACTTGTCACACAAATGCCTCCCCTCTGCGGGCAGGGATTTGGGTTATACGGGGGTGCCCGCAGGGTTGGGGGGGGCACAGAGAGGAGGCACCTCTGGGGCTCATGGAGGCGCTGACAGGTTGGGTTCAGCCTGGGTGGGTGTGAAGAGCCCTCTCCTATGCCCTGCTTTGGGGTCTCAGCAGTGTGGGGTGAGCTGCCTCCAGGGGCAGGGTGCCTGGGGATGCCCGTTTAAAAGCAAGCCCCATTGACCCAGCGCAGTGCCTGTAACCCCCGTGGTCCTCTGTCCCCTGTCCCTTTCCACTGTGTGCTGTGGTTTTCCCCGTGCTCGTCCCTCCAAGGTGATCCTGTGCAATCCTGCAGTGTGTCCTGTGGCTCACCTGCGCTGATGGGCCCAGGCTGGGGACGCTCTCTGCCCATCTCAGGCTCTTATTCAGCTTCACTGCCTTGTGTCAGGCCTCTGCCAAATCTTTTCAGGTCACTGATATCGCTGGCTGAGGCCCTGCGAGGTCTCTGGGCCATGCAGGAGCCTGAGGCTCCCTCCTGACCTGCTCCCACACCAGCTCCTGCTGACAGGGAGCAGAGTCTGTTCAAGTTCAGCACAGTTATTTGGCACTCAGAAGCCTCTGGGCTCCCTGTGTCAGCTCCAGAGCTGCCCATTAAATCACACATAGCGATGAGTGATGGGGAGGCACGAGATGGGATCTGTCACTGAGGTGGTGAAGCAGACAGCTCCATCCTACAAACCGGGACACTTGGGTTGGAGCCATGGTGTGAGGGCTGGACATGAGATGCTGATCGCTCCTTGTGCTGAGGCCATGGGGCTTCAGATGTGCCTTAGGCCAGCACTAATGTTTGTTTGCAGGCTCAGTTTTGTGTGGGATCTGTAGTTTTTTGCTTGTCAGTTGGACTCCATCCCTTCCAAAGCAAATCCTTTTAGAAGATCTGTATTTCTGTGTTTGAGCAGTGGGGTTTGTGACTGTGAGTTAAGGAAGGACATTTGGCATCATCTTGTGGGTGATGAACCAGGATACACTTTCCAGGTGGAAAAATCAGAGTCACAGAGTGGTTTGTGTTGGAAGAGACCCCAAAGCTCCTCCAGCTCCAGCCCCTTCCACTGGAGCAGCTTGCTCCAAGCCCCTGTGTCCAACCTGGCCTTGAGCACTGCCAGGGATGGGGCAGCCACAGCTTCTCTGGGCACCCTGTGCCAGCGCCTCAGCACCCTCACAGGGAAGAGCTTCTGCCCAAGAGCTCAGCTCAGTCTCAGATGTGTGTAGGGTCCGGCTGGAATAAAAGGGATGAAAACCCTTGCACCTGTCAAGCAGGCGGATATAATCCTGAGCAGGGTTTCCTGCAATCACGGGCTCCGTGTGTCAGCTACGCTATGTCCAGCGGGAAGGGTTTATGGGGCCGTCCTGCTCCAGTATGCGAGCAACGCCAGAGCCAGCTGGGTGCTAATCTGCCGAGGGGAAGCCTCTCCCCACCGTGTGCCAAGGGGCATTTCTCCTCCTGCCACAGAAGGGTGCTGCCAGTGGGGAATATCCCTGGCAAGGTCCTGGTATCGCCAGCCAGGGCACCCCCTGCTCTGGTGCGGTCAGGAGAGGGGCTCTCCCTCTGAGTGCTGTGCTCTGACTTGTCTCGATGAGCAACCGAATGCAGAAAATTCCTGGTTGCCTTTTGGGTAATAAACCCAGGTTATAAAAGCTCCTAGCACCCTAAAGGATCCCACAGAGCTTCATAAACAGAACCACAAACCAGGCATGAGGGTCACTTCCAAGGGCTGAGGAGCAGCTGGTGGGAGCAGAGCTGGAGCTCCTGGAGCAACGCAGCTTAGGCCAGAGACACCCTGAGAGCTGGGGTGGCAGCTCCCCCCATCGCACCATGTCCTCATGGAGCTCATCTCCCTCCCAACATGCTGCTTTTGCATGGAAAAAACCTCACAGCACCAACTCCCAGCGCTACTTCCCGTCATTATTCCAATCCTCCTGTTGCTTTGTGAATTAGATTAATATCTATAATGGGAATTAACAGTATCTTTCCCATTCTATTACCCCCTATCCTAAAAGCATGCAGGATTATTTAAAGGTGTTATCGCTTTTAAGTGGGATAGTTTTCTACCAGCATCCTGCTGGTGGTCCCTGTATGATGCTTCTTTCTCTGCTGTGTGCAGCTGTGTGATGTGTGGATGACAGGATCTGGCTGTGCTCCACGCTTTCATCCCTGTGAGAGATCAACAGGGAAAAGGGAATCTTGGTGCTTGTGGGCCTGATTTTAGTCTGTCCATGGAGAACCTGGAGATGGGACCCCAGATGTGAGGACAAGCCTGTCTCCAGCCTGTCTGCAGGGGGCTGCTGGGGGAAGCTGTGCCAGCGGCTGGATGCTGCTCGCCTCGGTGCTTCCCTCCCAGCCCAGGCGGTCTCCAAGCGTTTGGCCGCTCCTGCGCCCCAAACCCCAGCGCTGGCCTCCCCCCAGGCGCAGGGAGCTGCGGGGCACCAGGGACCGTCCCGCTCCGTCCGCACCCGCCGGGGCTGCGCGGGGGCCGTTCGCCACCTCGCGGCGGCTCGGCCGCGGTGGCACCGGGAACGGGCGAGCTCGAGAGGCGATGAACGCCCTGGGCACCCTCAACCGCATCACCCGGCAGGGCCGAGGGCACCCGCGGCCACCCCTGGGGAGGCGGAGGTCGCCCTCGGGAGCGGGGCTTCCACCCGTGCTGCCGCCGGGATGGGGTTTGCCTTGGAAGTGGGGCTGCAGAGCAAGAGGGCTGGAACAGCAGTGAAGGGGCTCAGTTAGGGAAGGCTGGAAGGGGCTTGGAGCAAGCTGCTCCAGTGGAAGGTATTGCTGCCCGTGGCAGGGGTTGGAGCTGGAGGAGCTTTGAGGTCCCTTCAACCCAAACCAGGCTGGGATTCCTTTTCCTTTGCCCAGATTCCTTTGTGAAGACAAACTTGGGTTTAAAAGCTCAGTTTGTCAAACGTGCCAAGACAAGTCGGAGTGAGGGGAGGCAGATGCTGGGAAAACCCCATGGAGTACACCAGCTGCTCTAAACCATCTTTGATCTGTGATCCATTGTTACAGGATGTATTGGATTTGACTCCCCAAACCCTCTTGTTACTGGGGTGAAGGATGCAAGGTCAGATTCCAGGAGATGTTGCAACTCCCAGAATGAATCTACATTCCCAGTAGGAAATGTTCTTGCTGCGAGCATCCCACCGCAGCGTGCTGGGAGCAGGCGAAGGCCTCCTCTGTGCTGTGGGCTCCACAGGGAAATTCGGGATTCACAGTGAGAGGCACCACCGATTTGACAAGAGCTTTATTTATAAAGCTGCCGGTGCCTGGTGTGGGTTTACTCACTCTTCCATCTGGTGACTATCGCTGCCACCTCCCTCGGTCTCTCAGTGCTAATGATGTACTTTGATTAGCTGGATCCGCTGCTTCACTCAGCTCTCCATCAGTCACGGGTTGGAACTGCCTTTTATTGTGCTTTTATTGGCTTGAGTGAAAATCTGAGAGGATCGTATTGATCACAGGAGCTGCTGGGATGGCAGATGTGGACCAGATGCTTCCTGCTCTGGTGCAAGTGGCTCTGCATGGGTGCAGGGCTGGGCAGAGGATACAGCTTGCTCTTCCCTGTTGCTGCTCTTCCCTGTCCTGTTCCTTTCAGGCTCTGGATTCAGTGTGTGCTTGAGTCCAGACCCGACACCCCCCCCCATGCGCTGGGTGCACCCCCAGAGTGGGAGCAGCAGCTCAGGGAGGGGATCCTGCCCCTCTGCTGCTCTCTGGGGATCCCCCCCTGCAGCCCTGGCCCAGCTCTGGGGCAGCAGCACCAGAGGGACCTGGAGCTGTTGGAGCGAGTGCAGAGGAGGCCATGGAGATGCTGCGAGGGCTGAAGCAGCTCTGCTCTGGAGCCAGGCTGAGAGAGCTGGGCTGGGGCAGCCTGGAGAAGGCTCCTGAAGGGGAGACCTTAGAGCAGCTCCAGTGCCTAAAGGGGCTGCAGGGAACCTGGAGAGGGGCTTGGGACAAGGGATGTAGGGACAGGGCAAGGGGAATGGCTTGAACCTGCCCGAGGGGAGACTGAGCTGAGCTCTTAGGCAGAAGCTCTTCCCTGTTGGAGCTTTAAAGTCCCTTCAACACAAACCAGGCTGGGATTCTATGATTCTGCTTTCTTCTGGTGGCAGTTGTGTGCTGGGGACCCGTTGTGGGCCCTGTGCACCACGGGCCTGGTGCCCACTCTCCTGAATGCTGCAGTCATTTTGTTTTGCTGTGGTTTTCCTTTAGTTGTGAAGAGAAGGGGGAAGTTCCTCTTCCGTGGCTTGCTCTGTCCTTGTGACACTGGTGAAACTGCTGATGCTGGTGTAGATGGAGGCACTGATTTCCAACCAAGACCATCTATGAGGGCATCTCAAAGAGGCTTCCAGAGCCTCTTCTGGTTCACAGCAAGCCTGGAGCCCAGGTGTGGTGTGGCTCTGCAGGGGGGGCTCCTGTGCGTGCCCAGACATGTACCTGGCTACCAAAAAGCAGCGGCTGGGCCTCAGGAGAGTGCTCAAGGCTCTGCCACCTTCTCCTGGCTTTGGGCATGTTTCTCCATCTCTCTTCCCCAGGGTCACGGGGGGCTTTTTGTGTGACAGGGGGTTAGGGAGGGACGGGCATCAGTGGCAACCAGGCCACGCTTTTTACATCCATACACGAAAAGTCTTGATTTCCCGTTGTGCTCCAGCTGAGGACACGCTGGTTGGGATGCCAGGCAGCCTAACGCTGTGCGGCACCTGGGCACCATCCCGTCCCTCTCGGCCTCCTCAGCATCTTTGTTGGGATCTGGGCTGAACGAGGAAACGGGAGCAGTTGAGTCGTTACCGGGCGCCTTTGTTCTTTCCGGAGCGGTTCCCCGCGGTGCTGGCGGTGGATGCGCGCTCCCCGGCTCGAGCCCGTGGAGATGCTTTTTACCTGCGGGACCCCGGTCGGGGAGGAGGGGGGACCCCGTTCCCATCCCATCGCGTTGCTGGCGGCCGAGAGCCCGGCTCCGGCGGCTCCTCCCGAGCCCCGCATCCTCCGCGGGCAAGCGGCGGGGCCGCTCCGTCCCTCCTCCGCCTTCCCCCCTCCCAGCCCCGGCGGGCGCAGGCCCGGTGCCCGCCCCGCCCCGTCCCTCCCCCGGCGGCCGAGGCGCTGACATCAGAGCCGGGCCGCGCCGGGAGGAGGACGGGGAGGAGGAGGAGCCGCACCGGAGCGATCGCTCTTCTCGGGGCCGGGGCGCACCGGCGGGGGGCGGC
This sequence comes from Neopsephotus bourkii, assembly GCF_033783945.1. NCBI lineage: Eukaryota > Metazoa > Chordata > Aves > Psittaciformes > Psittacidae > Neopsephotus > Neopsephotus bourkii. The sequence continues at coordinate 1,093,376 of NW_026901625.1, forward strand.
GGCGGCGGCTGCGCTGCTTCACCCCCCCCCGTCCGTCCCCGTCCCCAGCCCCATCCCGCTCCCCGGGGCTCCGCCGGCCGCGAGTCCCCCCCGCCCGTCCCATCCCGTCCCGTCGGGCCCGCCGCGCTCCCGCCATGCTCTCCGGGGCACCGCCGCCGCCCGCCGGCTTCCCCAGCCCGCCGCCGCCCCAGCCGCCTCCGCCGCCGCCGCCCGCCGCTCCCCAGCACGGGCCGCCGCCGTTCCCGGGGAAGGGCGGCCTGCTGATCCGGAAGAATGCCATCACGGACGACTACAAGGTCACCACGCAAGTGCTGGGGCTGGGCATCAACGGGAAAGTTTTGGAGATCTTCAGCAAGAAGAGCGGCGAGAAGTTCGCTCTCAAGGTGCGAAGGGGGAGCCCCCCCTCGACGGAGGGCGAAGGAGGGGGGGAACCGGGAACCGAGCGGGCGGCCCCGCCGGGCTGCGGAAGGGGCCGGAGGGGCGGGCAGCGGCGGCGAGGCCTGACACTGATGGAGGGTGTTTGCGGCGGGGGGGAGCGGGGGGTCCCGACGGGGGGACGGGAACCGGGAACCGGGCAGCGCCGTCCTCGGGAGCGGGGCGTGCGGCGGAGCCGGCCCGGACAATGGAGCCGCTGCTGGGCCCGCCCGCCCGCCTTTAATTGATGTTTCTTCCCCCTGTTAGGACGTGGCTTTCCGGCTTTCTAATGCGAGGTGAAGGGAAATGACATCCAGGGGAGGGTGGGAGGGTCTGGAGCGGAGGGGAGCCCCCAGGCTGGTTGGGGTCAGCCCATCTCGGAACATGGGGTTCTGTGACACCCGGGTGTCCCTCTCCCATCGCTGGTCTCTCCTGTCTCCGGTGTTGTCATCCTTGCTGTCAGACAGGGAACATCGCAGAGTTCCTACCTGTACCCTTCATCCCCAACTCCCTTCTCTTATAGTGTCCGCAAAGGTGTATTTTAACCCACCCTAGGTAATGCGATGGGCTCCTTGTTTATCCCAATAAGCTTTATTGAGCAAAGGGGGGAGCGTGTCTCCCTGCTGGAGAGACTTGGGGAAGTTTGAATGGATCCGGGCACGCCGGGTGCCGCGGGTGCCGGCAGGCTGCTCAGAGGGAGCGCCGTGTTCCCTCTCATCCATGCGCTTTGCGCCCACACATGAGCTGTTCAAACCCTCGGTGTTACTGAGATCCACCGAGGAGAAACAACCAGCCCACCTAAACCCATAACCCCCACCTCTGCTGTTGTTAGAGCTGCCCATCTGTTGGTATCTGGGGCTCCTAACCTGAATGAATGAATGAACAAGGGGCTCCGGAGGCACGAGTCGTGCTGCCGGGGTGATGGGCTTGGCAAGGGATGGTGCTGGGTGCCTGCGGTGAAGGATGGGGGTCAGTGGAGGGGTGGAAGCTTGGCTTTGCCTCTGGAAGCACAGGCGTTTCTTGTGAGCTGCAGCCTGTTGTACTCCAGGGCGACGTGTGTTGTCACCTCGTTTGCTTGGGAATTAGTAAAACCCTCTTCTGTTTTGACAGACGGGCTCCTCCTCGCTTCTGCATTGACTCACGTATTTAAAGTGCAGATCCCAGCACTTCCCTTTTCCAGCCCTGAAAGGGGAAGAATGGCAGAGGAGACTGGGATAGTCGGGGCCGTTATCCTGCCCACCCCAGAGCGCAGTGGAGTCATGAGTCGTGCTGGTTCCTTGGCTGCATGGGAAGTGTCTCAGAGCGCAGGAGCGCGCATGGGGATGCGGGAGGGCGGCACGGAGCATCCGTGTGGCTCCAGAGGGTGAGGTGTATTCAGTGCCAGATCTCTGCTTTGGAAAAGCAGTGGTTGTCTTCCCTGTCCCCTGCCCCGGCCTCTTCACACCTCCCTGCTGGGGAGGGAAGGGTTCAGCTGAGCGCTTGGACGTGCCTCTGGCTTCTCAAAGCGCAGCGCAGCTGCTGCTGTAAGTGATTCCTTCCAGCACCTTCAGCAGTGCAGCGCTGGGAGCTTGGGCTCTGGGATGAGCCGGGGCGTACCCGCCTTGCCCCGGTGAGTGGGAGCTACAGCTTGGGTGGTTTGATTGCAGTATTTGGAGTGGACTCCCAAGCCCAAACGTGGTGGGATGACCGCTCCAGACGGGACGTGTGCTGACTTCATCCCCTCCTCTGGTACGCAGCCGGGCTGATGTCTCCTTTAGAGACCTGCCGAGAGGTATTTGGATCCGAATTACTCATGGGCTGCATCAGTGTGGAAAGATGACCTAAAGCAGGATCCGCAGAAGTGATTCCATCGAGTTGTCATGTTTCAGATGATGCTTAAAAGAATCCTCATGGCCTAACGCCAGAAGCCACAGCTGAAATCTCTCTCTGTGCTGCCTGCTTTAGTTGTGCGGCAAACCTTTCCATTTGGAGCACTGCTCTTTACATTTACCATTCCAAAGGCTTGTATAATAATGCAATCCTCGCTGTCAGGGAGCAGTTGTGTCTCTCCCTGATGCTAATGGTGTTTTCTGGTTTTCTTGTGCTTCCTTTTGGGTCCCAAGCAATCCTTCTCCAAACTGAGACGTTTTAGGTTAAGGTTTTGCTGAGAGTCGCAGAATCACAGAACAGTTTGGGTTGGAAGGGACCTTAAAGCTCCTCCAGCTCCAACCCCTGCCATGGGCAGGGACCCCTTCCACTGGAGCAGCTTGCTCCAAGCCTTATTTGCTTAGAACTTTTCAGTGCTTCAGGAGAATTGGAGCTTGGAGCCAGCGTTCCAGCAGCAATGGAAACGTTACAGCCAATTTTCTTCTCCTCCCAGTGCAATAGTCCATGGCAGAGATGCATCATTAAATAACATAGTGTTGGGTGTGAGTTAATGGATGGTCGTTGGGTTTGTTGTGTAGCACCTGGTGAAAACGGGAGATGCTCCTTTTCGTGTAGGTTTTTATGGTTTATTTTGCAGTTTTCCACCCTCTTTTTTTATTCTCTTTTTTGGTACCAAGCAATATCCAAACTGTGGCATCCCTGAGTTATTGGGTGGGAAATAGGCAACTGATGGTCCCAGTCACCCATGACCTGGCTTGCTTTGATGTGCAGTGATTTACTGCAGGTTGGGAACATAAGATCTGTGGAGGGGTGATGGATGGAGCTGAAATGTGAGGTCTAGGTGGTTTCTTACCCCTTTATTGCTTGTACCTTGGTGTGATGTATGACTAGGCAAAATTAGGCTTGTCATTTCTATACAGCTGACTCTATGTAGGTCACCGCTGGCCTGGCTTGGTTGTGGTCAGGCTGTTGGTATTAGTGACACAGGCTGCAGCAGTGGGGCTGGGAGCAAGGCTTGTCTCACCTACTGCAAATCCCACGTTTAAGACTCATCTTTAGGCAAGATACTGGGTTAATGGCTTAATTTGCGGGTGAGCCAGATGGGAAGTGGGGGCGAGGAATGGTACATGGCAAGTTTTTCTCTTATCGTATGTGTCACTCAGTGAAGCTCTTTGGAGCAGATGTCCTTTAAAAAAGCCTAATAAACCTCACTCCCAACCCCAGCTTCAGAGGGGAAATCCTCACCTGGGTTGGGAAGCTTTGGAAGAGCTTTGCAGGGCCTTGGAGGCTGCAGGTTTGCCCCCTCTGTGGCAGCCTGTTTCTGGAGCATCCTTGGTGCCTTGGGGCGTGTTTGCGAAATGCTCTTAAGTCTGGCTCTCAGCCTCATCAGATAATCCGTGAGAGATGGTTTCTCTGATGGAGGAGGAGGCCGGTGCCTTTGTGGGTCGTTGTTCTTGAGAGGTGCCTGTTGTGGAAATAGGGCAGGCGTCTCCTAGCTGAGAACTGAGCAGTTCTGTGGCTGAGCGTGCTTGGGTGGCTGGCAGCCTCATGCTCTCTTTGCCACCATAGCAAGGATCCTTACAGAGCTGTTTTGGGGACCAGAGCACTGCGTTTACTGTGGCTTCCTGCAGCTTCAGTTGAGATCAGAGTGCTTTGTCCGTCCCCCCCCCCCCAAATGCAGCTGGAAAAACAAGCCCCTAAGGAATGGAGTAGATGAAGATCTTGGGCTCACACTCGTGGGGAGCAGCTCTCTACTTGCACTCCTCTCTCAGTGGGGGATTTATGCTTTTTAGCTCTACTATGTGTTTGATATAATCAGAAATGTCTCTGCTGTGGCCTTCTCTGCAGCCCTGGTTGAAAAGCTTTGGGAAGTGTAGTGCCATCGCTGGGAGCTTTCCAAGGCAGTGGTTTATTCGCTCATTGACCAAAGGAGCCTCCTGTCTTGGGCTTTGAGTTTGTTTAAACAGTTTCAGATTTGCCATAATCTCTTGTAAACGGACGGCATGTCCTGAGCAGTCCAACTGGCAGTGAGATGGGCTGATTACAGCCTGGGAGCTGGGGCTTGGGTTCTGCTTTGGTACATGCCCAGGAAGTGGCGGGGCTCTTCCTCTTAATAATAACCTCATGCCGTCAGCCATAGGGCTTGCAAACAAGGGTGGTGTTTCCCACGTTCCCAGAGGTGGGGAACTGCGGCGCAGTGATTTACTGAAGGTCCCGCAGCCCATCAGAAGCAGGACAAGGCTTAGGAGCTGAGCTGCTTGTTCCAGGATGAATCCTTCATGGGCAGCAGCCCTGCAGGATGAAAGCACAGCCCCTACGTGCGTGAGCTAACACAGGGAAAAGGAGGGTTCTGTCATTCACACTGAGCTCCCGCTGGTCTTCAGCGAGGTTTCTGCCATGTGCCAGCACGGGCATGGGGAAAGCCCAGTGCTCAGGACAGCTCCTGTCTGCAGGGCTGCGGAGGCACCAGCTCTGCCTCTGGGTAGTGGGTGGTATGGGGCTGATCTAAGCTTTGTCAGACACATGCTCCCTATTCCAGAGCATTTAAAGCAATTTATAACTGATGGTCTGAAGCTCTGCAGACTGAGAGCCAGGTCTGGTGTGTTTGCTGGATGATGGATAAGGCAAAGATGATGGAAACTCCAGAAAGTTCCTACCTAAGAAGCTTGAAAGGGTGAGTTGGGGACTTCTTCACCCAGAGAAGCTGTGGCTACCTGATCCCTGGCAGTATTGGATGGGGCTTGAAGCAGCCTGCTCTAGTGGAAGGTGTCCCTGCCCATGGCAGGGGGTTGCAACTGGAAGAGCTTTAAGGTCCCTTCCAACCCAAACGAGTCTGGGACTCTCTCTTTCTGGAAACCTCCAGGATGTGCTCTGGGATCCGATGGGATGGATGGACCTCCTGATGGGTGGTGTGGGGCTCCTGTGGGTACGTGGGAGGAGCGTCGGGGTCGGAAGCGCCCATTTGGCCATCCCTGCGGCACAGCGAGCAGCGTGGCTCCGTGTCTGGACCCTTCATGGTGGGCTCACATGCCCACACCAGGGTGGTCTGGTTGCAGCAGCGGCGGCAGCTGATGCTGTTTGAAACCCATCCCTTTGCTGGGGTGTGCACCAGAAGCCAGGAGGAGCGAGCTCTCCCTTCCTTAAGAAACCCTTTCTTCCTGCTGGCTCCAGGCGCTTCCCGACCCGTGGCCCTCGCTGGAGGCAGGCTCCTCTCCCAGCACAACTGGCCTCAAGTTGCAGCATTCAGGCAGCATGACCTCACCTCCTGGTTTCCAAGAATAACTCCTGCCTCCCCTCCGCCGTCTGCGCTGGCCAGGGCGGCTGCTGCAGCCCCGCTCCTGGGGCCTCGCTGGTGCCGGGTGCCCCATAGCAGCCCCATGGCTGCCCCACGCCATTTGGTTCCCCTGTGGGCAGTGGTGCAGGCAGCACAAGGGAGGCAGGAGCTGGGAGAGGGTGTGCAGGACCTCGCAGGGTGGTTTTGATGGACCCGTGAGGACCAGGGTGATCCCTCCGCCAGCTCCAGGGGCTGGCACTGGAACACAGCCTTAACCAGCTGCTCCCCAAGAAGGCTGTTTCAAGCCTGGGTGGTGATGTTGAATCAGTATTTCAGAGTGGTCCAGGGCTGTTGAGCATCTCTGATGCTGGATTTTAAAAGCCCCTGAGACCTGTATCCCACTGAAAGTGGGTCCCATCCCCTCTGTGGATGTTCCTTGTCTTCCATGGTTGAGGGATGCTAAACTGCATGTTCCTTTGGCTGGCACGAGGACTGCGCGCGTGACTGGTGCCTGTTTTGGAGAGGGCTCCTGCCTCTCCAGCCTGCTCCCCTACGGAGATGGATGGGGAACAGCACTTTGGGGTTAGAGCAGGACACATGAGAGTAGGTCTGAATGCAGAGAGCTTTAACAGCCTTTTAAGCTGTTGGGTTTTTGTACCTCGTGGCTAAGTTATTTCCAAGATCTCAGCCTTTTAAGATCTTACCAGTTCGAGGTAGGGATTACAGTGACCGGCAGGTTTAATGCTTGCATTAACTCACTGTTTCCTTTGTGGCCTCAGGAAGGGACTAATGACCACGAGGCTGTGAGTGCTGGTAGATCCCCCTGACCCGAGAGGACCTGAAACACGAGTTCTGCTGGAGATGCAGTGGAACTTGATGATCTTAAGGTCCTTTCCAACCCGAACTATTCTGATTCTTGTGGGTATGATTCTGTCTGCAAGAAAGCTGGAGAGGGCCTTTGGACAAGGGATGTAGGGACAGGACAAGGGGGAATGGCTTGAACCATGCTGTGGTTCATCTATGATTCCATGCTGTGAGCCGCAAGTGCTGTTTGGAGCGTGGTGGAACAGCGCAGACCATCAGGTACCTGGGTGGCTTCTCTCTGAGCACTGCTGGGAGCATCTTCCCATGCATTAGGGCGTTGGGCCAGGGTGCTGCTTTGCTGGGACAAGGTGCTGTGTCCCAGTGGGGTGCTCTGCAGCCGGCGCAGCGTTTGCCGTCATGGGTAATGGGATTATTCAAGCCGCTGGCGTCAGGGCTGCATGTGATTCTGTGCCTGGGCACCCAGCGAGCTGGAGCCTAAACTGGAGATAACGTTGGAAATGCAAACCCAGATCTGAATGTTCCTGGGGCGCCCAGCCAGGCTGGGGCTTTGCAGCTCTGCTCCTGCTAGATCTTCTTACCTGCTTTGGGCCGTGGGTTTGGGATCGGTGGAGGGATGGACTCTGGTCCTTCGTTGTTGTAATTAGCTTTGCTGCCTCGTGTTGTGTGCCCCTGGCTGCAGCCAGCTCCCCTCTTGAGTTCAACCTCTCCAGCTCTGCTGGCCCCAGAAGAGGGGGGTAAATGGGGTTTGGAGCTGTCATTGCCCTCCGCCTGTAGAACAGGGTACATCTGTATCACAGCATGTCAGGGGCCTGCCTTGTCTCTGCAGCATCTCGTGGGTTTCTGTGGGGCAGACACGGATGGGAGCATCTTCTCCGGAGCTGCTCTCCCTGTCTGCTGTCTTCCCAGTGTCCTCTGGTCCGTGGCACCGAGCACTTGAAAGGCTCCTTGGATCTCCTGCCAAATGTGTGTTTTCAGGGAAATGCGGCTGGAACACGAGCTGGGGCTGCTGTGGAAATTTGGCAGCGCATCCCTGCAGCCTGGAATTCCAGTAGCCGCAGCTCATCGCTTCTCGCACCCATAGGTGCGGGTGGGAGCCGGGTCTGTGCAGCGCTGCCTGGAACTAGGGATGGCATCCAGGGATCTCAGCGGGGGTGGGAAAAAGCAATTGGGTGCAAGCAGAGCAGGAAGTATGTGTGTTATCCTCAGCGTGACTTAACAGAAGTGGCTTGAACCTGCCCGAGGGGAGACTGAGCTGAGCTCTTAGGCAGAAGCTCTTCCCTGTGAGGGTGCTGAGGCGCTGGCACAGGGTGCCCAGAGAAGCTGTGGCTGCCCCATCCCTGGCAGTGCTCAAGGCCAGGTTGGACACAGGGGCTTGGAGCAAGCTGCTCCAGTGGAAGGGGTCCCTGCCCGTGGCTGGAGCTGGATGAGCTTCAAGGTCCCACAACTGTAACCCCACAGTTCCCATAGCTGCTGCTTTCAGAGCCATTGTCACCCATAGCAGCCTGCTGGGGCCAGCCCTGTCCCCTCCAGGCTCTGCTGACTCCCTTTTCCTCTCCAACCATTTTGCAACCTCCCTGCCCATTGCACTGGGCAGCTTGCTAAGAGCATCCGGGCGGCTCTTGCGTAAGTGTCTCTGATGGGTGTTGGGAACTGTGGGCTTGGCAGGAGGTTTAAACCGGGGTTATCCCCTGAAACCATTGGAGCTGTGACTCCGGGGACCTCCCGTGCTGCAGGCAGAGCTGGGCTGTTCTGGGGTGCCTGGGGTTGCTGCAGCCCGTGGCCAGGCTCCTGAAGAGGCATCTTTCCCCTTGCAGAGGCCTTTGCTTTTGCCCTCAGTGCTTTTCAAGGAGTGACCCCATTCCTGATGCGAGGGGCTGTGCATCTGTGTTGGAGCAGGATCACTGGCATCTCCCTCTCCATCTCTCCCAACCCTGTTTATTCCACTCAGTGGTTGAAACTCCCGGTATCTGTAGTGATAAGGGTGAGTTGCTGATAACAGCTCTCTGTCAGGATGTGAGGTGCTCTGTGGGTGGGGGATTCAGCAGGGAAGCGCTCTGGGTCTTTTGCGGGGGGGATTGGAAGTGTCCTGGTGCTCCTGTTCCTCAGCCCCTCGCCGCTGCAGCAGAGGGGCAGCCCAGCCTTGGGTGCCTGTTGTTAGAGATGCAGACGCAGGGCTATGAAGCCAGGGTGAGTGAGATGCTGTGGAGTTTATGGATGGATTAGAACATGGTCTCTGCATGATGCTGAGCAGCAGCTCTGGTGCCACTGGGGCGCTGGGACCTGGCTCTGCTCCCTGGGAGCTCTGGAGCTGGTCTGTGGCTTGTGCCCCCTGCTGCAGCCTGGGGGTTCGTGGAGGATGGTGTTCTCCATGGGCCTCCCTGAGATTCCTGTTGCTGGGCTTCACCTTGGGGATCTGCAGGGCAGGAGGGCTCAGGCTCTGTGAGGCCCAGTGAATGGGAGTTGCTTTTGGTGTAGGCAGTTAGCTTGGCTTTGCTGGAGTAAGGGCAGCCTGCGTGTGTGTGCTGAAGAGATGCAAGAGCATCAAAACTCTGCTGTTGAGCCCTTGCTCTGGAGTGTGAGGCCAACCCCATAGACTGGCACCAATCTGAGCTTTCATGATGGGGTCCTGACTGCCGGTGGGATGCTCCCTTCGGCATCCCTGTGGTGATCACCCAGGGCTGCGTGTGGGGCACCACATCCTGGCCTCATCCAGGAAGGTGTTTGCTGAGCCCTGGTGTTGACAGAGCCCATGACGAGGGTGAAGCTCTATTAAATAAACAGCTGAGGAAAGGACAGAATGATGCAAAGGGTGCTGTCGTCACTGACAGCCGAGGGTGTGTAAATGAAACCCTCCTCAGGCTTCACACTGGGGGAGGAAATGTGTCCCCAGGCCGTGCCGTGCTGTGTCGCACTGGGGTGAATGGTGCTGCAGAGTGCTTGGCCTGATGCAGTTTTGTGGTTTCAGTTGTGTGGTTTGGATCTTTTTTCCCTTCTTTACATATATATATTTGGATCTACATTTCCTTGCAGTGCTCTGGGTGTGTGTTGATGGGATGCTGGCTCTGCTGGGAGGGGAAGTGCCCTGTGGGGCACCCTACCCATGAGCTGAGCCCCAAGAAACGTCATCTTTGTGCAGAGCAGGAGCTGCTGGGAAGCGATGGGTGTTGGGGGGCAAGTCTGAGCCTCTGCCCTACATCGCTTCCAGCTTGGAGTCAGAAGCAGAGTGGTTTGGGTTGAAGGGGCCTTAAAGCGCATCCAGTTGCAGGGATGGGGCAGCCACAGCTTCCCCTCACAGGGAAGAGTTGTTTCTTCAAGTGCAGAAGTAAGGAAGGTGTCTGAGTACAAAAGCAGCTCTGGGGTGCAGATGGGCTCAGTCCCCCCCGAGCTGTCCCTGGGGCAGGGGTCGGTTGGGCAGGGTTGTCCCTGTGAAGCTGATGGAGCAAAGGACCCGAAGTGATGCTTCAGGTGCCTGGTGCTGCCCATGGGCTGCCGTTTGCCTGCCTGGTGTCTGTGTGTGAGCACAAGGGACAGCCCCGGCTGGGTGCAGGGCAGCCCGGTGCCACGGTGAGGGCTTTGTTCAGGCTGTGCCGGCGGGAGGGAAGCGCAGAGGCCGTAGGTCAGCGCTGAGTTAATGGTTGACGTGAGTGTTTGCATCTGTATTAATCACACCTGTAAATACCCACCACTTCCTATCACCAAAGCACATGTGCGGCGCTTCCGATCGGGAGCCGGGTAGGGATGTGGGGAGGGAGGGAGGGAGGAGGAGCTGAGCCCGGCCCTGAAGCTCGGTAGAGAAGGGGGAGTTAAGGAGTGGGAAGAGAGGCAAAAGAGCTGGATGCTGTTAAAGCAGGCAGCGGCCTCCCCATGGCTGAAACACCGAGAGGGGGCTCAGACCCCTCCATTGCATCCATCCACGCGTGTTCCCTGCGGAGCCAGGCCCTGGGATGTGTTTGATAGAATCAGGGAGTGGTTTGGGTTGAAGGGACCTTAAAGCTCCTCCAGCTCCAACCCCTGCCATGGGCAGGGACCCCTTCCACTGGAGCAGCTTGCTCCAAGCCCTGAAGCATTCACCTGCTTTGACTTTTCCCTATGAGTTTTGGTTCCTCACCCCAACCACGCTGGTGCCTCTTCCCTCAGCATCCAGGGTCCTGCTCCCAGGTACCCGCTTTGGAGCTTCATCTCCTTGAAATCCATGTGCCAGGAACACTCCTGCTGCTGGGACTTGGGCTCTGCAGAGCAGGGCTGGCTGGGGGGCAGCACCCTGATTGCACACTGGGGACACGGGCCCCTGGCAGGTGGCTCTTATTGAAGCCCAGGCTTCTCTTCTGCTCTTTGCCTTTGTGTAGAGGGAGAGGCTTTTGTTGCAGCCTGAAAAGGCTGAATAGCTGCTGCATCTGTTGCAGGCAGAGGCAGTGCTCAGCAGATGCCCTGGGTTTGGGGAGGGAATGCGGGCTGGGGGTCCTGAGCATCTTCTGGTGGGCAAGGACCCCCATGGGGAGCTGCTGGGACCGCTGTGGGAGCACAGGGGTTGTGCAATGGTTGTGGTGAGCGGGGCTCCTTGTGTAACCGTGGTGCAACAGCCGCCTCTTCCCTTGCCCCGTTTCCATCCTCTGCCCCATTGCAACATCACCGCAGGAGCAGGGATGGGTCTGCCCGCTCCTGCTCCAGGCAGGGCTTTCAGCTCAGCCCTTGCTCACGCAGCATCCTTGTGCCTGGCTTGCTGCCTGTCTCGGGCCACAGGAGGGGGAAGCTTTCCCTGCAGTGGCTCTGGGTCTTCCTCCGAGCTCTCCGGTAATTCAGGCTTGGAGAATGCGGCCGAGCGGCTCAAGCGTGCGTCAGTGCGCGTTTGCTCGCTCTGAATTGCGTCTCCGCTCCTGTTCCCTCATTGCAGCTCTTTGTCATCTTTTGTTGGGATGCTTTTTCCAGCCTCTCCATCTGCCCTGGGGCAGGTGAATGTGGAGGACGACCTTTGGTCCGCAGCAGTAAGGGGATGAAGCCGCTAATGCACGGAGCCGGCTGCGCTCGCATCCTTCCCTTGTGGTCCAGCCGCATCCCTCCGGACGGTGGGTACCTGGTGACTGGTGCTGTCCTGCCCTGCAAACCTCGAGGCTCAGATGGAGCCATCTCCATCAGGGAGCAGCAGCCACCCTCCTGCACAGTCACCCCGCTGTGGCAGGCTGGGGCACGCTGCAGGCAGGATGCTGTGGGAGCCGTGCAGAGCTCCTCCTCCGGACACATCACCTCTCCTCTCTGGCTTCCCCAGGCAAACCAAACGTGAGGATGAGGCTTCTGCCTGCTCTGCTGGGGCTTAAAGCTCTTCATGCAGGGCCTGCGTGTGGTTCCGTGTGCATGGGCAAGAGCAGAAGTGATCCCAGCTTAGGAAAGTCCCATTGCTTCTGACTGAGCACTGCTGGATGGAAGCAGTGGGGATGGGTTAATGTAAAGGTTTATATAAAAGAGCCATGACCATGTGGGGGAGGTTTCCTGCGCTGCACGTTTGATTGTTCCTGTGCTGTGATTGAGCCATGAGTTTCCCTGTGTTTGGTAACAGAATTCCTCTTACGGGCTTTGAAACTCGTGCCTTTACTTCTGTAGCTCCTAACAGGGAGAGTGGAAGGAAGCTTTGCTGTGCTGTGCTGCTGGAGCAGCTTGGGGTGATCACCCAAATGTGCTGGCATTAAAGGCAGAAGAAAGACACATGGGGGACGATGAGCCTGATCCAGCACTGTGCCTCATGCAGGGAGCGATGGGGCTTTGCCTCCCAGTGCTGCGTGGTGGGAACAGCGTGTGCAGAGCATCCAGCACTGGCTCTGTGAGCGCGTTAAGCAGCCGACACCAGTTGGCAACCGGTTCGCATGGAAGGATCAGAAGAGGCAAATCCTTTGAGGAGAGAAACCCTTTTGGTTTGTTAGGAAACAGCCTCTGCCACCTGGGTCAGGGGATCCTGGCCCTCATGTGTGCGCTGGAGGCAGGGGAGCCGCTGCTTTGCTGGTGATGGCAGCCTGCCTGTCTTCACTCTGGGTTTATTTTTACTGCAACTTAAGAAGAGTCCATTCTATCCCCTGTGGTGCCCAATGGGGAGCTACTCGGGGTGGCAGGGTCCTGCCGGAGGGGTGCTTGGTGCCCAGGCCAGGCAGTGCATCCTGTGCTGCTGTGCTGGGAGCCCAGGTGCGATCAGAATACACACGGCAATGAGAATAGCAGCAGCTGGAGCGCAAAGCGGGGCAGCCCTGCAGGGTGAGCAGCTCGGTGGGTGCTGTGTGCCTCATCCTCACCCTTCATGGCCAGTGCCCGTGGGAGCTGAGCTTTCCCTTGCAGGCTTCCGGGTAAGGGCTGCCTTGGGAGCCTGATGGAGCTCAGAGTGTCCTCATAGCTCCGCTGGGGCTGCGGTGGCATCCGGGGCGAGGGGCAGCTCGCCTGGGACCTCCTGCGCTGCCAGGGGAGGAGGGAGCTTCCCTTGGAGCCCTGATTCATGGCACATCACGGCAGGAGGAGGCGGTGAGACTGAATCAGTGCTGCCTGAGGACACGTGTGAGTGTGGGAGGCTCCAGCTCCTTGTTTCCTCCGGCGTTTTCCTTCCTTCCCGGGCTCCCACCCACCTTCCCTGTGCTTGATGTGAGGTGATGGAGGGGGAATTGAGGTCAATGTGCGACTGAGTGAATGGGACAGACCCCCCCCAGCCCTTCCATTGCGTGCGGGGGTTTGGGTTCTGGGTGCGGGCTGTCCCCCTGCAGACACCCCTGAGCCGTTTCATCTACAGGAGCAGCTTCTTCCAGGGTCTGCCTTTCAGAGGGGGTGAAAAGCTGCTGCAGGGGGCTCAGGAGGGTCCCAAGCGTTCAAGGCCAGGCTGGATGTGGTTCTTGTGCCCTCTCATGGGGACACTTATGCACCCGTTCCCATTGGAAATAATGAGGAGTCATCTCCAAGAGGATCTTTGGAAGGGGAGCGGGAGAGAAGAGGTGGAAAAGCTGAGCTGGGAGCAGCAGTCAGGGGTTTCCATTGAGGTGTCCATCCGCTGCCATCACCGCGCTATGAAGGGTTAACTGTGGCTGTGCTCGGGATGCCTGTGGTTGCAAAAGCTCCTGCCTGGGAAGCTGGTGGGAGGGGACCGTGTCCCCAGGCTGGTGCCCTCAGCGGGAGTGCAATGGGGGCAGTTCACCCTTGTTGAACCTCAGGGAAACACGAGGTGCTTTTCCCATCCCAGCCTCCTCGTCGCAAGCCAAGAAATAGAGATCTTGGGCTGCCCTGGATACTGGAGCTAAATCAGGGACCTGGGCAGCATTACTGCACACCCCCAAATACCTTCTATGGCCAGAGCAATGCCTGGTGCATCAGGATGTCACCCACTGGGGGTTTCACTGCTATATGGTGTAGGACCTGTTGGAATCACTGCCTGGACCAGGACCAGACAGCGTGTTCTGTGTGTGCTCCGCACACCCCTGGCTACCTGGGGCACACAGGGGCAGGATGGAGGTCGTGGGGGTGTGTGCAGTGGGTGATGCCAGGCCTGTGGGTTGCTTCTCGTGTGGTTTGAGCATCGCCACATCCCTCCTGCAGCGGTGATGGCCTTCCCCATGCAGCCTCATCAGCTCCCACCTGCCACGGGAACATTTCCTAAATGGAGCAAATCAGTGCCTTAATGAGGTTTAATCTGCCCCTCTGGAAGCTGGAGAAGCAGCTTCTGCATCCCGGGAGCGGAGGGAGCCTGGCACTGGCTGTTTGCTCACCTGCAAGTACAAAAGCAGACGTCAGAGCTGTGCTGGTGCAGGTAATAGAGGCTGCTGCCTCCCGGTTCATTAGAGACACAATTCAGCTCCTTTCAAAGCCCTCTGATTGACCTCAGACAGTTGGATGCATGTACTTCTGTAGCTCTCCTGCTTGGCCTGTGCAGAACCATGTGAATGCTGCTTCCTGCCGCCCCATTTTCCCAGTGTGTGATCACCAATGGGTTTTTCTCTGCAGCTTCCTGGCTCCCCAGGCCAGGCTCTTGGGAGCAGAGCTGTAAATAACCAAGCTGTTCTCCAGACCCCTTCCCTGCCTGTGTGGCTGCTGGGGGGGGCGCTGGCCCTGTGCTTGCTTATGGCTTTGGCTCTGGTAGGACCTGGTTTGTAGGATGATTTAAGCAATAGAGGAGCAAGGAGGGACTGTCCAGCCTCCTGCCCTGGCTTCCTTTTGCCTTGGTGCAAAAGGGGGCTCGGCCACTTTGGTCTTCCCCAAGGTTCCAGATGGTTTGGTGCCAGAACTCACCTCACACCCTATTGACTGGTGTGAGCTTCCTCCACCTTGGAAGCAGGAGAGGTGTGAACCAAGCCCATGTAACAGGGTTACGGGTGGGTGGCTCAGTGTGGATGCTCTTACTTCTTTTCCCTGTGGCAAAGGGCAAGTGCTGTTGCAGGCAGGGATGCAAATCGCTGTTATTCTGCCAGGGCTTGTGAGCCTGATGGTTTCATGTATAACCAGGCACTGAGTGGGTGTCTGCTGGGGCTGCAGTGAGCATGAACCCATGTTCCCTGTGGACCAGGGGTCTCTGCCATGCACTGGAGCCAGGCTGAGAGAGCTGGGCTGGATCAGCCTGGAGAAGAGAAGGCTCCTGAAGGGGAGACCTCAGAGCAGCTCCAGTGCCTAAAGGGGCTGCAGGAAACCTGGAGAGGGGCTTGGGACAAGGGCCTGTAGGGACAGGCCAAGGGGAATGGCTTGAACCTGCCCGAGGGGAGACTGAGCTGAGCTCTTAGGCAGAAGCTCTTCCCTGTGAGGGTGCTGAGGCGCTGGCACAGGGTGCCCAGAGAAGCTGTGGCTGCCCCATCCCTGGCAGTGCTCAAGGCCAGGTTGGACACAGGGGCTTGGAGCAAGCTGCTCCAGTGGAAGGGGAGCTTTGGAACTGGATGAGCTTTGAGGTCCCTTCCACCCCAACCCATCCCGTGCCCCTGTGATACACAGGGGATGTGTTCCTGTGTGTGCTCATGAGCCCACGGAGCTGCAGACCTGCACAGGGGCATTTCACTGAGCCTGGCCTTAGAGCTGCCAGAGACAGGAAGGAAAATGACCTGCGCTCAAGATAGACACGTTTGTTGCTCTGTATTTGGGAGTGTAATAATTAAGGCTGGTTGGTTGTCCTGACAAACATGGTCATTAATAACCTGTGGTAGATGAGTCAGTCCTTCCTGCACCTGGCAACTGGGAAGGGCATCCCTATAGGCCCCCCGTTTGCTTGTAAGCGCTATAGGAGCCCTGGTGGTTGGTGGCACAGGATGGCTGGGATCCAGGGAGGCATCTCGGAGCGTGGGAAGGTGGCAAGCAGCCGGGCTGAGCTTTTACCAGCCTTGGAAGGGAGGGTAAAAAGCTCATGAGGGCGGGTGGCTTCGTGCTCTTCCCACTAGATGGGGATGGAGGCATTGCAGAGCGCGCTGGTGCTCGCCTCGATGCTGCTTGCAGAGAGCACCCGCGCTTGGCCTCTGTCTCTGTGTCTCCTCCAGTGGGTGCTGTGCCCATGGGGTCTCACAGCCCAGTTCTCCTCGGGGATTCTGGTGCTGATGGGGTCTCGTTGCTCTTACAGATGCTGCAGGACTGCCCGAAGGCCCGGCGGGAGGTGGAGCTGCACTGGCGAGCATCACAGTGCGCGCACATCGTCCGCATCATGGACGTCTACGAGAACCTCTACCAGGGGAGGAAGTGTCTGCTCATCGTCATGGAGTGGTGAGTGCCCCCTGGAGCACCCGCAGCCCTGCAGGGTTGGGGGGGTGATGCCAAAAGGGGGGGTGAGCACCTTCCAGCACTGCTGCAGGGAGCTATGGGCCGTGGGGACATGCAGCCTGTGAGCCGTAGGGATGCAAGCCATGGAAGAGGAGATCACTGCTGGTGTTGGAGGGGTGACAGGAGTTGTGTTGGCTCTGAGTCATCCTGAAAACTCGCTCTGCTGTCGGGAGGCTTAGGGCCTGTGGTTCTCGCTGCAGGTAGATCGTAACCAAACGTGCTTTGGCCATGGAAAGTCGGGGGAGTCAGCAGGTTCCTGGCAGCCCAGCATCCTCCAGCAGGGCCAGGCACAGCCAGGCCGAGCTGCTGCTTCCATTGATGCTATTGTTGCAGCAGCAGATGAGCGGCTCCAATTTGGGTAGATGTTTGTTATAACCTGGGGAGGAGGAGGAGGGATGAAGGGGAAAGTATTGAAACCACATCCCAACCGCAGCTGTGATTTGATGCAGCTTCCTTGCCAAAACCTCTCCTCTGGCAAGTGGTAGGTTGCCTGGGGGGGGCAGTGGGTGTGAGGAGCGCCATGAGCAGTGCTGGGGCAGCTCTTGGGTGGGAAGAGCTTTCTGAGAACGATGCCGGGATGCTGGGCAGGCAGGATGGGAAAGGGCTGTGCAGTGCATCGGCTTCTGTGGGGAGAGAGCAGTAACTGAATGGCAGGAAACGCGTCCCTGGGGCAATGACAGCTCTCTGTGGTCCAAGGGATGCTCTGGGTGCAGTGTCCATCACAAGGCAGTGTTTGACCTGCAGCATGAGCACAGTGTCTCCATGCAGCGATTGACCCCGGTGGCTGCATGTTATGTGTATTGCAGATGTGCAGCAAACGTCAAGGGTGCTGGCAGGAGATGCTATCAGCACTGGGAAAGCCAGAAACCATTCCTGCTCCTGTTAGATAAGGCAGGGGCAGGAAGTGCCGGTATCAGTGTTCTCATGGAGAATTATCCCTGCTCTCTCTGGGAGCTGAGTTTCCCTTAGGGTCCTTCAGGGAACCGAGCCAGGGTCCTGAGTTACCGGATGGGTTTAAACCACGCTGCATTGTTCTTCTCCAGCACCTTGTGCATGCGCGCTGTGCTCCCCATCCCATCAGTGAGCCCATCCTGGTGCCGCTGACACCAAGCCCGTGCCGTGGCCCTTGCTCAGTACTTGTGCAGGGGTTCGCGTGCCGGGAGGCGGTTGGCTCGCAAGCTAAAGGAGGCCACGGTGCCGGGAGCCCTCACCGCCTCCAGCCCTGCTTGCTGCCTTTACTGTAAATGTGTTCCTGTGGGCTGGTGGCGAGACCACGTCCGCTCGCAGCCGGCACCTCCCCACCAGCACCGAGCCTCGGCCCTGCTCATTTCTGGAAGGGGGAGGCTCTGAAACGCCCCATACCCAGAAGCACCCCCCAAGGGTTGGGATGGGGACCGGGTTTGTTTCTTGCTGCCCTTGTGCAGCTCCTCCTGAGCATCAGAGGTTTCGGTGCTGCTTGGGCCGGGCTGGGGCAGGCACCGTGCATCTGACGCCTTCTGCTTCTCTTCCAGCCTGGACGGCGGGGAGCTCTTCAGCAGAATTCAGGACAGGGGAGACCAGGCCTTCACAGAACGGGGTATGGAGCCCACTGGGGTCTGGAGTTCTGTCTTTGGACCGTGTCTTGATGGGTGCAGGAGTGCCTCTGGTCCAGCCCATTCCCTCAATCACTGTTTTGAATCCCCAGCAAGGCTTTGCACGTGGGGAGTGAGGAACGTGGCTGTGAGTGGCTCTGCTTTGTGTGCTCACTTGAGAGCAGGGTTAGGGGATGTTTTCTCAGCTGCCCCCGAGCCCCGTCCATCCCACGCCAGCACATGCAGGAGCTTCAGTGATCTCCAGGAGCACCTCCCTCCCTCAAAAGATGAAGTCCAGGGGCTGTGGTTCTCATAAATCTCATCCCCCTCTGCTCTTGTGGCCAGAAAACGCCTCTGCACGGCTGAAACCCTGAGCCTGTTGCCCCCTTGGCTTCCCATCCTATGGGGAAAGCTTTCCCAGGTGCTTTCCCTGCAGATTTGGGGTCCCCAGCCCCAGAGCAAGCCCTTCCTTGGGGCTCATGCTGTTGGGTACAGGGGTCAGGGATGGAGCGTGCCCCATCCCTTCCCATGGGAGTTTCTCTCCCATTTGCTGCATGCTCCTGACCCAGGGGTGCTTTGCTTGAAGAGGCTTCCTCTGCTTCAGGCAGAGGAAACCCCTTTGGCCTCAGCCAGGCTATTTGGCCCCTGGCTTGTGGAGTGCTGCTTGTTTTGCTGATAAAGGCTTCTGATGTTTGGCTTGTGGGGGTTTTCTTTTGTCTTCAGAGGCTTCAGAGATAATGAAGAGCATTGGGGAAGCCATCCAGTACCTGCACTCGATCAACATTGCGCACCGGGACGTGAAGGTACCACGCTGCACGCTCACCAGCGGTGCTGAGCCCTGCTTGGCAGTGCCCAGCCTGCTCCGGCTCTTCTGCTCACATCATCTTTCCTGTGTTTCCACAGCCAGAAAACCTCTTGTACACCTCCAAAAGGCCCAACGCTGTGCTAAAACTCACGGACTTTGGCTTTGCTAAAGAAACCACCACGCACAACTCCTTGGCCACCCCGTGCTACACGCCGTACTACGTGGGTAAGTGGCTGGGGGGGTCTGAGCTTGTAGGTTTGCAGGGCTGGAGGAGGTTTAGATGGTCCAACGTGCAGCCCATCACCTCTGCATCCAGCCTGGAGCCTTCATCGCAGCGTGGTGGTGGCGGCAGCTCCTGTCTGGGATGCTTGGGACTGGCTGCTGCAGGGTTTGGTGCTCGCTGGTGCATGCAGCCTGCAGCTCCTGCCTCTGCTGCCTGCATGGCCCTGCTGCAGCTCCATGGGATGCTCAGATCCCTCTCTCCCGGTGCTGCCGCTTGGGCTCAGGACTTTGTTTCTCTCTTTGCCAGCCCCGGAGGTGCTGGGCCCAGAGAAGTACGACAAGTCCTGCGACATGTGGTCCCTTGGAGTCATCATGTACATTCTGTAAGTGCAGTGGCTCCTTCTCCATCCTGCCACGGTCAGAAGGAGGGATGCAGCTTCCGAGCTGGCTGCTGGGGCTGAGCCTTTCCTGGCTGTGCTGTTCCTGCTCCCAGCACTGCCCCGTGCCCCTCTGGTGCTGTTTTGGGCTGACGTTGACTCTGTGCTCCCTCTCCTGGTGCAGGCTCTGTGGGTACCCCCCCTTCTACTCCAACCACGGCCTGGCCATCTCGCCCGGCATGAAGAAGCGAATCCGAATGGGCCAGTACGAGTTCCCCAATCCCGAGTGGTCCGAAGTGTCGGAGGAAGGTAAACGTGGTCCCCAAGCTGAGGTGTCCCTTTGGGGTCAGCCCTGTGTCCAGCAGCGTGGGGCATGTTGTGGGGCACCTCTTGGTGAAGCAGCAGCTTCAAGAGGCTTTTGCTGAAGGGTTTGATCAGGGTGAGCTCTGTGCCATGGAGGGGATGGGAGGTGCGTGGTGGCATTTTGGGGCTGCTGGCTCAGGTTTGGAGCGTGGGGAAAGCCCTGCTGGGAGCTGCTAATGCACAAACCCTTCCAGTTAAGCAGCTGATCCGCAACCTGCTGAAGACAGACCCGACTCAGCGCATGACGATAACAGAGTTCATGAACCACCCCTGGATCATGGTAAGTGTGGGGTTGGTGAGGTGAGGGGATGGGGATGATGCTGGGGATGGGGATGATGCTGGGGATGGGGATGGGGTGGGGATGAGGATGGAGCAGGGATGGAAGGGAATGCCTGTGGCTCCCAACTCACGCTCCTCCACTCTCTCAACAGCAATCCATGCAGGTGCCCCAGACCCCACTGCACACCAGCCGTGTGCTGAAGGAGGAGAAGGATCTATGGGAGGATGTGAAGGTAAAACCTCTCTTGCCTCTGAAACACTCTGCACCCCCGATACCCCAGGGGGGCTGCCCACTTCTGCCTTCTCATTACTAACCCAGGCTCGTTTGGGCTCGGTGCATCCTGGGGAGATCAGTGCTTGGGAAGGGGCTGCAATAATTGGCAGTGGAGCATTGAGCCCCTGCTGCAGCTCAGTCCCATGGCGGGGGGATACCTGCCCTGGGGATCCGGGAGCGCTGTGCCCATGCAGGGCTTTGCTGATGCGGCTGCCTCCTTACGCGCAGGAGGAGATGACGAGCGCCTTGGCCACCATGCGAGTGGACTACGAGCAGATCAAGATCAAGAAGATCGAAGATTCCTCCAACCCTTTGCTGATGAAGAGGCGGAAGAAAGCGAACCCGCCGGAGCCTGCTGCGCTGCCCCACTGAGGGTGCCCCCTGCCCGCCCTCCACAAAGCAATAACTATATATATATATTTTTTAAGGAAAACACAAAAAAAGACTGTTCTATGCGCGCATGGGATTCAGACCTTTATACCAGACTAGTTATTTTTAGCTACTCACCCGTGTTTCTGACCTTCCTGGTAAGATTCCCCCCTCCTAAATCAGATCCACACACTGCGGCCGGGGGTTCGGCCTCTAGGTGAAAGCCGGCTGGAAATTGGAGTTTCTCTTCTGTTGTGAAACGGTTTTGATGCTGATTTTCTTTCTGTTCCTTCCTCTCCAAAGACCTGGCAGTTCCTGTGGTGACCTTTTTAGGGTATAGAACTATAAATATTTTTTAAAAACTACTGTAGAGCTGAAAGACAGCGTGGTCCCTGTGTGGGTGCGGGCTAGAGATGGGCTCCAGGCTTGGGAGTGGGATGGGGAAGGAGAGCTGCCTTCTCCCTCGTCCTGCTGTGCGTGGCAGGGCTGGCATGGGGCGGGGGTCCCCATGGCCACCGTGCTGCTCTGATGGCCTGGAAAACTGCTGCTTTTAAAGCATGGTAGCCAAAACTCCCCCAGCTCCCTGACCTGGGAGCCCTGGCTCCCCGCGAGTGCCGTCCGTGTCGCTGTCTGTCTGTGCTGGGGTGCGTGTCGTGGAGCTGCTCCTGGCCCCCACATCTGTGCCTGTGCCTGCAATCCAGTTCTGACCTCAGGGGTGGGCAGGGGGGGTGAACAGGAGGTGAGTGCCCCACACACATCCCCCCCTTGCTCCGCAGGGATGTGGGGAAAAGATGCTTCCCATCCACATCTGCTGCTCCCGCATCCCCCAGCCCGGGGAGATGCTGCCCTGGGATAAGTGCGTGGCTTGGAGAGGTGGTGGAGGCAATACAGGGCCATAGCTTGAGCTGGGGCAGCAGCAGTGCCCATCCCTGGCTGGGGCTGGGGGTCCTGCTGCCCCCCTTGCTGTAGCTCCATCCCCGCCACCAGCTCCGCAGGGCTTTGGGAGCGATGGCTCTGCTCCCGGGAGCAGGATGGCTGCTCGGGAGCTTAATCCATGAATTCTTCCTATTATAATTATTATTTGTCACGATGTTTCACTGCGTTAAATGTGTTTGAATGGGGAAAAACCAAAAACCAAACTTTTTTTTAAGGCAATGTTTTAGTTTTTAGGTGATCTTTTTAGACACTGTGCAGATTTTGAATTTGCTTTAAGAACTGGGGTTTATCCTTTTTTTAATTTTATTTTTGTCTGTTGGCTATACTAATCCTCCCAGTCTGCTCTTCAGCCCTTTGGATTAAAGACACTTAATGCGTCACCCGGTCTCTCCTCCTTGCTTGTGTGGCTGTGAAGGAACACTCAGGTGCTGCAGGCTGGTGGCTGCTCTCCTTGATGGCTTGAAGTTGTTTTTTACCTCCTAAGAGGTAAAAGAGCTCTTGGGTCTTTTAACCCAACCCAAGAGGCTGAGCTCCATAAGGTTTTCTCTGGGGATGCAGCACTTTGGTCCTTGCGCAGTCCCTTTGCTTAGGGATGGTCGGTTGAGATGTGCCTGTGTCTGTAGCTTCCTCCTTACCTGGGCTGGTTTTGGGGATGTGGGATGCAGGATGTGACCGTGGCCATGGGTGCTGCACCCGGGTGCCAGCAGGGGGGAGTGTGCATCCGGCTGTGGGTGCTCGGTGCAGGGGACTGGTCCCTGCTGTCACCTCTGTGCTGGCAGCCCCGTGTTGGCTGCTGGTACCAGTGCTGTCCATGCGTGCTTGAGCCCAGAGTGTGAGCAGCAGCTCAGGGAGGGGATCCTGCCCCTCTGCTGTGCTCTGGGGAGACCCCCCCCCTGCAGCCCTGACCCAGCTCTGGGGCAGCAGCACCAGAGGGACCTGGAGCTGTTGGAGCGAGGCCAGAGGAGGCCATGGAGATGCTGCGAGGGCTGGAGCAGCTCTGCTCTGGAGCCAGGCTGAGAGAGCTGGGCTGGGGCAGCCTGGAGAAGAGAAGGCTCCTGAAGGGGAGACCTTAGAAGATGAGGGGCCTGGCAGTGTCCAGGTTGGATGGGGCTTGGACATCGGCCACCTCTGGCAAACGGCTTGTACCTGTCAGGAGGAAATGTTTGAGTTGTCTGAGGAAAGCCTGGTAGGCAGCGTCTCCCTATGGTGCTTTGAATGCATGTGCAGAGCATGGTGGTGCGCTGTCCTTGGGCAGGGTGGAAGAGCTCAGGTTAGTGTGAGCTTGCTCATGTAATTGGTGGGACATGGGGTGCAATGGTGGCCCTGTGGGATCCCTCACCCTGAGCCTCCTGTATCCCAAAGAAATCCATCTGGAATTGTGTGCAGTGATTCTCAACGTGTAAATGGTGCTGAGCTGCATGGGGGCTGTAAACCAGGCTGTCACCTCCCCTCCAAGAGCCCCAGCCTGCTTTGTGCTGGAAGGGACCCCAAAGCTCCTCCAGCCCCAACCCCTGCCACGGGCAGGGACCCCTTCCACTGGAGCAGCTTGCTCCAAGCCCCTGTGTCCAACCTGGCCTTGAGCACTGCCAGGGATGGGGCAGCCACAGCTTCTCTGGGCACCCTGTGCCAGTGCCTCAGCACCCTCACAGGGAAGAGCTTCTGCCTAAGAGCTCAGCTCAGTCTCCCCTCGGGCAGGTTCAGACCATTCCCCTTGGCCTGTCCCTTACTGGGGATCCCTTCCTGGGGGATGCTGCTGTGCAGCTGGGCAGGAGGAAACAAAGTCAAACCCCCCAGAGGTGCTGGGAGATGCGAGCTGGAGGCGCACAAGAAGAGGAGCTTCAGTGACCTCCTCCAATCCCCCCTTGTGAAAACCGAGCAGGGAGGAGTCACCTCCGGAGCTGCCAAGTTCCAGAGCAGTGAGCTAATACCTGAAGCCCTGACAGCAAACGGTGCCTCCGCACGATGCTCTTCACCCTACCCCCGTGGAAACGTGGACGGAGCGAAGCCGCAGCGCTGGGAGGTGGGAAGCACAGGCTGGTTTTCCAGGTGCCCTTCAGCCTCATGGGGTTCAGTGTTTTGGGAAAGCAAAGGTGTTTCTAAACAAGCAATAACCCCCCCCCGGGGTTGTCTTGTGGGAGGTGAGGGGCTGAGGTTCAGGTTATCTTTGTTACCAAGAGCCTGCTCTGGGTCTAACAGTGCTTAACGACACACATCTCAGCTCCAGGGAGGATGTGTTGCCTGCAGTGTGTTGTATCTGTATTTGGGGAGGGAAAAGCAGAACAGAGCAGAGCGGGCACCGATGGCCACCGAGCTGCCTGGGATGGGAGATTGCTCCCAGGGTTGCTGGACCCCCCCCACTCCATTTTAGCATTGGGATTGAAGCTGGCACAGAGAACAGGTCTCCCATGGGTGTCCCAGCTCTGGGAACTGAAGGGGTGGACGTGGTGTCAGCCCCTTCCACCCACTGCATCTCCTTCCCACCCTCTCTGGGGGCTGTGTCCTCGCTGCATCACACCAGACTCTTCCTTTCTGTCACTGCTTTCACAGTGTCTGATGGGTGGGTAAAAACAGAGGTCTGTTTTCTGTAAAGCTGTTGGTGCTAAAAGGAATGAGCTGGGCCCGTGTGGGTGTTGGGTGAGAACAGACACTGTGCAGGGCAATGTTTTGTTGCTTCAGGTTTGAAAGCGAAGTCTTTGTAGAGCCCTAGCATGAAGTAGGTGGGAAAAGAACAGATTTGTTCACAAAGAAGGAGGCAGGAGACAGATTTGTTCACAAATCTTGCTGGCAGAAGGACAGGGTTTTTCCCACAGTGCTGTCAGTGACCAGGCTGAAGAACAGAGGAGCTGGGGGGAGCGCTCTGTGCTGTTTGCTCCCAGGTAAGCATGAGGAAAAGCAGCGTGGAGGAATCCAGTTTTGCGTGAGGGAGATGGCACTGATGCTACACATGGTACTTGGAAAGCTGCTCCAAGGGGAGCCGGGCTGTGTCATCCTTGCTATAAGGGTAGAAACCTTCTTGCATGTGAGGGTTGGTGGTCCATGTTTGCAAGCCCTGCCTGCTGCAGTGGCACCAGAGGATGGCTATCCAGAGACAGGGGGCAGGGGCAGCATGGGGATGCTCAGGACATGGGACCAGTGAAGCAGGGTTGGATTTATGAGCACCCAATGCACCCCAACACGAGTGTGTGTCCCCCCTGAAGCTGGGCTTTGGAGGCTGTGTTTTATAGATGTAGGCACAGGAGATGCCTGGGCACAAGCAAAATGACAAAAGCAGGATGCAGCTTCCTTCCTGAGGTTCGCTACCATCTAGGGCTTCCTCTGAGCTTCATTTAAGGTCTCCTTGGAGCGTTCAGGACTGCTCTCCTACTCATTTGGGTTGTGACCTGGATGCCTCTTCCCTTGTTGTGTCCTGTGCTGTGTGGAACCTCTGACTGCCCTTGCTCTTGTGATGCTGGTGCTGGGCTGGCTTCTTTTTAACCACTTCCTAAGAGCTGCCAGGGCTTGGGGAGCCTTTGGGCAGGTTCATGTCCACACCTTGTATTGGAGCACACTGAGACAGAGCTGATGGGGAGGGCCCCCCAGCTCTGCATCCCATGCTGCTGTCAACACGGAAGGGATGTGGTTTGTGCCAACAGTTCTGTCGCATCTTGGAGCTGAAGCTGCGGAATTCAACCTGAATTTCCATGTAAGGTAACCTTTTAGCATCCTCATCCTCCACGTACTCCATGTACATGTGTGTTTTGACGCAGCCGCCCAACTTCACGCATCAAGGGACTGTACGTGTGACCTGCTGACTGTGAAGGAAGATGTGAAAGATTCACCACAGCATCTTTAATTTCTAGCACTTAGTAGGAAAATAAACCCCTTCTCCCCACCCCACCTGCTTATTTTTAGCAGCAAACTTCCTGCTAAGGAAAAAAACCTCTGTTTCTCACTAGCAAGAGGATTGGTTTTTCATGTAAAGTCTGGCTCTGCTCCAGGTAGAGCATCACTGTCTGCTGCTACCTGAGAGATGAATCACGGGCATCTCCGTTTCCTTGCCTGCCAATGCAAGAAGTGGCTGCTGCTCTTGCAAGGGCGGTGTTGAGGAGCCGCATCTCCCCTCCTCGAGATGTGGTTTGCTGCCCTTTCACGGTGTTGGTCAACCCTGGACAGCCCCAGGAGGACAAAGTGTCCTCAGGGCCCACGGGGATGAGCGGCACAGGAAGGTGCGTTGTGCAATTGGGTGCGAAGCCGTTGCTGTTCTACTGATGTCCTCTGGTTTTCTAATGACAAGGATTAGGATTGAGAGATGTTTTTCTGTGCATGGCCTACCTGTGCCTGCAAGCATGGAAGCTGGCTGTAGGCTTCTGTTGGCCACATAGGCTTTGACTTAGGTTGCGTTTCTCTCCTGTGGCCCATGGTTGGCTGCTCAGCCTACGAAAGCAAAGCTTCCCACGGAAGGTCAGATGATGGCTGTGTTTGTCCAAGGCTCAGGCGCATCTGAGGGTTGTCAGGATCTCGTGCTCTGGAGCTTGGGATGAGCTGCGCTGACACAGTTCAATTAATGCTTAAAGCTGTTGGCTCTGTAAAGCAGTTTGTTAGCATCAGACTTGCTTGAACGTTGGGCTAGAGGGGTTCTGCTCACTGGAGCTGACTGTGGAGAGACAGGCAGTGATGACTGAAACCCCGCTGTGGAATTAGGTGCCCAGAAAAGGTGCCTTTCGCTATCAGCAAGAGGTGCTCTGCAGGGATCAGGTTAGAACCGGTGCAGGGGAATCCTGTGCCTCGCTTTCCCAGCACCTTTTCCAACCGGGAAAGTGAAAGCTTCCTCCCAGCTCTGACAATCAGAGCAACTCTGGCTGCCCCAGCGGTGGGGAGCTGCAAGCAGGTTACGGAGAGGGTGTGCGAGATGTGCCGGTGGCAGCAGCCAGGGTCGGCGTTGCAAAAGAGTCAGGAAATGAAGTTTCAGGTCAGGGACAAAGAACTCTGGCACTGCTGCCAGGAAGGGAGCCTCATCTGGAGCCAAGAAGGCGATTTTGTTGCTTCAGGCTGTGATGAAATGGCGGAGAGACCCTGCCAAGGGGCAAAAGGCAACAGATCACAGAAGGCAGAGGTGGAAAATGTGAACTGGCTGGGTTCAGCTGCTGAACTGCTATCTCTATCCAAGCAAGGTTTTCTGCCTATGCTGTGGGCTGGAATCTCCATCTCCTCTTCCATCAGAAAGCAGAGGGAAGTGCTTTGGTACACCTGAAGAGATGGGAACCAATTCAAGCAATTCCCTTCCTTCCTCTTGCATCATCATCTAATAATCCCAAGCGTGAGTGAGCATCTGTACCATGCTCTTTCACAAATAGATTGCCAGTTGGGATAGGACCCAAAAATGTCACGAGGTTTGTGCATCTTCATGGCATTGTGTTGTCAGCCTGCTGCTCTGTGCCCTGACAGGCACCCTGTGAGCCACCCTGGGGCTGAATTTCAGGATCAAGAGCCTTGGGATGCAGCAGCAAGCTGGGGCAGCTCTGCTCTGGAGCTGGGCTGAGAGAGCTGGGCTGGATCAGCCTGGAGAAGAGAAGGCTGCTGAAGGGGAGACCTTAGAGCAGCTCCAGTGCCTAAAGGGGCTGCAGGAAACCTGGAGAGGGGCTTTGGACAAGGGATGTAGGGACAGGGCAAGGGGAATGGCTTGAACCTGCCAGAGGGGAGACTGAGCTGAGCTCTTAGGCAGAAGCTCTTCCCTGTGAGGGTGCTGAGGTGCTGGCACAGGGTGCCCAGAGAAGCTGTGGCTGCCCCATCCCTGGCAGTGCTCAAGGCCAGGTTGGACACAGGGGCTTGGAGCAAGCTGCTCCAGTGGAAGGGGTCCCTGCCCGGGGCAGGGGTTGGAGCTGGAGGAGCTTTGGGGTCCCTTCCAACCCAAACCAGGCCGGGGCTCTGTGCTTTAGCACAAGGGGAAAGCACGCGGCTGCCCCTCCATGCTGCCGCGGGTCTCTATGGCTGAGCGTAACCAGCCCGGAGTCATTGTGAAAGCTCCTGCGTGCGGAGCAGCCGTGGGCCGGTTCTCAGCTCCTCGGCGGGCGCTGGGGCCGGGCCGGCGGCAGAGCCCAGCCCAGCCCATGGGAAAGGAGCTTCGCTGAAAGCCGGCTCCTTTCTGAGAACCGGCGCTGTGGCCGCGGGGAGCCAGCGCAGCCCCGGCTCGCCCGCTGCGGGTGCAGGCAGCGCCGCTGCTCGGCTGCGCTCAGCCCCTGCTGCGAGCTCTCTTTGCCCTTCGCTTCCCGGGCCGGTGCCTGGCAGCAGCCGAAGGGGCAGCCGGCAGCGCTGTGGGGCTCCTAACCTGCAGCGTGCAGTGCTTTGTCCCAAGAGAGGGGCTCAGGCAGGACTGATGCTGCCAGCGCTGCCTGCGCTCACTGCACTGCTCTTGTTCATTGAAAACAAGAGAACTCCTCAGCCTTGCGTGTGATCCCTGTAGGAGCCCCGTTTGCCATCCCCGCTGATGCTGAGACCACAGGCTCCAGTCTCCATCCACCTGATGTGCGCCAGACCCCCCACCGCAGGGTGAAACACTCATGGCCCTGCACGCCTCTCGCTATGAGACAGCCAGAGCTGCTGCTCCTCCACCTTACGGGTAAAGCCAGAGCACAGATGAATAAGTGTCAGGCTTAGATTTCACTTGCTCAGATACTGAAAGTGGAGCCCCATGGGGAGGGGTGGCATGTGCCAGTTCCCCACGCTCAAGAGGATGCTCCGGGCTCCTGCCCTCCCTCTGCATCCTGGTGGGTCCATGGATGCTGTCCTTGGGAGATGGAGACAAGCCCTTGCCATAAAGCAGGCCCCTGGACATGGCTGCAGTGGGCAGGGTGCTGGTGGCATCACTCCTGGCTTTTGTAATCCTGTGCCTGGTATTAGTCAGGCTCTCACCACCCAGGCACAGCTGAGATAAGAAAGTGGCATCCTGAGAAGCTGGGGCCATCCCCACTTCCCCCATGCCCCTTGGGCAATGCGTGTGCCCCTCTTCGTGCTGCTCCACGTCACGTCTTTCATGCCAAAAGCCCTGATTTCCGTCACATGCTGCTGAAATCTAGGCCGTGGAGAGGCACGAGCGGCGTGGGCTGAGTGATGCAGCCTCTTCACATTAAATAACAAGCGTTAACTGTAACCACAACCCAAAGCAGGGAAGTTCTGAAAGCTTTTGCAACTCAAAAATAGTTTAAATAGGATTTGATTGGTTTGATTTTACCATTTTAGTGCTGAAGATCCCCCTGTATTGCTTAAAGCCCTGGTCCTTGTGGCATCCCAGGAGGCTGAAGCATCCAGAGTAGATGCTCATCTTCCTCCTGCCAAGGAACGCTGTTTTTCAGCAGGAGGCAGGTGGCTCTGGTTCCCAGGTATGAGGAGGCAATGGGCTGAGCTCTCGGGGAGAAGACACCCAGCAAGGAAACCATTTGCTTCTGTGGGATCAAACCCAACGGAAAACCACCAGCTCTGAGCTGTGCGACAGTCTCGTGCTGTTACTGTAACACCCAGACTGACACTGAGATGGGCAGAAGCTGCATCAGCACTAGGTGATGGGGACGGATGCACCGTGCCGGGGCAGTGGCTTTCAGGATGTGATGGTGCCTTTGAGCCTCAGGCTGCCCTTTGGGGTGTTTTAGCGGTGGGAAAAAGCTGCTTGAGGACATGGCCAGAAATGAATCATGGGGATTGCTTCTCTGCTGGAAGCATCATTTCTCCGTGGTAGATGCTGCCTTTGGCTGCCCAGATGGCTTCTGCTGGGGTTTCCACAACAGCCTTCCTAAACCTCCCTGGAGATGATACATATCATTAGTCAGAGGGTTGTCTGTGTGCTTTTGCCCGCCAGATCAGCATCGTGATGCAAACATCCTTGTGTTTTGGTGACAAATGGCATGGGCTCCTTTGCATGGTGACCTAGCTCTGACTTCACTTTGCATGGAGTCCTGCAGCACATTTCTGCAGCCCCGTCAGCTTCCCAACCCAGTTTTGGAGGAGCAAAGCTGCATCCCTGCATCTTGCCGGTCTCCTGATGCCCCGTGAGCAGGCTGACTTCTTCTGCCTCGATTTTCTGCTGATTCAAACCACTCCTGTGGCATCAGGTACCTGGAAACCTTTGTTCTCCAAACAGCAAGAGGCATCCCATCCGCTTCCTTCCTGTGGTTACTTTAACCAGAGTGACTGAGCTTTACTGAAAACTCACCACAGCTGAGCTGATGCTGCCCTTTCCTCCGCTGGGCTCCTGCCTTGAGCTGGAGGCACGGGCTCTTCCATGTGGTGACTCGCAGAGATGCTTCTTGCTTCCCTATGGAAGAAAATGGTATAAAAGGGATGTAAAGGGGTGCAGAGGGGTGAGGGGAGCATGTGGACTGGGTCAGCATGGGGTGAAGCTTTGAGCAGTGCAGGTTTTACTGAGAACACAGATAACCTCTTGGGGCAAATTCAGCAATTGCACTGACCCATTCCGGGCTAAGTGTGGGCAGAAACACACTCAGAACTTGTCATATTGGTTTTTATTAACTGATTATTTTCTGTTTCTAATGCAGTGTGGAGTGAAAACCCAGCTGTCAATAGAGACCTGGAGTTTTGCTGTACCCCTCAAAGAGCAATGACAAAGAAAGGGGCTTCAAAGTGAAACAGGAGCATGGCCAGCTAGCCCTGGGCTGTTGGTGTCCAGTGGTTGACTTCTGGGTTTATTACTACTAGAGCCATCCCCTGTGAATCAGGGAAGGGAGGTACAGGGATTAAAGCCCTGGTGATTAGCGATGACATGCAGGCACATAACCAGCTATTTAACTGTAAGTGCTGCTCAGCAAAGGGCGATGGCTGAAACTCTTGCTGGAGTTGGAGGCTGAAGGCACCCATGGAGTACCCTGGGGCCAAGGTTTCCCTACAGTGAGAAATCCCTGCAGGTATTTTGTCAGAAATTTGCATTTCATTGTGAGCACCTCAAGTCTTCTCACTTCTGGGGTCATTAATGCAGGGATTGGACTTGATCTCATAGGTCTTTTCTGACCTAGTTGATGCTATGGTTCAGTGAATCGGTGGTGGTCCTCCTCACCTGCATCCATGATTGCTGGGCTCAGCACCTGTGCCCTAGTGCTGATTTATCACAGAATCCCAGCCTGGTTTGGGTTGAAGGGACCTTAAAGCTCCTCCAGCTCCAACCCCTGCCACAGGCAGGGACCCCTTCCACTGGAGCAGCTTGCTCCAAGCCCCTGTGTCCAACCTGGCCTTGAGCACTGCCAGGGATGGGGCAGCCACAGCTTCTCTGGGCACCCTGTGCCAGCGCCTCAGCACCCTCACAGGGAACAGATCAGAGGCTTCATTCATCAGGAGGTCTTTATTAGCAAAAATAAACAGTTTCTTTCCATACAGACAGATATTCACATGGTGACAGGAGCCGGGGCCAGGGCCCAGCATGAACCCCCCAGGAGTGGAGCTGCTGATGCTCTTGCTGCAGCTCCAGGGCTGTCCTTGCCTCTCCTCAATCTACAAAGTCAAGGTATTTGGTGGAAAAGTGACTACAGGGGTGGCTCAACAGGAGCTTAATGTGTCCCTGTACCAAAGTTAAATGAAGTTGTATGCAGTTAGCTCCCATGCTATCTGATTGCTTCCAGTGGAAGGAGCGACCAACAGAGCATCATTCCTGCTTGGAGCTGCCCTTGCTCTGGGAGAACCAGTTCCTGCATGGGCAGGCTGCCAGCAGGAATGCCCTTCTGTCACCGTAAATGTACAAATATTATAAATGCAGTATAAATAGCCTCTCTTCAACAGTAGCTTCCAAAGCAAACCAAACTGACAGTGTTTCATCACACTGATGCGCTAATACTTCTAAATATTAGAAGCAAATGCCTCTGGGTTAAGGCATTTTCCCCTGGCTCAGTGTCCTGTAGCTCTCATTGAGGGCATGCAGGAGACTGGGGAAGGGGAGCCCTAAAATCAGATGTTCTTGGGGGCACTGAAGCTGCTCTTGCTTCAGCCACCCCCCTGAAGCCCTTGGCTGCTGCAGCTCCTTGTTCATGGGCTTGGGAACAACATGAGCTCGAGTGCTGCATGCAGCTTTCAGCATTTGAATACAAATTACACAGGCCACCTTAAAATGGTGGTTAATGAAATACCCTTTACCTTCTAAAAGCAAAAACCCACAACAAACCAGCAAGTAAAACCCAATCAAAGACTGGAAAATAGTGAAGGTTAACCTTTAGGAAGTACAGAGGGGCTGACCCAGCAGCTCTGGAAGTCAGGCCTTAGCAATGGTTAAGTCAAGTTCTATTAGAACCAAACATTTCATTCTTACTACTGTATTTTTAGTTTCATCTGGACTAATCTATAGGCTGAAGTCTAGAGCAGGGATCAACTGAGCTCTTGCTGTGGCATCATCATGTGCAGGTCCTCCTTCTCCTCCACCTTGCTTTTCATGCCCAGGATTAAAAACTGCCCTTGGTTATATTTCCAGTTATTTTGCTCTATGCAAGGCGGTGGAATTTTGCATCTTTGGAGTATTTCAGTGCCTAATTCCAACAGCAGATCCAGTGACATGGTTGTGCATAAACCCATCCGACTGCACGGATAAATAGAGGGATAGAACGTGATGAGATTGCTTATTTGCTTAACATTAAACTTGTTCTGTTTCAGAGCTGGAATTGCTCCTGAGCAAGGGACCTGCTCTGCTCATGATCTGCTCCCTAGAAGGACATTGTGTTGGGTTTTTTAAAGTGAACAATAAATAGTATTTTTACAAGCTCTTTCTCCACAGGACATTGTAAACA
Source organism: Neopsephotus bourkii (assembly GCF_033783945.1). Taxonomy (NCBI): domain Eukaryota; kingdom Metazoa; phylum Chordata; class Aves; order Psittaciformes; family Psittacidae; genus Neopsephotus; species Neopsephotus bourkii. Next base: position 1,125,452 of record NW_026901625.1, read on the forward strand.
CAAACACTGAGGTATTGGAAGTAATAAATAGTAAATTCAGTTTTTAAATACTAAACTGGAAATGAGTGACCTGTAATTCTCTATTGAACCCTAAAAAATAACTTAATCTCTCGCGTGCTCGTGCAGCCTAAAGTGATCCCTGACAAACCAGCAGGGTTTGGTGTGCAAGGTGCAGACCCGCAGGCGTTGTCACTTCCTCCTCTTCATCATCAAGTACTCTTCGATGTAGTTGATGAAAATGTCAAACTCTCCCATAGCCTTGTAGACTCCGTTCTCATTCATCTGCAGGTGAAAGCCAAGTCTAAGTCTGGATGTGATGATAGAGGTGATGTATGATCGCGAGACGCAGTCGCCTTCCACCGACATCTCTGCCCAACCCCTCAGGGCAGCCTGCTCTCCAAGCATCACTCTCAGGGTTTCCCTGCCTTAGGTATCTGTATTACTGAACACCTATTCTGTATAACTGTGCTCTGTTAGGTTGAAGCCAGCAGCAAAACCTGCTGCCTCGCTTGTGACACCAGCTCCTCCCAACCCCAGCGTAGCCACGTGAGCGGGGACCTCACCTTCTCGAATGTCTCCCTGATGTGCTTTATGGTTTTGCTCCTCTTCTCGCACGTGAAGAATCTGTGCTGCAAAGGGACAAGAAGAAGGGCTTCAACCACACGGGTTTCCTTGTTTCCTTCCTGGGGTGTGCAGCACCATCTCTCCCCTCCTCCTGCCCTATGGGGCTCTCGGGGCAGTAACCGTGGCTGCTTTGCACCATGCACTGATGAAAGGAGCCCAGTGTGATCCTGCCTGGGACCCTGAGCCTTATCCCAGCCCCTTGCTTTAAGCCCTGCAGTGCTCTCTGCCCCTGGGCAGGGTTGTTCCCATCTGACTCAGCCTGTGGCACGTGATGGGGTTACAGTCACAGCAGGCACGGTTTCAGGATGCATTGCTGCAGACTGATGATGCTCCGCACCCAGGTAAGGGATGGACCCTCCAACTCCCCTCCCCTTAGAGCCTCTGAATCACTGTTATTTAAGTGATGAAAGCTGGAGAGTAGGGGCTAGGAGAAACCCCATCCCTATGGGATCTGCCTGCTCCTCCACACCATCCTAACACTCATTCTTTTGCTCCTGCTGCTGGTCCAAGACTGGCCCAGCCTCTCTGGACCACTGCTTTCATCCCCCCATGATGCTGAGCCCCACTCACACAGCGCCTCATCGTCGCCTTCAGGCTCAGCAGCAGGTTGCCCAGGTCACCCATGCTCTGCTGGTGGTGCGTGCTGGTCCTCATGGCGCTGGGCAGGACCTCCTCCGTGTAGAACCGCATCATCTCTGACACCGACTGGCACCCGAAGCTCCCCTGGGATGGAAGGAGGTAACTGCAGTGGGGCTGGCCACCAGCACTGGGGTATGTGGGTGTTGTCAGAGCACTTGCAGCACATCAGAGCCGCTTGCTGCAGCTGTGATGAACCACACATCAGCCCTGCTGCAGGCACACGTGTTACTGCATGGCTGGAGGACTGTCCTTGTGTGACATTAGGAAATGTCCCAGTTTCCAGCCTGCCTCCTTTGTTACAAAACACTGGCCAAAGGATGGTGAAGGGTAAGGGGGTTAGATAAGAACTGTAATTCTTACCTTAAAATCATCCAGCAGTTCAGAGCTGAGCAGCTGGATGCTAAGTTCGTCATCTTTTGATTGCTGTAGAAGGATGCAATGGGAACAGGAATTACTTAGACAAAAAGTCAACGCTATTTCTCACTTTGCATTTCCAAGTGATCATTTTGCTTTGCATTCATGGTCTCACTGAAGCAAAGGGCAACCAACTCCGTAACACCAGCTACAGGTGTACTGGTGTACACCGATTCCTTGGTCAATAATCATAGAACCATGGAAGGGTTAGGAACTTCCTCCCAATAATCTTGCAGTGCAATTACTGCTAGGTCAAGACAGGGAGATAATGACCTTACAAACATCAGTGCTGCTGATTTCATTAGAGTGAGGCTCCTCCTGCTGCTGCCAGTGCTGCAAACCCTCCTCAGCTGCAGAGGGTGTTGATATAAGAGGGTGTTGCTGATGCAAACAGCTCTTCATATAGGTCCCAAAGTCATGGCAGCCCCTGGGAGCCAGGCACCTGCCCCAGCCTGGCTGCTCACTGGGGCAGGAGGGTTTAATCCCCCTGGTTCTGTGATCTCTAGGTCTTAAGTCAATGGGGAAATAGGGATCTGCAGAGGGTGTTTGTTCTTGTGGTGCCTCTGCACCATCAGCTCAGGAAGACCAGAGAGCTGCAGAAGACCAGAGACCCAAAGCATCACCCTGCAGCACCAAGGTACTTACAAGCTTTCCTGAGAGGTGGGAAATGTTCCTTCCCAATATGTAGTGGAAGATTTAAATCTAAAGTCTTGGCTGTGCTCATTTGATGATAAATACAGGCTATAACACTATTCTGAGGTTTAATCTGGAGAATTGCCTTGTTTTATTGCTAAAGCACACTGACAGCAGCTGAAATAGCAGCAGTGATGTGACCAACCATCTCTATCAGTACTGATGCAGTGACAGATGCTCTGAGTATATCTTGTATTGCTTCCTCAGCAACCCTGAGGCTCCTGTTAGTCACCTTTCACAGGTACCAAAGCAAGTGCTAGTCATTGTAGTGTTTCTCCAGGCTTAAAATACCACTTTCAGGCTTTTGTGGTACTTTCAAAGGAAAAGTCTGTAGCAAAAGATTTCCCTTTTCATCCAGCATTCGCTCCAGCAAGGCTGGACCTTGTTGCCTTGAAGAAGGGACTATTTCCTTCCTATTGATTCAGTCTGCAACATTTAGGGGGAAGTCTGGCTAGTGAGGTTGGCAAAGCTTCGTTATGAAATCTCTTGAGTTCATGGTAACTAAAACTAGGAAGAAAACCTTTGTCTGTTGTCTCTCAGCAAGCAATGAAACCCAGCTTCTGCTCACCCCCATCAGCCCATCGCATAACACACAACCAAACTTGTGCTAGCAAGAAAGCTGTCTTCCCCCTCATCCCCCTCACCCAAAGCACGCAGCAGAAGCAGGAGGAGATGGGACTTGCAGGGTTGTACTCACAAAGTAATCCTTGATCTCCTCAAACTTCATCCTCAGCTCCTTCAGCTTTGCAGGCAGGAGCTCAGGGAAGTGCAGGCAGCTGGGCTCAGCCGGGGAGCTGCTGGTGGGCAGGGTGCAGGCAGCCAGGAGCAGCAAGGCCAGGGCTGAGGAGCAGGGCTGCATGGTGCGAGAGGAGAAGCTTGGTCCAGCTCTCGGCTGAATTTCCCAGGAGGGGAATCGAAGCAGATCTGCAGCCTTCACCTTGATGGAGCCCCTAATTTATACTCTCAAAACATCTCTCCATTTCCTCTCCCCATTTCCTGGCGAGCAATATTGGGGTTTTAAGTCATTCATTAAAACCAAATGTCACTTGGGTTTCCCGTCATCTTGGGTTTCCTGTTCTCTTGACCTCCCTCCTCTCCTCACACCCCATCAAATCTTTTTGTGCTTAGACTCTGCATTTTTTGTTTTTCTCATTGCTTGCTTCTTGTAAATTTAAATGTGGCTGAAGGGGAAAGCTTCAGAAATAATGCAGAGAGGACAAAGTGCTGTGTGAGGTTGTTGCTGCGTTCTCACACTGCATTTTTAGGTGAATGCCTTATTGTTAGGAGGGGATAAAGTGTTTCTGTTTTTAAACCTGCCCCTATCAAGCCTGCACTGAGGATCCCCAGCACCGTGCGTAGATCAGCAGCATTGCTTTTAGTGAACCGGCAGCAATGCACTGCCTCCTCTTCTGGCATTCTAATGCTATGCTGCAAATCCAAATAATATATACATGCATATAAAATAGATAATAATATACTTAAATCTTAAGCTTTAATAGGTGTTTTTTCCCAGTTAATGCATATACCTGCTGAAGTCAATGAGTTCACACTGCCTTCAGCAGGCTCAAAGGCTGTGCTCCCAAACTTCCGCTGGTGTTGTGTCTGCATGCTGCTGGGATTAGGTCTCTGATGGGCTAGGATGCAGTGGGAAAGCACAGGCTGGCTGGGATGTGCTGCTGCTCGTGTTCCTTAAGCTGCATGGCTGCATCCCTGGCGCAGGGTTTGAGCCGCTATTGGTGTGCAGAGCTGAAGTGTATTAGCAGGTCATGGATATTCATGTTTCTGCTTTAAAATCCTTTTTCATTTCCTAGAAATAGACCCAAACCCTGTCCAAGCAGCCCAGTGCTGGCTGTACGAACTGGGTGTACTGTGTTCACTGGGACTTATTGTCCCAGCTCTGATAAAGTTACCATTTCAGCATTGAAGAGAATTCTTCTGACGTCTCTCTTCCGCTTTCCCCCTTTCCTGCTCTCTTTGTGTGTATTGGTACTCCTCCCCCCCTGCTTCCTCGTGATAAAGATTTCACTGACAATCTCTTATCCATGAAAGAGAAAGGGGAGATAAATTTGGCTTCTCTGAAATCAGGATTTTCTCTGAAAGCTCCTATGCTATTTTGGAATAGCACATTCCTCCCAGCCTGCCTCGAGTACATTCCTTTGGACAAACCAGTTCAATTCTCATCACCTTCCCTGCATTGAACTTCCTTTGAGTTCAATTTGCAATCCCCTGTGAAGGAATTTGTTGCAAAAATAAGCTGGAAAATGCAAAGTCCTGTTTGTGACCATATATTTAGACTTACTCAGATTGTATTTTTAGGGGAGGAAGAAAGGAATGTCTGGTGTGAGTGTGTATGAGTAAGAGTAAAGGGAGAGAAACATTAGTAATCAAAGGGTTTGTTTGAGGAGGAGACACCATGGGATTTTGTGTTCTGATTTGTTTTGTTTTGTTGTTGATGCTGCCCCTTCTAGAGCAGCGGGGGAGGCCTGCTCCCAGTGAATCACTGCAGGCACACTCCGTCATCTGAATCACAGCCTGTGTCATTGATTTGGTGACCCATTTGATTTCCCCTGCTCTAAACGAAGCAGTGCAGATTCTCCCCTTGCCACCAGCAGAAGCTGTGAGAAAGGAGAAGAGCAGGAGCAGTCGATGGCTCAGACAAAAGTGGTTAATTTTAAACTCAGCCTGTGTCCACTGGGACAATCCCACCTTCCCCTGCTGGCTCCCACCCTGGGAGATTCTTTGCTTCTTTCATAGGCTCATGGAGTGGTTTGGGTTGAAGGGACCTTAAAGCTCACCCAGTTCCACCCCCTTGGCTCTTTAGGTTTCATCAAAACTGATGTGTGAAGGGCAGTGGGTGAGCTGCTGGCAGGAGCAGTGCCCTGCAGTGGGTCTGCATGCAGCCTGGAGTAAAGCTGAACCAGCTCCATAGCCCGGAGCTAAACCTGCTCCCTTCAGTGAAGGCTGCAGCCCCAGGCACATCTCTGTGACCCAAGCCCCCTGCAGCAAAGGGCTCACTCTCAGCCCCATCTGCAGGCTCAGGTGCTGGTATCTCTGTGGGATCCAAGCAAAGGGTCTTTGGCCACATGGGAATCTCGTCTGCAGGAGCCGGTGCAGCCACGGCACGGCACCCGGAGCCCTCCTTCATCCCTTCCTGCCAAGGGGCTGAGCCCTCATTTCCAAACCTCTCCTATTTTGAGCAGCCTGTGGGTCTCCATGAAGTCATTTCATTACCACCTGGAGCGGGCAGAGCTGGTCTCACCCCTGTGCAATTCCCTCCTCCCTGTTTTGGAACCTGCTTTGGGTTTGGTTTTGGTTACGAGCGTAAGCCAGATGTGTCCATTCCACAAAGGAAACTCTGGCCTGCGCGGGGCCGATACTCTGCTCTGTTTACCTGGGTTTCCTTTGCCATGTCAGAGATCTTGACGGTGCAGTTTCACTCTGACTCACTCGTGCTTACTGCTGTGGAAATGCATTGACTCCGCAGCCTTACGAAGCGGTTGCATGAATGAATAAAGCACCTTTTCCTAAAGAGTGTCCGGGGGATGTGGGTGTATTTCTGAGCCCTTTAGGAAACAGCTTTCATGTTTGCCAAGCAGATCATTTCAGGAAGGAAAGCGTGTTACTCAAAAGCCATTCATGCACTTTTACCCCACCTCCCACAGACTTCGATGGGTGGTGTGGTTCTCAAGAAATACTCCTCAGGACAAGCGGAATCGCCTTTCTGCAGTAAAGCAGAGGCATTCAGGCAAGGGCTTTTCCCCCACAGCGTGCCATGTGGAAAGCTTTGTCCTGGATGTGGAGAAAGCTAGCTGGGCTTGAGCTCTGCAGGGCTCCTGTCCTCTGGAGCAAGGTGGCATCTCATCCTTTGTGTTAAAGGGGCTGCCTGTGTGTGTAGCTTTCTTAGAATCATAGAACAGTTTGGGTTGGAAGGGAGCTTCAAATGTCATCTGGTCCAGCCCTCTAACAAGCAGGAAGACCATCAACTAGATCAGGTTGCCCAGAAACCCATCCAGCCTGGCCTTGAATGACTCCAGGGTTGTCTCTTATGGTGGTTAGCAACATGTGGGCAAGTTTGTGCATTTTCTTCCTCTTCTTGGTCTCTGTTGTTGCTTTCAGACAAAGGAACATTGTGTATTTGATGCACTATTCTAGATACAGCCATGATGGTGCGTTTCGTCCTTTCCTCTTCAGAAATTCCCCATTTCTCATCCTTCTGCAAGCAGTGACGCTTTGGGGAGGCAGGGACGTGGTGGCTTTTAATTCACCTTGTGTGAAGAGCGGTTTTGAAGCAATGGCATTTGCCCTCTTGGCAGCCCCGTTGCCGATGACTAACAGTTCCTGATGGGTGAAGCATACAGTGGACGGCTGCTTTTTGCTGGCAAGGCATGACGCTGGATTTCTCACTTCTGGAAAGCTGCTTTCTAGCACCCTTGCCAAGACTTACAATGTGAGTCACCATCAGTCCCAACAGGTAAATCCCTCTGGAAATTTAACCCATGTCATTGATGTGCCTTGTAACATCTAAGTGTCCAGAAAGAGGTTATTAATCATGTATAGAAGATGCTGTGGTGATCTCTACTGTGACTTCTAATATGACATAGAGAGAGCCTTGAGTAAGTTCTTAGCAGGTCCAGAACTTCCATTTAATCTAAATGAAGCTGGAATTGTCACCTAAAAGTATCGAGTAATGGAGACTCCCTCCCATGTGTTTGGCTGATTAATTTAACTGAGGAGTATTTGCACTCTTTTAATTGCATACCTTATTGCTCTCTATAGCTACCTGGAAGGAGGCTATAGAGAGATGGGGATCAGTCTCTTCTCCCAAGTAACAAATGATAGGACAAGAGGAAATGGCCTCCAGTTGTGATAGGGAAAGTTTAGATTGGATATTAGGAACAATTTTGTCATGGGAAGGCTTGGCAAGGACTGGAATAGGCTGCCTGGGGAAATGCTGGAGTCACCATACCTACAAGTATTGAAAAGACATGTAGATGTGCTGCTTAAGGGTGTGATTTAGTGGTGGACTTGGCAGTTGGTTGGACTTGATGACTTTAAAGGTCTTTTCCAGCCCAAATGATGATGTGATTCCTGGATTCTAATGAAGCTTTCTCAGCTGAGTTTGTTTGCAGGTAAGTTAAAGAAGGTAAAAGTATGCAAAATCCCCTGAATGTAATGGTCTGTTTTGACTTACCCAAATACCTCTTCACTGCCTTTTGTTTTGAGCATTGTGAGCAACAGAATTGCCTTGGTCTCTTGAACAGATCATTTCACAAGTGCTGTTCTGATGAGTTTCTAGTTTTGGTATTAGTGGCATGTGCGGATCTCCTGCAGAATATTGTCTTTGTCATGATTTAGCATCAACTCTCTGACCAATAATACAAGTTATTTATAACCATGAATGGTCATAAGACAGAAAGTGTTTATCATGGTTTGAGAAATCAGATAGTGCTCAGAAGCGTAATGTGACCGTCAGGGTGACTTGCAGAGGCAATTTCACTCCTTGTCCACAAAGCCAAGCACAGGCTGGCTCACTCCGTGGTGGAGTTTTGGGGTGGTTTTTCACATGGTGCTGAGGGGTTGGGAAATCCTGGGCTTTCTTTTCCACCCCACACCACGCAATGAAGCACGTGCCATGGTTGGCGATGCCACACGTGATGGCACGTGGTGCCCTGAGGGATGCTGCAGCATCCCTGGTGCTGTCGGGGGGTTTCCCACATGCCCCCACTGTGGCTTTCTGCTCCAGAATTGTTGGTGTGAAAAGACTGTGTCCCCTGGGGCTCCCCTGTGAGCCATTCTGTCCAGGATGAAGCCCAGGCTCCAAGCAGTGTGTTACTCAACCAGAGAACATATACCGAGGGCTCTATTCAACTGGAACATTTTGGAGGCTCCTCTGCTGAGCCCAGGGCAAAGGGAGCAAGTTTCATGATGCAGATTCCAAGAACAATCAGCTGCTGACACTGCCCTTCCAGAGAAAACCTGCAATAAAATAGAATGGCTAGAAAGTCTTTATTTTTTTCTTTTTTTTTTTTTTTTCCATGGAATTTGCTAATTTTAAGTTGAGGACTTTCTAATGACCAGCTTCAGCGCAACCAGTTGTGCCATGGGGAGGAGGAGGAAGAATGATCCGAGATTGGCCTCATGTAAGCAGCGATTCCATCAGATGTGCTTTTCAGCAGTTTCAGGGGGTTTTGTTCCCAACTTTGCACCTTCCTGTGCGCAGATCCCCCTTCTGTTTCATCTTTCCTTCTTTTATTTTACAGAGAGGGGGTGACACAACCTGGCTCTTTCTCCTGGCAAGCATCTGAGGTACCAAGACCCAAAATAATCATGAACTCGAGTTATGAAAGCAGTAAAGTTCAACAGATTGAAAAGCTATTGCTGAAATCACGTTGCTCCTAGGGGTATGACCTTATCCCCTCCAGGGTGTCTGCTCCATGTCTACTCAGTGCTGGTCTCATTGTGCTCCCCCAGAGATTTGCCTCGGATTCCTCTTTTCATGGGAACCTGAGGAAGATTCAGCAGTGGCATCGGGCACTTTGGTCCTGTTTATTGTTTATTGCTTTCCATGGAGGTTTTGAGGGCTGTAACTAGGAAGTGGAAGATAAATGTGAATGGTGGAAACCCCCTCTCACTGGAAATGGTGTTAAAAACAGAAGAAGAAAACGAGATCTGAAGCAAACTTCCTCTGCTGGTTGTCTCCTGCCTTTCGGGAAGGGAGGGATGGGCATTTCAGTGCCTTCTCCTCAGAAGAGGCTGGCAGCAAGGGTTTGCTGAAAATACGAAGTCACGTGTAAGAGTCACAATCATAGAATGAATCATGAATCCTACAATGGTTTGGGTTGAAGGGGCCTTAAAGCTCATCCCGTTCCAAACCCTTCCCATGGCCACTTCAGTCTGTGTCCTCCAACTGCCTGGGCTGTGGTGGGAATGGTGATCTCCTGTGGTCAAGCTGGTTCTCGCCATGTGTTCATGGACATGTATTACCTAACGGAGTAGGAAATAGGGAAGCTGAGTGGCTGTGAGGGCAAGGGCCCCTTCTGCTGCCCTCACCCTCCCTATCCTTACCCTCACCCTTGAGCTGGGGCCCTCTGGTGCCTCCACATGGGTTCTCATTCACCCACCACCGATGAAACCAGGTTCGGCCCCTCATGGCTGTGGAATTGAGACTGATTCAAGCCCTGAGCTAAGATGTGCTCAGGGCAACATTAACCCAGGCAAAACCGAAACCGGTGTTCAGGAGCTGGGTTACGTACAGAATCCACAGCTACTGTACTGATGTGCAAGTTTCGGTTTTGGTGAAAGCTAAATCTAAGCCAGCTCTGACTGGCTACTGGAGTGATTCATTTGCTCCCCCGATCATCCAAACCCTGAGCTGATAGCAGTGAGCACTCAGTTTCTCCTCTATTAGGCATCATTTATTGCCTGCACCATCAGCATGTTTCACCTCCTGGGCAAACCCAGATGCTGAGGGGTTCAGATATCTTGCTCAGCTCCCAGGCCAAGGCCACGTTTCTAACAAATGCCCTGTGTTTCTAGTTCTTCCAGAAATCAGGATGGGAGGAACATGAGAGCTGGGTGATAGGACCGTGCACTTCAGCAGACCCTGGTCTGGTACCGGTGACATGGTGTTGGTGCTGTTGATGGCAGATGGGATGGATGTTTCTCTCTCCTGGGCATTGCTGATTATCCAAATAACGCCACCATGCAGAGCTCTGTCTCAAGCTTTGGAGGAGGAACTGAGGGTGCTTTGATACCCCCATGAGAAGCAGCCCCTCTGACCATTAGGGACCTTGCTACCTGTGCGTTGTGTATGTTATTTGCTCTGCTACTGCTTACCTGGGGTGCAGATGACTAACCCAGATCACTGTCCCCATGCTATCATTCTATCCTGTGTGATTATTCTTCCTTTTCAACCTCTATGTGCTGCAGCCAGTGCCTGTGAACTGGTGCTGTTCTGTGACTGTGCATTTGGATGCTCACAGAACTTCATGTTTGGTTTTCTAACCATGAACAAGCCTTTTCCAAAGAAGAGCCCATTGGTGGGGAGCAGCACCCCAGAACTGTCCATACAAGCTTCCGTGGGTCAGGGGAGCATCCATGGGCTTCAGCTGGGGATCCCCAGCCTCACTGTGGAAGATCCCTATCGTTGGAGTAAGCTATTTGCTTCAGTTCTAGCTAATTCTATTTTTACCTTTGGTTCTCTGTCTCAGGTCTCTCATAGGCTGCCCACTTCTCAAGGTTCAAACTTGCTCTATCAACAACAGAACCCCATGTCCACAGGAGTTCAGGGACAAGTGAAGCATCACATGGGCAGGCAATGTGAATTCTGAGCGTGGTGTTAAATGCAAGAGAGAAAAAGGTTAAAAATCAGATGCAGGCAAAGGAAACAAATCTCAGTTGCGCAGGGGTTCTCGTGGGGCTTCAGCGTGCAAGGTCGATGTCGATGTGCTTGGAGCATTTGTTGTGTGCACCCATCACAGCCATCTCCCTCGGAAGGACCTTTCAAGAGTTTGGTTTCTCCGTGCAATCTTGGTCCCCCAGCACCCGTTGCAGGCCAGCAAGGTGCTCCTCAGGCAGCCCAAAATCTGGGCTGTGCTTCAGTGTTTCCTATACTCCAGTGTGACATCTGCTCAGAGAAGCCCAACTGCTAACATGTCAGATGGCCACATCAAAAGGGCTTCTGAAACCTCCTGGGAACCGAAAAAGCCTCATTCATTAAAGCCTGTGTTTAATCGCATCAGCAGATTTGAGTCTTTGAAACGCAGAGAATCCCAGCCTGGTTTGGGTTGGAAGGGACCTTAAAGCTCTTCCAGTTCCATGGGCAGGGACCCCTTCCACTGGAGCAGCTTGCTCCAAGCCCCTGTGTCCAACCTGGCCTTGAGCACTGCCAGGGATGGGGCAGCCACAGCTTCTCTGGGCACCCTGTGCCAGCGCCTCAGCACCCTCACAGGGAAGAGCTTCTGCCTAAGAGCTCAGCTCAGTCTCCCCTCGGGCAGGTTCAAGCCATTCCCCTTGGCCTGTCCCTACATCCCTTGTCCCAAGCCCCTCTCCAGGTTTCTCCCCCACGCAGTTGGAATCCAAACCTTTCAGATAACTCCTGGGCTCTTGCAGTTTTGGGGGTGAAAACTTCCCAAGAGCAATTGGATTCTCCAGCCATTTCCAGAACTGAGCAGTGATGCATTGGCCTCCTTTGGGCTTGTCCCTGGCATCACACAGAGCTCCTGGGTCTGAGCTGGACTTGCCCTTTCTGAACACACGCTGAAGGCCAAGGGCTGGACAGTTGAAGGAACACTATGAAGAGCTGCTCTTTAGCAGTTTTATTAAACTGTTAAGACCTGCAGTATGCATTTCCCTTTGGGGAAGATGCCAGTTATGATAACCAAAACATGAGTTCACATTTGATCAAGGGAAGCAAGAAGCTAACCTTCAAACCCCACTCCAGTGACTAAATGCATGGTTTTCTGCAGAACAGATGTGTTGGTGTCTGAGATCCTCCACCACGCTTTTCCCTTTCCACAAAGGTGAGTCTTAGAGGGGGGAAAAACCCCAAAAGCACTATGCTTTGTACAGGTTTCTTTACCCTCTTTGGGTGAAATCCTGGCTTGGCAGCGCTGCCATTGGGTGAGTCACACAGATGAGAGTCACATCTGCCTCAGCAAGGTGGTGGCTGAGACTTATTTTCTGTGACATGGACCTGGCTGAGGACATGCACAGTGAGGATGGGGTCAGCCTGGAGGCACCCACTGCAAGGGGGTGATGTTCCCTGGGGGTGGTGGCTCTGTCCTGTCCCCTTTCTGGTGAGACATGCACCTGGGGACGTGCTGGGGTGGGCTGCAGGTAACAGGGGATGGCAGAATCAGCCCCAGAGCAGCAGTCACGGGTAATGCCCTACATCAGGATGGGGGACATTCTCCCTCAGCCCTGGGAAAGGAGCTGCTCTGCCTGCAAAGGGATGTCCTAAAGCTGCTAAGAGCCCTGCATACCATGAGCCACTTGGGAACAGATCCTGGAAAAGAGAAGTTTTGGGCATCCCTTGAGCCGGGATGAATAAAAGCTGCGTTTCCTTAAGCTGGGCTGGTGCTTTGCTCCCTAAAAGGCAGCATTGAGAGTCTGACTTTCAGAGCTGTTGAAGTGGTTATGGTTAGAAACGTGCCTGAGGAGAGGGCACACGATGTACCGCATCGATCGGGCGATAACTGCGCCGACTCTTCTGAGTCATTCGTTGAGTTTACTGAGAAAAACAATTCTTTTTTCTCACTTCTGGCAGCAGCGCTGCAGGCAAAATGCAAAGAGCTGGGGCCAAGGGAGTGCAGGGCTGGGGAGCCTGCTCACTGCCCATGGTTCCATCAGGGAAACCCAGCAGCCGCTCCCAGTCCTGCTCCAGCATCATGGGTTCGCTTCCATGTGTTTCTGCGGTGCTGCCTGCCATCATCCAGTGCTGACCTGACTTTATTCATTTCAAATAGCCAAAAGCTTTCAGTTTATCCAGCTCCTGGTTTCTGTCAGTAATGAATTGCGCTAATGAAGGCAGGGAAGAGCAGTCAGGCTTTGCTTGTCAGTGCAGAAAGAGTGACAATGGGTGACATTCATCTGGGTGCTGATGTGAATCCCTGCGGTTCAAGACCATGCCATGTTATCACTTATTCAAATGGGATCTGAAACGGGCACTGGATTGGAGGGCCAGGTGATTGCTTGGCAATTAAACTCTGACTTCGAAGGGGCTGAGGATGAGCAGCACTGCTGCAGTCAATCAGAGCACCCAGCTATGATTAGGGTAGGTCTGCCTGCCAACTCACACCACTGCAAGTATAGAAGAAATGGCTCTAGTGCATAAACCCAAGTCGGTTTTTCTTCTGCTTCTGGAAACAGTGTTGTGTTCCTTTGGTGGGGGTTTTGGTGAGCCATGGAATTACCAGAAGGGATGTAAAATCCTACAAGCATTTTGTTTCAGGTGGCTGAGCTGGTTGTTTTAGCAGATCTCTCAGGAAGAGATCCTGAGCTCAGGTGCTGTTGCTGGGCTTTGTTATGAAGTCTCATTTTCTCTTTTATTGGAATTACTGCAGGCATTTCTGACATTCACTCTTCTGTCATTTCATATCTGAGATGCTGCTGTGAAAGACGAGTAGTGAAAAAGACTGCCAAACCAAGAATGGTCTGTAAAGCGTTATCACAACTTCTAGCAGGAAAGTGCATTGAAATGCAGTTATTGAAACTGGTACCTTATCACTCTGAAACACTTTACTGGAAACCCAGTGTTAATGTGTGCCTGTGGCCAGTCCTTGACAGCCTGGCTCCTTCACATCACAACAGCTTGACTATATCCTATTTTTATGGGTTTGTTTTAGGATAAACTGAAAGCTTTTGGCTATTTGAAATGAATAAAGTCAGGTCAGCACCCGGTGATGCTGAGCAGCACTGCAGGAATGCATGGGAAGTGAATCCGTGATGCTGGATCAGGGCTGGGAGCGGCTGCTGGGTTTCCCTGGTGTAACTGGCTGTTCCTGAGTGAGTGCCTCATCTCCTGCCGTGGGCTCCTCAGGAACCTCTGCTTTGTCAGTCACTTCAGCAAGCACCAAGCCTGGTGCTTCCTGCTGCTGCTGAGACATTGCTGCTACCCAGCAGCGCTGCACAGCAGGGTGATGCCATCCTTGGCAGGATCCAGAGCATTGCTCCTGGCAGCAGTCAGAGCTGCCAAGAGATGGAGCAGCCCAAGAGGCAGCTCCAAGGGTGGTTTTCCAGGGTGCACTGAGGACATTCCCTTTGGCCCCATGGAACTGACAGCTCCTCTTGTGCCTTTCGGAGTTGTTTCACTGCAGATGTGAGCCCATGCTCACCATGGGCTTTGTCCAAATGATTTCTCAGTCAAGCTAATGATAAATGGGGCTCGTTCTGAATTCCCTAGCATGGTGGCAGCTGGCTAGCAGCCCTCTGTGCTGCCTTTGCTTGTTATTCGGGGCTTAACTACTCTTAAAATCCCAAGGGAGGAGCCCTCTCCCATTGGCTGGAAGGTTTCCCAGGGAGAGGGCCACATCCCTGCTCCCTGCACACTCCCAACCCTGCAGTAACCAAAAGGCTTAATTATGCTGAGAGTACCTCAGGGAGTCAGTTCCCATTTTACCATCTGAGCTCATCTGCATCATCACGCTGCCGTGGTTCAGAAATCCCTATTTCTCCTTTTCCTCTTCCTTCCCAGAACACACGAGGAACAACTTGCTGTTCTATTGACTTTATTTCCATGCAGGTAGACGAAAGCTTCCCTTAGGCAGGCTGTTGGGAAAGCCAAGCCTGAATGATTTGCTTCACCAGGAATTGGTCAAATGCATGCTGAGATCCCTGCTGATGCCATCCCATCTGCTCCACAAAGTGGGGGTTCTGGACCTCCCAAGGGTCCAGCACTTGGGGTAATCAACCTCCATCATTGTCCATACACTTAAGCCCCAAACTGAAACCTACCTGGATGGTTTTCCCCTGTGCTGCCATGGTATTTCCTCCTTGCCCTAATGGCAAGGGTCATGCTATAGCCTCTGCTTTGCAAATGGTCAGTGACAGGACGGAGAGGCCAAGGGGTGCCCACCCAGGACCATGCAGGGGTCTATAAAGGAGCAAGGTCCTCAACCCTGCTAATGTGACATTTCAGTCCCATTTCTGTATCACCCCAGCATCTTTCCTCCACCAGCCTGGCAGTTTCTACCCCATGGCTGTTGCCTGCTGGCATTTGGCTGACCTGAGAGGCAGCTCAGTTACCAACAGGAAAAAACCCTGAAAGAGAAGAAATCCCTTCTTGTCATCTGCAATTTACATAGTGAAGTAAGAACTCACTGCCTCTTCCCTGCTTTCCTCACCAAGGCTGGGCGTGCACCGGGAACCTGGGAACGCTGCAGTGCTGCTTCCTCTGCTCCAAGTGAAACTTTAGCTGCAGTTCCAGGCAGCACTGGGGGAGAAAGGCAGAGCTTGCCAGCCTTGTGCTGCTGAGGATCCCTCCAACACCGCAGCGTGGGCAAATGCAGATTTGGACCTGCCTTTTGGCTCTTTGACAGTGTGAAGGCACAAGGGTGAGGGAAGCATGGTTGCTGCACTTATGGCAGTGTCAGCAATACTATATGCAATCCTATGACTCGCCTGGGCATAAAACCTATTTGCCTAGTTGTCCCCTGGTGACGGATATATGCTCAGCATTGAGCTTGGTTATTGATAAATTACTTACCCAGCAAATCTTTATAGAACAGCCTCTGCCCACAGGCAGTGGCACATAGCAGACACTTGCATTGCAACAGCCACAGGCTCAGGCTGCTGCTCTCACTCAGAGAGAGGTGTTCTGCCATCTCTATGCCCTCTAAGTCCATCTAAGCTCCCCTCCTGGGTACAGGTAGTTGAAGAAGCTTTTACACTGCTCATTCTTGTTTGTATGTTGAACTTTGCTATCACCAGAAACACCCAAACTGGCCTCAGAGCCAACAGCATGGTGAACCAGCCTGGGTTTTGCTCCATTAGTGCCACATTCATGTGACAACATGCTTCAGCTGGCAGACCTGGATCCCTGGGGACAGTATGGATCTGAAATGTTGATACGAGAACATGCCTGGTCTGCTCAAGGGCCTTGTCTACATCAGTTCTGCTCAGCAGGTAATGCTTGTGGCAGGGTAATCATAGGCTTTGCAGTCAAAGTCTTTGCTGGTGGGTAAAACATGGGCTGGTGGCTGATCAAAGGTCTGAGTGAGGTTTCTGTCCTTCTGCAGGCTGATAACTTCAGACTGTGCATTATGATCACCTGTGGTCCCGAAAACCAAGAGACTTCTGGCTGGGTCACCCCAAAGCCCTGCCTCTCGCATCTCCAGTCTCCGAATACCAGGGACATGCTGATGGAGATGAGTGTCCATCCACCTGAGGAGCAAGCCTGAGGGCAGGGCTCCCTGTACCTGGCAGGTGAAGGCCCCATGTGCCAGAACAGGGATGGAGAAAGGTCTTGCCAACTTTCTGAATCATGCTACTTTTACTCGTGCCCCATGTGTCCTATTGCCAGGAGCCCTGGGCTGTTTGGACCACCGGCATCCCCAGGGAGGGGTTGCTGCTCAGTTTCCCGCATCCCAATGCCTCTGTGATGAGCTGGGAATGGTTCCTTTCCAGGAGGGGTTTGGCAATGGGGTTTATGCTGGGGGCAGGACTCGAGCTTGGCTTTTTGGGAATGTAACCCCCATGATGGTCCCTCCTTTTGGCTGAGTCCTTCTTCCCAAACGGAAGATGACATGACAATGCCAAGATTTCCCGCCTCCGTAGGTGAGGGAAGCACCTGTGGGTGAGGGAGCTGGTCCCTTTCACTAGCTCATTAATTCAGTAAATTACAAAGGGAAATACATGCTGGGAAAAGCAAGGAAAATTCCAAAAGTCAATCCAAGAGTTGTTTCCTCCTGACACATGGATAAAACCGCGTTCTTCAGAGATCAGCAGGTCAGAATCCAGGCAGACGTGTGAACCTACATCATAGAACCAGGTAAAACACACTATGTCTTTATGCGTATTCCCTTGTATTCCTAGAATGTGTCTCTAAAAGGGTTTTGGTTTTTGTTAATAACCTTAATTTTCAGTGCTAACAACTTTCATTTGAAATATGGTATTTCTAAGGGGAAGCATTTCCTTTTGGGATCAGACTTCGGGATCTGCTGCTCTCGGTTGCAGTTACCTCCTGCTGCAGTAATGTAATTTATCTGTAGTTACTTTTATGATTAATTTTCTTTCAGTAACTGTCTATTTACGTGCAATATTTAACTGCTTTTTTCTTCTTTTGAAATCTTCCTTTTAATATTTGGGTTTGGTTGATTTTCCCTCTTGCACATGGGGAATAAAAAAGAAATGGGTAGGATATACCAGTCGGTGTGGGGGCTTTTAATACACATGTGCATGTACAAGTGCTATAGAAAATATGTGCATTTTCACAAGCATCACTACTGTGTTATTTAGGGAAGAGAACGAGGCAATATTGTCTTCCTTGAGCAGGTCTGTGCTGGCATCCTGCAGCAGCATGAAGGGATCCCACTTGTTCCTCTGCCTCTTCTCCATGTCGTGCTGGTTGGATCTGATGCCCACAGCTGGGAACAGAATCTTCCATTTTGGAAGCTGCAGGGTTTCAATGAGCATGACTGAGATCAGGCTTGGCTTCACTGCAATTAAAGCCAACATTGTAAGTAATGCTCTTCACTCTTGTAGGGCTGGGGAAGCTCTTTAGTTGGTGGCTTCTGAAGCCCCTCTGGAGCTGCCATGTCCATCACCATCTCTGTCTTGTCCCATGCAGCAAGCCAGAGACCCCATCAAGACCCTGAGCATTTTGTCCCACCCGCACTCTCTGCACAAGGTTAAGGTAGGTGTCCTTATCATGTCTCCAGTTCTTCTCTGAATGATGCTGGCCAGCTAGCATCCTGACACCAGTGATGAGGTGAAGCTCAGGGCTTCTGGGGAAGTTGTTCAACACCGTGACTACTTCTGAGTTTCTATGAAACACAGACACCAGGCAGGTCAGGGAGGATAAAGTGATGTGGATCACGTATGCGAAAGGAGGTGGGTGTCCCACTGCCAGTTCCTGCTCCGGGGCTTTCACCCTGACTGTCTTTCCAGGAATGGTGGGCAGAGATTTTCTTCTTGCTGTTGCATGTGATGCTCCAGTTACAGAAGCCTTCGCTGCACTCCCCACTGCTTCGATCAGCAGAAGCATAGCAAAGTGAAGCAGGTTTTGGGTAGAAAGCTATTACAGAAGTCAAAAGTGGGTGAACATGATCTTGGGAGGTGAAATATGTTATAACTAAGTATTGTTCAGCTCTCTTACACTCTAAAGCTCTAGACATGGGCCACTGCTTCAGGTCTCAGACTCTAATACCTAGCTACAAAGAATGGTTTCGGTTAGAGATCATCTAGTTCCAACCCCCTGCCATGGGCAGGGAAATCAGCTATTTATTTTGTTGACTCAATGAGACTTGCTGAGGATGGAACTGCTGGAGAAGCAGTCTAAAATAATTCCCTATGTATATAACTAGTTTACATCAAGCACCACTGAGAAAAGCTTTATCTGAATCAAAACATACCTCTGTGTTCAGCTGCCATGCTTGATGTTAGAGATGAGATGAGGACAGGAAAGTGGGTCATTATCTGTGTCTAGCGCTTTGGAAGACCTTTTATAAATGGATTTTATTCCTTAAGTCTTCAGATAGGTGCTGCATCACCCATCACCTCTTCAACTTCTACGTGGACAAAGTCTTCAAGCACTGCAAGACTGAGGATTCATACATCAACCGAAAGATCAGCAGCATAGCCAACTCCTTCCTCAGCATGAAGAGGACGCTCAGGCAGTGTGTAAGTCGTGGGTATTGCATCAGTTTGGTTTCATCTCTCAGTACTTGGTGTATAAATAAACCTAAACATAAAGATGCAGACTATTTATAAAGATGGGTTTAACAAGGATACAAAGCAGCGTGATGTGAGGAGTGCATCTGCTCGCTGGGAAGTTTTTATACTTGCCCACTCATCAGCAAACTCCCACGTTAGTTCAAGAACAATATTTATCCTGTCCCTCTGCCTGTTGAAGTAAACTCTGTTCTTCGCTGAAGTCGGATTTAAGGACCTTTTCCATGGTTTAACAGGGTGTCAGGCTGTAATTTCCAGCTTATCTCTTATTTGTTTGCAATCAACCTCTCAAATAAATTAATTCTCTGTTATTTTTCTAGCATGAGCAAAAAAAATGCACGTGTGGAGAGGAATCCACTGAGAAATTTAAGCAAATACTTGCAAATTATGAAGGGGTAAGTTGATGACAAAGACTTATAATTGGTAATTCAATTCAGATTCTCCTTACAATGGGTTGTACTCATCTTTGCTTACAACTGGATCCTTTATATCCTTTCAGCTAAATGTCACATCCGCAGCAATGAAATCCCTAGGTGAGCTGGACATCCTGCTAGATTGGATGGAGAAGTCTCAGAGAGCAGAAGGTGTTAACAACCCACCAAAGGCTGGGGCTAAGGAAGCTGCTGGCACATTGCACACACCAGTGGTGAGCAGGAAGACAATGTGCTGTACCACTGCAGAATCCCACTGACTGCAGCTGTGTTCAGACACTGAGTGTTTTACTAGCTGGGTATGCAGGTGAATGCATCAGCAGAGCCTTGCATGAAGGTGGAAATATCGAGGTTGATCAAATGAGCACAGCACTCACTTAGCTGCCTTCTATCAAAGGATGCTCTCCAAGGGAAGATCTCATGGGGTTTCTCTTGCTGCAGACATAGACTGTGATCGTTTCATAAAAATATCAGTTAAATTATCATTTTTTTATAGAGAGAATGTATATTCATGACTGTTGGAATGGTTCTGGTGTTGTTAATGCTGCAGAGCACTGCTCATACGTCTGGGCTCAGTCTTATGATGCTGCTGCTGCTGCTTGGTCTGGCTGAAACAAGGTTCAGAGGGTGAGAAATGCTTCCAAGAATAGGTCCTAGCAGGTATGTCAGGCCGTAGAACTCTATGTTCCCTTTCGAGATGATATTTTGTGCCTTATCAGTAAAAGAACAGTTCCTACACGAGATACGTGGTTGCTGGATAGAAAAAGGTTCATGCGTGTACGATGTAATTTACTGACAGTAGTAAGCTTTGTGGAAAGCTGTTACAATTACTGTAAATAAACCCCACCTGAAACTGTGATGAGTCTGCCCGGATTCTGAGGAATTACATGTTTCTTGTTGATGAAACTTTCTGAATTCACTGGGGTGCCCTTTCATAGCAGATACTGCCACTCCTGGTAATGCAATCATCCCAGAGGTGATGCATCCTTCCTGGCATGCCAGAGACAGAAAAGTTCAGACCTGGGTGATACTAAATCACCCCTCCTTGTCCCTTAGACCATTTTTATTGTGCATTATGGATAGTTTTGGTTTGTTTCCACCCATCTGGGCCTTTTTCAGGCACACACATTGCTGGTACCCACTGGTTCTGCATGCTCTAAATCCCTTTTCTAATGTGTTTTCCCACAAGATGTTAATATATAAATACATACTGCTGTAGTATCTGCAAATTACAGAGGCCTAATGCTTTAGTAAATGAATGAAGAGCACCCAGGTCCTCTCTCCATGCAGCCAGGAGGTGTTATGCACACTTGGTGTGAGGGCCCATGTAAATGCAACCAATGCAAACCCTGGTAGCACTCTAGTCCTAACATTTCAAGTGATAAGGTCTTGCTGCTACATTCATGAGACATAAGGCTTGAGTAAGACTAGAGGATAGACTTTGTTATTATGGAATAAGGTCTTCCTGTCCTCAAGGAGAATCCAGGTACTGCTTTGGTTTCAGCTCCACCACAGACCCCTGGCAGCAAACCGGCATTGCCAGAGCCTTGTGCACCTTTCATCGGGCACCAACAGGATGAAGAGCTGCAGAGGAGGAAGAGGAGGCTCCTTGTCCCTTCCCTAAAAGCCTCGGTGGTGACCTGGCAGTGTGAGCTCACCAGCATTTGCCTACAGCACATCTACATGTGCTTCACCCTGAGCGGGATTTGGTGATTCACTGCCAAGGGAAAGATCTCCCTCATTGCTCACGATCCTTCCTCAAATACCATTTGCTTTTGCCAAAGGAGAGCCTTTCAGGTCTTGGATTCTCCTAATTTGCTTTCTCATGGATTTTTGCAGTGTGGCTTTCGCTTATCCTGGTGTTAGGGCATGAATGGGTGAGCACATCCCTCCATGCTCTATCAGGGTTCATGATACCACCACCCTGGAAATCAGCCGTTGAAGAATGACAGGTATCTTCAACATACCAGGATTCTGTGTTAAAGAAAAGCCTTTAGGAATGAAGCAGTGATGCAGTGAGGTACCACAGCTTGTCACTGACCAAAGGGAATCAGTTGGCATGTTTGGTGAACCGTCGGGTGAAGGAGATGGGGCTGCCTGGGGAGATCCTTGTGGACCTTTCCATGGATCATGGTGGGCTCTGGGTCACAGACTGAGTGAGAAGCATGGGGTTTATTCCATCCCCTCGGTTTAATCTGTCACAGGGATTATTGGTGGTATTTCATTGATGATTTCCTGCACAGGGGGTTCCATGCCTCGGTCCGTGCACGCTTCACTGGCTCAGCCCCTGCACGTCTCTGGGCGTTCCGCTCATCCCTGTGGCTCCCAGCATGGTGCAGGAGTGGAGCTGAGGGAAGGATGCCGGCGGGCAGGCTGAAAAGGAAACGGGTTTCAAAGGGAGAGCAAAAGGGGTTTTCTCCTGCAGCTTTATGACAGCTTCCCCCTGGGGACACTTCCCAAGTGCACACCTTGCCTATTGCACCAGAATCATTCATTCGTTTCCAGCAACTCCAGGCGGGTGCAGACCTGTCCTGGCCACTCCACAGCTTTTCCAGTATCCAACCCCCTTCCCACCGTCCTGCATGAGATGCAGCCCAGGAGATGGGGGAGATGAGCTATAACCTGACAACCAGGCCAGGCTGGATATGGCTTGGCGCAAGCTGCTCTAGTGGAAGGTGTCCCTGCCCATGACAGGGGCTGGAACTGGATGAGCTTTAAGGTCCCTTCAACCCAAACCAGGCTGGGATTCTGTATTTGAGGTCCCAGCCTTGCTATCAGTAAGGTGATGACTGTTGTAATGTGGATGTGGAAGCAGCCCTGTAAACACAAATCTCACTGGAGCTGCTGCCCTCGTGCTCATCTCAGTGCTTATTGTGGGAGGTCCATGATGGGGTTTATCCTTGATGAAAAATCAGCATCTGCAGACTGACACAAACAACCATTGCCTAGCACCTTGCTGAGCTACCAACTCCATCATTACTGCTACCTACATTACTCTATCTGCAGGGTATTTATTTCCATTAAGTGTAGGATTCTTCTGCCATCCCATGTCATTTGCAACACCAGATGTGATGCTTTAATGCTGCAGTAAAAGGAGGGGAAAACCCTCCTTCACCTCTCCCTATTGCACCATTACTGCAGTTTGGGTGTGCTCTCCCCATCCTCTCCCATGGACTGCATGTCCCCTGGTCTGCTGAAAGCTCGTGGCATTCTTTATTGCTTGTGTCCAAAAGCACTTCAGACCATGTCTGGTCTGCAGGTACTGCCCTCTGGGTGAGAAAGCTGAGAGGAATCAAGTGGGAAATGTGGTTCTAGAGGGCTTTCAGCTGCCTTTGAAAGCAAAGGAGAAGGAAAACTAAAAGAGCAGAAGCTGAATTTAAGCAATAAAAAAGATCAAGCTATAGGAAATTGTGGGAGCAAGGACCAGGGCTGCTTGCTGGTGTCTTGCTCTGGTCCTTGTGATGGAGCTGGTCCCAGTCGCTGCTGCCTTTTGGTCCCTCACATTCAGATCTGGGGGGACACATCCGGGGCAGCAGCGTCCCCCCCCGAGCTGCCCTGCACGATGCTGCTGGAGGTGAGGAGGAAGGAGGAGTAGGCAAGGTCAGCATCCTCCTTGGAGCCCTATGGGAAGGAGAGGAGGACACTGTGAGGTGGCTGCAGACCCACAGCCACATGTGGGGGGGAAAGGGCAGTGTTTGGGGGCTGTGAGCTTCTCAGGGTGATACATGCAGACTGTGCACCAATGTGATAGCATCATGCCTTTGCTCAGCCATGGGAAGACCCCAAATGTTGCAGGTTTGGGGCTCTGTGTTATGCCTGTCACTGCATGGTGGCACCCAGCTCACCAGTCCTAAAGCTGCCGGGTTTTACTGGTTTCCTAATAGCTTCCTCTGTTTCTCCAGTCCAGCTCTTGACACTTAAACCACCTACACACTGCCTTTGGTTAGGGACTTGGAACAAGAAGGGCTTGCATCTGGCACCTTCTGCTGCTGCTGAGTGGTGCCACGCACTCATGATCTAACCCAAGGGGCCACAGGAGCAAGTCAAATGGGGGAGACCTCCTTACCTACCTCTGTGCCCTGTACCTGAGGCAGGGGAACACTCTGGTTCATCCAAGTATTTCATATGTACAGTAACAACCCACCCCCAACCTTCCTGATGCTCCCTGCATGTACTGCCTGAAGGAAGGTGACTGCTATTAGTGTCTCTGCTAAAACACAGGGGCAGGAAAGGGTTAAGGTCCCCCTCAGAGGCTGATCTGCACCAGGTGCTGGATCCAGGTTAGTTGGGAGCATCTGGGTATAGATAAGGCCCCTGGGAGGGAGCAGCTCCTTGGGCAGGGCTGAAGGGCTGTGCTGGTGTCTCCCAGGTCAGTGGGCTCCCTCCTGTCTCCTCTTACCCTTTTTGCCTTCTTTGTCTCTGGAGCGTTTTCTGGGGTGGCCGCGGTGGTGACGAACTCTGCAGGGAGAGAAAGGGGGTGCAGGGGCCATGGGTGGGTGGGTTTGTGGCTTTCATAGGGTCCTTCTGCGAACCCTGGGGCTGGAGAGCATCCCATCGGTCAGCACCTACCGTCCCCTCCTATCCGGGTCTCCTGGGTCTCTTTCACACAGGCGTTATTGCTCGCACCATAGTCCTTCACGCTCTCGAAATCTGACATGCTGATGTTTGTCCTGTAGCTCCCAACGGACACCAGGTCTGTTAAGAGGAAGGAGGTAAGTACCCTGTGCGCTTGTTCAGGATCGGTGCACGTGCATCAGCATCCCAATAGCCTCTGTGCAAGGAGATGCGGTGCCCGGTCTCTGCCTCAGCCCAGGCACTGTTTGTGGTGGGGATGTATGGAGGGGAAAAATGAGGTCCTTTGTCTGCATGGAGGGTACAAGGGGAGCAGCTCAGGCCAGCATGCACAAATTATCACCTTCATCTCAGTATTAATACATTAATATAACCTTAAGATGAGGTTTTGAGAGACTATAGGAAGCAGAGCAGGGACTCACCGGATCTCTTCATCTGCCTGTATTTAAACACAACAAAAGCTGTCGCAGTGATGAGGAGCACAGCACCAACAGGGGCCAGGACTAACAGAAGTGTATTGGGGCCGCTTTGATCAGGGCTGGAATGGAAGGAAAGATAGATCACTAAGCTGTGAAATACATTATCTCTGCTGAATTATTCAAGATTGAGTAATGTATCTGAATGTCCAGCAGATGAAACCCTCTACAGTGTGGTAAATCTGAGTGAGCAGGATGCGATTTGACTTATGAACTGGATCCTAACACATGGAATCAACTGGTAACCAAATAAATCTGCAGGACAGAGGTTGTGCCAAACTGCCCACATCAGCAGCATGGTTATACACATGTGAGGGAGAACTCTGATCTTGACACAAGTGTTTTCAATGAGTTTTGCTGTACCTGGGATCTTCAGCCACTCCTTCTGGGGCTGTATTTGCCTGAGCTAGAGGTGAATTCCAAGTCATCTTGCCTTTTGTTGTAACTATTATTTGTTTTCCTCTGATGTTTTTGTCCTTTGGGGACAAGATTTTTTGTGTTGCTCAAGCACACATGCAGCGTGCAAATTCAGCACCAAAAGTGGGTTAATAGAAGTGTATGTATTAACATTAGTATAGGAAATGGCAGGCTTGGAGAGAACTGACCTGTCAGAGGCAGCACTGTTGGCTCTTCCTTGGGGAGTGAAATCACCCTCGGGATCACTGGGGACATCAGCATCCAGGGACTCCAGGCTGTGGCCAGCACTGCCTCCTGTATCACCCAGGGAAGCAGGGCTGTTAATGGCATGAGCAGCAGCACAGAAAGGAGGACACAAGCTCATTGGGTGTATTGGTGGATGTGGCACTGAGGTGGATTTTGGCTGTGCATTGGCTCAGGAAAGACCTTATAACAGACTTCCAGTGCCTAAAGAGGGTACAAGAAACCTGGAGAGGGGCTTGGGACAAGGGCCTGTAGGGACAGGCCAAGGGGAATGGCTTGAACCTGCCCGAGGGGAGACTGAGCTGAGCTCTTAGGCAGAAGCTCTTCCCTGTGAGGGTGCTGAGGCGCTGGCACAGGGTGCCCAGAGAAGCTGTGGCTGCCCCATCCCTGGCAGTGCTCAAGGCCAGGTTGGACAGAGCCTTGGGTGACATCACCTAGTTTGAGGTGTCCCTCCACACGGCAGGGGGTTGAAATTAGATAACCTTAAGGTCCTTTCCAACCCTGACTATTCTATGATTCTATGCTACAAATTGTAGCAGCAGTAAAGGAGGACAGCGAGGACAGGGTTAAAAAAGAAAAACGGAGTGGAAGGAAGTGATTTGTAGACTGGTGGGCTTTTTTAATGATGGGGAAGTAAAAACCGATGAGAGAATGAAAACATCTGTGACAAGTGCAGAACCAGGGTGATCGCGGCATCTCTGCCTGGATGGCAGCCCTACTGCTTTGAGGTGCTGCAGCCTAGTGGCTGTGGAGAAGACTTTCCTTTCAGCGGGAGAAAGGCAGGGAAACCCGTGCCTGCCTTTGCCTATGAGCTCACCTGCGGTCACGGACAGGTACACTGCCATGGTTTCCCCGTAGAGGCCGTTGCGCTTCACGCCACACCAGTACCAGCCTTGGTCTGACTTTGCCACCGAGTCAAAGCTCAGGATAACGGTCTTGTCATCGGTGTCACACGCAACGTCCGGCCCTGGCTGCCTTTGGTCAGAAGCAGGCAGAGGGGAGCAGCTGGTGCTGCTCCACTTGCACCAGTACTTCTGGTAGGAGTAGTACCGGCATGGGTACAAGCAAGTTAAGTTGAGCTGGGAACCCTCTTGTGCCTCTACTGCCTTCTTTCCCTGCAGCGCCGGCTCTCCTGCAAAGCAAACAGGTTGATGTTAGTGGTTTCAGTGGTGGGAACTGTAGTCAACAGGTAGTGCTGCTGCTAGAGATGAACCAGGAGGTGTATCTTTGAGGGGAAGTGCTCCTTACACTGCAAAGTTCCTGTTAAGGATGCTGTATATGCATCTTGGGGTGAAAGCTGGATTGGTTTTTGGTTGGGTTTTTTTTTTTGTCCCAAGGCTTAAATACTTGCATGAGAAACTTTTGTGAGCACTTTCCCATGAAACTGAAACCTTGTGTTTCCATCTGAAAGCCACTGAGGTGTCGCTGGATTGGCACAAGGTTTCACCTCATGAGAGAAAAGTTCCAAGTTTGACCTCACATCTCTTCCTAAAAGGCCAGATCTGGTACTTTGTGGTGTTTAGAGGGTTGCTTTGTACCTCCTGAGCTGGGAGAGCACCATCAATGTGCAGACTCGTACCTTCCACAATCTTCAGCTCAGTTGATGACTTCTGCTCCTCCTCCTCGTCTGTCATGCACCAGTAATAGCCTTCATCACTGTCCTTCAGCTGGTTCAGGATGATGGTGATTGTCTGGTTATCCGGGTTGTCATACATGGCCACTCTTCCTTCATACAAGCCTGCCACGTACCCGGAGTTGTCTATGATCCGATAACACCCGTTCTGTCTCCACTTGCACCAGTAATTCACTGAGGAGTGCTCCAGAAGTTTATAGCGGCATTCAAACGTTGCTGAACTTCCTTTTACTCCAAATACCATGGGCTTTCCTTGAGGAACGCTAGTTTCTGGAGAGACAAGTGAAAGGAGCATCTGTACACATCTGACTTCTGCCCACATGCTGCTCTCCCAACAGAATAAATATTACCAGATCAATGCTCTTATGGCTAAAGCAAGGTGAGGCGGAGCTCAGAGGTGTGGATGGCAGGAGGTTGTCCTGGCCTCGCTTGGCGAAGGGCAGGGTGTCTTTGTATGTCTGTCATTTTGAGATCTAAGGGTTTAAGTCTTGAAAAGACGGTTTGCTTGTCTCCAAATGGAAGGCAGAATTTGCCTTCTAGAGTTTTGGGCTAGGCAGACTGGGTAGTTGGGAACATGGAGTCTTGTTATAAGCTTTATTACTGATGGTTTAATATATGACAGGTAGCTAAATGAATAGAAAGACGGATTTAGGTGAGAGGATGGGATAACAGTACTCTGCAAAGGGAGGCTGAAGCTCTTGTTAAATAACATGAGACTGCTAGTGATGGTTCTGAAGAGAAACAGAAATGAAGGGAAAAGCCTTCAGGGAATAACTTACCCTCATAGACGTGCACATCCAGTTCCTTTGTTTCTCCGTTCTGCCCATAGACACCGACCCCACACAGGTACAATCCAGAGTCTTCCCAACTCATCTGAGTGATCATGATGCTGAATGAGCCTGGATCTTGCAGGTTGCTCATCAGAGCTCTCCCTGTGTAATCCTCATCAACCTTCCCATAGCTATCGATGATGTTGACGCAGCCGTTTTTACCCATCTTGCACAGGAATTTCCTTGCGCTCTCATATTCGCTCCCGAAGCTGCAGCTCATGGTCAAGGTGCTGTGCAGCTTCACGTAGAAGAGCTCAGCTCCCTCAGGTACATGTGAATCTGTGTGTAGAGACCAGTCAGGGCCTACTGCCTGCTCTGTTGTAACTACAACTCCCAGAGACCTCTAAAGGCTTGTGTTAGCAGAGGCTTTCTCTCTATTTTGATCATACATTATGGTTTACTATGATTATATATTATATGATCATGTGCCACTACTGGTCCGAGCATGATCTGTGTCCCATGTTTGCACCATGCTCTGTGTGCTTACTCAGCAGTGTGATGCTCTTTAATCTGATCTTCTTGATGCTGGAATTTTAGGCCAAAAATTCCTTCTGTAAGGGCACAGGGGAAAATGGAAACTGCTCTTCCCTGAAAGCATGGAGCATCTTCGGCTTTCAGACACTGGACAGACTGTCTGTGGAGCCTTATTAAAAAGGGGTGGACCCCCCCCAAGAAAATGCTACTTTATGGAGCCCCATGTAATTACCTTGAGAAACATCCAGATTGACTTTGTGGGAGAGCCTTCTGTTGTTGACCCCAACACCGCACTGGTAGGTGCCTGCGTCTGCCATTGTAAGCTCGGAGATGCGGATCTGGAAGTTTTCTTCCTGGGGGCTGTCAGTGATGGAGGCTCTGCCTTGGTAACCTGGAGCAGTGTAGCCATTGGTGGAGGTAACGGTTAAGCAGCCTCTGGCTGATTCCTTGCACCAATACTTCCTGTCGTGTCTGTTCACTCGGCTGGGAGGGTAGAAGCACGTCACGGTGACGGACCCATTGAGCAGCCCATAAACCTGCCGTGGTCCGAACACAGGGCTTGAGACTGCAAGAGGAGAACAGATTGGGTGTAAGCGTTGGCTGTGCTACACAACCTGATGAGACTGCAGAGCAGGTCGGGTGTACCAGGGCAAGCACTGACCCAGAGCTGTGCAGCATCATGCAGTCTGAAAGGTCCCATAGCAGTGATGGGGTAGAGACCCCCCTAAACCCTATTGCCCCCCCTTTAGTAGTGCCACCTCTAGTCTAAGGCCATCTACAAGACCAGTATCCCAGGCAGGTTGCACCTACTTGATGACTTGGGGGGGTATTTGCTTCTTGCAGATTCAGCTGGGAGGAAGGCGAGCAGGAGGATGAACGCTAGTGAAGTCATTTTGCTTGCATTCCCTGGAAAAGGCACAGAAGTCAAGGAATAATCACACTTGCAAAGTTGTGACATTAATAGATCAAATAATAATCTTTATGCCTGCAGAATAGGGGGGTAGTGGCTACTTGAGCTAGGGAAATGCAACACTGAACCACTTCTACCAAGCAACAGAAAGGGGAAGAGGGAGGCTCTAACTCTGTTCTTGCCTTCCTGCCTTGTTCTCGTCAGAGCAGAGGCCCCCAGGACATTGTTCCTTGGGCAGGCAGCAGCAGTGGCGTGCACAGCATCAAAGGTGGCTCTGGCCAAACCACAAGAGACTCGGTTCAAACTCAGAAGTAGTATCTGGGTTTATGCTGTAAATCAGAGCAGCCCATCACAAGGCTGAAGGCCAAAACTGGTCCAAAAGACCCTGAGTCCTGGTAGGCATGAGAGTCAGGTGGCAATATAGAGCGAAGCTGCTCACTTGACCCCAGCCAGGAGATAATGCTGCTTCTAACAGTCTAAGAGGTGGGGTCATGTTCTCTTTCTGTTGCTCATGCAGTGAAAGGAAGGTTTGTTCATTTGTGAGCCCAGGTGCCAAGACCACTCCTTAGGAAAACCAGCTCTCACAGAATCCCAGACTGGTTTGGGTGCAAGGGACCTTAAAGCTCCTCCAGCTCCAATCCCCTGCCACAGGCAGGGACCCCTTCCACTGAAGCAGCTTGCTCCAAGCCCCTGTGTCCAACCTGGCCTTGAGCACTGCCAGGGATGGGGCAGCCACAGCTTCTCTGGGCACCCTGTGCCAGTGTCTTGCCATACTCACAGTAAAACTTCCTTCCTTTTGTCACAGAGCAGAGTTCCTGCATGAAGCCTGTATTTAACTCCTGCTCTCAGTGATGGCTATCGGGGGATGCAAACCGAACTCTGTGTCTCTTGAAATGTGTTCGTAGTCTTCAGGGTGAACATTTCTGACCTTCCCCACTGGTTTGGACCCAGTGATGGCTCAGAGGAAGCCAGGCCTCTCAATTCACCAAGCTGTCCTCTTTGGCCTGACCCGAGTGTGCTGTCGGACACATGGTGCAGCATTTCCTGACCATGGCTGTTGATCTACCTGCCTATTCCAGGCAGAACAGAGGGAATGATAGGTGCCAAGGAAAGTCCTTCCAAACACACAGAAGAATTTGATTCCAGGGCATCAAGTGACACAGTTTTATGAAGGGTAATTCCCGGTAGAAGAAAAAGGCTTTTATTTCCGCGTGAAGATGAAAGGTGTTCTGTTTGTGCTCTCTTCCTTGTATTGTGATTTCAAATTGCTCAGTGGCTACTTGTCCATGGCTAATCATTAACGCACTAAGCATGAAAAATGCTCTTTCATACATATCCCACAAGTGGCCAGCAGAGCAAACATAACGTATTCCACAGAAAGCAAACATGATGGCACAAAAAGGGCCTTGATACTTGCCCCCTGTTAACAGCAGATCTGTTTGATGGTCACCTTGCTGCCCTGCACCCCTTCCTCTGCAGTGCAGGCAGGATCCCAGTGCAGCTTTCTCCTGCTGGGCAAATGTTGACCATGTTAGAGTGATTCCATCCCACAGGGTGCTTCAGGGTTACAGGCAGCATAATTGTGGCAGGAACCTCTTGGTTTTGGAGCGAAGCTGTAGCTGTGTCCAGAAGGATGTGTGCAAGAGTGATGGCATCAGGGTCTTCATAGGCATGGTAGAGCACAGAAGATGTCTGTGCATCTCGGAGTCCCCATGTACCTTCATGCCTGCACAAGAACAACGGTTCCTGTGTGTTTGCATGACCATTGCCTCCAGTCCCGTTTTCTCGGATGCTGTTAAACCCTTCCCTTACTCACCGAGTGCATGGAGAAAACTCCCATTATAACAAGTCTGAGCAAGCACAGCCACCAGTTACGTAAAATTCCGTGCTGAATTTCCTTGCTGATCACTGCATGGCTGGAACCCTCCTCCCTCCTGCACTGCGTTCAGACAGTGATGTTTCTTGCCCCACAGGAATGCTGCTAACAAGCTTTGCTGGGCACTCTGCAATGGACAAGCGCTGTTTGAGATGCTGAAGGAACCCCAGTTCCTTCTTGCTTGCAAAGAACTTCTGCTGCTGGGTTTGCTGTCTCTGGTCAGAGCGCAAGGTCGAAACCTCACAGCTCCAGGGAAGAGAAAATGCTGCTGAGCTCACGTGAAAGGGAGTGCAAGTAAGTGGCTGTGCAAGGGGTTTGTATTGATGCTGCTGCGCATGGAGTGGGCGTCAAGCGAGATGAGACAGCAAAGGTTTGTATGGGGCTATACAAGAGTCGAGAGGCCTGAAACCAGAGGGGATGCCCTGTATGTTATTCCAGGGAAGCCTGCACCAGAGCTGCTGGGCAGGAGGGACTGTGGGAGCTGGAACCTGGACACAGGGTTTGTGTTTTGTGTGTCCATGTGGGCAAAGAAGCTGCTGTCTTAAACCTGATGTGTTACAAACCTAGGGAGAAACTGTCTGCAAGGCAGTGCA
The DNA here is from genome assembly GCF_033783945.1 of Neopsephotus bourkii. Classification (NCBI taxonomy): domain Eukaryota; kingdom Metazoa; phylum Chordata; class Aves; order Psittaciformes; family Psittacidae; genus Neopsephotus; species Neopsephotus bourkii. Next base: position 1,156,666 of record NW_026901625.1, read on the forward strand.
ATGGACTCATCAGGAGGGAAAGCGGGAAGGGAACCCGGTTATTCCCACTGGGAAGGTGCATCTGAGATCTGCTCTGTAGCATGGGGCATAGAAGCTGTGAATGCCCAGCTCTGGTTAGCTTAAAACATTGCTGGGTGTAATGGGGGGGAAGAAGCAGGATTAAAGCCTTGCACCAGCTCTCCTCCTGTTCCCTCGCTGCACAGGATCTGCAGAGAAGAAAAAGCTTTCAGCTGCACAAACCTGGTGTTTGCAAAGTCCCTGTTGCAACAGTGCTAATCTTTGGCCTGCTACCAGCCATGGGCTGAGGCTGTGATCCCTTCTGTAACTCAGATCCTGTGTATTTACTTTCATTTTGCATCACCAAACCTGCTGATTTCCTTCTCTCCCCTGTCCCAGCACAACAGGTTTTGAAGGGTTTTGAGCACGGAACCAGTATTGCAGTTGAATTTGGGAGATGGGAGTTCTCACACTGGTGCAGGAGCTTCCCAGCAGGAATAGCTCTTCTAAACAACATTTACTACAAGCCCACCTCTGGGCTTCTTTGCGACCCTTTCAGTCCAACGGAGCAGTATGGTCACATTTAGAATGCTTTGAAAGAGCTCAGGACCTGACCCCTGAGTTATGCAAACCCCAACAAGCTCTGAAATACCAGAGTCCAGTGCCCAAATTCTGCTGACTCAGCTGCAGGACTGTGCTCTGAGAAACACTCCATTAGCTATTAACTACTGCTCCTAATGCTGACCAGTGTCAAGGCTGTGCCATGGCATCAACAAAATGCAAAGATTTAGTTGCCACGTTTGGACTTAAAGCCTTTTGTGTGGTCAAATATTTACTGTTATTCCAATAGTTGGGAACTAATAACATGGAATGGGGTAGTAGCTTTTCCTCCTTCAAACACTTTTAAAACAGGACCCACTCACACCTTGAGGGAGGCACAGAGATGCAGACTGGTGCTGAGCAGCATCAGGAGATACACTGGGAGGAGAAGTATATACATCCACTGTGTATATATGTTTATAATGTATAAACTGAGGAGTGTATATGTATTGTACTAGGGGTGATTTATGGAGGTGCTGAAGATTTCTGTGCCTAGAAGAAAGGCATAGCAACAGAATCCTTGCTGCACAGGACTGGGGCTATCCCCATTTTTAAGCCTCTCATCAAGATCACTGCATATATGGCCTTACTGTGAGTTTTATTTGCAGTGGTGGGATGGGGAAAAGCCACAAATCCACTCCATTTTCTTGGGGTTGTGAATGAGCAGTCAGCTTCAACATAAAAGATCAAGCTGACCTAACACATAGGGAAAATAAGTATTCCATGTTCCAAACCAATGCCTCCTCTACCATATGGAAAGCATAAATAGGAGGTGCTAATTTTGTGATGCAGTGAGCAGAAACAGCTTGGCAGATCTTCTTGATCAGGATTTAAGAGGGAATCGGCAACTTTTAGGAACCTCTGCAGTACCTGTGACCATCCTAGCTGAGAACGCTTGTAAATGCCAGTTAAACACTGTCCTATCTGAGCACCGTACTCTGCAGAACAGATGAGAAACCCATGGCAGTGACTGAAATTCCTGCTGAGATTGGCTTGATGGTCTAGATTGATGTTCTTTTAAGTTGTTAGATTATACCAGGCACTAACTTGTGACCTTTATGTTCCTTTGAGGTGTTAGGTACCCCATGCACCAACATCTTGCTTTTCACATAAGTGTTGTAGTTAATCTGTTTCTTGCTCTTTGTTTCTTATGTCTTGGGCTGGAAAGTGAAACTAACACTATTAAACTATGATTCCAGTTTAATACTGTTAATATGGCAAGGAGTAGGAACTCACTGGGATCCAAAAGAACTTACTATGGCACCAAAGTGGCAGTTGCTGGCTGGATGGAGAGTACTGATATGCGCACTGATAACAGCAGCACGATTGCTATTTAGGAGGTGGTATTTCTATATGTTAACATCCAATATGACTATTTCCTTGCAGTGTAAGAGTTGAGGGGTGCAGAAACCCACCCCTTTGCTGTCAGTTTAAATGTAAAAGGAGTCTGCCAGCTTTCTTTTACTTCAGTTTCAGGATGCCATGTACATCCCATTCACTCATGCTTCAGTTATCTGTTTATTTGCCTTTGAACTGCACAAACCCAATGGCTTTTCACAGCTCATTTAGGACATAACTGCACCAATTCTCTTCTTAAATATCAAAATCTGCATCCCACCAACTATCTCCATGCTGTGATTCAGAAGACCATAGCGACCACAGACTGAGTCTCAATCGTTTAGGTGACCACAGTAGTATTTAGTACCATTTGCAATTTTACAGGTTAAAACTTAATGCAAATATTGTAACAATAATGAATCTTTTTCCCCAGGAAGGAAAGATTGAAGGGAAGAAAACAACCATCCTAAGCCTGACCCTATGCTTCTGACCTGCTTCTAAAAGGAATCGGCCCTCCCCACCAGCAAGACCTCCACGCCTATTCTCTCCTCCTTCAGAACTGCTGCTTCCCTTCACACATGGGTGAGGAAGACTCCTTAAAGTGTCTCAAAACTTGTATTCTTCCTCTTCCGCAGCTCAGAGCGGTGCCACCAAAGACCTTGTATTTTGGAAAGACAACAAAGAAGCGTTACTTACACCTGGCTTTTTCCTTTAGGCAGACAGCCTTGGTCTTGCTGGTCTCTTGGTGTCCAAGCCCAGGACCTGGTGCCGGTGTCCTGGCTCCCTGCTGCAGCCGGCCACGGGCTCTGGCAGTGCCAGCCTGTTTTAAATACTCCTCTTACCTCTAGCCCTGCATTTCCACCTGTTGTGCCTTAAAGGAATAGCATCCAAAAGCTCTGGCAGGTGAGCAGCATCCCACGTGAGGGCAGGAGAACCGATGCCCGTCGCTTTGAGGGTTATTTACCTCCCAATTACACATTGCCATTGCACAACAGCCACCCCAAGGGTGGGCTCTGGGATACGGTCCAGGGCACCTCTGCCTCCATCCGGAAGAAGCCTGATGGCTGCATGGGTCAGGTCATGGAAGGTAGGGCAGCTGTGGTTCCTTGGTCTGAATATGGGTGCTTGTGCCTAAGTCTGTCACAGAGACAGCGGGGAGACATGGGGTCTGAGTCTGAGTACATAAGGGTCCAGCCAGCCCCTTCCTCTTTAGCATTACAACATCACCCTTGAGTTGTGATTGTATATCCCATCATCCTGGGCAGGAAAGCCCCTTGCTGCAAGGGCTCACCTGGCTTCTGATCTTGTGATACCCCAACCAACAGTGGAATGGTTTTATAGGGCAAAGCTGGACAAAAACAGGTGGGTTTTCTCCTCAGCGTCCCTAAAAAGACACTGTTAGAGCAGGTTGTCTCCCCTCCCTGCTGTCTCTAGCCCCTCAACCTCGTGGGAAGAGCAGGAGTCTGGGTGGGCAAGGGTTGGTCTTGTTTGTTCAAACCAAGAACATAGTAAACTCTTCAAAATGCAACACAAAGAACAGGAGCTTTGGGGCCATCTTCAACCTCACTTCTTGCTGTAGGCACGTCAGGGGCCCACATACAAATCCCCTGGGAAGTGCGGGGCTGTCAGAAATGGAACTGCACCAGAAAGAAAAATGAATGGAGATGAAAGTGTTTGTGCTATGTGAGATGAATCATTAACTTGCTTTACCTTGTCCTAATGGTGCAAAAGCGGTGATTTCTTTTAGCTCGGGGGTCACACAAAGCTTTCCCCATCTGCTCCCAGTGAAAGCTGATGAGCTTTCACACAGTGACAGCTCCAGACATCCCTGCTGTGCCTGAGAGCAGCGAGAGCCTGGCCTCGAGTCGGGATGCTTGGCAAATTGTTCAGATCTTAAAGCCAGCCTTGGAAGTACTTTTCCTGTGGATAGAAGCATCGAGCTGCTTTCTTCCCATGAATGTGCAGCTTCTGCAATGATGAGAAAGGAGCTTCTGAGGTGAGGAATGTTGTTGCTGTGCTTGCACTGGGTGATTTGGTGGGGATCTTGGATTGAGAGAACGTATCTCCTAGATGGGAGCAGATGGGAACAGATGCTGATCCCACTGCAAGCCCGTCCTTCCTACCAGTGCTGCTTCTCTGACAGCTGTTGGAATCGCGTCTTATTCTCGGGCATAGAGCTGGGCTCACTTGGCCACAACAGGCACAGCTCTGTTTGCCTTCCTACACCTCCTGCTCTCCCAGGCACCCTTCTTTCAGGTGCCAGCATCTCTGCTTCAACGCTCACCTCATTTCGACCCTGCTGTGTGCACAGGGATGTGTTTTACAGAGGCTGGGTTTGTGGAGGGTGTGCAGGAGGAAGGTGGCCTGGCCACAGGCAGAAACCAGCCAAGGGGACCTCTAACTGCTCACGCATCTCCAGGACGCAAAGTCAGTCGAGGGCTGATGCCCCGTATCTTTAACCAGGCAACCCTCTTCGCCCTTCAGGTTTCTGGTAAAAGCAATCTGTTGTCCCATACAAATAAATTCACTTGCTTTAAGGGATGAGGAAGCATCCTCCTGCCAAGTCACAGGTTCCAAAGCACTTTGGCATCTCCAGAAAGCAAACAAACCTGAGCTTGCTTTTCCTGCCTCTGGAGCAAAGCACCGTTGGCAGCATCGTGTGCAATGTGAGCATAGAAAGCAAAGCTATTTCTTGGGTTTGGGCTGAAAAGATCTGATTTTGAAGCTATGAGTCTAAAGAGTTTTGCTACTCCAAGATAGGCCCGCTGTTGTTATATTGTGCCAGAAGACATAGGCTCTTACATGGAGCCGGTCATCCTGAATCTTCCAAGGATAGCATAGACCATCCTGCACCAGTGGGACAGAAAAGACTACATTTGCAGCATAGAGAACAAGAATTGCTACTGGGTGATATTGCACATGGTGGTGAGCAATCAGACTTTATCGAAGCAAGCCAGCAGGAAGAGCGATAACTTCACTATGCGTAAGCAAGAGCTATCATCGACCCTGTAATAAATTTATAAGCCTCATATAGGATTTAATCCAAGTCTTTTGAAATCTATGGCTTTTGGGAATTAATAAAGGCAATAATTCGGCATCAGAACATAAGTCATGGACTCTGGGATTGTAATTCCTGGACTACAGACTTGGTGTCTGTCCTGTGGAGGTATTTTATATCCTAAGCTGCAAATCCTCTGCTTAAAATCAGTTGTTATCCTGTTCTGTCAAGGGAGATCGAATTGCCAGTTCCAGAAGATGCTCACCTCTGTTTTCTGGAGTCTATTCTGTATTCAGGTGCTTCTGGATTCGGGATTTTCTCTATCATTTGCTCTGTAACAGGGTCCAGACAAGCCTGACTAGACGCTGCTTTCTCCTCCTTGAAAACATGCATGCAACAGAGGGAGCACCCCTCTAACGCCTGTTTAAACACACCAGTATGTCAGGCACTGGATTGGGCCCATTGTTCCCCAGTTTCATTCTTGTTAAAATGTCTTTCCACTCACCACTGTTGTTGTCGATGGGTTTTGTCCCTCACTTTAGGGATATGATGTGGTATAGAACAAGAGAGATACATGCATGCTTGAACATCAGCCATGGGCAAGGAGTTTCTGGACAAGTCTTTGTCATCTTTGCACTGAGCAGGCTGGATTTGGCCAACGTGTACCTGCTCATGCCACACAGCTCCCTCCCTTTATACTTCAGGATTTCCGAGCACTCACAGAGCCATAAATCTACTCACAAACCCTCAACCTTGCTTTCAGGTTTAGGATTTCCATGTCCTTCATGTATTAAAAATCAGCTTCTCCAGGACTTTGCTTTCGGGTACACTTGTGCTTTCAGGCTTGCACTGATGGATGTGGATAGATCCACAGGATGGATGTGTGTCTGCAGAGCTGGATGGGTCAGTGGGTCAGACTGGAAACCATAATGAAACCCACTGCAAAACAACAACCCCAACCCAAAAGGTGTTGCCTGGCCAACCTTACCCCTCTCCTTTTGAAGCTTCACTTTGGTCAGGGTAAGAATAACAGTAGTGATGAAAATCAGTAAAAGGAGAACTGGTAACACAACTGGGAGCAGGAGTAATTTGCCTGATGAGCTGGAAAGATGAAACACTGGAATTAGATTGGATTTGGATTCAGCTATGTGGTGGTTGAAGTACCTTAATGCAGGCTGTTGTTTTCACCCCAAGGAGTATAAACTCAGGCTGAATCAGAGGAGAACAGTCAACAAAGTCAAGCAGAGATGAAACCATTTGATCTGGAGTTTGGCTTATGAGGAAGTGATTTCTACAGCAGCCTCTGCTCTACTGTGTGGCCTTTCTGCTGCCAGCTGAATTAGCCCCTTCAAAGGGAAAATGGGCTCTATAAAAATGCTATCAGGCAGATTGCTCTTTCAGGAGCAGTGCAAAATCTGGTCCTTTATAAAGAGCATGGTTTGTGATTGCTAATGTGCTCTGCCTTCCTCTTTTGGCTGGACAGCAGGGAGCTACAGCTTGAGGGGGTCTGGGGATGGAGACAATGGTGTTTCTTTGGCTGGGGGCAGATGAGAGCTCCAGGGTGCATGCTCAGGTATTGAACTGGATTTGGGGGCTTTGTGGTTTGTCTTTAGCTATGACTGATCCTGAAATATCATCGGATCATGGAATGGTTTGGATTGGAGCTGGATGAGCTTTAAGGTCTCTTCCAGCCCAAACCAGACTGGGTCTCTGTGATCTTGTGACTCTTGCTGCAGTGTCCTCCTCCAGCATCCCCTTGTGAGGTCTACGAGTGGACAGGAGCTGGCACTGGGAAGCTCAGGGCGCTGACTGCTTTCCAGAGAAGCATGAACCAGCCTTGCTGTGCAGTGTGCAGTGATGAATGCTTGCACCGTTCCTGTTGTCATTCCCAGGAAGGTGTTTTCTGCTAGCACTCTATTTTCTCCCCATAGCACGCCTGTGCCAGACCGCTGCAGCGTGCCTGCGGTTCAGTGCTCACAGGAGAGCTGGCAGCAGTGACACAGCTCTGACCCAGTGGTGTGCTGGCTGCGGCCAGGGGTCCTGTGCTTCCCCTCCTTTGGCGCAGGCATCCTCTGAAGTTGGATTATGTTCTGTGTAAATCAGGCATTGAAGCACTTTGGAATCTCCCTGGATGAGGATAAATCCCTGTTAAGCTGTTTTGCTTTCTTTATCATGATATGATTACTTGTATTATTGCTTATATTGCAGTAATTGTGGTTTACTACAAAACCCATGCAATAAACTTCCCAATATTGATTAGGCTTCAGCAGAATTAATCTGAGGACATTTATTACCCCTTCAGTAGCAAAGCAATAGGATTGCCCTTGTATTAGCAATAACATGAGATACATAAAGCTGATGGTGGGAATCCCCTGAGGCTTCTCAGTGTCACTTCATGCTGCAGATGCAGCTGCAAAGTTCAGTCTGAGCCCCTAACAAACCCCCTCCCTGGTGAGACCTGGCTGGGTGATGCTGAAGGGTGAGCTGATGCTTTGGGGTGCAGCTCCTTCCTTTGGTGCTCAGAGATGCCTCTGCAGGTCTGCATCATTCGAGGACCCAAAGGAGAAGCTGAGCTGATGCTATTTCCAGATGGCAGTGAGGAGGCTGCAAGGGTGAGCTGAGGACCAAGTAAGGGTGGGCAAACCAAGCACTGCAGGGACCTTCAGCTCTGGAGACGCAGCAGAGGGTCAGGGAACAAGTTTGTGCCTGGGTTTGGGAAGTGTTTTGTGCCCTCAGAGGTTGTTCTCATAAGTGTTTTATTGGTTCCTGTAAGGCAAAGCCTCTCTGCCTCCACAACAATGTTAATAATTCATTCTAACTGTGCTATCGGATTAACTACTGCATATCCTGTTTTCTGTTTGCCTGAACTATTGTGACCTTACTACTAGGAAGGGTGAAGTGCCCTCCTCCTGGTCACAGGCTGGGTACCCTGTCCCTGCAGGTCTCAGCCCCTGGGCATGGGCACACAGGGGAAGCACCGTGTGTGCTGGTTGTGGCTGTGCTAGGGTTAATCCTCGTCACAGGGGCTGTGTTTTGGGTCTGTGCTGAAGGCAGTGTTGATGGCACAGAGATGCTTTCCTTATCACTGAGCTGAGCTTACACAAAGGCAAGGGCTTCTCTGCTCCTTGAACCACCCCATCAGCAAAGCAAGCTGAGGGGGCACAAGGAACTGGGAGGGGACATAGCTGGGACAGCTGATTCCAACCAAAGCAAGGGATATTTCAGACCATATGGTGCCATGCTTGGCATGTAAAGATGTGTGAGGGAGAAGGAAGAGCAGGGGGAGACACTTAGAGAGATGGTGTTTGCCTTCCCAAGCCACAGTCACACATGCTGGAGCCTTGCTGCCCTGGAGATGGCTGAACCTGCCTGCGATGGGACGTGTGAATGAATTCCTTGCTGTGCTTTGCTTGCCTGCATGGCTTTTGCTTTCCCAATTAAACTGCTTTACCTCAAACCCTGAGTTCCCCCATTTTAACCCTTCTGATTCTCTCCCCATCACACCAGAGGGGCTGTGCAGTGCTGAGCTCCTGCCTGGCTCCAAACCACGACAGACCATCCCCGTGCATCATTTATTACTGTGGGCAAGGGGGGTGTTTGACCCTGCTGCACCCCAAGGGTCACTGTCCCGGGCTGCCAGCAGCCCTGCTCCCCATCTGCAGTGTGGCCTCTCCAAAGGCACCCAGTGGGAGCTGCTCCCTGGGCACACACTGCCACCCTGTGTCAGTGTCACAGCCGCTCACCCCGGGGAGGAGGCACGGCTCTGCTGTTGGAACAAAGGGCTTATGAGCCATTAGTGGGGGACATCCAGCTGGAAAACGGTGCTACATGCCCCCTCGGGCAGGTTCAAGCCATTCCCCTTGGCCTGTCCCTACATCCCTTGTCCCAAGCCCCTCTCCACGTTTCCTGCAGCCCCTTTAGGCACTGGAGCTGCTCTAAGGTCTCTCCTTAAGGAGTTTTCTCTTCTCTAGACTGGGATTGCTATGACACGGAGCAAACGCCATGGCCCATGTGCACACAGAAAGGAGCAGAACTGCAGGAGAACCGGGAGAAACAGGCAAGCCAGGCCAGGCAGCACCAGGCTTCAGGAGGGGAGAGCAGGGAGAGATGAAAGGCAGCGGGGTTGCTGCCAGGTTAGTGTCCTGGGAGGAGCCAGTGGGGCCAGGTTCTACATCCCGAGCTGCTCCGGAGGGCAATGGGGTGTGGAGATGTTTGTGGTGGAGGCAGATTGCCTTTGACAGAGATGGTCCTCAGGGGTTGGGAGAAGCAAGCTCACCCACAGCACCACCGGTTCCTCACCCATCCCGGGCAGGAATGCACCTCTGGGTCTCTGTACAAAGTCCCAGGAGTTCCAAGCTCACCCCAGGACAAATGGGGACCAAACATCCTTTAAATGAGAAAAGCAAGTGAATTCAGTGGGGGCAGCAGCACTGGGAGCAATGTGGGCTGTTACCTCAGCATCATTTCCTGGGATGATAACGGGAGCAGCAGCAGCAAAGAGGATGGCTCCATAGGGAAACAGTGATGGCTGCATGTGGAAAGGACCCTCTTGGAGAGCACCACTGTCTTGCACCTTCTTCTAAAGGGGGGTTTCAGACAAGTTAGAGCCTTTTATCTACTAGGCTATTTTTGCTAAGGGAATTTCTTTGCCTTCCTATAGCAAACACATGCTGGGAGGTGAATCTCATCAGTGTGATGTGCACCACGCAGCAGCAGGGCTCTGGCCACACGTGTTTTACCCCTGCACGCTTGTCAAGGTTGCTGTCAGCATCTCAGCCCAGCTTGTCTGCAGGCAGTTGTTAATAAAGGCTGACAAGCCCTGCTTGCTCTGCAGTGCCCACAGGAGTTAATGATTAAACTCGATCTAGGGCAGTGTGCTTGGAACAAGGCAAATACGTTATCACTGCACATAAACCCCTGTCCAAGGAACAACAAGGAGCCTGTCTGCTCTTGTGTGACTTAAGGGGTATTTGGAAACAAGGAACAGCTGAGATCTCGAGAAGCAGGAGCATGCTTGTGCCCCTGCCTGACCAGGAGCATGGATTTGAAGAGCCGGAATGAGGAACGTTGAATGTAGTTTGGTTCTAAGGTATCCGGTAAATCGGGATCACTGGCAAGTAAAGCAAAACAAACCCAAAGCAGGAAACCCCTGCTCATTTGAACACAGCAGGAGTCAGCAGTCAAAGGCTTGAACGTGTTTGGTTTGGTCTTCGCTGTGTCTGGAGGTCATCATTTCTCCAGTGCTAAGCACCACACACTGGAGCTGCAGTGGCAACGGTCAGGGTAGTGGAGAGAAAGACAGAGTATATTGGGTCAAATCCTGCACTAGGCTGTCCTGGGCATGGACAGGCATCACCCAGGCTGTGTGGATCTGAGAGCTGTGATTCACCCAAGGACACCGATTGCACAGTCATGTTTGAGCGTGATGGAGCTGCACATCAGCAGCCCTTGGCCTGGGGGAGCCAGGAGGAAACTGGTTTTCAGGGAATGCTGCTCCTATGCTTGAGCCTGCTGAAGCCCAGCAGCACTTCCACCACACCTGACTGCACAAAGCCCTGGTTTATCACAGCCACCAAGAGGCTCGCAGGGTTTCGACATGCCTGTGGGGATTACAGCATCGCTGCTGAAGCAGCAGCCTTGTGGCTGGATGAGTCCTCACCCCGAGGTCCTGCACAGACCCATTGCCTTCCTCCTTGTGTGGTCATTTGTGCTGGATGGGGCAATAGGAATACCAAGTGCCACTGCACAGGAACACTCCCCACACCTCCTCCATTTGCCACACATTCCTGTAATAACCCCACACAGCATTGAATGGAAGAGAAACAAGCAAAGCATGGGGGTTATCCTGGTGAGGTTATGAAGCAATACTTGAAATAGGGGCAATGTATCCCTCCTTCTGCAGTAGTTGGAGTTGGAGGGGGTTCTTGTCTTCATGTGAGCAGGGGAAAGGCAGAGACTCAGCTGCAGGTTAGTGCCTAAACCCCATTGGAACGTGGTTAAAGACTCTGGGGTGTCTACAGTCCCCTCCCACAGAGCTGCAGCGACTCCAGTGGGTCCATGGGTCTCCCAGCTCATGATGTTCTCCAGCTGCAGACCTGTGAGGCCAGCAGTAACCAACCCATCTCCCCCACCTCCTGTGGGACACCAGGGCTCCCTACTGACACCCTCAGTGCACGGTGACAAAGCCTGCTATTAAAACTTCCCAGCAGAGCTGATGTTCTTTGATAGCACCGGGATTTAACAAACCCCTTCTCCTCAGTTTGACCTTTGTAATGAAAGATGTGCCCAAGAATGCTTTTAATTGGGATAGTAGGTCTTGACAGGCTCATGTAGACATGGAAATGATACGTCTGAGCCACTATGGGACTGATAGTTAGGAAGCAGATGAATACCCCATGCAAGATGCAAAGCTGAGTGTTTCCTTTGGGTCTTTCCTAGCATCGTCGCACCACATAAACACAGTGTGTACAATCTGCATTAAGGCATTGAGGGTGCATCTACCAACTCCCCAGGTTACTGCTGCTGTATTATGATCTCTCTTCACGGCTGGTTTTTGGCTGGGGTCTGCTGAGATTTTGCCTCCTGGGCACAAACCCAACAGATTATGCACAGAATCAATAGTGTGAAGGCTGCTGTCAGAGGTACCCAGACAAGAGAACTCAGCTGGAATCCAACTGAGCCTGGAGATGGATTTGCTTTCTACTCTTGCTTTCCTCATGTCCACTTCCCAGATAGCCCCAGCTGCTGTTAATTGGCATTAATAGCCAGGAGCAGCCTTCCCCTTGCCTCTTAGTGCTGGGGGAGCACATCTGAGGCAGTCAGTAGCTCGTCTGATCACCCACCACCTTTTTCCCTTTATAAAAGAGAAGCTCAGCCCCTGCTCTGACTCCTGCCAGTCAGTGAACTGGAGCTGCTGTGATTGCTCTGACATCAGGTCATTGTGATGAACCCGGGGGAGCCTGGCTGAGGAGAGCTCAATGCTGGAGACTGCTGATGAGAGATGTTCTTGGGTTGGAACTAAGGTAAATCTCTTCCTTTCAGTTGATGGATTATGGGTTACCTTACAGTAGCAGAGTGTGGTCCGTGCTGCCTGGCACAGAGGGAGTGTTCCAGCAGGCCAGGGCTGGGGAGCAATTACCTGGGTGATAGATGCTGCTGTGAGTGATGCTGCTTCCCCTGTGAACAAAGCAGGGACAACTGGTGCTGCCTATGGGATGTGCAGGCTCCAGCCTGCCCCGTGTGCAGGCAGCAGCAGGAGAGGTTCCACCCAGCTCAGGCTGTGGACTTTCAAGTGCAAATCATTGACTTTAAAGGCAGTGAGAGCACAACATAAATGAAAGCAGAGAGGGAGGTGCAAGACTGAGCTCTGGGTGAAGGGGTCAGCTCTCTGAATCCTGTGCTGCCATGGTTTAATAGTGCATTTTCATCCTCATGCTCCTCTCCTCTGACCATCCTTTTTTATCCACTGCTGATTCCAGCATTATGCTGCTGAATGATCTGTCTTAGTGCCCATCCCTTGCATAACGTAGATGTATGACTACTGCAGCCTTAATCTCACCTTATTTACCTGATGAGAAAGGAGAGCATTCAGGTACCTTTGCAAGCATTTTTGGCCTGAAACTGAACCTGAATTTCCCTTAAAAACACCTGGTTTTGGGAACAAAGGGTTCTATTCAATCCTCTATTTAGAACCAGGGGGTACTACAGTGTAACATACGTGTCAAGCATGAAAGCTGAGGTTTGCTTAGATTTCCTTGAGGAAACCTCGCTTCCAAAGATTGCTTATTCAGCTGTGATGGGGTGGAGTGATGCTCATGAACATGAGCAGTGCACGTGGCTCAGGTAGTGTAAATGGGAACAGAATAAACTGAAACAACAGCCACAGGAGATGAGGGTCATTCCTCTGGGAATGAGCTCCAATCGGTGCCTTTCCATGGGAAGTGCTTCTCCTGCTGCTGGGCCCTCTGGGTTGGATCACTCATGATGGGCAAGCCCTGTTCATTCCTGCAGGCAAAATAGAGCATTTTCCAGGCTAGGTATGTTTGCAGCTATTGGAAACGGAGCTGTTATCCCCTCGGGCTGTGTGACTCCCGGCCTGGGACCTTATGCAAGAGCTCACACATGACTGCTCTGTGCCACCCAGAGAGCAGCCCTGCTGCTGGGGGATGGATCCTGCTCTCGCAGCCACCTCTCAGCTCCATGGAGCTTTTTGGAGTGTCAGGGGTCAGCTTCCTAAATCCAAGCGGCTCCTTCTGCCTCCTGCTTCAGGCATGAGCAGGCAGCTAGGGAGGAAGGGGACAGCATGGTGGTGGTGTGAGCATCCAGTCTGTAGGCGCAGAGCAGCCCCCATGTCTTTGCCCATGTGTTAGCCTAGAGGTCACAGGTTACACCCTGTGTAAGGGTACCTTAATCCTCCCTGACGCCCCCCCCCCCCCCAAACCCATTAAACCAGTGGTGATGCTCCAGGCATGTGGCAGAGCTGCATCTTCAGCCATGCTGGGGTTAAAGCCATCCCCACAACCAGCCAGGTCTGGGCTGCAGTTATCTCCCATGGTGTGCATCTATGCAGCAGCTTGCTGGTCCTGCCTGGCCACGACTGACCCAGCTCCAGGCTTGAAATAAGGTGCTGGGCTCAGGCTGGATGAGTTAGGAACCTTCCATAACAAAGGTTCCTTCCCCCTTTTGGAGCCAATGTACATACAACATGGTGCCTGCTGAGCAACCTGCTGAGGTTTTGGGCAGACCCTAACCCATGCAGCCTCTGGTTTCCTCCCTGATGCACAGGTCTGTGTTGCTGCTGGCCAGCCCAGAGCTAGTTTAGTTAATTGCTGAGCTACAAACAAGCATTTCCCTGCTTCCATGAAGTGTAGCTGATCAGACATCATTCTCTCACATTCCTTGGATTCTTTACATGGGTCAGTGCTGTGCCCTCCGCTTGGGCACACCTTTGTTGTGTGAACTGACACAGCTTTTGCAGAAGGATGCCCTCCCCTTCTTTCCATGCGAACCAAAGCTCCTGATGTCTGTTTGGAGAGGAATCAGAAGCCTGGCTCTGGGTTTTGTCAGTAGGAGCCTGTTTAGTATTCACAAGGCTCCCTTGGAAAGCTGCTTGTACTGCAGGGGCAGTGATGGAAATGATTTAGTGCTGTAGAAGACTTTGTATTTACTTATTGCATTGGAAGCACCTACACAAAATCCCATCTCATGTGGGTCCTGGGTTGCAAGAGACCCAAGTATTTGGTTCAGACTCATTTTCAATGCCCAGCTGCCTGGGTCACCCCAGTCCTCAAGCCAAGACATACTGAAGGTTTAAACTCCCTGCTTAGCTATACCAGAGCTTTGACTGCAACACCACTCTGTATTACAAAGCCATTTTTGGACCATATACAAGTTTATTACAGAAATAAACCACCTTTGTCATAAAAGGTGTGCAGCAAAAACACTGACAGCATCAGCTGGGTCTGAAAGATGTGAGAAGAGTTTGAAAGGGGCTGAAATGGTGGTGTTTCAGCCTCACATCTCTCCTTTGGGGCAGCACTCCTGGGTCTGCCACCAACACAACCTGTTGCTTCTTAACTGTCACTTCATAGTGAAGATGGATGTTTGTGTCTAAGTGCTGTATCCAGGTTGTCAGGGATGGATGTGAGCGTAGCCTTGCAGTGGATGTGAAGCCAGCCAGGCCCTTAGGGGCACTTGTGCATGGGGAGCATCACTGTGTCCCCTCCATTGCCCGTGGGTCTGTGGTTTTGTACATGGCAGTGGTGGCTTTTGGGAGGCACTCGTATGGGGCAGGTGAGTGCTCAGGCCTCAAAGGCTTTGATAAAGTTAATAAAAGACCATAAGACCCTAAAGCAGCAGCAGAGTCCTGCACTTCTTCCCAGAGAGGCTTTATCCACAGGTAATGCCTTTTAAAACAAGCCAAACCCCCAATTCCATGGCTTCCCTGTTTCAATGAATCCCCAAGTGCATTGAAGACTTTGTAGGAGAATATGCCCCATCCACGTGCTGAGCGATGCTTTACATAAATAGCTCCTATACATTTGCTATATACAAAAGGTTATGTACACGTGGTGGTACTTCCTTTGGTGATGCTCCAAATACCTCCCGCGGTACCTCTCCCAGGATGCTGAGGCGAGAGATCACAGCAGCAGATGGTTATGGCTGTGCTGCCTGAGGACAGGCAGTGAAAGCAGTTGGATGCGGGGGGAAAGCCGCTTGCCCAGCAGCCCCAGTGCCCACGGAGCTATTCCTTCAGCAGCCCCAGCTTCTTCAGCGCCTCTCGCCGGTTCTCATCCGTGGCGCCCTTGGGGGAAATCTTGACGCTGACCGAGGAGCGGGGTGGCCGGGGGAAGCTCTGCAGCGCGTGCGATCGCCGCTTGCTGCTCTTCTCCTGCTCCACCTGCCCCGGCTCTTTCAGCCCAGCAAAGTCCTTCCCCGTCCCAAGGGACACCGGCCTGGGGCGGCTGCTCCTGAGGAAGCTGGGCGCGAGCCGCTCGATGAAGGACATCTTGCCCAAGGAGCTGCTGGTCTTGACGCTCTGCTCCTTGGCGCTGGCCATGTAGCTGCTCAGCCCTACCCCGGAGCGCTCCAAGGTGTTGGATTTGAAGGTCATCTGCCGGACCCCCGGCACCGACCTCTCCACTGCCCCATCGCCTGCTTGGGGCTCCCCAGGGGTGGGGAACGGCACCTCCTTCGGTTGGGGATGCGCTGTAGGGTGAAGGTGGACGCTGGGCTCCCTCCTGTCCTGCGACAGTCCAAGCTTCTCCAATGCCTCCCGCCGGGCTTTCTCCCTCTCCTTGGGGTCGAGGTGCCCTGAATTCACCTTCTCAGCAGTGGCGTCGCTGGCCAAGGATGGAGGTGATGCTTTCACCTTCTGGCTGGGCTCTGCGGCGAGCGCCACTGGGCTGGGTTTGCTGGTTTTCAGGATGATATTTGGTGGCAGTTTTCGTGGTTTGGGGGCTGTGGGAGGCCCGCGCTTGGGATCAGGGTCCTGAGGGGCCTCTTCCAATGTGGGTTTCTCTGGCTGGCCCCATGACATCCAAGTCTTGGTCTCCTTGGCTGTTTCCCTCTTGTCATCTGAGCGGTTGCTGCGTGACCACTCATGGCTCACCAGCTCATCCTGGAAGGGATCTGGAGGTTGGATAAGCAAAGATTCCAGGGATTTCATCTGGCTTCTTATGCTGGGTTGGTCAAGCCTGTCCTCCTTGGCCATCCCCTGCGAGGATTTATCTCCTGGCACTGGGTCCTCCACTCTGTGGACAGTTGCTTTGCTGTCAGAGGCTCCATTTGCTACAGTGGTGATCCTGGGGAGACTGGAATAGCCTGAGCTTGGAACCACCGCTGGAGCTGACCTCGGGAAGGCAGAGGGGTTTTTACCATTCTTGTGTTCAGCTGCGTGCTGCAGGCAGGGAGCCCCATTTTCCAGATCTAGGCAAAGAGAGAGATGAAGTCACGCACCCCATGGACACCTCGTTTGCAAAACACACTCCTTCCTGCCTGCTAAGCCAGAACAGCCATGGCAGAGCACTGCCTTTGCAAACCAGGGCTGGACCATGGGTTTCCAGCTTACCCTGGGTGATGGAGTCTCTCTTAGGCTGGGTACCAGGCTGCTTGAAGGGCTCCATGTAGTCGGTCTCATTGGTAGAGACCCCACTGTCTGCTTCTGCATCCAGGGAGCCAATAGTTTCTTCTAAGAACATCAGACATTCTTTCTCTTCTACAGATAAGTAGTCATAACTGTTATCGCTCTGAAAAAGAGAGAAAAAAGGCAGCAGAGGGAGGAGAAGGAAGTTAGGAGATGTGTGACAGCTCTTGGCCCGTGGCTATTCAGAAACTGATATTTACAGCTACAGAAAACGACACAAATTGCTCTAAAAACCTCCTAAGGTGTATACTTAAGGCCATTTTTATATTGCCCTGCAATGAACATGAGGAGATGGATTATTCTTAACTTGGAAACTTGGTCTTTACCTTTTAGTCCTTTAGTTTACCTTGAAATATAAGCAGACGGATACCATGGGTAGTCTATAGGTGCCTGTACTGATGGGCAGTGATTTATCTCAGAAGCTTGCCTAAATACCAGAGACTTATCTGCGGGTGATGATCCCTCTCCTTGCTCTCCCAACAAGATCTTTACTTTTGGTTGTATTTCAAGTATCAAGTGATGTGATTGCTGTGGAAGCACCAAGTTACACGGTGATAGAAGCAATATGCCATGAAAGAAGAGGGGCAGGAAAGGATGGGGTGCGCATCAAATCAACAAGCAGGGAGGAGAAATTGTCCGAGGTGGAGTTGTTTTGCAGAGACAGACACCTATCCAAATCTTTGACCAGGCAATATTGCAACCAGTTTTTCCATCCCTAATACATCCCAGAGGGTTTGGTTCTGGTTTGCAATCTATCAAATAGAAAACCTGTTCAGGACTGAGCGTTGCACTTGCACGTATCAATTATGCTCCAAGTCAGACAGGATGTAATTAGTCCATCAATCTTGGAATCGGTGTTGGGAGACAAACAAGCTTTAATGGACAGATAGTGAAAAATGACACATCTACAGCCATGGCCCAAACTCATCTGCCTTAGCCAAGGAATGAATCTCTTGTCAGCCAGGAGTACTGCTCGTTGTCTTGTCCAGGTGAAGTCACCCTTGTTGGAGCCAGTCTGACCTAGTTACCCAACTGGTCTAATCCCTCCCTGGGGAGCTCACCCAGTGCCAGCACTATCTGCATCAGCATCTTCAGGCAACAAGGGAGCATCAGGGCTCTGGGTGTCATTCCCCAGAGGAGGCCTTGCAGCAGTGAAGGCTCCCGATTGCTGCTGTACATGGGGCAGGACTGGAAATCTGGGAGTGCTTTGGAGCAGGAATTCACTTGGTCTTTGTGCTGCCTCAGGGTACCCGAGTGCTTCCAGAGCACTCATGGAGAGCAGTTCTGAGCAGAGAACAGGAACAGGGTGCCCAGAGAAGCTGTGGCTGCCCCATCCCTGGCAGTGCTCAAGGCCAGGTTGGACATGGGCCTGGAGCTAGCTGCTCCAGTGGAAGGGGTCCCTGCTTGTGGCAGGGGTTGGAGCCAAGCCCAGGCTGGGCACAACAGGGATACTTACATGCTGTGAGTGGTTGGAGGCCGTGCTGACCATGCTGTCGCAGCTGCCGGAGTTGCAGCCAGCCATTCCCAGCTCCTTCCTAGGCATATCCCAGGCTGCCCGAGGGGCAATGTCCTGGCTGAAGCAGAAGAGAGGCATTAACCTGCAAGGTCCCGTACCCCAGGACAATGCAAGCAGGCAGGCTGTGGAGCTACAGAAGCTGTAAGCTCTGCACTGTTTATCCACAGCCATCCCATGCTGGTGGTTATCTTGGAGATGTGCATAAGGTAGTTCCTGAGTGAAGGAAAAAGCTGTAAGCCCAGCTCAGCCTCAGTGATGGGATCAGTGATCCCATCCCAGTGCAAGCCCCAGCCCAGCTCCAACTCATAGGATCTCTTCCCCCCAAACCTCTGACCACGCTGACCCGAAATGCTGCTGTTCAGCTGCAGCCTTGTTCTGCTGGGAGCTTCCTCTTGGCAAAGAGCTTCCTCCTGCCACCCTTCCTCTGGGGCTGCAAGGGTGTGGTGGCCATGGGGAGCTGCCCCCATTCCTTTGGGGCACGCCTGGGTGTGTTTGGGCATGTGCCTGGCATAGCTTGTGGGGAGCAGGGCAGCGCTGGGTCTCCAGCATCCCCCTTGGCTCATGGCAATGCACCGCTGCCACTCTTCTGGGTTCAGCCTGCACCCCCAAACTAGTGGGACCCAAATGGGGCAAGTAACTGCCTGACAAACAACCTGCCATTGGGATTGCTAGCAATGAGATCTGCCTGGGGCATGGTCCTGGAGGCAGAGGGGACAGTTATGTGCTTGCAGGGTGCATGGCCTGCGGGGAGATGCTGAGTGCCAGACAAAAGTCATCATTACTTATGGATGTAAAGCAGTGAGCTTCTGAAATGGACCAACACCACCTATTAGGTGTCTGGGAGAGGCTTGGGCTGTGGAGGCTGAGAACAGCAAAACACCCCCCCCAAGAGCACACAGGGACCCATGCGAGAGGATTTGCTTGTTGAGAGACAGAGGAGCTCTTTGTGCCGTGACCTGGCCATGGCACAGGAACATACTGCTGCTTTTTGTCTTGGAGCAGGGAATTAGATGGAGTGATAAGCGAGCCGAAGTGGCTGCTTGTTCCGAGGGTTAGAGCCTGAAAGGAATCCTTTGTAATTGGGATACACCACAAAAATCAGATTTCAACAGCACCCCCTGACAGATCTAACTAATCCTTCCACTATTTCAGTCCCAGCTTAGGCATTATTTACTGCTTAAATGACATCGCAGTAAGTGGTGGTTTTCGAACAGCAATACTCTGGATTCCATTGAATTCAGATAACTTTATAGCCAGAGCTTTTAGCTGTCAGGAAGCAGGGACACAAGGTGAGTCTGGGGGTTTTTAGGTTTCCACAAGCCATGTGGATTTACTGTGACCCAGCACATTTCCAATGCGAAATGTGGATCTGCTTCTCAGCAGCAAGAGGCTCCTGCTGCCTCATTGCAATGCTCCTCATTGCCTCCCACTTCCCTGCTGCCCTCGTTCAAGAGCATAGAAAAAGCCTGGCCCTGCTCTGATCGGGGGTCCCGCCAGGTCCTGGTGTCCCAAGGATGCCATCACCGTGTGTCCATTGGCAGAAGTAATTTGCTCCTGTTCAAACAGCGTTTGCAGATACCTAAGCAGCTGCCAAGGTTTTGGCACCCTCCCCTCCATGGGGAGGCAAAGTTCAGGCCGGAGCTCATTGAGGATCTATGTGTTGGGGAGGATCTATGCAGAAAGCAGCTCATTTTCCTGCCCACCGGCTCTCTGATGTGATTATGGCTCTAACGCGTTCATCCAGCTAGGGAACAGTGCTGCAAAATCCCAGGGTTTATGATCCAGAAGGATTTTACAGTTCCTTTTGCTGAATAACAGCAACTAAACCCATGAGCATTTACATTAGAATACATGGCACTTGAGAAGCTGTTTTCCTATCATGTCTGTATCTGCTGCCACTAAAAATGCTGTTAGGGAAGCTATACTTTAACAGGGAGAGCTGCCGTAACTGTCCTTTACAAAGCTGCCTGAGCCCTCAGACATCAAAGAGGTGCTGGGTAGCAATTAATGCTAATTGCTTTATAGGAAGAGGATACTTTCTTTTATATCCAGTGCTACTAGGAGCCCTCTACCCCAGCTCTCCAGCCGTGCTAAAGAAGCAGGGTGTTCTTGCTGTCTAAAGCAAACCCTCACCCTTACAGCAAAGGGCTTTGTCCTGCGCAGGCACCATCCCGGCTGCTCCTGCTTGGCAGCAGGATGGATCCCCCCTCAGGGAGGAAGGAGGTGATGGCAGATCAGTTTAAACAAGTACCTCAAGCGCAGGTAGCAGTTGCCTGGGCTCTTTGCTGTCCTGAGCACGCACTTTCCCAGCCTCTCCGCTGGCAGCGCTGGGTCTCCCCCAGCTTTCCCCCTGCCACCACCTTCAAACCACCTTGTCCATCCACTGGGGACAGCCCCACCACGCTTTCACCTCCCCGGAGCACAGCACGTACCTAACCCCACCGGCACCCCCAGCCCTGCGCTCCCTGCGGCAGAGGCGCTCCCCGCAGCCCGTTCAGCAGGAAAAGGACAGAAAGCGAAGGACGAGAAAGAGCAGAGATCATGAACGTTGTTCCTCTTTTACCAGCACGTCCGTCGCTCCGCGCTGCCCAAATCCTTGTCCTGACCGTGCCTATCCCAGCACTTCTTTGCTTTCCTGGGTTAACCAAACAGAGCCGGGTTACACATTAACCCTCCTGCGTGGAGATAAGGCGCTCAGCAGGTACGTGCCCACGGGTGAGAGCCCCCAGCCCTTCACTCGCAGCCCGCTGCACTGGGGCAAGAGAAGTCCATCCTGCACCCATGCAGAGCACCTCTTCCTATTGCCCCAGGCAGCTGAGCCCCTAAACCCCCTTCATGTCCTGCCCCAAGCAGCCAGGTCTCTGTGTGCCGTGCTCTGAGGCAGCAGCGCAGGCAACACCCGGGAGGCTGCGGGCAGCTCTGCTCGGTACCACCCAGCTCTCACTCACTTCCCAGCTCCGGCTGCTGCCCTCTGATGTCCTCAGCACGGGTTTCGCTGGAGTCTCCTTAATCCGACATCCTGTTCTGCCGCATAGCTGCTCGCTGACAGCCGGAGCAGCCCAAAGCAGCCCCGACCCAAGCACTTTTGTACGTAGTAATTAAACCCTGTGCTGGGCGTTTGCTCTGTGCGCTGCTCACCGCGTTACCCCACAACTGGTTTGTTCTCTGGGGTGGTTTTGTGCAGGAGATCCCTCAGCTCAGGGTAGGACCCGGCTCCTTCTCGGCTCTAAAGCCACAGCCTCTTGCTAGAACAGGTATGTACTCGTCTATCACCAAAGCTTTCCCAGAGACCAAAAGTTCACCGCCTGCTGCTGGATGCTGTGAGGAGCTTCTGAAGGCAGAAAGCTTCACCACTAAGCTTTATCTGTGTGCTAGAGGAGGAGGTGCCCAGGTCCTCACAGTTCTGAGGCTTATTCTTCAGGTAGTGAGCTTGCAGCTCCCCTTCGCCCCCTCTGTGCGTTCATTCCCACCTCCTCTGCCTCTCTCCAGAGGAATCCTGGAGTATCAGGTTGGAAGGGACCTTGAGGATCATCTACTCCATCCTCTCTAGCAAAGCATGACCTAGACTAGATGTCCCAGCACCCTCTCCAGCTGAATCCTAACAAACAGTGTCCAGTGTTTTGGAACCCACCACTTCCCTGGGGAGATTATTCCAGTGATTGATTGTTCTCATTGGGAAAAATGTTCCTCTTGTGCCCAGTTATCCCACCCGCAGCACCCAGTGCAGCGCTGAGTGATGCTGATGCTCAGGACCTGGGCAGTGCTGCAGAAGCACCTGAAGAACTGCAGGAGCTTGTTATTACCGTGATTTTGGGCTCTCCTACTGAAATCACAGCTTTTCTCTCTGACAAACAGTGCTTAGGCCATTGCTCCCACAAACACGCACAGCATAGACTTGTATGTGCTTTGCAAGGTGAGTAACTCGGAATATCCAAACGGCGACAGCCATTGAATTCATTGCAGTTTTCATGCCTCAATAATTTGGTTTTAACTTTTCTATCGGCGTTTTGGTGGGTTTATTCTTAGCAAAAGGCTGTGTTGCAATGTGTTCCGTGCTGCACAGAACAGGGAAGTGGAAACAGAGCTAATTAAAGCCATGGTAGAAAGCAGAAGAGCCAGGAAGCACAGAGGTTCCCACCGGCGCTGCTGAGCCTCAGCTGTGTGCTGTTACGAAAGGGAATGTGTGCTCAGGAGCAAACCAAGGAGCCAGAGGCCTCGGGAGCTCCATCCAGCCCTGGTTCCCATGCCAGCCTGCAGCAGAGGGAAGGAATGATGTGAATGTGATGGATTTGGAGCAGCAGTAGCAGCCCCAGCACTGCCTGCGCTTTGTGACAGCGATTGCAGCGTTGAGCTAAGTTTAGTGCAAGAGGTTCTGGAAGTGTTGCCTGGTGTGGTGCTGGCTGGTGAAGCAGGTTAAACAGAGGTGGGCTCGCACTGGTTTTGTTAAGTTCTGCTTAGTTCTGAGCTTTAAGGGAGGAAGTAAATCAGACCCTGAGGTGTTTTCTTCCTGTGCTTGCAAACACAGGGTGAATGAGCAAAGGCAAGTGTGTCCCGAGAGCACCGTGCTGATAGCACAAGGCCTTAAATCTGTGCAGTAAACCAGGCAGAGCTTTCTGCCTGCAGGGCTTTGTGTAGGTCAGGAAGGTGTCATGATCCATTAAAGGAAGCCTTGAGCTTCTCTGAATCAGCTGCCCAGAAAGAACCTGTTCTTTTTCCACATTCCTCTTCCTCCAACGAATATAAATAGCTACAACCCCAAATAAAGTGATTTCAGATACACGGCATGGAGTCTATGTGAGCAGGCAAACAATGCAGAGAAAACTTCGCAATACAGTGAAGGGACTTTGGCATGTCAACAGACCCGTTGTGCCTCACCCTGTTCATAAACACGAGAGCACAAGTGGTTCAGCCCTGCCCCTGGTGGAAACCCATCACTGATAACATGCCTGTTAACATGAAGAGGTTCATCTGACTCTGTAGGACTGTTGGACACTTTCCTTATACCAAATTGTATGGACAGGATGGATGCTAACAATCAGTTATGGAAAAGACTAGGTAGTTAATACCTGGTTTCACACAGCAGCTTAAAGAAAGAATTAAGTCTTAATATAGCTGTGGAGTGAGCAAGGAACCCTATTTATTATCCCTATTTTACAGAACAGAGGTAGAGAACTGAGGTGATCTGTTTCCATAGCTGGGTTAACATTAACTTAGCAGCAGAAATGAGGAGTCAGCTCTCAAGGTATAATAAAGCTCCCTAAAATTTCCCCCAAGGCTTTAATTAAAAGAAGACAGACACTGTGCTCTTGGCCATCCTAATTTTGTTCACTTCCCCATTGCATTCTTGTGTTCCAGAAAGCATTTTGGTGCTCAGAATGCTTGAGGTGAGACAACTTGCAGTCAGTTTATTCTTCCTGGTCCAGAGCAGAGCAAAACCTGGTGGCATTTTTACAGCTGGATGCATCGGATGGTTTAAGATACAGGCAGACGTGTAATTTGTAGGATGAAGAGTTGTCATCTGGAAAGCAGCAAGCTGCAAATGGTTTGTTCCTCTTACTAAAGAGGTTCCCTGCCAGGGCTCTTCCATGGCAGGGTTTGTGTGGGGCTGGAGCCAGAGCTGCCCTCCAGTGCTGCAAGCAGGGAGATCTGCCAGAGGTGGCTGTGTCTTGATCTCGTTTCTGTAACATACGGGTTTTGATGGTTAAGGCAGTCAGCTTCATTCTCCTGCTTCAAGAAGAGAAGATAGATAAGGCTGCTTTAGTGAAAAATATATATATACATAAATATATAAATGAATATATATATTTATATATATATAAATTAACCTGTGTTCTGCATTGATGGTGTGGTTTCATGGTGGCTTTGTGGCCCCAGGGTGGATTAGGGTTGTAGCGCTATTATACTCCTGAGCATGTCTCTAGAAAAGGGATGAGTACAGCAGATACTGCTCCCAACCTGGCCCAGTCACAGTACAGCAGATACTGCTCCCAACCTGGCCCAGTCACAGTACAGCAGATACTGCTCCCAGCCTGGCCCAGTGGCCTCTGCTGTGACTGTGCCCATGAAAAGCTGCAGGTTTAAGATATTCTGCTCTGTGTAAGATGTTCCTTTTCTTAGCCCTTTCCCTGGCAATTGCTGTTTTTACATGAAATTATCCAGAACTGAGGAATTCAGTTTGTCCTTCAGGAAACTGCTGATTTACTCCCTAGGCAATCACATCCATGAAGTGAGTAAGCATGCTACTGAACCCAAATGTTCTTGAAGTCTGGCTACTAAATGATTTGTCTTTAAAGTGACAGAGGGGAGACTGAGATTGGACATTAGGAAGACGTTCTTCCCTGTGAGGGTGCTGAGGCGCTGGCACAGGGTGCCCAGAGAAGCTGTGGCTGCCCCATCCCTGGCAGTGCTCAAGGCCAGGTTGGACACAGGGGCTTGGAGCAAGCTGCTTCAGTGGAAGGGGTCCCTGCCAGTGGCAGGGGTTGGAGCTGGAGGAGCTTTAAGGTCCCTTCAACCCAACCCAGGCTGCACCGCAAAGGGGTGAAGACCTCAAAACCACCCTGGTGAACTGAGCCCGAACCTGAAATTCCAGAAGTGAGGCGCAGGCTGCACTGAGGACGTACACATGCATCAGTCACGTTCATTGGTGCAACACAACTTTTGCAATCCAGAGCACGTGTTTAAGGTAAGCTGTTACACCAACTGGTTGCACGGGTGATACACGTACCGGAACGCTGTGCCACAGAGTTACAATGGGAATGAAAGCTGTTGGAAGCGTTTGCTCCCACATGCTTTACTGCAGTGGGAACATGCTGCCTCCACCAGTGAAAGCCCTTGCTCAGCATCTGCTCAGCACGTAAACTCAGACAAGCTTTTCAAGTGCTGTTACAACCACGAGTTGATGCGTATCTCTTGGTACAATACATGTTTGTGAAAGGCCACATGATTAGAGTGTGTCAGGCTCTTCTTTAATTAAAGAAGGAATGTAGTGCTGGTAAAACAGCCAGACTGGCACCAGGAAACGAGGACTCTTTACTTCAGTGATGTTCTAGAACTTGGTAAAACAATACCAATAATCCACCTTTTAGTAAGCACACCCCCAAACCAAACCTTCCCATTTCCAGGGCTCATTTAGTTACTGAGTCCTGTGTTGAAGTATTCAGCAAGGAATTTAATGCTCATTTTAAACTTGTATGGGATTGGGAATGACAGTAAGGACATAAGCCCAAGTTTTGCAGGCTTTGGGTATGGTTGATGCTATTCCCTGTCAGGACCCCAGCCCATGTCCCACCTCTAGGGTAAAATAGGTGTACCTAACATTCTGCTGTACACTGACTAACAGATCAGTGTAAATGTGTCAGTGGTGTGCTGAAGTTCATCCTACCAGCGGGATGGTGATGCTTCTGTAACTGTATTGTTAAGGGCAGGCAAATGCTGGTAAAAATGATACCAAAACCACCCAAAACTAACATTCCCAGAACTTGAAACAGAGGGGGTTGTACTTCAAATGTACCTGTATCTTAGATAATGCAGATACTTTGGGAGAGTTTGAGAATCACATAAAGTTTTCTGACTCGCAGGCAGCACCACAGATCCTTGTTGTCTTAAATCCACCTGTCAGTGTCTAACAGCATCAGCTCGTACAAAGATGAATTCCAGCAGTGTCAGTGGGCATTTTTTAAACCAAAGAGATTTTATTTTCTAGGCAACAAAAGAAAACATCCAAGCAGTGATATTGACACATCTCCCTCGAGTGGAACCGAGTCTCTGGGAGCAGATTTCCAACGCAAACATGACATAGCAAAGCCCAACACTCCAGATTAAATAACCCTCATCTTCAAAATACTGCAACTGAGAAATACCCCAAAGAAAAATCCTTTTCCACGCTTGCAGAAATCCATCCAGGACACAAAGCTAAAATCTAAGTGTTGCTCCCCAAAGCCAATATGCATTTGCAAACATGGCAGGCAATAAATATGTATCTTCCACTTCTGGTTCAAAGCCACCCAAGCCAGCCACCGGAACACCTCTCTGAGGTAGGTTTTATGTCCATTTTACAGATGGCAATGGTGAGGCTCAGCTCCTTGTCCAAGGCATCTCTCTGCTTCCATGTGAAAGCTGAGAATACAACTGAGGACTGACAGTCTCTTGGTCTCATTCCTGGACAGTATTTCATCTCAAGTAGTTATAACACAGTGTAATCTTCAAGTTCCTTTGAACTGTCAGGTATTTCCTTAGGTTTGTAAGCATCAGCTTCTAGAGAACTGGTTTTAATGTTGGGGGTTTGGTTTGGTTTTTTCCTATGATAGATTAAAAGCCAAGTGAAGTTTAACACTGGAAACTAAGTCGCTTTCTATAGGAAACTCCCAATAGTGCTAACATGTATTTTAATACTGACTTAAAAAGCAACCTGGTCCATAGTGATTCTGTCCTTTATACTTAATTATTCACGCCTCAGTTCAGCAAAGCACTTCTGTAATTACGTTCCTTCTTTGACAGGACCCTCCTGTATTTCAAGGTCCAACTGGGAGCCTCTGCTGAGAACTTCAGTGAAACATGCCTTCTATAAACACGGTTTTGCTGCACCAGTTCAGGTAACACTAGATCTTAAGTTCCACTTTGGAAAGTGGATTTATTTCTGCCTCAGTCTGAAGATGCAGGTTCTTGCTCCCCGTTTGTAGAAGTGCAAGGAAGGTAACTCAAAACAGCAACAGAAAAAAAGCAGGTTAAGGATCTTTTAAAATTCATTAAAACAAGCATGTGTTGTAGGCATTTCAAGGAAAAACCAAAATCCCCTTCAGTAATATGCACCTTTACAGCACCTTTTAAAAGACCTCAACAGCACTTCCAACTGCTGTGAGGCAAGATAGATTCAACCAATTTCAACTTCCCTGATTGTGAACAGTCCAAGAAGTAGGGCAGTTTCCATAGCTTATTTTGTTCTGGAAGTTAAACTGCACCCTTCATTATCAGGATTAAAGTCTCGCCACTGAACAGTCACCGGTGACAAATCAAACACGTTAAGGCAGAATGCAGATGAAGAAACTTCAAGCCTCCCTTCTGGGTTCTCTGTCCTTCTAAAAAAGGCAAAACTTTTTAGCAGGAAGGAGTGAGAACTAGACCTTAAAGTGCTCATTTACAGTGTTTGGAATCTGGTACAGCTTAGTAACACTGTGGCCATGAGCTACACCCAAGTCTGCTTCAATGGATGTAACAAACTGAGTCACTTCCCTAACTACTCTATTTCCCTCCTGCCAGGATCTCAGGTACTACTGTGAATAAGAGTCCAAACTATTTCAAGAAACATGCCTATGTTCTGATGCAGTGTAAACACCAGGGGGTTGATAGTTATTTTTCAAGCAACTAAAAACTACCTACAGAGGATTAGTAAGTTTATTCAACACTTAACCATCTACTTATTAATTTAAAGAAGGCTACCTTAAAGCTTAGAGGCCATTTCTTTCTCTAAAGCCATGACTTCACACACACAATACAGTCTACTTCTGATGGTAACATAGTATAGGGCAGCTTTGGAGATACTCTTTCCATTCCTAAGTGTGCACCAAATGAGCAGTTTCCCCTGCAAGAACTGCTTGCATGTGCAGAGTCTAATCCTTAGCATAAATAATGCTGATCTGAGTGTTTCCCAAACCCTTAATTTAATTACCCTGAAAACAGGATACAGAGAGATTAAGTCAGCAATTTAAAGGCTGGATTTTATGCTAGTGTTGAATGAGCCTGATTTAATACGTCTGCTCAGTTCACACACACAAAGACTATTTCAGGAATCAAGTTCTAGCTGCCAGTGTATACCACCTGCCAAAGTACTATAAATTAGCATGCGAGAAGATACCTACTTCAAATCCCTTGAGATAAATCCCTAGCCATAACAAACCTGTGCATCCTGGCCATCATTAAGTTAATTTGCTTTTCAAGCTCTGTGAACGGAATTGTAGGATTACATACAGCTTATCTGGGAATCCAGAATTTTATTCTGGACCGATGAGGTAGTCGATGTAACCATCCTCATGCAGATGTCACACTTCCCCAAAGTTGGTGTGTCCGGTCTCCTTGGCGTGTTCTCTGGCTTCCACTTGTCCCGTGAGTCCCTTCTGGCACACCATGCACCGCAGCGTGAAGTGATTCACATCCGTGAACTGCCTCTTCCGCCTGGCTTCATCTGCCAACTCCAAAGCTTGTGCAAGGACAATATCATCACTTGTGGAGAAAATGGTCTGGGGAGGAATGTCCGACTCTGGGATTTTACGTTCAAGTGGATCATAATGAATCCCATCATATATTAAAAGGACCCGCTTAGTGTAACCAGCATCTTCCCCAAAGCGGTCGATCCTGACTGTCTGTGTGTCCACCACACAGATTTCACACTGGTAAAACTTGGATAGAATGGACACTTCGATGGCTCCTCCCCACGTCTCTTCTCTCCTGATCCAGTCACAATACTCCCTGTTGGTTTTCCCTAGAACTGCCTCACAGTATGATTCCGGATCGCTTGCTACTATCTGAGCTATGAGGCTGCGCATCTCTGGAGCACAGCCTGGGTCGTAGACGCCTCCTTCTACCACATAGTACACACTGGTGAAGAGACAGGAGTTATCTGCTGGCACAACCCTCCTGGCGAGCACAGGCACAGCTTCCCTGACCGAGTTAGACATCGTTCTTTTTGCAACCACGGGTGACTCAGTCTTGGCTTTGGAAGTGTCCTCTTCGACGATCAGTGTATCACCTATCAAACACAGGAAGAGGAGGAATTGAGGGAAATCACAGCACCACAGAACAGTTTGTGTTGGAACTTAAAGCTCCTCCAGTTCCAACCCCTGACACAGATAAGGACCCCTTCCACTAGAGCAGCTTGCTCCAAGCCCCTGTGCCCAACCTGGCCTTGAACACTTCTACATGCAGACCAGATTTAAAGGCGCTGCTGGTCCTAAACCAAAGCAACGCGGCTGCATTGTTATAATTGCGGCTTCTGCTCATTTTCCCCCACAGCACCATATCCAGATGGGAAACCGCCTCTGCCAGACCAGCCGGTAACACCACAGCTTACGGATCAAGCCCACAGAGGAGGCTCCGCAGTACTCACCCACCGGGCCCCAGCCCTGCGGACCCTCGGCACGCGGGTAAAGCCACGACGGGCGCTGCCGGCGAGCAGGAAGCACCTCTAGCCGGGTGTTGACAGCTCCCGCCGGGGGAGGAACCGGCCCGACAGCCGGCTGATGAGGGGCGTGCTGGCCCGCAGCCTCTTTTCATTAAGCTAATTACACCCCATAAAGCGCCGGTTTCCGCCCCCCAGCACAGGCCCGGCCCTCACCCGAGTGGATCCCGAGCTCGCCGAGCCGCCGCTCGCCGTCACTGAGGTCCAGGCTCCGCGGTGGGAAACCGAGCAGCAGCCGCTGTGCCGAGACGGGGACGCCGGTGAGGGCGGCCAGCGCGGCCTGCATGTCGCGGAGCCGGGAGTGCGCCGTGAGCCCGGGCAGCGGGTGGGAGCCGCTCCGGGCCTTGCACCGCAGCCGGAGCATCCTCAGCGGGGCCTCCCCGCACCTCCTCTTCCTCCTCCTCCTCCTCCTCCTCCTCACCGACCGGCTTCCGTCCTGCCTGCTCTCGCGAGACCTCCCGCCGCGCACCATCATTGGCTGGGCCGCATCCGGGCGGAGCGGGGCGTGACGTAGCGGGGCGCGCCTCCGCGTGTGACGTAGAGAGTTGCATATGATTTGCATTTGTGGCGCGCCGGCGCGGAGCCATGTCGGCGGCGCGGCACGGCGGCGGCCCGCGGGGCAGGCCCGGGGCTCTGCGCGGCGGAGAGAAGCAGTGCTGTGAGTAACCTCGGTCCGGAGTGGGGTCTGCGCGCTGCCGCTCTTTAGGGGTTAAAACCGTAGATATATATATTTAATTTAAGGATAGCGCTTAAAACCGCTCGCGTTTTCTTCAACCCGCGTTTCCCCCTCGTCCGCGGGCGCGCAGCAGGTACCCGGTGTCCTGCCTGTGCCCTCCCGAGGGTGCTCGGCGCTGCTTCTCCTTGTCCTTCTTTCCCTGCCTCCCGGTGCTGCTCCGCTCCCAGCTCCTGGACTCGAGCTGTTTTCTGCCAGAACGTGAGCGTTTTACTTAAAGCAGCGTTCGCCCTTGGCGGCTCCTGCCCGGTCGGTAAATAGCTTTAAGGCTAACGGTTGCTATTAGTCCCATTAGTACAGCGGGTGCGTTGGGGCTAATGCGGCTCATTAGCTGACACCCGGGAGACCGCAGAGTGGTTAATGAGCGGTGAGGCACCAGGGAGCCCGTTAGGAGATGCGCGGCGGGGGTCTGGTCAGACGGCAGATCGGAGAATCTTAGAATCCCGGGGTGGGAAGGGCGTTCTGATCTTCCTAGGCAAAGCATGACCCGGAGTGGGTGTCCCAGCACCCTGTCCAGCCAGATCATAACTGTGGCCAGCGTTGGGGGAGTCCTCCACTTCCCTGGGGAGATTATATTGTTCTCATCGGGCAAAGTTTTCCTCTTGTCCCGTGGGTAACTTGTACCCATTACCCTTTGTTTTCCCCATGCGATTCTTTTCAAAAGGGAGTCTCCATCTTCCTGGAATCATGGAATGGTTTGTGTAGGAAGGGAAGGGAGCTTAAAGCTCATTCAGTTCCACCCCGTGCGACGGGCAGGGACCCTTCCACTGGAGCAGCTTGCTCCAAGCCCCTGTGTCCAACCTGGCCTTGAGCACTGCCAGGGATGGGGCAGCCACAGCTTCTCTGGGCACCCTGTGCCAGCGCCTCAGCACCCTCACAGGGAAGAGCTTCTGCCTAAGAGCTCAGCTCAGTCTCCCCTCTGATGGGTTAAAGCCTGACAACAGCTCCATGCCCTTCTTATGCTGGGGACCCTTGTGGTCTTTGTAGCCTCCCTTTAAATACTGGCACAAGGTGGGCAGCTCTGCATGGCTTTGCGTTGGGGCTTGGTTCTTGCTCTCAGATACCCTGCGGTGCTGCTGATGCTCCTGGGTTGGTTTTGGATTTGCAGCATGGGCTTCTTACATGACCAACTCCCCAACGCTGATCGTGATGATCGGCCTGCCTGCACGTGGCAAGACCTACGTGTCCAAGAAGCTCACCCGCTACCTCAACTGGATCGGGGTGCCCACCAAAGGTGTGTGCTGGGACTGCCCTTGTGCAGGGCTGGTTCTGCCCTGTGCAGAAAGCACTGTGAGATCTGCCTGTGCAGTGCTGTCAGTCTCACGTGCTTGTCTTTTTGTGTGTGAAGTGTTTAACTTAGGAGTGTATCGCAGGGAGGCGGTGAAGTCTTACAAGTCCTATGACTTCTTCAGGCACGATAACAAAGAAGCCATGGAAATCCGCAAGTAAGTTGGCATCAAGGGGCAGAACTGTTCTGTGGTGGGCTGGTTAGTCTCAGGCCTTGGCAGGCTCTGTATTTCAGGAGCACAAGTTAGCACTGACTGAAACCAGGGGATGAGGCAGCACAGCCCATGCAGGGATCCTGCCACAAGCAGGTTTTAGGCAGAGGTGCCTTATGATCCCTGGTGTTCATAGGGATGCAGGGTGGGCCCTCCATGGACAGAGAGAGAAGGTATTTAAACCTCTTCCAGTGGTTCAGAAGCTTTGGTGGTTGAATGCTTTCCATCAGCTCTAAGAGTGCTTGTTTCTCTCCTGCAGGCGATGTGCCTTGGTGGCTCTACAAGATGTGAAGGCATATCTCTTGGAGGAGTGTGGGCAAATAGCTGTAAGACTTTGCTGCACTGAATATGGGCTTATGTTTGGGTAGTTTAAAGCTGCCTGGGTTATTTGGGGACCTGCTTGTTACCCCCAGTGCTTTGGGGCTGGTTTAAAAGCCTTAGATGAAGCTGCTCATTGCTGCTTGCTCATTTTCTGATAGGTGTTTGATGCGACCAACACCACTCGAGAAAGACGGGACCTGATCCTAAGTTTTGCTAAAGAAAATGCTTTCAAGGTAGTGGTGCTGCTGTGTTTCATTTGTAGCTGCTGCACTGAGGGGCATTAACGCTCCCTGGGGCAGGAGCGCTTGAGTTTTGATCCAGGGCACAGCTCTTGACTCTCTGAAACATGCTTCTTTGCCTTCTTTGTAGGTGTTTTTTGTGGAGTCTGTGTGTGACGATCCAGAAGTCATTGCTGCCAATATCCTGGTGCGTGCTGCATTTACCAAGCTTGGCTCTCTGTGCCTTCTGAGGGTGCTCAGTACAAGGTCACCGGCCACAATAGCTTACAGCAGTGTCTGCAAATGCCTTGCTCTTATGTTTCACCTAAATAAGCAGCTGCAAGGTTTGCAGCTTTAGAAAAGCTAAAGATGCAGTTAGGCTGTGTGAGAAGGTGGAAATCAAATGAAGCTGAGAACTGTTTGACCTTGAAGTGTGCTTTCTTGTCGAGGGGAGGCGAGCAGCAAGGCAGCTGTGTCTGTCAGAGGGCCAAGCACCACAGCGCCTTCAGAGTTGCCCTTTGTTTCCTCTCCAGGAGCAGGTTTTTTTCCACAGGGCAGGGTTAAACAATGCCTGTTTGTTTCCAAGGGGAAGAATAATGTTATTCAGCCTTGCCTTTGTTCCCCGGGTGAGTTTACTTAACTCTCACAAAGCGGTGCTGTCTCTTATCAGGAGGTGAAGGTTTCCAGCCCTGACTACCCAGAGAGAAACAGGGAGAACGTGATGGATGATTTCCTGAAGAGGATAGAGTGCTACAAGGTCACTTACCAGCCTCTGGATCCCGATGCCTATGACAAGTAAGCAAAGCCCTGGGGTGCATTTTATCCTTGCACACATGAGCTGCTTTGCTTTGTTGCTGCTGTTCTCTGGCTCCAGATGCTATAATGTGTCTGCTGGAGGCTCTGCTCTCCCAAAGTGCCTGTGTGAAGGTGATTCCCAAGTGATTTGAAAGGGATTTTCTCTAGTGTACTGCAGTGTAATGCAACTCCTTGTGTAAGCAGTTCAGTGTCTCTTCTGTCTGCTGGAGTGACCCAGTGGTAGTGCTGATGCCTTTACTAGAGGATTAATAGCTAGATTACACCCGCAGCTGCACGTGCTTCATATTTAAAACCAGTCGTGTGGGTGTTCTTATCTTATGTTGACTCCAGAGATCTTTCCTTCATTAAAGTGATCAATGTGGGACAGCGGTTCCTAGTAAACAGAGTCCAAGATTACATCCAGAGTAAAATCGTCTATTACCTAATGAACATTCATGTCCAGCCGCGTACCATCTACCTTTGCCGACATGGTGAGAGTGAATATAATCTTGTTGGCAAGATTGGTGGGGATTCTGGTCTGTCACCACGTGGGAAGCAGGTAAGTGTTTGGCAGCACCCGGGTTGCCGTATGTGTTGTGTGACCAGAGCCGGGCTCTGCATCCGACTCCTGCGAGGGGCAGCCCCGCAGATGGATCTTGCTGCAACAGCCACGGCCCTTGAACTGATGCTCTGAAGAGTGGCAGCAGCTCCTGCTCCCTCCTAACCTCCCCTGGCTTTTTCTGCAGTTTGCTCAGGCGCTGAAGCAGTTCATTGAAGAGCAGGAGATCGTTGACCTGAAGGTGTGGACGAGCCAGCTGAAAAGGACGATCCAGACGGCCGAGTCCCTGGGGGTCATGTATGAGCAGTGGAAGATTCTCAACGAGATCGATGCTGTGAGTGAAATGCTGATTGAAGCCTTTAGCTTTCCCAGGTGGAAAATAATGCTTAAAACCAACTTTACTATGATAAAATGACCATTTCTTGTTTGTCTCTAACCATGTCCATGTATAATGTACTCCAGCCATCATAAATCGTAGAAGCACAGAGTAGTTTGGGTTGGAAGGGATCTTAAAGCTCCTCCAGTTCCAACCCCTGCCATGGGCAGGGACCCCTTCCACTGGAGCAGCTTGCTCCAAGCCCCTGTGTCCAACCTGGCCTTGAGCACTGCCAGGGATGGGGCAGCCACAGCTTCTCTGGGCACCCTGTGCCAGCGCCTCAGCACCCTCACAGGGAAGAGCTTCTGCCTAAGAGCTCAGCTCAGTCTCCCCTCGGGCAGGTTCAAGCCATTCCTCTTGTCCTGTCCCTACAGGCCCTTGTCCAAAGTCCCTCTCCAGCCTTTTTTGTTGGCTCCTTTAGGTATTGGAAGGCCATTGGTGTGGCCATGGTAGGTACACTGTCTATCATTTTCATCACATAAAGGAATTGCTCATCTCAGCCAGTTGCCTTTTCCCTTTGTTGCATCTCCTCTGTTGAAATGGGGTGGGTTGTAACAAGTTGTTCTTTCCTCAGGGGGTATGTGAAGAAATGACCTATGGAGAAATTGAAGTCAAGTATCCAGATGAGTTTGCATTGAGAGATCAGGAGAAGTACCTTTATCGCTATCCTGGAGGCGAGGTGAGGACCCTTAGAGAATAACAGTGATACAGTATATGTAAACCAAAAAGATATGTGTAGAATTGAATGACTTGACCTATTTTTTCCTTTCTCTGCCAATATTTCTGTGAGCAACTGAAAACATTAGGATCCCTAATTGTCTTTCAGAGAGAAGGTTCATTGGTTTCCTTTATCATGGTGTGCAGATGATGCCTTTCAGTCAATGAACTGAGCAACTTCCTGAGTCCCTCGATGCCCCCACCTTGGACACTGAGGGGCTTCTGCATCCCCCTCATGTGGGCAAAGCCTGAATTTTCACCATGGAAAATGGAAAGGAGATGAATGTGGGTGTGGTGTGGAGCCGTTTCTGGGTTTACTTCACAACCTTCAGTGTATAATTGACTTATGTTTTTCTTATTGCACTCCTGAGGAGTTACCAGTAATGGAAACCCTCCTGTAATCTGCGGGTTGCTGACCTTAACTTTCACCTTTTGCTCTTTGCCGTTTTCTCTCCCTGTCTTCACCAGATCATCCCTAAACGTCTGCATTTTATTCTTAAATTGATGATTTCCTGAAGGTGAAGCTGTGCTAAAATTGCTGCTGCTGCTTTAAACCTCTGTTTACGAAATGCCTTGAACAATTCCCATTTTGTTTTCCAGTCCTACCAGGACTTGGTCCAGCGCCTGGAGCCGGTAATTATGGAGCTGGAAAGACAAGGCAACGTCCTCGTCATCTCCCACCAGGCCGTTATGAGGTGCCTGTTGGCTTATTTCCTTGACAAGAGTGCAGGTACAAAAATAAGCGAGCGGTGGAAGGGGCTGGTTCTCTGCTGCTTCCTTTGCAGGGCGTCGGGGAGGGTGCCTGGTAATTGCTGTTTTGATTTCTCACAAGGCAAGAGGTGCTTAAAAAAGCAAAGCAAACATTGCTCACACACTTTAACCATTGCAGTTCAGTGGGGCACGGGGCAAGAAGCTCTCCCAGTGTGAAGTGCAGAAGAGCGCGCTGCTGGCTCTCTGCTCAGCTGCTGTTTCACAGTGGCACTTATGTATTCTATAAGGACTTGACTTTAATATAAAGGGGAAGTTTTGTGGTGCATGGGGAGCCCAAAGGGTTGGCAGTTGTGCTGCATCGCTGATTGGTGCTGATCCTTTGTGTGGCATACTCACCTGGAAGCTGGTTCCAGTGCAGGCTCCTTTATGATGCTCCAATGAGTGGCACTGGAGTTTAGTAAAGCCTTTAGTAAAGTTTATTGACTCTAAGTAGAACTCCCATGGGTCCATGGCAGCTGTTGCTGTGGTGCTTTCCTATCTGTGTGCAGCTGGAGAGGTTTCCTCTTGTTGGCCCCATGTGTTGGGAATGATGGGTTTTGTCCCATCCCACTGCTGCATCCAGTATTGCTATGTGAAATGCTCCCACCCAAAGCCTGGGCAGAGCAGGGTGGCTGGTGTGGGCAGCACCCCATAATACCCCATAACACCTGCCTCTGTCCTAGATGAGCTGCCCTACCTGCGATGCCCTCTCCATACCATTCTGAAGCTCACACCTGTGGCATATGGTAAACACTGTCTGTATTATGTGTGTATCATAGGGTGGTTTGGGTTGGGAAGGACCTTAAGATCATCTACTTCCAACACCCTGCCATGGGCAGGGAATGTGATGGGCAAATTTGTGTTCATGTCTGGCAGCAACCAGC
The DNA here is from genome assembly GCF_033783945.1 of Neopsephotus bourkii. NCBI lineage: Eukaryota > Metazoa > Chordata > Aves > Psittaciformes > Psittacidae > Neopsephotus > Neopsephotus bourkii. The sequence continues at coordinate 1,192,781 of NW_026901625.1, forward strand.
TGAGCTGTAGAAGCTTCTGGTAGTGTATTTAATACATATAAAGGTTCTGGATTGTGGGAGGGTTTGGTGGGAGCAGTGGGAAAGGAGATACATGGGTGCCAGGGTGTTTCCATCTCCTAAACAAGGGATAATTATCTCTGGGCTTCACCCATTGGTGAGGCTGTTTGTGCCCCCAGTTTGGGGTGCAAGTCAGTTAAAACTGGCTTTTTTTGGATGGACCTATAGTCGCCATAACAGGGCTGAACAGTGAAGGTCAAAGCCAGAATGTAGTTCAAGTGTAAAGTCCTGTTTGTTTGAGCTGTCTTAGAAACTGGAACCCATTTATTGCTGCTCACTTTCCATGCTGTTTCCAATAGAAAATAAGAGATATTTATTTCTTATGTTACCCTTCCTCATATCAACTTCTCTTGTGGTAAAGGCTGTAAAGTGGAGACAATCGCCCTGAACGTGGAAGCAGTGAACACCCACCGTGACAAACCCTGTCTGAACTCAGTAAGTTCTTGCTGCACAGCTCAGGCTTTATCCCATTCCAAAAGTAAGGGCACTGAAACACTCCTCAGTACCTGCTGGAAGTGGCTGAATGCTATCAGTGAGCACAAAGGCTTGCTTCAGAAAGAATCCCCCCCCAAAGCAGAATTAATAGGGGGTGGAATTAGTTTGTTTCCCAGGCCAGGGAGCGATGTTTTCAGAGCTATCTAAGAAGCAGAATGGGCAGGTTTAGAACAGAGATTTTGGAGATCCTGGTCTCAGTTAATGAAGTTGTTGTTGCTTGTTTCTGTTAATGGTGAGCGCTTCAGAAAGAGTTGCCAGAATGTTTGGGAGTGATTTATTTTTCCTTCACTGTCTTGATGAGCTTTTCTCTTTGTAAAGCTGCCACTGGGGTAAGGCTGGGTTCTAGGGGTGGTTCTTGGTGGCTCTCACAGCCCTTGTGGGGCAGGAACAGAGGGTTTTCCCTGATAAAACACACAAGAAATCAGCAGAGACAAGTATCTGGGGCAAAGCAAGACTGCGGTGTTCCTAAACTTTGTATGTGTTGGAGGCATAAGGAGATGGGTCCAATTTATTTCCTTTGCACTGTGAATACTCTTAGAGCAGCAGTGGAAACGCTTCAGGCTTTGGCTTTATGAACTCCTGTCTCCCTTTACTTCAATGACTGCTCAGCCATCCACCTTGTGGATGCACCACATCATTATGTGCTGGGTCTGTGGAAGCTGCTGTTACTGTAGGTGCTTGCTTGTGTAAATGCAGCTTTGCAAAGGGATTGATCCATCAGGGAATGGTGCGTAGTGATTGCCTGTGGTTAGCTCCCCCAAATAAAGAGCATCAACCAGCTCTCTGCTGTGCTCGCTCACAGGAAATCAAAGTGCATCACATCTTAAGGTCTTTTGGTATGTTTAGGTTTTTTGGCTGCCTCTTGTTGTACTCTATAAAGAGCTATTGGTTGATTGCCTGGGATATGGTTGGTTTTTGTGTCCCAACATAAAATCCCCTATGCCAAGGGACCATAAATGAGGAGAGAAGAGACCAGGAACCTGCATCTGTGGCTGGAGGGATCGTGGAGCTAAATCCAGCTGATGCAAAACACTAAACTGAGGATATTCAGCAAGGTTTCTGTGCCTGGTCTCTTGCTGGTGGTTTCCAGTCCGTCATTTATCACTTTGCAACCTCTGTGTGATGCCTGTGTTGAAATCATTGCTTGCCTGGAGAAGTGGGAGGCTGTTTCTGTTGTTCTTGGCTTTACTCAGGCAATGTGGCTGCTTTGGGGGAGAAGAAACACAAAGAACGGAAAGTTTTTCTATTTCTAATTATGCTTTTTCCCCCCTAAATTGATTGTGGGGAGAAGAGGAAAATAAACCCCAAAATGAACACAAAAAACCCCCTCCCTGAACAAAGCTAAGCAAAAAACTCTCAAAGAGAAGTGAAACTGCTCAGAAACAGACTTTTCAGTGGCCTCCGAGGCAGAGCAGCCAAGCGAGTGGGGTGTTTCCCCCTGCTGGTGCTCTGCAGGGGAAGGCATGGGGAGGTGTGTGCCGCTGTGGATGCCTTTGTAAACTGTGGTTCCCCTCTTCATTCCCTGTGATTCCCTCCACCCGGGATCAGAGCAAGCTTCCCGCCGGCCAAAGCCCTGTAAGGATGAGAAGGAACAGCTTTACGCCGCGGGCCAGCGCGGACACGGTAAAGCGCCCGCGCCATTACAGCGTTGGGAGCAAACCTCTCGACCTCGTGGGGCCTTTCCCACCCTTGGAAGCTGGAGATGGGGCCGACCAGCAGCAGCTGCAAGCTGAGGTCCAGGTGGTACCCTCTCTGTTTCCCTTCCCCACCATCACCTGCAGCTATCAGTGGTCCTGTCTGGAATGCAGCCCGTTCCCAGGGTCTTTGTTTCCATGTAAGAATCCTGGATTAGGCACTCATAAACCCCAAAGTCACCCCATTAAAGTGGAATTGTCGTGCCAAAGGCTTTCAGAACCAGGTTGGTTGGGCCTTGGAGCAACCTGATTTAGTGGAAGGTGTCCCTGCCTGTGGCAGGGGGTTGGAACTGGATGGGCTTTGTGATCCCTTCCAACCCAAGCCATTCTATGATCATCAGGCTTTGTGCAGGTGAGTTTACATCAGTGCAGTAGGGTTTTGGCAGGGTGGCTGATTCTGGGTGATGCTTTCTGGCAAGAACCCATCTGGAAGGAGGTACAAGTATCCTCTTTGTCTAAATTAGATGCTGCAGCCAAGTGTTGCTCCAGTCCCTGGTAGGAAATGCTTGCGTCATGACTTTGTCAGTGCCTGTTTTCCTGCAGATCCCGTTGTCAGCAGCTTGTTGAACAAAGTTTGGGCTCTTTGGGTGCCCAGATTAAAGCAGCTTTGGGTGCTTGGTGTTTCATCTGGCTTAAAAAGGCACCAAGGCCCTCATCGGTGTTGGATGCAAAGCCCCATCTGTTTCTTTGCTCATTTAAACTTGTTTTGCTGTTAAATGAGGTGTTAAATTGAGGTTAAATGAGGTTAAATTGAGGTGTATGCCTGGGAGAGCACAGGCAAAGAGGTTTGGAGGGGACTTTGAGGAGGTCTTGGCTGGGTCCTATAGTCATAGAAGTTAGGGTTGGAAAGAACCTATGTTGTAATGTGCAGAGTAATGTGCACGTTACATGTGTGTTGTAATGCACAGAGACAGCCATTACCAAAGCTGTTTAATCTTGGCTGCTTTAGAGGTTAATGTTTCCCCAGCTATTAGTGAGCTCAGCTTCCCCCCCTGCCCTCAGAGTAAGTGGCCAGAGAGCAAAGGAAGAGGTGATGCAGCACAGGTGAGCATTGCTGGTGTTTCCATACTCAGTTTAGAGCATGAGGCTTGAGCATCCCCAGAATCCCAGGGCTCTGGTGGACCGAACCAGCCAGGGCTTTGCATTGAGGTGGATTTGAGCCACAGTAATTCTGGGTGGTATCTCAACTGGAGAGGACCTTGATGGCCTGAGGTGGGTGCCCGAGGACAGGGATCCCCACCCCTGTTTGCAGTTGTACCCTTCATCCTTGTAGTGATGAAGGAGCATTTAGTAAGCCCTGGGTTCTGGGCTGGGTGTGGGTAGGGAATTGTCCAGTTCCAGGACCTTTTGCCTGAATGGAGCCCTTGGGATAAGCAGCAGTGGAGGGAGGAGGTGGCCAGGCACTGCAGCACTGTCCATGCCTTGTATCAGCTCCTCTGTGATACAAGCCTCCCCCCAGCTCCCTAACATGGCATCTTTGGCGTTGCTTCACTTCTTTCCTCATTTGCTTTGCTGCTTTTCCTATTATTTCAAAATCTCCTTTAAAATGCACTACGAGCTATCCTGTGCTGTTTCTTTTTCCTTTGCAGCCTCAAGGGGGAATTGCTTGCCCGTGAGTATCACTGAAAGCAGCTTCTATGTACTCTCTTTTGGTTTAGTAAGTAGGACTTCTCTCGATTACTATTGCATGGAATCTGCTTTGGGGAAAGACAAATGCATGGAGCAGAAGGAAGTCTTTTCCTGTGTCATTAAGGACCTGTCATTAAGGGGGACCTCGGTGGGGGGAAGTACATTACCAGGCTGAGCCCACTAATCCAGGGGCTCCAACTGGTTTTACTGGTGAATATGCTTCTGCTGGCTGCTCATAGAAGTGTGTTTCACCCTGAGCTTGCTTCATCCCTGGACCAGGATGTGGAATGGCTGCACTGGCACTGCTAGGCTGAGCCATATAGCCCATCCTGAGCAGTGCTGGCTCCCACATCTGTCTCCTTTCCATCTGGTGACGCATGGATGGCAGGGATTCTGTGGGAGTTGTTGGATGTTGTAGCCTGGATGGGAGTGGTGCTGCTCAGCCCCAGATCCCCACGGCTTGAGGGAGCTGGGGGGTTTAGCGTGTGCTTGGCAAGTAGCTGGGTGGATAAACCTTCCTGTGTGGGTGCCTGTTGTCACCGAGTCCTCACCACCACATCCCTTTTGAGGCCCCTTGACTGGGGACACAGGAAGTGGGACTCTCTCCCACCCTAAGGGGAGAACATGTCCTTGTCTGTCCCCCTCTTTTTAGGGAGCCTGCAGCCAGCATCACCCACGAACCCTTGGCTTCCCCCTCGACCGCTGAGTAAGGGGCTCGGATGGGACCACGGCTGCTGCCCCATGCAGAAACGCTGGAGATGCCCTCGCTTCGCTGTGCTCCCACCAGCCCTGCTCTGCTGGTGCCTGGGGCACACCCTGCTGCAACCTTGCGCTTGGCTTCTCGGGTGTTTCTCCTCCTGCAGTACACACAGTGCTGGTGGGGTTTGTCTTGTAAAGGGTGGTTTTGCCATTTAGCTGCTCTGTCTGGGGACCTGGCTGCATTATTGCATAGCAGGTCCCTGCATGGGGCTGTGGGATGGCTCTTGGCAGCACTCGCAGTGCATTCTCTGTGCTGAGCCATGCTCATCCCCATGCACTGGGGTGACCCACAGTATCTGGCTGCATCCCTCATCTTTGGGATAACAGTGTTGTCCCTCTCTGGGAGCAGCAGGCTGTGCTGGGGGGAGCACCCAAGGGTGGTAGCGCCTAAGGGTAGGCGCAGAGATGGCACAAGCTGTGTCCTTGGGGGGTTTATGTTGCTGCACATGGGCTGATGGGGTTGTTGCTGACCTGCTCTTGCTCTCAGCAAGTCTCTGCTCCCTCCTTGCCTCTGCCCTTGGGCAAGTCCTTTCGCTGCTGGTGCTCTGGTGTCAGAGAGCTGGGTTATGTGCAAAGAAAGTAAAGCAGGAGCTGGTTCAGTTTCCAGATGTGCCAGGTGTTGAGACTGGATTCAGGTTTGGGTGCTGAGCTCCCGTCTCCCCTGTGGCAGGGTGGTCCCCTTGCTGCCGTAGGATGCAGCTCATCCCTTTCAGGGAAGGGAGGTGCAGGTAATGCTCCTCCAGGCCTGAGAAACTCCCCCTTGAATGTATTTGGCTTTTGGATGTGCAGTTTTCTGCTTTAACTGCACTTTGTCCTTGAAGTGAAGCTCTTCCAACCATTCTGTCAATGCAGCTGCTCTTTATCCCCACGATGTCATGGGACACGAAGGTACGGGGTTGATCCCAAAGTGAATGCCTCTGTCTCCTATTTGCTAGTTTGGGATAGCATTTTGAATAATGCTGAGAGTGTTCTTACTGACCTGCCAAAGCTGTGGAAGCGCACAAAGCATCAGGCTCAGATCCTGCTGCAGACATCTCCCAAGCTGGGATGGTGACACAGGAATGGTCCAGCCAGTAGTGGTGCCAGAAGGGCCTGTTTCTCCAAAGCTGCCTGTCTCCCTGTGTTTCAGAGGCCTTAATGTTAATGGGGGGGGGAAAGGAGAAAGAACCTGAGCTGGGGGGAGCTTGTGCTAAATCTGATAAATTATTCCTGTACTAATATTAATTTAGAATCCAATCAGAGGAGTATTATGCATAGGCTGAAAATCAAAGCCTTGCCCCTTTGGATTTGCCTTTGCTCTGGGCTGTGTGGTTAGAAAATGAATGTATGTACTTTGAGTGCTTCTTTCCCCCTATATTTAAACAAATAACAGATTTCCTAGGAGGGGATGCAGATAAATGGTAGTAATTTGGTCCAGCTTCCTCGATTCCAGTACAAACTTCCTTCCTTCCTAGTACTGCTGTTCTGCTTGAGAAGGCAGCATGTGAGCAGCTCTTATGGATTAGCCCTGATGATGGTTACTCTTGAAGTGTCCTTGTTGGGGAAAACTGTTTTAATTTTACTTTGCTTTGGTTTTTAATTGCAAATAGAACATAAACAGGGTCTGGATTTCCTGACTGTTGGATTTCAAGTGTTGGTTGTCAGCAAACTGGCTTCAGAGCTGTGCCATTGGTTCTCTTAATGGCAAACCAGTGCTGGTGCGGTAACAAAGACAACTTACACCTATTGATTCACATGTTGGTTTGCAGGGCAGGTGCTGGGCATGGCACAAAAGGAGCCTGTTCTGTGCTCTGAGACATTGCATGAACAGCAGCTGTACGAAATCCTGGTTAATTGGTTTTAATTTGTATGATTTGTATAGAACAGAATTCACTTGTACTGACCTGAGTGTGTTCCTGGTGTCTGTTGGACCCTCACTGAGGCAGTAGGAGTTTTACCAAAGCTAGAAGTATTTATTGTGGTTAATATGTGAAACGATTCCTGTAATGTTTCCTTGTTCTGGAAGTGTATTTTACTATGGAGAAGAGAAATAAAAGTGAGTAACCCTCAGTAACCAGCCTGCTTCATTATTGCCTCCAGAAAAGCTCAGCTTGCATGGTCCCAGGGTGGGAAACCCTTCTCACAGAGCTTTGCAAGAGGTTAAAGATGATGCAGCTTGTGAAGCAACTCCATTATTTGCTGGGGTAGAAGTAAAGAAGAAAATCCTTGGATGGTCTCAGTCATACAGAATGATCATATGGATGCTGGAATGATGCAGAGTGATTATATGGAGCTGGTGGATCCACTGCGAAGTATCTCTGTCCATCCCCAGCACTAAGCTGAGCTCTCTCCCTGCTTTACATCTCCTGACTTAGCCTTGGTCTAACTTGTCCTGTTTCTGTCTCATTGCAGAGGATGGCCAGTTTAACGGTGTAGAGGTTTGGCTTTCATCTGGGATTTCCATGGCTGGGAAGAGCCCTGCAGCTGGATTGAGCATCCCTGGAGCACAGTGAGCTGCTGCCGCTTCGGCCCGCCCTCTCCTCTGAAATGTGTTTTTAGAGCCTCTCTGTGTCTTTTCTTTCTGAATGCTGCAATGTCTGTCCATGAGATTGGAGAAGAATGTGAGCTAACTTACCCCTGGGCATCCTGGGGTCCCATATTTGTCCTCCTGATCAGGTAGTGAAATGAACTGCAGTGTATGCAGGACAAAAGGGCCATACTCCCCGAAGCAGCTTTTCTTTGGTGTTATCAGACCAAATCCCCAAGTTCTTATTTAGCTGCTACCATTTCTAATATCAGATGCAGTACTTGTGGTGTTTAACTGTCCCCAGAGCTCCAGGCATTGCTCAGCTGTGTTTTCAGGACTCCTGATTTAAATCCCCAGATCTGAGCTGGTTCCTTTGCTCTGGGAAGGCTTTTGCTCATCATATAAAACACACGGCGCTTGCTAGGTCAGCAAATCCTGCGAGGGGCAGAAGGGAACAAAACCTCCTGTCTCTCTCTGGAAAGAGCATAGTGCTGTTGAAGCTGAGCTCAAGTCCTGCTTTAGCTTTGCACCCAGATCTAAGCTTCCTCCTCTCATTTATCCTGTGTTCTATGGACACTTTTATCTGTGAGAACAGAAAATGAGAGCATCGCTTTGCTCTCAGGGCCACATGCTAGAAGCACAAGATCTTTTACCAGTTGTCTTTTTAATGTACCAGAACTTAAGCTCACCAACAAGGTTTTTAAATTTGCCTATGAAAAAGCTGTGAATGATATTGATGTATAATGCTGCTTTTAGTAGGGTTTAAGCTGTTTTAGCATTCAGTGCATAGATGGGGAAGCTGCCTTGTGGTGCAGCTCATGTGTTACTTAAATCCCCACCAAAACTCCACATTGAGTTTTCTCCCACAAATTCTGACTTGGAATCATAGAACCCCAGCCTGGTTTGGGTTGTAAAGGACCTTAAAGCTCCTCCAGCTCCAACCCCTGCCACGGGCAGGGACCCCTTCCACTGGAGCAGCTTGCTCCAAGCCCCTGTGTCCAACCTGGCCTTGAGCACTGCCAGGGCTGGGGCAGCCACAGCTTCTCTGGGCACCCTGTGCCAGCGCCTCAGCACCCTCACAGGGAAGAGCTTCTCCCTTATCTGCAACCTAAATCTCCCCTCTGACAGTTTAAAACCATTCTTTCTTGTCCTGAGCTTGTGTTATGCCCAACTCCATTTTATCCCACTCCTACCCTTCTTGAAGAAAGGGGCATTTAGGTACGAAGCAGGAGGCTCTTCTGGACCTGCTGTTTCAAGTTGACTCCAGGTTTCAAGTTGCCTCCATATGAGGAACTCCTGGGACCCAGGTTGCTCATTTCAACATGGAAATAGAGGTTGGCCATACCCAGGGCAGGGATCTGTGCCTGAGAAGCACTGCAGAGGAGCTCAGCAGCCCCGAAGCCTGAGATTTACCTGGGGATTTTGAGCTCAAATCTGGGTAGTTTTAAACACTCCAGACTTGTAAGTTGATAAAGCTGAGATGGAAAGGGGCATGGCAAAGGCCCAGGCATTAATCCTCACCCCTTGGGGTTTCTGAGGAGCAGAAGCATGTGTTAATCTAAAGCAGTTGTGCTGCAGAGGAAAGAAATTGAGTGGGTGAGAAACTGAGTTGTAATAGTTTTGTTCCTTCTGCTGTTCTCACGGGGGCACAGGTTTGCTGTGCAGGGACAGAGTCTGTTCTTTGGGTTTAAATGTTCCAGTGCTTAGAAATGAGCCAAAAAACCTTGCAGGAAGAGATTTCCAGCCTATTACATGGTGGTACTCGCTGTCACACTCCAGTGATGCTCTAAACGCACAAACCACATTGGGCTGGCTGCTCCTGTCCATCCATCTCCTGCTCTGTGAGTCAAAAGCAGTAGCAATGTACTGTAGGATGTTTATGCACAATATGCAGTAATAACTTGTGAAGGAGTTAATTCTCTTTGTGTCATTTGAGTAGTTAATGTCTATAAGGAGACAAAATACAGGTTTTTTTTACCTGCCAGGATTCATGAAGGCAGCTGCTATGATGTTGGTTGTAATTAATACTTTTATTAATCACTGCTAAAAATCAGGTCTCTGGGTCCTTATCACTGACTGTGGGTACCTTATTGCTGTTGTGGGTCCTTGCTTTGGTTGTAGGCTGCTGGGTCATGGGATGGAGCCTCTCAGCCACCTCTGCAGATGGCACTGTTTGTGCCTTGTTGCTTTAATCAAAGCCTAATAATAGCCTTTTCCTCCTGCATTTTAACTTTCAAAAGGCCTAAATACGCATGTCCAGAGCAGCGCAGCAGCAGGCTCATGATCATCATTGCTGCCATGTGGGTGAGTCGTACCTGACAACTCCCTGAGCCTTTGGGGGCAGTGGGGCTGGGACGATGCTAGTGACCGCACACATCTCCCCAGCCCCATACAGGTCCCTGTGCCAGGTTCTTCCTTGAAATCACCTGATTTCCTTGGCACCGTGAGTGCAAACACCCAGGGATAAACAGCGATTGCACAATGGGCTGACCTGAGGCTCAGCAGCTGCTTGTGCTCTCGGTTCTACTGGTACTGGTGTGTTGGGCTGGGCAGGTGGAGGTGTGGAAGGGGGCTTGGTTCCTTCAGGAGCATTGCTTCGTGACTTGGGAGTTTTCTCCATCTCCCTCATCTTCTGTCTCTCTGTTTCTAGCAGCAGAGGTGATGGTGGCAGCCACCCTGAGCTGTGGTCCAGGGGCCCAATGGCTGCTCCATCAGCATTATGAGCTCTTTTAGAGAGCAGTGATCTCAGGCAAAATCTGTTCCATCTCTGCCACCAGTGACGGGGAAATCAGGCAAGGAAAAAGGCTTCAAACCAGCCCAGGTAGCTGGAGTTTGCATACACTGGCTGCACCATTAGAGCTGTCACCACTGTAAGTCATCCTGTTGCTGCGGGTGATGGGGAAGCCTTGGGAGCAGCAGCATTGCTGCCAGTGCTTCTAGGAACCACCAGCTCATGGGTACATCCCAAACCCTCACCCTGTCCTCCTTCAGAGGGTGCTGCTGGTGCCACCTCTGCCTCTCCTGCTGCTGCTCTGTCCCTGAACACTGTCTGCAAATGCATCTCTGTGTTTGGTAAGATTGATGTTACATGTCTGCTTGCAATTTGGCTGCACTACTGCTTCCTAATGTGATTTTTTTAGGTTTGAAAGGAATGCAATGTATATAAACCTGTGCTGTTTGTTGTGAGCTCTGTGCACCTGAGCACAAATATCCCGTCAGCATTTATTTACAATAAAGAGATTTTAAAAGAATACAGATCTAGTTCTCTCTGTTATTTTCCATTATTATTTGCCCTATTGTGGGCTGGCTTTCATAGAATCATGGAATAGTTTGGGTTGGAAGAGACCTTAAAGCCCATCCAGCTCCAACCCCTGCCATGGGCAGGTTCACCTTCCACTGGAGCAGCTTGCTCTAAGCCCCTGTGTCCAACCTGGCCTTGAACTCTTTCTAGATGAAAAACAAAGGAGCAACTGGTGACACTGGAAACCAAAGGGACTCGCCAGCTGCAGCCTGAAGAGATGTCACCTTGGATGTGGTCAAAGAAAACCCCTTTTATCCTGCTTATCCATTGCAAGCTGTGGATTGAGGAGGTCTTAGGAGTGTTTAGTGGCTGTCAGAGCAGGAGACGGCTGTACCTTGGCTGCTGCTCCCTGGGCAGGTACAAACCAACCTCCTGAGTGCCTGCTGGGAAGCTGCTGCTTTTCCAGCACACGAATTGGCTTGTTCTGACCCATACGGAGAAACCAAATCCTGAAAGCCTGTTTGTGTTTGTGATTAACTGGATTCTTGTCAATATCTAGTGGAGGTCAAGTGCCTGCTCGGGAGTACCAGGGGGCCTGTTGTGAGCAAGCCCCTGCTTGTGGAGTGAGGGCAGGGAGCCTTTTGCTGTGCTTTATAGAGTAAAAACTCTTATGTGTTTCACTGCATTTCTGGCCTGAGCTGAGGTGAGCTCCAGGAAGGGGATGTATCCCTCTCAATGCAGGGATGATGGGGTACATTTTTCTGGCAAAAAAGGCCTCAGTTTGGCAGGACAAACTAACATGAGAAGCACATCCTGGGGTCAAAAGTCCATCGCCAGGTTCTTGGTGGTGCTTCAAGCATGGATGAAGCTGAAGTGCAAAAGGAGCAAAGGGTTCAGTTCCTTCCAAAGCTCTTGTAAGTGGAAAATGACCCACTGGGGACAGCTGGATTTGGGAAGGGCTTTCAGTGAGACAAAGGGCAACTGCGTTCCCATTGTGGACATGGATGTTGAGTGCCGAGTTGATGCTGCCTGAGACCAGATGTGCTGCTGAGCTTCAGCTGCATTAATGGAGGTAGGTGGAGTTGGTTGAGGAGACTCTATGTTGAGCACTGGCCACAGGCTTTTGAGGTCAGGAGGGATCAGCTCATGGTTGACATTGTCCCAAGGTGACGCAGTCTCTTGAGGAGGTCCCTGGGCATCACTTGGGGACCAGCACTGGCCGTGTGCCGTTGCTGCACAATGGAATGGGCAGCGTCCTGCTCAGCAGGGATCTTTCCAACGAGGAGCTGGCAGCTCCGCACAGAAAACAAACAATTTCAACATCTGCCTGGGCTGCATTCAGTTTTCTACTGTTTTGCTTTGTGGGTTGAACAAACGACTTCCTTCTTGCCCAGAGGAGGAGTTAATGATTTATGGGTCAATGGCACAAGTCTGGTCTCGCAGAACTCAAACTTGTCTGTGTGGAGCATGTAGGCTTATCATAACTCCTCCTCTAGCCCTGCAGTGACAGGGGGACTGGGCAAGAGCAGTCATCACTTTGCCTTGCACGAGCTCAACACGCTGGGTCTCTCCATCTCCTGTCACCAAATCTCCAGGTAAGACAACTTCAAGGCATGCAGCTTTAAGTGATGTTGCTCTTGAACTGGATTGCAGCCTTCTCGTCAAAGTAGGGGGCAGAAGGATCAGTAAATGAAATCAAATGAAACCAGGAGGTGTAACAAGGATTGAAGGAAAGCCAAAGGAATGAAACAGCCAAGAGTGGTGTTAAGCTTAGTGCAGAAAGCATCAGGAAAGACTATGTGCTTGGGGCATACATGGTGTTGGGAGGGTTGAGGCTCATCCTGGATAACAGAGGGGAATCTTGCTGATCTCCAGGGGTACCAGGTTACTCCAAATAGCCCATAAACTCTGTTCTGTGAAGCACTTTGGTCTCCTGACGGACTTGTCTGTTGCATGGCTTTGCTCTAGTTAATGTTGTTTGCACAAAACTGATTTAGCTTCTTGGTTAGATCCTTCTCTCTCTGTGTTTAATTTACTGTTAGGGGATGTACTGAGGACTCCAGCAGGATTTCATCCCACTGTGAATTTGCTTCCAAGAGACGTATTACTGAAAATAAATGTTCTACCCCTAAGTTTCAGGGGCCTTTTCCCAGAAGACATAGATAAACTCATGGCCCAGCAGATATTCATTTGGCTGCTTGGCTGGGAAGAAGGCTGTGTTGGCAATGGAGTGGTTTTGAGTTGACCCTGCTAAGCTGCTTTCTCAAAAACACAAATGAGACAAGGGAATAAAGCCTATGGGAACTGTTTAAGAGTTACAGTCAGTTGTCCTGATTGCATTCTGTTCTCATGTCTTTGGGTCAGATCTGCTGGACACAGCTCCTCTGGCCTGGGTCTCGGTCGCATTTGCCAGCAAAGGATTCCGATAGCTCCTGGCTCCCAGCTACAGCTGCTGGGAAATGGATGGAGAAATGATAGCTGTCTGTGTAAGCTATGGTTATCCTGAGTGTAAACACCCCCCTGCTATTTCACAGGCCTAGAATAAGGAATGTGGTAACTCCTGTGGGATCTCCAGACAAGAATAAAGAAAGATGCCAGCTTTGGAGCTGGGGAGGCAGAGGGATCGCGCCGCTGTCCTGGGGTTATTCCTCACCACCGCTCTTGTTGTGGCTGTTGATAGTAAGTGAATGACTCCAACAGGATAAACCAACATCCCTCGAAGGAAATCCTTCTCCTGGGGTTCCTTCTCCCTTCCTTGTTGCCTTTGCCCTTTGAGAACACTGTAAATCTTTTTGTGATCAGGATCCCCCTTCCTCTGCCTTTTTTGCCCTTCTGTGTAAAACAGACATGAAATTGTTCCAGCTGAAAGAGGTGCACTGATTTATACAAACTGGGGAGAGGAAAGGGTTTATCTGGGCTTTGTGACCAGCCTTTGAAAGTGCTGGATGAGGTATGAGGAGCAAACAGGATGCTGTGCGGTGATGCTCCTCCCCGTCCATGGCCTCAGCCATCCCCAGTCACACACTGCTGCTCCTCTTTGGTTCTAGCTTTAAGGAGTTTTAAGGCCACCCAAGTGTCCTCACCTGGGCTTTCAGAGTAAATCGGCCCTAAACTCGTGCTGCTTTTCCTCCCAGCATCTTTCTGATGGAGTTTCTCTTGGTAGGTGCCTGCAATGCTCCACCACGATTCCCATCTGCAGAGCTCAAAGAGCGATACAAAGGCATTACCACATTTGCCTCTAATTCGGTGGTGCAATACGTCTGTCGTCCGGGTTACATGAGAAATGTTAATGTCAGAGACTTCCTTACTTGTGGATGGGGTGACAAGTGGTATGGACCGGAGGAGATCTGTATACGTGAGTATATGTTGGGTTGACTTTTGGTTTAGTCTTTTCTTCATTGATGCCATCAGCTCATTTTGCTGGAGCAGGGCCCAAGCTGACCTCATGGGATGGTGGGAAGTGAATCACCGGTTGTTGCACTGTACTGGCAATGGTGGCAAGAGCTGAACTCTGCTGTGATGCTGGCTCTGTTTGATTGCTGACCCAAAGGCTGCTCTGCTCAGGCACTTTGTAAGAAGTATTTCAGGCCTGTAGCAGGAGAATCCTTTAGCTGTGAGGAAACACTGTCACACTTGCCGAGGTCACTGCAAAGCCCCTCTTTAGCTGCAGAGGCTGGCTGCAGGTCGTGATGCAACTCTTTAACAGCATCACAATTCATGGAGTGATTTAGGGTTGGAGGGGAAATCTGGCGGTTTCTGGTCCATCAGTACTGAAGGAGGCTTCTGCTTTCCTGCTGCACTTTCCTGATTCTTCCAAAAACTGAGGTAGGAACAAACTCCATCCTCTCGTCCCCCAGCAAAGCCGTGCATCTACCCTGGAGAGCCAGCCAATGGCAGACTGGTCCTGTCAGAGAAGTTCAGTTTTGGTTCAGCAGTGAACTTCACCTGCAACACTGGGTAAGCAGGAGCACTCCAGCCACAGGTCCTCTTCTTCTACAGTGATTTTCCCCCTGGATTAAAGCCTGTGCTGTCAGAAGCCTTATGAGTGCAGGGAATTGCAGACTGTGTGAAGTATCTTTTAAGCTTTCCTTTGGAAGCTTTAAGACTGAGTTTTCTTAATCTCCTGCTTCGAGGCAGTTCTCCCTTAACTCAGATTCAGCTTCCTGCCCTTTCTAAACCATTCCTGATCAGTTGTAATTATGATAGGAAGCCAAACCAATAAGATGGCGGTAATACATCAAAACCTGACTTTGGCGGGTAATTCCCTCTCCCGTTTCACACAGGTACAGACTGGTTGGAAGTCCTCAAATTTGGTGCGTGGTTAAAAATGGGGTTGTTACGTGGGACAGAGATATTCCCATCTGTGAGGGTAAGTGGAGCTCCTGAACTGCACAGATGTCATGGGCGATGGATAAAGGCGCAGTTACGTTGCTCTGCTGAGGGTTTCAGCAGTTCCAAGCATGGTGAAGTCTGGAAATGTTTTTTCTTTGCATTCTTCTTCCTGTATAATTATTCATTCATTGCCTGTGAGGGAGCTGCGCATAGGACGGGTGTACCCCAAAACCACCCCATGCCCTGGGCAGAGCTCCATGGGCTGCCGGGCTGCTCCTTGAGACTTCTGAATTTCTGGCCTTTTTGGTGCTTCATGTTTCAGCTTTTTTCTTACCAGCCCTTTGGTTCTAAACAAACATTGTTCTCTTTTCTTCTTCCCTCTCTCTACCATTCCCCTTTCCATTCCCCAGCAATCCCGTGTTCACCCCCTCCAGAAATAGCTAACGGAGAGCACAGCGGAGCAGGCAAAGAGCTCTTTGAGTATGGAGCATCCGTCACTTACACATGCAATACTGTCAAAAGGGGAGAGAAACCTTTCTCACTGGTGGGAGATGCCTCCATTTTCTGTACAACCACAGATAACGTCAATGGTGTGTGGAGCAAGCCAGCCCCAAAGTGCAAAGGTGAGGGGAGTGTATGCTTGCAAACACACTGGGGCACTGCAGGCATCCATAGCCACTTCCCACTGTCTCTTGCCCTGCCTAATAGAGCTGTTTTCTTCCTTGGAGCTGTCCCTCTGTTTTATGGAATCATCTCTTACAGGTAAGACCCTCTGAGTTTGGTGGCAGCAGCAGCAATGAGGGTGTCCCATTGCAGGGACCAAGAGCTCATGGCCAGCGAGTCAGCAGGGATGTGGGAATGGGATTTGTTATTAGCCTTTGAAGACCACCCAATACATCTCACCCACTGGCCTGTGTAAAACAATGCAGAAACCTGCTCTGCTACATCCACCTGCCTTCTCATGGCCATTTTCAGCCTTTTTGGTGAACCCACCTTATGCTATGAGAATGCTTTTAACCCCTTCATCTCCCCTCTGGAGCATAACTGCTGTGTGGTGGCTTTCCCCCGATGCAGTGGTGAGCTGTGAGCAGCCAAGCGTGGAGAACGGGCAGCTGCTGAGCGGGTACCGGGCTGAGTACACGTATGGGGACACTGTTGTGTTCGACTGCAACTTCCGCTACAGCCTGAACGGCAGCGACGCATCCACCTGCAGTGAGAATGGGCTCTGGGACCCGCTGCCGCCACGCTGTCTGCTCAGTAAGTGTGGGGGACCGAGCCCTGCTCCTCCTCATCCAGCGCCTTCCCTTCAGTGACATCCTCTTCATCAGGGGCTGTAGCGATAGGAGAAGGGGCAATGGTTTAAAACATAAACAGGACCTTAAAGCTCCTCCAGCTCCAACCCCTGCCACAGGCAGGGACCCCTTCCACTGGAGCAGCTTGCTCCAAGCCCCTGTGTCCAACCTGGCCTTGAGCACTGCCAGGGATGGGGCAGCCACAGCTTCTCTGGGCACCCTGTGCCAGCGCCTCAGCACCCTCACAGGGAAGAGCTTCTGCCTAAGAGCTCAGCTCAGTCTCCCCTCGGGCATGTTCAAGCCATTCCCCTTGGCCTGTCCCTACATCCCTTGTCCCAAGCCCCTCTCCAAAGGGATTAAGTGCATCTCAGAAGGAATAATGTGAGCCCATACCTTTACCCAAATTCTCTCGTATGTTACATACCATCACAGACCTCACTGATTTATCCCTGACGACATCCCTAAATTGCTATTTCATTCCTAGGTAGCTGTGGTGACCCTCCAGATGTGCACAATGCTGCTAAAGCTAAACTTGCTGGCAACCTGTTTCCTGTGGGCACTGTCATTACCTATGAGTGCTGGGAGGGCCACCAGTTCAGCCCTGGGGAAGACACATGGCACATTAGGTGTCTGCCAGATTTTACATGGACTAAAATCCCCTATCCCTGTGAAAGTAAGTGGATGCTCCTTTGGTTTACTTGCCCTTGTGTTGTGTGTGATGCTGAATGTACAAACTGTCTGTGCTCTGCTGTTGTGCAAAGCACAGGGTGAGGGGAAGAGGGAGATGCTCTGGGTGTCCAGCATGGCCTGTGCTGTGACTCTTCAACTCCTTTGATTTAGTCCCCAGCAACAGGTTTCTTTGCTTTATTTACCAGCTATGCTTTCTAGTCCCTGGAACCTGTGGGAAAAGGTCATTGAGGTGTGTTTCATCCGCTAGACTCCCTTACAAACACCCCAGGATTGCTCGGGGATGCTGTCGGGGCAGATGTAGTGTTGTGATGTGCCTTTGTCTTACAAAAGGCTCATCCTTCTGAATGTGCTGTCAGCCAGATGGCTTTGCCACGGTTTCACCCTTGATGTTTGGCATTCCTCAGGAATCCGTTGCCCAGATCCAGTCATCAGCAATGGAAAGCCCTTAGGTGTACAGGAAGGTCAAGAGGGTTATGTGTATGGAGACCTACTGGAAGTTACGTGCAACGATGGCTATGCTTTCAAAGGTCACAGCCGTAACGTTATGCTTCGGTGTACAAGTGATGGGACGTGGAATCCAGCAGTGCCAGAGTGCTTTCCAGGTAGGCAAAAGCTGATGGAACACATTGACTTGTCGACTGCTTATTTCTGACTGCACAGGTCTGGGTCACTCTGTACAGCTGTAGTTGTCTGCTGATACCCACATGCAGCCTTAGGTGATGGTAGTGGATTTTGCTCCACTGCCAGGTATCCCCAGATCCAGTTCTCCTGTGTTAGCTAGGAAGAAGTCAGCAGCAAAAGATCCACATGGATCATTATGTTGCCTGGGGATTGCAATGGAGAAAGCATGGGGGGTTGGCAAAGTCTGGGGATTTGGGATGCAAAGGGCTGGGGTTTGGTAATGTTTAGATGCTTAGGAGGTTCCCAAGAAGCCCAGGAGACATTTATCCAGCTGGAAGGGGATGTGGTTTGTGTTCTGGACAGCAGCTGGCTGGTTAGCTGACACGAGGCTTGAGAGCAGAGGATGTTCCCTTTGCATTTTCCCCTCAGAAGAAAAAGCAGCAGCATAAGTAACTGCCACTGCTGAGACTCTTCCCCTAGTGATGGCGCACCAGAGCAGCATCAGCGAGCTGCTGGGAGCATCCTGAGCCTGAAACCTTGCCAGCAGGAAAGAGGTTGATGACATCCTTTATTTTCTGTTGTTTCTAGAACCTCGCTGCCCGAGGCCAGATACTGCCCACGGAAAAGAGGTTTATCAAAACAAAAAGGACTACACAGTTGGGACGCGGCTGAGGTTACAGTGTGATAATGGCTATGTCCTCAGGGGCCAGGACATGACCGAGTGCCAGGCTGATGCAACCTGGGCTCCCCCGTTACCCTTTTGTGATAAAGGTACGTGTAATGCAGTGCAGACAAGCAATCTTGTGCATCAATACTGAGAAACAGCACCTGTAGGTGACCTGCTGCTGCATCTGCTTCTGGGGAGCAATGATCATGGGCTGAAAGCATTGAGGTGTCCTCTTGCTGGGGGTGATGTGACGCAGGTGGATTTGCCACACTCCAAGCACAACGTTAACTCTTGCACTGATTTCCCAGAAGCGATTTTGGCTCTCACCTGAGTGTAATGGTTGGTTGTGTGCTCCTTTTCTTATCCATTCCCTTTATCCCGCAGTCTGTGGCCCCCCTCCGCAAATCTCCAACGGGCGGCACTCTGGCTTGGGACAGGAGCAGTTCTCCTATGGCACTGAGGTGACGTACAGCTGCGCAGAGGGTCTGTCCCTCATCGGGGATGCCACCATCTACTGCACCTCTGACGACGGGGTGAACCTGGTGTGGAGCGGACCTGCCCCGGAGTGCAGGGGTGAGATGCTCCTCCTCTATGGGGTCACACTGAAGCAAGGACCTGCCCTGGTCCAGGAGCTCCAAACTGAGTGCACCTTAATGACTGTGCAGCAACTCTGGCTCCTGTGCAAAGATCTTGGCACCACAGTAACACCAGGGACTGGTGGGGTCCCTTGGGGGCTGCTGCAGGCAGCTGAGGGTCAGTCCTGGTGTTTGAGTATAAAACTGATGCAGAGAGCATCAGGAATTGGGGCTCTGAGTATAAAACTGATGCAGAGAGCATCAGGAATTGTGGCTCTGAGTGTAAAACTGATGCAGAGAGCACCAGGAATTGTGGCTCTGAGTATAAAACTGATGCAGAGAGCACCAGGAATTGTGGCTCTGAGTATAAAACTGATGCAGAGAGCACCAGGAATTGTGGCTCTGAGTGTAAAACTGATGCAGAGAGCACCAGGAACTGTGGCTCTCCCCACCTCACCTGGGTCCCTGCTGTCCCTGGGGAAGCGCAGATCCAAACCCCCCGTTCTGCTCTCTTCCCGCAGTGGTCCGGTGCCCCAGGCCCGTGGTCGAGAGGGGCAGGATGAGCCCACAGAGATTCACGTTTCCCTATGGAGCAGTCGTGCGCTTCTCCTGTGACGAAGGCTTCGTGCTGCGTGGTGATGCTGAGAGCCGGTGCCTGGCTGACAGCACCTGGCACCCTCCTCTGCCCTCCTGCCAGCCCGGTGGGTACCAGCCCCACTGGCACAGACCAGGGGTGCTGCTCCTTTGAATCACCAGCAGCAGCTGGAATTTGCTGGGTGTTTTCTCCTCCATCTCCTCCCACTACATCTCTTCTTTTGGCATGTGTTTTCCTTTCAGTTCAGTGTTTTCAGCCCCCGAGACAGGAGGACCTTGTGATTTACACACTGAAGTTGTGGTATAATGTGAATGAAACTCTGGTCTACTTCTGCAAGCGTGGTGGCCCTCAAACCTCAGGTTTAGAAACTACCTGCTCAGCTAATGGCACTTGGGTACCACCACCCACCTGTGTAAGTATCATCCCAGACTGGTTTGTGTTGGGAGGGACCTTAAAGCTCATCCAGTTCCAACCCGTGCCATGGGCAGGGACACCTTCCACTAGAGCAGCTTGCCTAAGCTCCTGCCCATCTGCCCAGGCTTTGTCTGCATCTTGCCCCATTTAGCACTGGTCCAAGCTCATGAATGTGGCTGGTTTGGGGCTGTGGTAGGAGGGGGATGCTCAGCCCTGGCTCCCTGCAGCCATCTCACACCTTGCCTTTCTTTTGGTTCTTTTAAAGAAAAAGCGTGATACATGTGAGAAGATCCTTCAGAACAGGGAAGCTTTCCAGTGTGGAGTTCCTCTGGCAGAACTGAAAACTCTGCTGGAAGTCCACAAACTGTACCTGGAGATCCAGAAGCTTGAAAAGGAGCTAAAAACCACAGCGTATGGCTGACTGTCATCACCGGTATCATAAGAACTGTTCTCTTTGCATGAGGAACAATCGTTCTCACTGAGGGTTTCTTTATGACTTTGTGATTTGTGCTAATACTCAATCAGTCAAAGAACTTTGACTCTTTGGCCATACAGGGAGTCAGGAAATGCCTACTTTGGGCTCATTCTGTTAGAGATCACTCTGTTAGGTTTCTACATCACTTTATACATTTAGCTATATTTGCTATACTGACAAGGGCTCAGTTAGAAAGGAGCTGAAGGAAAAGTAAATCCCTGTGGGAGCCAAGCAGATGCTGTAGGGACATGGACACGGTGAGAGCCACCAACTCACACTCGCCTCACAACCCCCTGCAACCCAGTCGAGCCCATTGCTCCTCCATTCATATATGCTGCGTTCATTACTGTGAACAAGCACTTACCTGCCTGATTAGCCATGACCTTCAAAGCAGGCCCAATGGAGGACACCTCGAATCCAAGCAAAAATGCCAGGCTTCCTTCCCAAGCAGGACAGATGGATCCGAGGCCACAGCAGTGCCGCTTGCTGCACCTTTGTGTGTGCTCCAAGAGCAGCTGGGGGAAAGCAAAGCATAAAGAAAGAAATGGCTGAATCTTTTCTGCAACCTCCGGTAAAGGGGAAGCACTCTGTGGGCAGGCATCCTGTGATCCGAGCAGTGCTCCTTCACCACGAGATCATAATAAAACTGCAATTGCAATGACAGCTGACTCTGCCTTTTAATAATTGTCTTATTTGTAGGAAAAGAAAGAGGTGCTTCAATAACCGCTGCTTGACTAGGCATAGAGAGGGCTGCCTTCCCCACCCCTGCCTAACACCTGGATAAAGAGGCAAAGTGAATGTGCAGCATTGCCCTTAGAGCACCAGAAGGAAGTCAGAATGCTGCAAAGCTCTTCTAGCTGTAAAGTAGCTTTATCCCCACTGTCCCCACCTTGGAGGAATCATGGAATGGTTTGGGTTGGAAGGGACCTTAAAGCTCCTCCAGCTCCAACCCCTGCCAGGGCAGGGACCCCTTCCACTGGAGCAGCTTGCTCCAAGCCCCTGTGTCCAACCTGGCCTTGAGCACTGCCAGGGATGGGGAGAGCAGCATCAGCATCCTCCTCTCTGTTGGCACATCCTTGCTGGTGAGCTCAGGGGGGGCAGCCCTCGGCTGGGGGAGGTCAGAAGGGCTGGGGGGTGGCAGTGTCAGCTCCTCTGGCCTGTCCCCAACTTCCCACAGCCACTTCCCCTTCCCCAGTGCACTGCAGCAGCTCTCGGCTGGGAAGGGTCTCACCATGCCGCTCCTCTGCTGGCTGGGGCATCTCCTGGCAGTGGTGGTGGTTGTGCTGCAGCCGGCTGGGAGTCTCAGTGAGTGTTCCTCCTCTTGTTTGCTTTGCTTCTGGGGCTCAGCTTTGCTTCTGGATCAGCTCTGCAGTGAGTGGGCTGGTGAAACTCAGCAGGAGCAATCCCTCTGGCTGAAGTCGCTGCCATGCTCTGCCTGTGCCTGATGTTCTTGTAAGGATGATCTGAGGTCACTGGTTGCTGCTAATTGCCCTTTTCTCCTCTTTAGCTGCTTCTCTCGACCCAGCACCTCACATTGAATGCTCTTCAAAAGCCTTAAACTGGGATACGAACCTTCCTGGGACTGGTGTTTGGGTACGGCTGGTTTGAGGCCATGAGCTCGTCCTTGGGGCAGTGCAGGGCCAGGTCTCTCCGCTGCAGAGCCTCTTCTGGTCTGGAGTTCAGACCTGGTGTTGCAGGGAGTGTACCACCCTTTGCCTTGAGCATCCATGCAGTAGATGAGAAGTAGTTCCCAGGGTCGGAGATGCCCTTCCAGCCTGGAGCTCAAAGCAAAGGAGGTGCTGAGATGGGGAGAGTCAGTTAGACGGGTAATACTTAGTTTTTAATGGCAAAGGTTGTATTTGGCAGTCTGAGTGGTAGCAGGTTGATACCCAGGTTGATGCTTATGCCCTGAGGCAACAGACACACAGAAGGTAGCTGGTAGATTGTCATGCTCCCCACAGGAGAAGTGGGTGTTTGCTGACTAATGTCTCTAGGAAGAGGAATAACCCTCTTTCTGTCTCGAAGTTGACAGTTCCCTTAAAAAGAGGCCATTTGAGACACTTGCCAGGATGCACAGCCCACCCCAGTGCCTCCCTGCAGAGCCCCCTCCTGCCAGCACCACCTTTATACCCTGTTTATTGTTAGAGATTATTGTCTCTACTTCATGATGCTTCTCAGTCCATTTTCCAAACCCGAGCATTGTAAGTGGTGTGCTGATACCTGAGCTGGGGCCTGGGGAAGGCACTTATGAGTAGAGACGTGCTCTTTCTGTGGGTATTGGTACCAAAGGCAGCATCAGCAGTCCTGCCATGGACCAGTGCAGATGTGATGCTGGAAGCGGACTGCCAGGGCTCTGAAGTCACCCACCCCAGCACGCAGGTGAGTTGTAGCTGTTAGAGCAAGTGCTGTCAGGAATAGCATTTGATGGTGTACAATGATAAAAACTCAGGTTTAAAGTCCTGTGGGTGATGGCTGCTTAAGCACACTTAGGAACCACTAATTTCAGCCTCAGTCACTGCATCTGTTAAACTGATTTGTCTTCTCTTACTTACCAGATGAAGGTGCACTGGCAGTTGATTGCTGCAGCTGTATTTAGTAAGAACACCCTGATGAGCTCTTAGGCAGGAGCTCTTCCCTGTGAGGGTGCTGAGGCGCTGGCACAGGGTGCCCAGAGAAGCTGTGGCTGCCCCATCCCTGGCAGTGCTCAAGGCCAGGTTGGACACAGGGGCTTGGAGCAAGCTGCTCCAGTGGAAGGGGTCCCTGCCCATGGCAGGGGTTGGAGCTGGAGGAGCTTTAAGATCCCTTCAACCCAAACTGTGCTGTGATTCTGTGATCCGCAGAGGCTCAGTGCCCCATCCCAGACATCTCCCATGGACAGCTGGGACCTGCACAGAACTTCACCTCGAGCAGCACAGCCATGCTCACGTGCGACCCCGGCTACGTGCCCCTGGGTGCCACCAGCACCGTGCGGTGCCTGGCCAGCGGCAGATGGTACCCACGGGTGCCCAGCTGCATCCCAGGTACGCTCAGATCCCTTTGCTCCTTACCTTGTGTCCCACGGGCCATCACCTGCTTGTCTCTCACTGAAAGCGTGTGCAGGAGAGGGGCTGCACGGTGGTACCACAGCGAGCTGCGCTGCCCCACCTTTGGTGGCAGGGTTCCTCCCTGCTCTTCCATCACTCCTGGGTGACACGGCAGGGCTGTTGTGCCTGCTGCAGGGTCACCCGATGAGATACAAAAGCGTATGAGAATAAAGACCTTCATCAGAGTCACATCCTTTGGTGAATTTGCCATCAGTGTATTCTGCTTTTCGGTTCAGCCACTCTACCCCACAGCGATGCTCATGGCTGCTGCTGTCCCTTGGCTTCCTTCTGTGGTGCCACCAGTGCCCAAGGGACAGAGTGGGTGCCCCCAGGCAGGGCTCAGCCTCATCCCCAGCTTTGAGGGTCAATGCTGTCCCTTACTCTGGCACCAGGTCACTGTTCCTACCCTCCTGTCATTGACCACACGGACCGAAACCCTCAGCGTGAGTTTTCAGTTGGGACAACCGTGACCTACTCCTGCAGACCCGGCTATACTTTGCTCCCTGGAGTATCTCCAGTAGCCACTTGTCTTCAGAATCTCACATGGACCGCAGTCCCAAAGCTTTGCCAGGGTAAGTGCACCATTGCCTTTGCATCAGTGTAATGATGTGGTCATAACACCATATCGAAAACACCCACTAGTGCTGCCGTGCCATAAGGGCGTTATTGAGCAGATCTTTGGCTCTCACTGCTGATTGGCTTGCTGTTCTATGGGTAGCATGGCTGAGAAGAAAGAGCTGCAACTCCCACTGATTATTTAGCTGTTCAAACAGTGATGCAGCTCGTAATGTCTCATCCCTTCAGCACAATTTATAGCTAATTACAGGGCTTGGATCATTCTGCCTTCCAAGAGGAATGGCTGTTATCACATAATTGCCATCCCTGAGCATGCCAGGTCTGGTTAGAGATGTCTGTCAGCATTAGCAGTCTGCCTGGCAAGTTCTTTAGGTCTGCAACCCACTGCTATGGGAAAACACCTCCCTGTGAATGTCTCCTGCTCTTCCCTCCTGATTCAACCCATGGAAACTCTTTCTGATGCTGGTGTTCCTCAGAGGTGCAGTGTCCCAGCCCGGATATCCAACACGGGAGGGAAATCAGTCCTAGGAGAGATGAATACACCTTTGGGCAGCAGGTGGAACTTCAGTGCGAGCATGGCTACGTGCTGAGGGGCAGCCAGAGGATCCAGTGCTGGTCTGATGGGACCTGGAGACCCCCTGTGCCATACTGTGACAAAGGTGAGCACCAACAGCGGGGGTCAGCAACTGCATCTCTGCCAGGGTAGGGGCAGCAGTGAAGAAATCATCCGACTATTGCTTCTCGGAGTAGGGGTCCAAGTCACATCATTAAATGGCTTTAGTGTTTTCATCTTTTGTCAAAACTGGGATTAAGTATGTTGAGAATGGGACTTGCAGCTGCTTCTCAGAGGGGGCTCAAGAGGTTTATGGTACCCGCAGTTCCCTAACCCTGTTTATGAGCAGTATCGTTCCTCATGGAAAAGAGGAGGGGTAAGGGAAAGGCTGGGACACGTGCTGTGCTGGGTTGGGGTGGCTACCTGGGCCAGTCTGGGAACACTGGTGGAGCCAGTGCTGTTGGGAGGAGGACTTTGAGGAGAGCAACCCTAAGTATAAACGTTGAGAACTGACTTCTCCTGTTATTTCCCTGCTAAATGAAGGAAATCTTCATCTTCTCTTTCTCTATTCTCCCACAGTCTGTGGCCCCCCTCCAAAACTCACCAACGGGCAGCACACCAGCTTGAAAACGGAGCTGTTCCTCTACGGCTCCGAAGTGAAGTACAGATGTGTGGAGGGTATGTCCCTCATTGGGGACGACTCCATCTACTGCACCTCTGATGATGGGGTGAGCTTGGCATGGAGCAAACCTGCCCCGGAGTGCAGGGGTGAGTCGTTTTTCTCATATGGGACCAAACTGAAGCCAGGACCTGGGGCCAATATTAGCACTCAATGGGATTAAGTGAGCAGGGCTGCTGGGAGATCCTGCTTCCTTTGTAGGCTTTATCACAGGCTTGACAGCGCTGGACTGGAGATTATCCATGTGGAAACAGGAGACACTGGTTGTCTTACTTTGATGGCCATCAGATGGTCAGGAGGTGTGGCTCTGAGTATAAAACTGATGCAGGGAGCACCAGGAATTGTGGCTTTGAGTATAAAACTGATGCAGGGAGCACCAGGAACTGTGGCTCTGAGTATAAAACTGATGCAGAGAGCACCAGGAATTGTGGCTCTGAGTATAATATGAGAGAGGGTTGTGGTTGTTTGTGGGGGTGTGGTTGTTGTGGTGTGTTTGGGGGGTGTGGTTGTTGTGGGGGTTGTGGTTGGTTTGTGGGGGTGTGGTTTGTGGGGTGTGGTTGTTGTGGAGGTGTGGCTTGAGTAAAACTGGCAGGAGCACCAGGAATGTGGCTTGATAAAACTGATGCAGAGAGCACCAGGAACTGTGGCTCTGAGTATAAAACTGATGCAGAGAGCACCAGGAACTGTGGCTCTGAGTATAAAACTGATGCAGAGAGCACCAGGAACTGTGGCTCTGAGTATAAAACTGATGCAGAGAGCACCAGGAACTGTGGCTCTCCCCACCTCACCTGGGTCCCTGCTGTCCCTGGGGAAGCGCAGATCCAAACCCCCCGTTCTGCTCTCTTCCCGCAGTGGTCCGGTGCCCCAGGCCCGTGGTCGAGAGGGGCAGGATGAGCCCACAGAGATTCACGTTTCCCTATGGAGCAGTCGTGCGCTTCTCCTGTGACGAAGGCTTCGTGCTGCGTGGTGATGCTGAGAGCCGGTGCCTGGCTGACAGCACCTGGCACCCTCCTCTGCCCTCCTGCCAGCCCGGTGGGTACCAGCAGGGTGCAGAGAGCTTGGGGTGCAGCATCATGTGCCTGTGTCTATCCTCAGGGTTTCCCTAGTGCCTTCCCCTCTGCAGAAGAAACAAACTTCCCAAAGCTGGTGCTTACCAGGCTGGTTTCTTCTGGATGGTCAGGTACAAAGGAGGCTCTAAGGCAGGTCAGGAGCCACCGTCATTGTTGACTTTCTCTTCAGTGCGCATTCGTACTGAGAGGTGTCTGCAGCCTCTTGCATGGGGATGGCCAAATTGAGACAGAAAACAACCAATGTGTTCTGACCATCTCCCTTCTCCTTTGAAGAGCCTGAGGAAGTAACTTGGCTTTAACATTTGGTTTCCATGGCTCCACAGATTCAAGTCCACTTGGTCTGCCTCAGGCATCACAAACTTTGTGGGGTCTTTTTCTACCTACATAACGATGAGCCTCTTGCTGAGCTGCCTTCTGCTGTGGGTTTCCCTTTCAGTTCTGTGTCCACAACCACACGTGGCCAATGGAAGGCTGAATAGCACTTTGGATGGGAAAATGTGGTACCAAACAAATGAGACTGTTACATTTGAATGCTCCCAGGGATACCACCTTTCAGACATGTCTTCAACAGCCACATGCTTGCCTGATGGCAACTGGACACCATTGCCCAAGTGTGTAAGTACCATGGTCTGGATGGTTATTGCTTGATATCTAATATGAAAAATAACTGCTTGAGCTTCTTAAAAGCTTTTGCTTGATGGCACCAGTGAGGAATGGGGTCTGTAATGAGGCAAGTGGGGCAGTTCAGCCTCGAGCTGAGGAGCAGGTGGCTCCCATCTGCTGCAGTGCAGTTTTACATCCTTTTTGCCTGGGTTTTGTTTGTTCTGCTTTGCTTTCCAACAGAAGAAGGATGGTGATGCTGATGTATGCCAAGAGGTTCATTACATTAAAGCAGCCTTCGAATGCGGTGTGCCTATAGCAGAAGTGAAAACTCTGCTGGAAATACAAAAGCTGCTGCTGGAGGTTAAAAAACTAAATGTGGAACTAGAAACCCTGAACAAGTGAGTCCAAAAATGCGCTGTAAAGATCCCCTTTCATTTGGTGAACACACGGTTTGTTTAGCCATGGTATCTATAAGAAGATTATCAGTGACTTTATGGTTTGTGCTTGCATGCCTATAGCCAGACAAGTAATAAGCAGTGCATGGGAGGCTGCTTTTGCTGCGCTAGACGCTGGAGCCCGGAGGGGTTTTTGCTCTTTTCCTTAAACCCGACAAGTCTGTTTTGCTATGCAACAAGTGCGCTGTGCCACATTTTATATCAGGAAGTGTAGTAAGAAAGTAAAGGGAGCTCTGAGTCACTGCTAAGTCAAGAGGAGGGGGACTGAAGTCCACGGAAGTAAACCTCCAGCTGAGATGAGTGGTTCTCTTTGAAGGTGTTTGTGCACAAACGCCTCACCCTCTGCCTGGGCTGAGCTCAGCCTCTCATTGCACCAGCGTACTCCTGCTATCTAGAAATAGCAATGAAGTGAGTGCTGAACTACGTCATGTCCTGTTAATCTAGAGCATGATTTCTATTCATCTAGTTCAGCGTGACTACATAGAAGTGCTTCTCTAAAGGCTTCTGCTTTCTAATCCCCGGATTTAAGAGCAAGAGGTTTCTGATCCAGCACTGGGCTCAGGTACCTCTGTTGGCGTCGTGTTCAACATCCTTATTTCTGGCAAGCAAACGCTGAGAATAGATATTGTAACTTGATGTGTAGAGAATCAGAACCCAAAGCTTGCTCTCATTACTCAATAAATGATGATTTACAGTTTGTGTGGCCCTGGGATGGAGCAACAACTCCTTCCCTGCGGGTTGCAATAAAGCTGAAGGTGTCACCATGGTGTCTTGTGATCTGTCTGGCTGATTTCCAGCATGGTCCAAGGGCTCTCCTGATCAAGACTGTAATTCGTCTCCTGCCCAAGTGGTTTACGGTGGGATATCACTGCCAGATGCATGCTTTATTAGAGCTGCTTTAAAGGTTACTAGAGCCTAACCACAACACCCAGGGAAGAGATGGCATCTTCCACCTTTACATAGAAAGATGCTTTGATAATGCAACCTGTGCATCATCCCCACAGCATCCTCTGCAGTGAGAGGCACTCTCAGACCCACCTCAGTGCTCCCTGTGCCCCAGGGAGAGCTGGGCTGTATCCTCTCCTGTGACACCTCACTCCCCTCTTCACTGAGCTCACCTGAGGCTGCAAACAGCAAGAGTCTTATCTCCCTGTGCAAGGCTCACAACCCATCAGCATGAGTAAGAACTGGGTGTTACATCCCACGTGTATCTAAGAGTGTGTTTCAGTAGTCTTGACTGATGTCAGGGATACTTCAGCATGTTAGTCAGTATGCAGATGTATTCACTCCCACCCATTCCTGCTTATAAATGAGTCAGGCAATCAAGAAACAAATTAGCAAGCAAAAAGGAAAATGCTTCTATTTTTTGTTTCCTTAAAGCTGCTTAGGGAAGATCCTGGTTGCATCACCTGCCAGCAAATAACCAGGGGCATTTACTTACCCTGGGCATAGACTGGGGCTGGGTGAGGGTCTTTTCTGCTCTGGTAGCATTTGGTTTTGGTAAGAACTAGTGCTTCGAGCCAGCCTCAAGTCAAATGAAAGGGTTGAGTTATCCCCCCATCCCTTATGGTGAGGCAGGAGGACCAGAGGCATAACCCGAGCTGTGGATGACAGTTGTCCCCCACCCTTGGCTGCTCTCTATGTCCCTGACTCAGAGTTTAGCTCCCTGGGTGTTCTGGAAAGGTTTCCACTGTTGCAGAGGTTTGGCTGGGTCTCCTGGGCTGCATCTCCTCCCAGCTGCAGAAACAGCCCCTTGGAGCTAAACAGTGCTTGACAGAGGAGCACAGGAATCACTGCAATGAAGTCTGGAGAACCAGGATGGGGGAAGCACCCAGGCACCCTGACCTGCAGGGCACCCGCTGGTGCATGGGCATCTGGATACTCCATGCTGCTCCTGCCCTTGCTGGGGCTCCTGGGCATGCCTGTGGCTCATGGTGAGTACAGGAGCATAGGATGCACGGGGAGGATCAATGAGACCTGTCCGGATCCCACCTTGCTGCTCGGGGCTGGGGTGGGTGATGCCACCATCATCCCCAAGCCTGGGGGTATCCATTGCTTGATGCTCTCATGGATGCAGTCCTGCCTGGCACCTTTGCCTGCAGAAGAATCCTGGGTCAGCCCAGGAGCTGGGATGCTCAGTGGGGCTGGGGAAGGGGCCAGGGAATGGAGGCATCATCCAAAGTGGTTTTCTCCTACTGCAGGTGACTGTGGGCCCCCCCCTTCCATGACCTACTCCAGGCCATCCATTGAGAAGCACACCATGAGTTTCCCTACTGGATCCAGTGTGACATACACGTGCATCGAAGGCACCATCAAAATCCCTGGGAGATCAGACATGGTGAAGTGCCTGCCCGGCGCACGCTGGTCCACACTGCCCGAGCCCTGCGGCCGTAAATACCTCCTTTCTCTGAGACCCAGCTCCAAAGAGCCTCTTGCTTGGCTTCACGCTTCTGCCTCTTACAGTGGCTGCTCTGCAACGGCATCACCACCTCTGGCAAGGTACAGACCCACTTCCCATGGCTGCTGCATGCTGATGGGTGCAGGATCCAAGCTGGTCAGTGATGGGGTCAGTTGGATGGTGGCTGGAGCCCACGATGCTCCTGCGCCTCCCAAACCCTGGGTGTCAGAGGCTGCAGAGGCTGTGACTCCTTATTTCCTACTAACAGCTTTGCCTGCGCTGTTACCACATCTCCATCCCTGTTTTGCCAAAGGGTGTTCAGCAGAACAGCAGCCTGGTAAGAAAGCAGCCATAACCTGTGCTGAACACGAGGAGCTTTCCAAAAGCACCATAGCAGGAGCAGCTCTGCACTGCCGAGGTTTATTTTGCATGCTTCCCCAAGGGCAGCTCTTTCAGGTCAGGTTTCCTTGACCACCAGGGAGCTGCGCTGCCCCGACAAGGCTCAGGTTTGCTGCCCTCTCCGAGGTGGATGAGAGCATTAACTTCTTTCCCGTTGGGAGCAATGTGAGCTACGTCTGCCGCCCCGGCTATGAGAACACCTCGGAAAGCTCCCCCACCAGCACTTGCCTTGAAAACCTGGAGTGGTCACAAGCTGCTGAGCTGTGCAGGAGTGAGTATCTCTGCTCTGCTCTGCTCTGCTCCATATGGTTCTGTCTGGCTGTGGTCTGTGCGCAGGACAGGTGCCGAGCTGCAGTTGTGCTGCACTTCAAAATGAAGACAAAACGTGTTCCTTGATGAAATCCATGTAATATTAAGTCTGATGGTGTGGCAGCAATACCTTTTTCACAGCTGAGTAATTTACTGTTAATCTATGGGAATGGGAATACCTCCGCAAGCAGCCTCCTCTGCCCTCCTGCAAGATGCTTGTGAAGTAGAACACTCTGGTAGCACTGGGTATAACCCCTAAGTCTGTTCCTTACTCGGGATTTACCCATCATTGTGTGTTCTGTTAACACCAGCCTCATTCTCCGGCAGGGAAATCCTGTGGGGACCCAGGGGCACTGCCCGGGGGCAGGATGGTCACACTGACAGACCTGCGGTTCGGGGCCAGAGTGAACATGTTCTGTGAAGACGGGTGAGTCCCAGGGCAATGGCCTAAGCTCCAGCACACTGCTGCTGGCACACAGGCTCTGGTCCAGCGCAGGGATGCTGGGATGCTGTTTCACTGTGTATCACTCCTGTGGTGTTGCTCACAGTGCAGAGCATGGGGCTGCTTTTCCCATTTGAATTGCATCTTTGGGCTGGGAAGGAATAAGACACAGCTGAAGGGAAGGGACTGGGTTTGAATCTGTGGCTGCTTTTTCTATCAAATGTCATGCAGAGGCGATTGAACTGCCCCTGTGCATCAACCAAACAGGGCTGGTTGTATGTTCAGTTTATAACTGCACACTTCAAAACAAGTTACTTCAACTATTTCAGAGGATCCCAGCCTGGTTTGGGTTGAGGGCATCTCAAAGCTCATCCAGTTCCAACCCCCTGCCGTAGCAGGGACACCTTCCACTAGACCAGGTTGCTTCAAGCCCCATCCAACCCGGCCTTGAACATTTCAGCTCAGCATATTTGAGATATATGGACTAAAAAGGGGTTATGTTGGAATGTTTAAAGGTCAGCGATGTCCAGAAGACTGCAGTGAAGCGCTCTTTCCATCACTCACTGAGCTGACTCACACTTTCTGCCTGCTTTCAATCAGGGTCACTTGCAAAAGACTGACATGCAAAAGTAAGTTCCTGCATCCCCAACTTGTATTCCTCCCTCCCTAGCAGGAATTAGCTGGTATCATCTGGCTTCTGCCAGTCTTTACAGCTGCCTCAAATATAACACAGGGGTTTTTCCTGCAGATATTCCCTTAGGATGGATGCTGGGGAAATGACAGCATGTCCCACCCTTCTGCAATTCAGCTGATCTTTGGCAATACCTCATCAGGGTGGAGGAATAATGTTGTCCATATAAGCAAGATCAGATACTATCGATCCTGTCCAAATGGTGATATTTTTTTTGAGCAGAAGGATGTAAGCCAGAGGTTGGGAAAGGTGTTGGTGCTGTCAGAGCAAGATGTACTGAGCTTCCAGCAAGCCAATCCACCCCAAATGACACAGAGATCCTCACTGCCCCTCACTGCTCCCTGCTGTTCAATATTTGGTGCTGTTGCTGGCTTCCCTTAGCAGAACAGCTGCACCTTTATGACCCAAAAGCACCGTGCCAGAGAGGAGGCAGCACTGGAGACCGCGGGCAGGCTGCCCTCCACACCCCAGCAGGGCTGCCAGCAGGTCCAGCACAGCGGGTACTGCAGCACTGCTGGGGGTGAGCAGCAGCGGGGGCTGAGCCCCAGCCTTTAGAGATGCTGCATGAGCTCACCCCCTCATCCCAGTGGGTGGCAGTGGCGTGGGAAAGGCACTGGAAGCCAGCAGCATCAATCCCAGTGCTGTTCTCCGCCAGGAAGCAGACAGGGGGGAAATAGCTCCTGATTCAGCAAACCCGAGCCCGGGTGGGAATCCACGGCTAACCTCAGTGCTGGCTGGCATTCACATCCCCATCCCTGGCAGTGCTCAAGGCCAGGTGGGACACAGGGGCTTGGAGCAAGCTGCTCCAGTGGAAGGGGTCCCTGCCCGCGGCAGGGGTTGGGACTGGAGGAGCTTTAGGGTCCCTTCAACCCAAACCATTCTAGGATTCAGCACATGCTCCCAGCCTTGCAATGGAAGATGCTCACTCTGAAAGCAGAGAATCACCTAAAAACCAGATTAAGACGAATGCTGGCAGAGAGCAAAGTGAAGGAGCTCTCCTGTTATCAATGTGTATCAGTGTGCACATCTGCTTGTTTTAACTTTGCCTTTTCTCCATTCCTGAGCAGACAGGTAACAGGGAAAAAACTGTATTCTCTGTTTCTGAACAGTTAACACAAATGCTTCTTTTCTTGTGGATTTTCACTTAGGTACAGATTGAACGGGAGTCATTTCATCCAGTGCCAGCTTAAAGGCAACGATGTTGCATGGAGTACACTTCCAACTTGTGAATGTAAGGTTAACCCACCCTTATTTCTGACTTTGCTCCAGTAGATCCTAATGTCCAGTCTAAGCCTGTCTTCATACTCTGTTTTTGTTATGTTATGTGGCAGCTCCACCACCACCACCGCAGCTCAGAAATCCCCACTGTGCTGCTGACACTGGGTTTCAGCAGTTTTGTTCCCACAAGTTCAACCTATTTTCTCATGACTTAAGGCTGCAGTGAAGTTGGTGGGATGGGGCTTGCAGGAAGCACCAGGCAGGGCTTGGCAAGTGGTCTGTTGATGTTCTGGGACCCTGGGAATGGGGAAGGAGAAAGATGTGACAACAGAAAGAACAAAGAGAATCAGGACAGATCTCAGTGCTAGTTTTTACCTCTCTTCAGCTGTCTGGATGTTTATTGTCTTTGAGTTTCACATGGACTCAAGAAACCTTTTGCATTTGCATTATTACTGAAGCCTTTAGCAATGCTTATGTTGACCTTTTTCCCCGCAGTAATTACCTGCTCTTCACCTCCTCACATTAGCAATGGAAAACATGATGGGGAAGGCGTAAAAACCTTTGCTTATAACTCCACCGTGACTTACAGCTGTGACTCTGGCTTCCAGCTCGTTGGGAATGGGAGCATCCGTTGTACCAGTACGGACAAAACAAAGGGAGTCTGGAGCAGAGCTGTGCCTGCGTGCAAAGGTGGTTTCGTCTGAGTTTAGTATTTATTGTGAATTCAGTATTTAGGATGCACCAGCTTAAAATACTGTGATTGCTTAGCACAGGGTGTAAGTCATACTGCAATCTGAAAGAGGAAAAAAAGCAGTGCTGAAGTGAGTAAGGAATGGCCTGTGTAGGAAAGGTGCGGTGCTAAGCGATGCTTACTCTTTATACCCTAGAGAAAAAGCTGCCTGTCAAACTTGGAGTAAAACAAATGTAAAGGAGTCCTCCTCCCCAAAGTGAGTTGGAAGGATCTGACACTGAATCAAGACCCACGTTTCCCACCTGAATTTGCTCCTGTATCACATTTAAGCCATTTCACACCAGGGTTTTCATTCTTTCAGGTTCCCAACAAAAAGGCATCCACCTGGCTAAGAAGAAAGCTTCGAAATGGGAAACGAAGCTCAGCCTTTATAAAAAGTCACTCCAAAACACCATCTCTTACTCCCATTCTTCTTCTTTCTCCAAGACACCAGGTCAGTCCCTGTAGGATCACTGGAGTTCAGGGGAGCTCATCAGTGAAACTCCCTGGTGCTCCTATACCTGGAACTGCCATTTTCCCCTATGTTCCTCTTCAGTGTCCAGGAGCTGTGCTACCTCCCCATTGAGATTCGTTGTTCCTTTGTACAAAACCAAACCCTACCATTCTCCTTGGACCAGCCAAGGATCCATCTGTCTTCCGAAGTACATGGGGATCTCTGGCATCCTCCCCCAAGCTGGTTGCTTTGAGAAGCTAAAGTGGTCTAAAGTTGCATCATTTTGTGGAAGTGAGTGATTTCTTTTTCATTGTGTTCTTGCCTTCTATGAGATTTGACTGCGTTGACCTCCTCTTACAAAAGCTTTGCTTTGTATTAAATGTATTTTGTCAGTTTTTCCCTTGCCCTCATCACAGATCTGATTTAACTCAATTTTTGCCATATTGAAAAACAAGAGATAACTTTGGCCCATGTGGCCATGAGAGTGTTGGGACTTCTCTCCTTGTTCAGCAGCAAGAGGCAGTGTACTAACACAGACCTTGTTCCACACCAGTGAGGTCATGGGCAGCCCGCAGAAGCTGGAAGTGGCAGAAGTGTTGCTACAACAGGTTTCCTATCCGGTGCAAAGGATTCTTGTACCCGTAAAAAGGGTGAGTGTTGGGAATGGTGCCTGGGTGGGGACTACAAGCATGTAATTGGAAGCGATAATGATCAAGACAAAACACCCATTGGGAGGTAGCTTTTACAATGATGGTTAGGTCTTAACGTTCCAAGAAATTGATTGAAAATCCCTTACACAAGAGTTTGCCAATTCCCATTGCTGCTTCTCCCAGCTGAGCTTTTCTCTCTTTCAGCCATTTCCAGCAACGTCCTGAATCCAGTCAGGATTCCCTATGGATCTTACCAGCCTTTCCTTCAGGCTGGGAAGCTGCAGATTCTCAGGACCCCCTCAGCCCTCTGCAGAGGTTCTGGTGCAGCTCGGTTCTATCTCAACCAGTGCAACTCAGTGTTTCCACACCTGCAGGCGACAGGCGACACCACACATAGCAGTGCACAGGACAGGCTGTAAAGGACCCACAGCAATCAGCCAGGATGAGCTGCTCCCTTCACTGCCCAGGAATTTCTGGCTGTAGCACGCTCCAGTTGCAGATACACCCAGGCAGGGTTGTGCTGAGAGCCAAGAACTGGCTTCCCCCTCCTGCAAGGTTAGCAGCTCTTTTCTGTTAGGAAAGCACAGTATCTTACATGCTAAATCGAATGTTGATCTGTGAACCTTCAGTACTTCAAGCACTTTCTTCAGCTAAAGTGTTTTCTGTATCAGACCCAAGTGCTCTGCAGTTTCTATCTCTGTTCATACACGACAGATAACAGCCACTGGGTATCTACCAGCCAAAAAGAAGCCAGTTCTGCTTTCCCGAGGGAGGAAGGCCCCTCTGCAACACTGCAGGCTGTGAGCGCATGGACTCCTCACAGACACAGAGAAGGGACTGCTCAATACACCCTCCTGTGTTGTCACACTGCAAGAGAGAACCTGGAAATGGCAGGGTTATGCTGCTGGCCGGTTACTGTCTGCTCTTCACTGAACATTAAAGCTCCCAAAGTCTTAATGGGACTTTACTTGCATTTAGTAATAAATGGCAACTGCTTATGAAGGGTAGCTTCTGAATTCGGCTGCCTGCTCTTCCCTTTCCATAGCTGATGCTGTTTTCAGGAAGGTATCAGCTTTTAGATACGTGTTGGTGATGTTCAGATTTGGGGTTTTTTATCAGCGCTTTTTTCTTTTCTAAATGGCCTCCTGTGCAAATTTAACTTGGTTTCTTCATAAAAAGAAAGAAAATCCATGCAGGGATGTTTGGCAATGTGTTTCTGGTAAGTGATGTCACCAGTAAGGCACACCTGCCTTAACCCTGCTCAGTGTCCTGGTCTTGAGCTGTGGCTCCCCAGCTCAGCCCGGGTAGAGCCAGGGACATCCCCAGAGAGGCTCCGGGAGCTGGGAGCTGCTGCCCTGCCCAGGGTTGGAAAGGAGCCGAGGTCTGTGGAAAGCCAAGAGCAGCTCCAGCAGCTCTGCCCTGGTTTGCTGGAAGCTTGTGTTGCTCCAGGTCCAAGCCTTGCGGTGTGAGCACACACAGAGCAGCATGGGTCAGGCTCCCCTCTGTGCTGTCGCTTCGGCCGTCACCATCTGCTTGGCCTGATTCCTGCAGCACGGGGAAAGGATGTCAGGGCAAGATAAAGCCAGTGGCCCTTGCTGGCTCCAGCTGAGCAGGGCAGAGCCGCTATCACAGGGCTCAGCTGCTGGGGCAGCTCCAGAGCAGGAGGTTTTGGTGCTTGGGCCGTTACTGGGTCAAAATGGGGCAGTAAATGGGGGCAGGGGATGGGCTGAGCCTGATGGTTTGGGGAGGTAGAGATGCTCCTGCATGGCCTCAGGCAGGAAAACAGCCTGGTTCAATGGGTTCATCTGGGCTCTGTTGAGGGGATTCCACTGGGTTGAACCTCGAGCACTTGGTTCTGAGTACGTCAGAACCCAGCCACTCCCTGAAACTCAAGTGTTACAAGAGCTCTTTGCCAAATACTTGTGCACATCTTGCCCTCCCTTGCTGAGGTCATTGCTGACAGCTCTTACAAGAGAATTCCCCTACATTTAACACCACCTTTTTCCTCTTAGCAACCTCCTGTTGTATTATGCAGCCACCATCCCAGCTCGGTGACCAGTGACCTGTAAATGTATGTGGCCAAGACATCTCCATATGACCTGCCAGCGTGGTCACAAGGAAGTGTTTGAAAGGAATATGTTATCCAGGCTACTTGACTCCTCCCTCATGAAAACATCTCTTGGCCTCGTTGCAGGTGCTTTTGTTATGTGTGCTTGGAGCTTAAATTGCATTGGAAAGGGAAATCAAGTGGGGGAAGTGAACTAAAATAAAATGATGGAGCTTTCCAGTGGAAACATCAGCGTTTCCTGAATAACAAAGGCAGAGGGAGGCAGATGGGCTGCTGCTGGCTGCCCTTTCCTCGGGGTGGGGTGACACATCCCCCCTAGCAGCAGTGCTGCTCATCAGAGCAGGACAGGGCAGCAAACACAGCCACAACCTTTCCTTTGGCTCTTTCTGCAATCCCTGTGGAGGGCAGGGAGCCCAGAGCAGCTTCCCAATGCAGGCATGGAGCTGAACAAACTGCTCCTGTGCCTGGCTGGGTGTGAAGACATCCCTGAGCCTCTCCTCCCATGTGAGGAGCTGTGTGTCTGACTGGGAGAGTGACAGTGGAAACGCTGCCAATCAGCAGCTTCAAAGTGGAGCTGGTTTACAGCCCTCTGGTCCCCTGCGCATCCCTTGGACCGGAGGAAAGCTCCCTTCTCCTCTCTCTTCTTGCAGAAAAACCTCTCTTCAGGGAAGCCTCTTCCTAGGGACAGGCAGGTGATGCTTGGAACTGGTTTGGGAGCCGGTGATCCGCAGAGGCTCAGTGCCCCATCCCAGACATCTCCCATGGACAGCTGGGACCTGCACAGAACTTCACCTCGAGCAGCACAGCCATGCTCACGTGCGACCCCGGCTACGTGCCCCTGGGTGCCACCAGCACCGTGCGGTGCCTGGCCAGCGGCAGATGGTACCCACGGGTGCCCAGCTGCATCCCAGGTACGCTCAGATCCCTTTGCTCCTTACCTTGTGTCCCACGGGCCATCACCTGCTTGTCTCTCACTGAAAGCGTGTGCAGGAGAGGGGCTGCTCGGTGGTACCACAGCGAGCTGCGCTGCCCCACCTTTGGCGGCTGCAGCATCATCTCCTTTCCCGTCCCTTCCCTCCCTCCCTCCCTCTCAGCAGCTCCAGGAGGGGCCTTGCTCCCCGCCCTGCGGGGGCCGCTCCCGGCTGCGCACCCGCTGCTCGGCTCCGCTTGGGTCCTGGTCCCGGAGCGCCGCGGCGGTGATGGGCTCCGGCCGCCGCCGCCCGCTCCTGCCCGCGCTGCTGCTGCCGCTGCTGCTGCTGCTGCCCGCGGCGTGGGGTGAGCACACGGGGACGGGAGGTGGTGGAGGGTGAGCACTGGTATTCTGTGTGCGTGCCCCGGGAATGCATGAGCTCCATGCATCTGTGAGCTCCATGCGCTCCATGCATCTGTGAGCTCCATGCGCTCCATGCATCTGTGAGCTCCATGCGCTCCATGCATCTGTGAGCTCCATGTGCTCCATGCATCTGTGAGCTCCATGTGCTCCATGCATCTGTGAGCTCCATGTGCTCCACACGTGCTGTGTGTGCTGCGGGGTTTGTGTGCTCCATGTGGGTGTATGTACCCCCCCACACACACATGTGTGTGCTCCATGCAGGTGTGTGCTCCGTGCAGTGCCTGCTCTGTGCGGATGCAAATGCCCCATGCACCTATGTGCTCTATGTGCTCCGTGTGTGCTGTGCTACTGGAGGTGGACGTTGTGGATGTGCGTCGAGGCTGCATGTGTTTCATTTGGGTGTGTGTGTCCTGTGCATGTCTGTTGTCCATGTGTCTGTGTGCTCCGTGTGCTCCATGCATGCTCTGCTCTACTGCGGGTGCATGTGCTGCGCTGTCCTGCAGACTCTGCATGTCCCACACCCCCCCCGTACTCACCCTGGCAGCAGGCACCCCACTGAACCCAGGTTTATTTTACTGCAGGTGACTGTGGGCCACTGCCAACCATAAGCAATGCAGAGCCCCCGGAGGACCCTCAACACCGGGAAAGCTTCAGCGTCGGCTCCATGGTAACGTACAGATGCCGTGCGGGTTACACGAAGCTCCCCTTGCGCTCAGACACCATCCAGTGCCTTGCCACCTCCCAGTGGTCCAACCTCCCGGAGTTCTGTGGGCGTAAGTATTTCACTTTCTATGGAAGGAGTTGCTTAGAGGGGAACTCTGCTTGTGAAAACATCCACTGCTTGTGAAAGCATTCGCTGCTTTAGCAACCGCAGCCTCAAGGGTTTCCTCACCCAAAGTGATGCACAATGAAGTTGCTCAGCAGAGAACCTCTCGCTTACCCTTTTTCCCAACCCTGCTTAGGTTGTTGGAGCCATGTGCTGGTGCTCATGCAGCATTGAAGCAGGTTGTTGGCTTGTGGAAGCAGAGGGACGAGGGGAGAGGCTGGCACCGCTGTCACAAGGGTTAGCTCGGGGGAAGGTTTGGCACTGGTGGGAAGAACTGGCTGCTCTTCCCACCTTAAATGCTTCAATGGTGAAGCTGGCAAAGGAGGTTGCTCAGTAACCGGTTACCCAGAGAAGCTGTGGCTGCCCCATCCCTGGCAGTGCTCAAGGCCAGGTTGGACACAGGGGCTTGGAGCAAGCTGCTCCAGTGGAAGGGGTCCCTGCCCGTGGCAGGGGTTGGAGCTGGAGGAGCTTTGGGGTCCCTTCCAACCCAAACCACTGCATGATTCTATGAATGCAGAGCACTGTTACCTCTGCTTTCTACCTGCACGCTCAGGGTGTCGTTCCCGTTCCCAGGCAGCTGCCCCAGCCCACCCCGGGTGCTTTTTGCTAAAGTATCACAACAAGATGAAACCCAGAATTTCTATGGTGTTGGTACCACAGTGAAGTACGGTTGCCGCCCAGGCTACAGGAACACCACAGACCAGCTCCCCACCAGCACGTGCCTTGACAACTTAACATGGTCAGAGGTTCCTCAGCTGTGCCAGAGTGAGTGTCCCTGTGCCATTCCCTTTGCTTCAGCATCCTTCCCCAGCTGCATCCGCAGTGCTGCGTTCCAAGTGCTACGTCTGATTTGTGTTTTAGGATTGCTTCTTTTTGATGATGTTTGGCCATGAAACCCCACCAGATGCCTGGTTTGACATTGCCATACTGTGATGTCTGTGGGTTTTCCCCCGTCCCTGCAGTTCCTTAAGCATTATAGGTATATAGTTAAAAAACTGGGATTTGTGTAGATACATAATTATAAAGCTGACACTTCACTGTGGGAAAGCCCAAAGAGATACAAGAGCTTCCCAAAAGGTCAGGGTAACCTGGAAACAGCACTGCCTAACAAAGAGAACTGATAACCAGGGAGGAGGCTTTGTGTAGGCAGATTAAGAAACAGGCCTAAGGAATCTCCAATCAGGAAAAACTATCCTTGAAGCTTGGTACATCTTGAAGACACATGGACATCGTCAAGATATGACTCTGATGTGTCAGCATAATGGGGTTAGAGTGTCCTTTAGGGGAGCTATCCTCATTATAATACTAAAAATCATGCCTATAGGTCAAAAGATCCCTGTCCAGGTTAAAAGGGCCTTCCCTGATCATGTGTAGTAAGGAATCAATGGTGTAGCTATGTCTGTTAACTGGCCAGTCATGGAGGGCTGTGGGAAGTCACTAACCTGGGATGAAGTGTGTGAATAGGTGACTTGTGTATGGGGTGGGGTGCTAGCACCTAGCACCCTTGTTGAGCACAGACTTGGAATAACCAAGCCCCTCAGCTCTGTGCCTGCACTGGCTATTGCCCACTGGGTGATGGACTCTGTCTGGGGATGACACTGGGATAATCTCACTCTTTTTTAGGGAAATCTTGTGGTATTCCAGCAAATCCAGAACATGGCAAAGTTATTGCCAATGATCATCTGCTGGGTGCAAGAGCAGATGTAGTCTGTAACCATGGGTGAGTGTGAAGACCCTCCATTCCCATCACCCTGTGTGTGCACTGGGACACGGGGCTCTGCCTATTGAGCTCCTAAGGGGGCTCTGCCTACTGAGTCCTAAGCACCTCTGGGGGAGACAGGACACATGCTTGGGTGCTGCCAACAAGCTGATTTGGGGATGTGCCTTTTGCAGGTACACGTTAAAGGGAGAGTCACCTCTCATCCGGTGTTCCATAAGGGAAGGGGATGTTGCCTGGAGCCAAATCCCAGCTTGCCAGGGTAAGTGAAGCTCTCCAGCACTTGACATACTGACCCATGTGTTGATTTTACCGTGTGAGGTCAGGCCAGTATCTCTGGTGTGGTGACAGCAGGGCCCAGCCTTGATGCTGCTCCAGTGGAAAGTGTCCCTGCCCATGGCAGGGGCTTGGAACTGGATGAGCTTTAAGGTCACTTCCAACCCAACCCAGACTGGGACTCTATGATTCCATCATCACTCTTCCCTTTTGCATGTGAAAGACACAAAGGGGGAACCCAGAAGGGCTGGTGTCCCTGCAGGCTGTGCTGCCTGGTGTACACAGGACAGCAGGTCAGGAGGGGCTGGGAAGTAACTGTGTGCTGAGAGTGGGAACAGCGCTCCTGCTCCTGCTCCTGCTCCTGCTCCCCTCCATTGCAGCCCATGTGCAAGCAGCTCTTGGGTTTTTCTCTCTTCACGTTGTGGAGAAAAGCATCCCATGGTCACTGTTTTCTTTCCCCCCCAGCTCTTTCTTGTCCTCCACCTCCAGCTATTCCTAATGGGAAGCATAACAGCAGCAGGACAGAGGAGTTCACATACAGCTCAGTCGTGATGTACACGTGTGACCCTGGGCTCCAGCTTGTGGGGAATGAGACCCTTCACTGTACAACAGAGAACGGGGTCAATGGTGTCTGGAGCGGGCCTCCTCCGGAATGCAGGGGTAAGCATGGCTGGGTAATCACCCTGTTCTTGCTGTGCAGTTAACTGGGCTGTAAAGTCAAACAGGGCAGCAGATTCCCTCTATCCTACAGCTGCATTGTCACCAAGAGGTCCCAGGTGACTCTCCTACAGCCCTTGCCGTCATAGCCACAGATACACAAGTCACCTGCCCATAATAAATTCTTTATGTGACACATCTGAAGTATTCTCTATATCATATATCAATGGAGGATTATATAAAATACAGTTCTGACTGGTTTTCCTTTATTTGCTTCTCTCTCCAGTGAGCACTATGGCAGCAGCAAACCAAACCAAACCCTCGGAAGAAAAGACAGCAGAGAATCCCCCCTGGCTAGGTAAGAGTCCAGGAGAGACTTTCTGCCTCAGAGACCTTTTAATTGCACTCACTGCACGCACA
Organism: Neopsephotus bourkii; assembly: GCF_033783945.1. Lineage (NCBI taxonomy): Eukaryota > Metazoa > Chordata > Aves > Psittaciformes > Psittacidae > Neopsephotus > Neopsephotus bourkii. The sequence goes on from NW_026901625.1 coordinate 1,234,430, forward strand.
TCAGGTCCCGGTAACTCCACACACTGTTGTTGCTGCCTTTGTTGCTTTGTGCATCCATCTTCCACTTTCTAAAGGGGTTGCACAGACTTATTCCCTGGTCCTATCCCCTTCTCTCTCTGGTGCCAACTGCGTGACCACTTGGCTGATGTGATGCAGGGTTGGATTTGGATGCTTGGATCTCCCTCTGTGCAGCCAAATATTTCAGTAGAACCCACTGATGTTATCTTGGCTGTATTTGGATGTTGATGAGGGTGGAGGTAGCCTGGGGCTATGGACCTCAGCTCCACAGTAGGGTGAGGGACTCAAGAGGAGCATAATGATGAGCATAGTTAATGACAGATCGGTTTAGAGCATTCTGTCATCTCAGCAGTGCTGTGGTTTTCTGGGTTTGAATAACATCATTCTGTGAACAAGAATTCAGCCCCCCCTGTTTAGTTAGCTGCATTGTTGGCTTCATTTTATTAACATCAGTGTCATTGGTTTTTTCCCTAGCAAGCGTCCTCATCCCCAGTTGCATTGGTAAGTAGTTTAAAACTGAAAATACACTTCTCGAACCCAAAGCTGTTATTTGCTGTTCAATCCTTGGAGTCAGTGGTTTTGGTTTGTTCATTTCCTTAGCACTGAGAGACTCTGGTCAGGATTCAGGTGGGGGTTTTGCCATTAGGTAATAGAATCATAGAATAGTTAGGGTTGGGAAGGACCTTAAGATCATCTAATGCAGCAGCATTGGCTCGATTATGTCTTAGTATAAAACACTGCATCAATTGAGGATGACATGAAAGGAGCCAAAGAAGCCAGTGTGGGATGCAAACCAAAACCTGTACATCCTGAATGCATAAAGCTGCTTTAGAAAGCCTTGCAGACATTAAAAGATAAGAGATTAGAGGAGCTTGGAGCATCCTGGTTGCAAAAGAGGTCAAGTGCTAAAAGTGGTGAGCATGTTTACGATAGGAAGGAATTAGGGGGTTGTTTATAAAAGGATCACACCCTCCACAAGCTCAGCATGGCACCGCATGGAGCTGTGGTTTCTGTTCAGACACAGGAGGGGTTTGGTGTTATCCTGGCTGAGGGGCAGCCTCGGGGCATGGAATCTCAGGGAATTTTGCTGCCAGGCTTTTACCAAACTGTGGGATCTCACTGAAATTTCACACCGGTTTCTCGGTGCATTTGTTCTGTATTGTTTGGTTCTGGTTTCCTTCTTTATTTATTAGTTCCTGCAGTAGTCCTTGGAATTCTCATTGGGATCGTCAAGAGGCGGAAAGACAATAAAACCCAGTAAGTGAGCCTAAGGTGCCCTAGCTTTCCCTAAGGGTTTCCTTTGAACTCTGAGTGAAGGCCATTGCCTTCAGTGAAAGTGTGCATGGTTAGAATGACCTTTCCGTGTTGCTAAATTGCTTTTTATTCCGTGCATTTCTCCTTTCTGTCTCTTCAGCTCTTTCAATGTGCATTTACAAAAGCAGGAGACGAACAGAAGGGATCCAGGGATGCACCCAGAGATGAAGGCTGATGGGAAGCAGCCTGTGCCGTGGCGTTCCTATTTTTGGTAGGTTTGCTATGTCCAAAAGCTTGTGCTGCTCTTCTGACTATTCCCACTGCTGCCACCAGTGTTATTTCTGGTCTGCTGTGCCTGACCACAGCGGTACAGCCCCTGGCAGTGTTCAAGAGCAGGGGGTTGGAACCGGATTGGCTTTAAGGTCCCTTCCAAGCCAAACCAGGCTGGGACTGTGTGATGCAATGAAGTCAATGTGTGCTGCAAGGGAGGGTTCGGTGTTGCCCCGAGGGCTCCTCAGGAGGGATCCCCCCTTGTCTTCCCCCCCTGCAGCCACACGAGGAGTTGCCACGCGTGTCCCAGCTGCGAGGAGCGGCTCCACGCTGCCCTGTCCCCCCGCGAACGCCGCGGCTGTGCCGCCTGCCAGCGCTGGCTCAGCTCCCAGCCCGCAGCACCGCCAACGTACTCGGTCACCAGCATCGGCGATGGGGAGAGCCAGAGCCCGGCAGGCACGAGGTACTGTGGGTCTGTGTGGAGCAAACCAGGGGGAAAGGGTGCTTCTTTGGGGGGGAAAGCATTGATACATGGCTAGAGAGAGAAGGCTCAGGGGGGAGCTTGCAACAGTCACAGTATCACAGTATCACAGTATGTTAGAGATTGGAAGGGACCTCAAGAGATCATCTAGTGCAATCCCCCTGCTGGAGCAGGAACACCTAGATAAGGTTACACAGGAACGTGTCCAGGCGGGTTTTGAATGTCTCCAGAGAAGGAGCCTCCACAACCTCCCTGGGCAGCCTGGTCCAGTGTTCTGTCACCCTCACTGAGAAGAAGTGGAACCTCTTGTGTTCCAGTTTGTACCCATTGCCCCTTGTCCTATCATTGTTTGCCACTGAGAAGAGCCTGGCTCCATCCTCAGGACACTCCCCCTTTATATATTTATATACACTAATAAGGTCACCCCTCAATCTCCTCTTCTCCAAACTATAGAGACCCAGCTCCCTCAGTCTTTCCTCATAAGGGAGATGCTCCACTCCCTTCATCATCTTAGTTGCCCTGCGCTGGACTCTCTCCAGCAGGTCCCTGTCCTTCTTGAACTGAGGGGCCCAGAACTGGACACAATATTCCAGATGAGGTCTCACCAGGGCAGAGTAGAGGGGAAGGAGAACCTCTCTCGACCTACTAACCACCCCCCTTCTAATGCACAGTCAATACATGGTGTGGTGGATGGTGTCCCTCCCATGGCAGGGGGTGGAACTGGATGAGCTTTAAGGTCCGTTCCGACAAAACCCATTCTCTGACAGGGCAGGTTTTGCAGTTTGAATTCTTTTGGTTCCTTTCAGCCCGGTTCTGCAGGGCAGTTGTTGTTCTTGGGAAGCCACACGCTCAGGTGGATTCAGGTTTTCTTCTCTTTCTCTGTGTTCAGCTCTCCTGCCAAAGCTGTGGATGAGTGGAGGGGTGATGGGACTGGAGGAGTTGTTCCAGAGCAAGGCAAGGCAGAGCAGCCCATGGACCATGAAAGGTTTGTCTTCCACTTAGAAATACACCTTCCACTGGAGCAGCTTGCTCCAACCCCTGTGTCCAACCTGGCCTTGAGCACTGCCAGGGATGGGGCAGCCACAGCTTCTCTGGGCACCCTGTGCCAGCGCCTCAGCACCCTCACAGGGAAGAGCTTCTGCCTAAGAGCTCAGCTCAGTCTCCCCTCGGGCAGGTTCAAGCCATTCCCCTTGCCCTGTCCCTACAGGCCCTTGTCCCAAGCCCCTCTCCAGGTTTCCTGCAGCCCCTTTAGGCACTGGAGCTGCTCTAAGGTCTCCCCTTCAGGAGCCTTCTCTTCTCCAGGCTGCCCCAGCCCAGCTCTCTCAGCCTGGCTCCAGAGCAGAGCTGCTCCAGCTCTCTGATGAAGCAGGGTGTGTCAGAAGAGACAAACACAGGTTTTATCAAAGCCAGGAGGTCTGTGGTGGAGCTGATCCCAGGTATTCAGCCTGGATCTGGAATCCTGGGTGGTTCCTCAGTACCAGGGGAGCTGGAGATGCCAGACTTTACAGGGATTTTTGAGTCTCCATGAAGGGACCCAATGCACATCCTCAATGGTGCTTCTCCACAGCGATCACATCTGTCCTATCTGTGAAAGCTGGATGCGTGCTCACGTGGGTCAGTGTGATACCAGCCCCGTGGTGCCCAGGGAGCAGCCCCAACAGCAGGATGAGAGGTGAGTGTGGAGTGAGGGTGAGGGTGGTACAGCCAGTGCGGGCACCCCCTCTGTGGTGGGCACCACGGTACGCACCCAGTGTGCTCAAACCCAAGTTAACCACTTGAAATGAAGAAATGACCGTTTAGTTTACAATGGAGGTGCTGGTTCCGCTTGCTTACAGCTCTGTAAGGACAGAAGTGTGGTGCCTGCTTGCAAAGCAGAGTGAGGTGAAGCTGGGGTGAGGTTTATTTGGACAATGCTCGTGTTGTTTCCATGGGTGCCTCTCACTCAGCCTGTGCTCCTCAGCCGTCCCCATGGGGCTCAGCCTCGTGTCACCTGTGGCCTACGATGCTTTTCACACCTCTAGCCATGGTCAGTTCTGCAAAACCATAGAACCAGGCTCTGATTCAATCCAGGCTCAAAGGTGATGATCCTTGAGGTCATCAGAACCAGGTTGGAAGGGACCTCAAGGATCATCTGTTCCAACCTTCGAAACTGGTAATGAACCAGGTGCTGGTGCAGTATGTCTTGGCAAGGAGTAGTTTCTGACATGTGCTTTAGTGGAAGGTGTCCCTGCCCATGGCAGGGGGTTGGAACCAGATGATCGTAAGGTCCTCTCCAACCCAAACCAGTCTGGGATTCTATATGAACCCATCAGGGCTCACCCTTTGCTCTCTCCACAGCCCACAAGGTCCCATCTGCCTGCCCTGCACTGACCGCCTGCACCTCTCCCTTGTGCACAGCAACACCTGGAGCTGCTCCGTGTGTCCCCTGGCCACAGAGGGGACCCTGGTTCACCTCATCCCCCCCGGCAGCCCCGGCTGCCACGGCTGCCCCATCTGCACAGCACCCACCCATGTGCACCTCTGCCAGGCACCCCATGGTAGGGACGGGCACAGGGGCACCCACAATGGGTCACCGCGGCGCGGCGATGAGGTGCCACAAACTGGGTGCTCCTCCCAAAGCCGCATCCCTGCCGCCCCGACTAACCCAGATTAACCACTCACTTCCCTATTGCAGGCTAATTGCTGGCGGTTGGAGCACCCTGAGCACCACAAAGCCGGTTGGAGGGAGGGGACAGTCACTACACTAACTCCTGACGCTGTCGGGATGAAGTTCTGAGTGCAATAAAGGTGACCTGAAGTCAAGTGGGTGACTTCACCATGAAGAATTCCTTTGTGGAAAAGCAGGAAAATCAAAATTCCTGGCGAATCCAGCACCACGTTGGTTTATTAAGTACTTTTTTTGTTTGCTTTAGTATGAAAAAAAAATCCCTATTTTTACAGCTTTTAAAGTAAGGCTTGAAAAATCCAGTTTCATTCCACTAGGAAAATATTTTCATAGCAAACACCCTCATTACACAATATTGCAAGATTTAGTTATACTTTTTAACTACTTTTTAACTGAGGTTTCTTCACTAGAGTGCAGACATGAGTGTATTTACAGTAAAACTGTCCTGTAAATAAAGGAATATCTATAACGTTTTATACCTAATATAAAAGAAGCAATAGCCTGGGGGTTGGGGTTTTTTCCACATTGACTAATCAAACCTTCTCATAGAGTGCTTTAAGGGCTTTTGCAGTCTCCTTCTTTGCCAGATGGAATCAGGCAATTGCTGCTGTTGTACTGCAGTGTTGCCCTGGTGCCCAGCCTTTCCTGGGAATCAGGCATCGCTGCTGGAGCAGAACCTGTGGCAGTATTGGGCAATGGCAGGGGAAGGGAGTGCTTCTCTCCGGGTGCATCCTTCCCTTGTCCAACCCCAAGTATTCCCACACCCAAAACACCAGGCTGCAGCTGCAGCGAGGGCCTCAAGGATTGAACTGTCTGCTCCCTGTTGGCTTGTACCTCTTG